>NW_025334006.1:7500000-8750000 GCF_019186645.2 Phyllostomus hastatus
AGCTCAGGTGTGCAGGCGCCTCTCCTCCCTGTCTCACGCCTCCCCCGTCTGCCTGTTGAGGCAGGCGCTCTCTCCTCAGCATCCCCTTGCCCACGTCGTGGGTTCCACATCCCTGGATGTTTCCTTTCTTACTGAACTCCTTGCCCAGTGCTCCCTCCTGCCCTGCAGCAGCCCCTGATGTCCCCCTTCCTCTGTGGAGTCTACTCTCACCCAAGGAGGCCAGCCACCCAGGAGTGATGATCCCGAAGTTCCACTTTATCTCGCCTTGTTCCTGCTTTTCCCCATCCCATAGCAGAATCACTAGTCCTGACGTTCCAAATCCCGGCCACTTGGCAAAGTGTTCACAAGGCTTGTCTCACTTGGATTAAAGGCTGTGCCCTGAAGCTGGGACACCTCCCTGCAGGGAACTCCCACGGCAAGGCAGGGACGGCCCTGACCCCAGCAGAGGACTTACAGCACCTTCCCCACGTGGGATGTGTGCAATGGGGTGAGGGCCACGGTTTTTATGTGCGTTGTTCACAAGCTCCCACTAGTCGAGAGTGTGAGATCCCAGGTCACCCTGGCTGTGGTCCACCTGTGATACGGTGCGCTTTGAAGAGTACAGGACACTAAGCAATCACAGCAAACCCTCTGCAGCAGTTACCCTGTGCTGTGGGGTTGGGGTTTCAATTCAAGGCGGTCTGGCTCCTGAGCTCAGTTTGAATGGGTGCACTCTGCTCCTTTGCTCCCTCCTTCTCTCCCTCCCATCCACCTGCACTTCTCTTCGGTCAGCGGGACAGGAGGATTACAAGGGGATCCCCAAATGAGTCCAGCATGGTTTCTCCTTTTGAGCAGCTCACACTTGCCTGGCGAGGGCTGCACTTGGCCCAATCATTGTCATATAATCGAAGAAGTTCTAGACTGTAGGAAACGCCAAGTGCTTTTACCTTGGCCTGGTGTGAGGATCGGCGGGGTATGGTAGGTGTATAATAGTTGAACCATGTCTGGAAGGGCTGACAGACGCTGGACAGGGAAAAACTGGGGAGAGGGCTGCCCGGACCGACGAACTGACACACACAAAGACAAGGAAGTCTGAGAGAGCATTCTGTGTGTGTGGAAAGAACAAGCCTCAGTCTGCCTTCAGAGTGGCGAGAATGACAAGGGCCAAGGACGAGTGGGGAGGGGGAATAGACAGGACTTTGGGACTCTGTGTGAATGAGGAGGAGGGGAGGGGACTTTAGGATGACTCTCAAGTGTCCGCATTTGGCAACCTGTCATGGGAATTCCATCTTTTTCAAATGCGGGCCCGATGTGGGAGGACCAGGCTGGAGGAAGGAGCCAAAAGGTCAGTTCTGGGCATGTTGAGTTTGGACACGTCCCCGGAGCCACTGGCGATGACTAACCTCTGTGTCCGCCCCACCCTGGACCATTCACCTTCCCCTCAGTCCCTCGTTGGTCTCTCCCACCAGGTGCACCCGGAAGGAGCGCTGCGAGCGGTCCAGGGAGCCGCACAGGTTTGCCTCTGAGATGAAGCAGTGTGTCCGGCTGACCGTGCATCCCAGCAACATCTCTGTTTCTCAGTACAATGTCCTGGTAAGGGCAGGGAGGCCAGGGGCCAGGCAACAACCCTCTACCCACCAAACAGGGCTGCAGCCCAGTGCTCCCTAGCGAGGGCTGGGCCTAACCCGGCCAGCAAAGCAGTTGGAGAGCAGGACTGCTAAAGAAGGTGTCCCTGGGATGGAAGAGGGGGTCATGCACAGGAGTGTGGGGGGAGAGGCACTATGCATAATGGGTAGAAAGACAGGGCAAACTGGGACACCAAAAATGATCCAAAGGGTGACCCGGAGAGGGAGGGCTTGGGGAGCAGCCGCTTCTTCTGTAAGACGGGAAAGGTGTCTGCACAGAGGGAGACAGGGCTAAGACGGCTCCCACGTTCTCCCACTGGGCACTTAGTGGTGGGTGTCGCCATTTTTCCAAAATTGGGACAATGGAAACGGAGCGTGATCAGTGGTACCTCAGTCCCACCCACTTTTCTTACAAGACCCAAATTCCCCACACATTCCGTTTCCTGGGGCCAAGTCCATCCACAGGTAATGGGGTTCTTGTCGTCCTTGTCTCTCTACATTCCACCGCGCTCTCTGGATGCTCTTGTGATGAATTGCATCAGTTCATCTCTATACCAATATCGCCTTGTGTTTTTCCTTTCTTTTTTTCTCTCTGGTCTCTGTTGCTCTCTCCCTTTCCTCCTTTATCCCGTTTCGTTCTCCCCTTTCTTCCTCTGCCGGACTGCTCACAGCTGGTCCTGGAGACACACAACGTCCCGGAGCTGTCAGCTGGCGTCAACTGTGCCTTCGAGGACCTGTCAGAGATGGATGGGCTGGTGGTGGGCAATCAGATCCAGTGCTACTCCCCGGCGGCCAAGGAGGTGCCCCAGATAATCACAGAGAACGGTGAGAGGCCCCCAGAGGCAGAGCTGGGTGGCAGGGCTGTCCTCCTGCCTGGATGAGAACTCGGGACAGACACTCAGGACGGATGTAGGGGGATCGAGGGAGCCTTCAGGAGGGAAGGGTCAGAGGAAGGGGTGTGGGCTGGTGGGGATGTTGTAGGAAGAGGGAGACGAGGTGCATTTTGCTGCTCTTGGAATGGACTACTGAGACTAGGTGAGCATCCAAGAGTCAGGCTCGTGCTAGGTGAGGAGCAGCTGCAGAGGGTGGATAGAGGGCAAGGCCAGGACAGCATCCGAATGTGCCGGTCAAGTTCAGGGTTGTACTGGAATGTGAGGGGCTGTCACGGAGGGGCAAAGGAGGAGGGGGTGGGGTGGGGGAGTCATCTGGCTCCTTACCCCCACCCGCTCTGCTGGGTCTCTGACCCTGGACCAGGGCACCCCCAGCCCCACCCCCAGCCCTGCCTTCCCAGAGCTGCCTGTCCATGGCCAGCTGCACTGGGAGGGCCAGGGGTGGACAGAGGCCCAATGCTGGTGAGGGACAGACCCAGCCTGGGCAGATGGATGCCAGGTTGGCCCTCCCATTTGGGCTTGTCACATTTGTTTCAAGCTGACTGATTAATGAGGCTCTCGGGGAAGGCCCAGAACCAGGCTGGAAGTGGGGGCCTGGGGTCAGAGCTGTGAATTAAACATGGGCTCCTGCTCCTCCCTGGCGCCAGCTGAGGATTCTGGGGACACCTGCCCAAGTGGACCCCTGAGCCCACCCAAGCCGGGGCGTCAGAGCAGGGGCTCTCCTTACAGAGATGTGAATACTCGCGTCTGCACACACACGCAGGCACAAAACCTCTTGTGTAGTTTGTGGCAGTGTTAGTGAGAGAGGCCTGTTTCTCCTGGTAGCTAATCAATGTGTTTGTAGTGCTGTGAGCCTGGCATGGATATGGTGCAGGTGAGTGAATGCACAGTTCAATACTTGTCAGGGTGTGTGTGTGTGTGTGTGTGTGTGTGTGTGTAAATTTAGGACCTGATGACCACATGAGGGTGGGTGCGCACTGTGGGAGGAGGAGGAGGCCGGAATCGTCATTTGCAGCTGCTCTTGGGGCTGCCCTGGGACTGGGTGGGCTGCATCAGGGACCTGTGAGAGCCACGAGCACCCCCTCTCTAGGTCCAGCAGGCTTCCCCTTCCCAGGGGGCATAACTCTCCGCGGGACCCTGACATGGGGCCTTGCCCTGCCCCTGACCTCGTGGCCCGCTCTGCCCCATAGGGGACCACCATGTCGTCCAGTTGCAGCTCAAGTCCAAGGAGACGGGCATGACCTTTGCCAGCACCAGCTTTGTCTTCTACAACTGCAGTGTCCACAACTCGTAAGTGCCCCCAACCTTGCTCAGCTCCCTGTTCCTGGGGTCAAGTCACCTGGAGAGAGAAGAACCCGCCACCATTTGCAAGGAATTACCATCTGCAAGGAGGCCCCTGCAAGGAGACCCCCTTCACCCGGAAGCAGATGGGCCCCTCCTCTGGCACCCTCGGGGTTAATGGACAGAGGCTAGAATGGGCAGCAGGAGACCCTGTGGGGTAGGGAGCTCCAAATCCCTGGCCCACACCTTTTCTCTGGCATGAGTCTGTCCAACCTGATGCACTGCCCACCACCTGTTGAGGAGGGGGCACGTCTCACCTGAAGAATGGAGCAGTCAGCACCGGGGTGAGAGGAGGGGTCTGAGGAGGGCAGGCTGTGCAACCAGCCCCTGAGGGCTCGGCTCCGCCCTGCGGCCTGGGTCAGGACTTGTGCTGGGGCAGGTGGGAGAGGAGCAGGCCCGGGGCTCAGGCTCTGGCCCCATTGCAGCAAAGCTTCTACTTCCCAAGGGAAGGTAGGAGGATGGAGGCTTGCACTCTGGAGTCAGACCAGCTGGAAACATAACCATCTGTGCCCCATGTCCTCTGTGAATGGGGAAGTAGTAGTTCTTCTCCTGGGGATGTCACCCAAATATTTAGCAGCTGACACAGCAAGGGCGCTGTCCCAGCAGAGCAGTCACTGGCTGGGACACCGCTGGTTGCTGCCCCCACCCATCAGCCCTGCTGAGCCCTCAGGACAGCGGCCAGGGTTGGAGAGCGGTGACTGGGAGAGCAGTCAGAGCCGTGTCTGGCCCTCGGTTTGGGCACCGCTCACATTCTTGCTGTTATTACATTATCATTTCCGCTCTAAAATGATGGAATTGGACCAGAGTGAAAAATGTACAAGCCAGTTTTTTCACCATAGATACCTTTCTCCAATCAAAATCAGGTGCGGAAGCCCAATAAACATAACAGAGGGAAGTGGGAACTACTCTGATTGAGTGCTGAGGGGCCTGGAACCCCTCTGTCTAAGAACTCTACATCTCTGCCTCCTCACACAGTCTCCCAAGAAGCTCCTGGGAACCCCCCAGGGTTCCGTACAGCACAGTTTGAAAACCATAGGACCTGATCTCCAAAAACCCTGCTGGCTTTTATACGCTGTTCTGTTTTCCTGTCCACACAGAAAAACATATAACCAGAGACATTCTGAGCAGGAGGGATTTTAGGACTTGGCTATCTGGTTACAGGAGCTATGAGTGCAGCGCTTGGCTCTCTCTGGGGCCCCCAGGAAGAGGCAGCCAGCCCTCCCAGCCAAACACAGGCGTTTCAACGCTGGAATTCTCTCTCCGAGTCTTGCCACAGAACTCCCCGTGGCTCTAGCACTTGGTGGCCTCATCCCTCACTCCCCTGTCGCCCCTGCAAGAAAGCGAGTAGTAGATAAAATCACGTGTGAACTTTCCATTCCATCCCTGACATGGTGTAAGCATGTACTAAGTGCAAGGCAATGTGTTACTCATTAGACGGGTAAGCACAAATCAGTGATCAATCCTGCCCTCCAGGAGCCACACCTAGTGGACTAGTGGATGAAAGGACAGTGAACAAGAGAAACAGAATATAACAACGCCTGGCTGGCGTAGCTCAGTGGATTGAGCGCGGGCTGTGAACCAAAGTGTCACAGATTCAATTCCCAGAGAGGGCACATGCCTGGGTTGCAGGCCACGGCCCCCAGCAACCGAACATTGATGTTTCTTTCTCTCTCTCGCTTTCTCCCTCCCTTCCCTCTCTAAAAATAAATAAATAAAATCTTTAAAAAAAGTTAGTAAAAAAAAAAAAGAATACAACAATGCCAGTACTGTCCCAGAGACATAAACAAAGGGGTTGGTGACATAAGGGCCATCTGGCCCATGCTCCATTGGTCAAAAAAGGGGGAGATGGCCACCTGGAGGAAGGGAAAATGCTGCTCCAGGTAGAAGGACCTGACACACGTGGGGACATGGACCGGGCAACCAGGAAGGGGGTTTACTGTTTGGAAGAGGGAACCCTGCTGGGTTTGTAAGCGGGGAGGAACTTTTGTAAAGTTGCCTTCGTTTCCTGGGGGTGAGGTACAGAGGTGAGGTTGTCAACCCACTGGGAGGGCAGCCTCAGAACCTCCTGCCACAGTGGGTCCCTGTGGGAGAATGTCAGCCGAAGCCCTGGAGTCAATTTGAACTAAAGCTCAATTATTTGCCCTAAATCTCGTGGGCTCTCTGGACAAGCCCCACTACTCTAGGCCTGATTATTCCCCAATTCAGCCAAAGAGGGCACCACCCTGTGGAAGTGGATAGTGGCTGCTGAAGGCCTTGGGGACCAGATGTATCAACTGGCTGCACGAGAGGGAGGAGGCCAGAGAGTCTGGGCTGGCCGAGGACTTGAAGGGAAAAGGAATGGCTTTGGATGAGGTTTGCTCTTCCTAGGTGCTTGAGGGTGGTTTCTCTTACTGTTAAAACATGTTTCCCTAGGCCCCAGAGTCTCGGCCCTCTGCTTTGGGCTCCCCCGGGGTCCCTGATTCATGCTTCGTCCTCCCTGTGCCCAGGTGCCTGTCTTGCATGGAGAGCCCTTTTGGCTGCTACTGGTGCAAATACCGGCACGTCTGCACCCACGACCCGAAGACGTGCTCCTTCCTGGAAGGCCAAGTGAAGCTGCCTGAGGTAGGCCCCCGACGCCAGAGTGGTGAGTGCTGCCTGCTGTGAGCGTGGGCCGCACGGGCAGGTCCTCCCCGGGGAAGAAAACACCAGGGCGACGCCTGCGGGATCGCCGGCTTCTCCCCAAGGCCTCCTCTTACGGGACTACATTGTGAATGCCATAAACACACAGAGCTCTGTGCAGGGACCGGGGGCTCTGGGTCTGTCCTAGAGGCTCGGCTCCAGATGAAGGTGCATCTCAGATCACTCCAGGCGGGTGAGTTCTAGAACAATTCCAGAGGGATGAGTATGTGTGTGTCCGAGAAATAATTGTCAGCACCCAAGAGTGCTGTGTGCAGACTCCTCAGTTGTCCCTCAGACCTCTGTGTGCAGAGCAGAACTGAGGTTTTTTTTAAATTAAGTAAAAGGAAGAGAGGAAGAGGGATGAAAAAGTGCTCACCTTAGCCAGAGCAGTGGTTCCCAAAGTGTGGTTGCCGGACCAGCGACACCAGCGTCACCTGCGATGCTGTTGGGTGTACACAGTCTCCGGCTCCGCCCCAGTCTCTGGGCGAGAGCGTACGGGGAGGGCATGGTCCTCTGCGCCTCTGCCGCGCCGTCCAGTCTGCAGTCTGGGATTCCCTGACATGGGGCTGGGCTGCGTGGCTAAGCTACTGTGTTTCTGTTCCCTCCTAGTTGTTATTCTTATCCTTGAGAACTATCCATCATCATAACAGAGATACTCTTCGCCTGTGTTGTTACCTTTCTGAGAATGTAAGTTTGTGAGCAAGGCCCTGAAAGTCAACTGGCACAAAAACACTTGGGAAAAAAGTCTACCGTCGTTCACACGTATGGTGCTCGTGTGACTCCCGGCGCTGGGTCAGTAGTTCTCAGCAGTGGTTGCTTTAGAATGCTGTGATTTCAAACACATGCACAGAAGGGGGTGTGGACATAAGCCCCACCCCCCTACCCCGCCCCAACCGGGACTGCAGGATCTGTCTGTGGCTGGAAATGCTGCTCTGGATTCATAATCCAGAAAAGAGACCCAGACTAAGACTGCCCCTCAACAGGGAAAAGGGGGAAAGAGGTTACATCTTGGCTTTAAGCAGGAGTGTGAATCTAATGTTTGTTTCAATCCTCTGCTCTTCTGTGAGACAAAACAGATCTAAGCTCATAGGACAGACAGGGTCTGACAGCCAGAGGGCACGCCCTTGGCGTGAAGACCTGAGGAAAGGCCAGACAGTCTCCTGGATCCCAGGCCTTTATCCTGGGGCGTGGGGTCAGGAGCAGAAGGCCTGGTTCACCCGCTAGGACCAGGGGCTGGGGGGCCTAGGAAGTGATGTCTTCTTATTCATGCAGAAAGCTGCACGTCACTCCATGAGAGCAGAGACAAAGAGGTTTGCAGCCTCCCAGCAGCTTCCCGGACTGGGGTATCTGGCGGAGGTTTCGTGTGTGGAGAGGCCTGGGAATAAAACAAAAGCAGGAACAGTTGAGCTCTCTAGCGGAATTCAAAGGCCCCTGATCATTTAATTACCCTGAAGGAGGTTTTCAAATCTCTGCTTCTGCTTTCTTGTTTCCTGCTCTTGTCCCAAGTTTCTGTCTTTTAAATATATAAAAGAAACTTGCATCTGCTCTTCAGAAAGAGGAAAAAAGGAACTAGAAGAGAATAAAACAGGAGCCCACCACATCTTCCAGTGCCATGCAGGGATCCCTGTGGAAGGAGGATGGAAGAATGGTGTCTTCAAGGGCCCGGACTGCAGATCGGGCACAGCGCCCCATCTGTCTGTGCCTGACGCTGGCAAAGGCTTCTGGGGACTCACAGCACCTCAGAGCACTTGGTGCCCGGCCCTCTGGGAGAGGGAGAGGCCTGGAGGCCCATGGCCAAGGGAGGGATGTGGAGATGGTCTAACCCACCAGATGTGGCTGACCGTTAATTCTTTCCATTTCACGTGAGCTGTTTCACGGTGAGCCTGGCAGGCCTTTGCAGTGAGAGTGAGGCTCCAGCATAACTTGGCATCACGATCGCTTATCCCATTATTGAATGAAATTGACTTTGGCTCCTCTCTTTCCTGAATACTTATTCATTCTAAGAGAAGGATGTTTTAGGGCTATGCTTCTGGTCCAGGCTTGCAGGCTACCGTTTGTCCAGCTCAATGCTAGGACCGTTTGGAACATAACAAAGAGGAGAAGCCAGCGCTGAACTCCTCGTGATGGTCCTGGTAGCAGCCTCTGGCTGGAGAACGTACCGAAGGGAAAAGAAGTGAGTACATTTTGTGGGCTTTCAACTGACCCTGCCAGTTCGGGTCAGTAGAAGGAGCTTACAGTCCTCAGGGTTTGAAAGAAATACCAGGCTACTCATGAAATACGGTGAATTTTTCTTATGGTGTTCTTTTGTTGTGTTATCATTTTGTTTCTGGGAAGAGATAGTAGCAGGAGTAAGGGGTAGCAAAGGAAACTGCATGTTTGAAAGGCAATTTTGCAGAAGCCCCGAGACAAGTGTCCCTTCTCCACCCGGGGGGAGGAGCTTACTCACAGCAGGGTACTCTGCACCCTTGCTAGGTGTGGCCACCCGCCCTTCGTTACCCAGCCCCCTGCAGTCCCCATGTGCAAGGAATTCTGAGTGAATTAGGCGTAGACAAGAGATCTACATGATCTGCAATCGCAGATGGAAATGAGCTGGAAAGCATCGCAGAGAAACCCATGCCCCCAAAGTGGCCTTCCCGGGTGAGCGTTCCTGTCGAGGAGCAGGTCCCCGCGCCAGCCCACAGGGAGGGACCCGCTCGGCCTCAGGCCTGCGGCTCCCCTGGACACCCAAGGGCCGACCTCCTCTCTCGGAGTGAAAGTGCGACCCACGCCCAGTGATTCTTCTGGAAGGCCCTGGGCTTTCATTTCCTTTTAACTTTTGAGTGTGGGGATACAGACAGGGTCCCTTTGTTGGTCCGGAGGGATGCTGCCAGGTGGCTTTTTCATCTGCCCAGCGCCCGCTCGGACCCCAGGACGGCTTTCATCCGTGCGTCTTCCAGCCTCAGCGCCGGCTTTGTTGACTGTCTCCAGGGATGTTGAATCACCTTTTTTCCACCCCCCTGAACAAAGAGTGCATTCAGGTGAAGTTATGGGTCTGGAACAGAGAACCGGTCAATCATTGTTGTTACTATATTAATGGCGTGTATTCTAGCATAATCACTATGATTAGGAATAGAATGCCCAGGAACATATGTCGTTTATGGTAACTGTATTACAGTTACAAGGAATGATTTTGTTTCAAACTAATGAGGGCATTGTGATAGCAACCCTGGGCCTTTAGATCAGCTGCCAGACCCTGGGTACCCAAGAGAGGAGGGAGCGGAAGGGGAGGGAACACTGAAGTGGGGCAGAGGATCGCCCTGCTCTCAGCCCTGTTCTCCCAGCATCCTCCAAAACCCCTGGCCTCCCACGGCGTGGCCTCTCACCCGGGCAACCGTGAGCAGGGCCATGCGCTCACCTCTGCCGAGCGGGAGGCACCGCTGGGCCCCAAGTGGCTTTGGAACTCCCGGGTCTTCCCCCTTCTGACCTGCACACCCCATCAGGCCCGCACCCCTAGGAACAGTGACCTTTAGGAAACAAAGGCAAACACCCATGGAAAAGCAAAGCCGTTGACAAAAACGCATGTCTGCGACGGGCAATTTTACTGTCGTGTTCATCTAAATTGAAAAGCAGAGGGAGCTGCGGCTGCGGCTCTGTTCTCGGGGCGCCGGGCGGATGGTCTTTGCTGGGAAGGCAAAGCATATCTGGCCCACGGGGCGCGGGCTGAGCGAGGAGGTTCCCGCGGCCTCTCGTTTCTTGAAGTTCAAGCAGAATTTGCTCCAGAGAGCAGTTGTAAGATCAGAAGAGGCCAAATGAATTCTATTTGATTTCCAAAGCTGTGCTTGAAGTGCTCCCCCAAACTTCCGTACCGCCGCCACCCCTGAGACACCATCCGCAGCCAGAGCAGATACCATGGCGTCTGCTGGCCCCAAGGGTGGTCCTCTCTGGGACTGCAGAGCCGACAAGGCGAGGAAGGTGCCCACCCTGGGCTGCAGCGGGCCCCCGGGGGCTGGAACAAGCCCCCTGCCCCGTGACAGGGCCAGCCGAGTGTGCTCACCTCCCAGCTGGGCTCCAGGGCAATCAGGCCAGCCCATCGTGTCCCTTCTTGCAGAGGAGCCTTTCCTGGGACCCCACCCAAGGGAACAAACCCCCAGAGCCATGCCCTCTACCCTCCTTGGAGAAAAACAAAGCCAAACGCAGCTAAAGAACTTGCTTCCAACCCGTGTGCGGCCCCCACTCCAGTTATTCCATTACTGGGTTGCCATTTCTCCAGACAATTGCACTTTCCATCAATCTCGTCTGCCCCTCCCCCCTTAAGGTTATGGGTATTTCCTTTCTGTATTATTACTTTGCTCTCTCCATGAACCAGCCCCTCGTAGATCACGCTAATGGCATTATAAACTTGAGGAACAGCAAGAAAATATATGGTGCGTTACATTTTCGTATTGGGCGCCATGGGTCTGAGCAGGTGAGCGTAAATTTGGGGGGTTGGTTGGGGCTAGCGCCGGCTAGTCTCTAGAATTGATGGGGGCTGAGGTGACATGGAAGGGGAAGGTGACCTGCAAATCACTTATTCCTTAGCTGCCCCTGGATGCTGCCCCAGCTCAGCTCCCCCGACCCCGCCAGGGCGCCGCTGTCTCCCGACCCTGCTGGAACGACTAGGAGAGTTAGAGCCGGAACCTTGTAACCACGTGGTGGGGGTGGGGGCCTGTAAATCTGGAGGCCTGCCACCCCCTCCCCAGGCAGCACCAGCCCTGACCCAGCTCAGCGGCCGTCTTTGTGTCCTCGTTCAATTATTTAAATGCTCGACGCAACCTCGGTATCAAGCAGCCACTGACACACTGGACATGGTAGACAGAGAAGCATCCTTTTTGCTTTCATACGTAGGCTTGGTGCTTGTTCTTAATTAGCAGTGCAGTCTTCACTTCTGTGTGCATGTACGTGGGGACCAAAATGTGCACGGGCTGGACAGGTGAACTGGGGCCCCCTGGAGCTACCTCCTGCCAGCCAAGACAGTGAAGATTTCCTTGTGCCTCAAGCCACTGCCACTCCCCACCCTCAGTCCCTTCTCATGACAGCAGGATGTGGCCACAGGCAAAACAGCCTGCAAGGGAGTCTGTTTCTCGCTGTGTGTGTTTGTCTCCAAATCATCTGGCTCGATGCAGGCACTTTCCACTCTCCAAGGGCTGGCCCGTTCAGATGATAGTCCAGAGGAAGATCTTTCTTGAAAAGAGAAGGGAAGTATGTTTTTGAGGAATTCCACGTGGGGGCTAGATAAACATCTAGATTGAAATTCAGATGATCAGATGTGAGTATTTTTGTTCATTGCCACTGTGGGAACAGAGTGGAGTAACTGGTGTCCCTGGTTTCTTTCTCATGAGCGTGGGTGATCGTACGTGTGGTGCTAGGAGACAAGAGAGCACATGGAAAAACACGTGTCGAGGGGACGGAGGTGGCGGCATGTGCACTGGATCGAATCCTTGTACCCCATGTACCATGCCAGCTGTGTTCACTGGAATCGTGACGGCATCACACCCTGTCAGGACCACACCTGCGTGTGTGATGGTACCGGTTGCATTGTACTAGTTACTGTAATACTTACCTGGGAGGTTAAATAGCCGCTTCCAGGAGGCCCGCCTCCCGCGCAAGCCCCCGGCCCCTCCTGCATGCCTTAAGTTGGCCTGTGCTTTGAACACCACACCTCAAGCTAATTCAGCAGGTGTGGTTCTCCCATTTTACAGATGGGGAAACTGACCTTCACAAAGGTCATACAATGACTGTCCCACATCATCTACGGGGTTCATAGTAATAGAACTGGGACCATAAGAATCCCCTAATCCAAACAGCTCCAGAGGGTTTGAGGGACTTGCCCGAGGCCACGTGGTTGGCTGGTGCGGGTCCTGTCTCAGAGCATAGGGAACATGTCACCTCCCGGAAGAGGGGAATGCTTTCAGGAGGGCAGTGGGCAGAACTGGGACATCCCCACTTGTCCCCTGTTGTGTCTGAGGCCCTCGGAGCCATTGAAATGGTCAGACTCCACACAAGCTCTGAAGCCAAGAAGGGTGGGTCAGCGGGATCACGGGGGGACGGGCGGGGTGTGCGTGGAAAAACACGTGGCTGGCGTGGGGGAGATGGACCCTTTGGAAACGGAGGAAACGAGAGTTGATGAGGGCCCAGGCGCAGCCTGAGCTGAGGAGGAAAGACCAGGAAAGAGCAAACATTTGTTGACTGCTCGCTCGCGCTGCGCCAGAGGCGTCATATGTGGAATTCCCCAAACGCCCTTGGGAAGAGGAGTTGTTAATCCCGGTGCCTAGTTAAGTCGAGCAACGATTACAGCTCTTGCAAGGCTCTGAGAATAGCAGGAGGGAGACAGACTGGCACTCAGAGTTACAGGACTCCCCAGCTAGGTTCCTTCTAGTTAGGGAAGCTCAAAGGTGAGGACCGGGTGGTGGGGAGGACCTGGGCTCCCAGACCCCCGCGGCAGGCGGGGGCGCTCAAACAGGCTGCAGACGCGGGTGTGGAGAGGCGCAGTGGCTTCTCCAAACTTGCCCAGGAGCCTGAGCCGTCGGGGTGGTTTGTACCAGGGGCTCGGCATGGCACGGGTCAGGGTGTGGGGAGCTGGAGTGGGAGAACAGGGCAGATTGGTGGCGATGGTCCCTTCATGCCTTGTTGCCTGGGAAGAAATTGCCATTTTACATTTCAATTAGGAGGGATACCAGGTCAATCAGCAGTACCACCAGAGGAAAATGGGCCCAGCCCAGCCCTGGGCCTCTCCAATTATTATTAATGAACTTACTCTCAGGGCTGCCAGCCTTTTTATATGCAAACGAAGGCTTTATGGGGCCACTGGCAATCAGGACTCATTAGAGAGCCCAGAGCAAGCCTCAGTGAGAGAGAATCCTGCAGGGGAGAGGGACGGAGGCTTATGCTTCAGCTTCCGTCCTGGACTAGAACCAGTCCGACCTCCAGGCGAGGTTCCAGGCCACCTCCAAGCTCCCTAGTCCTGCTGGTCTTGGGGAGATACTTGCTGACCCTTGGTGGTCTCGGCCACCAGGAGGGACCGACCACCTTCCTTAAGGGGAGGAGGAGAGAGAGATGGTGGATCGGCATCTGAGGCCTTCAGCTGCCAGCACATCTTGCTGATGGTGAGCTATTATTTTTCCTGTCCCTGCCTCAGTGTCTCCTTTGCAAAGCAGAGGGGGCCCATTAGGTTGGTTCAGAAGACTGTCAGATTCTAGACACCCTCCGAGTAGCGTTCACGCAGCGACATTTCGCTGTGGGACGTGGGGGTGGGAGTCCAGCCCTTCCGCTCCCACTCCGGACGCAGCCGTAGACCCAGGGTGTGGACGTAGCGGGAGGAGGGTCAGGCCTGTGCTTGCTCTGGGGAGGAGGGCTGCCCAGGGCTATGCAGCGAACAGGGGCCCTCGGCTCAGGACTCCCTGCTTCCCATAGACCTTCTCTCCCGATTCTCCAACACCGCGTACCCTCCTCGCTTCAGTCCTGCCCACCATCCTGTCCGCAGAACTGCCCCTGTCTTCTCTGTGCCCCGCACTCTTATCTTGCTGGGGTGCGTGCATGTGGTGGGTGGGGAGCAAGACGGCAGTGGGTGCAGGGGCACAGGGTGGAGCTACTAAGGCTTTCTTCCCACGTGGGCCTCGAAGTCTCCAGAGACCCACCCGGTCACAGGCTCAGGGCCCCACGCTTGGGTGCAGGCCCCACCCTCACCCTTCTCCCCTCCTGCCGCCTGCCTCCCTGCTGCTTGTCTTTAATTGTGGTAAATTATACATGTAAAACTTACCATCTCAGCCAGTTATAAGTGTGCAGTTTAGTGCCATTAAGTACACTCACATTATGCTGCACCCATCACCCCCCCATCTCCAGAACTTTTTCATCTTCCCCAGCTGAACCCTGTCCCCATTAACCACGAGCCCTCCGTCTCCCCCTCCCCCAGAAACCACCAGGCTACGTCCTGTGTCCATGACACACACTACTGGAGGGACCTCATATGGGTGGAATTGTGTAATATGTGTCCTGCTGTGCCTGGCTTCTTCTACTTAGCATATGTTTGCAAGATTCTTCCATGTTCTAGTGTGTGTTAAAATTTCCGTTTGAAAGTGGGACAACATTCCATTGTATTATATGTATCACAGTTCGTTTGCCTGCTCATCCACTAATGGATGGTCAGGCTGCTTCCACCTTTCGGCTGCTGTGAATAATGCCGCCCCGAGCATGGGTGTACCAGTTCGAGTCCCCGCTCTCTGTTTTCTTGCCTACGCACCCAGAGTGATCGGGGGATCTGCTGCCTCTCTCCTACCTGCTCTTCAGGATAATGTTGTGGGCAGCCTGGAGGAGGGGAGGGGGATTGATTTAACAGCCCTGGGGCACTCACTCCGCTGGAGCAAGGCTGCAGAGCTGAGAGCACCCCCAGTCATGGCGTCAGGACTGGTTGGAGCTGAATGGGTCCCTGGGTTCCAGCCAGAGGACAGAGGAGGACATGGGGTCTCAGAGTGGAGTTCCAGAGCTTGGCAGAAGCTCAGCAGGCCCTGGAGCTCAGAGGTCTGCTCCCTCCCCGCTGTCAGGGACAGAGGGGCTCGAGTTGGCATGGGGACCCAGGGGACAGCTGCGGAGTTGTCTGGCTACCTGGACACCACCCCCCCAATCTGCCCCCCCCACCAGCCCCCTTTCCGCCTTACTTGGCTGTGGCAGGATGCTGGGGTTGGGGGCCCACAGCGTCTGCAGAGAGCCCTCAGTGAGCCCCAAGACGGTGGCCTCAACAGCCGGCCTGCCCAGATGCCACCCGTCTCAGCGCGCCCCAAACGTGCCACAGCGAGAGGAACGTGGGGGTGGTGGGCCTGCCTGGCGCAGGGTGCCCAGGCCCTGCTGGTGTCTTTGGAAACCCTCACCCTTGCCCACGCCAAGCAGCCCAGAATACTGACTCTCTTCCGCCCAGCTCCTGAGATCCTGGAACAAGCCGGCTTCCTCCACTCAGCGGGGCAGAGCACCCGCACTCTTTATTGACCCCGTTCTCTCCCAGGCCCTCACGGGCAGAGCTGACTGCCCTGGGGGAGAGGAGCCCAGCGACTCTCACTCTCCATCCCCCGAGGTCCTCCGGGCCCTGCTCGGCCCCAGGGGTGAGCCTGCCCCCCATCGCTAGCATCTGCTCAGTGTGTATCTGCGGCTCCGAGGGGCGTTTCCCTGGAGTTAAATCAGAAACTTCTGGATTGAAGAAAGAGGTCTCTGGGCCCATTCCAGAACATTCCCAAATGCCAGACTCAGCCCATGTGCGTATGGAGAGGCCCTGCCAGACCCTCCTGCTCTGCCCCTAACTCACATTCCCGAGCCCAGGGCGTGGCCTCGCTGCTGGTCTGCTCACACGGTCGCCTCTGTCCCAGCCCTTGGCCGCCTGGAGCCGAGGCCAAGGGGTCAGCAGCCCAAAGCGAGACGAGACAAGAGGCCCAGCCAGCAGCGTCTGTCTCTGTTAGGGCAGGAGGGGTACCCGGAGAAGGCCATCAGGCGTGTCCAAGTCTGGGGTGCGTTAGAATGGAACCTGAGGAGGGCAGGGACAGCCTCAGTGAGAAGTGACCCAGGATCTCTCAGTCCCTTCCCCGCCTGGTCAGCAGCTAGGGGTGGGCCCCAGTGCCCAGGACCCTCGGTGGGTGTGTTCTCGGGAGGGAGGAGTGGAGTGAACGTCCGGGCTCCGTCTGGAGGGGCCCCAGCACCTCTGGCTTCCTGCCACCCAGCCTGCGCCGATCTCTCCGTCCCCAGGAGTGCCCCCAGCTGCTGCGCGTGGACAAGATCCTGGTGCCCGTGGAGGTGATCAAGCCCATTACCCTGAAGGCCAAGAACCTGCCCCAGCCGCAGTCCGGGCAGCGCGGGTACGAATGCATCCTCAACATCCAGGGCAGCGAGCAGAGGGTGCCCGCCCTGCGCTTCAACAGCTCCAGCGTGCAGTGCCAGAACACCTCTGTGAGTGCCCAGCCCCGCGCCCCCGGGGGCCTCGACCTCCCCTCCCCCATCCCTGTTCTTTTCGAGCTCAGCTCTGGGGGCTGTCCCCAAACACCACAACACAGCCCTGCTTTTCCCCACCCCGCTCACACCACCCCAGCAGAGGGCCAGGCTCTGATGTCACCACATGGCTGCCCAGAGCTGTGACCCTGTTGTGGCCAGGAGGGCCCTCTGCCCAAGACAGTGGCTGTGGTGTGAGGCCCTTCTGGACCAGCTATGGGGCTGCCGAGTGCTGTTCGTGGGCCGAGGCTGGTGCCCCCGCCCTCCTTGGAGAAGCTCGGGAGGCCCTGGGCCCTGCATTCCTGCCAGGGCTGGGCTGAGGGCCGCATGTGAGCCCACCAGGCCTCCACTGCCCTCACGCCCACACAGAGGCGCTCCCCAGCTCAGGAGGCATCTGGGACAGGCCCGCACCCGCACAGGCTGCTGCCACGAGTATGCTGCCCAGATCAGCGCCCGCCTGCCCGTTGAGAAAACCCACCACGGGAGGCCCGTGCTCGGGCTGGCACCTGATTCTTAGGTACCACACCATGGGCCCTTCAGGGCGTCCCCTCCTGCCATCACCCCTCTCCTAGCCGGTGGCCTTCCCTCTGCTTGCCTCACTGTCTTCCTGGCTACCGCTGTGCACCCAGACGCCCAGAGACAGGCACTGCACTGAGAGAGCTGTAACGTTGTCACGGTTCCCCTTCACTGTGCAGAGGGGAACCCGGAGGCCCAGAAGCAGGGGCGGCCTCGGTGTGTGGGCTGAGAGTCGTACAACTGGGGAGCTCTCTCTAAGAATGTAATACAGTAAACATGAAAGAGGACGCGCAGGCAGGCCTTAGAGGGGGCTGCAGCTCCATGTGCCCCGAAGTACCTGCCCCCATCTAGCTAGCGGGTAGGTCACGTGCGTAAGGTCACACAGCTAGTGAGTGGCAGGGCGGGATCAGATTTGGGGTCTCCTCTCATGACACCTGCCTGCCATTCATCTGCATGGTTTCTGGGTACCTATATGCGGTGAGTGTATTTGGGGGTGTGAGGTGGAAGAACGCATTCCATGGGAGCAGTCCACGCTTCCTGCGGGGAGCAGATTAGGGGTCCATGATGCTCAGAGAGGCCCACCTGCTTGCCCAGGGAGGCTCAGCCTTATGGGGGCTGAACTGACCATTGATGTCCCGACCTCTGAAAGCCTAGGTGTGTCCCCACAGCTCCCCTGGCAGCCAGCCTGGTTTTCGGATTTCTGCAGTGCCCCAGATTAAACTGGGAAGGAAAAGGAATATTAAACACCTCCTATTTCCTCCTAAATCCCGAGGCCAAGAGGACCAGCCCCAAGCGTTTGGCTCAAGTGGTTCTCCCCCAAACAAGCAAGTCCCTGCCAGAAGTGAGGGCCCCAGTCCCACATCTGATTCTGCGGAAGGCAGCTGGGGATTTCAGACCACGGAGAAAACAGCCTCAGTCCCTCAGGGAAGCTGCCCAGGGCCCCGAGCCCCAGCGATGTCAGGAGGGAGGACAGAGTCTGCGGCTTCTGATGATGAGTCTTCAGTTCCCCAGACATCACAGGACTGGGCCCTGTGCTCCTGCTAACTCGGCTAAATAGGCCAGTGTGACCCAGATGACAGCCCGAGTCGGTCCCATCAACCCCTGGGTCAGAACTCCGTCCATCCCTGGGCGACTGGACGAGCTCCCCAGTGGCTTGCCTGGACCGCTGCATTTCTCGTCCTGCCAGAGTTGGAGGTCGCCTGTGTTCAGATGGCCTCGCATTTCCTGAGCCAAGGCCTGGCTCAATGATTGAGCCCTCTGGGGGTCCCAGGGAACTCCCTGAATGGGGCGCAAACTCAGAGCCTCCTGGGGACGAGGGCGCACACCGAAGCTCAGCAGCCCTGACACATGAGGGCTGGGTCTCCTCCGGGGACTCGGTGCTGCCCCCTGGTCAGTAACAACGGGACAAGGAAAGGCGGTGCTGGGCTCCAACACACCCCCTAAACAAAGCGGAGTTAGCAGCTGAGCACTGCATCCCCCAGCCTTGGTGCGGCCCCGGGAGCAGGGTCTGAGCCGCATCGGAGAGGACTGTGGGAGAAGAGCTACTGTTGTTCTTTGCTGAGGGAGCTGCTCCCTGGGCTGGGGGAGGAAGGGAGAGGGTTTAAGGGAGAAGCCCCCCGGGTGTGTGACGACAGAGAGAGGTGGGCGACGAAGAGGTCTCTGAGGGAAGCAGAGAAGGAAGAGACACAGGAAAACTCAGCATGGGCGTGATGCCAGGCTGGGTGGGCAGGCAGGTCGCTTCCAGCCCACTCACTGGGGACAGGCCCCAGTCCAATCACCACACCCTTCAAGGGGGCCGTGGGAGGCAGACAGGGCAGCTCACAGGAGCAGCTGGAAGGAGAACAACTGTGCCTATTCCTGGCCTCCCTCCGACCAAGGTTCCAGAGAAATGTCAAGGGCTGCTAATAATAGTGCCTAGTACCTGCCTCTCAGACACCAGCAATCCCCAGAGCAAGTGGGCCCCTGGGAGGCAGCCGGTGGCTGCAGCCCAGCTTCCACGGACCCACAGTGGCCTGCGTTTTCTCTTGGTGCCCCAAGGTACCGCACACAAAACAGGGATGGCGAGGCTGACAGGGGGGCACATTGTGATCTTTCCTGGGGCACCGCTGAGAGTTGGTCTGCCTCGCGTCTGGGATCCCAGAGACAGATACACAGGCTTCTTGTGTTGTTCAGATATTTTGTTCACCCAAATGCTAGACCTTTCCAGCCCAACACCTCAGAGCTCGGGACGAGAGAACGGTTGGAGCAAAGAATGTCCAAATTCCATAGATGTGTTCTCTTTGCTCCGGAAGGTAGATAAATGGAGGTTCACGCTTGCCCAAGGTCACCATCAATGTCATCCACTAGCTGGGCCATGGTGTGACAGACTTGACTGAGACACTTAATCAAGTGGTCCCTAGCCCCTGGGAGCCTGAACACTCTTCCCTGAGCTCTGGGCCTTGTGCAGAGGCACTGCCCACTGATCCCAGAGAGCTACACAAATGCTGAGTGGCACAGAGGTGGGCGGCGGTAGGGGATGGGAGCCGTGGTCCGGGCTCCCCAGCTGTCTGCCCACCCCACTCTCCATGTGGGGGGCAGGTTACGGGGAGACAGGGTGTCCAGGGAGGAGCGTGACTTCCCTAGGGATGGAGGGGGTGGTAGGGAGTCAATGATTTCTGTACCATTCCATCCTCAAGACCCCGGGAGTGGGGGAGAAAAAGAGAAAGGAACACCCAGCATATTCGATCCTTAAAGCCTTTTTCATTTTTAGTTTTCTTCAAAAAGAAAATGTGTGCACACATGTGCACGTCGGAACACACAGGCCTTCTCATACATGTGCCCCACCGTACGCACTGGGGTCCAGCGCACACACACTCAGTGAGTGGCTGCTGTTACTGTTCCGCACAAACAAACATATTGCGCACGCGTCCCTAAGTGTGTACAGGCAGATTAAATGCACGGTGATATCTGAGTGCCCGCTCTGCTTGACAGGCACCATCAGAGCGTTGGGTGGCTGTCTCGCACCCTCCTGGCAACGCCGTGAGGGTGGCTCTGTTTGCAGTCCCGCTTTACAAATGGGGACATGGGGACTTCCATCACTTGCCTGCATTTGTACAGCTGGTCGCAGCAGAACCCCGTCAGGGCAATGCGTGTGTGCGTGCTCATGTGTCCGAACTCGAGGATAACACAGTTCTGACCTCTTCTCCAGTCAGCATGCATGTGAACACACTTGTACACACAGACGCATTCATACATGTGTCGAATTTCTTGTCGTGTTCTCTGGGGGATTTCAGGTTCTTCCTGAGAGGGGTCTGAAGGTTCTGTCGATCTGCCGTCCCCATGCCCATAGTCATAGCCTGCTGCGGGTCCTGGCCAGAGCCAGGCAGTGCCAGCGCCCTCTAGCGGCAGCCTGGGGCTGCCCTCACCACACTTCCCCCCATGGGCCGTGGAGGAGGGAGAAGGCAAGGAAGGTCTGAAAATGTCTCTCTCTCTCTCTCTATCTCCCTCCTCCCCCACACACCTCCCTCGAGCACCAGAAACACTAGAGTTGCTTGTTTGAAATGCTCCCCATCTCCTTTAATGCCAATTCCACAGCCCGGGGTGGGGCCCTGGAATCTGCATTTAGTCGGCCCCCTGGATGATCGGATGAAGGTGGTCCAGGAGAGCCACCCACCTAGAGTAGAAGGAATCCTGTGAGAAAAAGCCAGGATCCAGCCTGACCCCAACACAAAGCACAGAGTCTCTGGGGACCTGGCGACCGAGCTATGTGGGAAAGAGTTTATGAGTCTCCAGCTGAGTTATGCGCTGATCAACACCGCCCCCCACGCCCCCGGCCCGCTGCCATCTCTGCAGGGCCAGGGAGTTTGTGCTTTGTTCTGTGGCTTGAACACAGACTCTGGCCCTGGCCCAGGTGTCATCGGTCACAGGGAAACGCCATGACAGTGTGGAGGGTGCCAGCCACGCCCTTGTGGGGAAAACACTGAACGTGGCTCCCTGGCCAGAGCATGCTCGCCAGGGAGTCGGTGAACATTTCAGAGCAGTAGCATAGACCCTGGAGAAGGCTGGACATGTATTCTACTTACGTGGCTGTACGAGGACTCATCTATATTCATACTGGAACTCAAGAATGTTGGGTGATTTCTCAGTTTAGGATTATAACTTCTTTGGAAGCCCCCACAGATGGGCTAAGAGCTGAGAGGCACAGGTGACAGGCCCGGGCCCCCTCCCCAGCCCGTACGCTCCAAGGTTCTGTGGCTTCCTCCCCCCGGTGAAGGTGCCGTGGCTAGCTCCGTGGGGGAGTGTCAGCTGCCTGTCATAATAACCATCTACACCCCAAACTTGAAGTTAAGAGAGCCTATTAGTTCTGCAAATGCCCCTTCAGACCTAGTCCCCTGGACCAGACACTTCCAACAAGTTGCCAGACCTCAGCCCCTCCTCTGCAGAAGCCCGTCTCAGTTCCATTCCTCCCGCTCCCCCCTGTGGAGGCAGTCTGGTGAGATAATGAGAAAAGCACCAGGTAGGGATTGGAAACGTTGCCCAGGGCAGGCTCTGGGGATCGAGAGCTGTCTGCTATCAGAAGGCAGATGGGGGCTGGCCTGCCTGGGGACTACCCCTCCACCCCACATCCCCAGCAGCACCTCTCCCCACACTCCCTCCCCACCTCTTAGGACCACAGGCCCAAGGCCGAGGCTCAGTTACACTTCGTGGGGAAAGCCCAGCTATGGGCAGAGGCCTCTGTGGAAGGTGGATGAGCAGCTCGTGCAAAGCTGCTCTGTGGACCTGCATTCCAAATGGGAGTCCCACCCAGCAGGCCCGGCCCTCCCCTGCCTTAGCTTCCTGAACCCTGCACCCTGTGTCCTGGATACGTGCTTCCCCTCCCTGCCCACACACAGATGTGCGTGCATGGACACATGTGTCCCCTCCACGCGCACATACACATGCATAGTCGTGGCCAGTCTTTAGTCCCGTGTGCCCTGGAGGGGCCCAGGCTGCATGTGGAGCCCCTCTAGAACGCTGTGACCCAGCCTCCTTCTTTCCTCCCGCCACCCGGCCGCAGTACTCCTATGAAGGGATGGAGATCAACAACCTGCCGGTGGAGCTGATGGTTGTGTGGAACGGCCACTTCAACATCGACAACCCCGCCCAGAATAAAGGTGTGGAAGGTGGCCTGGGGCAGGGGCGGGGTGGGGTGGAGGAGAGAGCTACTCTGCACTCACCGGCAGGTGTCATGCACCTCTACCTCCTGGGTTGCCCCTCTCCCCCTGGCCGGAGCCCATCCTCCACAGCCTCTCCACCACCCCCGCTGCTCTGTGACTTGTTGGGCACAGGTTCAGCACGGGTGGGTGGCCTCGGGCAGAGAGGAGTGCAGTGAGCAGGGCTGGCTAGAGGGAGACTGGCCTTCCCAGTCCAGCCCCGTCACCAGAGGCTGGGGCTGCACTCATGCCCATACTTCCCAGCGCCTCCCAGCACCCCCAACCCCGTCTCACTCCGGCCCTTTGCCCGCAGTTCACCTCTACAAGTGCGGAGCCATGCGTGAGAGCTGCGGCCTGTGCCTCAAGGCGGACCCAGACTTCGAGTGCGGCTGGTGCCAGGCTCAGGGTCAGTGCACCCTGCGGCAGCACTGCCCCACCCACGAGAGCCAGTGGCTGGAGCTGGCGGGAGCCAACAGCAAGTGCACGAACCCACGCATCACGGAGGTAAGCCATGGTGCAGTGGGCCCTGCGTGGGGCTGGGGCCTCGAGAGCCCTGCCGGCCATGGTGTGGGTCAGCCAGGGTTCACTGACTGGCCGGGGCACCTTGTCTGCCTGCACGGCTTCCCCAGGGGCTGCAGGCTTGATTCAGAGGCCCTTCCCTTCTCGAGGGAAGGCAAAAGCAGAGAGGAACTCAATGGTCCTGTTGGAGTCTCCACGTACACTGTGTCTAAAAGGACTCGAAGTCCTTGGCACCCTCCCTGTGTCTCTCAAAATCTCTTCCAGTGACAACACTGTGACACTCCATCAGTGGGAGGGAGTGGACCATTGACAGAGGCCGGGCGGGGGTCATGGCTCTGTCAGCTAGCTGCTGGGCCACCCAGGGCTAACTCGTCACTGCCTCTGTGCCTCAGCTTGCTCACCTGGGCGGTGGGTCTAGGCGTCCACCTCACCGGGGCGTTATGGGGACTATATGAGACGATCCATGCCCAGCCTATGGGTATCTTCCCATCTTCCTCCTCCTCCTCCACCATCATTATTAAAACCAGTGCTGCACGTGTCTAAGCCAAGCAAATTGCTGTCCTGTGTCTGCACCTCCCTGCTCCACACTCGCAGCAGAAAGCCCCCCTAAAGGTCACCCCTCCAGCCCCTGGCGCTGACCCCATACCTGGGCCACGCCCCACTCTCCCTCCTTTCCAACCACCCCTCACCTCCCCCACCCTCCGAGCCCCGAACAAGAAACCACCCTGGCACGTGTAATTGCTAACAGTGTGTCTGGCAAAAATGGTGGGACTTGCTTTCTTCTTGGCCTGAGATCAAGAAAATTGCAGGGAGGAGATGGCAAATTACACAAATCTGGAGACAGAGGCTATTGACTGGCTCCATACTGGCATCAGCCCTCCAGGGAACCCAGGGAACCGAGGACTGGGCCCGAGAAAAACTCCTTTTGCAGGATGACAAGCCAGGGCTGGAGTATCACGCAGCTGCTGCCACCGCCAGGTGCCAGCGGCACTTTGGGGACCGGCTGGGCAGACATCTGGGGAGAACTCAGACTCCTCCTGCCATGTATCAGCCCAACTCCTCACACAGAAATGGGTCTCTTGTCTGCAAAGGGCCTTTGTTGTTACACACATGTGCAAACCCTCGCACTCACACGCACGCTTACCCACAAACATGCACCATGTGCCTGTATAAGAAGCAGGAAGTGTCTTGACTTTTGTAAGTGAACAGCTTCCCCACCCTCACCACCACCCCTGGCAAAGCTGCCCCTCAGGGTCACCCCAGCCTAGTTCCTTTCCCATCTTTCACTGCCTCCCCCCAAAGGAAACCTCTCTGTTGTGCGCCTTGAGGGGTAGGGAGAGCAGGGCCTATTAAGAGGTGGATTATCTGGACTCTTTCCATTGTGATCTCCTTGACATTGGCCAAGACCCAGCGACTGGCATTCAGAGGCCCCAGGAATGGGAAATGAGCCTTTCTGTCCATCGAATGCCAAGAAAGGCTGGCACAAATGTCTTCTGCCACTAAGGTCACTACTGGGGGACGCCACGGCTACACTGTGTGAACTGCACAGAGCCCCTCCCGCAAAGCCGGCCCTCAGGGGTTAGATGTTAACATCTCAGTCACGGGTGTCAGCAGCTCAGGTGACAGACCTCTTTGGTGGGAAAGCCACCGTTTTGGCCCCTGCCTGAGAGTAGAGTCTAAATTAAACAAATCTCCCTCAGAAACCGAGCCAGACACTGAAGGGGGAGGGGTTTGACAAGCGCTGTGCTCGCTCAGGAAGATGCCTGGAGAATGGGAGTTGGTGGTACAGTTACAACTCTCGAGCCAAAGATGGTGCTGTCCAGGGACGTCCACAGGGAGAAGTGATGCTCAGAGACTCCGGCTCTGAAGAGGGAGTGGGGACGGTGGGGGCGGGACGGTGGGAGTCAGGCACCCATGTTACCCTGGAAGGAGCACAGAGAAGGTGCCTGAAAGTTTCATTTGGGGGGAGGGGGCTGCAAGAGGGATAAGGAAGGTGAGTATCTGGCTATGGGAAGTGACATTTGAGAAGGATCTTTTTTTTAAAGATTTTATTTATTTATTTTCAGAGAGGGAAGGGAGGGAGTAAGAGAGAGAGAGAGAAACATCAATGTGGGGTTGCTGTGGGCCGTGGCCTGCAACCCAGGCATGTGCCCTGACTGGGAATCGAACCTGTGATGCTTTGGTTCGCAGCCTGCGCTCAATACACTGAGCTACGCCAGCCAGGGTGAGAAGGATCTTTAAAAATGGGTGGGTTCCACCCTGCCCGGGTGGCCCGGTTGGTTGGAGCATCATCCCGTACATCAAAAGGTTGCAGGTTCAATCCCTGGCCGGGGCACATGCCTAGGCTGTGGGTTCAGTGCACAGTCAGGGCATGTACAAGAGGCAGCCTATCGATGTTTCTCTCACATCAATGTTTCTGTCTCTCTCTTTCTCCCTTCCTCTCACTCTAAAATCAATGAACACATCCTTGGGTGAGGATTTTTAAAAAATAGGTGGGTTTCCATGGTGTGAAGGGTTGTGGATTCACAGGAGGGTCATTTTTTTTTACAAGAGTGCCAACATAAGCAAATGCCAGAAGGCTTTAGTCCTCATTTCCTATGAATTACCTATAACATTGTGGATCTTCTGTGAAATAGGGAATGAATGAGGGTCTTTGAACACTGCTCCTAACACCATGCACAAACTTGGGCTGCTCTACCAGAAGCACCTGCTCACTGACTGCCCCAAACCTGGGTACCCTGGTGGACTAGGACACAACACAGGGAACGGGGTGGAGATGGGGAAGGGCCAGCAGCAGCCTTTCCTCGGCCCATCAGCAAGTGGGTGACGACTCCATCCCGGCAGTGCCTGCCAAATGACCAATCTTCCTCCCTGCAGATAATCCCAGTGACAGGCCCCCGGGAAGGGGGCACCAAGGTCACCATCAGAGGAGAGAACCTGGGTCTGGAGTTCCGAGACATCGCCTCCTACGTCAAGGTGGCCGGCGTGGAGTGCAGCCCTTTGGTGGATGGCTACGTCCCTGCGGAACAGTGAGTGGACGTGACCGGAGACAGAGAGGCACGGGAGGGGAGGGGAGACAAGCCAGCAGCAAGTTGTGTTATTGTTGACTTATTTCCCCTCGCCAACAACAGAGCATCTTACAGCTTACCGGGAATAAACAGAGAGTGCCCTTCACGCCCTAGGGTGTTGGGGTGGGACTCCCACAACTCCACGGTACCGGAACTAGTCCGCTGCCTCATTAGGGGAACCGCTGGGAGAGGGAAGTGATCGTTAACTTCCCTGGGCTGTGAGAGTGGGACAAAGCAAAGTTAACATCTGCAAGGGGAGTATGAGTTCCACGGCTTGCCCCAGCCCCCCCTGCTGCACTGACTCCCCACGCACATCCTCGCCGAGCTCTCATAGAAACAGGTGCTGTGCTACTCCGTGGAGACGGCAGATGAAACTCCGCACTCACTCGCAGGCCTGTGGGTACTGTGGATTGTTTTTCTCTTTGCAAAATCTGCTGGTCCACTGGGACGGTCATTCGGCGAGTGACCTTGACCTCTGACCTGCCTGGTGGAGGAGGTTTGCGAGTCACAGATTGCCTTGTAAATAAGTAAACACAATTTTCTAGCCCAGCAAACAGAGCCATGAAATGTTTAGCAGCACAACAGCGTCTATATTCTATACCGTCTTTGCTGCCCCTCCGGAGTGAAACTTGCCACCTGTCCTGTGTGCCTAAGTTATTGACTCTTTGCAAGGCCTCCCTTAGGTGGGTCAGGGCCCTTTAAATTTCTGCTCGCTGGATCTTGCCCGGATGTAGTGATTCTGGAACCATCAGCACTGCCGTCCTCAATTCCTCCTGATTTCCTTTCTGTCTTCCTAAGGGGCTCAGAACAGATCAGATAATCGGAGGTTCCAGTCTTGGTGGGACTCACCCTGCTGGTCCATCATCGATTATTTAACTGAGAATCATTTGGTGGCTCCTTCAACTTCCCGAGTCTTTCCTAGAACAAAACCAAACAGGCTGTTGTTACTGATCTATTGTGATTTGCGGGGATCTTGAAATGTCCTACTTGGGGCTTGACATTAAAAAAAATCATAAAACCACAGGATTGAAATATTGTGGTACTCATTAGATCGGTGGAATAAGATAAACACCCAGAAACAGAATCCTGATATATAAATATTTAGCATGTAATAAAAGTGACATTTCGAATCAGCAAGGAAAGGAAAGATCATTCAGTAAGTGGCGCTGGTTAACTCTCTGAAAGAAATTACAGTGTCAGATCCTCCCTTCACTTTATAAAGCAAAATAAATTCCAGACAGATTAAAAAGTTAAGTGTAAAAAATGAAGCTGTGAAAGGATTAGCAGGAATTACATGTGAGAATTTGTCTCATTTCAAGAAAAGAACGGCGTTCTAAGTATAACCGCAAAAGAGAAATCATAAAGGAAAAGATGAGAAGAGCTGAGTAATAAAACTTAAAACTTGAGCATCGAAAATCACTGTAAGCAAAAGGAAAATAGGAATGATAAACTGGGTATATGGTTATACCCTGTTACAGTTAAGAGATACTTTTTTTTTAACATCTAAAGAGGTTTTGTAGATAGAAGGGAACTATCACAAAGTGGACAAAGAGCGTGGATGTACAATTCAAAACGACACAAAGAGGCTCTGGCTGGCGTAGCTCAGTGGCTTGAGCGCGGGCTGCGAACCAAAGTGTCGCAGGTTCCATTCCCAGTCAGGGTACATGCCTGGATTGCAGGCCACGGCCCCCAGCAACCACACATTGATGTTTCTCTCTCTCTCTCTCTCTCTCTCTCTCTCTCTCTCTCCCTCTCTAAAAATAAATAAATAAAATCTAAAAATAAATAAATGAAGAAAGAAAGAATACACAATTAAAAAAAAAGACACAAAGAACCGAAAGTCATGTCACAATATGTAACATCAGTGGTAATCAATGAGACGCAAATTACAATGACAGGGAACAGCTTTGGAAAGGCGGCGCCCAGTGCCGACGAGAAGCAAGAGAAACAGCACATTCGTGCACTCATGTCGGGAGGGCAAACTGGGATGAACTTTCTAGAAGGCAGTTTGGAAATGAGCATCACAAATCCAGCCTGGCCCTAATGCTTCTGGATTCTTCCCTTCATAACCAGAATGCGCAAATGTTTATTTGCATGAATACTTATTTCAGCCTTATTTATAATAGTAAAATTTTAGAGGCAATTTGTATGTTTGAAAATAGGGAATTAATCAACTGAATAAATTATTTTGTGTGCAGAGGACAATAAACTACACAGCCATTAAATGTGATATCATGGAAGAATCATGGCCAGGAATACTCTCGGGGCATTCAGTATATTAGGTGCGAACAGGTTCCCCAGCAGAATGCAGAGTTTCTCATTAAATTTAAGAAAGACAAGCCAGACTGGAAACATGCTCACACCAGGGCTGACACGGAGTATTTCCGGGGGAGGCCCCTGGGGGCAGGTGTAGGTAGGGTGAGGGCTTTTGCGCACTTTCTATTTTTTTTATGCTGAACTTGTATTAATTACAGTATGTGGACTGAAGGGCACGTGTTTTTGCTGGACCCTCTCCCGGATGTTCTTTCTAAGGGAAATGCAGAACCGGGAGCCAGAAAGTAGAAGAACCAGCAACGGAACCACGCCACTACCTTTAAACTTCAGCGTGGCAAAGGGCATTATAAACAAAATTGAAGCACGGGTGACCGGTTGGGAGAAAATAATGCAATATTTATTAAAGGCAAAAGTGAATACCCTAGTTCAGCAGCTCCAAAGGACAATCCATCAGCAAAATAAAGAGAGGGCTTTGCACAAGTCAACGGGAAGGCTGTGTGAGATGAGATGCACACACACACACACACACAAGAAAATATGTGCACCTCACCAGTAGTCATGGCGAGAAATGACGGCACAGTCATAGTATGAAACTCCAGGAAGCCGTCAGAATGTACAGTGACACGAAGGGACACCCATGCTGTAGTGCTGAGTAAAAAGAGAGAGGTTAGAATAAGGGCAATTATGCTTCACTTTATTTTATTGGTCATGTATATGTTTCTTTACATATGTATGTTTGTGTGTGTGTGTGTGTATATAACATTTATGTTTATGTGTGTGCATATCAAACATACATATGTATGTTTATATATGTGCAAATTTATACATCTGGGAAAGTTGCCTAACTTTTCTGTGCCTCAGTTTCCTCATTTGTAAAATGGAGATTGTGTATCTATATAATATATTTGCAGAGGTCTAGTAAAAGGTCTGCAAGGTTATATATACCAAACTTTTAGGAAAGGTTAGGAGTGAAAAAGGGACACTTTTTTTACAGTCACACTTCTCTACTGTCCCAGTCTCAAAGGGTATGAACAAATTCTGTAACTAAAGCAATAAAAATGTATAAAAAGGGAAAAAGTTATCATCGCCTGTCCCCCACCCTGAGTGCCTCCTCCCAGGCTGGGGCTGGGAGTGGAAGCACCTCTGAGGCCGGCCCTGCCCCTGGAGCAGCGGGGCTCGGACAGCACCGACCTGCCCTGCCCTGGCCACCGAGGTCTGAGCCGGGGCTCCTGTCTGACCAGCTGGGTGGCCTCAGGCAAGTCCTGCCACCTCTCTGGCCCTGCCAACTCCTTCAGCTAAGTTGTTTGGCCAAAGTTCACAGTAATTCATAGATGAGGGGCTAATTCATGAATTAGGGACTGAGTGTCCTGTCAGAATGCAGGGACCCTCCCCTAGGCTCCCCACTTTGCAGAAGGCCTCCAAGGAGACTCTGAAGGTCATATTTTCTCATTTCCTGAGATCCAAGGGGGAGCCCCTGCAGGAAGGAATCTGGGGCGTCTTTCCCCTCCTCCTGCTCCGCCCATCCCTGAGACCCCACTGAGAGCCTAGGGCCCAGGGGTAACGGCTGGGAGCCTGTGACCCTCCTGTGACCCATGGGGTCTGTCCTCTCCTACCTGCAGGATCGTGTGTGAGATGGGGGAGGCCAAGCCCAGCCAGCACGCCGGCTTCGTGGAAATCTGTGTGGCCGTGTGTCGGCCCGAGTTCATGGCCCGGTCCTCGCAGCTCTACTACTTCATGGTGAGTCCCGGCCACCAGTGGCCTGGCCAGGCACAGGCCAGCGACCTCGGTACCATGACTGCTGGCCCTGTCTCAACCTCTGGGGCCAGTCCTGGGCAAGGTCAGGGGAGTCCTGTCCTGCAGCACATGGGAGCACAGCTGTGGAAGTCTGGAAGACCTGGGTTCAAATCCGCCTGTGCCTGGCTCAAAGTTCCAGGGCAGTGGCTTTGGCTCCTGGGCCCCGGCGTGCCCTCTGAGTGGCAGTGTGGCATGGAAGGTGAGTGGCAGTTGTGCATCAGGACTCCTGGGATTTGGGTGCTGGCTCTGCCACTCACCGAGTGAACCTGGGCAAGCAGCTTAAACTTTCTGTGCCTCAGGACCGTCATTTCTAAAACGGGGGTGACAATAATGGCATCTACCCCGTGGTATAGCTGTCAGCATGCCATAAAATCAGCCTCTCACTTCCAGTGTCGGTTCCTCTATGACGTCTGTGGTTGCCCCCGGGGTTCCTGTGCCCTGCCCTGCACACTGGCACCCCGGCATTTCCCTCCCATCATCCTCACTCACCCCACCCTCCCCACTCACTGCCATCCCTGTCCCGTGACCGCCTCATTGTCCCACGTCCCACTTGCACTTCGCCTTCCTCTACCCACACTGCTACCCCTCCCACCTCAGCACCCATTTCCCTGCATCTCCCTCCCCCTCCCACGGCCCCGTGGCAGACGTCACCCAGCCCTCCCTTCCCGGCAGCCTGGACCCTCCCTGGCCCTGCAAAGGCTGCCTGGCCGGCCCTGGGCCGTCTGGGTGAGGGGTTCTGTAGGGCAGCAGCTTAAAGAACCTCTGATGACAGGGATGCCGGAGACATGGGCACATCCCCTGCCACACGAGCCGCATCCTTTTCCAACCTGTCTTACCATCCAGTTAACCTGTCAGGTTAATGACAACTGTGCTGGTATAATTTCCTCATGATGCTGAGCTGCTCTGGGAAGCCAGAAACCTGAGTGGTGGATTGTACGTCTGAGCATTAAATGGCCTGCAGTTTGTCATGGGGAGCCAGTCTGCACCTCCCTTCCTCCCTCCCTCCCTCCCTTGCTCCCTCCTTTGCTTCCTTCCTCCCTCCCTTCCTCCCTTTTTTCCTTCCTTCTTCCCTCCCTCCCTTTCTTTCATCCTCCCTTCCTCCCTCTCTCCCTTCCTTCCTCCCTCCCTCCCTTTCTTCCTTCCTTCCTCCCATCTTTCCATCCTCCCTTCCTTTCATCCTTCCTCCCTTCCTTCCACTCTTCCTTCCTTCCTCTCTTCCTTCTCTTTCATCTACCACCATCCTCTTCTTTCTCTGTGCAAGTGACAACTGTTCGTCTCCTTGCACAGCACCTCTCACTAGGTATTCATTGATCAATACTTGCTTAATTGGTTGAGTTCTATAATACTAATTTGACTGCCCTGGCCTGTGGGCATCCCGCGACAGGCCAGACCCAACACGGCCCCTCCCGCAGGAGGCCACAGTCGAGAAGGTGCGATGACACGCAGGACTTGCATGCCAACGTGAGCGTGGTGGGGACTGGCCTCGGAGGGCTGAGCGTAGATGCCCACCCGCCTGGGCCCTGCCCCCTGTGCTCTTGGAAAACCAGCCGACCTTATAAACAGTTGTCTGTCACAAAATATACCGGAAACTCATGTAGAAGGACACACACATGTAATGGATCTAAGGGATGTGTAGTTTTCATCTATTTGTGTAGGATCTGTACCTCCACTTCCTCCTGAAAGGATTTGAGGGGAATTTTAAGTTACACCCAATGCACCTTGAGACAATTAGTAATAAATGTGCATGTGTTTATATAGAAAGTACACACATGTGTTGCATATTATATATATGTATAATGTACATAAATTGTTACTCCAGCAGGGCTGAGACAATGAGAGGCAGAGAGAAAGGGAGATGGGGACAGAGACAGACAGCCCTCAGCAGGTATTGGAGAGGTGTGGCCTGGCGTTCCGACATGGCACGAACTCTGGTGGCCGCGGTCAAAGGTCAGCCACTGCAGGGGCAAAGCAAGCACTGCACTGCCCTGGCCACTCACCTGCCTGGCATGGTTTTGATCCTGTGGGTGCTGGGCAGTGACAAAGTGGACAGTAGTGGGGACAGCCACCACCTCGTTAAGCAGCTGTTTCCTCTGGGCCTTAGCTGTCTCTGCGGTGTCATCAGCCAGACCTCTCACCTTGGTGACTTGCCCAAAGGCCACTGCCCCCTGAATGTCCTGCCCTCCCCTCCCATGACCCACCCAGGCGCCAGCTCCCACAAACAGGGTGTCACCCTCACTTGCCCATTTCCATCACTGGCCTGTCACTCAAGCCCACAGTGTTGGACTGTGACTCGGTTTCCTCTAGTTCTGCTCCATCACCGTGTCCTGGAGTCTTGCTTCTCCCATTCTGTTTACCACCACAATGGCCTCCTCAAATCCTTGCCTCTGGTCTGAACCCATCCAGACCCATCCACCACGGTGGAATACCATTTTCAATATGGCGGCCCCTGCCTCAGAGCCAGGCGCCCACTGCCTCTAGCTCTATTCCAAGTTCCGTGGTCTGGCTGCCCTGCCTATCCAGCCCTATTGCTCCAGGCTTTGTGTGGCCCGACCCCCTTCCCTTCTCTCTCTCCTTCCCCGCGTTGCTCTAAACCACATCCCCCATCCTTCCAAGTCCTGCTCACTGCCTACTGCTCAGCTTTCTCCCGGGGTGCCCTCTCCCGCTCACCGGGGATGCATGGCGTCTGTCTACACTGGCTGGCGCTCAGCATTGCCTCCTTGCGGCCCTGCTCCTCCATCCGACCAGCCCGTGTGTGGAGATGAAGGCCTGGTTGTTGATTTCTTTGCCAACCGCCACAGCACTTAGTGAGTTCTAACCCTCCCTGCGTGTTGGAGTGCCCTGAGGGGCTTTAAGCCAAGTGCTCTGGAGCCACCCTGGACTGACGCACACCCCACAGCTGGGGCACGAAGCTCCCCAGCAGGTCCTAACCGAGGGCTGGGCTGAGGACCACTGGCCAAGAGATAGCGTTTACTGAGTGGCTACCACGTGTCTGCTGACATCTGTTCTCAGGCTCCCCTCTTACAGCGTCTCCATGGTGGACACTCAGAAGCCCCTGCTGCTCCCAGGGCAGGTCAGTCCTGCCTGCATGCGTGTCTCCCCCGCAGCAGGATGCGGCTGAATGTGGGGTATTGAGGCGAGGCTTCCTGGAAGGTGCCAATGGAAAGGCAGAGTTTGTATAAGGCAGGATGCAGTTTTCTGTGTGGATCCTGCGCAGTGGGAGGAGGTTCCTGGGACGAGGTAGAGCAGGGAATGCACCAGAAGATGGGGACAGAGGGAGGGGGAGAGGGAGGGGTGATGGGGAGGTGGAGAGGCAGACAGGAGGCAAGTCAAGAAAGAGGAGAGCTGTCGCCCGCCCCGCGGGTCCCCAGGCCTCAATATTTGTGTCAGCTCCCTGTGGAAGAGGCATCTCGGGAAAACAGTCCTGGTGCTACACGTTCACTCAGGAAGACTTTCCAGGAGGAGGAACGGTGGTAGGGACCCCAGTCTCCTCCCCAGACCCCAGTTTGCATTTAGGGGCTGATCGATGAGGGCCGCCTCACAGAGCTCCCAGGGGTTCAGAGTGAGAGTGAGGGGCAGAGGTCTCCGAGAATCTCACCGGGAAGTCGGGACGAGAGAGAAGGGCCCTCCCACGCTCCGCAGCACCTCAGATCCCTCCCTGCCTTCCTGGCAGCTGGCAGGTAGATCAGGCTGGGCCCCACAGGAAGCCTGAGCTCCTCTGGAGTCGGGTTCAGCCGGGGACCCCCTTTCCAGGGCTCCTCTGGGATTTCGTGACTGCTTCTCAGGACCTAGGGCGTGCTGGGGTGCTGCTTCCCGGGGCCGAGGTCAGGGGTAAGGTTCGGGTCTCCCTCAGTTTCCCTCCCCAAATCAGGCCGGGCTCCGTGATGCACCCTGGCCTTGTCACAAGCTCTGTCCCGGGAGATCCCCCTGGAAAGAGTGCCTTTCCCTTCCCTCTACCTCCATCCAGGGAGCCCCGCAAAGAGGTGGCAAATAAGGTGGGATCTGATTTCCCGTGCAAACCCACCGTGAAATATTTATGAAGCATGTCTTGAATAATTTATAGTTTCTCACAACTTTAAAACAGTCCCCATCTCATCCTCTCCCCGCCCCCAGAACCATCCCAGCAAAGCCAGCAGAGGTTACTCACTTCTACCCGTCCAAGTGTCCCCCCCCTCACAGGCAGCCAGGGCACCTGCTCTCCTTCACCCCCATCTATCTTCACTGCCCCGCTTTTGATTAGGTCTCTTCCCACACCTCCCTCCTTGCAGCCCCTGTGCCCAAGCACACGGACACACAGAGTCAGCTCTTTCCCTTCCCTCTCTGGGGAGGTCGGCAGGGCCCAGGTCCAGAAGCTCTGCCTTTAGTCAGTGGGGCAAAGAAACCTTCTGTGGGAGCTGGCACCAAGTTACAGAACCAGAAAACCGGCAGGCACCTTTGAGATAACCCCTTTGTGACCCAGTTCCCTGATTTTGTGATCAGAGAGGTTAAGCGACTTGTCCCAAGTGAAACAGCACGCTCTACATAGCACAGAGAAAGGAAGACTCTTTCCGCACTTCACTCTGCCCCGTTCGTGTCTCTGGTCGAGCCAGTAGCAGAGGCAGAAGAAGGCCTTCCTCGACTTGGCAGGTGCCACAGCATTGCCAGGCCCGGGATCTGCCGGGACCTGCGAGCAGAGTGCGGGTGGACCCCAGCCCGCCCCCCCACGCAAGTGCCCTGTGCCCGTACCCATTTGTGGGCATGCGCACGCCCAGGCCAGGCCGCGCCACTGGACGGCAGGCTTCCCCGGCGCTATGAAACCAGGCCTCTCTGTGGGGAGGCTGCCCGCCAGCTCAGAGGAGCTGAGTGGGTTCAACTTTTCGGTGCAGAATTCTTCCAGGGGGCAGAGGCTGGGGGGGCGGGGAGAATGAAATCTTCATTTAAATGCAGATACAGTCTTCTCACCTGGGACTGAAGAAAGTTTTTTCCATTAAAATGCTAATGAAAGAACACACAGCAACTCCAAGTCCTCAGCCTCCCCGCCCCACCATCTCCAATGCGACTCCGCTCGATCCGCTGACCCGGCTCTGCCCGCCGGCCCCCACGGGTTCCCCTGGAGCCCTCACACCCCATTGCTCTGGCCCCTGGGTGCTTCGGGCAGCTCTCCGAAGGTCTGCGGAAGGCGCAGCTCACCTTCCGAAAGCAAATGTGTTTGGAGACTGGAGAGGAGGCGAGGAGCCAGGGCTCTGGAAGAGATCTCGGTTGCACCGCTTTTCAGCTGTGTTACCTTGGAAACTGCACCTAACGTCTCTGAATGCACCATGGGTAACAACACGTACCGTGTAGGATTAATTGGGTGGTTACATTACTTATATATATATTTAAAATATATTAAATTATTATATATATGATGGTATAAAACCCGCCACTTTAAAAAAATCAGTACATAGCGGCTATTATTGGTATTGTTACTATTATTAAGATAGAAATGCAACCTCCAGGGGTCAGAACAGTTGCCTTCCCATACAAGCGCCAAAAGTCTGCCGGCCCCCTGGGAGGCCACCAACAGTGCGGACTCCAGAAGGTGGACGGGGGCCATGGGCGCTGCCTCAGGCCTGCGCAGAAGCCTCCTCGGCCCTTTCGGGTTGTGTCTCAGGCGGGACCCTTCTCCACACAGACGCTGACCCTCTCAGACCTGAAGCCCAGCCGGGGGCCCATGTCCGGGGGCACCCAGGTGACCATCACCGGCACCAACCTGAACGCGGGCAGCAACGTGGTGGTGATGTTCGGGAAGCAGCCCTGCCTCTTCCACAGGTAACTCCCCGCAGGGCAGGCTGTGGGGTGCAGGGCACAGAGTGGGGCGGGGCCGCCCAGGCGGCAGGGGGTCAGAACAGTTGCCTTCCCATACAATCGCCAAAAGTCTGCCGGCCCCCTGGGAGGGCACCAAATGCTTCCTCCGGAAATGCTTCCTCCCCGTGGAACGTGGCCGACCTCCTCAGGACAGGGCTTTCTGGGCACCCCTGGCTGTGGGCGTCTGGCTCAGTCTGAAGCCCTGCCAGGCACCCCTCCCCCAATGAGCCCCTCGTGCTGTTGTGCAGTTTCCCCTTGGTGCCCCATACCACCCACTGTGCAGAACCTGGGCTTCCACGGGACACAGTTTGGGACCGAGAGCCTCTTCCCTCCAGTTAGCTTCTCACCAGCTGCTGCAGAGCAAGTAGGGACTGCCGGGAGCTGGTGGGGCAGCTGCCCCAGCTAGCTACAACCGAATCTCCAAAGGTGCTGGCTTTCTCTCTCCTGCTTCCACCATCCAACCCCAGAAGGGCCTGCCTTTTCTGAGCCAGGAGCACAGGGGCCAGGGAGGCAGGAGGTGTGTCCAGTGAAGGACTCTCTGACTCTAGGAGAGGTGACAGGGGGTCAGTCCCTCCACAGGCTGGAGGTTCTGCAGAGAGGGATTCCCAGGACGGAACTATGCCGAAGGCCGGGGCAGATGTGAAGTCAGACGAGGCCAGGCCTTGCAGGAAGACTGTTCATGAAAAGTTGCTTGTGACCTCGGGCAAAGAGAATTGATTCAGGCCTGTTGCAGTAGGTGCCAAACATCACAGTAGGGAAGAGAGACTCGATTCCAAACACAGCAAAGACGGCTGGGGATTTACACCCAACAAGCAGAGTAAGAGGCCAGTGGGTAGGAGATTCCTAGGAGGAAATCCTTACTAAACCAACTCAGCAGGATTCTCACTGAAGGTCGGCCAGGGTGCTCAGATACAGAGGGCCCGCAGATATCAAGGGTTGGGGGGATTCTTGCTGAACTGACTTAGCAGGATTCTTACTGAGAGTGGGGTGGGGCCGGCTGCAGACCAGGCCCCAGGGGGAGGCCTAGTCAGAAAGAGGGCTCAGAAGAACCTGCCTTTGTCAGTAGGTCCCAGAGTTTTACATCTGAGACTGTGCTCACCACGACCTCTGAGGAGCTGGACAAACAGGGCAGGGGGGTGAGAGGGCCCTGACCCAGGACCACCTCCTTCCTGGGCCCCCAGGAGCCCAGCTCCGTGTCTTCCCTCCCTCCAGGCGCTCTTCATCCTACATCGTCTGCAACACCACATCCTCAGAGGAGGTGATGGAGATGAAGGTGACAGTGCAGGTGGACAGGGCCAGGATCCGCCAGGACCTGTTCTTCCAGTACGTGGAGGACCCCACCATCGTGCGGATTGAGCCAGACTGGAGCATCGTCAGGTAGGAGCCGCCCACCCTTCCCGTCCTTTCTCGTCTCAAAACCCAAGGGGAGCTCTGGGGGCCATGACCCCCACTTTGGGAACTGATGAACTGGGGTTGGTTTACGACACCCCTTCCCACCCCCAAATCAGAAGACCTCAGCCTACGGTGGCTCCCTCCTCTCCCTGAGGACATCTCTGAGTAGGACCCGGCCCTGGAGGCCAAGCTCTGACCGACCAGAGGCCTCGGCCTCTAATTCAAGGTGTGGAGGCCATGTACCCATCTCAGAGTGACTGTCTGGGGGACGTGTCAGTCCCTCTCCCCTAAACCTTGCTCCTGGCAAATACGGACAGTAATTCAAGTCCTGCTGAGGAACGTAGGAGGGGGAGTGAGATCAGGTCCGGCTTCTCCCCGGTCCTCTCTGGAAGGAAAGCAAGTGCATGCCGACCAGTGGGGTCCAGGTAGCATGAGCGGCCTCCGTGCTTCCGCAGGCCTTTGTCTCAGCACAGTGACCTCCCACTGCCTGTTTGCTTTGTGCTTCCCACTACTGCAAAAACTCCCCAAGGGCAGGGACTGGGTCTCGTTCCCTGCCCTTTCTCCGGGGCCTGTTCCACAGAACTCGTCTCTGAGGCCAGGGAGCCCCGTACAATGCTGTTGCAGAAAGAGCCTCTGGTGCTGCCTCTTGCTCAGCCAGTCACAAGCTGACTTGGGTCATTTGCATAATTTCCCAGGGTCTCCACCTCTTGACTGATTACCCCTGGGGCTTGGGAAACTCCAGGAGCCCTGGGGACCCTTTCAGCACTGGCTTGGTGGCACCTGGAGCGCGGGTATCTCCCCTCTGGGAGGGAACTTCAGGCAGGTGGCAGTAGTCTGCTTCTCCAGGGCCTGCGGAGGGCATCCCGACCGCAAGGCCCTGGGTGATCCCAGGGAAACCTCTGCATCAGGGAACGTGTGGGGGATGGAACGAGGGCTTGGGGTCAGAGGGAGTGGGCTCAGCCCAGCGCCACTGCTTACCAGCCAAGTGACCTTAAAGGTTACCTAACCTCCCCGAGTTCAGGGTTTCCCATCAGTCAGCTCCCTCCAAGAGCGGCTGAGAACTCAGGGAGGTGCACATGCGCAGCACAGTGCCTGACTCAGCGCCCCCTTCCTCCACGCCTGTGCGTCCTCAGCCCTCCCGCTGTCTGCTTGGGGTGGGGGGTGGTGGAGATGTGGCCTCCACCAGCTGAGGCAGGAGTCAGGAGCCAGTCCAGTACAGAGAACAGGGAGTTCTCTGAACCAGGAGTCAGCAAACTCCAGGCTGGGCCCCAATCTGACTGTCTGCCTGCTTTTGTAAATAAAGTTTTATTAGAACACAGCCACACCCATTTGTATATGTTTTGTCTGAGGCTTCGTTCTCACCACAACAGCTGAGCTGAGTAATTGTGGCAAACCACGTGGCCTGGGAAGCCTGAAATATTTATTCTCTGACCCTTTACAGAAAGAGTTTGCCACACACCAGAAAAGGCAGCTTTCCTGATAAGAGACTTGGTTGTCCTTAGCAATTAACTCTCTAAAGCCCAAACTTTATCAGTTTTAGCCAGGATCTTACAGCAGATGAGACCCACAAGGCATGGAGAGGGGAAATAGCCTGTAAAAATGTATTCTGGGATTTCCCCCCGGGGCCTGCTGAGTCCAGGGAGTGGGCTCCTGTGCCCAAGACAAAGTCCCTGAGGAAGCCACAGCGTCTTTTCATTCGGTTCTTCCTCATATCATTGTCATGGAAATGGAGGTGCCATCCTCCCTGGCACTCAGCAGCCACTCCTGAGACACGCGGACGGGAAGAGGGAGGGTGCAGGCAGGTTCAGAGTCTGCCCGTGGCTGCAGAGTTTTGCTGCAGGTCACACCTGTCCTGAGGCGGCACTGCAGAATCCGGGCGCTGCATTGCCTACACCAGCCTGGGTGATGTAAGGAATGGTGATGGGGGCGCTGGGTAAAGGCATCCTGAGATGACTGAGAAGATCGGGAGATGGTTGGGTATCACAGCTCATTCTTAGACACTGTCATGGGCAGAAGAGCTCATGGTTTCACAGGAATGTGGGGGGGGGGTGGGTGGAGGCAGGGGTAGAAATAAATGTGAGTGAGTGTTCAAGATTCTTTGCCCACCAGGCTTATAACTACTCAACTATTGTAGACAGTAGGATTCTTCTGGAAGATACTTCCTTGGTTGAGGAAAAGGCGATTCTTCCCTTCGCTTTGAGTTGTCTCCAGGGAAGACAGTCCCCACCCCTTGTCAGCTTCACAGCCACCCTAAAGTAGGACAATGGCATCCAGGTTGCCTTTGAAAAGCTGCACCAAGATGAATCTCCTGACCCCCCACCCATCATCAGTTCTCTGGCTGACACCCCAAAGTGAAGAGACCTTGGTCCGGGAGGCTTCCACATTTGCGTCCCCAGAGCAGGTTCCTGGCATCTGGGCCTCTGCCTTCCCCAGGTCCAAGCCGACTGAGTCTCTGAAGTGAAGATTTGTGGTGTGGATGCCCTGGGGCAGGAGGCTGTGCTCAGACCCTGGAGGGTCTGGTGGGCGAGGTCCGCTGCATCAGGCCAAGGGCAAAGTGAAAAACTTTCTAAGACTGGTGGGGGCTGCAGTCAGGAGGCCTGGGGTGGCCAAGGAGGCTGAGCTGTAGCCCCGGCCACCGCAGGGTGTCCACGCTCCAGATGAGCTCAGTGCAAGATGGCCACGGACATCTGGCCATCACTGTCTTTGCCTTGGCCTCCGAGAGCTCTCCCTTATTATTATTCAGTCAGCTTGTCACCGTTGTCCCCGTGAACATTGTCATGCCTACTGGTTATCGTGGTCTTTCATGTCGGAGCTCAGTCTGATGGATTATCATCATCGTCGGCGTTGCTATTTCTGTCCCTGTGTTTACACACCTCCCTCTTTTTTCTTCCCCACCAGTGGGAACACACCCATCGCCGTGTGGGGCACGCACTTGGACCTCATCCAGAACCCCCAGATCCGCGCCAAGCACGGAGGGAAGGAGCACATCAATGTGAGTCCAGGGCTGGCAGGGGCCGTGGGGGCTGTCCACTCAGCATGCGGCTTCCTTAAAGGGTGTGAGGCTCCCCGAGTACGCAGAAAGGCCCATCCTGGACACTGACGACCCATTTCGCCTGACGCCCCTGAGCACTGGGACACTGGGTTGGAGGAGCTGAATGAGGGCATTTTCACACCTCAGGATACAGGCATGGAGGAGCAATCACTTCTGGGTGTGTGGGGTTTTAGACCCATATTCCTCCACCTTTCTGACCCCCAGTCCCACTCCTTAGCTTGGCGATGCCCTAGTCCCTGTTCTACCCACCACGGGCCGACTGGAGCCACGTGCCAGCAGCACAGCTCATTCCTCGAGTGCCCAGGCCGTGTGGTCCTGGATGCAGAGGCGTTCTGACTCCTGCACACCTGTCCCGGGCCAACGCCGTCCCGTATGGCAGCGTCGAGGGTGGCCTGGGGGGGGGGGTGCGGTGGGGCCGTGCGTGTGCAGAGGTATGCTCCACAGTCCTGTCTCCCCTCCACAGCTCTGTGAGGTTCTGAACGCTACCGAGATGACCTGCCAGGCTCCGGCCCTCGCTCTGGGGCCCGACCACCAGTCCGACCTGACCGAGAGGCCCGAGGAGTTCGGCTTCATCCTGGACAATGTCCAGTCCCTGCTCATCCTCAACAAGACCAACTTCACCTACTACCCCAACCCCGTGTTTGAGGCCTTTGGCCCCTCAGGGATCCTGGAGCTCAAGCCAGGCACACCCATCATCCTAAAGGTAGGCTGAGGCTGGCAGGGGGGAAGTAGGGGAGAGGAAGCTGCTGCGTGAGAGAAGGGGGCTTTTCAAGTCACAGGAAGAGGCCAGAGGCCTTGGGCTCCTGCCACGTTTCGTAACTGGAGTCCCTGGCAGACTGTGCTATAGCCCAGAGTACGTAAACACTCAGTCTGCGGTGTTGGGAGGCTCACTCATTTACAAGCTGTGGGGGCCGATCCGGGTGTCCGGATGCACCCTGGCCATCTGACTCCCAGCTTCCTGTCTCCTGAGTCCAGAACCCGGGAGGCCAAAGGCCCATCCTGCTTCTTCTGTGCAGCCCTTAGAAAACAACAGCGTAGGGTTCTTTGGAGTGTGGGTAGCAAGTTTTAACTTGAACTGCTATGGCTATTTGAATCAGCTGGTAGTGACTGCCTCAGCTCTGTGTTGAGAAGGATTCTGAGGCTGCATTTGGGATGGACCAAAAGAGTGCCTTGATTATTGACTTCCCACTGAGGAAGGGGGTTGACGGCATATGTACCATGATTTGGTGGGTGGGGGGACTTATTTAGGGAAGGTGGCCTCTCCACAGCTCACCAGCAGTTCAGAAGCTGTGAGTGGGAGGGCATGGAGCTAGCCAGTAGCTGTGGCCCTGACTCTGGGGTGGGAACCGGGCTTTCCTGTCCACCCAGGGCAAGAACCTAATCCCGCCCGTCGCTGGGGGCAACGTGAAGTTGAACTACACCGTGCTGGTTGGGGAGAAGCCGTGTGCGGTGACGGTGTCGGATGTGCAGCTGCTCTGCGAATCGCCCAACCTCATCGGCAGGCACAAAGTGATGGTGAGGCTGGAGGGACCCCGTCTGTCCTGGGTAGACGGGGCATAGGGACATGGGGGCCTGAGCAGCCCAGCTTGGTCCCAGGCCACCAGGGCTTCCCGGGAGGAGGTCATGTCCTGCTTCAACTTTCCTCCAGCCACCCCACACCCCAAGTCACCTCCCTGTCTCACTTCTGACTTCTCCCTTCTGTACTGTCCTTCCCTCCCTGCTGCCCGGTGCCACCGTGAGGGCCCTGCGAACCAGCCTCACACGATGTGTAAACTGTTCACTCTGAGCAAGAGACTCAGGAAAACATCACTATTGGCCTGGGAAGGTCCCTAATATCGTGTTCTGCGCCTCGTCCTTACCATGGGGCGAGTGTCTGGGGAGCCAGTCATTGATGTCATCGTGTCACACTCTTTAGATCCCAGTCACGCGCTGTTTCCTTATGGACCTGACCATGCTGTCTCCTGAGAGGCTGTGTGACTTTTCCAGCTGTAGGGGTGGTCTGTGCTGCACCATCCGGACCCCCTCCCACAGCCCCTGCATGCCCTCTCCTCTGCTTTCACAACCAAAGACAATTCTGCTCCCCGGGGCTATTTCCTTCATCCTCCCATGCTCACCGGTTTGTTGGTGACTTGGGGCTGTCCCCTCGGACGCTCTGTCCCCACACCCGGCTCCATCCCGCCCTCTCTGCCCGCAGGCCCGCGTGGGTGGTGTGGAGTACTCACCGGGGATGGTGTACATCGCGCCAGACAGCCCGCTCAGCCTGCCTGCCATCGTCAGCATCGCCGTGGCGGGCGGCCTGCTGACCGTCTTCATCGTGGCCGTGCTCATCGCCTACAAGCGCAAGTCCCGCGAAAGCGACCTCACGCTGAAGCGGCTGCAGATGCAGATGGACAACCTGGAGTCCCGCGTGGCCCTGGAGTGCAAGGAAGGTACCGAGTGGCCGGGAGGCCGGGTGCACGTGTGTATGCATGTGTGTGTGTGTGTGTGTGTGTGCACACGTGTGTCTCACACACAAGCAGTGGGCTGGGTGTCTGCCTGCAGAACTTCAGCTGGCCCATGAGCCTGTGCCCTGACCATCCCACACCCTAGCCAGCCCCACCCGGCAAGGCCACAGCAGCCGAAAGCCTTCCGTCCCCGCTCCTGGAGCTGCCCCCTACCGAGTCAAACTGGCATCTTTCAAAATCCTACCAGGGCAGTCTCCAGCCCAGAACCCTGGCCCAGTGGCTTTGACGCCCCCATCTCGGGGGGACCCTGCGGTGACTGCCCCGACGTGCGCAGGCAACTCCAGCTCTCCTCCTTCAGAAGGAAGGGACGGCTGTAGGGCTGATTGTTACTTCGAAGGAACAGTGTTTCCCAGCTTGTACTTTAAAAATTACCAATGTACCATGAAGTGAAGTCAGCTGCACCGAATCCAAGAAGGAAATTAAGGAGTCAGGCCCTTGTCACCCCCAGGATATCATTTCGTGAGTCACCCTGGAGGGATGAGCCGGTTCCTCGCTGGAGATTTATACGCAGAGCAAATCCGCCCCATACCTGGGGCTCTCCCGGGCGGGAGGTGGGTCCACTCCGTCCCCTCTCTGCCTCCTTCAGCTGTCAGCGCGGCATCCGCCTTGTGGGATTGTTAATTACTGCCTTTTATTATATTTACGCTGCTTAATTTTTTTCTCCGCAATGTACTCTTTCCTCTAATTAGGAGTAGTGATTAGAATCTCTTTTATGTGCGGCAGGCGTGAGGCTTTGAATGTTGGCGGCGCGCTCGGTGACTTGAAGGGAAGCTGCAGACTGATAAAAAGCCAGCTCTCTCCCTCTCCTCCCCGCCAGCTGGGCACCCCAGCGGGGAGGGGCGGCAAGGGGGAGCGTGCAGCCAGGTTCCTCTCGGAATGTTCCAGAGGCGGAGGCATTGGCGGTCAGACAGGGAGGCCAGCTGAGCATCAGAGGTGGCACAGAGAGCCGGGGCTGCAGCCTGGGGCAGAGCTGCCCACACGGGCTCGGCCGGGAGGGGAGACTTGTGGAGCGCCATGTAGGGTCTGACGTGAGAGTATTTCCAGGGTGCCCGGGGCTGGCTCTTGAATGTCAGCAGGGCCCAGGAAGGTGACTTCCTGAAGACTTGACCGTGAGCCAGCACGTCACCTACAGGTGAGCCCAGAGGAGGCCTCGCTGGGGCCCTCACAGCCCTGACACTCACTGACCTGCACACTCAGATGATCACTGATGCACACACTCACACCCATGCTCACACATGCATTCCCATGCGCTCCCTCAAACACACAGGCGTGTTCCTCACTCAGAATGTACATGGGTGTTCCTCGGGGCTTTTGGTGACAGCACATGCCAAAAAGGCTGACTCCTCTTTCACACACACACACACACACACACACACACACATCAGTGTAAGTTTGGCTTAGAAGCGTCAGGGTTGCTCTGCTGCAGAGTCACTTACCTTGACGAGGACCCCTGCATCAGTGTGGCCAGAGTGGAGGTTCAGGGTGCAGGAGCAGAGCAGCACAGAGAGGTCGCAGCCACCTGTCTGTGGCCAGCGGGCCTCCCCGTTGTTCTGTTATACAAGAAGCATTGGCATCTGCAAGCCCCCAAACCCCCAGTTCCACAGCCTGAAGTCAGCGCCGCAGGAGGCGGTGGGGCCCAGGGTTGGGGGGCAGCCGTGTGGTGTTCCTGGGATCACCGGAACTTCCCGGACACGGGGCTTGCGTTCCAAGGGCTTTTCTAGATCCACGCAGGGCTTGTGAATCTCTACTAAATTCCCCAACTAAAGTATTTTTTCTCTGTTCTTGTGTTTGTATAAATAGAAAGAAACATTGGTTAGTTCATGTCCACTGGTTCTTTGTCAGCATGTGCTGATCCATTCTGGGTTTGTGCACATGTGTGTACATGCATGCTTACATGTGTGTGTTTGTGCCTGCATGTATGTGTGAATGTGTGCAGGTGCCGAGGAGACAGGCAGGGCAGAGAAGGGCCAGGCACATCACCTCTGACTTCCTGCAGTGGCAGAGGGTGGCCCGGGATACGGCTGTGCCTAGGACAGGCTGTGGTCACTGCTTTGGTGCTGCATGATGGCTTTGACCTGTGCACTGGCTTCCCCTGGGCTAGAGGATGCGTGCAGCTCCGTGACTCTCTGGAGACTGAGCTGCCTCCACAGACTGCGGTGCCTGCACACAACTTGCGGAAGGAAGGACAGGACCCACCCTGCGTATTTATACAGAAGGGATGTATTGGTGTGGCAGAGCCCCATTCTGGCCCCGTTTGGTGATTTGATAGCTTCAGTGACCTGTACGGCCCAGAACTGGGACTTCAAAAGAAATTGTTCTTAAGTCTTGAAAGGAAACCCACTATAAAACACAGAATTGGGAGTAGGCCCTTCATCACTGGAACTTCCCCCTTTCCTCCACCCCCACCTGCCGTTCCTCTCCAGTCCCCCCACCCCGAGCACGTTTTGCAGACAAAGCCCTTCATCCTCGTGTGGGGGTGCTCCTGGCCCCAGCCGCCACATAGATCTGTGGGCCACCTGCCCCCATCCAAGCTTTGGAAGAAATTCTGCCCATGACCAGCTCCCTGGGGCTGCACCTTTCTCCCATGCCTGTGTTGTTTGCCTCAGCTACTTAACTTAAAACTTCCCGGTTCTTATTTCTGCACACCTGAGGCCCGTTGCTCATGCCCCCCAGGGGCCTGGGTGAGGTTCTGAGTGTTGCGAGTCGGCGGTAACTCTTGGACCTGCCCCACCCGGGGTTCTCACGAGCTTCTCTTGTGCCAGCCTTTGCCGAGCTGCAGACGGACATCCACGAGCTGACCAGTGACCTGGACGGGGCCGGGATTCCCTTCCTGGACTACAGAACCTACACCATGCGGGTGCTCTTCCCGGGAATTGAAGACCATCCCGTCCTCCGGGACCTCGAGGTGAGAGCCGTACCCGTGACCTAGCGCTTCTCCACCACGGTGTTAGCACGGAGGGAGATGCGGGTGACCTTCGAGTCGAGTGGCCTCATCCAGAGGCGAGAAAGCTGAGGCCAAGGAGGGGATGCACGGTGCCCAAGGACCCCCACTTGTCGGCAGCAGCCAGTCCCTCTGGAGGAGGCAGGGCCAAGCCCGGGAGCCTCAGAGCAGAGGTGGGAGCAAGGCTTTGGGACTCAGGGGGTCATGGATTCCTTGAGAATTGAATGCAAGACCCTGTCCTCAGAAAAACTGTGCATATTCACAGAAGCAAGAAATCTGGCAAACAAATGTCAGGAGTTCATGGACCCTTATTTAAGCAACTGCGATCTGATGATTTCACCACTGAGTTGGTGCTCAGTAAGTCCACATGGAAAAGATCAGTGGCACGCCGGGGAGGGAAGTGGAGAGTGAGTGATGAGCACCTAACTCTCTCTTGCACCAGCAGGGACCTCATCTTCCAAGCATTTTATCCCTCTTCCTGTCTAGCGTAGGGGCTGGCTTGCACATATAGTCACACTGCCCTTTGTTCCTCAAGGGATTCGGAATGAATTATAAAGGTAAGTACCCGAGAAAAGAGAAACATATAAATGAGGAAACCAGGGCAAAATAACAACCACACGGGATACTCACTATTTATTTGTGGACTACCAAGCGGCCCAGATTGGAGTGCTTGGACACACGCCTTCACGGAGCTGCCCGAGAGCCCTTCGAAGCCGGCGGCACCGCGGAGGGCGCAGAGAACTCTGGGCCCCACGGCCGGGCGGGAGCAAGCTGGGATTCGAGCCCCGGTGGTCAGACTCCAGAGCCCGCCCTCCCAACAACAAGCCTGTGCACTTGACTTCCAAGGTGCTACATCAGTGTCATGTCTTACGGCTCTGGATACTTATTAGGATGGATGGAAGATTGTGGCCAAAGTAGCAACAGAAAATAAGACTAGTTCCAAGATTTATATGGTCCATAAAATAAAGCAGACCCATCACTCAGGAGGCACGCGGCTGTGCAGGCACTGGCCAGAGGGAGTGTCTGCTTGACTTCTGCACAGGGCTGTGCACTTAGCAGGAACTGCTGCTCCGACGGGCCCCGTGATAAATCACCTACGTGCTACCGTGGCCTTATTTCTCATCTGGCCCCTTAAAATTTCCCCTTCAGCCTGAACATCCTCTGTTTTCCTTGCCTTTATTGTGGAGGAAGGCTTTCTGGTCCCAGCCTTTGCTCGCAAAGCAGTTAACGGCCAGCTCCACCAATGGCCCTGAGGTGGAGCCCCCGAGATAGCTAACTGTTGGGTGTATGCTCTGAATCTAGCAAGTCACGCTGCTTCATTTTTTAATTTTGGTAAAATAAGCATAACGTTTCAGCCATTTTTTTCTATCCTCACCTGAGGGCATTTTTTTTTTTCATTGCTTTCAGAGAGAGAGGAAGGGGGTGCAGAGAGAGAGAGAGAATCAATGTTTGCCTTCTTGCATGTGCCCTGACTGGGGATCGAACCTGTGACCCCTCAGTCCACCGGGCAACTCTCTAACCAAGAGAGCCACACCAGCTAGGGCTCAGCCATGTTTAAGTATACAGATCGGTGGCACTAAGTCATGCACATTGTTGTGCAGCCATCAGTGCCATCGGCCCCAGAACCTTTGCGTCTCCCCCAGCTGAAACTCTGCCCGTGGAGGAGTCACTCCCCCTTGCCTCTCCCCCGGCTCCTGACAGCCCCCATGTACCTTCTGTCCCTATGCATTCGTCTGCTCTGGGTGCCTCATTCAAGTGGAATCACACAGTATTTATCCTCCAGAGACTGGTTTACTTAGCAAAGTGTTCTCAAGGTTCACCGGTGTTGCAGCCCGGGACAGAACTTTCCTTTTCAAGGCTGAATCAGAGCCCCTCTACTACGGCACACGTTGGTTACCCACGCCTCTGGCGATGGGCGCTCGGGGTGCTTCCCCCTTCCAGCTGTGGTAGCAATGCCGCTGTGAATGTGAGCGCACAAACATCTTCCTGAGAGCCTGCTCTCAGTCTTTGGGAATCTACACAGAACATATGACTTTTTCATTTCCATGAAACTCACAAATTAATTGCTTGCAGACAGAAATCAACTTTTACCGTTTTGCATTAGCCTGAGGTATGCGAGACCCAGCCTCCCCAAAGAGACCCAGAGAGCTTGTGTGTGGGGGTCATCGTGTTCTCGTTTCCTTCCAGCTCCTCTTTGCCACCAGACGAGTTTCTCCCTCTTGGTTTCCCGGGTGTAGAAACATTCCCAGGGAAGCCACAACTCATCCAGAGCAGTGGTTTCCAGCCTCTCCAGCCGCGGGGAGACTTGCCCGCTGATTGGGCATGAGAGGCAGATGTGTATGAAGAAGGAGGTGGCTTCTGGCTTCTGGCTGCCCTGGATGGTGGGCCACCAGGCCCCCCGGGACCACCGTGGCGGGGTCCGGGCATTCAGGGAGGTGGCTGCCCAGGCACTGGTCACACACCCATCCTTTAGAAACAGAAAGCGAACAGTAACCACACACTCCATTTGCAGCCTATCATTGCCTCCTAAACTCTACCCTATTGGGTTACAATTAAAATTTACTATCCAGTTTTATACTCACAGACTTCAACGAAATGATCGAACCATCTGGTGAATAAAGAAAGTCTTGTTTCGGAGTGGCATTTGTGTAGGGGGCAGGGTGGCAAGTTACAAAGGGGAATTGTTCTGGATACTCGTTACCGAGATACTTCACTGCCATCTCTCCTTTCCTAAAATGGGGAGAAATCCCTGCCTTCTGCAGCCTGAGACCCTGTGCCAATGCCCCGCATATCTGGGAGACCCTGGGGGAGGGTCCGTGAAGAGCAGCCTGAGAAGTAGGAGCGGCAGGTAATAAAACCGCCGTTTAAGTGCGCCCCGCGTGCGCCAAGCACTTTACATACATTATCTTATTTAATGCCCATAAAACATTATGACACAGGCACTCATATTCTCATTTTATAGATGAGGGAATAGAGCCCAGAGGTGATGGAGCTTTCGTGCACGTAGGAGTCGGTCTCTCCGAGTCCAAACCCCAGGCTGCTGGGGATGCTGTTCCTCCACGGGTCCCAGGGCCCGGGCCTGGCTGCCCGGAGGCGAGTGCAGCCGCAGCAGGAAGTCCAGAGCACGTCGTCACACCAGACGTGCCCTCCAGTCAGCCCTGTGTCCTCCTCGTCCTCCTCTCCAAGCGCCACGGTGCTGATCCTGCATGTGGGTCCCCTGTCCTCAATGGCCAGCCTGCGTGCTGAGGGGCCTGAGAGGCCACAGGGAGGACTCGGTGCTGGCTTCCAGTCACCCCCCGAACCCAGAGTAGGTTTAGACATAGCCGGGGATGGGGAGGCAGGGAGGGGTCTGTAGTTGGGAATCTGTCACTACCCTTCACCCGCTGGCTGGCCTGGGGACCACGGCAGTAGCTTTTCTGCGAAGCTGTTAAGAGGGCACACCCCACCCTGCGAGGTCCCCAGAAGGCTGAGTTGGAACAGTGTAAACCACGTGCCAACACGGCACATCGCACGTGGTGGCGCCCAAGAAGTGACATTGCCTGTTATTATTAGGACAAGTTGTGGAGATGCTGTTCTGAGGGGTTTGATGGACAAAGGAAGTAAAACATGTGCAAGGGGGTGGTCACAGTACCGAGACGGAGACCAATGGGGGACACGCAGCTAGGCACACAGGCCCGGCTGATGGCAAGGCGAGGCTGCCAAGTCTCCCTCATCCCTCCCTGTTCAGCACCTGTGGAGTGGGGAAGCGGGGAGCTGGGGCGGGGGGGACCGAGCAGGAGGGCAGCCGAGGCCTTGGGGAATGTGGGGTTGGCTGGGATGAGCTGCAGGGGGACTGGCCAGCACCCCCTGGCTCTGGTGAGTTCCCGCCTCTCCCGGTCTTCTAAGTACCAGCACGGCAGCAAGGGGAGTGGAAAGGGACCCGACTTGGAAACACGTGGGAGCGCCCGGCTTCCTGACCTGCGGGAGCTGCCGATGCCAGGCATCTGTGGTTCAAGGGCAGCGCTTCTCTCAGAGCTCAGGGTCAGACCCACAGGGCCCCTGCCCCGAAGTGGGCTTCTGGCTGACCGTATAAGGGCAGCGCCTGGGTCTGACTGGTCTCTGCCTCTAGCTGGCACCTGGCCCTGAGCCCAGAACCTAGAGGCCTCCCTGAATGAGTGGCATGAATGTTTGGGCTCTGCGTCTTCCACCTCGTGGGCTTTGGGCAAGCAGGGCTCTTGCTGCCTGGCTCGTCTTCCCCAGTCTCAAACCTCTAGAGTAAAGCAGGATAAAATCACCACCATTCAGCCAGTCGACTGTGTGTCAGGCTGTTCACTGCTGGCCTGGTCCTCAGTGCTCCCAGGAGCCCCAGGAGATGCCTGGCACAACACCTGGCACTAGACAAGGACTTGATGGCCTTAGCCAGGTGGGCACTGGCTGCTGTGTTGAGTGATGGTGTGGGATAGCCAAGAGCGTGCACAGCCCACCCCAGGGGGAACACCACTGGGCCCCACCAGCCTCGCCCTCTCAGGTGGCAGTCAGACCCCTGGGTCTCCTCCGCAGGTACCGGGCTACCGGCAGGAGCGCGTGGAGAAAGGCCTGAAGCTCTTCGCCCAGCTCATCAACAACAAGGTGTTCCTGCTGTCCTTCATCCGCACGCTTGAGTCCCAGCGCAGCTTCTCCATGCGCGACCGCGGCAACGTGGCCTCGCTCATCATGACGGTGCTGCAGAGCAAGCTGGAGTACGCCACTGACGTGCTGAAGCAGCTGCTGGCCGACCTCATCGACAAGAACCTGGAGAGCAAGAACCACCCCAAGCTGCTGCTCAGGAGGTGAGAGGCGGGTCCAGGGGTGGCAGGGGGCGACACAGGTCGAAGACCCACTACCCTGGCCACGCAGCCTGGCCCTCCTGCCTGTCAGGGAGACCAGGGTGGAGCTCCCAGAAGGAGCAGCCAAACCCCCCCACCCCCCGAGGTTCAGAACTCACCGGCCCAGAGGCCAGGTGCACCCATAGCTTCTTGGAAGAGCCCGTGCATCATGCCGGCACCAATAACTGGCCTCTGCCCATCTGCGCAGCCTGTTGTTTCTCATCTGCCCCTGTGTCTGCTCTGTCTCCTCCTCTCTCCGCCCTTCTCCTCCCCTGACTTTGACCCTTTTTACTGGAATTCTTCTCCTGTGGGATCTTCAGAGGCCTTTTTGGCATCCCCTGGCTTCCTCTAAATCAGAACTTGATTTAGGAGAGACACCCCAAGACCTCTCTGGACACCCGCCTCACCATCTCAGGATGGGAAGCATTAGCCCACCGCCACTCACACTGCTATCTGTCTGCTCTGGATCGCTCTGAGCCACATGTGACTACTTACATCTAAAGTAATTAAAAATGAATAAAATTTAAAGCCACTCAAGAGCTGATTGGAAATGCAGCCTCTCAGGTCCCTGCCCACGCACAGGGGATCAGAATCTGCATTCCAGCAAGAAACCTGGGTGATCCGAATGCGTACCAGAGTTTGAGAAATACAGTCCAGCCTGTGTTTGAACTAAAATCCTTCAGTGGCAACTGGGCAGCAGCAAGAATTTCCTGGCACCTGTTCAAGGCTCTGCACAGTCCGGGGTCGCCCACTCGGCACGATTGCTGCCTCATCCTGGACACTGGAAACCTGAGTGGTCACGTGTGAAGTGATAACCAGATCCTGTGGCTTTGGCCTTATAGGAAATAGAGACTCTCCAACTCTATCCACGCTGCCATTCACACTTCCCATGTACTTAAAGGGCATTTCTCCCCTAGGCTGTCAGTCCAGCATCTTTAGCCTTCCTGTAGACGAAGACAGAAAACTCCCATGTCCAGCCCTCTGCCTGGACCACCATTTACCACCCACCTCCTGACCTTGGTCTCTGGGTCTGAGGCAGGGCCTCCTGCTCGGTCCAGGGCATAGCTTTGGCCTTGAGAGGGTTGACCAGGCTTTCTCGGGTGCAGTGGGCATTCACCTGCACAGCTGCAAAGCTATCGACACACAGGCGCAGGTGCACAGCTTCGGAAACAGCCAGGTTCATGTTGATTTGTGTTTTACTTCCAGCATGCAGCCACCCACCGGCGTAATCCTGGGGCTGCCAAGGCCTGCCACAGCTCCCGCCGCACCTTTCCAGGCGTGGTCTCTCTCCGACTCTGGTGTTTCCTGCTCTCATTTTCTTTTCTTTTTTTTTAAGATTGTATTTATTTATTCTTAGAGAGGGAAGGGAGGGAGAAAGAGAGAAACATCAATGTGCAGTTGCTGAGGGTCATGGCCTGCAACCCAGGCATGTACCCTGACTGGGAATCGAACCTGCGACACTTTGGTTCGCAGCCTGTGCTCAATCCACTGAGCTACACCAGCCAGGGCTGCTCTCATTTTCTATTCGCTCTCTCAGATGCCCACTCTCCTTCCTGCCCACCTTCGTCTCCTTTCCTTCTTCCTGCCCTTGGCCGCCCCGCTCCTCTCAATAATCTTTCTTCTTTTCTCCTCTCAGCTTCGCTCTGTGCTGGCAGCTGCCCTGCTGCCTTGGGATTTTAGTTAATGGTATCTTTGGGCAACTGCAACTTTCAACTCTGTGTAAACGTGCCTAGATGGGCCGGTTTCTCCCTGGAGCTGACTACACCCTTAGTACAAGGTTGACCATAGTTTGTTTTCTCCAAGTGGGTGCAACCGACAGTGGCCTTCGGCCAGTAACACTGCTACCATATCTTCATGTCCAAAGTAAAAGAATAAATGGACTTGGGTAACAGCACGAAAGATGCAAGTTAGACTCAACAAAGAACTTTCTGTTATTGCAAATGAAACACTGGAAGGGTCCCCAGGGGAAGCTCCAAAGCACATGGAGACCTTTGAAACAGGACAATGTGCTGGGTAGCCGTGCGGTTCCGTGTTGCTGTCAGCTCTGAGTCTTCCGCTTTGGCGACAAAGTCAGTCTCGTTCGGCCTTTTTGCCGTGACCCCCTGCCCCTGCCGCCTTCCTTTCTATCGTCTGCCAAATCAGTATCTCCCAGGTTTTTTTGTTTTCTCGCCTCAAGTAACTAAAGTTCTCTAAGGCTGTATGGCCCAATGTGATCACTATGAGGCACATGTGATTTTTAATCTACATTAATCAAAGAAAGAAAATGAAAAATTCAGCTCCTCAGATACACTAGCTGCTCTCCGGGTGCCCGGTAGGCACGTAAGGCTGGTGGCTGCCGTACCAGAGGGCGCGGGGAGAGTGTTCCCCTAATCACAGAAAGTGCACGGCGCAGCTCTAAGCCACTCCCACCGGACCCACGGGGAGCCTGACGCCCAGAACATCACGTCCCAGCCTGGGAGGCACAGCTTGTCCCATCGCTGTGGGGTGTCCACATGTCCGTAGACTCAAGTATTCTTTAGGATTCTTAAGATTTGACCCGAAAACCTCAGGGAGCAAGGCCCACACAGACCTCTTCCCCTGCTTCCCCAGTCCTTGGGGTCTGACCAGCTGCTTCTGTCTTTGTCGTCCTCTGCTGGTGCCCTTGGTGACGGGTGACAGGACTGAGTCAGTGGCCGAGAAGATGTTGACCAACTGGTTCACCTTCCTGCTCTACAAGTTCCTCAAGGTACGACTGGCTGCGGGGGCCCCCTGGCCTCTGTTTCCCGCCAGCCCCGCAGCCACCTGCATCCTCCCCGGGCTGCCCCATTTCCCTCCCGGCCCTCGAGCCCTCACTCCCCAGGGCCTGGCTGCTGGTACCCCACCCAGAAATGCGGGTCCCCCAGTCACTGAAGAAGTGGGTTACCGGCCATGTCAGAAGACAGAGCCCCGCGGGCTGCTTTCTCCCATGTGAGAGGACATGAGCCTTTGAGAGGGCCCTGCAGCAGCCCTTAGCTAAGAACAATCCACCCCTCGCTTGCCTGTGTTCCCTCTCCCTCCCCCTCCCACCCCTGCCAGTCCCAGACTTACTGAGGCTGAGCAGGGCCCCGGGCAGGTACAGAAGGCGCCTGTGGCAGCAGAGTAGTCGATGATGTGCCTGGGATTTGGAAGTGCCTGACATCCAACTATTGACTTTTTTTGCTAAGCATTCACCCCACTGGGGACTGACCTCGGGCCCAAGATGGGGCTGCAGAGAAAGCGGGGTGGCGTGGGGCAGGGAGAAGGCACGGAGAGGGGACAGGAGGCAGGGAAGAGGAGAAGAGTGTAGGGCAGGGCAGATGGGACAGGATGCTGTGGCCGAAAGGTCCCGGGGAGACCTACCTCTGAAGGAGGAAGCGCAACACCCAGGCGTAAAGCAGGTGGGAGCAGGCGGAGAGGGTGGAAAGCGGAGAAGCGGACAGCAGCCCTTTGGGGAAGCAGGGCCGTGGGAGGCTGGGCCCTCACGCCCGGTGGCCCAGCGTCTGCCCAGCGTGGTTCTCTCGTGCCCAGGAGTGCGCCGGGGAGCCCCTCTTCTCGCTGTTCTGCGCCATCAAGCAGCAGATGGAGAAGGGGCCCATCGACGCCATCACGGGCGAGGCCCGCTACTCGCTGAGCGAGGACAAGCTCATCCGCCAGCAGATCGACTACAAAACCCTGGTAAGCCAGCCCGACGGCCTTCCTTCCCCCGGGGCCCTGGGCAACGGCCTATGGCCCTGTCCAGCCCCTGCCCAGTACCCGCCGGGCAGAAGTCACAGTGGAAATGCTAAACAGCTGCCTCTCCAGGTTTGCCCACCGAGAGGGTCCAGCCAGCTGATCCACCTGTGCGTCTCACCCCAATGTCCTCTGTACCGCCACCACCACACCGGGGCTTCTGGGTTTGGAGACCAGTAGCTCAGACACACCTGAGCAACCCTCCACCAAGAGACTAGTGGGGTTCCGGGCCGGTGCACTGAACTCTGGGGCCCTAAGCCCCTGCCGGCCGCTGGCTGACTGGCTGAGCCCCTGAAAGAACACCTCCTGTCTCGTCAGTTCTCCCAGCGAGGAGAGGGGGCACTTTCATGCAAACAGCAGGTTGGGGCAGGAAAGAGTTCCTTGTGCTTTGGAAGCCGCCCTCTGCCTACTGGGTTAAACTGAAATAGGGTGTGACCCAAGCTGTACCATGTGAGGCCAGAATACCTAGTGATGAAGGCGTTGGTCCAGGGAATGGGGGGCATCCCCTCCATCAAGGTTAGACCCCCGTCTCCTGACAGAAACCGCCACCCTAGGAGACGGCACAGCTCAGTGTGTGGGAGCATGGGGCTGGAAACAGGCAGACCGGGGGGAGCCCGGACTCTGCTTCCGACCAGCTGGGCGGTTTGGGTGCATCTTAGCCTTCATCTCTCTGAGTTGGGGTTTTTCTGGAAAAGAAAAGGGGAGTAACACTAGAACCTACTAAAACAGAGATGACAATACCACGGAGCTGCCTGAGTTGTGCCGAGGAGGAGGCGGGGGTAGGTGTGCCAGGGGCTGAGCCGGGCGGGGGGAGCGCTCTCGGCGGCTGGCTCCCAGGGCCCCGCGGCCTCGGTCCCACCAGGCCCGTCCACGGGCTGCCCGTCTCTCCAGGCCTGGGAGCCTGTGCTCAGGCGGCGTTGGAGAGAGTAGTGTTCTCCCAGCAGGCCCTCCGCAGGGAAGGGGAGAGGAAGTGGAAAGAGGGAAAGAGAAAATAAGAAAGAAGTTGGGTGCCGGGGCTGATGCGCTATGGAGCCCGAGAGGGGAAGGCAGACACCAGATGGGACTTAAACCCACGATGGGGAGATGAAGCAGGAGGCAGGCCAGGCGTGGCCGAACCAGACAGGGCTGGGGAGCCAGGGAGGACCCCAGGCACAGAGGCCAGCTCGGGGACCATCCCTGCCACTCTGAACAGAGGCGTTCCTGCCGTCTGGGAGTGAGGCCACCCTAACGCACCTGTGCTACCCCATCTTCAGAGGCCCGGGAAGCCCAGCCTCGTCCTGATGGACCTGCCAGGGCTGGCTCGGTCGCTGAGCCTTGAAGGGGCAGCGTGGGGCCGGGGTCCCTGCTTCCTTGCGGGCATGGTGTGCTATGGAGGGGAGTCAGAGGCTCTGACTAAAATGGGAAAGGGAAGAAACCCTTCCAAAAATAGAGACCTGAATAGACTTCTTAATGAGCTAGAACTGCCGTTGGAACATCTCCTGCCTGATCTCTCTCCCTTCGCTCCCTTTCTTTCCCCTCTCATTGGAGGCTCCCCAGCATTGAATCCAACACAATGAGCTGTAATAATGCTCTGCACCCAAATTGCAGGACCCTTTATTCCGGAGGCCGGAGTATTGTTAGCAGGGCTAGCTCAGGCTCACTTACAGAGCATGTGAGGAGGGGGGAGGGGTCGGGCAAGGGCATCAGGAAGTTGGAAACCCCTGGGGAAGGTGGGGCGGTGGGGGGGGGGGAGAGAAATTGCAATCGTTTTGCCCAGAGAAGAAATTTGGCTGCAGGGAGATTTAACAGCCACCCTTAGGCTTGTGAAAGGAGCAGTCTGGGCTGACAGGAGACTGCAGGAGGAAGGGGTGGGGGGGATAGAAAGTCGCAGAATTTGGCCGTGGTGGGTGGAGCCCAGGGTGCGCTGGGTGAACCGAGGGTAACCTTGTTCTTGGCAGGAGGGAAAAACACGGAGAATGAGACAGGTGCTGACAGGCTCCGGGATGGGTCACTCCATAGCAGCTGCCCCACTTAAGTGTTGAGTGGGTAATTGCATTGATTCTGGAACTTGGACCAGGGCCCTGCGGCAGGGAGTGCCCATCGGCACCCCCTGGGGGTCTGCTCAATGCTGGATGATCACCCGAGAGCCTGCTACAATGCAGAATGCCAAGCACCCTGTCAGGCCTCTGAGTCAGAATCTGCATTTTAGCACACCCTTCGGTGATCCTGGTCTCATTCAAGTGTGAGGAACACTGACGTAGCAGAAAAAAGTTCGCTCAGAAACTAGCCACGGGGCATGGGAGTGGAGGTGGGGAGGGCATTTCTGGCGGGACCTGTGGCGTGGCCAGTGGTTGGGGAACCCTGTCCCTCAGTGGGGCCACTGCTGCTTCTCTGGGTGCCGTGAGCTTCCCACGGAGCTCTCACGTGGCCACCGTGGACCCTGCACAAGGAGAAGTGTCAGGAGAGCATGCTCAGGCGACAGCCTGTCCTCCTGGTCTCTCGGGGAGGGAGCCCAGAACAAGCTGCACTGCAGCCTAGGGGAGGCCAGGCCGCCCCACCGCTGGCCCAGAGCACAGGACAGCGGGCAGGCCAGGCTCCCAGAGAGGCTGGGAGGGCCGGGGAGGAGGAGGCTTTTAAAGGGCAGAGCGGCTGGGAGAGGGCACTCCGAGGGGCCCCCTGGTTCAGAGTTCCTCCCACCATTGTTTTCAGATTAGGACATTTCGAAAATGAGGGAGTTTGGGTTTTATAGTTGTAGGAGGTTTTTTTCATCTTAATGGAAGAAGCATGTTCCCACTTGAGCTCATAGCAGTCTGGCCGCTAATGAAAGGCAGGCGTCCGGGGGCCGGGGTTCTGATTGCCACCACATGCAGCAGGAGCCGTGGGGGTGGGGGAGGCTGCTGTCCGTCCGCACACCAGACGGGCAGTGGGGGACGGTTGGGGTGGGGGCGTGCAGTGAGAGCCCAGAGAGGGCGGGCTTGGGCTGCAGGGCCGGAGGGAGGTGGGCGTGGCGTGGCCACTAGACGGCACCTGAGCCCCACCGCACCCACCCAGGGTCCCACCCAGTCTCATCCACGGAGGGAGGGCCCACTCAGAAAACAGCCAAGAAGAAAAGTCTTTGGAAACAGCCCAGACATTTTTAAAGGAAAGGATAGAGTTTGGTGCTTTAAGCAAAGTCTTAACTCTTCCAACTAGTCCCAAAAAGAGAAATGGAGGTCCCCAGCCCAGGGTGGCCTCTTCCCCCAGCACAAGGCTTCAGGTCCAGATCCAGGAAGGGATCGCAGGCGGCCGGACCCTAAAGTGTTTGTTTTAAGAACACTTTACGCTTCTCCGAGCCTCTGCCAACTTCGATCATCCCGAAACCCTCACAAACCCGAATCTTGCAAAGTCCTGTGAGACAGGCGCCAGAGTCGCATGAGTGTGAGTGTGTGTGCAGCGAGTGACTAGACAGGCAGACTGCTGACACACACAGACGCGGCCAGGCGTCTGAGAGGTGGGCGAGGGTCTGGGCATGCGCCCTCATGTGCGCGCACGTGTGGGAGTAGAGAGCACATGCATGCGTGCGTTACTGTCCAGTCTCATGCAGATTCCCCTCACGCCTCCTCCTGCCTGGACATTGTTCTCCTTGGGGAAAAAAATCAGGATTTTAATGACGTTCATCAAGTGTGCAGCTCCTACTCCTGCAATGACACTGAAGTCACGGCACCTTCCCGCTGCTTGTAGGACAAGAAGGGCGGAGGGCTTGGTGGGGACACAGCTGGGCTGGGCTCTCCCACCCCTGTCCAGTCCAGCCGTGTGCAGAGGCGGAGCTGGTCAGCACAGGAACCCGCAATGCTGCTGGGAATCTCCAAGCTCTTCCTGCTGCCCTTCCCCCACCTCCGTCTCTCCCCCTGCCCCAGGTCCTAAGCTGTGTCAACCCAGACAACGCCAACAGCCCCGAGGTCCCAGTGAAGATCCTCAACTGCGACACCATTACTCAGGTCAAGGAGAAGATCCTGGACGCCATCTTCAAGAATGTGCCCTGCTCCCACCGGCCCAAGGCTGCAGACATGGACCTGGGTGAGTCGACGGTCCACCCGGGAGCTGTCTTGTGATTGGTCAGGAGCACCTGGCACTCAATGGGGGAACCAGGGTGCACGGAGAAGGCTCACTCGGCCCCAGGAGCCCAGGGAAGAGGGGTGCACCTTCATGGCGACTTAGTGAGCAATAGGCAGAGAGGGGCTACGGTCTGCTGGCCATCGAGTGCTTCTGGGGGCTTTGGATGAGCTGAGGGGTGGGCGTGGGGGCGTCCTCTCTGCACCGAGGGGCTTCTAGTCTCAGCCTTTGTGGTCAGAGGTCATGCCACCGCCTTTGCTGCGCCCCCAGGCTCTGCCCTCACCCTCTGTTCTGTCTCTGTGAGTTTTGCTGACTACCTGAGGCACGAGGGATCTGGGTCAGCGATGGAGCATGGAGGAGAGAGGAGAGAAAAATGAGCTCTGGCAGCCTAGTGGGGAGCGGGATGGCATTGCATTTGAGTGTTCCATGAATAGATCGCATAGCCTACATAAACAGGGGCAAGGCCACTTAGGGCCAGCTGTACGTAGACCCAGTTATGACTTGCCTGAGTGTTTAATAAGGAATCTTCCTGGGGAAACCCCAGCAGGGAGCCCCCCCCCACAGAGACCAGGGCTGAAGAGAGGCAGTTTGGCAAATGGGTCAGTGTCAAACACACCTGAATTTGAGTCCTGGGGCCCCCAAGTCTAGCTGTGAGACTGAGGTCAAGTTATTTAATCTTTCTGTGACGTAGTCTCTTTGCCTATAACATGGAGATAATAGTACCCGCCTCACTGCGAGAATGAAACGAGATGCATGCACAGCGTTGGAATGCCGTGCCTGGCCCCTGGCACACACGCAGTCAGCGCTGGCTGCGGCCAGTACCGGTTGGGAGAATAATACTCGTAAGGAAACCGCGTGTGTCTGTTTGCAGATCCCGGCCATGGAAGGAAGGGCATTTATGGGTGGGTGTGTGAGCTTGCGACTGGTGGGCAACTGTGGCAACACAGGGGAGGGAGGACCTCCAGAGGCCCCTAATCCATCCATCTGGCCCCAAAGCTGCCTTCAGCTAAGCCACGGGCATCTGCGCTAGTTTCTAAAATCCACAGCGAATCCTCGCCCTTTCCCATTGCCGTGCCCCACCCAAATTCTGATGCCCGAAGACGCAGGACCAGGAGGTTCTGCTCACTCACCGTGGGTTTTACTGCTTCACTTCACCCCGTCTCCTCTGGCAGGGCTGCTGGCGGGATGTGTTTGGCCCCACGCCTGGAGCTCGGGTGCCCGGGGAGAGAGAGTGGGTGAGCACGTGCTCTCCTTCACTTTGGAGGCGTGTCTGTGTGTGTCATTTCCGGAAGGAAGGCAGGGAGGGAGGGAGGGAGGGAGGGAAGAAATGTTCAAGTTGGTGGCAGGGGGGGGGGGGTGGGCACTGGTCCCTGGAGTCAGGTTGGACATTTGTGTCCACATGCGGTGACTGTTGCCATGAGGGTCCCACAGACTGATGAAGGGAAGGGGCCTGTTGCAGAGCCAGTGGGGGACAAAACGTCACTGGGAAGAAAGAGCCCTGCCCCCCTCTGTGCCCACCACCCCCAGACAACTAAGTGGGCTGCTCCCCAGTGGCTGTCCCAGGGAGCATCCACCGTCCTTTAGTTTTTTAAGGGAGCCATGGCCGTGGCCACACTTGGCTGCTCAGGGTCCCTCTCTACGACGTGGAGAGAGGGTGGTGCTGACACAGTGGGGCTAAGAGGAGGAGCTGCTGCGAGTGGCTTCCTGCTGGAAGGCGACTTTGGAACGGTGGTGCAGAGCCCAGGAGGGGCTCCTGTGTGTGGTGCAGACAGACTGTGTGCTTCTGGTGCTCCAGAATGGGGCGACTTCCCACGACAGGGAGCACCGAGTGTCTGCTCAAGCCTCCACCCGAAGCACCGACATGCAGCTGTGCGCTGGAACTCCTCTGGTGATGGGTGGGGAAGAGCACAGACACCCTGGAGTGGATCTCTGGAGGGCGGAGCCCTCTGAGAGCAGAGTCAGGGGTCAGCTCTCCTGGGCCAGCTTGGTTGCCCAGAGAGAGGTCACTCCTGTGGCTGGTAGATGCAGCTCAAGACCAGGCCTCCCCATCTTATTAGTGCTAGAAAATTGCTCCCTTAAAAGGCCTGGGGGTGCAGGCCCAGCGAAGCAGGTGGTTGATGGAAAGAAATCAGGCCCCCCACAGCCACAGTGATAAACCATCTGGAGTGGAGGCCGCAGCCCCAGCTCAGCCGCAGCCGAGTCCTGCATCCACGCGGAGGGAAGGCAGCCCGAGCTGTGCGGCCCCCGGGACCTGCCTGAGGGGTGCGCTCTGCCAAGCTGGAGGCTGCTCAGGCCAGGGAAAGGCCACATGCTTGCGGGAGGGGGAGGGTCCCCTGCACCGTGCTCACACTCCAGGTACCAAGAGAGCAAAGGGGCCACCTCTCCTATCGAAGGTGCTGCTGGGGAGGATGCAGGGGCCGCCCTGGGGGACAAGGCCTCCACAGCAGGGACAGATGACGGGCAGAGGCCAAAGAAGAGCCCCAGGGGGGCGGGGTGGCCTAGTTGTGTTGAACTAACAAAGGCCTCTCGGACGGGTGTTTTTCTGAGGCACGTCTTTTTTTTTTTAATTAAACCCTGCATTTAGAGCTGCCCCCAGCACCCCAGCCTTCTTTCTGCAAAAGCCCATTGGCATGGTGTAACATGGGAAGTGGGGCCCCTCAGAGGCCCAAATGCTTCTCCTGTGCAATTAGGCTCAGCCTCAAGACCCCCGAGAGCAGAGGGAAGCAGGGTGAGCTTTTCCATCCTGTAGGTGAAAGTGCTTTGAAAGACTAAAAGCAATTTACAAGTATAAGGTGTGATTGTTATAAAAAAAATAATCTATGCCAAAGGGAAGTGTAACACACAGGCAAGCAGAGGCCTCCCTCAGCCACACACGCGGGCAGAGGGGGGACAGCCCCACCTCCCCGCCTCCCCCTCCCCAGACCTCCGCCCACAGCTTGGGGCGCTGGGCAGAGACGCCTTCCCCCTCCCCCTGCCCCGCCCCGAACCCGACATCGGCCCCTGGCCAGGCCAGGACACCTGTCCCAGGGCAGCTCAGAAGGAAGCAAAGGCATTTTCAACTACTGCTGAAACTGTCCCCAAGTAAATCCTGTCCCCACGTTCTCCTCTGCCTTGCATCACCCCCATAGCTCCGGGCCTGGCTGAGCCCCTCAGTCCTGACACTTGGGCGCACTGTTCCTCAGATGGAAGGTCCCCACTTTTGCCATGCCCCACCTTTGCCAGACTTTTCCGGGCTTTAAGGAAGCAAGGTGGGGAGCTGTACTCATCAGGGCTCCCTGGAGAGACACACGTGTGCAGGTGGGAGGTGCAAGTTCACGTGTGCGGGTGGGCAGGCATGCAGACAGGTGGGAAGTTGGCTCACGTGATTACCGAGTCTTCCTCCGGTCAGGCCGCTGTGACGTGTCTCAGACTGGGTGGCTTTAAGCAACAGCTGGCAGGTCTGGTGTCTGGTGAGGATCACTTCCTGATTGGCACCTTCTCCCTGTGTCCTTGCCTGGCTGAAGGGACAAGGGATCCTCTGGGGTCCCTTTGGTGAGGGTGCAAACACCATTCCCGAGGGCTCTCATGACCTCATGACCTCATCACCTCCCAGAGGCCCCACCTCTTCGCACCATCACATGGGGGTTAGGTTCTGACATGTGAACTTTGGGGACACGCACATCCAGTCTGTAGCATGCGGCTGCACACCGGGGAAGAGCTGGCATGGCAGTTCAAGTCCAAAAGCCATCTGCTGGCCGACTTTCCTCCTGCTCGGGCAGGTCCGTGTCTTGTTATCTGAGGCCTTCGCCTGAGTGAGGTCCACCCACACTATGGAGGACACTTTGATTTGCGCACAGTCTACCAGTTTAAATGTTAATGTCACCTAAAAACTCCCTCACAGAAACATCCAAACTAACGCTGGACCACAGATCGGGGTGCCGTGGCCCAGCCAAGATGACACACAAAACTGACCATCACAGGAGCCAAAGTGAAGGACCCAGGGCCTGCCTGCATTTCAGTCTGTTGGCATCTAGGGAGGACACCATGCGGCGGGGGCGGGGACTGCGCTGGGGCAGACTGGGCTTTGGGAGCCCTCAGAGGACAGTGCCGAGGCCCCCCCTGCCCCTGTAACTGGAAAACACACCGGTGTTCGGGCTGCCTGTCACTACCAAATCCAATTAAGCACCGACAGTGACTGAATCTTTTATAGGCGCTTTATTCAGATGGCCGGCGATCCGAGAAGATGGCGGGTTCATACCCTAACAAACCATCTTACTCTTTCTTTCCCAGCCAGATCTCTTATAAGGGGGTTGGGGGAGGGCAAACAAGGTGTCAGCGAAAGCCTTTGAAATTCAACAGTTGCCTCCAAGGGAGAAGGGTAGTTGCTTGCTTCTTCCTGGTACAGATGTCTCCAGACAAGGTAATCTCCAGCCAGTGCCCCAGGAGGTCAACTGCTTATTCTCAGACACCAGGATGGGCCTTATCTGTAGTTACTGAAACAAAAACTTAACATACACATTACTTGCTAGATTTATGACTATTTACCTTAAACTAAATTTTCCCAAGTCTTAAGCCCCTATCACCCCCACTCTGCTCTGCGTGAGGCTGTCCTCACCAGGTTTGCATCTCTTGCTTTTCTAAACTCTTCAACCAGTGTATCCTAAGAGGGTACCTCGGGGCAAGCTCTGTGTCAGGCACAGGGGTACCAATGCAAATAGGAAGAGTCCTCATTTCTCCACACAGTAGCGGAAAGCAAGATACCCCTCTTTCTGAGCCATGGGAATCTCTCTGTCTCCTCCCTACACTCCCCAGAGGAAATAATTGGCACCATTCTGTTCCACTGTGCAGAGGGATCCGCAGCCCAGAGAAGCACCGTGCTCTCCGGGCCACACAACGGGGAGGTGGAGAGAACACCCACCTCTGCCAGCGCATCCTCTGCAGCGGGCCTTGACCTCCAGAGATTCCTCTGGTTTAATGCAAATGCTCTATCAATAGCCCCCGGAACTCCGCCACCCCCTCTGTCTTGCTATTCAAGTCCTGCTGAAAAGATGTATTTTTTCAAATAAGTAATTCCTGTATGCAATAGAAAGATACACTATCTTCTGAGTGAAATATAAAGAGTTCACAGCAGCTGTCTCCCCAGTTTGCATTTTCCGTTGCACCTGATGGGAAGGACAGATAAAGATAATGGGATTTTTTTTTCTTTCTTATTTCACCTCCCTCTCTCCCTGGAAGGTGGAAGTGTAACAAATTGGATTGTGAGTGTGTCTGTCCTTTGTGCGGGGAGCCTGGAGCAGGGCACCGGGCTGCGGGGCAGGAGCTGGCGGAGAGGTCAGAGCTAGCTTTTCTCTCGGTGCCATCCCCATGAATACCGAGGTCACCTTTCCTCCTTCCTCTGCCCACCACTTGCCTTTTTAACTCTTCTTCGACCCAGCACACCGCTGGAGTGACACCGGAGCCTCTGTGTTCCGTATGCAAGCACATCCTTCAAGCTCTAGCTCGTCTCGCCTCAATGGAGTGGCGTGGCGTAACCGTTTCCTTTAGCTCCTGCGTCCCCCAAAGAGCAACAACTAGCCAGTGCGGGGTGCTTCACCGTTCACAAAGTCCTAGAGCCTCAGATGCAGGCGGCACAGTTCTGTTTAGGCATTTCTTCTTTTAGTTTCTCATACAATCTTTTTTTTTTTAAACAAAAACTATTTAGATGGTGCACCCTCTGCTCCCAGGTCAGGTTTTCAGACCTTGTTCACGGTGACACTGAGCTCTTCGGTGATGCCTGCCCCGCCCTGCACTGTGGAGTGGTGGCGCCTGCCCTGAACTGTGGAGTGGCCGGGGGCTGGGGTTGCCACGCTCTCCGCCTGGCACCTCCTTGATCTCACCTGCTAACAGGTGCGCGGCAGTGGAGTCAGGTCTCCTCCTCCAGATTCCTGCTCAGGCCCCTGCTGCGGGAGGTAGAGTGGGCTCTGTGGGCTTGGTGTGTGCCCCTGGTGAGCACCTGCTGTCTGTTCCCCCGGTTGAGGAAAGGCGGCCAGGGTGGAGCGCAGCCCATCCCGTGGATCCTCGTGAGAGTTGACTCAGCCAACTCTAACCAGCCTGTGGCATCTCCTTCCTCCCCTGTCCTCTGACATCAGCTCCTCCTAAAGCTTCCCTCAATGGGTCGAGCGCAGAAGGTGGTAGAACAACTGAACTGGGGCTGGAGGGGGTGGGGTTGTCATAAAGCCTTCCAGGTCCGCCACCTGGGTGAAACGGGATGTGTGCGTGAATGTGTGCATGCATGCATCTGTGTGCACATGTGTGCACATGCACTTGTGTGTGCCATGGCTCCCACATGCCACAAGGGTCGGAGCTAGTGTGGGGCTGTGCCCCTGGATGAGGATTTGCCTCTCAGAGAGCTGGGCCAGTGATGTACTGGGTTCTGATGTCTCCTTCTGGGGTCAGCTTGCAGATGAACCCCCACTTTTTCTTTTTTTTTAATATATTTTACTGATTATGCTACTACAGTTGTCCCATCCCACTTTTTCCCTAGATGCCTTTTCACAAACTCGGGGTGCGCCATGGTGCTCCCAGCTGCTCTCCCCTGGACTCTCCAAGCACTCCCTGCTCTGTCTCCTGGACATCCCGGCACTGACGCCCCTGCCCACTGCCTTACCCCGGGCTGGAGGGCAGCTGTCTTTGGTGGGCCCCCCTCCCGTCCCTGTCTCGTTCACCCACTGTCCCTGTGGCCTTCAGCTCCACCCCAGACGCCTTGGCCTGGCGAGCCACACCGCCCTTATCGCACTTCCTGACTTGGGTGTGCCTCTGCTGCCCCTTCTTTCCACTGTCTCCCACAAAGCTGCACTTGCATGGACCCCTAGAAGCATCACATAAATGGCACCTTTGGACCGGGACTCCTGTCCCCATGCTAAGTGAGGCAGAAGGCTATTGTCGCTTCAGCACTCAGCCCAGGCAGCCTCCCCTCCCCCACCCCTCAGACCCTGCTCTCCCCCCACCCCCATCCAGCTCTCATCACCATCACCGAGAGCCCCTGACTCGTGGTTCCCCTGCACAGCCTGGCACCCTGGCAGCCCTGTAGGGGTAGAGGCTTTTCTTCTGTCTCCATGTTGACCTCTGTGCCACGTCCTGCTGGCGCAGAGCCTGGCACACCGTGGGCACTCGGGACACAGTGTCGGAGCAAGGGCGTGAGAATGCAGCTCCACGACTTCCTGGACCTGGATGTCCAACGTGGCGGCTGTAAGAGGCACCTCTCATTGGATGGGGCCCCGTCCAGAGCAGGCACTGTGAGGGGTCCCTACGTCTCAGGGTTCCTCAAGGCTGTCGCCAGGCTTGGTGCTTCATGTCGTTTGGCGCCTTGAGGTGTTTTCCAGTCTCTCACTGTGCCCAAGGCAGGTAGAGCTGTCCTGGAGGCTGGACATTCTTCCAGAGGACGGTGGCTACTGGCCGCACTGTCGCATTTTCGTGTTCTAATGGGGTCATCGCATGCATAGCAAGGTGTGGGCAGAAAAGGGAGATATTTTTAGGGCTGTTTTCATAGGCCAGCCTGGAGGAGCCTATCTGGCGGAGAACACGCTTGGGGGGAGAATGCAGGATCAGAAGACCTGGGTTCTACTGATTTCCATAACTGCTGTTAAAACTAAGCACATGTGAATAAGCAACAGTGCACATAGCCCAGTGTGTGGGGCCTCGTGAGGCTGAGCTTACCAGCCACGTGCACTGCCAAGGTCACCAGGCTGCTGTCCTTGATCTGAGGGTGGCAGGCCTGCCTCACCGTCAGCTGGTCCAGCCTGTACCGGGGACAGGGGGGGTCCTTTCCTGCTGGGTAAGGATGAGATTCCATGAAACCAGCCATGCAGCCCAGGGGATGGACTGCTACTGGGGCAGGGAGGATCCAGGTGCTTTGGCCTTGGACCTTGGCCTCTCCTGGTCCCACCTTGACTCGTGGAGCTTCAGTGCTGAATGCTCCAGAAAGCCCAGCCCACTCTGCCACTTTGGTTCTCCTGAGACATTGGATAATGGGTCTGGGGAAATAGAGGCCGTGGCTGGCCAGGGGTGGAAGGAAGGTGGATAAACATGGAAGTGAACTGTGTTCTGACCAGCAGGTAAAACTAAGGACCCTGGGCAGAGAAGAGTATGTTTTAGGCCGAAATTTCCATGTCAGTCCACTTCAGTTAGTGCTGGAGAACCGCCGGCCCTCCTGTGGCCTACCACTCCCACCCGCATTCCGCTCAGTCGGCCAGCTAGCTACCCGTGGCCTTGCTTCTTTCCTGCAGGCCCCTCGGGTGCAGCTGCCAACCCCGGGCTCCCATCCCTCTGCGCCCTCACTCACCGGGACCCGTGTGGGGCTGGCGCTGAGGATTTCACTTTTTTACTTCTCGGCTATTTCAGTCTAAAGGGTCACAAAAATAGCAAGCTCAAGAGAGCCGAAAGCAAGGCCACCTCTTCCCCTGCCTGAGTGCAGCTCACCATGCTCACGTTGGTATTCGGGAGAGCATCCCTCACTTTGGGATGATGCCCAAAGACAGAAGTTTCTGCCTCCCTGCCACCCGCTGCTACCCCATCAGAGCCAGGGCTGGAGGGGCTGCAGGACTGGGACACTGGGACGCCAGGACACATCTCCTCACGGCCCCCGCACCTGTGGCCAAGCGCTGGCCTCGGTGAAGAGCACGCTTCCTGCCTGCCCTCAGCCACCCTGCTGCCCACTGCCTGTCATCACTGCCCGCAAACCTCAGCCAGAGGGGACAGCCCGTGTCCACCCCACCAGCCCACCAGCACAGCTTGTGTGTGTGGAAGGGAACAAGCTATGGCCCGGGCTACACTGCCAGTGGCGTCCGTGGGTTCCTGGAGCTCTGAGCATGGAGCTGAGTGGACACAGCCCCCCACCAGCATCACGGCGTATCTGTGGCTCCGGGTTCCAGTGCAGCCTTCGCTCCCTCCCCCCACACTCCGGACGCCAGGCTGGCGCACAGATGGGGCGGGCCTGGCCTTGCTGCAGTCCCTCGAGCCGCATCCACATCTTCTGTTCCTGCTGAGGACACCCAGAGCCCGGGGCCTCCAGTCATCTGTCTTGGTGTCCCGATGACCTCGTCCAGGGCCCCACGCAGAGGAGAAGCCCAGTTAGTGCCCTCGGGAGAGAACTCAGCTGCTTAGCAGAATGAGCTGTGGCTGGGGACAGCGACCTCGAGGTCTGTCTTCCCAACCTGTTTCTTTAATTTCCCAGGCGTAAAATTGGAAGGAGGAGTAACAATAATTTAAGGGATCTTTTATTTCTGGCCATGGGCATGCCGGGTTGTGTTTCCGAGGAGCCCAGATCATCCTGTGTCCCGAGTAGCTGACAGAGTAGCTCACCATCCGCCTCTGACCGAGCCCCCTGTCTGTCTGCCGGGGAGCAGCGACTCACAGGCCAGACTTCCTGTTCTCCGACTTGGAGGAGGGGTCGCATCACATACCCGCTTACTCACTCTTCCCCGTCATTCATTCATTCACCCACTTATTCGTTGTTCCTTTAATAAAGGCTCATCCAGTACTGCCTCTGCCCCAGGCACTGGGCTAGCCCCGCTGGCAGGCACCTAGCTGTATTCCAAGGACAGGCCATCACTCCTTCGCTGCCTGGGGGCACACACGGCCATACTCTGCCCTACGTTCTTCAGCTGGGGGTTCAGAGCCAGGGCTGCTGGGCCCAGCCTCTCGGGCTGCGCGCTGCACAACTCAGGGCCATGCATGGCAGGGAAGTCCGGCGCCGGGCTCCAGAGTCCACTGTCATTGTTCAGTGGGTCAGGCCACGTGGCTTGTTCAGACCCCACCGAGGTACACGACTCTGTCAGCAAGGGTGCCGGTGCCGCTGCCAAACCAGGACACCGGTCCTCCGCTGGCACATTCTTCATCCAGGCCAGGCACAGCCATAGCCGCTTCGGTGGAGGAGACTTCCTTCTCCCGTGGGTCTGGCCAGTGGAACCCAGTGTCCAGAGCTCAGCCCCTGCTTCCCCTCTAGGCCCTGTGTGGGGAATGCAGAACACTGCCTTCTGTGTCCCCTGTCCGTCTCCCCACCCCCATGCAACCTCTGACTGAATGGCCCAGGCACTGTCCACCGGGCAACCATGGAGGACGCAAGAGGCTTTGTCACTGGCTGGGATAAAGCATAGCACCACCGTGGTCCTCAGGCCAGGCTGGACTTCCCCAGCATCTGAATGAACCACCTGTCAGCTTCCCGACTAGCCGGGAGACATTCCTCTTCCTTTGTCCCAGCCACTCAAAAAGACGTGCATCCATACATCCATACATCCATACATAGCTACATAAGATTTTAAAACTGATAACAAACCAAACAACACAATAATAAACAAAACACTAGTGACCAGGTGCTTTCGTTTTGCTACCACCCTGCCCGTCCTGGGGCCCTGGCCGCACGGATGAGTGCCAGCATGCCACCAGCAGCAGCAGCAAGGGATGGGCAGCCCCCAGAGGCTTATCAGGGCTCCTCCGCTCCTGTGAACAGCGTGGCATCCTTGTGAAAACATAATGAAAACGTGTCTGAGACAGTTGGACGGTACACCAGGCTCAGCCCAGGACCTGGAGGCAGGGGCTTGGGTGTTAGGCGCATCTCCGCTACATCTAAGGGCAGGTGGCCCCCTCCCTGGGCCTGCTTTTCCATCGGAAGCACTGGCCATGCCAAGTGCACAAGGCAGGAAGGAGTTGGCGTGCTCTGGTCACGGGCCCACCGCGCAGCCTTGACCAGAGGTAAATGCAGAGAAGGAATCCGCAAGGCCTCCCTGTGGGCCATAGGAGAAACCCATGGCGGGGTCAGGCAAGGACTGCGGGTAACTCATTCCAGCCCCGACTGCACTCTGCAAACCCCAGCGCCCTGCACGTTTCACGAGCGTCGGCATCTGTGAGGCATGGGGGGCAGCCGCGGCTGCCTGGAAACCAGATTCCTGGCTTCCTGGCTGGAACATGTGTTGCGTTTGATTTTAAAAGGCTGTTTTCCTTTCTGGCGTGAGCAACTGTGCTTGGGGGTGGGGGTGTGCATGTGCACACGCACAAGAGCTGGTGTGTCTGGCACACACCGGGTCTCGGTGCATGTACTTTTCAAAACTGGAACGTGCACTTCTCCAGCTCCACGTGATTTCGTGCCGCATGTGCCGATGGGGTTTGGTTGATGAGAAGCAGTCTCCGGTTTCCCCATGTGGGATCCATCAGCCAGCCTGTGTGTTGTAGGTGTCTGGGCCTGTGAGGAGAGTGTGGGGGTGTGAGTATCTACCTACGGCATCAGCTAATTAGGTGTGGGCTAGATCCCGAGGTGCTGTTATCCACGTCAGCTTTGTGGGGTGGGGCTGATCCCAGCTTGAGAATAGGTTCTGCTGATCTCTCCACGCACTTTGACCCAGTCTCCCTGCCAAGGGTGACCCATCCACCTCGTTCCCTTTCAAGAGCCAGGGAACACCCCTTAAATGAGAACGGGGTGCACAGGGGCTGGACCTGCAGTCTCAGTCTCATTAGCTCCAAGACCATGCCATCGAAGGAACGAGTGTGCAGCATGATGGTGCTGCCTCGCATTTGCTTAGCGCTTCCTCATGAGCTTCCACCTGCCTCGTTCATCCAGCCAGCAGTTACTCAGTACCTACTTCCTGCAGAGGTGGCCTCTCCTAGAGAGCAGGTGGGCAGGGCTGGTCAGGTGATGATGTTCCTGTTCCTTCGCACGGTTTGTTGGGAGGAAAACCAGAACTGGAGCTCAGGGCCTCTCTCCAGCGACAGCTCCTGCACCCCCTCCTCAGGGAGCACCTGCCAGCCCCAGTCTGTCTGTGGACGCTCCTGGAGATGGGCTGTGTGGGTGCCTGCACAGGAGACCTCAGGACCCCCACCGGAGGGGCCTGAGGGCCTCTCTGAGCTGCCGCTGCTCTTCCCACAGAGTGGCGACAAGGCAGCGGGGCGAGGATGATCCTGCAGGATGAAGACATCACCACCAAGATCGAGAATGACTGGAAGCGACTGAACACCCTGGCGCATTACCAGGTGAGACGATTGGAAGGGAGGAGGGGCGGGCTCGCAGGGCAGCCAGGGCCCCGGCAGTCTCGGTCCCGGAATAATAACAGGGTCTCTCCGGCCCTGACTAGACACCAAGCCCTAAACTCCACTTCCTCACCAGCACCTCATGTTCCCTTAGTGACCCAGAGAAAACCAACGCCCTGTAGCCTCCTTTTAGATAGGATGCTGACCGACATGCTTCCTGCAGGACACGGGCAGAGTCTGCCAGAGAAACAGGCTCCCGGTTCCCCGTGTGCAATCCGTCAGCAAGCCTGAGTGTTGTAGGTGGCTGGGCCCTTTCCGGGATGGTCCCTGGAGTTTAAGGCTGGGTGCTCTCAGGGAAGCATCAGGAGAGAGGGTGCTAGGGAGAAGCCCTTGCCAGAGTCTCTCCAAGCCTGAGTCACAGCACAGAAAACTGCGCAGTGTCCGGGTCTGTCTTGTGTCACTCGGAGGAGAGCTGACAGCCTCCCAAGTCTCCTAGTTCTCTGGCGAGGCGCTGACCGCCCCTGGGGACCAAGTTAACCCTGGTTTGGCCACACTTGCTGGGGTGGCAGAGCTTCTGTGCCCAGTCCCTAGTGACCTTTCCCCCCCATAGGTGCCAGATGGCTCTGTGGTGGCTCTAGTGTCCAAGCAGGTGACGGCCTATAACGCAGTGAACAACTCCACCGTCTCCAGGACCTCGGCCAGTAAATACGGTGAGTTCACGGAGCCGTCCTGGGGAGGAGAGGGTGCCCCGAGCAGCTGCTGTCAGTGCAGTGGACCCCCAGGGGCAGGGAGTTGGGGGGTGGGGCGGGCGAGCTGAGCACAGGAGAGGAGAGCCGGGCCAGGGAGGAGGCCCCTGGTTCTGGGCAGGAACTCTGACGAAGGAGCAGAACCTACACCCCCACCCCCAGAACAGGCAGCGACTCTAGCCTGCGTGAGCATGTTACAGACAAGAAGATGCTTTCACTTACTGATACTCATTATCGTGTGTCAGGTTCCTAACAACCCAGCACATTAAATAATTATTTCCCCCTATTATGCAGATTAGCAAATTATAACTCAGATGCACAGAGGCTACCCAACGTGTAAAGGTCACACTGCTATGAAGCATTTAAGGGAAGGTACAGGCCCCAGGCCCCTGGCTCTGTGGGGTTGGGGGAGGGCACTGGATGTGGGCCGGAAGCCCAGGTGCCACCCTGCTCCGCCGTCTGTGTGCCGTGGGGCCAGCTGCCTGGCCGCTGTGAGACCCGCTTTTCTCACCAGAACAGGGCTTGAAAAAAAACTACCCAAGTCACAGGCTCATTCTGGAAAATCAGGAGAAGAAAACCCAGAGCAGTGCCCACACACAGTAGGACCATCATCTCTTTTCCCGCTCACCACTCATTTCACCAGACTTCACATTTCAGCAACCCCGGGGGGAGGAACTGGCCCAGGCCAGAGCGGAGGGTGAAGGTGAGCAGCTGACAAGACAATTACTCGGCTGGTCCGCAGTCATTAAGGGAGACAGGTTACCTGCTCTTACGTTTGTACTTAATTGGCTACACAGAACACATCCCGAGACATGACTCGAGAACTCTTACAAGGAAAAGTGTAGAAGAGGACAAGCTTATATTTTTACAAATTGAATAATTAAGGGCTGGCGAGAAGCAAGTGGAGGAGGAGGGGACGTGGTGTGGGTGGAGTGGCCAGAGTTTCCCGGAGGTGGCAGGAAAGTCACGTCAGCTCCCCACCCGACATGGAGTGACCCAAGCCAAGATGAGGGCGGCAGAAAGTGGCAGGAAGGACCCCACAGAAGTTGGCCTCGGTTGCAGTGGGGGGTGCGTTGTGAGTAAGGAGGGCTGAGAGGCCTCACACGCATGGCCCGTTGCGTTGGCAGAAAACATGATCCGGTACACGGGCAGTCCCGACAGCCTCCGCTCACGCACGCCCATGATCACCCCCGACCTGGAGAGCGGAGTCAAGATGTGGCACCTGGTGAAGAACCACGAGCACGGGGACCAGAAGGAGGGTGACCGGGGGAGCAAGATGGTATCTGAAATCTATCTGACACGGCTACTGGCCACTAAGGTATGGACTTCAGACAGGGGGCGGGGCCCACGTGAGTATGGGCAGAGGGACCTCCCCACCCCCCAGAGATGCCCCAGCCGCCAAGACCCAGCATGAGTGCTGGTGCCCCTCCATTATCCACGCATGGTGGGCCCTGCCCAGCAGCCCAGTGCTCCTTCCCAGCACAGAACCTCAGAATCCTTCTCAACCCCGCACTCCAGGCAAACCCCAGCCCCATGGCAGTGCAGCTGTGCAGTCCGAGGTTTTCTTTCCTTCTCTGCGCCCTGTTCTCAAACACAGAGACACTAGCCACATCTATTCATGTTCTTCTGCCATCCTTCTGAGAGAACGACTCCTGTCCCTGGGTGTCATACATACGCTCTCCAGTGATGCGGATGGGGCCCCCACAGCGGCACCGTTTCTCGTCCCCATTCCGAGGACATTCTGAGCCTGCCGTTGGGCCTGCGCTCCTGAGGCTGGCCCGGGCTCTGCTCTCTGCACAGCCAAGTGGGTAACTGTTCCTTAGCCAGAGCGAGCCATGCCCAAACAAAACCAGCAGATTGTGTTTGTCTGCTCTGACCGAGAGAGTTGCTCATTAGCATTTCGGAAAAGTGCTGAAATGACACCGCCCGCCAAAGGGCGTTAAGCCCATCCGTGTCATTGGCAGAGGAAGGCTTGGTGAGGTCCGGTCATCGGCGGTGTGTCTAGTTCCCACGTGCAGAGGAAATGTAAAGCTGTCAGAGACAGATGAAGGGGGTGGGGGGATGGGATTCACGCACTACCCGATTGCACCCAAGCTGGCCCGGCTCCATGCTGCCCTCCCATCCCGTCTGCGTGGCAGGCTGTAAAGCCATCATCCCGAGCGCTCCCTGCGGGAGCTGCGTGTGAACTTGTGCTGCCTCCGCAGGGCACGCTGCAGAAGTTCGTGGACGACCTCTTTGAGACCATCTTCAGCACGGCGCACCGCGGCTCTGCCCTGCCCTTGGCCATCAAGTACATGTTTGACTTTCTGGACGAGCAGGCAGATAAGCATGGCATTCACGACCCGCATGTCCGCCACACCTGGAAAAGCAACTGGTGAGTGAAAGAAGAGCAGGGGGCAAGACAGGGAGGTCGGCCAAGTTCATGGTCTGGCGTGGCACTGGGGCCCAGCCAGGGACACCTACAACCAGCCTGGAGCTTCACAAGACACCCACCTGCCTGCCGCCAGCTAAGGCTGTGCTTAGCAACCTTAGGCAGAGCTATTCCCAGGGGCAGATCCCCACCTACCGAATTTGCTCCTCTCTGCCGGTGAGTTTTCCTACTTACCGACCTCTGTGAATGTCAGCGGTCTGCAGACATCTCTTGGTCTGGCTGGGGACAGCTGGTGTTTTCAAAACATCCCTACATGCCCTTGTAGCACGTTACAGGTAGGTCACCCGCACTAGTGTCCGAATTGTGTGTTTCAGCGCATGCCTCCTGCTGGGGTGGGGCACCACAGGACGTCACTGTGTCCTTGGGGTGGGGGGCACAGCCCCGCTCCGAGCCAGTTCTTCTGAGTACTCGGGACCTCAGTTCCTAGAGAACGTCAGTCCCGGTGAAGGAAAGCCAGGCAGTGGAGGGCAGTTCCAGGCTCAGGGTCTTTCACCAAAGGACACCCCCCAGCCCTCATTGTTGCTGCCCTAGCAAGAAGCAGTGAGCCCAGGAGTGATGAGATCTGCATATTGACTCTGATTGGAAAGAGATTGTCTCTTTATTCCCAGCCAAAGTTGTAACTCACCCACTCCCGCCACCTTCCTCCACCATTCTCCTACCTTCTCGCTTTTAAACAAACCTCCTGCTCATTTAGCCCGAGTGGCTGCAATCAACCAGAGATTAGTGCCACCGCTAATGTTAATCATATGCTAATATTTCATTAGGCAGGAGACTCCGTGTGGTGCCCTGGCTTCCTGGCTTCATTTGCCTGTCAGCACAACTGGCTGAAGGAGAGTGAGTGTTGGGGGGAGACCACCATGCAGCCAAGATGGACTCTCAGGGTCCCTCCTCCCGGTGGGACTTCTGGGATCAGGGAGACGTGGACTGGAGGCTCTTCTGGCTGGGCAGCTGGGAGCCTTTCCTCCAGGGCTCTGAGCCCGGCTGCCACAGTCTCCCCAGGCAGCTGCTGGGACCCCAACTTTCTCCCCGGGGTCACGACTGCCCTTTGATGTCCTATCTGAATTTCCTGGGTTGAAACAGGTGCCATTTAACAGTGTCGGAACTCAGTGCTGTCTGCCCACACCCTGAGATACACACTCTGTGGGAGTTTAAATACTTGTTGATGGATTGACCATTTCAAGGGTAAGGTCTGACATATTTATAGCATTTGCTGCACGCAGGTACTGACTGTTGGGAGATATCACACCCATAGAATGTCATGCCCTCTGTATTGAAATGATGTAATTCAAAGAGTTTAAGTTCTGAGAGGCAAGCCAAACCCACAGGAACATTATAACTACGACCAACAGAGAGAACGGCAACCAAACCAACAATAAAACATCAGGGAAGAGGCAGGAGGAGAGGAGGTAGGGGCAGAGGGAAGGAAATAAAGATCCCTTGCTGGGTGCCCCCGGCTTCCTTGCCTGCGTCTCGGTGGCCGGGTGGAGGCCACAGAATCGGAGAGCCAGCGGAGGACAGCCCAAAGGGCAGGCGGGCAGGTTTCTCCCAATGCCCGGGGACCCCTTCTAGCAACAGAGAGGACTGGCAGTTACCAGACCACCGTGCACAGTGCCGCTGCTCTTCGTCTGTTTAGCTGAGTCCCCTGCCAGCAGCACCTTCCTCCCCCGCCACCTTCTTCCAAGCCTCATCCAGCTAAGGCGCAGCCGTGCACCGTTAAAGCCCAAACTGTCAAGTGCCATTCCCTCTGGGGAGACTCTCCGGACACTTCCCTCTGGGTGGACTTGATGACACCTCCCTGTGTCCCACGATGGACCCACACGCCCTTCGATTCTAGCATGGACGGCTCTTAGCGTGCGTACTTGATTACGTGCCTGACTTCCCTGGAGAGCTAGAGGATCTGTCTTATTCACACTGTATCCCCCGTTGCCGGCACAGTTCCTGGTAGACAGTAGGTGCCAACTGTAAGAAAGAGGGAGAAGGAGAGGGCACGGTAGGGCAGACGTGGGACCGAGAAGCTGGGTTTTCTAAGCCGGCCAGGTGGGCGATGCCGAGTCAGCTCCTCTCAAACCGCTCCCCTCTCGTGCCTTCACTCTGTGGGAAGACGCTGACGTGCCGAGGCGGGGAAGAGGGGTGTGACGTCTCCCGAGTCCTACAGTGGGAGGCAGAGAATGCGACACAAAGCCTAGATTCCAGGCCATTCATTAAAGGTTTGCCAAGTGGAGATGCCTTGCATCTGGCATAGGAGTCGGACAGAGGAACAGAGAGTCAGAAATTCCAGTTCACAGCACTCATAGCTCCTCCGACCCCAGAGCCTGTGCTCCGAGGCGAGACTGACTCCCACAGTCCCAGCTGGCGCCACGCCCCCTCCAGTACCTGTGCGCATTGATCTCTGGACTGGCTATTCGGCCTTGGTGATCCTCAGTTTCCTGGAAGGTTAATTAGCCGCATAGACACGGCCTTTAAGAACTATTGGTGCCCAGCCTCTTCTCTTTCTCCAGAGAGCTCTCCAGGCCAGCGTACAGCCCCGCCACACCATCTCTCCTGACCGTCTGCCTCTTCCCTCCACACAGTCTGCCACTGCGGTTCTGGGTCAACATGATCAAGAACCCCCAGTTTGTGTTTGACATCCACAAGAACAGCATCACGGACGCCTGCCTCTCCGTGGTGGCCCAGACCTTCATGGACTCCTGCTCCACGTCGGAGCACCGGCTGGGCAAGGACTCGCCCTCCAACAAGCTGCTCTACGCCAAGGACATCCCCAGCTACAAGAACTGGGTGGAGAGGTAAGTGCTGGGCCCGGGCTCCTCCTCCACAGTGGGCGGGGCTTACAGATGGGGCATTCACCAAGCCTTATCGGCAATTGCAGCATCCACACCCTAGGCAGCCGGTTTGGTCAGTTGAACAAGAAGCGAGAAACTTGGCTAGAGGTGGCCACCAGGCCCTGCTTCCCTGCATGCAAGGCCCAGATCTTAGTGACCAAAACACTTTCTAGGCTCAGGAAGGAAATGCAGTCCCCAGCTCTAATCCCTACCAAAAATAAATAGTAAAAAAGACTTCAAGGGACTGAATAACATCTTGTCACTGAAAAAGGCTGGAGGCCTCTCCCCATCTGCCCCTGTCCATCTGGCAGTTCTCCCAGGGTTCTGTGGGGATGTCATTGTCACTCTGAACAGTTTCTCACTGCCCCAGTCCCTGGACTCTCACACTGTGAGCTCTTGATGCCCTTGGCCTTGCAGTCCCTGATCTAATCACAGTCCCATGCAGTGCACCTGAGACTAGAGGCCACCTGTAGGCTGTGGAGCTGGGTCATCTTGGCACGAAGCTAACTCCCGGTAAAGAACATTGTTGGTTTGTCTGTACCACATCAGCTCCCTATGCCAAGCACTCGAGCTAAGCAAACAGATGATGCTTTATTAATTTATTCATGGTGGTAGCCCTGGTATAGGAGAGGTCAGGACTTATAACCTCATTTTCCGCCCGTGAAGGTGAGGAAATACACATACAGAATGGCCAAGATGACTTCAGTGGCCAAGATCCAAGTGATCCCCCCACTCAGCTGACTCCCAAACCTCTTTTCTACTACTTACAATACTTTAAGACAGCGTGCCTCTGCCACCCTGTAGGGTGTCTCTGTGTGAATTAAGGAAGGTGCCCTTCCTGCCGGAGGACGTGGCCCCACGCCAGGGTGCATGGTTTGTTGAATTCTTTTGCACGGCGAACAGCCCGCCGCACAACTCTACATGACAGTCCTGACGTTAGAGTCCCTTTCTCTTTTTTCCAAGTAGCTCAAAGATAGAAAACCTGGGTGGAAGCTCGGGTTCGGTGCCTTTTTGAAGAGTTAAAGAGACCAGAAATTGTTCCTGACTTGGCGACCAAAGAAAGAGAAAATGAACTGTATCATTTCGCTGCTGGCAGAGAGACATCTTTATACCTGTACCTTGCCTTCCCTGTACAGAGGAGATGACTGAGAGGGCTGGGGTCCCGGTCACCTCAGTCACACAGTCCTGCTACAGGGGTTGACTTCCCTTTCTTCCCTCTCCCCTCTGTTCTTTGACATCCTCCCTGCCCGTTCCTGCTCGTGCATGGGGTGGGCATGCAGCCGGGGCTGTGAGAGAGCTAACTCTTTTGTCATTGTACCTGATTGTGTCTGAATCCCCGAGAAAGGCTCTGACCTTCCTCTGTGTAGACCGTGGCTCATTCTTCTGCCAGTGGAAGGGCCAGGAGGAGGCCCTCCTGTGTGGTCAGCTGGCTCTTCAGCAAAAAGAGAGAGAGAGAGAGAGAGAGAGAGAGAGAGAGGCAGCATCGGGGTTCTTGGTTATCCAGGCACCGATGCAAGGTCTCCATGGTAGGACCTCAGGCAGGGAGGCAGGGAGGCAGGGAGCCAGGGTGCGAAGGGCCGGAGCATTTAGGAAGGACCTGCAGAGAGGACACTGCCCGGAACACAGCCACTTAGCTGGAGATCAGGATAATGCATGCATCAGGCTAATGGGCTCCCTCTCACTTGGTGCTAAATGATATTTGTGCCACGCAGCTGCTACAGGTCATGAGTAACCTCGGTCCATTTGGTTATTTTCAGGCGTGGCTTGATGGTTTCCACTTCTTATCCTGCCAGTTCCTTAGCAACCAATAGCACTCTCAGGAAAGTCATTTTCCTCTTGCATGAGGTCCCAAACCCCTTCGCCTATCATTCTGGGATGAGGGGACATAGGTGGAAGGGTGGGGAAACCATTGTGATGGGTCTGGGGAGCAGGCCCAGAGTGCTTCTCACTTGGTGATGATGGATACGTTTTCTTCTCACTGCCCAGGAGACTGGCCCCGGAGCTTGTCTGGATCGCTGAAAGGGGAAGGGAACTCTCTCAGGACCCACAGCAAGCCTGGTCTCCCACCACCCCCAGTTCAGAAGTACAATGGTAGCACCCCTTCCTTTTGTGGCCAGGGCTCGAGCACCTCCGAATTCACTACCTGGGTGCCGTGAGCATGCAACCAGCCTGCACAGGACTCAGGCTTAGTAACTCACTGCACCCTACACACTTTGGAGAGGCCCTCTGTCCCATCACAGCTGAGAGACAGGGTTTACCCCAACTAGCCCTGTCTGTCACAGGGGTAGAAAGCATATGGATTTAGGAGGCCTCATAACTCTGTTGGCTGAGCAGCCTAGTTACTGATTTGTATCTCCTAGAAGTTTACCTACCCAGCCTCTGTCACCTTCTTCCACCCCTTTTCTGCCTCCAAATGCCTTGCAGTGCGAATGGTTGGTGGCCCCTCTGCAGACTCCCCATCTCAGCTGCCTCCATTCAAGGATCAGCACTTTTGCCCGCGGCCGCACCTAGAGAGAGGAGAAGAGCCCTTGGTTCCCCAGCAGCGGGCCATGGCTCCACTGCTCTCACAGGGCAGCGCTCAGCCATGTCGTCCCCGCAAACTGGTGTGCCGCGATCAGTTATAATTTCTATTTCATTACCAATAGCAGTAAAGTGTTCGTGTTCGGTAGTAATTTCCTCTTGTTTTAAATTGGAAGAGCCTCAGGGTTGTCCCCGTGGCCACATTAGCCTCACTCGGTTGCAGCCACAGGCTTTCCATGGAGAACGCGTGCAGCAGAGTCACAGTTGGCCCACCCGGGATCGGGCGAGGGGCGTGTTGCACATATGAATGCCATCAATCACATGTGTCGCCGCATGAGAAAGGTTAAGAATTTTAAATATTTAAATATGCCTCCTAAGGAAACCATCTATTCCAAACATAAAGCTGTGACAGTTCACCCTGGGAGCAATACTGGAGGTGAAGTGTAGACGTTTCATCAACTTGTTCATTAATCCCTGGGCCAAACACGCACCGTATCCGTCATGGGCGCACCGGGGGCTCGGGACGGATGAGACGTGATCCTTCCCTGTGGCTCTCCTGGTGCAGGACACACAGACAGGCACTGGGCGACCCCACGGGCCATCACGGTGGGGCGCTCAGGGACCGAGGTCCGGGAATGACTCACGAAGCGAGAGACATGTGGGCAGGGCCCTGAAAGGCAAGTGTCTGGGGACCTCAGAGCCCCAGGCACCAATGTTTACCACGTCTGCTCTTTGTCTTGAGGTGTCTGAAGGGATGAGAATACTTTGCTCTTCTCTAAGAGTTCAGTGCTTGGAGACCACCTTCTTGATCCCAAAAGTAGGGATGAGACACTGATTGCCACACACAGGGCCCATCCCATAGCAACCCACAGGCGTGAAACACTGCAGACTGGTCAGCAGTGGAGAATCCAGCTCGCTGGGGCCCTTCCCTCCAGAGCGGCTCCCCCAGGACTGATGTCGGACCACAGGGTGCAGGCACCCACCCTGTCTGAGCAAATGCAGCAAAGACAGATGGGTAAGGCCAATGATGGGGCCTGGACCTCCTCAGCAGGCTCAGCTTTGGCCAGCCTGCCAGGCCCTGGCCAGCTCAAGGGACGTCCTGGGGACTTTCAGGAAACCCATCTCTTCTGAAGCAGGATTCACCTGCAGGCAGAAATGTTATAGGAGCAAGTTCAAGTACAAGGGCTCAGGCTGACCTTTCCCTTCCTCACTGCACACCCAGCTGATAATAACAGTTGTTTGAAGTTCATTAATAGGGAATAATTGCATTCTTTGCAATCAATAAGACTCCTCGGTGGTGGAGCCCAGCACAGCAAAAGCTGAGGAGGAAGCAACTGGCACTCAGTGGAGCCAAGCTAGGGCAGAGTCATTATCAGGTTCAAGGGGTGGAGGGAAGTAGGGAGAGGTCAAAGAAGGGGTGGAGAAACCCTGCAGGCAGGATGGGCCCACCTAGCACCACAGGGCTGGGATGAGAACAGGACAGAAGGTCTTCAAGTGCCACAGTCATCCAGCGTATTGTGCTCAGTCAGCGATGTAGAACTTGTGGAAATGAAGACATGCTGTTGATCCACTCATGGGCTAGTCTGTGGCTGCAGACAAGCACTGGTCCAATCCAGCGCCTCCCACATAAGCAACAGAGGAGGCACGGGGGCTGCTCAGCGTGGCCCCGACCTCACAGTTAGGGAGACTATGCAAAGCGAAGCCAGGAAGGGTTGTCACACATGGAGATCCAAACCCCCATCCTCTCCCTACTCTACCGAACCCTGCCCCGCCCCCAGCCCTCCCTTTCTCACACAGGCATGCTTTCTAAATATTCTGTTTGGAGAAATGGACTGGGCTTTCAGTGAGCCATGGCAAAGGGACAGAGTGTGGGCATCTGTTGTCTCCATGGAGACGTGGTCCATAACCTGGGCTCTCACATACCCCAGGGACCAGAAAGGCAGAAGAGGGAGGGAGTCCTAGTGTTGGCCAAAAGCCTGACAGAACTATCCATTTACCTGTGAAAGGTTCACGGGCAGGTAGCGGACAGGGCAGGAATCTTGCTTCTGGTGACAGTCACGTCCTATCAGGGGGGACCTGGGTTTTCATCCTGGTCAGTGGCTCTGACTGCCCAGGGTGACAGAGTGTAACTGCCAGTGGGGGGGGCATCTCTGTGCCCGGCTGTGTTCCCAAAGCCACGTCTGGCTGCCGGCCGTGGGACAGAAGTGGGAGCCCTTCACTCATGTTCTTGACCAACACGACCTGAGAACGTAACCCTTTACCTGACCAACATATTCTGCTCAGTGGGCATGGAATCGTGAGGGGACGATGACACAAATCTCGGGAGTGACCAGGTTCAGAGTGACTGCAGAAACCCCCAGGTCTCCACTATGAAACGGAACATTGGCGTTTATTGTATTCCAGAAATAGTGGCCATGAATCGGGTCTCTGGCTGGAAGTTTATACCTGGTGTCTCATTCCGTTTCCTGAAGCACTGGGGACGTTTGGGGGTGGGTGGCCCGGGGGAGCAGGTTCTTCTGGGATGGAGCCAAGGAACCAGAAGGAAAGGGGGCAAGGAACAGAGGCCCCAGGACTTGTGAAGATGAGGCGAGACCAGGGGACAGAGGACCCCACACTGAAAGAAGGTTGTGCAGGTTGGAAGTCCCGCTGAGACTGTGCAGGACCGCCCCTCCCGAGTCCCCGGGCTCCTCTGAGAGAAGCCATTTCATCAGGCTCTTGTCCTTGTGCCTATCTCGACAGCTTGTCAGGGGCCGAGACCTCCCGCCAAAACACAATCAGCTTGACAACGCAGTTGGCGAGCATGTCTGTGCGGCGGGCTCCTGAGGGACCCGAGTGTCTCTCCAGCCGGCCCCTCCTTGCCGGAGGGCGAGGATTTCATCTCCCTCCCGCTGCCTTCCTCATTTTCCAACCAAAGCGACAGGACTGCAGTCACAGCAGGGCGGCGGCTCCAAGCAGGGCGGCCACCCTGCCCCCACCGGCCCCCTGAACGCTCTGGCGGCCACCTGAACTGTCATTCCATTGCAGCCCCTTGAGCATGATGGCTGGAGTAGCACCCGAGTGCCACCAGTGCTGGCCTGTCACCCAGCTCCTGGGCACCAGTGGGGAGCTGTAGAGGTGGGGGGACCAGCACTGATGGACTCATGGTCAGGGCAGGAGGGACATGGGGCTGGAGTCCGGGGTGAGACTGTAGCGGAGCCTCTGAAAATGCCCCTACACCTACCTGATCAAGCTTTGCGTTTGGGGAGCTCCCAGGGCCTGTCATTGTCACCTGCACTCACACAGGTGAGAGTGTAAAACTTCATGCCCCAGATGCCTCATTCTAGTCCCCACCTGCAGACGGTCCCTGCACCCTCCTCTAGCTGAGGTTTTGGGCTTGCTTTCCCCAGCGTTGAAGGTCCTGCAGGGCCGCCTGGGTGCGTTTCCCCACTGTCCCAACGCCCCCTGCCTTTGTGGGTGCTTGGTCCCTGTTCTGTGGCTCCCACCCAGAAACGCCGGAAGAGGGTAGGTGTGGCTGTCTTCAAGGCCCCTGGGCCCCTCGGTTCCTCATTAGGAAACTGCATGGCTCCCCTCTGGCAGGAGAGTCGGGGTTTGCTGCATAAAATGTCAAATTGCAGAAATTAAAAATGTAAATGCTGGCATCTAATTAACCAGTTGACAGCACTGCACAGCTGCAAGTGACAGTGACTGATTGCCTTCTGCCTGCCTCTCTCCCCAAGCAGCCCCCGGCTCCTCCTGGTTAACCCCAGGGAGGGGAAGACATCACGACAGAGCCACTGCTTGGAAGAGCCTTTCAAGCCTGTGGAGGGGACCTCTTACGTCCGAGGGAAGGGGTGTTAGAGGGTCACGGGAGACCGACTGGTCCTAGCTGGGAGCAAAACTGCTGCAGGAAATGCCTCCCCTTTGCTCCCGGCCCCACCCCTGGTCACCCTCTGACAGTGTCTGGCGCACTCCCCACACCGCTCCCCTCTGTGCCTCCTGCACCCAGAGCGACAGAGGGCAGGCCCAGCAGTCCAGACGGGAGTGCGGCCACTGTGGTCCCCAAGGGTCACACGCAGGCATCCGCTGGCCTCAGACACAGTGCCCGTGGTGTCCCCCTCTCCTCTCCTCCATGTGCACAGCTGCAGCCGCTTTCTTCCCCACCCCCACCCTGGCAGGTATTATTCAGACATCGGGAAGATGCCGGCCATCAGCGACCAGGACATGAACGCATACCTGGCCGAGCAGTCCCGGATGCACATGAATGAGTTCAACACCATGAGCGCGCTCTCGGAGATCTTCTCCTACGTGGGCAAGTACAGTGAGGAGGTGAGCCCTGCCCTGCCCTGCTGCTGGGGCCAAGCGCACCGCCCTCAGACCCCTCCTACCACTGCTGGGGAAACTGCCTCTGGGGACTGGGGCTGGGCTGCAAAGGCTCGGAGTGGAAACGTTCCATTCCAGACACTCTGCATTCATCTCTGCGCCTCTCAGATACATAGATCCAGTAGCTGTTCCTTTTTCTCTTTTCTCCCCCTGTTTCTTCCTTGCTATTTCCTCTCATTTTTTTTCCATTTCTCTCTTTGATCTAATTTTTTAAAATAAGCAACTCCCCTCCCCCATGGGCAAGCCACATGGGATGGGATGGGACAGGACGGGAGAGAACAGAGTAGACACAGAGCACTTGCTGTGTTCCCTGTTGGAAACCTCACCTGAGCTCACTGCCTTCTTTCTGGTCAGCACAGAGGTGCTTATGGGAGTTTCTTGGTCATGCAGGCACAGACCAAGTAGGTGCAGGTCCAGGCGCCCTGCGTCGGAGCAGCAGCATAACTGCCCTCTCTATGCCCTGGCACTCTACCTCCTGCTGGCAGCCTCGCCACCCAGAGAGGTTGGGGAAGGAGCCCCAGCAGGGTGCAGGGTCTAGTGTCACACATAGTGCTGTGAGCCTCAAGTGGAGGGGAAGCCGGTGATGGGCACCTTAGGGGAGGGACCCAATACCAGCCTGCGGGCTAGTGCTGGCCCAGAACAAAGTCCATACCAGTCTGTGGCCACAGGACAGAAGTAAGGACAATGCAGAGTGTGCCAGTGTGTGAGTACAACTGACTCATCTTGGAAAGAGCAGTCCCTTCGTCTATGACAGCCCTCATCCACCGTTGGTGTTAAAATAGCCTATGTTTGTGAAATGTTGGTGCCAGTAACTGGTGATTCTTGGCCAGCTAAGAAGTTGCCAAGTCTATTCTGTTCTCCCCAGTTAAAAATACATTAACTGGGCCAGGAAATCCAGAGCTCTGGGAGCCTCCCCTCAAGCCCTCAGCCTTTTCCTTCTCTCCTTCCCCCAGCTGCCCCCCTCCCCTTGGGCCCGACCCCAGTAAACTCACCCCTGTTGGTTGTGCACCTCTCCTGGAGCAGGCATCGTGGGAAGGGTGCTCACGTAGGTTACCTGACACTGTCCTCTCCCCTGGAGCAGCCCAGAGCAGGGCTGGCAGTTCCCACGTTGTACAGGTGAGAAAGTAGGCAGCAAAGATGGGGTTCAGGGAGGTTACATGTCCCGTCCCAGATCACCAGCGGGGGACTGGTGGACCCCTTACTCAATCCCGCATCTCCTGAATCTGAGTCCATTCTGAACACATTTTTCTCCCTTTGGCACAAACGCTCTCTGTCATTGTCTTCCACCAACCCTCTGACCTCGGAAAAGGCTCTGGCAGACATTCTCCGTGAGGTGTTGATGACCAATACAGCTTAAGATACGTTAAGCTTCCAGCAGTATTTGTTTTTCCACAGACAAAGTGAAGCCAAATGAGTTAAGGTTGTCCTTTATTGGAGGAGGGGGTAGAGTTTCTTAATCTCCACAGTCACATTCCCCTGAGACGCAGGGGTATTGAACCATCTGAGGTTTAACCTGCAGGTGACTGGAAAATCTTCTGCCCACTATCGGTTGTCTTAGGGGGCAGTGAAATGTACACGTTTACTCAGACAGGCTGATGCGTGTGCTGACATCCTGTGCTCGTGGACAAACGGGTACCCACACACTGTACCCGTGCCCCACACTTTCCATCTCTGTCTACCCAGCAACTTCGTGTGCAAATCTCCACGTGCACAAGTTTTCCCACACCTCCAGATGATGTCCCCCTCCTGTGCACACCCTAAGCATACGGGCATGTACGTACAAACTGGTAACCTCCCTGTCGTTGCCCCTTCAACAGATCCTTGGACCTCTGGACCACGATGACCAGTGTGGGAAGCAGAAACTGGCCTACAAACTAGAACAAGTCATAACCCTCATGAGCTTAGACAGCTGAGAACCGTCCTTCCAGGGCCCCCCTGGAGGGAGGGACACACCAAGCCGTGCCTCAGTCTAGATTATCATCTTTACCAAGTGCAAGTTCCGACTGGCGTCAGCAGCATCCCCAAGCAGCGCTGTCTCTCTCTCTCTCCCTCTCTCTCTCTGCCTCTTTCTGCCTCTCCCTCCTTCCTAGGGCTCTTCTTTTTCAGTTGCTCAGCCAACACAACTGAACCAAGCCACCAGCCCTCAGCTAGTCCAGGATGGCCAGTCCCGCAGCGAGGGACCTGACCAGAAGATTCCGAGGGGGCTCTCTGATCCAGCTGACCCCATGTGTCAGCAACAGGGCCCACGAATGGATGAGGAGACACGGATAGAGGATGTTTCTATGCTGCTACTTCACCCTCCACTTCTTGAGAGCCCCACATTGGTCCGAACCTTGGCCTAGAGAAGAGGCAGTGAGCTCAGTATTACCTTTGGTGGGAAGACATCACCTGGCTCTCCCATCCCACATTTCCATCTCCAAGGGGTCAGTCCCTTTGCAACTGTGAGAAGAAAGGTCGCACCTCTTGCGTATGACCGGAATTGGGGGCAGGGGGTGAGGAGTTGGGAGGTGCTCTGTGAGCTGTCTCTCACTCGGGTTGGCAGCCAGGGGCCCCTTTGTCCCCTTCCAGTCTTCTTGGAGCTCATCCAAGTGCCCACAGGGACCTGCCTGCCAAGCCTTCTCCCCCACCCTTGGAAAGCCAGACAGGAGAAAGAACAGCAGTTACGTTCCACCACGGGGACAAGTCCTAACCTTCTAATCTGGCTCATGGCGGCAGATGTGTGACAGGCAGGGGGAGAAGAAGAGAGCTCATCTACTCTGTGAACAGAATTTGTTGTTTTCCATTCACGCTCCCAAGTGCAAATGAATGATGACCGTAGTTATGGCTGTACCACTGTCAGATCCTCTAGAGATCTTCTAGGTGCTTCTGGATCCTCTAGGTGTCTAGAGAGGGCACCGCCATCCCCTTTGGTCATCGCCCCCTGAAGGTTGACACAAAATGCACGGTGCACCCAGGCATCCAGGAGGTTCTACCTGCAGCTGTCCCTGCGGCTCCACCTCCACCACCCTTCCTGAGCACTCTCCAGCAGGCTGGTGCAGACAGCCTCGCCTCTGTTCCCCCTGCAGAGCCTGGTGCCGTGACGCGGATGGCTTTGCCACTGGCCTGTCCAGACCTCCTGGGGAAGGATTTCATCAACATCTCAGCTGTCTCTTCAGTCACTTTCCTCCCTCATCTCTTAGCAGTCATCATGGAAAGAAATGCACTCAAGCACAGCCTTCTAGAGACAAACCGAAATGCCAACCAGACTCAGCCCTGGCTTGTCACATCTGGGAGGCCCGAAAAGCCAAGTCGAAGGACATGGCCAGAAAGGGGAAGAGGAACATACAGCTGACCTCTGCCCTAGCACCTTCCCTTCCATCTGTCCTTCCATCTATGGATATAACATTCTAGCCAGCCAGGTAGATGTGTGCTCAGACATGGGGCCTGGGTGAGCAGGGGCTGCAGTGAGATGCTCTGAGGACGGTCATGGAAAACTGGAACGGTGAGGGGGCCTTGGAGACCATCTGGTCCAGTCTCCCACCACAAGCAAAGGTCTCTCTGGCAGCCCTGGTGAGGAGTTGTACACCTTGGGAGGCAAGGAAGAGCATCGTCTAAGGTGGCGTTGGGCATGAGTCTTGCCCATACACCCCTAGCATTAGGCATCATTCCCTGCCATCCACTCAGAGGAGCCCCACATGTGAAGGGAAAGGAGCCCCATCGTTTCCAACAGAGTCTGTGGAGCATCTTCTCCTTTAAGAATGCTCACCCCTCTGGATATGCTTGTGTGTGCATGTGTGTGAGCTCATGTGCACGCACTCGTGCACGTGTGTGTGTCTGCCCCGGGAGCTCAAAAAGATTTCCTATCCCATGGAGGGGGATTCTCAGATGTTTCTCTCCCTCCTCTCCCCTTGCTCATCAGCTCATCCTGCAGCTCCAGGACTTTCAACTCTTGCTTTCTACACCGAGTGCTGGCGGGTAGAATGAGACGTCACCTGCCTGTAGGAAATCAGGGTGGTCACAGGCCGAGGGAGGCCTGGACTTGACTGGGGGTCAAACAGTGGTGACCCCAAGCAGGGCATCACATGGCATCAGGGAGGACATATGGTGGACAAAACTCAAGAAACCTTAACCAACAGGACGACGCGGAGGAGAATGGGAAAAGATGCATGTCAAGGGGGAAAAAAATAACCAAAGGTTTTGGCGAGGGAAGTGCCAGGCGAAGAAGCATGGGATTTCTACCCCTGAGCATTTGATTTTCTCCCAGGAAGCCAGGGGCCCTGGCAGGCCAGGCAGGAAGCATGTGGAAGGCGGGCTGAGGAAGCAGCCCAGCCGCGAAAATGTTTTTGCACATGTGAAGGGTTGGGGAGGAGAGAGACACAAACATATTTAACACAGATTTGCTGAATGAAGCTGTGTGTGCGTGTGTGAGTGCACGTATGACTGTGTATGTTTTGACTTTTAAGTTTTGCACAGATAGAGAAAAAATGAACAAGCAGAAAAAAAAAGACTGTTTCATTGGTTCTGCTGAAGCTTTTATTTTTTACTGGATTATTATTATTGCTATTGTTCCTTTGTCGGTACTGAACTTTTTTTTGTTGAAAGAGAAACGGGGAACGCCTCAGAGAAACATGAAGGTCAGGAAGAAGGGGCGAGAAGACGAGACTAATTTCCTCGCTCTCCTCCTTTCTCCTGGGGAGGAGTTTGGGCAGATCTGACTTTAATTGGTGGGATGGGTTGTTGCTCGGGCTCTGTTTGCCCGCAATCTCTGCGGCCTGCTTGGGGACGGAGGGGACGGAGAAGTAGGGCAGAGTCACGCAGAGCCACAGCCCATCTGGCCCATAAAAGTTCTTTCCTTTTGCTGTTTGTTTGTTTTCTGTTTCTTTGGTTTGATGCGCATGTGGTAGGTTTCAAAGTAAAGACAGGGCAGCTTTGTCAAAAAGCTGTCCTTCCCCCAAATCTTCCCCAGACTCCCCTTGGAACCTCTGATCTCTTGGCAGACCGGAGGGCTGCTCAGACGGCTTGGGGGCCAGCATGCACCAGACGCAGTCCAGGCGGTAGCACCAGATGCAATCCAGGGGGTGGGAGGGCCCCTCGAGGCTTTCCTCTCTGTTACAGTTCACTAGCAGGGTTGCAGTTCTGTTTAAGGTGGGATCTTATAAGACTCCCCAAGTCCTGGGCAGGGAGCAGGGGAGAAAAGGCCACCCTCCTCTCACCTCCTCCTGCACCCCACTCCTGCACCCTCCTCCTGTGGAGACCAGCAAGGTCAACATGGTACCTGGAGATGATGCAGTCAAAAGAACTGACGTAGCTTAGGTGGGGGTTTTAAGTTGGAGGGAGATGGGCTGAAGGCTGGTGGGGTGGAGGTGGGGGGAGCTTTGTGAGGTCCTGGACATGAAGGAACAGGGGAAAGAAGCTGAGGAAGGTGGCTGCAGGCTGGTCATTTCTGTGTGTGGGGGCGGTGGTTAACAAGTTCACCCAGGTACGGGCTTCGCCACTCTGTCCTTCCCTGTAGTAAGGAGAACCCCGGCGTGTGTTGGCAACAACAAATAGTGCCATTAAGTGAGGCTGGCTGTCGTGTCACTTACTTCCTCAGGAAAATACTTCTTCTTGCCTCCCTCTTTCAATGTGGTTTTAAATTGAGGGACCACCTGAGTGTCCCACAGGCCAAGGTACGTTCACACCCCCAGAGTGACACGCACAGCTGCAGGCAGCCCCAGAGCCTGCGGGCCAGTGAGCGAGGCCCAACATGTTTGAGAGAGAGGCATTCTGAATCCATCCCGACGTTGGAGGCGCTGTCCGGGACTGCACCCAGGCAGGAGCAGGGGCTCTGACCCCGTCCCCTCAGCCCCAGCTCTCCCCTCCCAGCCTGGGGGTCATGTCCACGTCCTGTCCTATCACCTTCCCATGCCAGGGTCCTTGTGCTCCTGTCCCCCTTGCATGTCTGACTTCGGAGTGTGCCGTCCCTTTGTCCCACCTCCTCCTGCACGTGTAGCCCCTGCCCACTAAAGCGCCAGACTCATGGAGCCCGTCTGTGGGCCGCTCAGCCCTCACAGCCCAGCCCACTGACTGTCTTAGGCCCACCCACTCTCCCAACGCTGCCTCCCTGCCTGGTCTGGCACCCATGTCCAGCAAGGACCCTGTGGGCCCCCGTCTCCCAAATGACCTCCACGCTAGGGCAGAGGCAAGTCCTGCTGATGTAGCCGGAAGCCTAAACAACACTTGCTTTGACCTAAAAGAAAGCCTGTTTCCCATCTGTCTCCTTTTCTCCTTTCTCAGGACTCAGGGGACACTTTCTTTGGCCTCCCAGGATGCAAAGTCAAATACGTAAGCTAATGAGGATTAAAGTGAATTATTATTAATCAAGGACAAACACTCCTGCCTCACTGAGCCAGGGAGGGAAGGAAGACGCAGGGAGGCGCTCTGCAGGCAGCGCCCACTGCCATGCCCCCCGCCCCCCGCGGCCCTTCCAGGAATGGGCTGTACCAATGAGCAGCCGCACTGTGGTCTCTGAAATGCACTTCTGGGAATGAATGACCGCCAGGTACCAGGGCCCCCACGTGGCACCCGAGAAGAACTCCGCTCCCCTCTCCTCCACACACACATCAGGCAGACCCTGGCCCCTTCCTGGCCTCTCCTCTAGTTCCTAGTTCACGGCAAGGACCTCCACCCAGCCCCTCGCTCCCCCTGTCAGCCCCCAGGACAGGCGACTAAGGGCCCCTGATGCCCAGCTCCTCCCTTTTCCTTTAAACTGTGTGGTCTGTTTATTTGGGGGTGGTTGTAGTTTTTACTTTTTATCTATATATTTTAAGAGTTCAAAATCGGGGAGGGAGCCCAGGTATGAATATAAAGTCCAAATCACTAGTTGGGAAGGAAAAAACAGAGTTCCACCTGTGACTTCCAATGGCATGAGGAGAGCTTCAGGGCCGGGGGATATGGCCTCCCCATGTCATTCCAGAAATGGTCAGGACACTTCCTGGCTGTGGACATGCCAGCCAAAGCATCCCCCAGGGCTGCTACTATTCTCACGCCTCCCAGGCCCCTCGGACGGCTGGAGCCCATGCTGCTGCCCCTCCTCTTCCTGCCTTCTGCCTCCTGCTGCGTCACCCCCGAGGTACAGCAAACTTGAGGGCCTTGTTTCACAGGCGGGAGGCCGAGGTACAGCCACGGGGGATACTGAGGAGGCAGCTCCTAAGAGAGGCCCACCGCAAACCTCTTCTCCTCCTGGTGCTCAGAGGTTGGCAAAACCTTTCCCTGGAAATTAAGTGACTGTTCCTTTTTCAGAAAGGAATCTCTGCAGTAAATGTTTCATACATTCAAGAGAGAATTTTTTCCCTAAAAGTCTGCTCCTTAAAAATTATTTTTTATTAGGAGGATTATCCAAGTTTATAAAATATATGGGTTTTTTTGGTTGTAGAAATAATACATACTTATTAGAGGCCCAATTAAATTCCTTGAATAGACTAATGACTACCCCAAAGCAAACTTAAACAAAACAAAACAAAACAAAAGAGTCCCTAGTGGATAAAAAGAGAGCTTTCTGTTTGTACTGGCAGAGAGAGTGAGGTGGGCCCGGGCCAGGTGTCCTGGGCCCAGAGGGCCCCCACATTGCCGCCACTCCACCCCCTTTCAATCTGTCCTGCGTTGGCTCCGGGCTGCCCGTGACATTGCTGAATCCTCCCAATGTCCCATCAGCCTCCCCTACACTGCAGGGAGATGCCATTAGGGGGTGGTCATGGAGGGTCTCGTCTCCCCAACGCAAAGGCACATGCTCTTGGCAAATAGACAGGTCTATGCAGCTCATCTTCCGTGGGTCTCTTTGCCTGGAATTAGAACGTCTTTTGTTAGTGTCTTTGATCTCCCGACTCAAGCACATTTTGTAGAATTCAAAGCAGAGGATTTATTGCAGAGCAATGCCAAGGGCACTAAGACATGGAGACCACGTTGCCAAACAGGACTAAAGCAGGACTAGTGAGCGCAGTGCAGGCGCATGACCAAGCAGGGGAACGTGTCCTTGTGTGTTCTCCTCTCTCCCCTCCCGTTCCTCGTGTTTCTCATCAGCTTGTTGGCTCGTCCCACCGTCTATTCTTTAAAAAAAAAAAAAAAGCTAGTTTACCTCAAAGAATCTTGTTTCCATTTGGAAACCAATGACTTTGTGTTTTAGAGTGGACAACCCTCCCCTTCATCGCTCCTTGAGACCACCTGGGCCTGGTGGCCTTGAGACCCGAGCTTCTGGCTTGGTCACGTGTGGGCTGTCCTGACCCGGAACAAGAACCCAGGCTCGGAGAGGGAAAGGAAGGATCGAACACAGCTGCCCTCCTCCCCACTTTAGCTCGTAGGGACCAGCTTATCCCTTCCAGCGGGGTCTCGCCGAGTAACCATAGTGACCAGCAACTCCAGGGTACCACAGCAGACAGCAGCTCAGTGCGCCAGGATGTGTGTGTGGCGGGGGGCGGGGGGAATTCTGCTTGGTCAGATGACCCAGAGTTGAGTCTCCGATACTAAAGGGAAGAGGAGGAAGAGGAAAGGCTGAACGGGTGGTTTAAGGAACAGGCAGGAGGAGCCTTGGGGTCTTAGAGAGGCCACCGAAGGAGGCAGGCAGGCCACCCCTGCTCCAGCCCCCCTCCCACTTCTGTTTCCATAAAGCTCCCACCTTGAACACTGACCATTAGAACAAAGCAAAGCATACCTTTAGACAACAGTGTTACAACAAGCCCCAAAGATAGGTGGGTGAAATCTATTAGAGGATGAGGGTCTTCTGGTTTTGATTTTTAAAGAAGAATATCCTAGCAAGATTTAAACAAAGATTTAAAAAAAAGTTTTTAAAAAGGAAACCTATGCTATTTCAATTGGAGCCCAGTTGTAACTTGGTAAAGGCAAGCTCCTGTACCTTTGTTATAATTAATTGTATACCTGTGTATGTAAATATAAGGCATTCCTATTTTGCAGTTCAGAACAAAAAAAAACTTATTTGTAATATAGAATAAAGTTTATTAAAAAATAATAAAAATGCAGTTTGGAATTTGGGGTATTTCTTTCTGAGACTGGCTGGAAGGGGGCGGGGAGAAGGCTGTCTCTAAGCAGGCGGTGGTGGCCGCCGAGCTGTAGAGATACGGCACCTTCTCTCTTCAGCTACGTGACGTCTAAACTCAAGACGTCAGGAACGTCTAAACTCAAGCCCCAACAGGGAGGCATCCTCTTACCTAAGGCTCCGTCCTCAGTTACGGAGCAGATGTCTCCAGAAGCGCTGATGCTTCAAGATGGGAGAGAACATGTTACCGGCCAGGGCTGTGGTCAGCAGACATCCTTCTGTGCAGAGCCCGATCAGCCTCTGAACACACAGCCCTCAAGGTGCACATTCACCCTTCAAGTTGGCTCTGGAGAGATGCAGGGGTGCCACCCCTGCTTTAAGGCTTCTTGGCAAGCTACAGGTTTTATCCATCTTCCTCCCCCATTTGGGTAGAGCGTGGAGATCTTGAACCCATTTCTGTCTCCAGGCTAGAAATAGGAGAGGGAGGAAAAGAGAATGAAATGGGTGGTGGGTGTGGGGGTGGGGAGCAGGGGGGAAGATAATGCTTCTGCCTGCTGCAGGCTTGTATCTATGGCCTTTGCTGGCCTCCAGGTGGGGGCAGGGGGCAGGAAGAGGGAGGCAAATGCAGGCCCAGGGAAGCTGTGTCCTCTGCTGTTCATTCAACCAGCTGCCCTGGGGCAGATAACTTTCCCCTCTGAGCCTCAGGTCAATGGAGGGAGAAGGCTGAGCTGGATGTCTCCATGAAATTCCAATGTCCTCTTATTCAAAGTAACAACCAGAACAGAAGAGGATCAGGAGGGAAGCAGATCGAGGAGGGAGAGACAGCCACGTGAAAAAAGGAAGAGGAAGGAAGGTAGGAAAGGAGTGTGGAGCGGTGTAAGACCCTGGAGGCACCGACGGCTGATAAAACTTCCATTACCCCTCCCTTCCCTATCTCTCTGCTGCCCCCCGAATACCTACCCTTAGGCTTCTCCAGCCTTCAAAGCAGAGCCCCCGAGGGTGTGAGTAGAGAGTGTTCACTGGGATGGGACCTCTGGGAGCCACAGAGAGCAAGGTCAGGAGGTGACGTGGTGAGTGTCCACAGGGGCAGAACCCTAGTCTTGCCCGTGGCACTCCCCTGTCTGCCAGGAGACACTCCTGCTGACAGACGAGGCAGCGGCCCTGGAAGAAGCCACACTCAGCAATGAGACTGGAAGATGTCCCCCCGTACAGCCAACAATGAGAGAGCACCTTCAACCTTGGGTCCACGTGGGAACCGACAACACCTACGAGGAAAGGGCTGGAGTTAGTGATCAAGACTGAGCACACACTGAACGCACTGAGATCAACAAAGCAGCGTTTGTTTGTTTGCGTGTCTGAGTAGTTCAGACTCACAAGGAAAGTGTGATTCATGAACTGGAAGATATGTCTCCATCTCCTAAATAGTGAGGCTGGCTGCGTGTGACAGTGACATCACTGTGATAGTTCAGACTGGGGTCCCACACACGGTCAAGTTCCTGCTGTGTCCTCAGGCTCCTTTACATCACTGTCAGCCACCGTGACCCACAGCAGGTCACTTCTCTGCGACCGTGTCCTTATCCATAAACTGAAGGTAGCTCTAACTGCTCTATGAAACCCAGGGGACTATGCGGAGGGGAAATTAAGATAACTAAACTGGAGAAAAAATACAGTGCATGGTGAAAGGTCATACATGCATGGAGAATTGTTATTTGTCATAAAAATGATATTGTACAAACAAAACAGCATATTGAGCCCGGGGCCCCGATAACAAATTTGGAACATATGCTGTATTAGTCAGCTTGGGCTGCCACAGCAGAATACTGGACTGGGTGGCTTAAACAACAGACCTTTATTATCTCAAAGTTCCAAAGGCTGGAAGTCCAAGGTCAAGATGCCAGGGTTGATCTCTGCTGAGCCCTCTCCCCCTGGCTTGCACACAGCCGGCCTCGGTGTCCTCACGTGATCTTTCCTCTGTGCACCTGAGGACAGAGATCTCAGCTGTCTCTCCTCATTAGGATGCCAGTCCTATCAGGTTAGGACCCCACTCTTATGACCTCATCTAACCTTAGTCACCACCCTAAAGACTCTGTTTCCAAATTCAGTCACATTGGGGGTTAGGGCTGAATATGAGAGGGACATAATTCAGTCAATAGCAGATGCCTTGTTTATTCACGCCAAAAAAGTGAGCATCTATCACCTTATGGAATATGTATTCATTATTGTTAGGCTGTGCGATTGGCAAAGGCAGAGACTGTATCAGTTGAATTTGTGTTAGCCAAGCTTCACAGGTGTGGATCGTGAACAGGTGGAGAGAGGGACAAAGGGAGCAGGACTAGGAGAGAGCAATTGGCTATAAAGCTGGTCACGAGGTTTGCTTCCCTGCTATGACTAACATGCCCCCAATTATTTTCCATATTAGGCCACATCCTCTCCATGAATATTTTAACATTAGCAAACAATTCCTTGAGTGGCAGCCAGTGGCTCTTTTGCAGATGAAGAGAGGAGGCGTTGGGGCCAAAGCCCCTCCTTGGTCTGGTAGAGCTGCTCCTGAGCCAGCAGGGTAAATGGAGGCAGAGAGGTTACTTCTGCCCCAACCACCTTCTCTAAACTTGTCCTGCTTTTGTTTTAACAAAACTCCCACCTCGAACACTGACCCGAGCCTGTACCTCTGGATGAAGCAGACTAAGATCATTTTCTAACATAACCCATAGGCTCTATATACTTAGAATTCGATCAGTGACCCACTGCCAGCAAAGCAGAGGACTCATCCTTGCTGGTGGTGCATGCAGACCATGTTCTCAGCACAGGTCCTTGACCCAGGGGGCAGCAGCCTTCAGGAGGCCACCACAGACGTCAGCTCTTCAGGATGCCCAGGGAGGCTCAGTCACACACAGGTGCTGGCTTCCCTCTGCAGCACCTGTGCTGCCCGATTCTAATAAAAGCCTGGTGGCCCCTCTAAATGACAGGCAGGGGAGGAACTCACACGCTCCCACAGAAAGAGGCCCTTCTCCCCCTGTTTCACATTGGAGTACAGACCCAGGTCACTCCCCCAACTCTCAGGTCCCCCACCATTCCCTGGTGAAGCCCATCTAGCTCTAGCAAAGGAAGAGCAGGGCCTGGGGCGGGGGGGTGGGGAACAGGAAGCAAAATGATCAGGAAGGGGACTCTGGCAGGTCACTAGGGATGTGCCCCATTCACCAGGGCATATCCTGTGTCCCTAACTAAAGGGACCAGATCATGGTGTCTCCCTCAGTGTGCCTGCCTGCATTGCCCCCAACTCCACAAGGCCCCTCTCATTCCTTTCCACGTAGTATGCCTTTGCTTTGTGCATTGCTGTGTGTAACACAGGCTGGACACGCCACGGACTCAGGTCTGTGTGAGAGCCCTCACCTGTCTGGGCAGTGATGGCTTTAATCCCCCAAACCAGTTTCCAGATCTACATTTTGTAGCCTGAACACATTCTCTACATAGAGTGATGGTGAGGACCCTGCCTATCACTGTCCCACCCTGTTACCAGGGGCCAGTTCCTCACCATCTCCAAACTTGGTTTTCTCATCGGCAATAGTAAAAATAGTGATACCTTCCCCACAGAGAGTTATTGAAAGGATCAAGTGAGGTAAGGATTATAAAGCACTCAGAGCAGGTCCTGACATCATGTAAGTTTGTAATGGTAGCTCTTAGCCTTGAGTGACAGCCTCCTGAAGAAAAAACCCCACATTATCTCTCTGCCCCTGGCTTGGAGGATGGCACCCAGCATAGAGTAGTTACTCTAAAAATCCACCTGTTAAATGAATGAAGTGGTCAGTGCAAAAATCTCTGAAGAGTCCACCTCCTGAAATGCAAGTATAGAATATAGCTTCCCAATAAAATATAGAAGTAGGTAACTAAAAATAAGTGCCTGAGATGACCACATGTTAGGACACGAAACAAGTCTCAATAAATTTAAGAAGGTTAAAATTATATCGAGCATCTTTTCTTACCATAACAGTATGAAACTAGAAATCAATCACAGGAAGAAAACTGAAAAACACATGTCACTAAACAATGAATGAGTTAACAATGAGACTGAGGAACAAATCAAAAGATCCCTTGAAACAAACAAAAATGAGAATGCAACAACTCAAAATCTGTAGGACATAGTGAAAGCAGCCCTAAAAGGAAAATTCATAGCATTACAGCCTGATCTCAGGAAATAAGAAAAATCTCAAATAAACAATCTAACTTAACACATAAAAGAACAGGAAAATGAACAAACAAAGCCCAAAGTGAATAAAAGAAAGGAAATAATAAAGATCAGAATAGAAATGAGTGAGAGTCTAAATAAATAACACAAAGATCAATAAAACCAAAAGCTTCTTCTTTGAAAAGATAAACAAGATCGACAAACCTTTAATCAGACTCATCAAGAAAAATAGAGGACCCAAATAAATAATATCAGAAGTGAAAGAGAAGTAACTGGCACCAAAGAAATACAAAGGGTTGTAAGACAATATTATGAGCAACTATATGCCAACAAACTGGACAACCTGGACGAAATGGATAAATTCCTAGGCATACCACCTTCCAAACTGAATTAGGAAGAATTATAAAATCTAAATAGCCAGATGACAACAACTGAAATTGAAACAGTGATCAAAAAAACTCAAAACTCCCAACAAACAGAAGTCTTGAGCTGTATAACTTCACAGGTGAATTTTACCAAACATTCAAAAAAGAATTAACACCTATTTTTCTGAAACTATTCCAAAAAATTCAAGAGGAAAAAAGACTCCCAAACTCATTTTATGAGGCCAGCATTATCCTAATTCCAAAATCAGATGAAGTCACTACAAAGAAAGAAAATTATAGGCCAATATCCCTGATGAACTTATGTCCTAAAATCCTCAACAAAATATTAGCAAACTGGATCCAGCAATACATTAAAAAAATCATATACCATGATCAAGTGGGGTTTATTGTAGGGAAGCAGGGTTGGTACAATACCTCCAAATAAATAAGTGTGATATACTACATAAACAAAATGAAGGCTAAAATCACATGATCATATCAATACATGATGAAAAATATTTTATAAAATCCATCACCCATTTATGACAAAAAACTCTTATCAAAGTGGGAATAGAGGGAGCATACCTCAGCTTAATAAGGGCCATGCATGACCAACCCACAGCCAGCATCATACTCAATGGACAAAAGCTAAAAGTGTTTCCCTTAAAATTGGGAACAAGACAGGGTGTTCACTTTCACCACTCTTATTCAACATAGTACTAGAGGTCCTAGCCACAACAATCAGAGAAGAAGAAATAAAAGGCATCCAAATTCAAAAGGAAGAAGTGAAACCATCATTACTTATAGATAACATTATATTCTATAGTGAATACTAAATATTCCACCAAAAAAAACTGCTAGAACTGATCAATGAACTTAGAGATGTAGCAGGATACAAAATAAATATACAGAAATTAGTTGCATTTTTATACACCAATAATCAACTATCAAAAAGGGAAACTAAGAAAACAATCCCTTTTACAATTGCATCAAAAAGAAATAGCTAGGAAAAAATGTAACCAAGGAGATAAAAAACCTGTACTTAGAAAATCATAAAACAGCTGGAGAAAGAAACTGAAGAAGACACAAATAAGAGGAAACATATACTGTGTTCATGGATAGGAAGAAGTAACACCATTAAAATGTCCATACTACCCAAAGGAATCTATAGATGCAATGCAATTCTTATCACGATACCAACAGCACATTACACAGAACTAGAACAAATATTCCAAAAATTCATATGGAACCACAAAAGACCCTGAATAGCTACAGCATCTTGAGAAAGAAGAACAAAGTTGGAGGTATCATAACACTTGATATCAAACTATACTAGAAGGCCATAGTAATCAAAACAGCATGGTACTGGCATAAAAACAGACATATAGGTCAATGAAACAGAATAGAGAGCCCAGAAATAAATCCATGCCTTTATGGTCACGTAATATTTGACAAAGAAGGAAAGAACATACACAAAGGTAAAGATAGTAAATTCAATAAATGGGATTGGGAAAACTGGACAGACACATGCCAAAAAAAAACCCAAAAAACCTAAACTAGACTACCTTTTTATACCATACACAAGAATAAACTCAAAGTGGAGTAAAGACTTAAATGCTAGACTCAAAACCATAATAATCTTAGAAGAAAACAGAGACATTAAAACCTCAGACATTTCTTAGAACAATATTTTTTATGATATATCTTCTTGGGCAAGGGAAACAAAAAAATAAACAAATAGGACTACATCAAATTAAATAGTTTTTGCACAACAGTGGAAACCATCAACAAAATTAAAGGCAACCCATTGATGGGAGAATATGTTCACCAATGATACATGTGATAAGGGCTTAACATCCACAATTTATAAAGAACTTATAAAACTCAACATCAAAACAAACAAACTAATAATCCAATTAAAAATAGGCAAAGGACCCAAATAGACACTTTTCCAAAGAGGGCATACAGATGGCCAATAGACATGAAAAAATGCTCATCATCACTAATCATCAGAGAAATGCTCATAAAACCACAGTGAGATACCACCTCACATCTGTCAGAATGGCTATCATCAATAAATCAACAAACAGCAAGTTCTGGAGAGAATGTGGAGAAAAGGAAACCCTAATGCACCGTTGGTGGGAATTCAGACTGGTGCAGCCACTGTGGCAAACAGTATGGAATTTCCTCAAAAAAATGAAAATGGAACAGCTACATGACCCATGGATTCCACTCCTGGGACTATATCCAAAGAAACCCAAAACAGCAATTTTGAAGGATATGTGCATCCCTATGTTCATTGCAGCATTATCTACAATAGCCAAGATTTGGAAGCAACCTAAGTGCTCATCAGCAGATGAGTGGGTAAGAAAGCTTTGATACATTTACACAATGGAACACTACTCAGCTGTAAAAAAAAAAAAGAAGGAAATCTCACCATTTATAACAGCATGGACCTGGAGAGCATTGTGCTAAGTGAAATAAGCCAGTAAAACAAAAACAAATACCATATGATTTCACTCCTATGTGGACTAACAAAGAAAATAGAAACAGACTCATAGATACAGAGAACAGACCAACAGCTGTCAGAGAGGAGGGACATTGCAGGGCTGGGTAAAAAAGGTGAAGGGATTAAGCAAGTAAACAAAAATCAGACAGACAGCAGTATGGTGGTTACCAGAGGGAAGAGGGGATGAGGGAGGTATACAGGGTATAGGAGGGATAAATGGTGATAGAAAGGGACTTGACTTAGGGTGGTGAACACATAATACAGTATGCAGATGATGTATTATAGAATTGTACACCTGAAATCTATATAGTTTTACAAACTAATATCACCCCAATAAATTTAATAAATATTTAAAAAATAAAACTCAGTACTTCTATGAGAGCAAGATTAAAGTCATTTCAAAAAGTATTTTCTTGGTAAGAGCCCTCAAATTCTTTCCACCTCTTCTTCACTTTTCCATTACTTTCATCACTAGCCACAATGATTGTCTTTTCTCCTCTTCGTTTCCATTATTCACAAAGAAAATCAAGTTTTTATTCCATTTTGAAAGTTGTGACATCCATGTGATAAGGAAAGAACATCAGAGCAACACCTAGACTAGGGAGGTTGTTGATGAGATTGGATTCGCCCCGGGCTCTGTGACTCATCAGATTCACAGATGACTTCTCAGAAGGACTTGTTGCTGTTGAAGCTTCCTGGCACCCCCTGCCTCCCTCTCCTGGGCGGCACAATTAGCACCTTCTCCAGGATGGCTGCAGCCTCTAATTGCCTGTAATGCACCACTCAGCACTTTATCTTAACAAAATCAATGCCGATGTGTTCACGACAATTTTATTCCCTAATAATTTCAGCTTTTTTATGCCTTGTCTCTTTAACTCAGTAATACACCAGGTCTTTCATGACTTTTTTTTTCCTGAACTCAATGCTGGATACATAGTAATAAGACAAATGCTCATTGTTTTCCTTAAAGCATTAAGCCACAAGCTCAGGTACCAAAAGACGATCATGTAATGAAACCAAACTGATCCTGTAGACAAGGCTTTCTGAATAGATTTAGTCTTCTGTATCCTATCAATAAAAAGCATTAGGTCCCTTCACCCAATATAGTGTTGATAAGACTCTTGGAGGAGATAAAGAAGAGAATACAAATGTTGGGAAGGACTGTGACCTTGATTCAATGCCCTGTGACAGAGGGTCATCACCTCCCAGGCCACAAAGGACTTCCTCAGACAGGTCATTCCATAAAGTGAGTTGATATATTTACATCACACACGTTACCTCATTCAGTTCTCAAGATCCAGTAGGTGTCATTACTATGCCCATTTTATGGACGAGGACACTGAGGCTCAAAGCAGTAATGACTCCAGTCTCACAAATAGTGAGGGTATTAGCCTAGGTTTCTCTGAGAGCTTAGGTTCTTGATTGTGCTATATTATAAGGAACACTAAGAAAATGTGCATGCTCGCTCTCTCTCTCTCTCTCTCTCTCTCTGTCTCTCACTGATGGATTATCACAGTAGCATTGGGAATACAATGGACATTGCAGAGAAAAGGAGCAAAGATAGACATTGGGTTGTATTTGTGAACTCAAACAAGGACAGAATAGAATTTGAATGGGAATTTAGCTGAGACATTTAGGGACTGTCATTTACAGAAATGAGACACAGGCGGCTTCCTGATGGGATGCAAAGAGTTACATAGGCATCAGATTCAAATCTCCAATACCGTGCATAGCTGTATGCAGCAACAGTAGACCAGTTGATTTACATCTTTATGCCTCACTCCCCTCATCTGTGAAATGGGAATGCTCTGTGAGAAAGTTGTCAGAATTAAGAGTAATTATGTGCATAAATTGGATGCATAGTAAGGACACCTCAAGAAAAGTAGCTATTTTATCAATGGGCCACTGACTTGCCATTGGAAACATGTTTCCTGTGGCATTTAATATTATTTATTTATTTATCTATTTAACCCTGGATGTCACAGAGGCCACAGCATATTGACAGCCACCCTCTCCCCCTCCCACAGCACATCTTCCCAGCTGGAGGGAGGTCAGTGCCAGCTCCCTCCTCTGCAGCCCTGTTGCGTGTTTATTCCCTAACGAGAGCCCAATGGTCGCCCTTTTGTAAAAGGGCCAACGGCATGCATGGCCTAGACAAGGGAGCAGCAGGCTCCCTCCTGCCCCACCACCTCATCCAAAGAGAGGTCCAGCGTCCTTGTAGAACGTGACTGCCCCCACACCTCCAGGGGGCCCCACAGAACCCCTCCATCTGGCTTTGGTGTCCTCCTACAGGTCCGCTGGCCTCTTCACCCTCAGTTCCTTGGAACCCACTTTGGCAGAACTCCGCAGAATCTCTAAAACCGAGGCCCAGCTGCCAGCACCCAATGCATCAACAAGGCAGACTGCCGCCTCCCCACATGTTCCCCTAAAGGGGCCTACTTAAGGCCTCTGCCAAGCAAGTCTCTCCTCACTGGCACCCTGCCTGGCCCTCCTGGGGCCCTGACTCAGAGCTGGAGGAAAGAGCAGGCCACGGTGAGTTATGAGGCTGTAATTCCATCAAGGGCTTCTGGAGAGATCGTAAACTCATGTCCCAAGTCTCCCCGTTCCCCTGGGCTCTTTTTCCCCCCAGAGTGATTTATGAGCCTATAATTCTGAGGCGGGACTGCTTCTTATTTTACAGAATCCAAATATTTTCCTAAAGCAACATCGGTCCTTCTCTTGGCTTCCAGCGGCCTCGCCCAGGGCTAAGGAGCTGCAGCGCCATCTGGTGGCTGGAGGCCCAGAGGACTCGGGCGGGGGTGGAAGTTAGACTGTACCCCTTTCCCACTTTGTTAAAAAAAAAGGGGGGAATGACATCGGTCCTGAGATGGGGTGTGAAAATCCAAGTCATGCCTGAAACAGAGTAGGTGTGAAGGGCCTCTCTGGGGCTGCGGGGACACGCAGATGTGGGTTAAGAGCGACTTACAAGGCGCTGGTTTCCCTGGCTCCACAGATTCAGCTGATGAGTTACTTATTGAGCTGAGGCTGGGGGCGGCACTCGCTCTAGGTCCCGGGAGTCACACCGCCGAGGCCAGTCTTCCTTCTGTGGCCGTGTTTCTATCCTCCCTCAAATATTAACGACTACATGCAAATGCTTCTCCCATCACCACAGCACCCCCAGCCCAATGTATCACCCCAGTGAGGACAATGGAAGGTACCTCTACCGGACGTTATATAATTTACGTGTGTGCTTTCCTTATCCATCTCTCCAGTTAGAACATCCGCTTTGTGAAGACAGGGGCTTTTTCTGGTTGGGCTCTACTGTATCTTTGACATCTGGAACAGTGTCTGGTCCCAAGCAAGACCGTGGAAATGGCCCTGATGAGTGTGGCTCAGTTGGTTGGACATCGTCCTGCAAAGTGAAGAGTCTCAGTTCAATTCCCAGTCAAGGCACATGCCTGGGGTGTGGGTTTGGTCCCCCGTCAGGGTGGGTATTACAGGCAACCAATCGATCAATGTGTCTCTCTCATTGATATTTTTTTCCTTCTCTTTTCCCCTCCCTTCCCCTCTCTCTAAAAATAAAGAAAATATTTTTAAAAATGAATAAAAACCTGGAGGTGTTTGTTGAGTGTAGAATGAATGAACAAATGAGCATAGGTTCGAAGGTGTGAGGTGGCTGAGTGCTCTGCAGCTTCGCCTCAAGTCCTAGCCCCAAGCTTGCGCAGGAAGGCTGCTGGGGCCGGTGCAGGAAACTTCCTGCCCCCTTCCCTGATGGCCGACTTTGATTGGGTGGAGACCGTAGACAGTGGGTTGCACCTTGGAGAAAGAGGGTGACTCCCCCGGAGCTGGCACTGGGACAGGGCCAGAGGGCGGGACCCCAAAGGGCAGTTCATCTTGCTAGCTATGCTGGAAGCTCCTTGTCAGCCTGCCTCGGTGTCCTTCTTAGGAAGCCACAATGATGAGGTGTCATTACCGCGTCCCCAGGGTGTCTGTCCCTGGGATCGAGACAACAGCTAATGGCTTCAGCTATTTAGAGTAGGGGCCACCCTCTGCGACTGAGACTCCTCTGGGACCCAGCATCCTCCCCACCTGTCTGGCTTCTGCCTGTGCTTGGCTTTTCCCTTTAAGATCTGTTCCTGTTCTGCTCAGTGGTGGCTGGTAACTATGGAAACTACAATTAGGCTGTTTTGCTCAATGTCTCGAAAAATTGCCAAGTGCAGGCAGCAGCCGCCCCTGACTTATCAGAGACCCAACCCAAGCTCTTCCATATGTCCCTGCAGGACATTTAAGAAAATGCTCCTCGAGCTAGCTGTGATGAAAGACCGGATTCTCTTTGGAAAAAAGTCCCAATTCATCACAGCTCCTTTGTTTTTGTAAACTACAATGACAACAAATAAGAAATATGAAAAGAAAAATAAGATACGTAACAAACAAGCCCCCATTTTATAATGGTACAGTCAACAGGCATAGGAGTACTCCTAATGGTATAAAAGTTCCTGAACGTTCACTCTTGATCTCCATGTTGTAGCATCGTGGGTATCAGTTTGTGGAGAGGCTCTAGTCACAGGCCACACTTTGGATAGCTGTGGCCTGGACCCCAAAGAAGATAGTTGGGGACACCACTCAGGACCTGTCCCCAGTCCTGATGCATCTCTGACCCAGCCCGCCGACTCAGTCCAGCTTGACTTATACCCAAACATGCCTCAGGGTGGAAGGAGGGGCTTTGCTGGGGACCCATGGAAATGTCTGCACTTGAACTTCAGTGAATGTGTGTAAGGGAAGCAGCTGTGGAGTCTTTGCCAAGCCCAGAAGTGCTCCCCAACAGCCAAGAGTCTGGGGTTTAGTCATCCAACCACGACAGATTTTTCATCCACCCTGGGTCGGGGCATGGGATCTGATGGCACGGACAGGGGTCACTCAGAGGGCATTTGGCAGTTTGCTTTTTCAAAAATTGAGGCATGCTTTTCTATAGCACAGTGCACTAATATTAAGAGTATGGCTCTGTGAATGTTTGCGTGTGCGTACCAACCAGATCAAGCTATAGGACCCACCCATCTCCCTGAAAGTTCCATCATGCTCCTTCCTGTAAATACTCACTCCCTGCCACCCCCACACTAACTGGTATTCCAATTTCTATCACTGTAGACTACTTCTACATGAAAGTTCATAGACATGCAATCAAAGTGTGTCCTCTTCGGTTTCTGGCTTCTCTCACTCAGTGTAACATCTGTGGGATTCATTTGTGCTGTGGCCCAGCATTACTGGGTCCTTTCTTCTTGCTGGCTTGCATTCCACTGTGGCTGTGGGCATTCTTGTACAGCTTGGGTTTTTTGGTGGGCATATATGTTGTTGCTTTCAGATAAATATCTAATAAGGCAATTGTTGGCTCATAGAGTAGGCGTATGTTTAGGTTTTTAAGTGGACACTGACAAATAGTTTCCCCAAAGTGATTGAACAAACTCAAACTTCCCTCAGAATGTCGGAGAATTCAGGTCGCTCTAGAGTTTCACAGGATTTGGTTTTGTCTCTTTCATGGCAGACATTCTGCTGGGTGTAGACTCGCGTCTCCATGTGGGTTTAATATGCATTCCTCTGATGGAAAATGATGTCAAGGGTCTTTTCATGGGATCATCGGCCATCTGGATACCCTCTTCGGTAAAGTACCTATTGACTCTTTTGCCATTAAAAAAAATCAGATTCATTATCAGATGTATTGTGAATATCTTCTTTCAGTCCATGGGTTACCTGTTCAGTTTCTAAATGATGATTGATAGGAAGAAAAAGTCTTATTTTACTGTGGTCCATTATATCACTCACCTCTTTTATGGTTCATATTTCTGTGCACTGCTTAAGAAATTTTTTCCATACCCTCAAGGTCATGAAGATAGTCTTTCTTTTCTTCTAGGAACTTTCTCAGATAATCTGGGGCTGTTACATTATTGCTGCCGGCTTTTGTATTTTCACAAATAGGATGTGGCTGCCAACGTGCACCCAGAGGCTCTCTCAGCAAAAGGGAAATAGAGTCCCTGGATCTACAGCTAAGACAGAAGTAACTCTGCCTCATATGAGCCTGGACTGCTCAGGGCAATGAGCTGACTCAGGGCCCAGAGGGAGGGGCGATGACCCAAGAGGAGACCCCCATGTCCAGCCCTCCCGCTGAGATGGGCCTACACCTCCCTCTTGTCCCTGACCTGTGCCACACTTTGGGGTAATGTATTTGATTATTAATTATGGTTGTCCTTAATGGGCAAGACCCAAACATGACACCCAGTTCAAGAGGCACAAAAGGGCCTCCATCCTTGTCACATCCCCCAGCCATGAGTTCCCTTCCCCGGGGGCAGCAGGGCCACTGTGCCTCTCTCCCTTCCCAGGGACAGCCCATGTGGACTTTGTGATGTGGTTACGCAGCTTGATGTTCGCAGGGAAGCCAGGCTCAGACTCGGTGCACGACAGCATGAGCATCCAAAGCCTGCCTCGCTACACGTCAAAGCTGCAGAAGCAGGGCTGGGGCAGGGTTCCTTGGAGGGGTATTTTTTCAAAGGACAGAATGACAGTGCCATGACAGAAGAGATAAATAAGACAAGGAAGTGGGAATGAAAGGAAGAGAGAGGATGCTGTGTTAATGCTGTTTCCCAAGGCCGGGCTCCAGACTGCAAGCTCTCTGCTGTTCTCAGGGATCAGCTGGACATGGCTGTGCTGCGTGGGAGCCGACCCTCCACAGGAGCTGTCCCACCGTGGGCTCAGGCCTGCCCCTCTACCGCGGCCGTGGCTCTCCCGCCGCTGCACTGGGAGCTTCCTAGTGCACACTGGGAAATCTTGGAGAGTTTCTTCTTCTCTGCTTTTTAAATATAGTTATTGTATAGACTACAATCTCTTCCACACAATTTCACTGAGAGGCTAACTCTGCCTTCTGGAACCAACAGAACAGCCTGAACGAGCAGTGGAGGGTGAAGCCAACATTCCAGTCATGGGTGTGTGAAAGCAAAGGGACATTTGGGGGCTAGGCCACTGGAGGAGGAGCCTGCCTGGCCCCTGTCACTGGGAAGTGTGGAGATGCAGGGCAGGGTGCAAGAGGGGTGTGTGGGGGAAGGGATGGGTTCATTCAGGCCAGTGCCGCACCTGCCGCTGCCGGAAACACTCTCCCCCCAAAGGCTGTGCTTTAGAGACAGCCACAGAAGGTTCTCGCTCCCAACACTCATCCGGTGGTCAACTCAGTGCACAGGAAGTTTGCCTGCGCCCTCCTCCCTCTGGAACAAGAGTTTTAGGAGAGTGTGCCACTGACAGAGTCAGCATTTGCTCTGCCTTCACACCAAATGTAAGATCTTCGCTGTCCACACGCAGCACGCGGTGGAATCCCAGACCGTCGGAGGCCTGGCGCCTGTCCTTCAGAACTCACGGGATAACTAACTAGACCAGAAAGGAGCTGAGGGTGGAACAGACGACTTAACTACTCCCTGACGATGGCAGGAAGAAATGCGGCAGGACAGTTCTTGATTAATTGCTAAATGAGCAGTCAAAGTGTAATTACCCCAGAAACTCCATGGATGGAGCAGATAGCAAAGGCTCTTCAGCAGCTGAGATTTGAGGTCTAACTTGGAGGATGGATCAGTTGTAAATAGAAGAGAGGAAGGTGACTATGCCACATCAGAGAAAACCAGCGGTCACCCCAGAGCTCGGAGAACCTGTCCCCTGCCCACCCTCGTCCCTTTACCATCTGGGAGAAGGCGAGACCCAGCCCGAGATCAGCATTTGGGGTGGGCCAGGTGGTAGAACTTCCGGTTCCCTCTGCTGGCCCCAATTCTGCCCCCTGGAGTCTTTCTCTCTCCCCTTTGCCCATTGTGCCCTGTCACCCACCCCCCACAGGCTCCTGAAAGACAGTGTCAGACAGGCAATGGTCCTAAAGATGGAGGCAGGAAGAGGAGGAGGCATCAGCAAAGCCCCAGTGCGACTCCTCCGAGGGCTTCCCTCCAACTTCCTCTCTGTGGTTTGACAACACCCAGCCCTCCCCTTCTCACTTGTCCACAGCTAAGTGGCATAAACTGTTATTGCTGCTGCTTTTTGCTTCTCGCACCCTCTCACTTCCAGGAAAAAAATACAGAAGAAAATTGCTGCTAATATTCCTCTCTTCCCTCCATTAGAGCTGGCGCTCATAAATATTGAAGAGCCGAGCTCCGCCAAGCTCAGAGTACCATTGCCTGGTGGCTATTCTCACCCCTCCTGGGTCTCCCAGGGCAACCCCTCCTTGCAGGTACAAGGAAGGACCCTGCTGGGGAAAGCTGGGGGCAGGTTGGGGCTGCCTGAGACCTGGGCTGCAAATGGGGGCAGGATAGTGTGGTCTTGTCCAGGTAGCTGAAAGGCGGGGCCGGAAGTGGTCAGCAGCGGCTACAGCAGTGGTCAGGGAGGGAGAGGGCACTGGGGTTCCCTGGAGCACATTTTAGAAAACAAGTTACTAAAATCAAACAGCTCTGATTCAGAGAGAAAAACAGTTTATTACATCCCTGCCTCTCTCATGGACTTCACTGATGTCCTCAGCTATAGGGACAGAACTTGGGAGGTGCTGATGAACTTTGCTGTTCTAAAGCCCTGAAAGAGGGCACCCCACGACCTGGGGAATGGTGTGCCGAGCCGCTTGTGCCCAAGCATCAACTTGCAGACCCAAACAGAGGACACAGTAAAAGAGGCCTGTTTGTCGCCAGGCCTGCCGTGTGCATGAAGATGGGGTGGGGATGCGCAGACTCGTGGAAACCAAACGCCAGCACCCCCGACAGGCCTCTCCCCAACTTGATACAACTTTGCAGTCCTTCCACTCATGCAGCCAGGATTTGCTGCTCCACAGCGCCAAGCCCCGGCCCCTCTCCTGGGCCTGACTGCAGCCCTCTGGACGGCAGGACAGCCTCGGAGGGCAGCGGTGGAGCTGTCAGGACGCGCACTGCACACCCATAAATCAGCGGGCTCGGCCCAAGCTTGTGCCCACATTAGCAGAGCATAGATTACCATATAAATTGGATTTTACTGCCATTTCCAGTCTCCCCTTCCCAATTTACCTTTTCTACTTCCCTCTGCTCCAGCGAAGCTTCATCTCAAAACTCTTCCTGTTTGGAGGAAGAGAAAGCTTTTCTGTCTGGCCTCCAAGTCTGCCCCGTCCAGCCAAAGATTTTCTTTTCTCACCTGTCTGATCCAAAACGGTGACGCCTCTGGATTGTGCCAACAGACTGGGTTTGAGTTGGCCTCGTCTGTCATTCTCGATGCCTTCGTAGTTTCTAAAGTGCTGGCAGTCTGTTTTAGCGCTGCCAGCTTACCAGGGTCTGTCTTCTCAGTGGAGACGATCTTCTTGATGCAAAGTATAAAGGTTTGGATGCTTCACCCTATACAGACTCAGGTTGCCTCAATTTAGGAAGGATTGGCAGTGGGAAGAAGGATTTTTGGCACCCCCACCACCTCGACCTCTCTGTCACCAAGTTATCTGACTACAGCCCAAAGCTACAAATCATCTCTACAGTGAGAAAAGCAAGATGGCCCTAGATTGCAAGTGGGTGCTGGAGGCGGGCGCTAAGAGGAAAACAAGCAAGGGACATGATATAATGAACACGGGCTCCAATGATCCCTATTTAATGCCTTGTCTTCTCCAGGCTGCCAGGGACTTTTGTCATCTCACTGAAAGATTGAAAACTGTCACTCGGACTCATGGTTTGACTCTTAGAATAAACAAGCAGAGAGAGAGAAGTCTTGTCCATCACCCACCACCTATCCCTTTTCCATTCATCAGCTATCAGGTGCTGAACGCTGGCTCTGGGAGTCAGGGGCCATGGAGGGACTGCTAGCGCTGATCTCAAAACAATGTCGTGTTCTCAAACTAGTGGCTTTTTATCTTGCTAATTATTTGACAGCCAGATCAATTCTTCCCTTTTTGTAGCAACTTTTACTCTCACTCTGATCTGCTCACAGCTGGTGGAAAGAGGTGTTCTTCTGCTAAGACCACTTGTGTGCTCCTGGTTTGGGTTTCTGAGAAAAAGGAGAAGGTTCTAACTAACAGCTTGTGACCATTCTTCCTTGGCTTCAGGAATTCCAGGTCTAGTCCTGGGGAAGCTATTGAACATAATCTCTCTAGAAACTGAACAACTAACATGATCCAGGAGAGATTCACCTCAAAACAAGTGCAGGCAAAGAAAGGAACTGGAGAGAAGGAATGGTATGTAAACTGAGTGCTTGGCACATGCAAAATATTGGAAAAGGCAATTTTTGCATGTGATAGAAAAAATGTATTAACATGTCGATTAATCATCACTCTCTCTTGCCCCTCAATCCTCCGGGCATCCAGACCTGTCTCTGGTTATCCTCCCATCCTTCCCCCCATGCACACACATGACCTTGGACCTAGTTCCCAGCAAGATTCTGAGGTCTTCTGATGTAGTGCTGAGAATGGGCAGGTAGAATCAAAGAGGCTGACGGCAGGGGGAAAGCAGGAGGGCTTAGCCACAAAGGCTACGTTCATGTGCATAATTCAAAAAAATAATAAAGAGAGAAAACCAGAAAGGGTGAGCAAAGTCAAAAGGCATATAACTGACAGGTAGGTAGGGGACCAAAGACCGTGGGGCAGAGGAAGAAGAGTTTTCAATCAAAAGTTGCTGTGGGTTTGGGATTGTATTCTCATTAATGTTCTTCAAGAGATGCAAGTTAGGCCCTGGTCAGTGTGGCTTACTTGGTTGGCTGTTGTCCCACAAACCAAAGGGCTGCCAGTTCGATTCCTGGTCGGGGTATATGCCTGGGTTGCTGGTTCAGCCCAAATTGGGGGACAACTTGGAAAGGCAACCAATGGATATTTCTCTCTTACACTGATGTTTCTCTCCCTTTCTTCCTCCTTTTCTTCTTAAAAAAGATGCAAGTTAAGTTTAGAATTCCATTTTTCATTTGCCATTTTTCTGATGTCTATTTCAACATCTTTCAATGTAATTCTATCCAAGGACTGAGCTCTGGGGGTCCACAATGTTTATCCAGTTTACATATCAAGAGTCATTTTGAACCGAAGGTGCAAAATTCAACTGCACTTCAAATAACAAATATTATGCTAGACTCAAAATAAGAGCAAAGAGCATAATTTCTCCCTGGCTACTCAGCTCCTGGAGTCACCCTGAAAAGGGGGGTAGGTAGGTCAGTTGGGAGCCAGAGTGGCCTTGAAGGGACCTGAATTGGTCAGGCACTGATTCTCTCACTGCCCCCAGAAGATTCTGGTCCCTTAGGAAAGTCCATTTATGGAGGATGGGATAAAGACGAATTTCTCATCTTTGTAAGGGGGGACGCTTCCTTCCTTCCCCTTTCCCTCCCTCTTTCCCTCCCTTCCATCTTGACTCAGTGATCTCACAAAACGCCACCTGGGACAGCCTGCCTCAAACCCTCCACTCTCCAGCAAATCGTAACGCTGCCTTTGTCATCACCTCCCTAATTTCTCTGCCTTGGAAGTTGCAACAAATAAGCCACATGGGGCCTAGGGATTTATTTTTTGTTACGGATACATTTGTCCATAATGAGATGAAGAAGCAGTTTTGTCTTCAGAGCCTACTGTTAGTACTTTCCACTCAAATTTTAAAATAAAATTGTGGCATCTAAACCTTTTGAATCCAGTGAAGCAAGGATAATTATGAATTTAAAAAAAAATGTTCCAACAGTGGTATACAAAAGTAAAAAAAAGTTAGAAAAGAACTTCTCTTTTCCCTCAAGTTGTCCCATCCTATTTTGTCACTTTTTTTAGTGAAAAAGTCATGCATAATGCAAAGATGACAGATTTTTACATGAACACACAAATACCCCAGTAACTAAATCTTCCATTAACATATTACTGGACTTGAATGATCATGTTTCTGCCCATGTACCCATCCGTCAACCCATCTTATTTTTTATTTTACCATTCATCTTTATTTTTATTGAGATATAATTGACATATAACATTGTGTGGGTTTGAAGCGTATAACATACTGATCTGATACACTTGTATATTGCAATATGATTACCAACGTGGTATTAGCACCTCTATCATGTTATATAATTGTGATTTTCTTTTTTGTGGTGAGAAGAAATAAGATGTAGTCTCTTTGCAACTTTGAAGTTCATAACACAGTATTGTTGCTATAACCACTGTAAGTCTTCAGAACTTATTTCTCTACTAGCTGTCCCCATAAATGAAGTATCCCTAACTCTTCCAAACCCCAGGCCCAGTAACCCCCATTCTGTTCTTACAAGTTTAGCTTTCTTATATTCCACGTGTGAGATCATGCAGCATTTGTCTTTCTCTGTCTGACTTATTTCACTTAGCATAATCTCCTCTAGGTCCATCCCTGCTGTCCCAAATGGCAGGATTTCCTTCTTTCTCATTGCTAAATAACATTTCATTGTGTGTGTGTGTGTGTGTGTGTGTGTGTGTGTGTCCATCCATCTGTTAATAGACACTGTAGTTGTTTCCATATCTTGGCTATTGTAAATAATGATGCAATGAACATAGGAATAGAGATACCTATTCACTATCCTGTTTTCATTTCCTGTGGCTATACCTTAATGTAGAGTTGCTGGATCACATAGTAGTTCTATTTTTAATTTTTAAAAGAATGCCCACATTGTTTGACACAGGGGTTACAGCAGTTTACATTCCCACCGACGGTGCTCAAGGGAGCAAGAGCACTCAGTGGAGAAAGGAGTCTCTTTGACAAACGGTGATAGTGAAACTGGGTAACCACATGCACAAAAATGAAATTGGACCCCTATATTACCACAGTCACAAAAATTAACTCAAAATGAACTAAAAACTGAAACATAAGACCTGACACCATAAATCTCATTTTGCATGTGAAACTGTACAATAATTTCTCTAATTTATCTTTTTTGATGCCTTGTAGACCTCAGCACAAGTCTTCCTAAATACTTCAGCATGGATATGATTAGATTTCAAAATTTGTTATGTATTTCTTTTATTTCGAGGTAGACTTTACATACAATGAATGTACAAATCTTAAGTGTACATTTGCTCAATTTTGACAAATGCATATAATCTGTCGTAACCCCAGTCCACATCAATACATGGAAGTTTGCCTTCACCCCAGAAAAGTCTCTAAGGCCCCTTCCTCACCAATTCCATCCCTCCCACCCATCAATGCAACAAACATCCTGGGTTTTTTTTTCTCCCATCGATCAGGTTAGTCTATTCTAGAACTTCATATAAATGGAAACATAGGATACATTCTATTTTAACTGCAAAATAAACTAACCGCTAGCTTCCTTCAGGGTAGTGCATATTTGGGCATTTTTGCTTTCATGGATCTAGAAAATGGGGTGTTTGTTCGTTCCCCATGAAGATCAGGGTTCAGTGGGTCATCGGCCCTCATGCTGGACCGATGCCGCCTGTAGGCTGAAGTGGTTTAGTAGAACTGTCCAGAACAGGAGAGGCCAGTGAACACACGGCATCTCTGAGTTGAATGAGCCTTGTGGTGGGTTTCCAACACCCTTCACTAATTTGTAGGAAATATTTCATGAGGCATCATTTGCATTTGGATCTTTCGAGCATCAAGGGATTTTGGAGTTGCAATTGCACTCAAGGTTGGGAATCGGGACATACAAAACCCCTGGCTTCTCGCAAACCCAGCCCGGGTCCCCATGAGCTTCATCCCTGACTCAGGGCTGTGGGCGTCCCGTCTTGGGTTCTCCACCCTGGAATCCGAACTACACTGAGAGGGCTCTGCAGAATCTGTGCCGAGGACGAAATGTCTTGTTTTTCTCATGCTCTCTACAGGAGGGAGCAGCCAAAGGAAGGAGCTGTCGCGCTGCCTGTGGTGTAAGACCACCCACCAGCACAAGATAGGAAGCAGAGGGAAGTAAACAGGCCCGAGTCTGAAATGCGCTCATCAGCTCAATCTGTCCTCCGAACGCGTTTGCAGTGAGAGACCGTCGGCACGCAATGGAGCGGAAGGAACTAATCAGCTAGCCTCGGTGACAGTGTTAAAGAGGGAGAAGAGGCATCCAGATGGCCCCGTTGGGGCAGCACGCTCCACCTGGGATGCGTGGCGCCAAACCTGGGGGTGGCACAAATAAGCAATAAAATGATGATGATGATAATGGTGGTGGTGGTGGTGGTGGTGAAGATAATGAGGTAAAGTGAAGGTTTTTTTGAACCTCCTGTGCCTATATCTCAGGGGTGCATGAGACCGGATACTAACAGCAGAGTTCTGCAGAGCTACCCTAGAGAAGAGTAAAGTAAACGTGAATCGACATAGTCAGCGAAAGGGTGGAGGATGGGGGGTGACCCGGTGGGGCGGGAGGAATGCATGGGTGGGTCTCCTCTCCCTCACATGGCTAATTGAAATTAGCTTGATGTTCATAAATATTAAGACCCAGAACCTGCCTCGATAGGGCCACAGGGGCAGAGATTACTAAAGGGAAGGGGCCCTGAGTGCAGAGTTTCTGGTTTGGGCTTAATAAGAATGCTAATGGAGGTCATTAGAGACCAATTGGTTATGAAGGATGAGTTCAGGAGTGTCTCGGGTTGGTGTACATTAAACCTCGAGGACCGTGTGTCCCAGAAGTGTGAACCAAACTGTGAAATCCCAGCTTCCCAGGAAGGTGTGGGACTTGGGGTCCCACACACCCAGCCAGCAAGTAATGCTAGTTCACTGCAGGTGGTGGTGGAGGAAGAACCAGCAACTTCACAGGAAAGGGCCAGCCAGTGGAAAGCATGGAAAATGTTTTTTCTGTATTCTCCTCACTCTAAATTCCCAATTTGGAGACTTGGTTCTCCTTGGATGCTTCATTCAAAAAATACACACAGATTCTGTACCCTGTACCAGAAAGGACCCTGTCCTTGGAGTGCATAATCTGACCGAGGGAGAGCAGTTGACTCCCTTTCTTCCTTCCTGCCAGTTGTATTCCTTCCCTCCTTTCTCTTTGACACAGGACAGGGAAGGGTCCTGAATATTGAAAACCTAAGGCAAAGGAAGGGAGGGCAGAAGGAGCAGCACCTTTCTCCCACGCTCTGGGTGTGTAGCAGATCACACGTGGCTACTGCCCTCAAGGAACTTACTACCAAGGGTCGGGCTGAGAAACCAACTGGGTGACTCCAAGGTTTCAGATGGGGCATTTCAGTTACAGATGAAGGGACCAATGGCAAATGCCAAAGCCAAGAACTGGCCCTGGCTTTCCCCAGTATACTCGTATATCGCAGTGAGGAACCTCCCGGAAGAAAATTTCTTGAGCTTGGACTCACAGTTACCCCGATACCACCTTTCTTCACCCAAGTTGCAGGCTCATGCTGGTTCTCTATGGCCCCATCTCCCTTCCCCAGGCTCCTCCAAAACTGTCCTTCCTGTCAGGCCACCTCTTCCCCAGGTCCAGGGAGAGCCTGCAGAGGTCCCCAAACTTGTGCTCTGAGTCAGCTCTCTTTATCTGAGGCACCTCCTGACTTCCTGAGCTCCCCTCCTTGGGACAGCCACCTAACCATCCAGATGGTCCCACTCCAGCAAGAACCCAGAATCACCAGTGTTTTGATCCCCAGGTACCACAGCCACGTGCCTCAATAAGCAGAGTCCTGGGGAAATGGCCCAAGCAAGGCTTGGCCCCTACAGCGCCCACACAGCGTCTGCTGCATCTGCTCAGTGAGTGCAAGCTCAGGTGACCCGGCCAGGCTTGCCTTCCTAGCATCCTCATGGCTCGACAATAAAATAGCCTGTTGAACATCTGTTGGTCACTCACACTATCTACTCGTTGGTCACTCTTTCATGCTCCCTGAACATTCATGGAGGCAGAGGTGACTCTAAGGCGAGGTCCCTCTGCCCTCCCAGCAGCCGCAGTTCAAAGCACGTTGCCTTCTTTGCCAACTTAAAGAGCAAAAACTGTCATATTCCAGGTTTCTGTGCTCAATGACACATGGACAATTACGTCTCCAGGAACATGGCGTCTTCCAAGATGCCCAAGCCACTCACAGGAGGGCTGAGTGGCCGGGGCTGAAGACAAGGGACCTTACCTGGGCATGCTGAGGGGCCTGCTCCGAAGAAGGGGTGCTAGGGAAGCTGATGTTTTATCCTGGGCCTTTCTAGAAGCCTAGGACAATGTGAAACTTCCCCTTCTTCCAAGCATTTGAACCCTTAATCAACCACCTCTTTTCTAATCCCCCCACATGTACACATGCATGTGTGAACACGCACGAGCCTGTGCACATGCATGTGGACATATGTATGTGCACACACATGCACACAGACCATTCTTCACCGTCCTAGCAAGTACCATTATCCCCAGTCATGCTTCCCTACCTGAAGCAGTTCACAGCGAGACAGCTGTCCATTAAAAAGCTGCAACACAACGTCTCGGTGTGCGGCCGTGCCGGAGTTACACTGAATGTGCCCCTCCGCCCGTGCATATCGATGTCATCTCTCTCACGGAGGATGCTCCTGAAGGCCCCGACAGTGCTTTCCACGGGGGAGCTCAGTGCCTGTGCGTGTCAACTGGCAATTACTCTAATAAAGCAAATGGGGATCCAGTCCCGAAAAGAACATCTCCAAAATCATTCTAATTGGATTTTAAAGGTGCCGTGGGGTTTTGTGGCAGACAATTTACTTCATATGAAAATAGGTTTCAATCCCCTGTGGACGCAGTGGCTCTCGTAAGCAGCATGAGGGGAGGTGAGTGAGTGCACGGAGTGCCAGGGAGAGGCGGGAAGAAGTAGGAGGAGGGAAGGAAGCCATCCTGGGGGCAGGAGAAGCCCCAGGTGAACGATTTCCCAGGGGTTTGGGAGGTCTTTCCCCTCTGTGTGAAGACAGAGCTCCTGGGGGTGAAGTTTCGGGAACCAGAGCAGGTGGTCCAAAGCCAACCTCAAAAAGGAGCTCTCTGACCACTTCACACACAGATGAAGACCCACAACCCCCAGGGTTAGTACCTGGTAAAGGTGATGACTCAGCGGTACAAGGGGCCAGACTGGCCTCTAGACTCCCCGCTGGTGTTGGTTCCCCCGCACACAGATATGCCACAGTGCACAGTTCTGCCCCAGTCAACTACATGTGGCAGAAGCCTCCCTTGATGTGACAAGTTGAAAAGGCAGAGGAGTTGTGTCTCCAACCCCAGGACCGTGAACACATTTCTCCATTCTCGTCTGGACAAAGGGTCCTGGTGGTCACATCTGTACATCCTCTAGGTCCCCAGAAAAGTCCAATTTCCATAACTAGCATAGCCAGTGGGAATGTGACCCATAAGAATGGTAGAAAAGAGCCCTGGTCAGTGTGGCTCAGTGGGTTGAGTGGGCTGGTGCTACTCAGTGGGTTGAGTGCCGGCCTGCCAACCCAAGGGGTTGCTGGTTCAATTCCCAATAATGTACACACCTGGGTTGCGGGCCCTGTCCCCAGTTGGGGGTGTGTGAGAGGCAACCAGTCAATGTTTCTCTCTCAAATAGGTGTTTCTTTCCCTCTCTTTCTCCCTCCTTTGTCCTCTCTCTAATTAAATAAAATGTTTTTAAAAATAATAAAAATGAAATTATTAAAAAAAGAATGGTAGAAAAGAGAGTCCTCAACTACCTGGAATTAAAGTTATCTGTTCATTTGCCCCAGTCCCCTCGACACACCACCATCGCCACTGTCTAATCCCCACCAGCCTGGGAGCAGCCCATGGCAGGGACCACATACAAGTCTGTGGTAACTCCGGGAACCAATCCAGAGACTTCTACGTGCAGGTGCTTGATGCATACTAAATCAAATTGGATTGCATTAGCTGGCAAACAGCAGCTGGCTTTGCAGTAACTTGGATACATCAATGATGGCAGCCCGGAAGTGGAGAGACCACCCTGTTCCCAGGCTACAAGGACAGAGACACAGATTAGAGGGCTGAAGCAGTAGTGCGGGGAGTGGCCTCACTCATGGAACAATGTCAGTTCAAAGACGATGCAACTTAAAATGTCCATAGCAATGGACAGGATACCCACTTGCCCGTGTGTGTTTAGAGGTGTTACAGGGAGAGTCACATGACTAAATCAAATAAATGCAAGGGATATGATGCAGATCTTGAGGAAGTTCAGAAGTCAAAGGATGTTCGGGTTGGGAGGGACCTCAGAAGCCATCTGGCTAACTCCTGCACCTTCCCATGAAGAGACTGTTGGCTGGAGAAAGCAAGCAATCGGCCCTGCTCTCCCTCCTCCTGCCTCATCAGCCATCCGCCTCCATGCCCACTCCATGCTGCTGCATAAGGAAAGGCCCCCTGGGATGGGGGACACGTGGTATGTAGCTCCGGAGATCATGGGCTCAGGGGTGGAGTCTGTGGACAATGACCTGGGTTAAAGTTAAATGGCCTCCTAATAACCCCCAGGACCTGAGTCAGTCAACAAGAGAATCTGAGGCAGACTTCCGAAGAGAACAAAGAAGACTGGAAGGGCCCAGACCCCGCTGTTCTCCCCGGCCTCCTGGGTCGCTCTCTCGCTGCCACGCTCCCCACTCTCCCACACAGACACACTGGCACAGGAGGGTGAGTGAGGAGTCTGAAGTGAGAGGTCCTTCAGAACTCTAAGGCTGTCCCACCAGCAAGAGTTGTGAACGCCGTGCCAAGGACTGGGGGTGTAATAGAGAACAAGAAAGCGTTCCTCTCATGGGAACCTCGACCTTCAGAGCCCTTCACTCCATCCTCCCAGTCCCACCTCAAGAGGGAAGCCCACATTTTCTCCCAGGGTACAGCCCACAGGGGCAGGTGGGGTGGGCAGCCTATGCAGCCAGGTGGAAGGGGTCCTAACAATGTCTTCCTTCCGATGCAACTGCTGATCTTCAGCACGGCTCCGTCAGTCACAGCAGGCAGCAAGAGCCCCACCTTGGGACCAGCTAAGCTCCCCCCCGAGAGCTCCGAAGCAGGAGCAGGTGGGCCTCCAAGCAGAGGGGCAGAGGCCCCCAAGGGGCCCGGATTTTCTGTAAGAGATGAGCAGGTTCCTGAAGGCTGCTTGTCAGCACACCTCTCCCCTCTTGGATCACAGTATCAACAAAGGCAGGTGTGGCTGCCACCTTTCCAGCCTTCTGTCCATTTCCCCTCCGGCTCTCAGGGGATGCTGCAGAGTGTAGCTGAAGGAGCACTGGACTTAAAACTCTGTGCACAGGCATTCTAATCCTGGCTGTGGGCCTTAGGCAAGGAACCCACACTCCTGAAGCCTCAGCATCTTCATCTGTACAAGCAAGATAACACCGTCTCTCTCAGGTTCCTTGCAAAGATTAAGGAAACACTAAAACACGTGTGTGTCAGCCTTGGCCCATGAAAGATGCTCAGTGAGGGCTCCCTCTCCTTTCGTCTCTTTGATGACCCCTGGAAGGCTTGGCATTGCTCTTGGGAGCCCCCTTCCCCACCTAAGACATAACAAGGAAGGAGGGAGGGAGCATATTAGAACATTTACGACAAGCCAGGCACCATGCTCAAAAGTTTATGGATTAAGTGGGGGAGCTATGGTTCCACCTTCAATATTAGTAGGGGGAGGAAGGCAATAAAGGAATAGTTGCTCAAGGAGAGAGAGATCGGCACCGCATTTGGTCTGGGGGTGCACCCAGCCAAGCCCTGGGCTCCGTGCGAGCAGAAAGTGGGGCACAGTGAGGCTGGGTCTGGTCACCTCTGTCCCTCCAAGAGCCAGGCTGTGATTAAGCATGTTGATAACGGATATTTGTTATGGAAATTACCTAATGAGCTACAAGATTGTTATCCAGCACCAAAACAGCATTATCATAAATATTACAAATTAAATTAGGCCACCTTTGCTAAAGCAAACAAATAATAAGAGTAATTGAAATGATAATAAACCAAAGGATTCCAGCCCACTCATTTCCTCAAGATGTTCTTGTTGATTTATGTATTTGCTTTGGACCATGTGGGCTGGAGATGAAAATTGATCTGGTCATCTGTCAGTCCCGTTGTTTTAATGAAATTCTCCCCAGGAATCCTCATGCATAATGCTGTGTACGGGCATGTAAATGAGGGATCTTACCTGACGGTTCCACATTTCAAAGTGACGCTGGGCTTTGGTTCTTTTGCAGAATTACACCATTTTCTACTTTTAACTTAAGGGTGGAGGTGGATTTCATTTTCCACAAAATGTATCCATTGTTTGAGAGAACATTTTCTGTTGGGGTTGGCTGGCGTGAAGGAGATGGTTTTCTTTATTCTTTTTAAAATGTTGAAGCCCCACTTTAAATAATTTATTATGAAAGAAACCGGTCTTCTCTCTCTCCATTACTGGGAGATCACCTTTTCTCGGTCCTTCAGTCAACCACTGTTTAAAAGGATCAATATTTCACTTTCAGACAAAAGCACTTAGTTCCATTTTCACCAGCATGGACTTGGGTGGCGTTGAAAGACCTATTTTTGAAGCCACAAACTTTCAGACGACCCTGCAGAGCCTGAGTTCTGTGCTCATTGCTCTGCCACTCTGTGTAAACAGCGGGAAGGCTCCGTCTCCCAGGCTCCTTTGCAATTAGGCTGAGGCCGCGTGAAAGAGTTCTGGCCAATGGGGTGCGAACGGAGGTGACGTACCCCTCTTCTAGGCCTGACCTTCTCCTAGAGGAAGGTGTTGTCTCTGCAAGATGAGGTCCTAGGTGAAGGCCTTTGTTGCGTTAAACCCTAATAATTGAGGAGTACCCCCAAGCTGTGGTGTTTCAGACGAAGCTACCATTTATAGCGTTTCCTCCGTGTTGTGATTTATAATATGTCTGAAGGTGAAATGTTCTTCGTGTCTCTTCTCATCACTAAGGTGTCTTGTCTCTCTAATTCTGCTCATATGTTTTGGTCAAGGACGCCATCTCCTTGTGTTTGTTTTTACAAAACCTCATCAAGAACCGGTGCCTCGGGCAGATCCCTGGGTAGTAAAGAAATAGGCTTTTACTTCAAATAACCAAATGACAATTGCCGGTTTAGTGCATCACCCTTTACTCCTCACAGCCGAACGGATCGATATTAGTATCCCCATTTCACTGATGAGAACATGGAGGCCCAGCGAAGATAAACGCCTGGTCCAAGGTGACACAATTGGCTAAAAAAGAGGAACCAGAATGTAAACCCAGACTTTTCTGATTCCCTGCTCTTTTTTCTCAGCTACATTGTGTCCTGGTTCCATCATGAAAATAAAGTAGAAAAATTCACAACGTAATATAAGAAAGGGTCGCCTTTGTGTCTCTTCCAGCCAGGGAAACCTTAGGCTAAAGATAAAGAAATGAACCTCGAAGACGTTCGTGCACATGCACGGGTCAGATTGTTTGTAATTAATGGAGTTTATTTTTTAGGGCACTTTCAGGTTTGCACAAAAAGTGAGGGAAGGTACAGAGAATTTCCACACACTTCCTGTTGCTCAGCCTATTATGAATGTCTTATATTAGGATAGTACATTTGTCACACTTGATGAGTTGCATACCGATACATTATTATTAACTGAAGTCCCTAATGTCCATCAAGGTTCATTGTTGGTGTTGTACTTTTCTACGGTTCTGGGTTTTGACAAATATATAACAGCAGGCACCCACCCTAACAGGATGGGACAGAATAGTTTAACTGTAATCAGAGGAAGAGTGGAATATGGGAATAACTTGAAAAATGGGTAGGATTTTCGGATGGACCAAGAACCATGAACGAGTTCAGAAGAAGAAATACACAAGCCGTTCTTCAAGAGATGGCAGTGGGGGGGTGGGTCAGTTTGTCGTGAGCAGAAGGCTCGTATTTGGGAAGATAACAAAAACATCAAGAGTGAACATTTATTTGGCCATGTTGCGTGCCAGGCAATTGCTAAACATTTCACGTAGATTATTTCATTTAATCCACAGAGCCATTTATAATACAGGTGCATTATTACCATGTTTAATGAAAGGCATGCAAATGAAAGTTTGGACGCATTTTAAAATTTTTCTCCGAAGCAACACAATAGGTGCAAAAGAATCTGGGGCGCACACTTAGGCAGAACAAGCCCGGAGCCCTGGGACTCGGCTGCTGCGCCGTCGTGCCTCCGAAATCAAACCGGAAGGCGACGGCAGACAAATTGCAAAAGGTAAATTGGGGACCCGTTTTAGGTTGACTTGGATGTTGGGATAAAAATTCGTTTTCCTTCAGCAATGTAGTTTCCAAGTACAGAACACATCAGTAGCTACTTCTGGCAGTTGACACCGAGATGCAAGGATAGTTACGGAGCTATGGAATCTTTCTGCTCGCAACAGCTTACACAGACAAAACACACACCCACCAAGGGGGGACTCTGTGGAGGAGAATGACATGGTGAAATCACAGTAGGGGGTGCCATGCGACAGGTGATGTGTCAAGTAGACTGGGGAGGAAGACGGCTGCAGGAGGACCAGAAGTCTACTGGACACATCCGGGTGCCGTCTGGACACAGAACGGCAGCTCTATGAATGGCAATAGAAGGATGGTTGTGGCAGCAGATGTGAAGGGAGGATTGACCAGTTTTAGGGATGCGGAAGATGCCTGGGGGAGTTGAGGGCAGCTGGGGAATTGATGGAACAATTCTGAGAAAGGCCAAAGGTTAAAGAAGGAGACGATGCCACGCTTGGATTCCAGCTCATCGGGGGATGTCGCGCAGGACAGTCTGGCAGAGGTGGAAATAAAGTCCAAAGTTCCGCAGAAGGGTAGGGTCTAGAGGTATGGGTCTGAGAGTTGACCTCAGAGTAGAGATGAAAGTGAAGGATGGAGAGGGGGAGGGAGAGATGATCGGGCCGTGCATGGGGAAAGGAAGCCGCCTCTGCAGGGACAGGATTGGCCTCTCGGGGACGGAGCAGCAGATTGACAGGGGCAGAGGCCTCGGAGCCCAGGATTAACAGGGCTCCGTAGGAAGGTTGAGACCAAATTGTCAAATGCTACGCTGCTGTGAGACCAGCGGCAACAACGCCTCAGAGGGGACTTTTGGAGTCCTTGAACGTGAACTGGAAAACACAGAGCACAGAGAGAATGGAGAAGCAGCTGGCTCGGGAGTGGGGCGCAGTGTCTGGATGCTCAGAGCACAGAAGAGGGGGGTTTCCCAGGCGTTGGAGGCCCAAGAGGACAGATTTGCTGAAAGCTGTTGCTCAGGCACCGAGGGAATGAGCGACGATATCTGAGCTCGAGAGACTGTGTGAATGGGCTATTTCAAACTCCAACTGAGCAATTAACTCAAGGAGCAGCAAGAAGAGACTGTCTCCCCATCATTACCCAGGAAGCCTTGCTGTGCGGAGACAGTGGCTATGATGTCTGGAGAGAAAGGAGCAGGGGGACGTGGGGACGGAGACTGAACTGTCACAGGACAGTGCATCTTGAATCTCCCACTAGGAGAATTATTACCTGTTTGCACAAACTAAGTATTACAAACAATAAAAGATGGCAAGAAATCCTGATCAGGATGAAGAACCAAGCTACAGCTAGTCAGCGGATGCCAGGAAGCACAGGTGAGAGCCATCCCCACCAGCAGCTCCCTTCTGTCCGAAGCTGCAGCAAGCTGGAGTCAGTACCCTAAAGCTGTATCTAGACAAGGAGTGTCTCCTCGGAGCAGAAAATGTGCAGACAGCTTAGTGCTGAGATTTGATTCCACTCTTCATTCCTTTATTAGTTGTGCAAGAAAAATCAATTCGAGGCAGAGATGAGACTCTCCCCTCCACCTTCTCCTTTGTGTGTTAGTCTTTTTTTCCCTTGTGTGTTTTTTAAGGTCTTTACATCCTATGGGATGGATTCAACAATGTCTCAAAAGCTGATTTTATTTTCCGTCAGACAGAAATTTTAGTTTTCACATCAGTGCAAGGAGAGCGTGATTGGGAAGGCAAATCAGCACTGGGGAATGAGCTGGTGGTACGTTTCGAAGACAGATGGCGATGATTTGGGGTCACCCGTTGGTTTTGGATGGCCCATACTGTCACTCACTTCCATCGGCACTGCTAACCAGGAGGCGACTATAATCCCAAAAATCCTTTCCAGCAAATGCAAAACTCCCAGGCACCACCCAAAGTCTAGCTTTGCCCCCATGGGACGGAATTTAGACAGATCACCTGTGTGTGTGCTCAGAGGGAGAATGTCAGAGTTAACACTCGCTGACAGGGAATCAGCATCCAGTGATATTTTGCTCTGAAATTCATTTCGTTCTCTCTCTCACCACCCCCTACACACACACACACACACACACACACACACACACACATACACACACAGCAAGTGTGGAGAGACCCAGGTTAATCTCATTCAAGATTATGTGTGGCAGCATCTCGGGGCCCTGGCCCCACACAAACGGGGGGCGGGGGCACTCTGCTTGGTGATGATTGGATGCTGTTCTTTGCTCCTTTGGACATTTTAGGTCTCTGGAGACTTGAGCTCCAGAGTCAAGTCCATAAAACAGGAAAACTGCCAGTGACAGAGAAGCCAACCACACATCAGTTGCTGCCAGAAGCTCAGAGCCGAAAACCAGGAGCTGAACTCGGGGCAGCAGCTAACGCATTGGCCACATTCTCTAATCGCATCCTGGCAGCTGCACAGGGCAAGGCAAGTGCGCTGGCCCCAGTCCTGGGCAGCCTGGGCCAGAGGGAAGGAGAGGACCGCAGGCTGAGGCCCGGCTGCCCTTCGCTGTCCTTCAAGGGCACCAAGACCGGACTCCAAGTCCAGTACATGGCTGTGGTCCAGCCAAGATTTGGTGCATTCTGAGTGTAGAAGGCTGTCTTGCAGATACAATCTGTGGCCCAGAAATTTCAGAACTTGAGAGTCTAAAGGTTTATGGAAACCAACGAGCAGTTCATCCTGGATCCTGTAGGATGTTTGTCCATCCTCTACACCAAGTTCACTTCTCCCTCATCAGATTTGTTTTTGACCTCGTGGTTTTTGGAAGAGTTCCTGGCAGCGGGGACCAGTGTCTGCCAATTACCTTCAGAAGTGAAGGAACCTTCCTCTTGATAATTATGCCTTTGGGGGGCATAATTAGGACCCTAGGTTTGGATGTGAAGAGTTGGATGCAGGACAATCTGCTTCTTTTGCTGCCCCACCAACTGAAGGGAAACCAAGTGCCATTCCTGACCCTGGGCAGCAAGACTGGGTTGTGGGACGTTCTGCACACCCTGGAAGTCCTTCTGGTGTAAGAACATTAGAGAAAGAGAGGTTTCAGTATGAAAGTTTAAGACTCTGACATCCTGACAGGATCTTGCACTCAGAGAGCTCTGGCCCACCATGGAAGTAGACAGAGGGGGCAAGTGGGTCAGAGAGAGAGATTTGGGTCCTGTAGAGCCTCACAATGCTCGTCTAGTCCCGGTGAGCCTGGGCACTCGGACCTCCAGATTCCAAGATGGCTCCGTGCATCTGGCCTGGGAAAGGAGCTGTATCAGGAGTACTGGCGTTTAACTTCCCTGCTAACACTTGTCACCTGTGTTCTCCAGACGGTTGGTTCCCTCTCTGCAAAGGGAAAACATTAAGGACTCTCTTTCCAGAAAAAGGGCCATGGAGGTGCTTAAGCACTCACTTCTGTCCTGGCTGCTTGTGCCACTGAGGCAGCCCCACCCTCCTGCCAGCAACAGGTGAGCCAGATCAGAATGACCAGGATCCAGGGATACACCTTAGAAGGTCAAAGGTGATCCAGGACAGGAAGCATCCGGCAGGTTCATGCCTTCCTCCAGGGCTTTGAGGATGGTGTCAGTCCACAGCACTACAGCCACGAGCTACAAGGACCTGGTGCAGGACCATCAACTGCAGCAGCAGTGGGAAGAGCCACATAAGCCTTCAGTGACTGCGGGCAGAGGACCAGGCCTGGGGAGAAGCCTGGGACCCCAGCCCGGGACTGGGGTCGAAATTCAGGGCTTCAACAGATCAGGACTAGAGGCCAGTAACTGGGGCCAGAGAACAAAGTCAGCATGGGACCAGAAAGAGAGACTCGATGCTGAGTTGGGCGGGGAACTATTGGTGTAGGACCAAGATTGTAACTTAGCCAAATACATCATCAGTGGTGAAAATGAGGCATCATCCACCTCCTGTTCACACCCTTGCTGTGCTCTGGGCATACAGATAAATAAGACCATCCCTTGCATCTCCCATTACTCCCCACTGAGGAGCTCATTGCAAGGTGAGAGAAGACAGCCCTGCAAGCTAGTCATTTAACAGAGTCGCTGGATGTGGAGCATGCCGGAGTTGGAGCATGGGAACTCCGGAGAGATAGAGAGGGCGGGGAGTCTCTCAGGGTGGGCCAGGACCATGCCAGGGGGGTGTCCATGTAGCAGGTGTCCCTCTGCACCGGACCTACAGATGGCGCAGGACCACTGAGAGGCTACTGGCATCGGTTCAGGTTCTTTGGTCATAAGCAACAGAAAGCAGCTCTCACTTAAGCAGGAAAACCCAGGTAGCAGGAGAATAGAGGTGGCCTACCCTTACCTGAAGCACAACCAGGAGGAGTCCAGGAAAGAGACTAAAACCAGGGCTGCTCTGGGACTCCCGAGTTTTAGGGTGCTACCCCCTCCAGTGGCAAGTCACACCCAGGGCGAAAGTCTGAGGACACCAAGCTGCAGCCACAGGCCCGCCCCTTGGCTGGCAGCCCCGCCCACCCCAGGCCATGTGAGTGGTACTTTTCCCCAAAGGGAATCAGGCTTGTAGAGCCAAAAGAAGGGCATTGGCTCCCGGGTGGCCAAAATTAAAATTAATCGATAACATGCCTCCAGTGTTTAGGCTGCGGAATGACGTAAACCCGTCTATAGGTCAACAAACTGTTTCTGCAGAGGGCCGGGTAGTAAATATTTTCAGCCCTGGGGTCCATACGCCTGTATCGCCTCAAGTTCACTGCTGAGTGCAAGAGCAGACAGACAGACAGACGAGGCAGACACACAGGATGTGGCTGTGTCCAAGAAGATCGTCTGTGGAAAAAGAGGCGGCGGCCGCCTTTGGCACCCTTGACCTTACTGACCCCTGCTTCACAGCCCTGTGAGGGCAGGAGATGGCACAGGAGGGGAAGGAAGCAAGCAAACGAACGCACAAGGAAACCGTCCTCTCCATCCGTTTTCTTTCTAAGTGCCGCCTACGGGGATTTTTTTTTCTTCATTTCTTTTTGAGATAGAACCCCACCTAGGAGAAGAGTCCCTTTACAAAATCTATTTCCATGACCATTAAGTTCCATTTCCTCTTGCGTTTAACTTGTTTCTTCGTTGTTTGTTTCCTCGGGGGGTTCTATTTGTGTGGTGTTTTTTGTAGGCTTTTCATTCTGGCAAAAGTAACAGCAATTCCCTCAGCAGGATACCAGCAATGTACTGACTTTTCCCCCTTATTATTGTACCGGAACCGCGGGTTTCCCAGTGCGGTACACCTGTGTTTATTCGAGTCGATTTTTTTAAAAGGCAGCAGCAACCGCAGCTGCGCTTTCTAGGCTGCCGTCTTGCCCACGGCTGGCCACCTCCGGAGCCCTCCTCTCTGCAGCTTCAGTCACCGGAGCCCTGCCAAGGAGAAGGGCCGGGGACTTGGAGCCGGTCTGTGCAGCGGTGGCACGGCAGCAACCTAGCCCTCTTTTGTAATCACCTCTTCCGTATGAGGCAATATGCTGTGAATTAGTGTGTTCCAGGCCTGGAGTGGTAACATATGGTGTTTCTCTGCTCATTCTACATTAAATCCTGACATTTTGCAGCTGTCAAGATAAAGCTGTTTATATGAGTAACATTGTAGTTTGTTTATAGGGAAATAATGTGTAGCAAGTTATGATTAATCAAGGTGTCTAAAATCTGCTGGAGGCTTCTAAATAGATTTGTTTTCACTGCCTTGCTTTTTGTCTCTAAATCAGGGGTTTAGCAGCACCCCCGCCCCTCTTATCCTCCCCCACGTTTTGGTCCTGCCCCCTGTGAGGTGGGTCGAGAGTGAGGCCAGGCCTCGGAGAGGGGCAGTTGCGCAGACAACAGAAGTCAGGGAATGGCATGGGGCTTGGTGACGGGAGGAAGTCACCTCAACTCCTCTCAACCCCAGAAAGCCCCTCAAAGGGCCACTGTCTTCTTCATTCTTGCATTTCTGTGTCGGAACCCGGATCCCCAGTGGCACTGTCGGCCCGAAGAGCTGTGAGCGGGCGACCCAGCCTCCAGGGAGACAGACAGTGTTTTTAGCTTTGGTTTTCCAGCATCTGGGAGGTCACGGGACCTTGAGGCAGAGCAAATGTCAGGGGTTTTGGCTTCGAGAGGTCATTTGAGCTCCTCCTTATGCCTGTGGTCCTGGGTTCAAATTTCCTTTTCGGAGGGTAATTGCTTAGAAGCCAAGGCTCCTGTGAGTAGGAAAGAACCTCAGGTATGGCTCTACCGGGCTTCTCTCTCAATGCAAGAATGCTTCAGCATCGCTGGCGGCCGGCCTCAGGAGGAGCTAAGTAACTGGTATAACTGTGGGGAGAGTCACATGTTGGGAGAAAACCGGCCTCCTGACCCTGAGCTTTATCCATTCTCGTTTCATCCTCTAGAGCAACTTGGAGCTGGCTGATTGCTTTTCCACCTGAACATCCTTTGGATCATGGTCAACAGCCATCCCCACCACAGGCCAAACCTCACAGCTCCTCACCCTGGCCAGTCTCCCCCAGAACTTCCTGGCTTGTGAAGACATGCATCTGGAAATGTGGATTCCCTGTGTATGTCTTAGGTGCCTTTCAGCCACACGTGCAGATAGTGGTGTGCATGCGTGGATGCATGCTTGGGTACATACACACCCATGTGTCCTTCTGTGCTAGACATGCAGCAACCCACGCCCCAGTGCTGGCCAGGTGGGGATGCGGCAGGCAGTCCCCACCCAAGGGGCAGAGCACCATCCAGGACACTACAGAGGTGGTTTCATCCAGGGTCGGGAAGATGCAGGAGCAGAGACGCGTCTCCCAGCTCTGCCCACAGTGCACCTTCGAGGACCAGCTGCCTCTTTGGCTGCGATAGCAGAAGCAGCAGCAGCAGCAGTGAGAAGAGAAAGCAAGTTGCAGGAGCATCACAGGCCATGCCTTTCCCGGGCACGCAGAAGGCAGCTGGCGGGAAGGCAGGCAGGAGAAGAGGCAGTGAAGGCAGGGATTTGCTGCCAGAGAGAACATGGCGATTCCAGAAAGAACAGCTGTGGAAGGGACATGAAGTCCCCACCCAACTCCTTGTCTGCAGATAGGAGAAAACCCACCCTCCCCCAAATCACTCTCACCTTAAATGTGTTTCTAGACGTGTCCACTCTGAATGATTATGGAAAGAGTCAATGATGGCCCAGGCTGGAGTCTTAGGAGATGCACAGTTCAGCATGGAGGAAGGAAAGGAAGGCATTGGAGGGGCCGGGCAGGGCTGGGCCATGGGCAGGAGGAGGGCCTGGGAGTTAGCTGACCTTGTAGGGCCCAGGGCTTGAACTTGGATTGGAAGGAACTGAGTGTAGCATCACTCAGCCCTCCCTCCTGGAGTTTGGAGAGTCCCCTGGTCCATTAGGAGGTCATTCTTTTTCCTTAACTGGCAAGCACAGAGGCCCCTTCCAATCTGGCTGCGTGGCAGAGAGAGGGGAGCACCCAGGCTCCCAGCTCCTGGGTGAGAAAACAGGGAAGACCAGCACAGGGCAGAGGACACCAAGCCAGGAACCAAGGATGCAGCGAGAAAGGATGCCTTTGGAAAACAACCAGAGCAGACAAATACCTAAAACCTAACCCAATCAGAGCCGTGCACTCTCCCTTCGCCCCCGCCCCTCCCTCCCTTCCTTTGCATGCAGAGACAGCAGAGCGAACCTCTTGTCGGAAATTAATATCCTACGGGACAGTTAATCAAAGCTGAACCGCCCCCTCCGCTGTGAGTGAGTGGCACGGGGAGTGGGGCTGACAGCCCCGCGGATGAAAGAGTGGAGGCTGTCCCTCCCAGAACAGTCACCTGCGGGCGAGGGACGGGCACTGCAGGGGAAGCACAAAGCCCATTTCTCCCCATAAAAAATGATATGAGGTGAAAAACCGTTTACTGCGCATTAGGATCCATGGCTGGGCCATTTGTATGTTTTACTGGGATGGTTATGTCACTAAATGAAGCCTGAAAAATCCATCATGGGCAGGGAGCCTGCCAGCGGCCTGGTGTGGGGGTATGGGGGTGAGGGGGAGTTGGGGGTGCAGTGTCTGAGACACGTGCCCATACCTTGTCCCCACATTGCTCAGGTTCACATGGAAGGGCCTGGTGAGTCCCCCATCAGCGTGTGGTTACTAAGCTTCCTGGAGAGAAAGCTCAGGGGCTCCCTCTACCTCGGTCCTGAATCAGGATCCCATTTGTGAAAGCCAGTGCCGGCCCCCTGAAATGACAGTTGTGATTGTCATCATCCTCCTGGTCTCCCCACCTTGCCTCTGAGCACAGGGTCTGGCTTGCCCAGACTGCTCAGCCCCATGCAGCATGACTCCAGGTATGCGGTGCCTTCTGCCCCCCTTCAAACCACAGAACCGCTGTCACGGAGGGCCCTCAGATCCCAGAGCCTAAAGGACCAAGAGCATGTGTGACCTGAGCTGTCTGTTACCCGGTGAAGAAACCAAGGCTGGTGTTAGAAGCCCAGCTCTCCACGCCCTACTGCTGCTCCAGAGCCATGTTTGGCGAGTTCAAGGGACCCCATGTCACTAGCAGCCACCCTCCCTGACCTCAGCACGCAACCCTCCACAGCCCAGTTGCAAGCGGCCAGGACTCTGGCTTAGACGCAAAATGTCCTCACCACGGCCTCCTGTCCCACCCCTCACTCTCCCTGTTCACGTGGCGTCGTCCCCTGGTACCACCCAACGGGAGGATGAGCTCACAAACCGTGGCACTGGATGAGGGATTCCCAGTGCCTGGAGGGGAGGGGAGGGGAGGGGAGGGGAGGGGAGGGGAGGAGCGGGACTGTCCCCAGACACCGGAGCAGTAAACTGGCTGTCAAAGTCTCTGCCTGCCTTCCCAGAACCACAGAGCAGCAACGGGGTGGATCAAGGACAAGATGAATAGAACGGTCGATGAAGGTCCTTGACCACAACTGGAAACAATGTGAGGCAGCCGAGTGCCCTGGCACAAGGCTGATTCTTGTTACAAGTTCATCTGAGGATAAATCAGACGCCGCATTGGCCCAGCATCCACTTGGCCCTTCAATTCATCCCCCCAGGTGAAGGAAATGGATGCCACAGGGAAAAAAAAATCCCACGTGTCCAGCAGCAAAGAGCTTTGTGTCTGGTCCTGGCATGTGCAATTTCCCGTGGAGTGAAAAGAGGGAAAGACCCTCCCAAGGACCTGAGTCCCCGAGCACACGGTCCCCGGCCACGGAGCGAGACCCCGTGTCTGGGGCGCAGGCTGTGGGAACGGGCAGACACGTGAACTCTGACAGCAGGCATCCGAGTTTTAATCCCCCTGCTCTGCCACTTACTGATGGTGCCTCAGTTTTCCCCTCTGCGAAATGGGGAGAATGAGAGTCCTCACCTTTATAATGCTGCCTAAGGGTTTAATAGAGGAATCCTTGAAGACATTTCAAACAGAGCCTGGCCCATGAAAAGCGCTACAGAAATGTTCCATGAAGTAAATGCGTTTGACGTGAACCAAGAAACAAAAGGCAGACAGACATGTTTCCTGACCAGGAATTGCTCTGCAGGTAAAACGGGGAGTGAGGGGAGGGGCCACCCCGACACATACACGGTGACTGACACTTGGTCATCTCCCTTGATTCCTGTCATGCGTGTGCAGACCAACTGTGCGACCTCAGAATGTTGCCTTATCAAACAAGTCCCTACGCCACGCAGCTCATTTTCTTATTCAATTTCAAGATAAAATTAGGGCTGTGTCCCTTAGGGAGAAAACGTACCCCTCAGTGCAAGAAACAACCTAGACAAAACCTGTTACAATCACATATTTAAAGGGACATCAGTATTTTCTGACAGACTATTGGTAACAATAAACAAATTGCCAAATAGCACCACAAACTATCACCAATGCTAGGTGTTTGAGTGACAGTTAACGTTGCATAGGAAATAGCAATGACAGCTGAACGTGTCACCAGTGACACGGCCTCCATTGCACAGTATGGGGGGGTCTCAGACAGGAGGGGTGTCTCTGACGCTGTGACAATCAAGGCGGGGAGGCCCAGGCTGGAAAGGTGGGCTGTTCACCATGGGGTGGCCTGAGGCCCTGCATTCAGGCGAGGCCGAGGGGAAGGGTCAGGGCCAGGGTTGTGGGGACAGACCCAGGCCTCCCCAGCCTGGTGCTCCTGAGCCAGAAGTTGAGCTGAGTGGACAGGTAGGACATTATGGTCACACTTCTGGGTGTTGATGGTCTTTGCCTTAGGTGAACATTCAGGCCTCTGAGTGGGGCCGATGTTGGGGAATCCCAGAGACCAGCCAGCCCTGGGGGTCAGGAGGTTGGGGCCCGGGGGTGGAGACCAACCCCGCCATGGGGAGAGGGGAGAGAGTCTTGGTGTAAGAGACCCCAGTGGAAGACCAAACGGTGGGGCTAGGGTAAGAAAGCTGGCATTTCCAGGGGGACTCCATCCAGCCGAAGGGACACCGGGGGCAGGACAGCAGGATGATCCCAACTCTTCCAGGCAGTGGGGTAAGCGCAGAGTGAACAGGGCTGGGGTAGCTGGGGACAGAGAGACTGTCGGATACAGGGACGGAACCCTTCAGTCCTGGGGCTTCTTCCCAGTGTCCCTGGTGGGCAGGCACAGAGCCACTGCCACGGCTTAAAGCCCGTCCCCAGCGACGCCTTGGGGAGCGGCTGTGTTCGGGCAGTGAGGTCATCTCACGGGTGCAGGAGTCTGGCCAGAGACAAACCTCCTGACGCCACAGGGAAGACCCAGGCGGAAGAGCACAGACTCTGGGACCAGGCGCTGCCCAATTCACGGGGCGCCTAGGGAGGGGCTCCTCCCTATCACAAGGGTCCCCAAACCCTGCTTATATTAATTGTTTTAAAATGCTCTGTGGAAACAAAGCTGTTAACGGGCTTTTGGTTAGGGGAGGGATGATGAACATTGATTACAGAGTGCAGGGGACTTTCACCCCGGTATGTTATATACATTTCTTTCGGGTTTTAGCTTTTTGCAATAACCATCAGTATTATAATAAAATATAATAAGTAAAATGTAATATATAATACTACGTAATGTCTATCCCACCTCCCAGGAGTGACTGGGATACACAGCTAGTATAGGTGGAAATCACAATAGGGCAACATAATAATATACATGTATTATTTCATCTTAACATAATATATAGTATATAGTCCATATAATAATATATGTAATAGCCCTGACCTGGTGGCTCAGTTGGTCAGAGCATCAGCCCATATACCAAAGTTTGCAGGTTCAGTTCCCAGTCAGGGCACATATCTAGGTTGCGGGTTCGAACCCCAACTGCCGTGCGTATGTGAGGCAACTGACTGCTCTTTCTCTCTGGCATCAATGTTTCTCTCTCCCTCCCTCTTTCTCCAAACAAAACAAAACATATCCTTGGATGAGGATTAAAATAAATTAGTTAAAATAGAAATAAAATATGTAATAAAATAAAAACTTTTACAATAAAAATATATATTAAAATAGGATGTGTCGTGGGAAGCCAGACAGGACTTTTTGAAATAACTTCCGGAGAGCTCCTGTACCGGTCAGCTTACGAGCATTTCTGCTGACTTCGCACCATCGGAAGAGTTGCTGTGCCCGGGAACAGGGAAATTCCTAACAAGAGGTTGTAGTGGAAACACTCTCCCCTCCCCCTGTCTTTCTGCCTCACCCCGGGAATTAGGAACGCACACCCTTGCTGAGCTGTTGAGAAGAAACCTCCACCCTGTTCTATTCTGCCCTTGAGGGAGGCCCTGAGACTCTGAAAGAGGTTGATGACTGGATTGGCGGGCTTCAGATCCCCAGGGGCCGCGTCCTTCTCCCAGCAGCCTTCACGTGCCAAGGAAGGCACACACCTGGGCCTCTGAGCACCTTCTCTGCAGTGTCTTCTCTTGCCCATCCACCCCTCCCCGGAGCAACTCAGAGTCTAGAGTTTGGTGAAATATTTGGAAGTAGGGTGCTTGGGTACAATTGTTTTCCCCTAATCAAGCTTGACCAGCAATGAAGCTGATTTTTAATCTTTATCTGACTTCTAATCTATTTCTGAAAGGATGCAGAAATCACGTGGTGGGGGCAGGGTTCAACGCCGTAGTTCTAGCCCCTCCAAAGGAAGAACACAACACCATTAACGTAGGTTGGCAGAGAAAGCTTCTGAGTGGAGGACGCGGGTCATAGGGATCTATCACAAATAACACCATCATCACAATGACAATTATTACTGAGCCCTTGCCAAGAGCCAGGCACTGCGCTAAGTACTTCCTTTGCATGAGGTTTTAGGTTTTTGTTTTATTACTTGGTTCTCACCAAACTTTCCAAAGAGGAGAAGGCTGGTGATGGCAGAGCCAGGATTCACACCTTGGCTGACTTTGCAGGCTGAGCACTTAGGCGCCCCGACTGCAGAGGGCAATGTCACCCTCGCCTTCCTGCCATGTGAGAGGTCAGCAGGTCAGCCTCCCAGGCCGGACAGTGGCACAGGTGGAGGTCACATTAGGGCAATGCTCCAATCAGCAGTAGGAGGTGCAGAGGGATAAGGGCAGGAAAAGCATTGTCCAGAACATGTGTCCCACTGGCCAAATAACTGGGAGTGAGGTTCAAAGCCACCTGTATAACTGGGCCCAGTCTGGGCCGTGGTTCCCAAGAGAACACACAGTGACAGCCACTGAGAAGGAAGTTTGCAGAAATCACTCAGGGAATCCTTCAAGCTTGAAGCTTAGGCTCATCCTATTGGCTTTACCCATTCCCTACACCAATGAGGTTGTTAACACACCCTTGTGTCTTTTTTGAAGACTCGGTCAGAAAATCATGGACATTCGAACAACACTGAAGCTAAGGGTTATTCAACTTCCGGTTTGGGAGATGAGTGAATGCACCTAAGGAAGGTGAATGCCAAGGCCATAAAACAAAAAGTGACCCCAAGAGCTCTGACTCCCCTTCCCGGGCTCTTTGCATGACACCATCATGAGACTTGGGATTCTTCTGCCCCATTTCTGCCCCTACCCACACCTACGGAGCGTCCGCTTTTGGTCAGGCGTGGTGATACCACTGAACATGTGAACCACCCAGCACTGATTTCCAGTCTCAGCTGCGGACTTCTAGTGCAGTTCATGAGACTGTGGTCATGCCCTGGGGTACCCCAAGTGTATGCTTGGCTCTTCAGCCTGGCAAACATACCTTTGAAATCCTACAGCTTATAAACAGATGACAGCGAATGTGACAGAGGACTGTAGGAGTGATTTTCTATGTCAACAGCTACTCCTAATTTATACACTCTATAATTGCCACTATCTTGAGAGACAACTATTCCAGCAGCTCAAGGCATGAATGTACGTCCCCTAACACATAGTCCTTAGACTTGCAAAGGGATCTTGGAAAGTTCAATAGTCTTTCCAAGGTCACAGAGCAAGACAAGGGCAAAACAGATAGAGAACACCATGCCCCGACTTCCTAGGTCCCCAGCACTGCCCCCACCCCCTGCCGCCTGAGGTTACCTTGCCCTGCATAGATTTACGTCAATCAGAGGAGAAAAAGTCGCTCAATCAGGAACTTCATTAAGTCACTGGAATAAGGAAGACGCCTGAGTCCCATCCCTGGGGAGGCCTGGTGCAGGCAGGCAGAGGGGCAAGGAGGTGTGAGGAGGTGTGCCCAGGCCAGGGGCACTGACCTAACAAAGGCTCTCTGTGCAGGGAAGAGAACACCCGAACTCTGCCCCTCCCATCGCCCAACCCTCCCTGCTGTTCTTTTAACAGAAGCATTTTCCTGCCTTCCTCCCCTCCCTCCAAAAAAAAAAACTCACAAATATGTTGTGTGAAATATCAGAACTAATTAGACCAAATGGTGTTCGTATCTGTCACTGGTTTTTCTGGGGGAGAGCAGCCTGTGTCATGGAGGGAAATTTTTGTTAACTAATTAAGGACAGTTTTTAGGGGACAGTGTCACGTTCCTGTGGGAAAGAGGGACAGGAGGATTGAAGAGGCTTCTCGGACAGGCCGGTGAAGGAAAACTAAGGATAAAAGAGAAAAGGCACAGTGACAGACAGCAGGGTGACCCGGAAGGGGGTGTGGGGGCCGAGGAGGAACAGGACAAAGCAGCCTTGTGGGCAGCCAGTTCTGTGCTTCTGCTTACAGTCAAAGCAGGATGCTGTGTGCACACAGGTGCCGCACTGCACCCCAGTTCAAAGCAACAGGAAGAAGGAGGCAGTTTGTCCAAAGTTGGTGCTTAGCAGTTGTTAATACTACTGTTTCACAACCAAGAGAAGAGACCATGTCTTATTTTCATCATATTCTCCAACTCTCAACACGATGTGTGGTTTTGGTAGTTAGTCTGAAAGTTTGGCTGAAATCTGGTGGAGGAAAAAGAGGAAACATTTATGTATGCCCAGTTTGTCATGGAGATCATCTATGGTCTTTTGATACATTTTCCTCATTGAGAAAGATCTGAATAGAAGTAACAGAAAAAGAACCTGAGGATGTTGAATCTGCAACAAAAAAAAAGGCTTAGAAGGAACTTTAGCTGCCTTCATGATTTCAAACTACTGTCGTGTGGAAAAAGGGAATGGATTAATTCCCCAGGAGATCAAATTCGGACTAATTGGTAGAGGTGTCAGGAGGGGAACCTTGATCCAAGATAAAGAAGAATTATTTAATGATTAGAACTGTTCAGGAAATGAAACAGGCTGCCATGTGACCGCAGAGGAGGAACCTGCATTCCTGCCTGTTGAAGCCCCAGCTGTGGGACCTCACTCAGAGACACTGACAGGGGACTCCTGCGATGGGCCCTTGACTTTGCCTCCTGGACACTGAGATTCCAGGAGTCTGTAGATTTCCAACAGCCCCAGGCTGTGTTTCGGTTGCACATGATGAAGACTCTTTTCCTAAAGAAGCAATGGGACGAGGGCCTGAGAAAGGATTTGAACCCCTCTTAATTTGGAAGTCTTTAAAAACAGGAGGAGGATAGACAGGAATCATTCTGGAAATGCCTGGCTATTGCATGGCCCAGGCATGAGGGGGTGGGGGCACAGGTATGTAAGGACATGACTTCAAGAGTGCTTCCTGATCCTTACTGCTTCCACAACACCCACAGTTACAAGGACAGGCACACTCGGGGGAGACTGAGGAAATGACAGGCACATTTTTTTTTCAGTTTGTTCAGACCTCTAATCATCCTAATAGTCATCCGTGACCTCTGCATGGTCAGCATCACCCCACACAGCTTCTCAGACCTGTGGTCTCTGGCCAGAGCACATCTCATGACCGTTCCTCCACTGAGTGGGAGGTGGGGAGGGGAGGGGGAGGCAGGCACAGTGCACGAAGTGAGCCCGACCTGAGACTGTCCTATTCCAACGCTGGCTCTGCCACTCACTAGACACAGAGGTAAATTTCTTGGCCTTTCTGGCCCCATTTTCCTGAAACAGGAGGTGATATGGCGACTTAGCTCAAAGGATTATTGTGAGCGTTATACAAGGCCTGTCCGGAAGGTATCCAGCCCTGTACTATGAAAGAGACACTTATTGAAGAAGATACAAGACATAAGAAACACTGTACATGGGACGGTGATGCCTCAGTTCCCTTCAAAGCAGGTTTACTTTGGGGCCTCACACAGTTCTCCCAGTCTCCATCAGCTGCCCCGTTGTGTTTTCCTGAATCTCATCGATGGTCTGAAATCTCTTCCTTTTCAAGGGTGATTTTAATTTTGGGAAAAGCCAGAAGTCACAGGTTGCCAAATCTGAGCCACCTGGGTGATTTAATATTTCTCCAAAAAATTCTGCATGAGATGTGATGCATGATCGGGCACATTGTTGTGATGAAGCCGCCAATCACCAGTTGCCCACAGCTGTGGCCTTCTGAATCATCCAAATACCTTTCACCAAGGAATGTTCAAGTTTCACACAAAATTTGATGCAGATTTGTTGCTCTACTCACTCAGTCATTTTGAACGTGATGGCCACACAGTGCACATGCTCACTCAGGAGTATCGTCTACCACCCCCACTGACTAGCAGAGTGAGGTTGTCGTTGCTCACACATGCACATTCCAGTCTACTCTCCTTGGCTGCCAGGTTACATCGATGTCGTGCAAACAGTCCTCACTGTATTAACACTGGCTGGACCTTTTCTGGACAGACCTCATATAGGGTTCCACACAGCAGACGAAGGCTGAAGAGAGAACGAGGCACACAGTGAGCGCTGTGTGAGCGGCCTGGTCTGAGAGGGCCCTTGGCACTCTGCCCTCCAAGCTGACATCACCGCCCTTCGAGGGGATACAACAAAGAGGCCCCAGTGGTCTTGAATTCCATGAAGACCTCCATCCATCAAGGGGCTAAGACATGGTGTGTAGAGGGATTCAAACAGACCAAATATCAAAGGGAAATAAAAACCAGATCAGGGAGTGATGGAAGACGACCGGAGCAAAGTGTTCCCTGGGGACCAGGGGACGGACTGTCTGCAAACCATTTTTTGAATGTTGTCCTTGACCTAGAGGTCACAAGGCCCTGTTGCTGGGGGTCTGCCTGGGGGTCTTCTCCAGCCACCCGCCTCCTCCTCCACCCTGTGCAGTCGTCCCCTGGGGCTCTTCCCCAGCAATTTTTCAGCTCTGCCACTCACACCGTGATGGAGGGTGGGGCCTGGGGGAGCACTGAAACAGGCAGTTTCAACTTGCTCAGAATCACAGCGTGAGTCTGCACTGGGCCTGGGGCCAGAACCCCCACGCGCCCTCTGATGCGGGCCCTCAGCCACGGCTCCTCTCCGCCTGCCTGTCTGCTCCCATTCCCCACCCATGGCTCTTCTGACGGTCTAATAGCACTGCCCCTGTTCTTTGGCTCCGCTTCCTTTAATATACACATAGATTACAGCTACATTAAAGAAGCCCAAAAATACCAAAGCAGAACTAAAGCAATTATTATAATGCAGCCTTAACAGCAGCTGTAATGAGACAGAATTAAAAATGAGCCAGCATAATCACAATTCACTGTTCCCAACGACCTTCCAGAACTGCTTTCATTTGGAAAGTAACATCCAGTCCCGAACTGTCAGATGGAAGGGAAAAATTCAATTGTGCCTCCCAGCATGGCCTGGTTCCTGGCTACCAGGAGATCTGGCTTTTCCATATGAAGACATCTGTCCCCTGGCTGATGCTACATGGCATTATCCGTTTGCTTAGCAGGGGGCCGAGGGAAGGGACACGGGAATTGGGTGTTTCTTCAATGGCACACAAGGCTGGCTTATTCCTCTTCCTTCCATTTGTCATTGAGACTGCCCATCCCACCCTGGAGCAAATTCAAGCCTGAGCAGCGTTCTGCCTGGCTCATTGCACGTGCCACATGTTGCAGACAAGGACAGCTCGCACGACTGTTTCAGTGGCTCTCACAGAAACCCCGAGAGGCAGGTTCTGTGATTTCCCCATTTCATGGCCAAGGAGACAGGAACTTAGGGAAGTGAAGTGACTGCTCAAAGCCATGCCTAGTGGGTGCTGCAGCCATGATGCGCACCCTTGTCTTCAGACTCTGGAGCGTGAATTCGCATCCTGACTTGATGGATCTGGTCCCCTGATAGAAGAAGCAAAGGAGAAACTTCTCAGGACTGGTCTTACATTGTTCTGATGTACCAGACCTGGGAGGGAGGGGGAAATTTGCGGGTGGAATGGTAGAGGGAGACAGGAAGCACACCCGGCAGGAGAGGCTCCCTCAAAGAGGCCGTTCAGACCACTGACAGGTGGGCAGGGCCTTCCCTCATCCCTCCCTCACTAGATCTGTGCAGAGGACCAGAAACGGGAAGGCAGAGAGCCAGGAGATAAAGGAGCTGGCAGAGAGGGTGGGGAGGAGGCAGGCTCCTCTCCTCTAGCTAGGATGCTCAGAAGAAAACACCAAACCTCAGTGATTTTACCTCTCCTGCCTCCAACCCTAAGCCAGGTTTTCTGGAGATCCACCCATAAGCAATCTGACCCCTGCCTCCTGGGCACGTTCAGTTTACTCAAGAGACAGAGATGGAGCAGCTATTTGTGTTTGGTTTTCATAGAATTGCCTTAGTATCCTCCGGCAATTGGTTTCCATCTTGTCCCATTGGAGCAGGAGCAGGTGCAGGCAGGAGAAGTGGCGATGAGGAGCCAGTTTCTTGTCTTCCTCCTGCATGAGTGGGGGGGGGGAGGTTTATGTGGTTCAGGGGGCAGATGGCCCTTTTTCTTCCCTGCAGTTCCAGGCAGGCCGAGCCCCACAGCCCTGCTGCTGAGGAAGATGCCCTGGGGTCGGGGTTCCCAAGCCCAACAGCCTGAGTGCCTGCTGATGTGTTACATAGAGGCTGGGTGCTCAGAATAACTCTCCAGCCAGCCTGGGCTTCGGGGGTGGGTCTCACACCCCAAGCTGCAAGCCCTCCATGGTTGATTCACACTCCCAGTGTCGTGAACCTGGGGAACTGTGATCTCCTGCCGTAGGTCAGCACGGGTAACACAGCACTTCAAGGTTTGACAATTGCATGTGGGTTCATTGCCATTTCTAGGAACCTAGCTCTAAATGGTCACAATAAAACGGAACTACTTGCCATACCAAGATTGCTGGTCCCCAGCTCAGCCTGCCTCCTGCGTAGGCAGGGCATCAGCATCAAGCCCCAAACGCTGGCATTGCCACTTGGCTCTGCTAGTCATAGAGAGAGGCCCCATCCTGGTCTTTCTTGAGTGCTGTCGTCCCTCCCTCTGGGAAAGTCCCTCCGTCACCCGTTCCCTATGTTATGGAGAGACAAGAGTGTAGGCAGTAAATTGGCTCAGAGTCAGACCTCAGGCATCATAGAACAATCTATTGTTCTGCTGCTAACATAGAACAAGCGGGGAGGGAACAGCTGAGAGAAGAGAGGGCAGAATAACCCTGAAACGGGGGTAGGTGGGCCTCTTTCTTCACCGATCCTGTTCCCCCTGAGTGAGAGGCAGAGGGGGCTGCAGCCACAACACACCCCACTCCCAACTTCTAGGCCAAAATAAGCGAATGACCTTCTCTCTCAGAAGCCTGGGAATTGGGGAATACAAGCTTGAAGAAGCGAGAAAGCAGGCGAGCCAGTGAGGGGCAATTGCCAAGAACTTCTTTTTTATCTAATTTCCAACTTGAACAATGGAGCTTGCCCCCCGAAGAGGAGTGGGGCCCTAATTGCGGTGAATGGGGTGTCTGGGGTGAGCACCTGATTTCAGTCAGCCGTGGCCAACTAGGAAAATCCCCAGCTTTGGGGTCAACTGAGGACCAGACAGCGGTGACCCACCTTCCTCCATGGGAATCACATTAAAGACCCCAGGTGGACAGAGAATTTCAAGCACTGGCTGGTTAGGGAAGATAAGACTTAAACTAAGTGACCTACACAAAAGGATTTAGGAATCTGATACTTTTTGTAAAAATTCACACACACGGGACAAATAACTCAGCATGGCTTCTGAAAAGCCTTACATAAACCCAGAGCTGGGCACCTCTCCTCCCACGCGCCTCCCTGGCCTGCATTGCCTTATAGGACATGCAGGTCGAGTCCTGCCTGCCAGCCCATCTCCTCCTGCCCCCAGGCTCTAATGAGCCTCAGGAAGAGGTCTGTAGCCCCCAGAGAGTAGCTTGCCATTTTTGTTGCTGTTGTTTGAATGTCTTTCTCCCATGCTCTGCCTACAGCTTGTTAGCACGTGACTTTGGTGAGCGAGAAGGGTTTAGGCTCACAAGATGGTATGATGCTCTACTTCAGCCTCTTGATGGGGGTATTCTTGGGATGTTTGTTTACAATGTCCCCAGACAGATGCTCTAGAGCCTCTCCAGCTGCCACTGTCACATGGGCACCAGTAACCCTTGGCACCACATCCAAGGAGCCAGGTTTTAAAGCCCACCCCCACCGGAAGTTTCTTTTCCCATCTGTCCTGCAAAGATGTGAATGGAGTTGACAAAGGATGAGGAGGGAGGGAAAAGGAAGAAAAATTAACTGATTAACTGCCCCCTCCTACTGCCACATGGCCACCACCCCCCTCTCCACACACACACACACACACACAGGCAGCCAGACGTCTGCCACAGCAGACTCAGCCGGTACAGCGAAACCAAAAGGGCACGCTGGACAAAGCGCTCCCGCCCTGGGGCAGACTGCCCGTACAGAGCAAACGGACTTGGATTTGGGTCCCAGTTCTGCCATGGGCTAGCTGACCTTAGGCCCCCAGCCACTTTATTTCTCTGGACTTCAGTGCCCTTCTGAGACAGGACAGTAAGAAGCTGGGAAAATTCCTTGGCAACTGGAACAGAGAAACGGAGACAAACAGCTCCACACAAGGGCCCAGCTCTCTACAGTCAAACAGATCATCCGAGAGAGGTCACCCACTCCTCAGCAGTCTTTCAGCTCCAGGCCCAGAAAAGAAGCAGAACCAGGCGGGCCACGCCAGGACCAACTGCAGTGACGCAAGACCCCCAGCCCGAGCACTGACCAGTCGGTGGAGACCAGGACTCCAAAAGGGCACCTGGAGAACTGATGAATATTCCACTGAAACCCTCCCCTGAGACCTCCCCTAAGACTCCCACCTGCAAGAGAGAGGTAAAAGAAGCCTGCACAGTTCCCTTTCCCTTCTTCTCCCCTCATTTCTTTCCCCACAGGCATGTGTCTTCTAAACTTTAAAGCAACAGGCAGTGGAAGCTCTTCCCAGGCTGACCCCGTGAACCTGTCCCCAAAACCCCCTCTTCTCTGACTTCCCAGTGAGCTAAGGCAGCCCAGCCTAGGGTCTCCCACTGCTTCTTCTGTGCTAAGCCCTTCCTTGTTCTACTGTTCACAGCTTTAAGAAACGTACCCTCACAGGCACCTGGACTCGTGTTGTGGAATCTTTCCTACACGCACTACTGCTGGCCCTAGGCCGACCTGCGCAGGGCCAGGCCCCTGTCTGGTAACACCCCAGCCCCTGGTTGGTAGGTAGCCTGTGCTTTTCCAGAGGAGCGGTGGGATTGCTCCAGCCCGCCTGTAGCTTAACCCCCCGGCCTACACCAGGACCCCCCTTCACAGGAGGCACGACAGAGTTGGCATTTGTTAAAGATCTGGGGAGCAGGGGAAAGCACACCGGCCTTTATATGTGTCAACGTAAGAAACATGCAAACCTACAGAGAATTTCTGTGAGTATTTGAGCCACACTGAAGGCAGTTGCCGGGAAGCAAAATCTCAACGGACTGAGAAAATGCTCTGGAAAATGGCAGTTTTGCACCTTATTTTACACATTACCATCAAAAGAGAAGATGTAAGTGGGTTACATGAAATCCACTGGTGATAGATTAGGGAGGTGGGAGAAAGAAAAGGTGAGGAAACTTTGGGACTGGATAAAAGTGAAAATGATAGACACATTCTTTTACACGGGACAGGACAGTTAACAGATGATAATTAGCATAGTAATAATAACAATGAGGGGATTGGTGGTCTCCCTCTGGGACAGTACCTGTGCTTTGGGTTTGAGAGGGGGAGGAAATTACTTTGACATTCCAAAGGATGCCATCATAAAGCAAAAAGGCAATAGGCAGGCTCAGTTCAGGTAAAGGTTGACTTTGGTCAGGGAAGATTCCAGCCTAGGGCATGACTACCTGCCATACACTGCTTTTGGTTAATAAGTTTTCATTTCGGACCATCCTTTGCAGTCACCTTAGGTGTCTGAGTTGGTACGGCTGCCGTGTGGGCCTCCCATGAGCGTCCCAGGTTCGTACGTGGCCCTTTTCTTGCTCATGGGAGCAGGATTTTCGAACTCAGCCACCAACACTGCCGCCAGGAGCTGTCCACCCCTGGGACTCACAAGGCATTGATTTCTTCCCTTTGCTTTAAAGTCTCAGGACACTTATTTTGGTGTCTCAAACAAGCTGCAGTTTACTCTTTATCCAGCACCCGTTTCTGGACCACTTCCCAGCAGATCCATTGCTCCCTCCTCTGGAGCCACAGAACTCGCTGTTTGAACTTCCACCCTGGCGCCATCTGACGCTGCTTCATTTTGGTGTTTGGCTTTTGTGTTTCCTCTCAGCTAGATTGCTCTCTGAGTCACAGGGTGACGACGTTCTTCATTCTGAATGTACATGGAGGGGTTTTGGTTTTGTTTTGTTTTGTTTTTTTTTACCTTAAATATATTTTCTCTGCTATTTACTTTAATGCATCAGTTTTGTTTTGGTTAGTCTTTTCACAGTATGCCTTTCTTCATTCCTCCTACTTTCAGACTTTCTGTATCAGTCTCGTAGAAGTGTGAATGGATTTGACGAAGGAGGAAAAAGAGAGAGAAATGAACTTGAGCCCTCCTAGCATATCACCACCACTACCACCAACACACACACAAATGCACAAATGCACACTCATAGCATCCAAGTGCCCTGACATCTGCCAAAATAGAATACGGCTGAAGCACCAAGGCAAAAAGAGCAAGCTACGTGTTAGCTGTTCCTCACAAATTGCATATTTTTAGACTCAAACTTAGAAATTTTGCCTTTATTTAAAAAGGCAAGCTTTGTCAATTTCTATTTATTGCAATTGCTAATGTATTTTAATTCATTTCCAGTATCTTGTTCTGTGTATGGTCACTGTTCAGAGAGAAATTCCCCAATGGGGTGTCCGTACTTCTCTGCATCTTTTTGGGTATGCCAAGACCCAGAGGCTCAGACTACTCATTACCTGGGTCATCTCTCAGAATGCATTTGCTCCAAGAAATCTTACAGGATGAGGTCTTGTCTCCCTTTGGGACACAGAATGGTCTCACTGCCTGCCAGGAGATGGATTTCCCCAAGAGCAGTGTTCCTCAGCTGAAACAAACTCACTGCGTGTGCAACATGCATCTAAGCCCCTCGGTGTCACCCTCAGTGGAGTGTAGGGGCAAAGAGGCACTGAAGCACCGTGATGCTCACGGTGGCTGCAGTGTGTGAGTATTAAAGTCCTTTGTCTCTGACCTAGGAGTCTCATGTCTTCTGACAGCATCCATGAATCAGTTACAGGCTGACTTACTAGCTTATAAGCAGGAGAATTCACATCTCAGATCCTTTAGAGACCTGGTAATAATCACTATGGTTATTTTCTCATTTCCTCATGCCATGCCTCCTATCGGAATGATTCTGCTTTCTTTTTTTTTTCAAAAATGTTTTCTTTTAATTTTATTTTAATTGTTGTTCAAGTACAATTTTCTATCTTTTACTCCCATCCCAGCCCACCCACCCCACCTCCCATTTCCACCCGCTCCTACTTTTTGTCCATGTGTCCTTTATACTTGTTCCTGTAAACCCTTCCCCTTTCCCCCTGAAATTCCCTCCCCTCTCCCCTCTGGACACTGTCAGCCTGTTCTCTATTTCAGTGTCTTTGGTTATATTTTGCTTGTTTCTTTGTTTTGTTGTTTAGGTTCCTGTTAAAGGTGAGATCATGTGGTATTTGTCTTTCACTGCCTGGCTTGTTTCGCTTAGCATAATGCTTTCCAGCTCCATCCATGTTGTTGCAAAGGGTAGGAGCTCCTTCTTTCTTTCTGCTGCATAGAATTCCATTATGTAAATGTACCATAGTTTTTTGATCCATTCATTTACTGATGGCACCTGGTGATTCTGCTTTCTTTACTTCCTTTTTAGTCTTTTTAGTTACTGTGAAAGTTGTGCACTGTATTTCTCCCCTTTTAACGATTACCTGTAAATAACTACTTAAAAAAACTTACGTGTAACAATGTTTAAAATCAATCAATATCTCTATCTCACTTCAGGACAATAAGTTGCTCCCTCACCCCTACCCTCATTCCCATCTTCCATGCTACTTCTTATTATCCAACATTTTAATTTTGCCTTATTTTCCATCTACTGTTTTATTGTTGTTATAGTCACTACTTATCTTGTTATTGTTTATCAAAAAGTTTGTCTTTTCATTGTTGCTATTTTTCTCACCATTACTTCTGGCTTTATGCTCCTTCCATCTGGTTCAGTTTTCATCTCACTGAGTTACATCCTTTAGTTGTTCTTTCAACGAAGATCTGTGAGTGATAAATTCTCTTGGGAATTTGTATTAAAAATTCCCTTCCCTTCATTTTTGAATGATGATTTATTTAGGATTTGAATTTAGGCTGTTCGTTATTGGCCTACAGCAATTTAAAGATGTAGTTCCTATCGTTATCTATTTTTGCTGGTATTAAATCAGATTTTAGTCAAATTATCATTTCTATGTATAATCTGAGACTTTTGTCTCTGAAATGTTTTTAAGATTTTTCTCTTTATTTTTTATTTTTTTTGGAATGTATCTGCCAAGTGTCTAGATGTGCATTTGTTTTTATTAATTATTCATAGACTTGAAATTCTTTAATTTAATAAATAATTTAAGTGTGTCTTAAATTCTCAGCCAATATCTTTTAATTATTACCTCCCTCACATATTCTCTATTCTCTCCTTCTGGTACTTCATGAGATGTATTTTGATGACATATCTGTTAACTCTTTCATATTTTCCATTTCAAATCCTGAATGACAGTCTCCAAGTAACTTTTAAGCCATTACTTTCCTCTTTGGCCATGCCTACCATACCACTGTACTCATCCAATAGTTTCTTTATTGTAATGATGTGGTTTTTACTTCCAGAAGCACTATTTGTCTAGTTTTCGATCTGTTTCTGTGTTGCTCTGTCCTGTTCTTACAAATTTTATTCCTCCTTTTATATTTTTAGTATTTCAAATGTACTTAAACGATAGTCTATTTAAGATTGCTCTATTTCATCTAGATTTTGAAATGTTAATTATTCTGCTCACTGCTTTTTCTAAGTGTCCTTCATCGCAGCTTGTAGCTTTTTGCAGCTTCTAATTCTTCTTGCCGTCTTCAGTGGGGTTTTTTTTTCCCCTGAAGGAATCTCATGTCCCCTGCATATAAATGTGGCGGCATTTCTCCACAGGAAACATTATGTTCGCTTCTGGTAGCTCCCCATTTGTTTGACCAGCTCTAGGCCAACGTTTATGCTGGTTCCTAGGCACAACTGATGTGCTGTGAATTTGTGCCAGCAGGGCAGGCTCAGGTTTCCCACTGTGGCATGCAGTGCCCTTCCACCCGTTGCCCACGTGGACAGCAAACTTTCTCGAAATGTCCCCAGATAGACCTGCTGAGTTTTTCTGATCCTTTCAGAGGTTCCTAACTTTAAGCCAGGAAACCTCTATCCCTACCTCTCCACTTACCTAGATATGAGGCCTTAAATTCTGTTTTCAATGGGTGTTAATCCCATTCTGATGGTTATTATCAATATGAAAAGAAATAACAAGTGTTAAAGAGGATGGGGAAAAAAGGAACCCTCATCCACTGCGGTGGGAATGTAACTGGTACAGCCACTGTAGGAAACAGTACGGAGTTTCCTCAAAAAGTGAATAGACTTACTATATGAGCAGCAACCCCTCTTCTGGGTATCCCCCTGAAACATTTGAAAACATTTATTTGTAAGGATATATGCACCCTTATGTTCATTATAGCATGATACAAGGCAGCTAAGACATGAAAACAACCTAAGTGGCCTTGAATAGATGATTAGATAAAGAAGATGTGGTACATGTGTACAATGGAATACTACTCAGCCATGAAAAAGAGGTAATACTGCTGTTTGCAACAACATGGATGGATCTCAAGAATATTATGCTAAGGAAAATAAGTCAGAAAAAGTCAAGAACCATATGATTTCACTCATATGTGGGATATAAAACAGAAAGCAACAAATGCACAAAGCAAACAACAAACTCATGGACTCAGATAACAGAAGGGTGGTTACCAGAGGGCGAGGAGGTTGGAAGGAGGATGAAGAGGGTAAAGGGGGTCCAATTTTGGGTGACGGAGGGAGGCTAGACTTTGGGTGGCGAGCACTCAGTGCTATATATAGATGATGGAGTATAGAACAGTACAATTGAAACTTAGTAACCAGTGTCACCCCAATATTTTTAATTAAAAAATTCTGAACCTCTAAGGCCTATGTCTGGGTCTTCGTCACCCTTGGACTGTCATGGCCTCAGCTCCTGCCAACACTCTGGCTTGAAGTTCCCTCCTCATCACTAACACTGGGAAGTCCTCTGTCTTTCTTTGGAGGCCTGTGTGTATTTAAATTTACCTTTCTTACATTACATGCAGATTCATGTATGTACGAATGGAAAGAACTTCTTTCCATATCCACCGTGTCTGCCACACTGACTGGAAGTCTTCAGTGAAAGTGTAACTAACTGAGAGCCGGCGCCATGTCTCACCCTGCTGTGTCTGACCCCAAGCCTCGCCTGGAGCGCCCACCCCCGAGTCACACACGAAGTCGGAGCTCAGAAAGGGTTTGCGACAATCTCAGCACCTAACAACAGGGGCTTTGCTAACCGGACCAGGGTACAACAGTGCAGTGGAGTGTGGCACAGCCACTTTAAAAGACAAGGAAAATTTGAATGGGATATGAAAAAAAATGTTGTTGACATCAAGTATAACAAACATGAATTTAAAGTAAAACTCCAAATGCCAAATAAGCAGGAAACCTGAGATGCTCTCTCAAGTTCCCCTCTGCCCAGAAGCTCTGCGGGCTTATACTGTCTCAAGGGAGAGTCCATTTGACATCCACACTCCAGTGGGAAGGTCGCTGCTTTCTGAGCAGTTCACGATGGCCCTACTTAGCCCTGCCACTGGAGGGTGCTCACGAGCACTGGGCCTCCACAGGCTGGCAGCTGCCCACTGGACCTTTGTCACGATGCCTCCTTGGTCCACGTTCTCATGGTAGTAGCCTTCAAGGGAGGATGACCCGAGGGTGCTCCATGCTTATAGGCCCTCTTCAGTTTCTGCTCCCACCTGAGTCACGCCTCACATGCTCCCTGGGCGCTCAGTGCTGAGCCAGGCTGCGGGGGCTCACGGGGCCTCAGACAGCAGCCACACGCTGTACACAAGCCCGCCCTCCCACACTACCCCGGGCTCTTCCTCACTAGCCCAGGTGTTTTTTCAGGTTCTTTCTGGACCCTCACTGCTCTTCCCTTCCACGAGGCCTTAGTGGAAAACTCTCGACTTTATCCTTAATTAATAGGTCTCTCTCACTCTGAGCTTCGGGAACAGGGACCAGGCTGTCTGTCCTCCCTACCCAGAAGGGCCTCTGTGCTCCTTTGGGAAACTGAGTCACCTGCTCCAGGGACCAGCTTCTCCGATTCCAGCAGACGCATCTTGGCTGGGGTCGAAGGAGGTGGTTTCATCCCCTGGCTGCAGACAGATGGCTTCCTATCATCCAGACGATTGCCCATTAGAAGGGACCTCAGGTAGCCTTGTTTAGATAAAGAAGGACAGTATTTCTGACATATACAGTAAGTTCTTCAAGTAATAAAGGACTGTGAACCAGCTTACCAGCCTACAGATTTGCAGAGTGGTGCCGGGGCCCCTCTGCAGCGCCTCACCCCTCCCAGCCCTCCGCCTCACCCTCCTACTCAGTGGAGGCTAACGAGCTATGTGGAAATTGTCAGTTTAGATTCTCCCTGTGGCAACATTCTTTCTTTCCTAGCTCCGTTTTTGCCTGTTTTTGCTCCCAGAAGCATCCTCCCAGCAGAGATCAATTAAAAGCAGGGGGTAAGGACCACAGCAAGGACTAGGGAAAGATGTGTATGGGAGGCTCCTTTGTCTGAGGAATCATTTTTTTTCCTTACTTCTCCCCACCACACTGTCCTCCCACTCGGCATTCTTGCCTCTGGAAGTCAGGGAGACACTGAGCAGGTGGCCCTGGCCGATGCCTGGGCTGGTGGCAGGTTGGGCGGGAAGATGCTTGTCAGCATATGGGCCAAGGGAACACATGGCCCCGAGTTCCCGGGGACAGGAGGGGAACAGGCAGGAGCAGATGAACTGCTAAGCAACAAGGTTGGTAATTTCAGCCAGGGAACTTTCCAGCGATAAGAAATGAGGGAAGGCGGCCAGCGGGAGAGCAGGGGAAGGGAGGCTGAGGGACTCGCTGCCCATCTCTGCACAGCGATCTCTCTTTATGCTCTTTTAAAAGTAAAATGCTCCTCTCTGTAGGGAGCACTGCCTTCCCCCAACTTGCAGAGCTGGAAACAATAGAAACCCATCAACACACGGTCTCACCCTCCTTGGAAGACGCTGGAAAAGTTCCGCACACTCACATTTAAACGATTTCTGAGCTACAGGAAGCACAATGGCTGAACTTAAACAGGGATCAACACACAGGGAAAGAGAGCTGTTTCGGAGTTTCAAAAATAGCACAGAAGGAAGTGCGCCAGTGTTAACCGTGGTTGCTGCTGGGTGATGGGATTATGGGTGATTTTTCCCCTCCTTCTTTATACCCTCTCGTACTTTTCGTGTTTTAATAATTTGTATATGCTGTTTTACGATTTTAAAAAGCTATTTAAACCCATAGACAAAGGCAACATTGACTCAGAAAAGAAGAAAGCCTGTGGCCTGGCGTTTCCAGAACCTTCCATGTGGCAGGATGTAGGGTCAGCCTTTACGTCTGTTACTTGATTTGACCATCACAGGCATCCTGCAATATTGGTTGTACCCTTTGTACAGATGGGAAAAACTGAGATTCAGGGGCATTCAGTAGCTTGTCCAAAGTCACACCAATTCTGACCTGCGAAGCGGACTTTCAGCCCAAGCCTGCCTGTCCCACTGTCGGGAGTGGTGGGTGGTGACCACATAAGGCTGATTGCTGGGTGCTTCTTCGGACAGAGCCAACTTCAAGTTAAAAAGACTGATGTAAGGAGTCCAGTCCCCAGGCCCTGTGTGGGAATGCGCCTGGTGTGTTTGAGGAAGAGCCAGCCGGGCACAGGGAGCAGGAATAAACGGTGGGAAGAGAAACCAGAAGCAGCGGGCCAGATCCAACAGAGCCTGTGGACTTTGGGAAGAGTTTTAGAAAAACGCATCGTTCATGCTCCTGTGGAGATACCCACGGTTCAGCATGGATGCCTCAACCCTGGGTTTTTATGATCTTTCCGCACAAACACCTACCGACTAGAAAGTTCTATTGCTGCTCTCTCAGTTCAAATTCCCAAGACAGAGAGCCTAGCTGGTGAAGCCCGGCCTGGACATGTTTCATTACGTGAGGTCCTTTTCCCTCAGCGGGGGGTGGGACAGAGTGCAGTGGGTCAGGTGCCCATCCTTGGCAGGGACTCTAGCTGGTCCCACAGTGAGGGACATCCCATGATGGGAAACTTTGAATGGGACCTGGATTGTTAGTGGGATCCAAGCAGTGAATCAGAGACAGAATCAAGTGTTTCCTTCCATTCTGCATGCTTTGTCCCTTGACATGACCTGGCAGGAGGGCCATTGGAAAGGGGTGGTAAGTCCTGTGTACCTTGTTTGCGGACAGTGTGACCCTAGAGAAGGATGAGAATAGACGAGGGGAAAAATCTGCATTTGTTATCTGCTTGGAATTTCAACAAGGATGAAAACACACCTGGATGCATGTGAAACCTTTCCTCCCCGAAAACCAAAAAAGAAATCTTTTTCTACTTACCACCTGGTCTCAAAAAAACACAAAAAAAACCCACAACCTTGTCTCTGAGTTTCCTCACGTAGCACAGTTATTTTCTAAGCATCATAGAAAAGCTTTTGAGATCCCTCAGGCTGAGTTCTCACCCTAATTTTCTCAGCTGGGAGATGGCACAGACTCCTTCCTGCCTCTTGTCCTACCATCTGACCCTAGAGAGTCTCTGCTTTCTGAAAACAAGAGACAGTCTTCCAGCACAGAGCTCAGGGCTTGTGAAGGTCGTGCACCAGGATCAGGTCACCCCTGCCATCCCCTATCTTGGGGCTGCACAGGGAAGAGAGAGAGAGAGAGAGAGATAGAGAGAGAGAGTTGGGGGAGGGGAGAGAGAGAGAGGACGCAGAGCAATTTGCAAGAAGGGAAGGGAAGTTGCCTCATCTGTTTTCCTTCCTCCCCGGAGCCCCCTCCCCACACCTGACCCCAGACAGGCTGTCTTTGACCTCCTTCCAACAGTCCATAAATCCATCATTTGCCATTCTGGCCTTTACCGGAGCTTAATTTCCTACTGTCAGAAAGCTTCACTTTCTCTGTGATCAAGTTCATGTCTCCTTTTGGGGAGGGAGAAGAATTCAAAGCTCAGAAACTATTTCTCATTCCTCCTTTTTATGTAACAGCCAATGTCTCTGTTTCTGCTCTCTCCCTTTCCCAGGCACAGAGCCTAGATTAATAATCATGGAAATGAAGAGCAATCTGCAATAACCCTGGGTGAGTCCTGCCATCTGGTTTAAATACTAGTTGTGCTGCCCAGCTCAGTTCCCCAGCCACCTGGGCCCTGAACCTAAACCACTGCTCTCTCCTCATTGACTTCATAGAGTCATGCCTGGAAACCAGACCCTCAGCTGCTGTATGACTTACAAACTAGGGAGCTGGAGTGGGTAGGTGCCCACCCAACAGGACAGGTATGTGGTACCCATACACTCAGGGGGCTAAGTTACAGGAGAAGAACGCAGAAGCATAGGGAACTCAAACCTATTATAGTAAATGCTAAGCCTACAACATTTTGTCCTGGGGGGAGATGGAACCTTTATTATAGTAAACAGTAAATAAATCCGCTCTCTGCTCTGGAAGGAAAAACCTATATCAATCTTCCAAAGAGGTTTGCTATACAACGATCATTAAAAAGATAGCCCGGAACAAAAAGAGCCAGAGCTGCTTCTCACAAGATGTACAGAAACCTTTTGAGAATTATCTCTCTAGCATGGTCACACAGTGCTCGATTTCGGGGAAAAGCACCACTGGTGAGTCTAATAAACAGAACTGGAACTGGCAGTCTGAGCAGACAGAAGCTAAAATGCAATCTGAATTTGTAAATGTAAAACCAAACACTGACCTGTGCATGCATTATGTGCCATTTGTGTCTGCCGACCAGGCAGCACAGGGACAATTACAACCATCAGTAAGGATGGTCGGATAAACCTTCCAAAGGTTACATTTGACCACAAGATATGCACACTACATCACTCGATTCGGTCCTGCAGATCCTGGAGGCTCTCTTCATTGTATTCTCTCTATCCTTCAGATTAGATGATTTCTGTTTATTAATCTTCAAGTTCAGTATCTCTTTCTTCTCTACCCCAATCTATTTTTAAGCCCATCCAGTGATTTTTCTAAATCAGGTATTATCCTTTTCAGTTCTAGTGTGTCCATTTGGTTATTTTTCTTCTTCTCTTCTTCATTTCTCTTCTGAGATTCCGCATCTGTTTTAGCCATATTTTACTTGAAGTCCTCACACATATTTGTAATAGTTCTGTTAAAACCTTGTGGCTAATTCCAACAGCTGGGTCATCTTCGGTTCTTTTTCTACAGACTGCTTTTCCTTTTGACTGTGGGTCACAGTTTCCTGCTTCTTCCATGTCTGACAGTTTTTTATTCTATACCAGACATTGTGAATGATGTGTTATACAGACTCTGGATTCTGTTTTCTCCCTCAAAGGAGTGTTGATTCTCATTCTAGCAGGCAGTTATTTGCTGGGACTCACTCTCCAGATTCTGTCTTACCTGTCATGGGCAGCACCTAAAGTTTGCTCATTTCTTCAACATTCCAGCTTTGCTTTTTGCTGGGCTCCTGGGGTCTCCCCACACACCCCTCATTCTGGGGTCTTCTGAGGATTTGGTCAAAGTTTCTATGTAGATTTGGGGCCCCTTTGAGAACTGGCCCCTCCTTTCTGAGATTTCCACCCTCACTTTCTAGTTGCTCTGGCCACACTAAACGCTGTCTCCTGACTCTGCTAGCCAGTAGCTCCCCAGCTTTCTGTGTGAGTTCCAGCTGGCTCATGTGGACCGCTTGGGAGTGCCCCCAGGGCAAAAACATGAATGTGAATCTCACCCAAGTGCAGACCCTGGCTTTTGAGGATCAACTTCCCTCCAGACATGCCTGCCTTTGGTCACTCTCCAGTGGCATCGGATTGCTGTGTTTTATACTTTGTACAGATTTTACAATAATCCCAGGGAAAGTTTGTCTGCCATAAGCTCCTTTATCGTTACAAGGAAATGGAAACAGTACATAAACTGTTTTATAATCTGCTTATTCTACACTGTGTTTTTAAAATTCTGTGATATTCCATCATAGTGACCATTCTATTCAACAAAGTTTAGGAAACACTTAGCTATTGGCAGACATATAAGATGTTTTCAACGTTTGATGGAATACAAGTGCCCTCCTCCAGAGTCAGGCGTCTCCACTGCAAGAGTTGCACAAGATCATTCATTTCATTTGCAGAGAAAACTATTTGTTAGCACTTCCTTCTGTTTGCATTTAACTGATCATTTAATGTATCTATTTCATATGTTTTATAATGTATGGAAGATATTATTATGATACGGCAAGTAACTAATTTATAAAAGATGCATAAGCTATATTGGGAGATGTGCTCAATTTTACTTAATTTTTTTATAGAGTATATAATTTTAAAAGTGAAGAAGGTACAGTTATGGATAACACTTTAATGAATGTGTATATATATACACATGATACATTCATATATACATAAATCAATATACATAAATATAAACATTTTATGCAACATTTTTAGGCACAACACTGATAATTTCTATTAGAATAATTACCCTGCAATAGGATTCCTGAACCAAATAATCTGTACGTATTTTTTTTTCAGTTTTGTGACTCATTTTATCAATATTGTATAAAAGTCCTCCAGAAGGATTATACAAATCCACCCCCCAAGCAGCAGGCTCAGAGAGCAGAGTCTGCTAACACTGACTACAGTGAGTGGGGTGTTTGCCCTGTCTTTAAAAAAAGTTTTATGATGAATAACAATATTTTAGTTTAATGAGAATATCTTCCTTTACTTATAGAGTTTAACATTTTTCATAAATTTACTATATTGCATCTCTTCTTAAATTACCTGTTTATTTCTTTTGCTTTTTTATTAAGATGATTCATCTTTTATTTAAAATTAATTTTAAGAGATCTTTTTATAGCAAGTATACTTATACTTTGTTTGATACGGATGTTAAAAAAATGTGTTTCAGTTTATTATTTTCCTCTTTATTTCTTGATGATACTTTCTCACACACAATATATTTATGTCATCCAATAGTCATTTTCTTCATGGTTTCTGTGTTTAGAATTCTAGTTAGAAAGCATTCCACACCCTTAGAGTATACGATCATACCAATATTCTCTCTTTACTTTACATTGAAGTCTTTAATCCAACTGGAATTTATTATGACAAATCACACAAGATAGAACTCTTATTTTACACTAAAGTCTTATATATATATTTGGAAATGTTTCTGTGTTTTCATAGAAACCTATCGATCTGTCGAACTATGTCAGAATTACAATCCTCTGATCTTTATGGTTGAATAATACATTTTGACATGGAGCACTACATTTCAAGAGCAACATTGACAAACCAGGAAATACTTAAAAGTGGAGAAAACCACTTCATATAATAAATATTTTAAAAATGTTTAACTTTGAGAAGAGAAGATTCAATTCCTGTCAAAAGCAGAAACTCTGTAAGTAACCTAAGGGGGTTATATCGTGGTTATTTTTTAAAATAGTTGAGGATTTGTTACATGGATTGGAATAGAGCTGGGCAACTCTAGGGGAGGGAGCTAGGACTAATGGGTAGAAATTACTAGAGAAAATTGCGCCTCAACAAGGGGACTTTTCCTAACAGCCATGTGAGAGAGCAGGCCATCTCAGAAGAGGGTGGGGTCAGGGGACTTGGCTGCTCTGCACTGAAAAAGTTAAAAAAATAGATAACTAAATTTGTGAGGGATGCAATGAAAGGGACATTTACAACAATAAGGGCTGGAAGGACATTTGACCTCTAAATTTCTGGTATCTACAATGTCATTACCCTAAAAAGCCAACATCACAAGTCTGCTGACATCAAGCCTCAACCACTGAGAATCAGCGCTGAGTGGTCCCTGAGGCAATAACCCTGAGCCACTGGTTTTCAAAACCTGGACGTTGTGGAACCCTTTTTCTTCATCCGTGAGGTGGTGGGGCAGGGCTGAGGCTGGGTTTCAGGGTATAAAGCAAAGGGAAATTTAATGGGTCCCTGTATAGCCCTATGTTTTGCTTAGGCAGACTCAAGGTGCCCTGGGGTACAAAGGGGTATTTCCACAAACAACAAAAAAAGGGGTCCCTGGATCCAGGGTCTCGTTTCCCTCCTGCTTCTGCAGACACTAAAGCACTGCACAAGGGTATGTTCGGTCCCCTCTTCACCTCCATGGGGTGTAGAGAAGAGAGCTTTCTTTTAAAATCTCGGTAAAATATGCCGAGGTCCCTAGAGCTGTCCTATTCAAATGCAGTGATTTTATCTATTATTTATGCCCTGGCTTTAGGAGACCAGGTGCTTTCTGTCTGCAGAGCTAAGAAGAGAGGCAGAGCTTTGAAGCAGCCCTCTTTGGACGGGTTTGCCTTGAAAGGAAGCAGTGGCTGAGAACAGGAGAGCAGAGGTGATGTCCCTGTGGGATCCCACAGGTTCCTGAGAAAGAGCTCTGTCTCATGGCTGAAGACTGTGGCTCAGCACGTGTCAGGCCACCTAAGCACTCTGGCTGTCGTCTTCTGAAGAGCCACAGTCGTAACTTCATTAAAGGCACCGGTAGAGGTGGAAACACCATAGTCCACCCCAGTCACCATTGCCCACCAGCTACCTAGCCTTGCAGGGTAGAGATAAGTACTTTGTGAGCACAAGGCATTTGGCAGAAAGGAGGCTATATGAACCCATGGACATGAACTAAAGAGGGGGATGTGGGTAGGAGGGGGCGTGCAGGGCAGAGGGGAATAAAGGGGTGGAAATGGGACAACTGTAATAGCATAGTCAGTAAAATATATATGTATGTGTATATATATATGTATATACATACACACACACATATATATATATAAAGAAAGGTGTGTACCATATGAGATGCTACAAACTATGAAGATTGATATAATTAAGCCCTAAAATATAAGGAGAAAGTATATGGGCCTTATAAACATAATGGTGGGTGAAAAAAAGCCAGACACAGAAGAATGTTGTTTTAATCCAGTTTTATAACATTTAAAAAAAAATGCCTTGATGGCATTGAAGTCAAGATATTGGTTATCCTCTAGGGAGGGGTGACGGTGGGCACCTGGGAGGGACACACGGGGCTTCTGGGATGCTGGTGATGTAGTGTTTCTTGATCTAGATGCTGGTTGGCTGGGTGTTCTCAGTCTGTGACAAGTCAGTACAAGTCACTGAGTTGTCCATGTATGACTTACACATTCCCCTGTATATGGTGTACTTGAATAAAAGTTTCAAAAGAAGAGGAAGGTGGTAGTGTGGCACTCCTTGGCCCTGTTCCCAGATTGCTGCCAACTGGGAAGTAAGTCATGCTTTCATGGCGGTTCCAGGGAAGGATGCGGAAGCACTGAGGGATGCTGCGAGAGAGTGGAGTCACATGGCTGGCAAGTCTGACCCAACCTGGCTGTTTCAGACTCACACCTTAGGCTTGATCCTTCACTACATAGTTGTCAAACAGAGAGCAACATCATACTCACCATGCCCAAGAAGCAGAGGTGAACTGGAGTCAAACCCTCTGCAGGCTGAGACATGGGAATCCATGACCCCAGAGACCTTGCAAGTCAGAGAAGAGCCCAGGTGCTCTTGGGGCCTCAGCAGGTCTCAGGGACCCTTGTGCAGCACTGGAAATTCATCTGGGGGTCTTTTGGCCTCAGACCATGGAGATCCGTCCAGCTAGAGCCACAGCTGAGGCACGGGGTTTCATAGGCTGCTCCCAAGGCCAGCAGAGGGGAAGGGAGTGGGGAGAATTGCAGGAAACGCAGGTGGCCTGTCCCAGTTCAGACACTTAATCAGATCAGTGCAGCTGAAACAGGGCCTCAGACTAAATTAAATGATGGTTTCTTCATGCCCTGGTGGAAAGTTCCTTGCCCCAGGCTTCAGGAAACTGTTCCAGTTACTGGCTCTGCCATTAAGGATCTTTTCTAACCTCTCTGGGCTTCGTTTCCTCTATCTGTAAAATAAGAAATTGGAAAGAGGCTTCCTCTCCAGCCCTTTCAGCCCAGATTTATGACCTAAAATACTGGGGTTCAAATATCTGCCTGGGGAAGAATACTGAGACCAAGGCACCTGAGTTTAAGTCTTCACTCAAATGGGATGCTTCGTCATTTCTTAGAGCTCCGGTTCCTATTCTGTCATATGGGAAGAAGGTACTTCTAGAGAATTGTCACCAAGATACAGTGGATTAATGAGTGGTTCTCAAATTTGACCTTCCTGCAGGTTGTGTGGAGGGCTTCTAAAGCACAGGTTGGGGGGCCCAACCATGAGTATATTTTACCTCCGAGGCCTGGAATAGAGAACAAGAATTCACATTTCTCTCGCATCCCCAGGTGATGCGGATGCCGCTGGTCCCAGGATCACATCTGAGGACCCCTGAGTGATGTCGTTGAAAGCTTTAGTGGAGTATGAATCTGAAATGTTCTGAGTCAATCTAAATGGGAAATGATTCCTCAGTGCTAAAACAGCCACAAAGATGATTCATGTTCTTATGCGACAAGCAGTTGGGATATAAACCAAATGTCCCCAGGCTCCGCCAGCCTGTGGGTTCTATCGGGGTTGTATTAACACTGATAACCAAATTTACCATCACGTAGCTCCCAGTCTACAAATTCTGGACCAGAAATGTGGGGCATCTTCCACATGTCTATGCATGGCCTCATGCTATAAGCATTTCTCCTTGTTGATCTCCTCCTCTCTGCACCCTAAACAACTCCGTAGGGGCCCCCTGTCACAGCTTCTGCTGCTGGGATATTCTGGAGAACTGGCCTTCCTGGCCAGGAATTATTGCCCCCATTGTGTCCCCGGAGGAAACTGGCTACCTTTCCTCCAGTCCTCAGAGCGACATCATTTCCTCACAGACAAGCAAGAAGGACCCTCTCTTCAACTCTGCTGCCCTGTGCCACCTGAGCTCTGACGTAGCCACGTGCAAATGTGCTGAGGACAAAAGCACCATGCACATGGCAGATGCTCAGTAAATGACGGCTCTGCGTCTACCATTTCTAAGTATAATTTCTAAGCCAGAGCGGCAGTACAGACTGGCCCCAGCAAGGATTACATTCCAGGGGAAATAAAAGTAGGGCTTCTATTCACAGACATCTGGCCAGGTCAGGAAAGCAGAGGAGAGAGCTACCATCAGTTTCCTTGTGAAAGACCATCAGGGAGACGTCAGGGAGTGCTGCCTGTCCATCCATCCACCCGCCCATTCACTCGTTGCTGGAAGGCTCAGCACATGCCCAGTCACCCAATGGGGACAGGAATATGCAAATGCAGCCTTTCCTGGTTGTCAAAACCATGCCCCATCCAAAAGAACAAGGCCAGGAAAGTCAACAGGAAGAATCACAGATGGCTGAAAACCAGTGGCTCAGGGTTATTGCCTTAGGGATCACTCAGCACTGATTCTCAGCAGTTGAGGCTTCATGTCAGTAGACTTAGGACGTTGGTTTTTTAGGATAAGGATATTGTGGATGCCAGAAATTTAGAGGTCAAATGTCCTTCCTGTAGCCCATTACATTAAAAAATAATTTGGCCTAATTTGCAATTTGTACATAAGAAGAACACCATTTTTTCCAACTTACAATGTGGCAGTAGATTTTAAAATGAGAACTCTCAGCTGTTTTTTTAAGCATGCTGGGAGTTGGTCACTCTCAAGACCGGAGCTGGGATTCCAGTTTGATGGAACCTTTCCCATGGGCAGGAAGAGAAGATGTGAGGAGTGGTGGGGGGCGGAGGGACAGGTGCCACCTCACCAGCATGCTCCTGGACCAGCTCCGCCTGGGTGCTGTCCGCTCCTGCCCAAAGACAAGTCTTCCCAACCCACGAAAATGTGTTCGCTTTAACCTCGCTGCTTCGTTCCTAGAAATTTATCCTCGAAAACAGCGATGACATGTGCAAAGCGAATAGCTCTAAAGATGTTCTTCACAGCTCTGTGAGTAATATTTAAAAGCCAGAAATCATCTAAATGCCAGCGATGGGTGCTTAGCTATGGGGGAAGCTCAGCGCAAAAGCGTGTGGACGCAGGACCCAGAAGGAGGGGAGTGGGGTTCAAACTTCCTTGAGCTCTTCCGCTCACTCCCTGTGTGACCTTGGACGAAATTTTGCCTCCACACCTATTTTCTTCTTTATAAAAGGTGTGTAGGAATAGTGTTCACCTCATAGGTCTGTGGTGAGTAATGATTTAGATGATGTGTGAAAAGCATAGTCCATAGGAAGCATTTTGTAAGTATTTGCTATTATTAGATAAATTGCACTCTAACCATATGATGAAATTCCTTGCAAACAGAAAAAAGATGCTGTAGAAAACAGCATCTAATGATGCTGAGAAATGTTTATGGATATCGTTAAGTGCAAGAAGCAGGTTATGTTTCTCTACGATCATCGATTTGGCTAAGAATCTTTTTTTCAGGGGGAAATAATTTGCATCCAAATGCTAACCGTGGTTATTTCTGAGTGATGCTATGACAAAAGAGCTTTCCTTTTCTCATGTGGGCTTTTCTGTGGGTGCCAGCTCTTCCTCAAAAGGGAGGTCAAAGGAGGGCACCATCGGTGTCGCCACTGTGCTTGCTATTCATGTTTTTATGGTACAGACGGAACAATAACTCATTTGTTCTGTAAAGATGGTCTAGAAAATGGGGGTAGAGAGGGTTGTCCTACAAAATTCCCAGCCAGGTGTCCCCACCCCACGACCTTCTAGGAAAGAAGAGTCTAAGAAACCACTAACCCAGGGGACGACAGGTTTCCTGGCCTGGGAGCCCATCCTGAGGGGCCCCACCTGGCTTCTACTCCTCCCACCAAATCCACCTCCCACCCCCCACGTAAACAACGTTTTTCCAAGAGTCTGTGGGTGCCACTGACCCCCCAACCTAGGGCCACTTACAGCATGAACGTGAAAGCAGACAAACCAAATGGGCTGAGAAAACGGGAGGAAAGGAAATGGAGAGACTGGGTTGAGGAAGGAGGTAGCTTCCATCCGTTTTCACCCCTCCCCCTTTCTTCCCCTGGACCTTCCACCCTCTTGACTGCTGCTGTTTTTGTTTTTTTTTTTAATCCAACTCACTCAGAATCTACCATTTCTGTCACATGTGATGTTTTCATGTGTTTTTCTTGACCTTTGGATCTCCCAGGGTGTAGCAAAGACCCCAGCATTTGCTCACAGCCAACTTGGCCTCAGTACACAGGTCCCCGGCAGGCCTGGGCACTTCTGGCCATGCCCCCTCCAGGTTAGGGCTAGAGAGGGGGAAAGGAAAAAGGGCCAGAAGAGGAACAGTGGACACATCCCGCCTGTTGGGCAAAGGAAGGTGAGGGAGGGTTTGGGTTTGGACCCCTCGAAATGCAGTCACCTGGCTTCTACTCCTCCCACCAAATCCACCTCCCACCCCCCACGTAAACAACGTTTTTCCAAGAGCCCGTAGAGGCGAAGCCCACATGGATATGGACGGCACCCAGAAGTAGATTTCGGGGTTTTGCTTTTTCAGGCTGGAAGCCATGGGTAGGTGGGGCATCCTACTCATTTCCACAGGCTCCGTCGTCATTAGTGAGCATTCACAGTGCATGGCTGTCCCCACAGAGCGCCTTCCAATCCCCTTGGAAAGGTATTTGCGGAGTTGCGATGTCTTTCCAGCTACCTGCCATTGTCTCCAGCTCTCTCCAGGGTATTTGCACCCGTGGATGGCTTTCTGAGGAAGTTCTCCTGGATGGTTAACCCTTGACTGGGTGTACTTAAACAGCTGGGATTTGGGACGGTGCTAACAGGGTAAGAGAAAGCTTTTCTCCCCTGTCGACACGACAAACCTGAGAGTGCCACTGGCTGACTGGCCCACAGCACAGGACTACCGGAGACGGGCAAACAGGACTGACCCGGAGAGACCTGAAAACCCCCTTGGAAAAGAGATATTTTAACACAGAGAAGTCTGAGGCTGAGTTCTGACCACCTGCAGAGCCCTGCTCTTAACTACTCCATTTTGCCATTTTGGAAATAAACGTGGCTTGCAAATTGAGCTGGCTGGCACATCCCAGGGGGCTCCAATGGGAATGACAGCATTAGAGCCAGAAGCCTTGACTTTCTCAGCTTCAAATGCCTTCAAAGGACAAAGTGTCCCTCTCTGTACCATCCCCACTCAAGACCTTTGACTGCCACCCGCCTGATCCTTGTCATTTCTTGATTTCAGGTGAAAGTGGTAAGGGACTGGTGGAGATTAGCCGAAGAGCGTATATGCATATATGCATAACTCGCGGACACAGACAACAGTGTGGTGAAGGTGGTGGGGGAGAGCTGGGTGCAGGGGAGCAAAGAGCGGGGGAAATGGGGGGACATCTGTAACAGTGTCAAAAATTTTAAAAAATGGTAAGGGATGCTGTTTAGGAATAAAGGGCTGGTGACAGCCTTTCTCTTAGTGTGAAAGGCCCGTCATTCTCCTCAGCACCCCCTACCCACCCCCTTTCAACACTAGCTGGAACACACAGACATTCTCACATCCCGCCCTTGACTTAGCAAAGACTCCTCCTCTGGGTGGGAGCTGTGCCTTTTGTTCCTGAGGGCTTAAGGCATTTTGGAATGCCAAACGGTAATGACAGGACTCCAGGACTCCACATGGCCCTACCTGGGGCACCTCCGGAGTGAGTCACAAGCTGCATCTGATTAATTGAGTTAGGACCTGTCAGTCACCGGTTTTGCTATAAATACACTGAGAGCTGGAAGAAACTTTTCTGATGGGTGGGGAGAAGGCTGTGCAAAGGGGAGCTTGGGTTTTGAGACAAAAGAGGAAGAGAGAGGCTACAGACAGAGGAAGAGAGCGGCTGCCACCTGCCTGGTGTGTGACCTCCAGAGAGGTCCATCCATCAACACAAGGGCCTTTCTCTCTCTTTCTCTCTCTCCTTGTCTCTCTCTCTCCCCATCTCTCTCTTTCTCTCCTTGACCAGGATTTGCAGAAATGAGGCTACAGCCACTTTAAACACTACGATAAGGGAACAGTCTGTGCAGGGGCTTGTGCAGCTCCCAGTGAGTGCAGGATGGTAAATGGGTGGGGACCTGTTCTGAAGCATGCTTGACTCAAGGTTTTGGCAGATATGACTCTAGAGCAAGCCCCACTCCCTCAAGGACCCCTAACGGATTCCCTGTTGCCAGGAGAGGAATTTCCCATCATCCTCTCTTCCTCTTGTCAACTGCTGGCACCGTCTGAGCTGGAAGGAAGGCTGACAAGGTTAAGGGGAGAGATCTGATATGCTATCATGCTTCCCAGGTCCGTGACAGGCAGGCTGTGTGAAGCAGGCCCATGGCTTCCCTCTGCTCCCCTCCCCAAACAACCCTCCCATGTGCCAATCAGAGACCAAGATAAGGAGCAGACTCTGAGCCCTCCTCCCAGAGCCTAAACCTCGAGGCAGTTATTTATGGGGGCTTCGCAGTATCTATCACCCTTCAGGCTGGGGCCTCCCTTCCACGTGGTGCTGCCGCAGCGGCGTGGACTGCACTCTGCAGGGGACGGAGGCCGCTTTCACGCATGCCCTTCACATCGTGCCGGTCACCACCACTTGGCAGTACCAGCCTCTGAAAGGGCCATGTCCACCACTGGAATGGCTGCCTATGAGGCAGACCAGCCATCTGTGAGCAGGGAACCTTATACCCCTCACACTGAAGGGCCTACCTCCCACACCCGGTCACCTAGACCAGGGCTAGATATATGTATCAGGAATGAGGTGCAAATTGTGTGTTCCTGGTCCACACTGAGGTAAGTACAGAAACTGAGAGTAAGCATTATGAAATATTTCTGCCAATCTGGCAGAGTAATTTAATGTGTTTGTTCTGGTAGTTAAAAAGTGACTTGTAGCCCTGGCTGGTGTAGCTCAGTGGATTGAGCGCGGGCTGCAAACCAAAGCATCGCAGGTTCAATTCCCAATCAGGGCACATGCCTGGGTTGCAGGCCATGGCCCCCAGCAACCTCACATTGATGTTTCTCTCTCTTTCTCCCTCCCTTCTCTCTCTAAAAATAAATAAATAAAATCTTAAAAAAAGTGACTTGTATTTTATGTCTTTTTTTCATGTTCCCAAAAATGTATTCTAAATAACACATCCCATGTATACATGTATATAATGAAAATATCATTCTGTAAGAAATTGCCTGAAAATGCCTGTTTCTTCATCCCAGATAGCTTGAGATGCACAGTTCTAATTGTAGTCCACAGCTCTACGAATAGCGCACCGAAGCCTCCAGGCTACTGACTGGGTGTTCTTCTCGTAGAACTGCTGAGACAGAGGGAGAGTGAGAGCCGAGGGAGAGAGACAGAGAGATGGCGTATCCTTCCAGCCTGCTCCCCCTGAAACTGGACAGTCAAGTTTCTATAAAGTGAAGCAGGAAACCCAATCCTATCTGGCGCTCTTGCCTGGGGGCAAACCAAAATGAAGGTCATGCACTGTGGTCTTGCACTGTAGCCATGGCCTCTCTGAGGAGGAGGCCCCGACGTTGTCTGAAACACACACCTCCTCCTCGGCAGCTTCTTTCTCTGCGTGGCCTGGCTCCCCAACACCCCCGCCAACTCTGCCCTTCTCATCCAGAAGTTCTCCCCTCTCGAAGAGTAAGGGGGAAAGCCATGGCCCTTCCTATCACTCGAGTTGAACAAGACTTCCCAAGGGAATTTTTCAGTTCAGGCAGGACACCTGGTGATTAACAACAAAAGCATTGCAGACGAACAGACCTGAGCTTGAGTTCTGGCTTCTGCGCTTCCTGACTGGGTGACTTTGGGCACACCACTCACTCCATCAAGGCCTCAGGGTCTGCATCTACAAAACAGACATATCAACACCTAATAGTTACTAAATGTCATACTAGAGGTTAGATATTGGCTACTTGCTTTCGGGAAAAATCTCAAAAAAAAAAAAAAATAACCCTGTGAGACAGACAGAACGATCCCAATTTTTCAGTGAGGAAACTGAGGTTTAGCAAGGTTAGGAACTTGACGAGTTCACACAGAGAGTAAAAGTCAATCTTCTACTCCTCTTCCCAGAGTTACTGTGCTTAGCCATTATGGGATGCTACCCTAGCGCCATTGTCAGACCCGCAGGATGGCTGTGAAGATAAAATAAGATAATGCACTTTTATCTTGGTGCCATTCCTACATGTCCATTACTATTGCTTTGGACATCATTTTTCCAGGGCTATCTGGGGGCCTCCGAATGTCCCCTGGCTATAGCCTGGGGCAGCGGAATCTTGGTGCGCTTCAGAAGGACGCAAGCCAGGGCTTCCTTGGCGGGTGGCCCAGCCCGCACATCCTTTAATAGTCCAGGGTCTCCTATAAATATGCCAACAGCAAATCAAAGGCTCTGAAGCAAATCTCAATAGTTACTCAATTTCAGGCTCTACAGCATTTTCAGTCTTGCACCTTTCACATCAGCTGAAACGTTCTTCCAAGTTCCTGGCTCCTGGCTTCCTTCATCTCATCTTTTTAAATGCCGAGCCCCTCTCTGCTGAATACTGTAGGTATCAGCTGTTAAAAATAAGGGAGCAGGGCCAAAGGGTAGAGAAAAAATTTAGTGAGGTTGCTTGACTCTTCATAAATATTTATACCCACTTGACGAGGCAGAGTTGGTGCCAGGATTCTCCCCAGGGCTTCCCATGGAGGGTTTTTAGTACAGGATTAGGGCACAGCTGGATGCCAACTTCTTTCCCAGCCATGCCCTCACTAACCTCAGGCTCGTGCTAACGGGCGCCTCTTGTTGAGGGTTGGTTCTCTGCCAGATGAGGTGTGCTGTCACCTCTAACCTGCACAACACACGGCAAAGTAGGAATTAGTGCTCTCCTTTTACAGATAAGAAAACTGAGGCTGGGGAAGGCGAGTAGCTGGCTTAAGGCTGATTGGGCAACAAGGGGACAAGCCAGGGTGCACCCCAGCTCTGGTTAGCATCAGTGTTGAGCTCCTCCCTCTGGGAGGCTCTGCATGTCCTCCCTCAGGAATGGGACTCTGGGTCTCTGTCAGGGCCTGGATGAGTCTCCTCCTTCTGTCTTCTCTGAGTTCCAGGAAGGGCTTCTCTCCACTCCCAGCATCCTGAATGGTCCCTCATGAATTGTAGCCTCCACACCAGCCTGCTGGAGGTGGATGTGTGCTCTCTTTACTTCTCCCTCTGTGGGTGTCATTGATGTTATTTCCAAGGGTGTGTGATAGGGACAGAAAAAGTTCATCTCATTTACTGGCCTGGCGCAGGGTGGTTGGAGCCCTTGCTAATCAGGTGCGTGGCCACCTCGCAGTGTAGAGGAGGGACTCATGTCAAAGCCCCCGCTGGAGGTACCCTCAACATATCTTTGTTCCAGGCTTATATGTTTCTAGAAACACAGAGCTGGAAAATATCTTATTGCCTGTTCCCCAAAGGGCAGTGACATGTATGTGGCTATGAGACACAGTCCGTGTAAGCCTCTGACTAACTGTGTCCTGTGTTCATGATGGCACAGTGCCCATAGTGCCTCCTGCATCAGGATGCCATTGGATGCTGACCTGTTCAAACATAGTGTTGTGGGCCCCAGCCCACCCTCTACATCACTGCACAGTCTGTAGCAGAGGCCAAGGCTCTCCCAGGCTCCCTGGTGATTCCGGTGTTTACAGAAACTGCACGGTCTTTGACTTAGAGCAAGCACTTTAAAATCAGAACCAACTGGATTCAAATCCTAACTTTGGACAAGTTGCCTAACTTCCACGAGCTTCAGTTCTCCTCCACCATAAGATAAGAATAGTAACAGGACCTGCCTCCCGAGACGTGAGGAGGAGACAGCGAGAAAGTACTTACCCTGTGACAGGCTAAAGAGCTCTTCTCAGTTGACCTGATCCACCATCTTTCTACCCAAAACTTGAAGACAGTGTCTAAATGTGGGCAGTACTAAAAAAATGACTTGGATTTACCCCTGTAAACCAGGAAAAATTGAGAAAACTCGCCAATGAAATCATTACAGGGAAAAGTCCATGATTTGTGGGCCAAATTCTTCCTGATTCTAAGCAATCAATCAACAAATCCGTAGTGATCACCCGCTGTGAGTCCAGCATCACAGAGAAACCAAAGTTCGTACCTATAGCAACTCAACTTTCAGCTGAGGAGATGAGGTAAAAACACACAAGTTGAAATAAAGTAAGAATTAACTAGAATAACAACTGTCAAAAGATGCTCCGTGTTCCTTTATTCACTCTTGCACCTTCCTAATGAAATCATTCACTGCCTGTGTGGTGCCAGGAACCGTGCTAGAATCCAAGGATACGAGGTTAATAATATAGTCTCTCCCTCCAGGTGTTTAAAGTCTAGAGGAGGGAGATGAGCACATCAATGTTCATGATTAATTCACTTTCTTCTGGCTATGCGTATTGGAAAAGGCTAAGTTTCACAGTATTTGAAACACTTCATTCAGGGCCTGGAGATCGGCTCCGCTGGAAGGCATTCAAGGTCTGGTTTCTCATCTCAGAGCATTCAGAGCGTACGTCTGGAGACAAATACACTGAGTAGACCATGATCAAAGTAGAAATGGCAGGCGGTTTTGAAACTTGTGTCTAAAGGTAGGTGGGAGGTGTGAAAACATGAATAAACCTGTTCTAAACGGTTAACAACAAACCAAGGGAAGAGGAAATGTAGAAAACCCCAACCCAGCTTGCATAACCCGAAGAGTGTGAGGAGATGGAGGCGAAATGAAAGATGAGGGAATCCAATCACAGCTACACTTTCGACAAAACTCAAGGCTTGTTTTCCTGAGGGGAGGAATCGCCTCTGTCCCTTTATCACTATGTAGCTGGCACATAGCAGAGCTCCTCCACAGCTACTGGTGTTTAAGAAACCTTTGTTGAATGAGTGAATGAATGAATGAATGAATGATGCAATTGTCCAGATCCGAGAATGCAAAGCACCCAGTATGCAGACAACCATCATAGTGGATTGATAAAACACAGGTCTTTTGAGAGAGTCCAAACTACTCTGAGCTCCAGACCTGTGTATCCAGACATCCATTTGTCAACTCCTCTGGGATGTCTCAAAGTCCCCTCAAACTCAGAAGGGAGGAACTTGAGGTCTTTCCTTGTCCTTGCTTTCATATGGCCTTGTAGCTCAGTGAATGCTGCCACTCCCTGTCTAGTCGCCTAACCCAGAAACTAAAGCTCCATCACTTCCCAGCGCTCTCCTCACTTCTCATCACCAATCCAACCCTCAGTGCTACCTACTTCCTAAAATTCCCCAAAGTTCATCCCCTGCCGATGATACTCACCTCCAAGACAGCATCTTCTTCCCTGGCTAATAATACACTTGCCTCATGACATGGCTATCCATGTCTTCCCTCCCCAGCATCTCTCCACTTTGTCCTCCTCTCTCTACCTGCAACATTCTTTCTTCCCACCTCCAACAGCACACTCCTCCTCACCCATCAGACCTCAGACACCGCCCCTTCCTTTGGGACTAGGGCAAAGCCTCTGCTGTGACCTCTATCTAACATACTTCTCTCTCTCCCAACCTTTGTCACAGTCCAGACACCAGTGGGTGGCTTCCTAAGCCAGAGTGGGCCAACTCTATTCATGCTCCTGGTGTCAGGCAAGATAGTAGAAAGGACTCAGTTCCCACAGTGGAGACTCAGTTTTAAGCAAAATTCTTTAGTGAAGAGAGCGAGACAGGAAACAGTCATTGTGTGCTGCAACAGTCTTCGGAGTCACAAAAGGAATAGGCCCCTGGACCCGGGCCTGCTTGGCTTATGGGAGGTGTCTATAGCACTCAGAAGTTGCAAGTTTAAATGCTCACAGCGCCCGGGGTCTGTCCCGTCAATGAGCAAAGTGGGCCCAGGGAGACAAGAGCCAGCGGGGCTGGTGCAACCTGGGATCACATCCCTGCAGCTCAGCCCGTGTGCTCAGGCCTTGTCTTCATTCTCAAGAGAAGTCCGAAATCATAAGTCTCCTGATTTTTAAATGCTGGCAACTAATTCAGAAATGATAAAAGCAATGAGAGAGCCAAACAAAGCGTATCTGTGCTCTGGCTCCCGCAGGCTGGAGCACCTCTCTGTTTCCCTGCCCCAGCCCTACACGGCCTCATTTGAATTCCTCCCCCACCTCGCCAGAGACTGCACCTAAACCAGACCTGCTCTGGCTGCTGGTTAGCACTGCGGAGGATCCTAACTCAGGCCTCAGGGAATCGTCCCTCCCTTCCTCCCCCACATCCCCAGCCCCCAACAGGCACGCATGTCATGCTGGCCTCCTTATCAGGACATGAAGCTCTCTTGGATCTAGGGCACCCATTGATCCACGATTGCCTTTCCTTCAAAACAGCTTTTTAAAAGAGGTGCTCAGACAGGGAGGCCAGAGCCCAGGGTGGGTGTCCGCTTGGCCTCTCCCTCTGTCCTCCATCCCCCACCCTCCATCCTCCACTTAGTGGTGGTGCTGCGGCCAGAACCCCAGGGTTCTCACGGTTTAAAAACTGCTGTCTGCTCATTCCCCAGGGATAAGCCCTCAAAATCAGCTCCCCAAGACCACACCGGTAGAATCGAGACCCCTTACACCAAGAACTTGGATATCCTCGAATGCCACCTCCCAGCCACCCTCTAAACCCACTGGCACAGCGCTACCACTTGGAAGAAGGGTGGGGAGAGCCCAGAGGTAAGTTACGGCAGGACCACATGGGGCCCATTTCAGGAGGTGGGAGTTAACAGCAGAAGAGAGAGGCTTGGGGTCCCAAGCTGCTGATACCTGGATGTCCTCCCTCAAGCCCTGCAGGTCTCAACTGTCCCTCTGTGCCTCCTAAACCCTCCCCTTTTCCCCGGTCCTTCCACGCCCCCAGGATGCCACCACCCAGTCCCCACGTTTGACTCTTTTGACCTGCTGCATTGAAGTGGACATCCAGTCACCTAACCTACAAACTCCCTAGACAACTCCCAAATCCATCTCCTTCTCTCCACCCTCACATCCAGAGCCGTAGTTCAGACCACAGTCCTGTCAGCGGGATGCCTGCAGACGCTCTCGCCTCTCCAGTCTCACCCGAGATCCACCCTCCCTGATGCTGCTTGAGCAATCTTCCAAAGACACAAATCTGACCCTGTCATTCTCCTGCATAATACCCTCCAGGGCCTCCTTGTCACCTCTCAAGGTATAACCCAAACTCCTCACCAAGCCTGGCCTCATCCTGCCCCAGAGGGCTCACCCTAGGCCTGTCCCCAGGTGCGCACCTGCTGGCATTTCCTCAGTGCAAGCCCATGCTCCCTCTCGCCCCTAGGTCACCGTACCTACAGTCCCAACTGCTTCCCAAGTTCCTTCCTCCCGTCTTTGCCTGGTGTGATAATGACAATTTTACCTTCCAGACTCAGTTAAGGTGTCTGATTCTGCAGAAAGTCTTTCCTAACTCCCTGACCCGTACCCACCTCTCCCTGCTTCCTTCCTCACAGGGTGACATTGGATGTTGTCATCAGGATACTTATCCCGTGATCCTGCAACACTCTCTTTGTGCCTCTCCCAAAATAGACTGTGAGCAACTCTAAGGCAAGACCCCGCCCTGGAAGCTCAGTGCCTAGCACGGAGGAGGAGGTTCTTGCTGTAGGGTGTGTTGAATGAACGATCGAAACGTTCTAACCTCTGCCTTATGCCTGGGGGTGTGCCTGGGATTGGATCGTTCCAAACAGCCCGTTTCAGCACACAGGGCTTATTTTTAGCATTAGTAGTTTATCTCCCAGGGAAATTTGGTGCCAGCTGTGGTCACCTGTTTGATTGCTTTCTGCCTTTAACTAGAAATTAATTTGGATTACTTAAGCGTTCCCTGCCCAGCGGAGAAACACCGGCTGGGTAAATCCGAAGCTGCCGGCAATTTTGCTTTCCCTCTTTAATCTCTTTCTCTCATGCGCCAACTCTAATTTTGTGCTTTCTGGCTTTCTCCCCCTCAGTGCCCGTTTTTAATCTACCATCTCTGACCCTTCGCAGATGTCGACTCCCCTGGGATCTTTACCCGCCCACCTGCTTATTTCGGGGAAACTGAGGCCAGCCCTGGCTATGGACTCAGATGCATCACCCGGAAGGTCTGGAGCAGCCCTGAGAAGGGAAACCAGAAGCGAGAAGTCCTAACCACCGCCCTACCCTGTCTGCTGCCCTCTCGGCCCCAGACCAGGTCTCAGCGCTTAAGTGGATCTAGAAGTCCTGCCCATCAGCATTGAGAGCACAGAGTACGGTAAGGAAGGTGGCCATGGGCCCTCACCAAGTCCTATTTTGGGTAAAAAAGTGTCTACCCCAACTTGGGGGTCTCCTCATGGTCTATGCCCAAGGAAGTGTTTCCCCTTCCCGGCTCTCTCATCATTAACACCTCCTTCTCCCCGGCTGCCCCACTCCCATCAGCCTCCTGTCCTGCTCTCTTGGCAGGACTCCATTCACACCCACACAGGCTCCAACTGCAAGATTGGCAAGTGTCTGTTGAGCAAGTTAACAAAAACCTGAAGGAGGGTTAGAGAGGGGGGGTCACCTGCTGCCGCCACATGGGACGGAGAACTTGCCAGGATCTCCAGGGAAACCATAGACAGAATGCACGGTGCATTGCTCTCAGGTCACTGGAACATTAAGGAATCCCCCAAAGGCCCACAGGAATGAAACAGAGGAGCCACTGACTCCATGTTTCCTGCAAATGGTTTTGCTTGCAAAATCCACAGCCTCTGCTACATCACCCAGCAGCAAGTTCCTGTAAAATGGATGTTCTTATTTGAGGGAGAAGGCTCTGCAGTGTCCGCTCAGATCAGAACTCTCTGCTTGGAGCAGCCACCGGCTATGAGACTTCTAGAAGAAGTCCCGTGTGGCTCCGCGTAGTGATGTGACAAAGGTCTTCTCTGTGCCCACCTGAGCAAGGCACCGTGCTCAGCCACACAACAGGCCTACTCTCAAGCAGCTCCAGTCAGACTGAGAAGGTGGCAGAGGCACAGACAGAAATTCGACATTCATGTAAAAGCTTGATCAGTGAAAACCAGTTTCCAGGTGTAAGGTTGTACACAGTCCCTTGGAGTTCATAAAAGGAAACTGCCAGACAAATCTGCCACCACGTTGTTTTAACCAAAGTGCCTAAGCCAGTTACAGTCCTGCAAATGAAATTCTAGCTTCCTGCTTTTGTGTAAGTGTGCAAGGCGGTGGCAAGTAATCACCTTTGGTAGAATTTGCAGCAACAGTTCAGCTTTGTAAATTCGCCTTTCATTTATATTTAGAAGGGACAAATCCAATTTGTTCCAAATTCATTATCCACAATAGATGGAATTTGATCTTTGCTGTAACCTAGTTTTAAAGGTTATAGGAAATCATAGAAAAGATATGTAAACTATACTGACAATGAGCTTACATGTAGCAGGGAACTAGAGAGAAAAAGGTCCCTCCTTGACAGAGACAAAAGCCACCATCATAGTGTACAAACCCAGCTGGAAGGCAAGGTCCTAACTGGTGCCTACCCCCACTCCCAAAGCTTCAGAAACATCAAATAAACCCCTCCAGCAAACTGTGCCTGAAGGAGTCAGTGCAAAGTGATAAAAATGCGAACTTGAGTTTGCACTTACGACTAGTCCCTTACAATGTCTTCTTAAAACACTCTTCTCTCCTGGGACCCTTGGTTCCTGCTCCTTGTCCATTCCATCTCCAGTTTCTGAGAGAAAAGAGGTATTTCTACTGATGTGCTAAGGTCAGTGGGCCCAAAGCAGGGTGGGAATCATTGTCCTTGATTTGGTAACACCTATGAAATGGTTAAAATGTTCACACCTCTTTACTCTAAAATAACACTTTCAGCAATTTACCAGAAAGAGTCAACAATGAGTGTAAATGTGTATCTGCATGTAGTGTTTAAAATAATTTAAAAATTGAAAACAACTTAAATCTCTATAAATTCGGGCTTTAAATAAACTATGATACACTTATACATTGAATTCAAAGTGACGAGGAAGCTGGGGACTCCTGGCCAAGATGGAGGCACAGATAGATATGCTTCGCCTCCTCATACAACCAAAAGAAGGACAACAAATTTAAACACAAAAAACAACCAGAACTACCTGAAAACTGAACTGTATGGAAGTCTAACAACCAAGGACTTAAAGAAAAAACATTCATCCAGACCATTAAAAGGGGTGGAGTTGGGTGGCTGGGGAGAGAGTACTTGCAGCAAGGCAGTGGCTACCAGAGTGGGCGGTCCCACATTTGCATGCATTCCTCTTGGTTAGGAGGAACAACTGCTTAGTGAGACAGACCGTGCAACCCATGGTTCCAGTGCGGGGAAATAGAGCCTTAAGACCTCTGATTGAAAAACCCTGTAGGGGTTGAGGTGGCAGAAGAAACTCCCAGCTCCACAGGAGAGGTCATTGGAGAGACCCACAGGGGCCTAGAACATACACAAGCCCACCCACCCGGGAATCAGCACCAGAAGAGCCCAATTTCCTTGTGGGTAGTGGGGGAAATGACTGAAAACTGGCAGAGAGCAGAGCAAGCGGCACTGTACCCTCCCCCACATACACCATCATAACGACATAGGTTGCCCCACCCTGGCAAATACCTAAGGCTCTGCCCCTTATTATGTAATAGGCACGCCAACAAAAAAAATGGCCCAAGTGAAAGAACAGATCAAAGCTCCAGAAAAAATGCAACTAAGCAACAAAGAGATAGCCAACCTATCAGATACACAGTTCAAAACACTGGTAATCAGGATGCTCACAGAATTGGTTGAGTATGGTCACAAAACGGGAAAAAGTGAAAGGCCGCGGAAATTAAAATAAAGGAAAATTCACAGGAAGCCAATAGTGATGGGAAGGCAACTGGGACTCAAATCAGCAGTTTGGACCAAAAGGAAGAAATAAACATTCTACCAGAACAGAATAAAGAAACAAGAATCCAATAAAATGAGGAGAGGCTTAGGAACCTCTGGAACAACTTTAAACATTCCAATATCTGAATCATAGGGGTGGCAAAAGGAGAAGTGGAAGAACCAGTAATTGAAAATTTATTTGAAAAAATAATGGAGTACTTCCCCAATATGGCAAAGGAAATCAACTTCCAAGAAGTCCAGGAAGCTCAGAGAGTCCTAAAGAAGTTGGACCCAAGGAAGCACACAACAAGGCACATCATAATTACATTACCCAAGATTAAAGATAAGGAGAGAATCTTAAAAGCAGCAAGAGAAAAGGAGACAGTTGCCTACAAAAGGAGTTCCCATAAGACTATCAGCTGATTACTCAAAAGAGACCTTACAGGCAAGAGTGGCCTAGAAAGAAGTATTCCAAGTCATGAAAGGCAAGGATCCACATCCAAGATTACTCTACCCAGCAAAGCTATCATTTAGAATGGAAGGGCAGATGAAGTGCTTCCCAGATAAGGTCAAGTTAAAGGAGTTCATCATTACCAAACCCTTACTACATGAAATGTTAAAGGGACTTATCCAAGAAAAAGAAGATGATCAAAAATATCAGTAGGCCTGGCTGACGTAGCTCAGTGGATTGAGCATGGGCTGTGAACCAAAGCATCGCAGGTTCGATTCCCAGTCAGGGCACATGCTTGGGTTGCAGGCCACGGCCCCCAGCAACCGCACATTGATGTTTCTCTCTCTCTCTTTCTCCCTCCCTTCCCTCTCTAAAAATAAATAAATAAAATCTTTAAAAAATATATTAATATTAAAATGAGAACAAACTCACAACTATCAACAACCAAACCTAAACAAAACAAAAGTGAACTAAGCAAACAATTAGAACAGGAACAGAACCACAAAAATGGAGATCACATGGAGGGTCATCAACAGGGGAGTGGGAGGGGGAGAGAGGGGGAAAAGATACAGAGAATAAGTAGCATAAATGCTAGGTAGAAACACACAGGGGGAGGCTAATAATAGTATAGGAAATGGAGAAGCCAAAGAAGTTATATGTGTGACCCATGGACATGAACTGGGGGTGGGAAGGGGTATGCAGGGTGGACGGGAATAAAGAGGGGAAATGGGACAACTGTAATAGCATAATCAATAAAATACACTAAAAAAAAAAGAAAGCGATGAGGAACTATACAAGAAAAGATTAATTGATTTAACTATATAAAAATGTGAGTAGTTTCTATGACCAAGAAAAACTTAGTCCTCATAGTGTCAGAAAACAAATGTGTCAATTATTTGCAGCATATATGATAGGCATGCTAATTCACCTAATTAAAACAGAACTCTGTAAAATCAGTATGAAAAGAAGGACAACCCACTGTTTTAAAAGAGGCCAATAACCATGTGAAAAGATGTTCAAGCTCACAAATTAAAGAAAGGTAAACTGTATTAGTAGCTAGATTCCATTTTTCATTCATAATATTGGCAAAGTTCAATAGTAACCAAGATTTAGTAAAAAGAAAAAAAAAACTTCCCATTCATTTCCAGTAAAAGTGTGAATTTGAATGACAATTTTAATAATCTCCCCAAATTTTAAATTCTTAAATATTTCCACTATATGAATTTATCCTTGTATATGTACTTGCACAGGTACATAAAAATATACACATAAGGGTATTTACAGAAGCATTGTTTGTAACATTGACAGCCTGGGACAAAAAAAATCAACTATGATACACTTATAATAGACAGACTACTATCCTGTTATTAGGCAGAATGAAGTAGTTCACATACTTGATATGGAAAACAACACCCAAGAGATGCTGTGTATTGCTTAATAAGTGAATACAGAAAGTTGAAGAATATTTAGTATAAATAATCTCATTTGTGAGGCATACACATATTTTTTCACACAAGCATAGAAAGATATTTTTTGAAAGATATGAAATGTAAAAAGCGGTAATGCCCAGGAACTTGAGGGGAAGATTTTATACTTTACTTTACCTCATTCAGAACTGTTCGATTTTTTTTCTTTTGGTGGTAATGTATTATTCTTACAATTGAAAAAAAAACTAGATTGAACCATTAACTGAAACATCATCAGTCACGTACTCGGCTACAGGAATTGTTTCAACAGCAAGCGTACAGTGGAGAGCATACAAGTGTATTGGATCTCTAGTCAAGAGAGTCAAACCACATCACCTCTTCTCAAGCAGCACATAGTAGCATGAAATGAAAGAGACTACTGCAGTGTGGGGGCGGGGGGGCTGTGGTGACAGGAAGAAGCCTCTAACATGAACACCTATAGGATCTTAAGATGCATAAATCAAGCAGAAAAGGGCTTTGCTTTTATAGGAAGATGTAAGCGAGAAGTGGGGGTAGAGGGATGGGATGAGCAGGGAGCATGCTCGGACAGTGGATTAGGGACTGTTTTTTGTTGTGGCCCCCCTGTTTCCAGGAGGGTTCAGAAAGAGGGGCTTTTTCCCCATTCTAATGTTAGCTCAGGCTGAGCATGGGTCAAAGTTCAGGGGTGGCGGGGTAGCCTAGCTAACGTTTGGCCAGGACAAGTAAATGGGCATTTTGTACATATCCATCAATGAAAACAAAGAGTTCAGCTACTCATTTATGAGACAGAGAATGGGAATTTGGAGGGGCTGTGTCTGGCCTTGTCACGGTAAACAAGGGGGCAACGCTGAGTCTCATCTGGGTCCTCGTGGGTTGGGAGGTTCCCTGCAGTCAGCCATTTCCAGGAACACAGAAGGGAGCGGGGTTTCAGACGGTTGCCGTTTCCGGGAGAACGGGGCTCTGGGAAAGTTCACATTGTGCAGACCATCACAGTCCTCAAAGAGCTTTAATTCTCGGGGATTTACTTATTTGATTAAGCAATCAAATAAGGAAATAAACACAAGTTATATAATTGCTGTCAGATGCTTTCAGAGAGAACGTGATTCCTGGCTGCTGAGGAGGCCGTACCAAAGCCACAGTGAGCTCTTCAGCTTTGCAGCTTCATGAATTCATCCGTGCCTGCCCAGGCTGAGAGAGAGATCGCTGTAACAGAGCAGATGGCCTGAAATGGACCTGGTTATGTACAAAGATGTAAGATTCATTACAGCTCAATGAGGGGGAGAAAGGATTACCCAATAAATGGTGTTGGGACAATTAACTAGCAATTTGCAGAAACAGTAATTTTAGAATCTCACTTTATGTTACGCACTAAAATGAATTCAAATTGAGTGGAAGAGTTAATTGTGGTTTTTTTAAACATCAAAATCTCAGAAAAATAGAATTGGATATTTTTCAAACCACTAGATAAAAGATAATTGTATAGTCTTAGAAGCAATGCGAGACTTTAAAAAAAAAAAAGAGTAAGAGCTCTAAGTTCAACTCCAAAAATGTAAAGTATAAAAGCAAATGGCAACCAAAAAGTATTGCAGCAAATGTAATAAAGAATCACTATATTTCTTATTTAACACCTCATTTATATTGGTCAGAAAAAAAATTAAGACTCTAAACAATGAAAAGTTAAAAGATCCTCACAAAAGAAACAATGCCACTAGCAAACAAAGATGTGAAATGTTCAACTCCCGGAGAATACAAAATGTGAATTAAAACACCAAGTAACCATTTCCCTGGGTTAAATTAGCATACATTTAAAAAATCATACCTCCTGAGCTTCTGTTTCTGGTTAGAACAGGGAAACCACGAGTGAGCGTTGAACCTTCCCCAGGAACGAGAACTGGCTGAGTGAGCTGTGGTTTTGTAGCACAGATTCTCAAATCATCCCAGTGCTCGAGATGCCAAGAGACCCAAATAAACTAAATTCCCTGGGTGACAGGCTCTTCCTACAACAGAAGAGATCATGGCTGCCTCCATCTAGGAAGAAGTGGCAGGAAGGGAAGGGAACTGCCATAAACTCAGGTGAAGAGATACCTGCCAAACCTGTAACAGCATCTAATGGTTGTCTGTGACTTCCCCTGACAGATTAGAATCCCAAAAAGCCTTAGCCACAAAGTGAGTCTATACCCACCCGCCTGCCAGGCTTTCACGTAGGTCTTCATCGAGGACACAGAACAACAGACAGAAGGCTAAGGGCAAGACCACAGGACCGAGAGGATGCCCGAGCGGCACGCAGCATCTGCCCCACGTGCGAGACCTTCTGAAGGTGGGGAACAGGTCCCACAGAGCTACATTTACATAAAAACACACCTATGAAAAAGCATTAGGAGGAAGATGATAAATTGTTCTCGTGTTGAACTTGTGGGACTGTTTTTTTTTCCTTTTTACCTTAGTTATTTGAATTTTTATACTTTTCTTCTTATTTAAAAATATTTTTATTTTAAAATTTTTCTTGCTATTTTTTTGCAATATTTGACTGTCCTATTCAAGAACACAGTGTTTTTCTCCAGTTATTTACATATCACCTATGTCCTCCTGTGTTTCTCTTTATTTAAATCTCCTATTGCACAAGAAATCCATGGTTGTATTTTGTCATTTTTCACATACTCAGTAGTTTTAATTCACAGAAAATAAAATTTTAAACTGGACTTTCATTTGTGAATATAAAGAAGGGGATAAGCCTTTCCAGTGACCCAAATATGCATGACTACCAGATAGAATTGTGTTATACAGCTAAATATTGTTATTTATGTAACACATTAAATGTTTATTTTGAAAGCATCTGAAAATATTCACGGTGGTTGGTCTTTGAGTAGGGTGAGGTAAGGTTAAACTTCTTTTCCCTTGTCTGCTTTTCTTATGCTCAATGTGCATTATTTAGTGATAAAAAGAAATAGTGAAACTTACATCCCAATTTTGGGCTCAAGCGCTCCTCCGAAAGCCCTGAGCCCATCCAGATCCAAGTCAGTGTCAGGGAAGTGGAGTTCCCCAGGCTAGAAGCTTCTCCATCATGCACTTCGTCTTGCTGTTGATACTCCACTTCCTGTGGTCACTTGACCTTGAGCTTCCTCTTCCTGTACAATTCTCTTGGCCTTAAAATTTCATGCTCCAGAGCTTCCTTTCCTGGCCCTCAGCCTACCCCTCCCAGCCCCACTGCCCGCAGACACACCCCATGGGGTCCTTAAACCTGTCCAGCAAGTACAGGGAGCAGGGGCTGGCCCGTTGGCCCCTCAGGGTCCCTGGGCTCCTCAGTGTCACACAGGCAGCTGGAACAAGAGCAACACTTGTCTTCCCTCCCCAGGTCCCCAGCACCAGAGCCTGCTAAGCCATCCCAGCTTCTGTTCCTGCCAGACCTTTATTAACCATGACAAGGGTTTGGAACACCCACAGAACATCATAATCTCCCCATCTCCCTGTAGGAGCAAATAGAGTTAAAGAGGCCGTGGAGGGTGGAATGGTGGCAGATGCCTCCCAGGAGAGCCCAGCACCAGCCTTCCTGGCCTGTGTGTGTCTCCCTGTCTCGGCTCAGATCTCCCCTCCGGAGCCAGGCCAAGCCTGCTGAAGGCGAGCTCAGGAGGTGACTGCAAATCAAAATGAACATGCCGCGGAAAAGAATTCAGCGTGATGATAAATAGCTTCATGGGGCCCTGGCGTATAGCAGACAGCAGAGAACTCTCCATTCACCATCCGACCCTGAATATAAACTAGAGAGAGACGTGAGTTCCTTCTCGCTCCTGCCCGCTACCCTTTACAGTTCGTAGGAAAAGGAAGGGCAGCCACACCAACCAGGAGGGCCAAGGAATAGCTCAAATGAGAGGGACCCTCATTAAAATATGTCTCCTCATGGTTATTCAATCACTAATTGACTTTTCCTCCTCACTTGAATTTTGATGCCAGTGTCTTAATTAATTAATTCTGTCACCAAAGCCCCAGGGTGCCACAGAGGGGTTCACCACGAGTTTATCTCTCCATGTTCCAGTCAACTTGACAGGTAAGCTCTCGCTGGCCAGCTCCCTGGGTAGTGGCCCGAGCCTGTCTTACTCCCTTGAGGAAGCAGAGACAGGCTGTCATTCTCTGAACATTGGTCACAGGGCCCAGCCCTCGGGGGAGAAGCCAGAGGCCCAGATTGTTGCTCTCCTCCACTGACAGCACTATGAATTCCCTTCCCTCTCTCTGCATGCTCGTAGGCAGACAAAGTCCATCCCACACACCATGGCTGGTGAGAGAGACAGATCACAAGTGGTGTTTCTGAACAAGCCTCCTGGGAAATCATTTGTTCACTGGGCCGTTCGTTCATAGGGGTGTTTTACTTGTTTATGGCTGGCCTGTGCTAGACTTGGGTGGGGGTGGGGTGTCAAAAGGGTATAAATGTGGGCACTGGCCAGAAAGGTGTTTATAATTGTAGTTGAAGAAATGTGACATTCTCTTACAAAAATAGAAGCCAACATTTGGTGTTCAAAGGGTTAAGTCAATTGTCCTGGATATTTTGGCCATGTGTCTCCTCTTCTATTCTAGGACCTTCCAGAGGGTCCTAGAGGGTCATGCAAACATGCAATGAGAAATCACAAAACCCCAGGCGGAGCTTTGGTGGGAGAAGTCAATGTCAAATTTTCTTCTTCTGTCTCCCTTCCTCTCCCGGAATGAAGGGGTGAGGTAGCAGAAGAAGGCCTGTATGAAAAAGTAAGCTCCCTTTCCACCCCTCTCAGCCCACACCACGGAGGGGGAAGATCGGTCCAGACTCCTCGCTTTGCCCCTTTGGACTGGCCTACCTGGGAGCAGAGCTGCGCTGCCCTGAAGGTGGCCGGGGTATGCTGAGGTCTACACTGCACTAGGGGCTACCAGTCATCTTGCTTTTTCTTTCTCTTTCCTCTACAGTTTAGGGGGCCCACACTCCTTAACCACACCCAACCATCTTATCCTCCTCCCTCTCTCCCTTCCACATGGGCAAGAAGAGATTCATGACCAGGGATTGATTTTTGTTTCTTATGGTAGCTGGTGTGGGGAGCAGCAGAAAACATAAGCCACAGTTGTTTCTGGTCCCTCCAGTCTAACACTGGCAAAAACCTTCTGTGTTGGGGCCCTGGGTCCGTGCTCACTAACAAGGAGGTGTATTTTATTTTCCATTTGCAATTTTCTTCACATACCTCTTTCTCCAGGAGACTCATAGAGAGGAATGGTGTGATCTTGGTCAGCATCCTGGTATTCCAGGGTCTCCTGCCCAAAACCTGTCAAGGAGTACCTGAGAGCTTGACAAATGGAGTGCCCAGGAGGCCAGGCTAAGCCAAATCATCTCCCCAGTGTGCCTCTGGCAGAGGGTGCTGTCCTGATAGCATTTTCAGGACTCTATCCCATACAGCTTCTTACCAAAAGCTCAGTACCTGAGACATGCTTTTCCAGTTTACCCTATTTTTGTATCTCCTATTGTCATTCTACTTTTTTTATTTACAAAAATTCTCTTTTAATGATCCAAAAGTCAGAAGAAGCCACAAATACTCCAAAAGCTTTTAATATTTCCAAAGGACTATTGGGAATCTCTGAACTTCACAGCAACCCATGAAAAAAGGTGTCTTGAAGATATTAAACTTCTATAACCTTGTACATATTTATAGAAATAATGTGGGGCTTTAGATAACAAATTGCTAAAGTTAAGAGTTTCATTGAGTGAATTGCTATCAAGCAAAGCTAATGTCTACTTTGGTTCTATACATCATGGAGATAAATATCTTTATTTTTTAATTATGAATTTTTTATAGAAGTACACAAATATAAAATTTATTTTTTAAATTTTTTTTGCTATAAGAATTCTACTAATCTTTTATTCTTTTTGACTTTTTTAATTTTAATCATTGTTCAAGTACAGTTTTTTCCCTTTTACTCCCATCTATTGTTATTCTTGATCTATTTTTTTAACCTGTCTTGGCAGCCAATAGTAATACTCCTTTGTTTCAAAATATACCTCGATGGCTTCCTATAACCCTTAGTATAAAATGTGATATCCTCACCATAGCCTATGGGGTAGGTTGTATTGTGGGTCTCAACATCTGCTGCTCTTCACTGTGGGAGGATTTATATCCTCACCCTTGATGACATCATATTGGGCCATGCGATTTGCTTGGGCCAATGGAAGTGGCACATTCACTTTCACACGGAAGCTTGAAGGCTATCACACAGTCTTATACCTTCTTTTTCCTCTCTTCTAGGGGATCAGAAACATCCCAGATACGAGGTGCCCCATCTACCTGGAGTGGAGATGTGCAGCCAACCCACAAAGAAAGTGTAGTATGAGTGATAAGTAAAGATTGTTGCTCCTGAGCTTTGAGGGTCATTTGTTACCAAGAACTTTGGCCTAATCTGACTGATACATTCTGCAATGTGATTTGACGCCTGACCACTTCTCCAATCTTATGTCTCACCTTCCATCACTACACTCCAAACACCTTGGCCTTCTTTGTCTTCATGGAGCATGCCAAGTTTGGTCTTACCTGCAAGCTTTTGTGTATGATGTTCCTTCTGCCAGGATTGCTTTTCCCAGAGGTTTTCACATGATTGGCTCTTCTTCATTATTCTGATCTCAGTGCAAATGATGCCTTCTTAAGAAATGCGTTCCCTAACCCCCTATCTAATGTAGCCCCCACCGCCATCACTCACTATCACATTATCTTCTCTTGTTTTGCATCTGTTCACTAGTTTGTTATTTGTTTTCCCACTTTGGAATAAATGCTCCATGAAGGCAGAGACCCTGGCCATCATAGTCACTGCTGTATCTCCAGACACAAGAAGGTCATCTGACATATAGTCAATACTCAGTGTCATGAATAAAAATTATCTCCTAAACTTTAAACCCATTTTCAATTGCCAACTGGACACCTTTTCCTAATCCTAAACTCAACAGATCCAAAGCAGAATTCAGAATTCTCTGCTGTCTCTTCTTACCCCAGCCTCTTCCTCATCCCCAATGCCCCGGTCAGTGACACCATCATTAACCCTGTCACCCAAACGGGACACCTCAGGGTCCTGTCCCACTCCTCCCTCTTGCTCGCTGTCCCCACTCCCAATCAGTCACCAAGATGGCTGTCTTCTTAATCCCTCCCTAATCCACTTTGTCCTCCTTCCCCGCTCCTGCCCTCATCCAGGCCCTCATCATCCGCTGTCTGGATTATCACAATCTTTGCAGAACAGGGCTCCCTGTTTCCAATTTTCTCCCCACCCATCTGTGCTCCACACTGCCACCAGAAGTATCTTTCTAAAATCTGATAATGTCACTCTCCTGTTTAGAAGGATTTCAAAGGAACTACAGGATGAAGCTTAACTCCTTAGAGACCATGAGATAGCTTTGCGTTCTGGTACCTGCCATGCACCCAGTGTCTCTCCTACCTCTCACCACATCCAGCCACACTGACCCAGGACCGCCACCCCAACATGGATCAGTACTCACTGCTCTCTCGCCTTGCAATGCCCACCCCAATTCAACTCCGTGCCCCCTCCCCCCGCAGAAACACTCCTATCAGCATCCACCTACTGAGAGCTTTTTCTGAACCTCTTAGAAATCTCCATCATCACCACTCCCTCTCTGTAGCCTCTCCCAACTCCTTCCTCCCCTCCTCCTGTAACAGTGAAAATAGCTCTAATTATGAGCTCCATCCTTTTTCCTCCTTCAACGCTCTACGCAATCTTCTGTTATGAAAGATCACATGGCATCGTATGCTTTTTGGGTATAGGTAAGTCTGTGTGTCTCTTAAGAGCTCCCCAGGCAATCTTTCTTGTTCGAGTCCCCAGGAATTCACACAGCACCCAACAGACTCATAGCGTGTGCTCAAGAAAGCTTATTCGAGTAAATAGGCGGATAGAATAGATGGTATTAAGTATAAGGAGAGAGAATAATAGGTGGGTAATTACGTTACAAGCCAGAGCCCTTGTGTGCGTGCCTGGACCAGGAAAAAGAATGTAAATAAGAGTGGAATCAACCCTTAGTTTCAGTTCTGCCCTAAGAAAGCCACCCTACGAGATGGAGCCTTGTAGCAGGAAAGAGGACCTCCTCGCTGCAGACCTCGCTGGTGCATTTACCAGAGCCATGACTCTCAAACTCTCTGGCCCAGGGGCTCTCCCTCGTGTATAGCACAAGGAAGGGCTTTACTAGTGTTGCTCTTGGTTTGCAGATTCTGAAAGAGAAATTAAGTGATGCCCCCAAATCACGCAATAGGAAGCAGCAAAGTTAGAGCTTGAACTCAGGGTCTTTGTTTCTGAACTCTGTGCCCTCTGCATGCAGCTGGGCCGCCTTCCCCTCCAAGGAGAGCACCACTGAGTAGATGATCACTTGTCCCCAGCACCTCTAAGGCTCGTACTTTCTCCCTCTGGGCTGTCTTTAATTGCTTTTTCCTCCTAACCTGTCACAGTCCCAAGGCTCTGTTAGGGCCACGCCTCCTGGGAGGGGGCTAGGGCCCTGGGCTCCTCCTCCTGGCCCAGGAATCGGAGGCTCCTCCCCAAGAGAGAGCAACAAGATCCTCAGCACAGCCTGTCAGAAGCCATCGTCACTGTCATTTTAGGAGATTCCAGTTCCAGCTTAATGCTATTGGAGGCTGAAAATAACCCCTCCAGTCTTGCTGCTTATTTCTTAAATGCTCTTCTTAACAGTAATGATGGCACCTGTGGGGGCGGAAACAGACGGGATTTAGGCTGAGAGTTGGTTTCATGTCACCTAAAAGGATTATTTTATACCATCAAGAACCATCAGAAAGATAATTCCCCTCCTAGTGGGGAGGATGGATTAGGCCTTTGCTTCAGATGGTACTTTATGAAAAGATTATTTAAAGATTATAGGACAAAATGGATACATTTGACATCTGCTAGGGCTGGGTGTTTTGGCTGCCTGGGAAATAACTTACGTAATTAGTAACTGGCTTGCCTTGGTGCTAATCTAGACTCTGTCTGCACACAAATGTCCTGTTCTGGAGCTTTCTTCCCTTTCTCCCCCCTGATTTTTGACTAAGAGTGACACAGAATGCCACCACCTCCATGAAGTCTTCCCTGATCTCTCGCCGCCAGATGTGATCACTCTTGCCTCCAGACTCCCTCCCCTCTTCAAAGGTCTCATCACACGCCTGTGCCTTCTCTCCCCAGACCTGAAGCACCTCACACACACACTGGTGTTTGAGCCCCGCAAGGCTGCACATACAATAGGCACTGAGAGATATAAAAGCCTCTTTGTGCTCTGGCCTCAGCTGTTCCCCCAGACAAGGTAGGGAAGGAGGGTCTTAGAGGCCTTGAGGGGCCAGGAGGAAACTGGTGTTGCTTGGTGCGGGGGTTCTGCTGGTCTGCATCTCACCATACTGTCATCCACAGAGGGGCTTTGGGGCTGAGGAGCATGTGCTGTCCTGTGGGTCTCTAAGAAACACTGCCGCCCAGACATTTGGCCAGACACCTGGACTCCCCCCTGCTCATGTATTATGGTGAGGCAGATTTGAGAAAAGATCCTTGATGAGGCTCCTTGCAGAAGCAAGTCTGGCTTTACTTGGAGCTGAAAAAGCCTTTCTTCTGAATCCCCAGATGTCTGTGAATCAGCCGCCACTTTTGTTCAGAGCATTCCCTATGGCTACTGACCTCCCAGCCTCTCCCCACCACTGCCCTCAGGCCTGCACCGCACCAATGCCAGCTCTCATGCCTCATACTCTTCCCTGGATCCAAGAAACACACAGTTTGCTCCTCCTGGACTGCCCTCCCCTCCGGCCTTCTCCATCCCAAGAATTCCTCTCCCAGCCTTCACACCCAGCTCAGGTGTCACCTCCTCTAGGAAGCCCTCTCTGATGCCTCCAATAGATTCAGAGCCCCCTTGTTTTCCTAGTATTTATGGTCTGAGATATAGAGGGGAAAATATCACCATATCTAAAAGCATGCACTAATAAACAGCCATTAATAATAAATAACCAACCATGTACTGTGTGCCTGTCGTGGGCAATGCACTGACCTCTGCACTAGGATAAAGCAATGAACAAAACAGACCAAGACGCTTACCCTTGAGGGTCCCATGTCCTAGTGAGGAGCCCAACAAACACAATAATGAGTAAATCATGCAAGTTAGAGGTGAGTACGAGTGTGCAAAAAGGAAAAAGTAGGGAAGAGTGAAGAGGATGGGGACTGTTGAGGGTGACCAGGGAGAGGGTGGGGAGGGGTTGAATGGGGGAGCCTGGACAGGCCTCGCCCCATGGGTGACATTCAACCAGAGACCGAAAGAGAGCAAGAGATGGCCAGCGGATTTCCGGAGGAAGAACGTTCCTGCGAACGGTGCCAATCCAACCCGCCCCTTGTTTTCGGATGGCCCACCAAGCTAAGAATGTTTCTTACATTTTTCAATGGTTGGGAAAAAATCGAAAGAAGAGTCGTATTTCACGACACATGAAAACTAGATGAGATTCAACTTTCGGTGCTCATAAATAAAGTAGGGTTGGAACACGCTGCCCCCATTCTCTGTCTGTGGCTGCTTTTGTGCTGCAGTGGCAGAATTTTGTAGCTTTTGACAGAGACCCTCGAAGCAAAAACTATTTACTCCCTCACCCTTTGTCCAGAAGAAGTGCCCTGACCCCTGAGTTAGAGCAAAGGCCCTGGGGCAGGAGCAGGAACAGGAAGGAGACGGGCCTGGCTAGAGTGAAGGGCAGCGAGCATCCCGTAAGCTTGGTTATGCCATTTAGTTTTAATTCAGATGATGGGGAGCTGTTGCAGGATTCTGATGAGAGAAGCCACAGAGTCTGGTGTGTGTCTTAAGAGGGTGGTTTTGGCAGCTGTACTGAGACGAGACTGATAGCAGGCTACTGCTGTTATTTAAGTGAGAAAAACAGTGGCTCAGACCATGGCGCGGGCGCTGTGTGTAGGTGACAAGATGTGGCAGGATTTGCTTATGTTTTGGACATCTAGCCAACAGGATTTCCTGATGGGTTGGATGTGGGGTGTGAGAATAAGAGAGATCAAGGAGGACTCCAAGTTTTGGGCGTGAGCAACTGCAAGGTGGGACAGGTCTCTGGAGAAATACCACAGATTTCGCTCTAGCCAGGCTGACTGTGAAGTGTCTACTGGACAAGCCGCCAGCGAAGCTCGGTGTCGGTTGGAAGGGAGTCTGCAGTTCAGGAGAGAGGTCTGGAAGGAGGTGTAAGTTTGGGAGTTATACACAGACAAGTGGTATTTAAAATCGTGGAACTAGATAAGCTTGCCAAGGAAGTGCCCATGGAAAGAGAAAGAGAGGAGGACTCGGACTGAGCCATGCACAGGCCAACTTTAAGACCCCAGAGAAGGCCCCGGCTGGTATAGCTCAGTGGATTGAGTGTGACCTGAGAACCAAAGGGTCATTGGTTCAATTCCCAGTCAGGGCACATGCCTGGGTTGCGGGCCAGGTCCCTAGTGGGTGGCACGTAAGAGGCAATCACACATTGATGTTTCTCTCCCTCTCTTTCTCCTTCTCTTCCCTGTCTCTAAAAATAAATAAATAAAATCTTTAAAAACAAAGACCCCAGAGAAGAACAGCAGGAAGCAGCAGGGGAGACTAAACAGGTGTGCGTGAGTCCAGAGTGGAAGCCAGCTGGGGAGGCTGTGCCAGGGAGGAAGCAGGGAGGACCCCTGTCCAGTGCTGCCTCTGTGTGAGCAAGGTGTGGGTCAGGTGGTCACCCATTTAGCAACATGGAGGGCCTGGGTGGGCTTTACAAGGACAGGTTTGGTGGAGACACTGGGGTGAGAGATGACCGAAGGGAATTTGAGGAAAAGAGTGGGGAAAAAGAGAAATTGCAGTAGGTGCGGACAACATTTTTGAGGAGGTTTGCTGCAAAGGGGACAGAGCAGTGGGTCATCGGCGGGGGAGAAGGGCATGTTGATTAACATAAGCTAATAGAGAGCAAAACTGGTGCTGTAGGAGTGGGTGGGGGATTTTTGCTAGAGCAGGTGGGCAGCATGGGATTAATGTACCTGAGAATAGACCATAGGAGGTCCTCACACATCCCCACCCCTGGAACGCTAGGACCCACCTGTATTCACCATGTTAGGGACTTTGTATTCCGTTCAAACGTATGCATTCATTCATTCATTCATTCAAAAGATTTTCACTGAATGGCCTTTAGCTACCTGGTCTGATGCCGGATGCTGGGGATACAGCACAGACAAGTCCAGTGATCTCTGCTCCCTCGTAGGCGACATGCTTATGGGAGTAACTGAAAATCCTGAGCTCAATTGACTCGAAAGACAAGGACATTTAATATCTTCTGTAATGAAAGCCCAGATAATGTCCACAGTTATGCCATGATATAGCCTTAATCAACATGCATCACCATTGTCTACTTATCTATCCCCTACACTGACAGATCTTTAAAGGGATAATATTTATAACCTCATTTAATGCAGCCCTCACACAGGAAAGGAACTTTCAAAATGCTTGCTGAGTGGATACATAAAGCCTGAGAGATGGGGGAAAAACCTCATGGAAAATTCCTTCATAATATCCACCCCTCGGAGTTACTAAGCTACAATTTTCAAAAGGAAAACATCGCTGTGACGTCTAACACCTTGGAAGTCTGAGTTGGTTTCCTTGGATACTTTTCTCTCAGCTACCACCCAAGACTGACTGTCCCTTCTCAGTCTGGATTATTCCATGGAGTGGGGTGATGTGGAGATCTGGAGGGATAATGTGGAAGCAGAGGCATACCTGCTAACGCGAGACTAGATGTCCTGCCCCCTGGCTTGCCTAGCTACACCCGAGAGTGTGGGTGGTGACTGTTGTCCATTCTTTTCCTGGAATCACACGCTATTTACTATTCTTACTATTGGGTACTGTGTGGGGGCAGTGTATTAGGTGCCACATGTATTACAACTTTTATAGTAAAAACATTGCCAAACAGTATTCTCTTCCCATTTTGACACATGAGGAAACCTACAAGTTTCCTTGGACGTGGACGGGGGTCATTCTAACTTGGCAAGGTCACGGGGCAAGTAACTGGCAGGACCGAGACGGAAACCCATGTCCGAGTCCAAAGTTCTTGCTTTGACAGCTGTTATATCGTCTCTTACCTTCATGCTGAAAAGCAGAACAGGGAGACTTCCATTTAAAAACTCTTATTAATTATTATCTCCTCCCGTCACTGAAATTACCACAGAGCCAGTGCTCTCTAAGGTGATGTCTCAATCCAGCCGTGACAGGAGAAACACCTACCCGTGACAGCAGGTCGAGGCTGGAGATGAGGGATTCAAATGCTAATCCCTGCCACCTAGGAGGAAGGAGGAGAGGTGAAGGAGGAGGGGACCTGGGGTCCAGATGCTGTGACCAGGACTGAGGAGAAGGAAGTAGAAAACAGGACCTAGAACATCTGACAGGGAAGGGATGCTCCCACACTCTTCCTCCAAAGTGCTCCCCATTGCTGCATTTCCCCAAATGCCTGCTCTTTGCTACCATGGTGGTGATTTGTCCACCGCTGGCAGTCCCAGCTGGGATCTTGGTCACCGCCATTTGGACAAAGCATTCCCCTTTCTCTGACTGGTTCTGTCCTGGCATGACGGCCATCCAGATCACTCTTCTCAGAACAGACCTTCAGAACTAAGCCTTCAAAGCCAAGGCACTGACGGAAGAGATGGAGGGCAGGTCAGCCTGGAGGCAGACTCCGCAGAACCTGGTGGGGCACCACGAAGTCTTGCCTCCCCCCGGGGCCAGGCAGGCAGGAGAATGGCTGTTGAAATCAAACTTATTACCTCCTCCCAATATACATTTCCATGAAAAAGTTACATCATCTTTTAAGTAAACACATGCATCTGATTCCTTTTTTTTTGTTGTTCAACTTAAGTCATGTGACCTCAAGTCATATTTTATTTTCTACAATTTTCTATATTTCTGAAAATGTTTATAATAAGCATGTATTACATTTATAAGAGGGGTAGGAATGAACTAATTTCCTTCCTTCCTTCCTTCCTTCCTTCCTTCCTTCCTTCCTTCCTTCCTTCCTTCCCTCCTTCCGAGACAAGCTGCAAGTAAGACACCTGAGGCAGTAATGGAATGGTCGGTGTGCTGTAAGAATGACATTGGCTCCAGCAGAAATGGCCTCTCCCCAGTTGGAATCCCTCTGGCTGGTGGGTCTGAAAGTCCCAAGAGCAGATGCTGTGGCAGTAGTTTGCTCATTAGTGGGAATGCACCGGGGGACTGCACTCGGCTCAGAGCTTGCAGGACATGTACTGGCTGGTCCTGGGGAGCCGGGAAGAGCAGTTGCACTCATCTCAGACCACTTAGCAAGGAGAGAACTAGCCCACACAGGGAGGCAGCCTCTGAAGCCGTGAATTAGTCCTTTGCTGGCTCTCAAAGCCCCTCTAAGAAGTTGCTTTTCATTTCAAGGGGAGTGGTGGATTTCCAGGCATCACGAGGGAGTTACAGAATGCCAAGGTTCCTGAAAAGTTGTTTTTCACAAATTAAATTTTCATATACCAAATCCTACTTTCCCATACTTTTTTATTATCAAATTAAAGAAGCTTCTTGAGAGAATAAAATCAATCCACTCGTGGGAACATGACTCAAATCAAAGGTAGCACACTTTTTTTATGACATGCTTTTTTTTTAATAATAAGACCCTCAAAATAAGACACAAGTGATACATTTCTGAAAATGAGTTACAAAATACGAGCCTAACTAGAAATATCTCTCTCCTTGGCTAGCAGCTACATGGTCCAGAAGAAGCCCCATAATGATAACTGAGCTGAAGAAAGAAGTTTGAAAAGTCTTGTCCTGGCTGGTGTGGCTCAGTTGGTTGAAACATCATCCCATTCCTGAAAGGTGGTGGGTTCCATTCCCAATCAGGGCACACACCTAGGTTTCAGGTTCAACCCCTGGTCCGGGCACATACGGGAGGCAACCAATCAATGCTTCTCTCTCTCTCATTAATGTTTTTCTGTGTCTCTGAAAGTGATGAAAAAAAAGTCCTAGGGTGAGGATTAAAAAAATTTTTTTAAAGACTGAAAAGTCTCTAGAACAATCTGCTAAGAAATCCAATGTGTTTGGATATTCAGCTACTGTCTCTCAGCTCCAAATGCACTCATTCTGCCCGCTCTTGTGATAGGAGGCTGGGGCTCTGAACACCACCATTCCGGTTGGCCAGCTGGATCTCCGTCACCCAGGTGATGGGGCAGCCACAGGAAGTGCATGTGGCCAGAGTAGAAAATAGGGACATGATCTTTCAAGTTTCTTTCCTGTCCCTCTTTGTGTACTACACCCCCCCCCCACACCCTCAAGCTCCGCCCCGCCCCCCAGCAATGCTTCTCCATCCTGGAAATGGCAGCTGGTTCCAGTGTCCAGTTTTGTCCATGCTGCCAGAACTAGCTCCACAGTGCTTTGCGTACTTGTGAGGCTGTGTTGGAGCGAGGCTGCTCAAGAAAATTTCAAGAATTCTGTGAGCTAATTTTAAGCACAGTTACCATTATACATTAAATTATGTAAACGTACTGTATTTGTTTGTTGGGCTGCAGTAACAAAGCTGCCCACCCTGGGTGGCTTCAACAGCAGAAATGCATTGTCTCACAGTTCTAGAGGCATGAAGTCCAAGATCAGGGTATCTACAGGGCTGGTTCCATTTGAGGACAAATCTTCTCCATCCCTGTCTCCTAGCTTCTGGTGGTTGGCTGGCAACTTTGGCATTCTTTGGTTTGTAGAGGAGTCACCCAGATCTCTGCCTTCATGGTCATGTGCCACTCTCCATGTGGGAGTGCCTGTCTCCAAATCTCCCCTTTTTATGAGGACACCAGTCATATTGGATTAGTGCCCACCCTGATGAGCCCACTTCAACTTGATTACCTCTGTAACGACCTTAACTCCAAATAAGGTCATGTTCTGAGGTCCTGGGGGGTTGGGACCCCAACATACATACCTCTTTAGGAGCATAATTCAACCCATAACACTAACAATTAAAAAAATTCTATTTAAAAATTATAGAGAGGGAGAATAGACAATGGGTTAAGAAAGAAGAAGGACCTGAAAAATTTGAAAACACTTATTTGTAGAGATATATGCACCCCATGTTCATTGCAGCATTATTCACAGTGGCCAGGACAAGGAGACAACCGAAGTGTCCTTTGATAGATGGTTGGATAAAGATGTGGCCCCTATATACAGTGGAGTACTACTCAGCCATTAAAAGGATGACATGCTGCCATTTACAATAATATGGGTGGATCTTGAGAATATCATGCTAAGTAAAATACGTCAGATAAAAAATTTAAGAACTATATGATTTCACTGATATGTGGGATATAAAACTGAAAGCCACAAATAAACAAACAAGAAAAACAAATAAAAATTCATAGACACAGACAACAATAAGGTGGGTACTAGAGGGGAGGGGTGGGAAGTAGTAAAGGGTGAAGGGGGTCAGATCTATAGTGATAGAAGGAGATGACTTTAGGTGGCAAGCACACGATACAATACACAGGTGATGTATTACAGAATTTTACACTCAAAACCTATACAATCTTTTTTTTCTTTAAAACATGGAATCAGCTTTTACTATATATTTCAAAGATTTCTGAAGTGATAACTTCAGAAATTTGGGGAAGCTTACTAAATTTTAACATGAATAAATGTTAAAATTAAATAAAACCAAAAATACTTTATAATTACTTAAACCCATTTCCATCACTAACCCTATAAACAGCCTAAGTGCCCATCAGTAAATGAGTGGATCAAAAAACTACGGTACATTTACACGATGGAATTCTATGCAGCAGAAAGAAAGAGCTCCTACCCTTTGCAACAACATGGATGGAACTGGAGAGCATTATGCTAAGTGAAGTAAGCCAGGCAGTGAAAGACAAATACCATATGATCTCACCTGTAAGTGGAACCTAATCAACAAGACAAATAAGCAAGCACAATATGACCAGAGACATTGAACTAAAGAACAAACTGACAGTAACCAGAGGGAAGGGGGATAATGGGGGAAAGAAGGGGAAGGGTCGTCAAGGAACATGTATAAAGGACCCATGGACAAGGCCAAAGGGGAGAACAATTGAGGGTGGGAGGTGGGGGTGGGGGGAAGTGGAGGCAGGAAGATGGAAACCTATATAATCTTATTAGCAAATGTCACCCTAATAAATTTAACTAAAAAGAAAAAATATTAAAGATATAAATAAATGTTACTTATTTTTAAAAGAAGAAGAAAGAAGATGCGACTCTAAGGATTATAAGGGAGCAGCAGGAGGGAGCGGCTTTGTGGCGATGGGACAGTTAGGGTGTAGATTGTGGTGTTGGTGCTTACACAAATCAGTATATGTTAGAAAGTCATAGGATTATACGAAAAGACATCAAAATGGGTAAATGTAAAAACTGGTAAGATCTGGGCCTGTATACAAATTGATTTCACGGCACCGTGTGTTTCTGGGTTTGGATGGTGAACAGATGCCATATTGGAGAAGTGGGGTGATGGGTACAGGGCTATTGTTTTTGTAGTTCTTTCTAAGTCTATAATTACTTCAAAATTAAAACCTTTCTTTTAAACCAACAAAAGTAATTAATACCCTGAATTCATTACTCCCTGATGACTTGCTTTTTACTATTATCACTGCGGTGTCTGAGGCCGGGGCTGGCAGGTCCCTCTTCCAAGCCTCCAGCTTCTTCCCTGGTCCCCCACCACCCCACCCCGCCCCGCCATAGGGATGGCAGTTGTTTCCTACACGCGCTGTCTCTGTGCCACTCTAACGTTCCCTTTCTGCTTCTCAGGTTATCTAACGCCTGGTTAAGTAAATTCTCACATTAAATTCTCTCTGTGAACCATGCTGCTGTTTTCCTCACTGATATCACCAGTCAACACAAATGTTCTCCAAATGATTTCAATGGCTTGCATGATGGTAGCACAGAAAGCGTTTTTATTTCCCAAAACAACAAAAGGCCTACATGCCTCCTTCTACATGCTTCTTCAGATTATTCTGGAATTTTATTTCGGAAAATTGGCATTCCCAAAGGATGCTGGGAAGCGGAGCTTGCTTTGGCCTGGAAGGCAGCCTAGGCTATAGATGTCGAAGGAGCCCAGATAGATCTGTGATGATAGAGCAATCTCAGGCAATAACACTTTGTTTTTAAATATTAATAATAATTTCCTTTCCGATATAAAGGTAATCTGTGCTTATGCAATACATTACAAAGAGTTTAAATAAATGGCCACATAATCCCAGAGAGAGATATCACTGTTAATATTTTGAGGTATTTTCTCCCATAGTTCTGTGATACATAAGATAAATAGTTTGCATCTGTCTATATATGTGTATGCTTTAAAGTATGTAAAATAAAGCTGGGTTCAGATGGGGACTGACTGTGGGAGGCGGGGGCAGGCAGGGGAGAGCAATGGGGGGAGATTGGGACAACTGTAATAGAACAATAAAAAAATCCACAAATGAGCCTTTCTCTGATGTGGATGATAAACAACAGCTTGATGGACAACCTCCTTTAGCACATCACCATTATCACTTGAAAACACAGACACAGAGATACTGCGTTGATGGTGTTTCTCAAATAAGTTTTTGTACCCTCTCTTTAGCAAAAAAAAAAACAAAAAAAAAAACCCACCTGGGTTCATTTATACTACTACATTTTGGGTCTTTGAAGATAATGATCACTCTTCTTCCCTTTGATGACTAAACACAGGCTTTAGATAAAGCCTGGCCACAGAGGCAGCTCAGAGACCTGGCTTTCCAGTTCCCATCTCATTCCCACCCCAACTGCAGAACGGGGTCCTCAAGGCAGATGCTGCACCAGTCAGCCGGGAGAGGAGTGAGTGCTCCTTTGCACCTTTCCCCATTGGATTCCCCAGAGCAGAGGCGCCGCAGACCCCAGCGGGCAGGCCTGCCCGGCCTCAGCGGCTGCATGCCTGCCCGCTGCAAGCAGGAGTGCGGACCGTCGGCCTCTCCCAGAGTCCAGGCCTGTCCCCTGGGGAGCGGCCGCGCAGTAGATGTACTGGACCCCACCCACGGAGGGAGGAGGAGCTGTGGGACTCCACGCCCATCATCTCGCCAGCTAAGAAAATCATTCCTTCCCTTGTGCGGAGAAGCAAATGAGGAAAAAATGGAAAGAAAAGCTTTCTTGCCTAAGTCCACAGGCACTGTTTGCCTCTCTTCCTTTCCAGGCAGTGCGGGTCTGTGGGCGTCTGTCTGTCGGTCATCAAAATGTCTTCACAAACACCATTTTATCCTCTTCAGTTTTTATTACTATAAAACATAATGCATAGTCATTGCAATAATTGGAGCAATAAAGCAAGCCACAAGAAGAAAATGAGAAGCACAGTAATCCCATCATCCCAAACAACCACATTTTGGCATAAATCCTTCTAATCTCTGTTCCATGTGTATGTATACATTATTTTTTCACGGAATTACACAGTACCTACCGTCTTATCACATGTTTTTCGTTTAATGTACTAATTGTAAAACACCTTTACATATTTTTCTACTTGTCTGTAGCTATGTAACAAATTGTATCAAAACTTAGTGGCTTAAAACAATAATTTCATTTTGCTCATGATTCTGTGGATCGCGGGGCAACCACATTCCAGGAAACAGAGAAAGAGTTGCCCTCCCTGGAAGGGGCTGCAAGGTCACGTTTCAGAAGAACAAGTGGGAGGCAAGACTTTTAGAGCCGTCTTTGGAAAATGCAGAGTGCTACATGTATTATTAAAGGTTCTTCTTCACCACTGTAGTGGAGACTGGAGCAGGTAACTGAACAGCATCTATTTTTAAATGTGTCATCACAGATTTAGTGAATTTTAGTTTTGCAAATTTTAGAAACTATTATAAACACCTCCATGATAAAATTCCTGTACATAAAATGTTGTCTGTATCTCTGAAAAGTTTCATCAGGATAAAATATTAAAAGTGGAATTACTGGGTGATATGGTTAAAGCTGTTTGATATAAACAGTCCAATTAATTTCCAGGGAAATTCTAATTCAGATCTACTTCACTTAAAAATATGTTATTGTCTTACAGAAAAAAAATAGTTCCATCAATACTCTTCTTTAAAAATGTTATTGACTATTTTCATCTATTATTTTTTCCAGATATTTTTCAGATGTAAAAGTAATTTCCACTGAAATTCTTAACTAGAGTTTAATTAATGATCAAGCTGGGATAAACCTGGGATGAATTGGTCTCTCTCTGACATTCAGTCTTCAGTCTGGACGCCTCTGACTCTGATCTTCCTTTGTGTTCACAAGAAGAAGTTGGTAACATTCACTATTGGATTGTTCCTACCACCATACGCCTTTGTAATTATTGTTTTTACTTGGGTCACTTTCCCCACTATACTTGTTAACTGATTCTTAATGTGAAACTGGGAAAGGGCTCATTTTGTATATTTGTCCATATTCAGCCACCTTTCTAATTTTTTATTAGTTTTAATCATTTGTCACTGAATTAGCTTAGGGTTTCTGGGTAGATCATCATCGTAGTACTTTTGATTTCCTTCCCAGTAGCCTGTCTTATTTCTGTTTCCTGTCTCCATGCACTGGCTAGGATATCCAGGACAGCATTAATTAGTGTGATGAAATCGGGCATTTCAACCTTGTTCCTGGCATTAACTAGAACATATCTTTAAAAAGTATATGTACTAATGTTTAATATAAATATTCTTTATCATTAAAAAATCTTCTTTTTCTAGTTTACTAAATTCTGTTTATTCAGAATTGGTACAGATTTTTCTGAAATGTTATTAGACATCTACTGAGATCAGGAGAATTTCCTCTTAGGACTTGGTATAATGTTATATTTCATAATATTAAGTGATTTTTGTATTCCCAGAATAACCCAGTAAGAGTCATTGTGGATTGTTCTTCTAACATACTGTTGAAGTTGATTGTCAGCACTTTACTTAGAAATTTTTTGTCTATTACAGTAAAACTGGTATGTAATTTTCTATATTATGTCTTCTTTCTCAAAGTCTGTTATAGGATTATACTTGTTTTGTAAACTGAAATGGGAAGATCTTAATATTTTTCTTTACTCTGGCATGGTTTAAATGACACAGGAATTATTTGCTCCCTTAAAAATTAAAAGCAAAATTATTCTAAAATGGAGCGTGCTTAGATGTCAATTCTTTTCTTTTTAATTATTAATCTAATCAGATTATCTGATTTTTCTTGAATCAATTTTATTAGTTTCAGGTAGATTTTTTTTTATCTTCACCTAAGGATACATTTATTGATTTCAGAAAGAAAGGTCAGGGGAGGGAGAGAGAGAATATAAATCAGTTGCTTCCTTCTGTATGCACCCCAGCCAGGGATCGAACACGCAACCCAGGTATGTGCCCAGACTGACTGAACTCACCACTTTTGGTGAACAAGATGACACTCCAACCAACTGAACCAGCCAGCCAGGGCTCAGGTGGATTTTTAAACAGATTAGCATAAAGCTGTTTTTGCTTAATTCTCATTTGAAATTACTGTATCTGTTAACACATTTCTTTCTCGTGTGTATTTTTAGCTCTACATTTTCTCATGCCATGAAAATATTAGCCATAAATTGTCTATTTTGTCATTTATTATAAAAATTCATTCTTAGAATTATTTGTCTATAGTATTTTTGTTTTAAAATGAATTAATTTTTAAATAATTTCCTAAATACTCTTTTCTTACATTTGATCTGCTGTAATTTTTCTAGCTTCTTGATTCATCTAGCTACTTAACTCGTTTATTTTAGTTTTCTTGTTTAATTAAAAAAAACTTCTAAAGCTATTCATTTGCCTTCAATTAACAGCTTTGACAATATTCTACAAATTAAGATAGTGTTTTCATTTCTGAACTTTTGAATACTGAAAATATCCTCCTTTACTTAGTAGTTTAACAGTTCCAAGTGCTTGGCAGGTCTGTGGGACTTCTGAGATTATTTCATTACGGTAAGCAAATGTGGCTTAACAGCGTCTGATTTACCAGTTTATTGATGTTTATTTATGATCTAGTGCTATATAGATTCTTAAATGTTCTCGGCACACTCCCAGAGATCAGGATGAGGCTAGGCAGGCTCCCTCCCCACAGACTGTGGGGGGATTTAAGTTCCCATCCCTCCACGCCCATCCCCTCCTCAGTGCCCACTTTAGCAAAGAAAGTAGGTTCAGGAATAAATGTGACCAAACAAGCACCATAAACATCCTAAACATCCTGGGTTAAGTTATTAAGGCACACTCACGTTATTATTATGAAAAATGCCTTAGACAGGTGTCCCCCTGCTCTGCCCCACACTTCTGGCTGCCCCCGCTCCCCGAGGAGATGACAGGGATGGAGAGCAGTGGACTGCCTGGACCGAGTGGGTCCTCGGCAGAGCCCCAGCGGAGTGAGCACACGGCTTGCCCTTGCCCTGGGCTCCTGAGCGGCCGGGGTCTCCTTGCCAGCAGCGAGACTCTGAGGTATGACAGGGTTGTATGCTTCATACACATTAAGAACAGTAACTTCTGCCACACTCGGGAGGAACTGGTCAGCACAGCTCAGGCACTGTCTGGACTCTGTGGATTCTACGTGACATTTTTATATATGCACCATAGTTTCCTCTTCGTCACATTTTGTTGTCATTTTTGTCTCATGTGGACTCTTCACTGGACCATTCTCCAAGGTGGAGCCAAGCAGACCACACGGAGTCCACTCCTCCTTTGTGTTGAATCCAGTTACCTGTGGTTTTCTCGTCGTCCTGGTGTCCCTTGCAGGCCGGGACAACCGTGCAAGGCACGAGCAGCCTAGTCTGAAGGGGTGTGCAGACCCCTCTCCTGTGAGACACACATGTGCCCCTCAGGATCTGCACCCAGTACTGTGTCTGGCCACCAGGCCAATATCTAGAGACAAGGCACAGCCCAGCCTGCCGAGTGGAGCGTTAGTTGAAATAAGGGAAGAAAGAGACCAGCCACGGGACCTGATAGAAAGACAGCCTGTTTCATGTTCCACTGAGGCCCAGCTCGGTGACTTCACCCTGCAAGGATGGGGCGGTGTCCTCTAGGGCAGGACCCTCAGTAGTCCATCTAGTGGTCATTGAGTTAAGCCCTCGTGGATTTACGGCTCCAACTGAGGCCACTGATGGAGGGCGAGGCCCTCACTAGGTGAAATGCATGACAGTTTTGCCAGAGTCAGCTGGATCTTCTGAAGAAAACTTAGCCAGAAAATCCAGGCTCCACTCACTGGGTTTCCCTCTTCTCTCAGAAGGTGGCCCAATAATTCTTCACTGACTTGTGAGTTCTCTGATACTTTCAACCAGGTTTTGGAAATTGCATTTTGTCTAGCTTTTCTAGTCATTCTTGGCAGGAGAATGGGTGTGACCTGCCGATTCAGCTGTCACTGGAAACAGCACCGTGCCAGCCATCACATCTGTAGGAACCGTGAGGCAGGGGAGATGACAGGAAGGGGTTCGCTCATCCCCCAGCAGTCAGGTATTTCCAGGGAACCTGCTCGGGTGGTCCACACAACAGTCCTGCTTCTGTCTCATTGGCTGGAAGTTAGTCACATGGCCACACCTGGCTTCAGATGGATGGATCACGTGGGCCACTAGCATGACACACTGCCACCCTAAATGAAGCTTGGGTTTGCCTTGACCGGTGTGGCTCAGTCGCTTGGGCAGCATGTTGCAAAGTGAAAGGTCGCCAGTTCAGTACTCGGTCAGGGCACATGCCTGGGCGGTGGGATCATCCGTGGTCGGGGTGCCTGTGGGAGGCAGCCGATCAGTGTTTCTATCTCACATCGATGTTTCTCTCCCTCTCTTTCTCCTTCCCTTCCCCTTTCCCTAAAATGGACAGATAAAAATCTTATAAAAAAGAACCTGGGGTTTTACTACAACGAAAAGAATGGAAGTTGGGTAAGCAACACAGCCTCTGACACATTCCTCTATAAAATAGAAATAATATTAATACCTAACTTATAAAGTTAATGTGTGGATTAAAAGCTATAAAGTAGGTAAAGCTGTTAGCACAGTGCCTAGCACATGGTCAACGTTAGCGATGGTGCTGCTTATTATATAGGGTGTGGCGGAAGTAGGTTTACAGTTGTGAGCACCTGAAGAGTTTATTTTTGTATTATTATTGTATTGTTTTTCCACACAACAACTATAAGCCTATTTTTACCCTCCTTGTAGTATGGGAATTTGAATGTAATAGATTATTATGTGATAAACAGGAAAAAGAAGCAACCTTTTGATTTATAACAGCTGATTACAAATCAAGCCCAGAGTAGATATCAAACGTGTGAGTTTTTCTCATAACTACACTCCCGATTTTTGGGACTATCTACATTTTATTATAGTTTCATTATTTTTGTTCTAACAAAATGCGTAAATACATGTGATTGACTTCTTGGACCTTTGTAAGACCCATCTTGTTAAACAACAACAACCTACAGAACAAATCCTCTTGTCAGAAAAAGGTCCCGATTCTCAGCTGTACGTGTCTCACACTCACCACGCCCAGAATAGCTTCCATACGAAATTCGCGGATATTTTGACAGTTCTCTGCCCTTCTCTCTGCTTCTTACAGCAGCCACGCCCAGACTGTCTTACACACACACAGGGGCCACCGACCTGTTCATGACCACAGCCGCCATGAAACAACAGAAATGATCCCATCCGCCTTCTTGCAGGGATCAGGCACGAGAGAGTGAGCATGTGTGTGTGAGCGTGTCTGTGTGAGCATGCATGTGCGAGTATGTACCTGTATGTGAGCATGTGTGTGAGCGCCTACCTGTGTGTGTGTCTGTGTGTGAGCATGCGTCACTGTGTGACCACCTGTGTGTGTGCCTGTGTGTGTGTGAGCATGTCTGTGTATGTGTCTGTGTGTGAGCTGTGTGTCAGTGTGTGGCCGCGTGTCTCTGTGTGTGTGTGAGCGTGTGTCTGTGTATGTCTGAGTGTATGTGCGTATGTGTCTGTGTCTGTGTGTGAGTGTGTGTCAGTGTGTGACCATGTGTCTTGGAACCCCAGCATGGCAACAGTGTTGCAGTTGCTGATTGTAAGAAGAAAAATTACCGGAGTGACACAAATTACTAATTACTTTATTATGCAGCAAGAAGAATAAGAAGCTGGAAGTTGTTTCAGCAAATTCTCTTTTTAAGCAAATAATTGTTGGGTTTCCAAAGCTCTAAATTAAGTAATTCTCCTCAAGACCTTGCTTCAGTCTCCTGCTTTGAACTCCAGCGGCTGGCAGAGCATTGCAGCTGGCTCTGGGATGGGAAGTAGGTTTCCTTTGTGATTTTTTTAATGGGCTATCCTGAAGATGATAGGGGTGTTTGTCTGGGGTGTTTTTCCGTCAGTCATTAGGAGTGGTTTTACTCAATCATTCTGTTTTTCCTCCCATTCTGTAAGAGGTGGCATCGGGTAATAAAAAGATATTTTAGAAAAGAAAGAGAAGAAGACCCTAGAATAAAGTTTAAGACCAAGGTCCCTGATTTTGTGACCTTGGGCCTAGGTGCCCCCTTCATCTGGACTGGAGGAGCGAGACAGCATGTTGACACTTTTTAAACTGAGAAGCACTGAGCATTCAGTGCTGCAGGGCCCTGTATTATTATTCAGGTGGCAAAGAATGACAATAGTAAGAAGCTGTATTAAAATAATTATAATAATGGTTCGAATTTTTTAGAAGGCTTTCAGGATATGGCACGTGCCTGGCATTGGTTGAAGCGCTTTACAGGTGTTACCCCATTCAACCCTCAGAACAGCCCTTTGAAACAGGTTCTAGCGTGTCGCCATTCTACCCAGCAGGTGCCGAGGGCATGAGTTGCCCAAGATCCAGAGCCAGAAAGGGCAGAGCCAGGGCTCGAGCCCAGACGGTCTGGATCCAGAGTCAATGCTCAGACCTCCACAAACCACCCCTAGCCTACAGCAGGAGGTGGCAACTGACCCGCCGGCTCGAACAATCAGCTTGATTCTCTGGCCGTCTGCTACTCAACCACAGGTCAGGCATCCCTGCCGGGCATCGCAAAGATGTTCTTCTGTGGCGACAGTCACAAAAAGGGCCAACTCCACCCAGAAGTAACTGAGATGGAGAAAGAGGGTGGAGAGTTGTGGGAACAGGAGGCGGAGGTGTGGGGTAGAAACAGTCTGTCACTGGGCTGGTGTACACAGGAGCCCAATCCACTGCCAGCCTCCCAAGGGGGACAGTCATTCATAACAATCTACCTCCAAGCGCCAGCAGGATCTGAGGGGGAGGAGAAGTCGGGTGGATCAGATGTGTTCAGGGCGAGCAGGGAGGGGAAGGTCTGAGGGGAGGCCTGGACACGCGGTGGTCCAAGCAGGGGTCCCGTGAGGGCCGGTGTGTCTGTCAGCGGGCAGCTTTGTGGTCTGAAGAAGGCCTGTGTGACACGTGGTGAGTTCAGCGGTGGCCGTGGGCAGAGCAAGGGGACTGAGACAGCCTGTGCCCCTGCAGAGTTTTGCCTCCATCAGATTTTACAGACACGACCTGCGTGCCTGGCTGACAAGAGCCGACAGACTGAGTAGAGGCTGCGTCCCGTGTGGGCCAGAGGCTGTGGGACACTCTGTGGGAAACACCACGGGTGAAGTTCCTCTTTCTGCAGACTAGGGACAGTAGTTCCCAGACTGGCTCACCATACTCAGGGGTCAACAACAGTGAGCAAGACACACACCACGTAAACAGCAACCAGAAGCCCAGGGAACGCTCCGACCCAGAGGGAGGTGGGGTCCCCAGTGCCTGGACCCCGGAACATGATGGCGTTTCTGCCTTGCCAGACCACAACTTAGCTGGCAACTTTAAAGCTGGGAAATCAGGACACAGGAGCAACCCCATAGGCCAAGTGTGGTCCGTGGGGAAGATCGCCTTGCTTGGGTCCCCAGGTCAGGGGAGCCGACACCACATAACAGAGGCCCTGCGGCCTTCAGCAGCTCGGTCGCACTCAAGGACAGCATGCAGCCCTGGGCCCCAGGCAGCTCACCACCTGGCCAGACTGGCAAATGTCGCAGCAGGAGGTTAGCAAAACTGATACTGCCCTAAATGAAACTCTGTGGCTCTGCAGGGGGCCATGTTTGCTCTGCAATATTTTCTGATGATATGTATAGAATGGAACGTGCCTCTGCAATGCGGGCCTCCAATAACAAGCGCCCGAGACAGAGGCGGCCACACGCAGAGAGGGGTGCTCCGAGGCGGCGGCCGGGCAGGGGATGCAGGTCCACGCAGGGAGGAACATTCCAGGCTTGCAGGACAGACACCATGAAGTCATATTTCAGCAGCAGCATGAGTACTTCAGCACAGTGGCAACAGTGCTAAGAATGCAGCGTGTGGGGGTTCAAATCCCAGCCGGCCAGGACTTGTGTGAACATGCAAAAGCAGCTTCACCCCTCTGAGCCTCGAGTGCCCTCGTGCGTGGAATTAATACAATAACCTGCCCCTGACCTTCACCCATATCCCAACCTTCCTTCAGACTGGGTGATGGACAGATATCGGGGTTATGTGGTGACTGAGCAGATGACGCATGTGCTACAGCCTGGTACGTAGGAAACACTCTGTCATGCCCAGCCCCTGAGTCTGCCCCTGCCCAGACCACCGAGTCTGTGAGTTCTATGGTTTAGAGATGATTTCCGACCGGTAACCAACAGTCCGACTTTCACGGGGGAGAGACACTGTGGAGGGAGGGGTGAGCTTCAACGCCAGCTTCTCTGCTGAGCTTTGACTTCAGAGGTGGCTGCCTGCGGGGGAGGGCGTGTGGGAGACTAAGCCCGGAAAGTCCTGAGCATCTTCCTCTGTGCCTTCGACTCTTCATTAGTCTCTGGAATGAGCCTTGAGGAGAAATGGAGACGGACAAGGAGGCTGAGGTGGGCTCTGGCTGCCACCAGAGCATGGCATCCGGCATCTGGGGGCTGAGACCATTGGGAGTCCGCAGGGGGCTAGCCAGAGTCTCTGCCCTGAGTGCACCCCATGCAGACAGCCCCTACCAGGGCCAGTGGACAGGAGTCCGTGGGCCCGTGCAGGAAGGCCAGGGGAGGGGACCGAGGGAAGGCATGCCACCGTGTCAGCACCTCCATGTCTCATGGCCTCTTCACCTCCCACTGCACAGTGCAAAGTGTTATAAACTTGCCCCTTCGAGGAAAGTGGCAAATCGATGGGAATGAGGACACGAGAAGGTGAAGGCAGGGGCAGAGGACTAGCACTTATGTACACAACAAACTAACTCCTGCGAATGACAGAGCAAGGATGGAAGAGACCCTCACATAGCTGTGCGTGTTTTTTTAGCCTCTGTCCCCAGCGGCAGAGGTCTTTGCGGGTCAGACTCTCGCCTTACTCCTCTCTGCAGCCCGGCAGCCACCAGGGGAACTGGAACACAACGAGCGTCAATGGAAACAATTCTTGAAAGAATGAGTGAACAAACGAAAAAAGCTCCTGTGGCCCATGTGTGGGCTGCGTCCACACTGCCGATCACTTGGAAGGGGTTCTAGGTAGAACGAATGTGGAGAAAGGTCACAGGAGCCCAGTCCTCGGCCTCCCAGCCACCCTCTCACATGCCTGCCTCTGTCTTACCCTCCTGCCGGGTCTCGGTCTCTCTGGCTCACCCTTCCCGCTCTCATGGGCCTAAAACATGAATTCATCCTCTCTCTCCCTACTTGAGAACCTTCTGTGGCTCCCTGTTTCTCAAGGCATCAAAATCCTCCTGCAGCTTTTAAGCCTCCGCATTCTCCCAGCCTGCATGCCTCCCCCCTGCTCCACTGTTACTTGCTCCCACCACCCCGAGCCTCCTCCTGGCTTCCTAACCCAACCCAGACAGGCCCCAGGGCTCCACTGGTCTGATGGCCCCTGAAGCCTCCAGGCGTCAGGAATCTGGGCGGTGCGATCTGGCACCAGCGGGTTGTCGGTCCTTGTTCTCTGGGTGAATCCTGTGGGAGCATGAAGACTAGATTTCCAGAAGAGGGAAGCATGTCACATCTTCTGTGTCCCTCCCTCCAGTACTCAGCTTGCGATGGACAGATGAATCATGTCTGAGATTATAAAATAATTGATTAAATTCCATTTAACAAGCACCTACTGGGCTCCAGCATGCGGTATTCACAGGTGTGGGAGACACAGTACCTCTTGGCGGCAGGGGACAGGGGAAGAAGAGATACCAAGGGCCATTCTAATGCAGAGGAGCCCATGCTCAGGAGGAGTGGGAACTGAGAAGAGTCACCCAGCTCACTGCACAGAGCTGGCAGAGCCCAGTCTCCCCAGAGAGGTGACGGCCAAGGGGACTAAGCAAGAGTTAGCAAGGTAGGACTTCTACAGGCGGGGCCACCGCTTGTATAAAGGACGGGGTGGGGGGTGAAGTTGCAAGTGGAGTCTGTGGCCAGCCCGTGGAGCCTCATGGGTCCTGCCTCAGAGTTTGAACATTATCGCTAAGCTTTTGGGATATTAATGAGGGAAATGAACTCACCAGCAGGCACTTGAGTTACCCACAACTTTGAACGGAATACGACATCTCGTAGGGTCAGCCAGAGAAGTAACAGCCTTGCGGAGGAATACCCACAGAAGTGTCTCTAAGCATTCTGTGCTCAAGCAAAGGATGTTCTCCTCTCCACCTGAGGTTAATTTTTAATCTCAATGAACAGGCTTTATGAAAAGCAATCATTGTTTGTACTGAGAGACTGGATCCCACCAAAACTGGGGAGTGGCCCCCGGCTCTTTCACAGGCCCTCCGGACCCCCTCCCACCCACTCACCTGCAGCTCAGACCCCCATCACTCCTTCACTTCCCCACTCGCACCCTCCCTCACTCAGACCAAAACATCCTTCTCCATCCCACAGGGCTGTGCCTTAGTGTTCCTCGCCCTCGCCTCTCCCGCTGGATTCGGGCCAGTTGCTTGTGCCTCTGGGCCTCCGTGACCTCATTTGTGAAATGACTATAACACACCTCACCCTAATCCAAACGGTGTCCCCAACCCTAACTTTGTTCTGGACAGTATGGTGAGCAGTTAAAGCAGATCCATGTGATGATAAAGCCACATAAAGCACACGCCACACTCAGGACATGACAAGTGTCCATCATTATTGGTTCCTCTGCCCTTTCCTGTTCATGTCGCAAACCTGAAGTTCAGGGGTGCAGGCTAATTGATCTTGGACCCGTGCTCAGGGCCTGTGAATGGGATGTCCCGAGAGCAACTTCTTAGCTGAGCATTTGTTCAAGTAAACGGAAGTAGGGCTGCTCATGGGCTATAATGCCTATGACTCCACTTAAAAATATATCTCCTGAAGGAGGGAACACTCACGGCACACCTGCCAAAGCTCAGGACTTGATGTAGACCGTGGGGCTAATCCTCCTAAGAATCACAAAAGTGGATATTACCCCCATTTCACAGATGAAGAAACTGAGGCTTACAGAGGTCAACTGTCTTGTTCAAGTCACTATGTCCAGTCAGGCTCATTGAGGAGAGACAGAGAGTAAGAGAATACATGTGCATGTCTGTACTAGTGGCCTTTTAGTCACCCTCAGGCTACATGCAAAAAGTCACCATCAATTCTGTCATTTCACTAACTGGTTGTAAGATGCAAGACATTAGACAAATTATCTCCCCTTTCTGTGGACTTCAGTGTTGTTTTGTCACTCTTGTTTGCATGTTTTTTTTTTTGTTTATTTCTTAAATCCATAAAAGGGTGGAGGTGAGATACAGCAGGGTGGAGCTTGGGGCAAGGCGGGGCAATATAAGATATACGGTCCCCCTATCAACACCAACCTCCTAAGATTCTCTACAAGATTTCCCCTCATTTCTGTATGAATCACATTCCTCATTTCCAGAACCAGTTGTTTGAAAGCCACCATTCCAATCAAGCCCCCAGCTGTATTTCCTGGCTTTGCAGCCCATGCCTTCATTTGTAACCAGCGCTCCCAAAGTTCGTCTAGTGGTTAGCTGGTCAGGGCTCACTGCCTTCGCACCCCGAGGGCAGTCATCAACATCAGAAAGGAATTGAAAATGAGAGCACAGGGGCATGTTAGCGCCGGGAGGAACCTCTGGGACCATCTACAATCCCCTCATTTTACAGGTGAGGAGGCGGAGGTCTGGAGGAGTCCAGAGACTCTCCACGGCTCCACCAGCAAAAACACCTTCCTAATACTTGCTTCCAGGCATTTACAGACTAACCGTGGATCCTGATTTCACGGAAATTAGAGGGATCAACGGCCAGCAGGATTCGAATGTAGTGGGCTATAGGCACGGCGGCTGTCAGGAACAGAACTGCTCAGAGTGATTGAAGGATGCTTCCCGAAATAACTGTGTTGTGAAATAGGCATTCAAGTGTGTGGTGAAATGTAGAGGATTTTGCTTCAAGACTCTGAGGCAGAAATTCAAGGTCTCAGAGGTTGTGGCACATGTGGTTGTTTGTGGCCAGTTGTCTCTGCCAATCCCTAGCTCCTCTTCTTCCTGATTTTTCACTGGGTGTACGAACACTGGGGATGGGAACTACATTTCCCAGCCTCCCTTGCAGACAGGTATGGCCAGGTGATAAGTTCGGACCAATGAGATGTAAGACAGAAGTGTCATGTGTACAACTTCCTGGAAGTGTCTGTATAGGAATGGCCGTGCCCTTCTTTCCTCCTTCCTTTTCCTGCCAACTCTGCAGATATGATGGGTGGGTCCTAAGCAAACATCAGGGACACACTAATGTTGGCAGAGCAGCTAGTTTCAGGTGGCCTACCCCCAACCTCCTTACATTAGAATTTCTATCTTTCATCCTTATTTTTCTTCAGCTGAATCTAATTCTAGCTGATGCAGACGTAGAAGAGGAATCATTTCAGAAGGCCCTAGCGAAATCCAGAGACAGAAGCAGGGAGGCTGACTTGCAGAGAGTGGAAGTGAATTGAGAAGAATTCTGACACGGACGCTCGTGGAGCTAGAGGACGTCCTAGACAGACCAGTGACTCTCACACTTCATGCGTCAGAATCACCTGGAGAACTTCCTAAACCCGCTGGCGGGGCCCACCCCAGAGGTCCTGATGCAGTTAGTGTGGAAGCTGGCGCCTGCGCATGTGCATGTCTCGTGAGTTACCAGGCTGTGGATGCTACTGGTTCGGGGAACCACATGTCGGGAATTATCGTTCTAGATTTTTCAGATACTTATCAAAACTCGGCTTTCTTGGGTGAGTGTCAGCTTTGCATCTCTCTAAGAAGGAGATGAGGTGATTTCAGCTGCCATCAAAGACCAGGGAGTGGGGAGAGGCATGAGAGGGTCTGAACAGCTTGGGCAAGCTGAGCATCCAGTGAAAAAGATTTGTGATGCAAATGACTTACTGGTGGTGTTCAGCTGGGAGCAGAAGGGGTTTCAATATGGTGAGCCAAATCGACTTCATTACCTGACAATTAGCTCTGAATTAATGCAAGACCGTGCTGCCTGAATGTGCTCTAAGGAAGAAGTCCCTGACAGCTTGAGATAGGCAGGCCCTGAGACATCGATCTGAGCTGGATGCAGAGAGGGCTTTTTCTCAGCTTGCCAGTGTACTCTGAGCTCAGAGCATGGTCAGCACCCCACTGGAGGCCCTCTCCAAGTTTTCTCCCTCCAGACTGAGCCCTGATTAACCCAACTCAGCCCCGTCCGAATGGACCTGGTCTCCCAGTGCCCTTGAACCTCCAGGCTTGCACACAGGCTGCTGACTGTACAGCAGCAAGATGCTGCAGGATGAAGCTCATTGAGTTCTAGAGGAGCAAACTGTGAGCATAGTGTGAATATATTCTGAGTATATTTGACCTCCTCCATTGAAGTATAAATCCCCAGGAAGCAGGAATTATTTTTCCTCTCTCTTTAGCTAATCCTGCCTCCATCTTTTTTTCTCCCCTCCCCTGCCCTCTCCTTCCCTCCCCACTCTTCCTCTGATACGGTGCACACAGGAATATGACCATAATAAGTGATGACCAATGAATTGAGGATCATTGGGACTTCATTTATTTACTTACTAAACATGTACCAGCATACAGATCACCATGTCCTGACCACATAAAACTCATAGCCTAGTCTAAGAGCCATGCAAGCGAAGAAGTAAAAACAAAAACAAAACAAAAAAAAGAACACCAGAAAGGGTCTTGGCTGGTGTGGCTCAGTGGATTGAGAGCCAGCCTGTGAACTAAAAGGTCTCTTGTTCAATTCCCAGTCAGGGCACATGCCTGGGTTGTGGGCCAGGTCCCCAGTAGGGGGCATGTGAGAGGCAACCACACACTGTTGTTTCTCTCCCTCTCTTTCTCCTTCCCTCCCCCCTCTCTAAAAATAAACAAATAAAATCTTTAAAAAATAAAACAAAACCAGAAAAGTATGCTCTGTGGCCCTAAAGGCCCTACACACACGGAGTGAGGCTCAGGGCACCCTGCAGACCAGTGTCTGCCCGGCGAGAAGTCCTGTAAGCATTCCAGTGCAGAGTGTAAACCCTTTGCCTTCACTTGCCATCTGCCCACTGCCCCCTGCCCCCGCCCCCTGCTTCAGGCACAAGCAGGTCACTGTCCAAGGGCATTCTCCTGAGCCCTTGGGTGCCTCCAAATCCTCAGGATCACTGACTCTGAGAAGTCGAGGTGAGCAAAGGAAAACAAAGCAACTGGACACAGGACTTCCAGGAGCCAGCTCTGCCCCGCCCCCAGCCCAAACACCTGACCCACGCCCCTACCTGTGGGGTTTTTGCTTCCCAGTATCGCAAGTTTAGCAGCCTTGCATCTGCATCCCTGATAGAGCTCTCTTAAAATAGTTGTTTTTGACAAATGACTCCTAGTTTTCCTCCTCTTATTTGAAAGATGCTGAGCTGTCCGTCCAAGGAAGGAGAATCGAACCGATGTCCACCCATCTGTCATACTCTCTCCAGAAAATAATGATCTCCTCACATCATTTGTGACCTGACTCTGGTTCAAAAATGTGAAGATATCAAATTACACATGTATATTGCTTCCCAAAATGCTTTAACTTCCATAACCTATTTTTAATTTAAATTTTAACTTTTTAACTTTAGGGTGGAATAATGGACAGAGATAACTGTATGTTTTTGGTGTACAATGTAATCATCAGATACGCACACGTGTTCTGGAATGATCACCAAGACACATAATTAGCACGTCCATCACCTCACTTGGTCACTACTGCATGCGTGCGGTGAGAATGCTTACGGTCTGCTCTCAGCAGCTCTCGAGCAGCCAGTAGGTACTGTTAGCTGCAGCCAGCATGCTCTGCATTAGCCCTGAGAACTTCTTCTTCTTGTGACTGGAGGTTTGTACCCTTGACCTACATCATTCCCTTTCCCCCCACCCCAGAGCCTGGCATCCCCCATTCTATTCTCTGTTCCTATGAGATCAACTTTATTATTATTATTTTAAAGAATCCACATATAAGTGATACTATACAGGATCTGTCTTTCTCCATCCATGACCTTATTTGACACCCTAATCATTCTGGGAGTTCTCCCCACATTACCGGAGAGCAGTCGCCAAAGAACTGAGATCTCCTTGAGGGCCTTTGATTCTCTGGACCCTCTGCTCTTCCCATCAGACCATGCTCTCCCCACCACCTGCCGCAGAGAGTGTGCACCCGATCTGGACCCAGAAAGTGTGTGTGTATGTGCGGCAGCCTCACCTCCCACCCACCTCCTCTACCGCTGCCATCACACCAGTTTGGAAACCCTGAAGCAGAGTTGTCAAGGAGAATAAAAAAATGTCAGGACAGCCCTGGCGGGTGGCTCAGCTGGTCGGAACATCCTCCGGTGCACCAAAAGGTTGTAAGTTCGATTCCTGGTCAGGCCACATACCTACATGGTGGGATTAATCCCCAGTCAGGTGGATACAGAAGGCAACCGATCACTGTTTCTCTCTCTCTCTAAAATCAGTGAATACATCTTCTGGTGAGGATTAAAGAAAAAACTATATCTATAAATATCAGGACACGACAATGTACTCAGGACAGCATCTGTATCAGGCAGTGTCCTCCAGAGAAACAGAACAAACAGGGGGTGCGTGTGTGTACATAAATAAAGAAATACATACATTTTTTCTAAATATATACACTTTAATGTTATACATAAATAAGTATAGTTCTGGTGATGGAGGGCGACCTGACCCTGGATGGTGAACACACAGTGCAGTGTGCAGGTGACAGTATCATGCAGAATGGTGCACCTGGAACCTGCACAATGTTGGTCACCCCAATACATTCAATAAAAAAGAAATAAATATATATTTTTAATAAATATATTTTTCTGAATATATGTATTTTATAAATAAATAAAAAACCGTTAAGCAATGGGCTGATTTGATTTTAGGACCAATAAGTATAAAATCTCTTCAGCAGCCTGGAAACTCAGGCAGGATTTGATGCCTCAGTCTTGAGACGATTTCTTCTTCCCCCAGAAACCTGTTTTTGTTCTCAAGGTCATCAACTGATTGGATGAGGCCCACCCACATTATTGAGGGGAATCTCTTTTATTGAAATTCAGTTGATTCTAAATATTAACCAAATTTACAAGACACCGTCACAATAACACCCAGGTTTGTGTTTTACCAAGTAACTGGGCACTCCAGCCTCGTCAAGACGAGACATAAACAGTTGGGTCATTTCAAGGCTGTCTCTATAAGGATCTCGGAGGTGTGAGTTTGAGGGGCTTTGGGGAAACAAAGGTGCCTCTTCTCGCCAGAAACACAGAGATGGGACAGGAAGGAGCGGAATCCCTCAGGAGGAGGGGCGCTACTTCCGTCCATTGTGCCAGGAATTCGACACGTGGGTTTCTGGTCAGGACAAAATGCTGCCCCTCCCCCAACAGCACTGGCCCCTATATCCTCCTGAGGTGCCCTCATGGTAGATAGAGGGGAGATTTAAGAAAACACCTCCATTAAATAGGCTCAAGACCCTAAAATCTTCTCCCCACTTAGTCACCTTCAAGTCCTGGAGCACCAGTGAGCTGAGTCCCCACACTTCCACTCACCCTCCCATGAAATAGTCGCCCCAGGATGGATTTTCTTGATTCACTTCTCTCATCTGATAAATAACACCTGCCCTGTTCTCGTGCTTTCCTCTGACCCTGTTTATTAACAATGTTCGAGATTTTTCTTCTCCCACGATGGGTGCTAAAGGCACGGCATTCAAACTAATCACGCCGAGGGGAGGTCTCCAGCCATCCGTGGCTCTGAGCCAGCCCGTGACATTCTATTTGTCTGACTGAGGCGACACAGCTCTAATGGAAAGAGTTCTGGTTCTGGAGCCAGCCCTGGGGGTCACTCTGGTGCGCCTTGGCCTCTGCGTGGCCTCTGCGTGGCCTCTGCGTGGCCTTGAGCCAGTTCAGAACTCGCACCATAAGGACCATCTGAAGAGAGGGTTTTCCTACCTGTGAAACGAGAACCGTTGAGAAGTCCACAGTGTGAAAAGCACCTTCAAAGTGGAAAGTGCTGCCTGAGTCCAGGACCAAGCCACTTCTTACCCTCACCGTCCCAAATCCCATCTGAGCCTTGTCACCCTCACCCCCTCCGGGAGCCCTGCCGCGTGGCCTGTGCAGGTTGCTCCTGCTGTGTACAAACCACCGCAAAGGCACAGCCAGTAAAAACAAGCATTTCGTTACGCTCAAGGAGTCTGTCGGGCAGGAGTCGACAAGGCCAAGGCAGAAGCAGCTCTCGGTGCTCCACGGTGTCTGAAACCCCCGCTGGAAAGAGGCAAAGACCGGAGAGGCTCACGGGCTGGCCCCTGGAGCCACACGAGGGCCTGTGCACTCCCACGTCCAGCGGCTGGCCGGGCTCACCGGGCCTGCTGGCCACACCCCCGCACACGGCCTTCCCAGGGGACTGCCTCAGCCTCCGCACAGCACGGCAGCTGGGTCCCCACGGCAAGTGTCCCCAGGGAGCCAGGCAGAAGACGCCTTGCCCTTAGCAACCTCGCCTTGGGAGACACATGGCGTCCCCTCAGCTGTAATCACACATCCGCGCAGATTCATGGGGAGGAATAGAGGCTGACCCCACCCCACGCCCCCAGACGGGAAGTCCTGCTGTAAGAATAGCGTGTGGGGTGGAAGGCGCTGTGGTAGCCATTTGGGGGAAAGTCAGTCTGCTGGAGGGTCCGAGTCACTAGGTGGATGACCTGGCCAGGTAGAGTTCTGGACCGGGGTGCAACCTGGCAGGTGTTGTGCCCTCTATTCTTGCCCGTTCCTGCTTCCAGGCATCCACAGAGACTGGCACAGGCTGCGCCCAGGTTAGGAAACCTGCCCAGCGCAAGGCTCCAACCAAGAGTGTTCTGAGGACAGGGAGGCGCAGAGTACACTGCTGCCCTGGCCCCACACTCCTGACCCTCTGCCCACCCCCACCCCCGCCCCAGGCTTGCACTAGGTTAGTTACTTACACCTCCCCCTTTTCCAGAGTGACCCCAGCCCCCATTCTACAGGCAGTGCCACCCGAGACCACCCCCGTTTGAGGTATTTGTGGTATACCTTCGGCACTCAGAGGGCAGCACAGGTGTTACCTGGGAACTTTGTAGAAAGACAGACCCCCTGACCCCACCCTAGACCCATGTGATCAGAACCCACCTTCTAACAAGCTCCCCAGATGACTCCAAGGCTGATGACAGCCGGAACAGCCCCAGAGAAGGAGAAGGAGAAATTGAATGGAAACCGCGTGCAGCTAAATTTCAGTCTTGGCTTTGCCCATTTGTCAGCTTGGGCAAACTTGGGCAAGTGTTTTGACCTCTCTGAGCCTCAGTTTCCCTAATATGTACATGAGCCATCAAAGCTACCTCAGAAGGTGCATGCGTGTGTGTTGGCAGCCAATCAAGTTCAACTCTGAGGGCCAGGCTCAGCCGTAACCCCCCACCGCCCACCCCAGGCTTGGCCAAGGGCTCTCCCAAAGTCCCCCCTCTGCCACGGGATCCGTGAGGTGACGAAGGGAGGAGCCTTCTGGCGTTGAGGTCAGCACTGCAAGGAAAGAGCGAGACCAAAGCATAAGGCTCAGGGAGCCTCCTCGGAGAGAGCTGTCTCCCTGAAAGGCGGGGGGCATCCAGGAAGCCCGCCCTCCTTTGGATATATCATTTATTTTTTCTAGTGGACATTGTTGACCACCCACTTACACGAGTTCTGACAGGGGCCTTTGTTGCCCTTTACACTCTGGAAATTAGGTCAGTTTCCCCCACAAGTTAGTTGTTCTCCACTGGGATCGGGGGCCCTACCAGGGGCAGGTGCTTAATAAGGAGTCACAGACCCCAGAACAGTGCGTGGTCCCTACACCAACTGTCAGTCAACAAGCTCCTCCCACCGCCACTGCCCGGGCCTGCCAGGCTCCAGGCTGTGTGTCTGCGGCGCGGGGAACCTTAACGTAAAAACCGTGCATCAGTACAATCCTAGAAAGCAGAAGAAGAGCTGGTAGAAAATGTTACCAGGCTATTAAAAGATTCAGTACCTCTAAGCCTTCGAATGATCTCATCCTTCCCCATGCTACAAGCTTTCAAGGGAAGTAAAAATAATCCAAAGCAAAGATTACGAAAAGAGAGCTCCATTCTTACTCCATCAGCACTGAGGGCTCCAGGTCCTTCCTTAGATCTAACTTAAAGCCTTCCTGCTCTGAGTTTCCTGCAACTGACTGCCCAGCGCAAGTGCCCCGAGCACAGAAAATTGTCAGCGACAACACGGTGGGTTGTGGCTCTGGAAGACTCACCCGTGAGGAAGCAGGGCAATCATCTCTCCATATCTTCCCGTTCCGGGGAGGTCTGCTTCTTTAGAGCTGGATGGCTCAGCTGGATGGCTCAGGTCTTGCGAAGCCCAGCCAGCCTCCTCCCCAGCTGAGGGTCTAGACAAACACACACCCAGGCACACGTTGCCCTTCAAAGCTGGGCACAAGTTAGTGGGGACATTTGACATTTTCCCCAAAGGAAATTGACATTGAGGTTACCTAGTGAGATAGACATAAAGTCCAGAGAAATAATGAACCACAGAGATCAGAGACTTTCTAGAAGGAATCTGTTACGGAAAAATAATGCTGCCCTTGCTGAGCTGACCAAGTTTCAATCCCTTTTCCTTCCTGACCTCCGTCTCCCTGTCAACGCCCAACTGGCCCCTCCATTAGCCGCCTGTGCAGTTTGGAGAATCAAATCTAAGCAATTCTACAGACACAGTTGTGGGCTAAAATACTTCAAAACATTTCAACCGGATGTGCGGGCACTGCGTAAATGCTCATAGTAATAACTCTGTCACAGCAGAGCCACCAGAACTGAGTGTCCTGGGAGTGGGGACACAGAGGTCCAAGCTGGGTCTTCTCTGACTCACCGTGGGGCTGCGGGCCAAGTCCCTTTCCCGGCGCAGGCCCCGGGAGGGATCCATCACCCCCGCCTCCCACCTGATGGAGACACGCCAGAGACAAACTGATAAAGTGAGCCTTGAGCACTTGGACGTGAGGAGATGCTGACAGCTGATCACACCCCTGCACAGCAGATGCCCTGAGGGGGAGCCAGGCCTCCCCCACTTCAGCTGCCTCATCCACAGCCTCGTGATCTGGCTCCTAGGATGAGGTCTGCTGGTAGGGTCCCCGCAGAGCCCTGGCCAGGCCTGGAGAGGCCCGTCCCCGTGGGAAGGCTTTGTTCTTGGCCTTCACAGAGCTAGGTCTGGTTTTGAAGTTCAAAGCCAAGGTCAAGGGATCTTTGATAGAGAGGCAGGGGCTCTCAAGTCCAATCTGTCTCTAGGAAAGATTTGGAAGCCCTGCTAACCTCTCATCCCAGGCTGTGGGCTGATGATGGGCGAAAATGTGAACGGGCCAAATTGACCGGCCGAGGGGTCAGGGTCTGTGACCAGGTATGTCAGGAGGGCTGCCCGGGTGCCCCTACTGCCTCATCCAGAACTGCCTCCACCTTCCGGCAAATTCTTCCTCGCTCTCCAATGACAGCTTCACTGCTCAGTGTCTCAGTTCCTCTGGGGACGCCATCTCACGTCCCAACATGCCAATAGTCATCCAACCCACCTATTCACGTGGATGTACCCATCAGAGAACCTCCTTTTCCTTCTAGAAGCTTCTGTCAGAGGCACAGCAGACGCAGGAAAGGACGGGGTGGAGGAACTTGCACCTGGATTGACCCAGCGCTGAGGTAGCAGGGAGAGGAGAGGCGAGGAGAGGCACTCACAGCCGACCCCAGGAGCTGGTGCATAGGACAGATGGGGCCTTGCGAGGTGGGGCCCGGTGCCCACTGATGCGGAGAGTCAGGCAGGTTGGTGTCTGCAAGAGGCCCGGCTCCTGGAACCATCCCGAGAGGTGCCGCGTCACACGACTGTGTCATTCCAGGGTGGCACATAGGGGTCTGCACACGGTGGGGGTGGGGATTTTGAGAGGAAGAAAGTTCACACTGTCCCTTCCAAGAGTTGCCCTCCAGGATGTGCCCACAGAAGTTTCCAGAACCCTCAACTTTCCCAAGTGCCCCGGCCCACACTCCTGGGCAGGCCCTAGCTCAGCTCTGAGTTCTCCCCACATCCCAATGAAATGCCTACCTCTCGTCCAGCTCGACATTCTCCACCTTGGTTTTCATCTGTAGCTCTTCTTGGGGACCTCCTTCCAGGGGACCCTGCTGGAGCAGGCTCGTGTATGCAATAAAGGGAGTCACTCAGGGGCAGCTGGTGAGGGTTTTCAATGAGTAGGAAAATCAGATTGAATGCATCATGAAATATGGTGCTTACACCGCAGCCAGGACCAGGGTGGGGGTTGGGGGTGGGGCTAAGGGCCTTGTGATTAGGCCCCACCTTCCCACATTCCTTTTCCACCCCCTTCTCTTCAGCCACTGCCGCTTCTTCTCTGGAGTTTTTTAAGTTGGAATCTGCCTAAGTATTTCATTAATATGTTGTAAGAGATGCTTCTTCAAATAAATGGTTGTTTGCCTTCGGGCTCAAAGTGATCTTTTACGAATAGCAGGGTGTGTTGGCTTGTATACACACATGAATTTGTGTGTCCCTGTGTGTGTAAGGTATCGAATAAATGTTTACTGATGATGCCTATCCATATGTGTCACACACTTGCATGTGTATTTGTACATCTCAGGCACACAGACACACACACACACACACACACGCACACACCTGGCCTTGAGAGCTATGTGCCTCTAATTTCTGAATGGCTTGATCATCGATATTGTAGATGCATGCAAAGACACTCGGATCGCTCCCAAGGTGCACTTTCCCAACTACAACCCCCCACCACCCACACAGTCTTGGGACTTGCAGCACGGGGCAGTCAAGTTTTCCAGGGTAGCTGCCCCTCTTCTGGGCAGGTGCAAACTAACCCAGCGCATCCTTCCTTCCTGCCCTTGACTTCTTCCCCCTCCTAAACTGTGTCTCTTTCCCCCTAGCCTCTCCTTCTGCATTTTCCCTCCTCCAAAGAGCCAGATGTTAGACGTGCTTGACAAAGGTCCACAGAGCACAGACATCAGAGCGGGACGGGTCGTAGAAACCATCTCCAGACTCCCAGCTCATGGGCAAGCAAACCTGGACTCCAAAATGCTGAGAGATTTCTCCCACGCGCCCTTGGGGGTCACAGGAGAGCCCAGCCGGGGGCCTGGGTTTCCCAGCCTTTTCCACAACCCTGCCCTCGGTGCAGCAAACCACTGCACGGGTTCTTTCCCTCCACCTCCAGCCCTGCCCACGTCAGAGGATAACGCGAGTGCAGCCAGTACGCATCCCCAGTGAGTGAAGGAGGCTAACATCGTACCTTGGCTAACAGTCAATAAACTCCTCTCCAGGATGTGAGGACTTCATTTCTCTGACAGGCAGGGAGGTGGGGAGCAGAGACACAGGAGCAGTGGTCCTGCTGCTCTTGGACCTCTTGCGTGACTTCACAAGGGTGGCCTTGGTCCCCACACACCCCCAGCTCAGGCACGTGGCCACCAGAGTGTTAACACCCCCCAGCACAACCCATGGGGAGAAATAATGGGAAGATGCAGGCCGGGAAGCCCCGGTTTCCCGGCAAGCCCAGGAAGGGGTCAAAGAGATGACCCCCTGACTCGGTCCCTCAGATTATGCAGGAACTCCGCACACAGAGGTGCCATGCCTCGCCCAAGTTCAGGCAGAGAGGTCCAGCCCTTGGCGTTCCTGGAGTGCCCCTCTGTTTCCGAATCCTCCCATCCACTCTCCCACTTAGAGCTGGTCCTAGGCACTTCTCTGAGAGTAACATTGGGCGAGGTCATAGCTCTGACCTGCCCTCAGATGAGGACACTCATTCTAGATGACTCGCCCGCCTGGCCAGTGTCATCCCGCGAGCCCAGCTCAGCTGTGTCTCCTCTGCCTGCCACACCCCACTGTTCCGGTTTCACTGGAGACAGAGCAGATGACAGAGCCACATGGAGGGACCAAGGAAGTGGGATTTGGGACATGCAGGTGTGTCCAGGCTCTTCGGTCCGCCTGAAACCCCCCCTCCAAAGCACTGCTCCCCCTACCTCCCTAACTGGCACTCCAGAAGCCAGACTGAGGGGGATCTCTAGGGAAGGGGCTGCTGCGGATAGAAATCCTTCTCCAAAGGCGAGCGCGCCCTCTGCTGTTGGCACGGTGAATTGCAGGCCCCCGCTCACGTTCAGAAATTGTCCCTTGAATCCATCCGCCTGAGTCCTGTCAAGAGGAAGGATTTACAGAAGAGGGCGGGTGGAAATGGAACCAGAAGCCCTTCCTTCCCTGGGAGTCAGAGCTGAGTCTGTCCTCCGGGAACTCAGGTGGGAGGGTGTGGGATCCAGGAGGGCAGAGAATAGGGGCTGACTTAACTCTTCGGCAACTGAGCTTGCGTCTAAGCCCAGAGGAGCAGCGGGAAGAGCGCGGGGCTAGAAAACGTGGGATCCAGTTCCATTTACACCACTTAGTACTAATCTCTGACTAAACCGTGTGCCTCTCTATGCCTCAGTTTCCTCGCCTGCAAAATGGGCCTTATACTGTGTTGCCTTACAACTCAGAGCTATGTCCTGGAAAACCCACTTTACAGGCATGTTGCGGCGTCGGCGAACGGTGGCGGTGTTACTCCGCTCGGGTTTCTTTCCCAGGAAATGGGCAGTGGCGGTAGGAGGATGTGAACTGCCCGAGGCCTCTTCCCTGCCTGGATTCAAACTTTTAAATGTCTCTGGATGATTCTATCCTAGCCCTTGACAATGTCACCGGACGCCCATGTTAAGGCAAGGCATTCCTAAGGTTGTGTAAATAAAATGCTTTGGGGGGGGCAGGGCAACACAGTCTGCAGAAATCAGGTGATCCCCTCGGCCGTCAGCCTCCTGGCACGTGGGACTGAGAGCCATGGGCAGGGGCCAGAGTTGGCTGGAGAGGATCCAGAAGGCCCTGGGGAGGGGCACGCTGCTCAAAGAAGAGGGGAAAGAGCAGGGTCAAGGTCCCTAGGACAGCAGCGTGTCCCTAGGATAGGGGCATGGAGGGAAGGAAGGACGGGACAGCTTCCTCTGAGTTTGGAATTTTCTGGGGTCAGCCCTGAGTTGAGCTTACCCGGCAGAGAGGTCCAAAGTGTGGGCTTCAGAATGAGAGCTGATGGTAAGGTGGTGTTTCCTCTGTTCCTTGTGCCTGGGGCGTCTGCTGCACCTCACCGACTCCATCCGTACTTTGCAGCCATTCCCTCAGCCCAGTGCAGGTGAACTGCCTCCCCACTGAGCGGCACCTACTAAGTGCACCAAAATCATTATTGTCATTATTATTGTGGTGATCATCATTGTCACAGCAGTCCCAGCCCCCTTATTTTCCGCATGATGTTCTCTTATTTGAATGTCAGTTTCCTCATTAACAAAAATGAGGAGGACCCCCTGCCCCTCCCAGGCTGCAGGGGTGCAGTGGGGAGAGGGAGAGCGGTACCCCAGGTGCATCTGCGGAAGAAGGTTCCAGAGGGACCCAAGATGCTATTATCGAAGGCTAAATGTTCCGTGGCGAAAAGCTGCTGCAGCAATCTCTGCATCCACTTGATGTGAGTGGGCACATTACTGCGATGTCCCAGCGCTGCCGTCAGCACGGGGAAGGCTGAACTGCGTGCAGCCCTGAGACGCCTGAGTGGCATGAAGATCAGACTGTGCAGGGAAGCGTGTGTGGCCAACCTGAGAAAACGGGACTATTTGCTTTGAACGCAACTGGAATTGGTCCACGGCCACCTGCCTCAGAACAGAGCTGCCCAGGGCTGCCCCGGGGGTGGGGCACAGGGAGACGGGGCTGGTGGAGAGGAGAGAGACAAAGGCAAGCAGAGCACACACATCCTGGTCGGACTCCACGAGAGAGAGAACCCCGTTAAAAGCCCAGTCCAGTGCCAGTGTGGACCCCAAAGCCCCGGCTTCCGCATGTTGCTCTGAGCACACCGCTGACCCTCCAACAAGCTCCCTAGACACCCTCCGACGTGACCCCAGTGCCTCGTGCTTGGTTTCAAGCTGTCCTGGGGAGCAACTACAGGCTCCTTCTCTCCCTGCTGTGGTCCAGGGAGTCAGGGGACACCGAGGCAGCAGGTCTCCAAGGTTCAGCTCTGAGTGGGCGTGAGGGTGGGGGTGATGCCCTGGGCTGGACTTCGGAGGTGGCGGGAGATGGAAAGAAGATGAGCAGGACAGAAGTGGGCGAGACCCTCCCGAGGTACCCACAAGGCCAGGGCCACCTTTCAGCCTCACCGAGCACTCTCCAGCTTCCCCCGTCAACACCTCCCTTGATGCCCAATTGCAATGGTTCCCCATATCGGGAGAGGGACTGCGATTCTGTCATCTGGCCCAAATCTCCCTCCCCGCGGGATGACCAGACACGCTCATCCCCCTTTTCAGGTTCTTTCCAGACCCCAGGGAAACCTCTGGGCCTTGATTTGGTCACCTGTAGAGTGAGAGTGGCTGTCAATCCAGGGCCCAGCTCCTACTGTTCCAACCTTCCCAATGGCGCTCCCTCTCCCAACAGCATACATAGCTCCCACTCACGCTCACACTCACACTCACGCTCAGGGCTGTGAGCTTCCTTTCTGAGCCTTCTCTCTCAGCCATCCCTCTGCCCTCCTGGCCAGCAAGGCCCGTGTCTCCCGGCGTCGAGATGCTGATGGGCCCCCCCAGGCCCCTCCCCCCACACTCTCCGGCTGCAGCCTTCCTCCCAGCCTGTGCTCACCATGGTTATAGTGTCAGTCCGCTCTTTTTCTTATTATTATTATTGTGGCAAAAGATACGTAATGTTTACCATTTTAACCACTGGTAAGTGCACGGGTCAGTGGCATCAAGGACATTCACACTGTTTCGTGCTCCTGTCAGCTGCTACATCCGAAAGCTGGTCATCATCCTCAAGACACACCCTATGCCCACTAGACAAGAATGCCCTCAGCCCCTGCCCAGGATCACTCCCGAGCTTTGTGTCTCTACAAATCTCCCCATTTGAGATGCCTCATACAAGTAGAATCGTGTAGTGCCTGTCCTTCTGTGTCAGGTTGACTGCACTCAGCCCAATATTTCCCAGGTCCACCCATGTGGTCGCATGCATCAGAATTTCCTTCCTTTTATGGCTGAACGGTCCTTCATTGTGTGCGTAAACTACATTTAGCGCATGCATGCATCTGCCCGAGGCCGCCGGGCTGTCTCTGACTCGTGGCTGCCGTGAAGAGTGCTGCTGCGAACACGGACATCCAACTCCCTCTCTCCATTCTCCTGGGTGTGCGCCTGGGAGTGGAGTCACCGGGTCCTGCGGTGACCCTCTGTTTCCCTCTTTGAGGAGCTCACAGATCGTTTTCCCAGAAGCTGAACTATTTTCCATTCTCAACGGTAATGCACGAGGGTTCCACTTTCTCTGCATCCTCACCGGCACTTGTTACTTTCTGGGTTTTGACAATAGCTACCCACTATAGGTGGATGTTAAGGGGTTTCGTTTCTCACTTAACTCCCCTCCACACCCCTGAATCCACGCGCCACTAGGCGGTGACCCAGAGGGACTCGCAGGTGGGACGGCTGCTTGGGTCTCAGCTGTCTGCCTGAGACGACAAGGTCCCCAAGCCCGGCTGTGTCTGTTCTGCTCGTTGATAGAACCTGGAATTCCAGAGGACTGGGGACAGTTTTTGATGAATAGGAAGGAAATGCAATTCAAAACGGATTGACAGAGAGAAAGTCACATGACCCTGAGAGCAAAGGGCAGGACCCAGGAGTGAAAATGAGGGGAGGAAGGAGTGAACTAGCCATAGAGTCAGTCCCCAGGGGGCACCTTCTGCAAGCTCCTTTCCAGCGCCTGACTCTCGTGCCTTGCGGATCTGAACTGGAAAATCACTGAGATCCTGTCGCTGAACCCCCTGCCACCGCAGCCCCACATCAGCTTCCGGAGCCTGAGGGGGTGCGCTTTTCTCGGGTTCCTGCTGGGGCCAGAAGCAGCCTGCGGCAGCCCCATGAACCCCAGTCAGGACCCCAGCAAACGAGAGAGCACAGCTTTTTTCAGTACAGCTGTTGCTCTGGGCCCTTGGAGGGAGGCAAGCTACTCCCAGAGGGAAGGCTTGGAAACAGCCACAGTGGAACCCGCCTGGTCCTGTTATTCATCCTGTGGCTCCGTCCCTGCTTCCTTTTATCCAAGCAGCCACGGAAAAAGCAGAAGGGATGCTCGGAGCTCCCTTCGCCAAAGGGGAATGAGGGAGATGCCTGGGAAGAGGTGGCTGAGAGAGAGGGTGGCGAGCAAGCACACGCTGGGTGAAGAGGGAGGAGTGGGACACGCGATCGCACGGAAATGGGGTGTGTGGCGCTGAACCGCCACGCTCTCCCCTCTCCAGCCCCATCTCTTCCTGTCCCCCTGTCTCTCTCCCAGTTACTATCAAAGCCACATTTATGAAAAGCTCGAGGCATTGGGTATTCCTTTATTTCAATCTAACTTTTTGCAATCTCAAGTGAACAGCTTGGCTGCTTCTGCCTGTCAGGGAATTTAAATTGCAGATGGGATGGGGAGCCAGCCGCCCAGCACAGCAGCAGCCCCTCTGGTGTGCACCGTCATTGCCTAGCAACTAGTCTGCCAGAACTTCGTGAAGCAGTCGAGAAAGTTCCACTCTGGAAAGTGACCTTGACCCAGGGCATCTCCTGGGGGAAGAGAGGGCATTTCCCAGAGACCGGAGACCTCCTGCCGCATCCGGGCCGAGGAACGCAGCCAGGGGCCGAAACCAGCGTTTGCTCCCCACACCCTCATCGTGCGTGTGTCCTCCGGCACGGAGAATTCTCACGGCTTTTGACTTCCCGTGGTCGTCATGGAGGTCGTTTCAAACCAAAGACACCTCCCTTCTTTTCTTGGTGCTCCTCACACCTCACACTGCAACAGTGGGCCACGAAAAGACAGAAATGAATAATGACAACATACAAACGCACATCACACACACACACACACACACACACACACACACAATCACACAATCCCGTGCATAGAGAGGCAAGTGCTCAGGCTGGTGAAAAACAAACCAACCGCAAATGCCCACAGCAGCTCCATGGAGAGGGCAGCTCCATGGAGAGCAAAGCCGTTCAGTCTGCTCCCGTTTGACCACAGCTCTCCCACATGGAGTGAATGTGGGAGAGCATGGCCTCCACCTCGATCAGAGTTGGCGTTACCTCAACAAAGCCCTTGCTACGTACGCTTAGCATCCTCGTCTGAAAGTGAAGAACGCCCCTCATGGGCTCAGGGCTACAATGAGAGCATATGCTTTTATTTAAGCAATTGGCTCTGACGATAAAAATGTAAATAGTAGCCCCATACGTCTGCTTCGCTGAGCCTGCACATACTGGTGCTCTGTCAGCTCTGAGGCGTAAGATGCCCTCACAGAAGATATTCCCTCTCACACCCCTCTCCAGCCTGCATCTCTACAAAAGTGCACGGCTGATGTACTTTCTGGGCTCCTCTTACGGGTTGAGTCATGCCCCCCACTCCAAAAAAAAAGGTACGTTGAAGTCCTAGCCCCGGGCCCCTCAGAACGTGACGTTATTTGGACACAGGGTTGTTGTTGATATAATTAGTTAAGATGAGGTCACACTGGAGCAGCTGGCCCATATGACTGATGTCCTTCTAAGAGGATGGGACAGCCATGTGCAAACAGGGAGAACACCCTGTGAGGAGGATGGAGGCAGAGATGGAGGTATGTGGTGGCAAGCCAAGGGCCACCAAAGGCTGCTGGCAAGCCATCAGGAGGTTAGGATGGATTGTCCCTTGCAAGCTGCAGAGGGGACAGGGCCCTGCCAACTCCTGGGTTTGGACTTTCCGTCTCCAGAATCGTGAGAAAATGCATCGTCGTTTCAAGCGCCCCATGTAGGAGTAGTAGTGTAGTAGTGCAGGCCACTCTCCCGTGGAAGGGGCCCTCGGGGGCCGTTTGCTGACGGTGACAGCATGGCGCGACACTGAGCATGAGCCTGCACGGGACAGAGCGTGGACCGTCTGCACACGGAATGGCGTGGGGTTGGAGGGTCTGAAAATCTCTGGGGCAGACACATGGTGGTTGACTTCTTGGCTACATTGCAATTTTTCATTAAAAGTATGTAGAATCTAAAGAACAAAATAAAGGTGCAAACAAAACAGAAACAGACTTGTGGACACAGAGAATAGGCTCATAGTGACCAGGAAGGAAGGGGCTGGGGTGCTGAGTGGCAAAGGTGACAGGATTAGGAAGAACAGATTGGCATTTAGAACATGGTCACGGGGGTGCAGAGTACAGCACAATTAATGTAGACAATAACATTGTAACTGGTATGTATGGAGCCAGGTGGGTGCTGGAAATATCGGGGGGGACGCTTTGTAAACTATACTGTGCGGTACACCTGCATCTAATACAAAATAATACTGAATGTCAACTGTCATTGAAAAATAAAATTAAAGAACAAACAAAAACAAACAAACAGCAAACATGTGCTCAGTTCAAAATAGAACCAGAGACACGGAAATACAGAACAAACTGACAGTGATCAGAGGGGAGGGGGTGGGGGATAACGAGGGAAGGAAGGGGCAGGGGCAAGTCAAGGACCACGTGTAAAGGACCCATGGACAAAGGCAATGATGGGGGAGGGAAAGATGGAATGTGGGAGGTGGGGGGGGCAGGGCAGGGGAGAGTAATGAGAGGACAATGGGACAACTGCGAGTGACAACAATAAAACAAGTGTGCTCAGTAGGTGGCCCGTGGCTCTTGAGCGCACTGCGGGGGAGCGGTGCTTTAAGTGTTGAGGCTGGTGGAGACCCCAACACCCTTGTCCTCCACATCCTCAGACCCATCTTTCCCTCTCACTGGCCACTTCTCAGATGCTGTCTGGTCCTGTCATTCAGCTTGTCCTCACCCTCCAGGAGAGGGACGATCTTCCAGGGCTGGCACGTTGCTGTGTCCTGGATCCCACTGGATGTGGTGAACTTAATAGGTGCTCAATAAAACTGTAGCACATCGATGAAGGAGGCATAAAAATGGAAACATCTTGATGTGCACAAGACTCGGCGGAGTCACCAGTGAAATGAACCCTCAGACACACACACACACGTCTGAGTTGCTGTTACTGCTAGATTGCCGGTACCCCATTCAAGGGGGGAACAATCACAGGGGGAGTGACTTTCTTAGAACTCACTCAAGGTGTGTTCACATTGAGTGCCTGACTGTCTGTTCATGGAAATTCCACCAGGTAGGTCGAGTGGTGTGACCACGCCTTAGGTCAGAGACAGGGACAGCTCTGGGACCTGGGCACTAATGCAGTGAGAAAGCTGGCCATGGGGTGGGCCAGCGGTGGGAGGAAACGGTTCTGGACCCTCTCCCCAAGGGAGGGAGTTACCTCACCTCCCCTGACGAGTGTCGGGGTCACCGACCTGCTTGGTGAAGGCAGTGGCTCTGTGGTGGACACGGAGAGATGCCAGCGGGCCCCCCTCTGTGGGCAGCAGGAAATCCTCAGCTGACCGGTCCTTAGAGGTCATTTTCTGCTGAGGGACTGAGCCCACAGGGCCGGGGCTGGGTGAGGCACAGACATTGACAGTAGAAGCCAGGTCGGTGTCTTCCTGGCGGGCCACTCTCACTGCAGAGCCGCGGGGTGTGGGGCCCCCCTCATAGGCTCGGCTGAACTCCTTTCTCTCACCAGTCCTATGCCTTCCTTCTTGCAGAGGTGGGGTCCCTAAAAATCATCTGGCAGCCCAAACTCCACCCCAGCACCTGTGTCCAAAGGTCCCAACCTGCGGCACCAACTCACTCTTCTCCTGACTTTCTTTTTAATTGCAGTAAAATAGGCATAATGTAAAACTTACTGTTGTGACCATTCAAAGTGTACAGTTCAGTGGTATTAGGTGCAGGGTCTGGCAGAAGGAATGCCTGCTTGAGGGTGGTTGGGAGGCTAATAATATGGGTGAAAACATTTATAGGTTTAATTTGAACATGTCACCTAAACTGTCATAGGGTGTGCTTGGGTGTGACAGTGTTATGGTACAGAATCATGTGCTCATGATTTTGTAACAAAAATAGGGGCGTTGCTCCTGCCAGACCCTGTGCATTCACGTCATGGCCACTGTGACCCTATCCATCCTTAGAGCCTTCTCTTCTTCCCCAACGGAAACTCTGTCCCCACTAAACACGACCCTCTGCTTCCTCCTCCCAGAAACCTCCTCGCTGCTTTCTGTCTCTGCGCGGTTGGCCACTCTCGGGCCTCATGCACATGGGACCGTACAGCCTTTGACCTTTTGTGCCTGGATTACGTCATTCAGCGTACTGTTCCCAAGGCCCATCCCTGTCGTAGCGCGTGTCAGAATTTCCTTCCTTTGGAGGCTGAATAACATTTCGTTGTATGTAGAGACCACATTTCATTCATCCATCCACCTATCAAGGGGCACTTGGGTTGCTTCCACCTTTAGTTAGGGTAAATAATGCTGGGCAGACACATTTTTATCTCACACCAACTTAGCCCCGTATACAAATGGGCCTTCCTAGCCCCCTTCAGGATGACCGAGGCTAAGGGAAAGGCTGGTGTACTCAGAATTTTCCAAGTGCGCTGTAAGAAGGAGCAGAAGGGGCGATGCTCCAGCCCCCATTGCCTCACTTCTGTACCTTGTGCGTGCCCCGGGCAGAGGCACAGAGGCAGGCAAGCAGGTGAGGTGATATTTGGCTTCCAAGGCGTGAACAGTACACAAGGTACAGACGTGGGGAATGATGGGAAAGCAGGAGGGCAGCCCAGACAGGGTTTGCGTCCTTTGTCCTTTCTGGGCCATCTCCCCTGTAACACCGCCTGTGCGTGACATTCCCTACAGAGGTGACAGGAGGTGAGCAAAGGGTTCTCTTCCCTGCAGCTTGTCTCGCCCAGCACCCCCTGCTGCACAGCCAGGAAGGGCTCCGGGAAGCTTGGGATATCAGAAACAACAACCCCCGACCTAAAAATGTGACTGAATGCATGAATTCAAACACGCTGTTGGTGCTAGGCATTCACCACTTCGCCATCGAGACCCCACCCTTTCAGGAGCTGGAGAACCCCCGAACTGGTCTCCAAATACAATGGGGGAAAATAACCCAACCAAGCGTAGGAAAGTGCCCTAGTGTGCTGTCCTCTCTGGGAGGCAGGCTCTGTCCCTGCTCTGCAGACCTGTGGCCTTGACTTTTGGGGCAGTTTCCAATTCCTCTGCCCCCCCCCCCCACTCACCCACAGCTGTCTCTTCATCTGCCAGGCACCGCGCCGGGGGAGCAAAGGCGAAGAACGCCGGACCGAGTGGGTAAGAGGAACACCCTCACACACATCGTGAGGAATGCTGCTCAGCGATGAAGACATGCCCACATCTCAGAACAAAACCTGAGCCTCTGGCCCCAGCCGAGGAGGAGGATGAGCACACACCGTCCGCCGCCCACCCTGGGTTTGGGCCGATCAGCTGTATCCAACCACCGAGGGAGCAATGGGCTGGCCCCTCCCACCAGATAGCCCCTCCACTGCATCCTCAGTAGTCACCTCAGTGCCAAGCGGCCCCTGAAGAAGCCTCGGAGACCACCCATGCAAGCAGGGACTTGGCTGCCAGTTGTCACCTCAGGATGGAAGGGAAAAGCCAAACTGAAGGCCTGTGAGCGCCCCTTCTGTGCCACAACCTCCCGCCCGTCAGAAACCAGACATGACGGACAGCAATGATACAGCCCCCTGAACTACCCATGAAGTGCTGTCAGCAAATCACGTGGTTTCGTTTTTAATAATGCATGCATCCAGCCCCTGGAACATAACAGTGATGCTATCTCCACCCGGCTGGACGATAACCAGAGCTCCCTCCCGTGCCAGGGAGGTGCAGCCTCTCCCCATCTGCAAGGGAAGGCGAGGAAAGGCAGAGGCAGGGACTCGGCCCGCTGTGAGCTCCTGGCCCTGGCCTTCACACCTGCTGTCGTCAGTGAGGGAGGGTTCCCAACCTTGCACCCACCGGCCAACTTCCTGTGGCTTCCTCGAGAGCGTGGCTGCTGCGCAAGCATCACCTGCTCAGAGTAGCCTTCCTGGCCACCCTACCCGCAGCCGGTGCCCTCCGTGGGTCCTGCCCCAAGCCCCCGTGTTGTCATTCCTAGCTGTCTGTCTGTGTTTTCAGTTCGTCCCTCATGTGACAACCAGCCCCGGGAGGGCAGGAACCCCGGCTCTCTTCTTCAGAATTCACCCCGTGGGGTCTAGCACGTTTCTCGGCACACAGTAGGCCCTCAGAAACCACTTGCTGAATAACTTAGTAGTAAATGCTCCGTAAACCCTGCTCAGTTGAATTGCGCTACTTTTCCTAGAGCCATTGGCGTGTCTCAAACTTCAACACCAGCGTCTTCCGGAAGGCCTTAGGGGTGGGGCTCGGGGCTGGGGATTTGCACTTGTAACCAGCTTCCAGGTGAGAATCTCACCTCAGGAATTGCAGGCACTTCTTTCCTGCCCTTCGGCTTTCTAGTCGAATTCATCAGAGCAGCCCACGTAAGTACAAGTGACAAAAGCAGAAAACGACGCTCTTCAGATCCAGCGTGCCCAATGGGAATAAAATGAGTCTTCTCCCAAATAGCAGAAAGGTAAATCGAGGCCATTAGATGTAAACTGAGGTGAGTTGTTCAGCAAGTTCTGGCAGAGACGGCATGGAACCCTGTGTACCCGACACCCAGTTTCCCGTTCCAATCACGGAGCTGCACTTCTCTGACACCAACTGTGGAAATGAGCTGGCTTCCAAGTGGCTTATTAGAGAACAAATTATTCCCTGTTTTGCTACTCTTTCCATTTGAGTTAATCTGCAAGTCTGAAGTCCAAGCAGGTGCCAGAGTTATTCCTGCAACTGGCACCAAATTGCATTGAGAAAGCACAATTAGTACGTCGTTAATGTGCCTCAGAATGGGGTTATCTACATATTACCCAAAGGCAGCCACAGTCCCCACTGCACTTTACCTTAATGTGCCGCGTACAGATTACCCTGCAAAGAGGCTTCTGCAAATCCCAGCCCTTGCCAGCCAGCTGTCCCAGCCTCTTCCTTTGAACAGGTGAGGAAGGACCTGTCGATAATGGTTAAGAATCCCAGAAACTCTCTCTCTTCCTCCTCTCTTCTGTTTCTTCTCTTCCTGAACTGCACTATTCAGTCCACGAACCATTGTGGGTGTGGGAGAGACAGGTGGGCACCTGTGCCAGGGCCGGGGGGATACAGCAGCTCAGAATGGAGTGTTCGTGCCCAAGTGGGGAGGAAAGGCCCCCCCACGAGGGACCACTACCCGGGGTCTGGAGCCTGAGCACTGTGTGAGGTTTCTGTATGAGAGGGTGGCCACAGAGGGGCCTGAAATGTATGCTGGAGCTCCAGCGAGGTAAGGAGGGGTCCCTGCAGAGGGCAGCACTGTGAGGGGGGAGGGTACCTGAGGTTTGGAGGGGTTTCTGTACCGGGTTGGGGGCACGGCCTGGCATGGGCTAGTAGGACAAGGTGGATAAGGACATCATCCGTGCCAGAGAGAAGTACTAGTAGCAATGGAAGCCTGATTCCAGATGGGGGGACTGATCAAATAAGAAAATATGTTAAAGATAATAAGAGCCAGATTTCCCCCTGTTAGAGAAGGAAATTACAAATAAAAAAGGAAGAAAACTGGAGCGAATCTGAGGTGTTAGATTGGAATTTGGCAAGCGTGTGTGGACTCGTGGCTTTTATACGTAGATGAATGTATAAATACAAAGGCAATTATGTGTGCCCACACCTACACATAAGCCTACATGTAGATATTTCTCTAGTCTGTCCACCAAGAGGGCCTGGGAGCCAGCCCAATACCAATGAGCACACTGCACCTCCAGATTTTGGTTTCTAAATATCATTCTCCACTGAAAGGAACCAGGCTCCTTGGAAAATGAGCTGATTGCAGAGGGGGGCGAGGAAAGTACCATGTGACCCTGGGACAGCTTCCTATTCCAGAGTAAGGAAGCACCCGAAGAAGAGTGGGACATGCAAACAGGACACAGAAACCAGCTCGAAGGCCTCCCACTGGGCAACGGTAAGATGAATTGACCATTAAAATAAGTAATAAGTTGCAATTCATTGACTAAAATTTGAAACCACAAGTTCATACTGCTATAGATAGATGAACAAATTGATGTTTGATTAAAAATGGGATATTGACCTAACCTCAAAGTATCTCCACACACAGTTATTTACAAAGGGGAAGAGAGTAACTTTGTGATGGAGAAAGCTGGCAGACGCCACCTTAAGCAAGTGGTGAAAGTTCGTGTATCACTAGGACTAGGGCAAATCAGAATCGGGTACCACCTGATAAGATGCAATGAGAAGGACACAGCATCACTCCTGTGAAACTCCTGCCGGAGATGCATAGTCCGACTCTGATCTTGAAGAAACCCCAGACAACCCCGATGTGAGGATATTGCTCAAACTATGTGGCCTGCAGCCTTCAAACATGTCAAGGTCTTGAGAGTTTCGAAAAGACTGGGGGGTCTGCTCTCCACTGGAGTCTGTGGAGGCACAAGAACAAAATGCTGTGTGTGACCCTCCAGCTATAAAGACTGTTCCTGGGGCAGCCAGCCCCAGGGATGGAGTCTGAGGATTAGAGAGATGTTGGTAATGAATCAGTTCGTTTCCTGCCTTTGATTATCGCTGATGGTTGCAGAAGATCACGTCCTTGTTTGTGGGATTAGAAACTAGAGCATTCACAGGTGATAAGCCTCCTGACAGCCACGCACCCTGAAACAGTTCTGGAAAAGAAAGGCCTGTGCACGGTAACTGCAGCTTCTCTACAACTGAGAGTGTTTCCAGTAAATCAGTCAAGAAGCTGTAGTGATGGTGACAGCAAAAGACTTGAGTCTCCTTCTGCCAAGACTTTCTGGTCATGCCCTCAGTGAGCTCAGCCTGCCCGGGGACACTGAGTGAGTCAGCATCGCACCGCCGCAGTGAGGTCATCGAAGTCGTGCCCACCATCCTAACAATCCCGAATGGAAGGGTGGGGCCAGGGAGACAGACGGACTCTGTGCCCTCCCGGCACCCTGCATTGATTTTGGAAAGGATTCAAGCCACTCGAATTGGGAAGATGGAGTCTCTCTCGCTGTCATGACCACAGGGTCCTTGGGCAGAAAAGCAGTGTCCTGCCTTGCAGTCCCCTGCGAGGTCCTCATGGGCGTGCTACCCTCTGAGGCTTTACCCTAAAGGCCTTGCCTCTTCCTCCTCCTCATGAGGAAGGCTGGCAAGGCCGGAATATGCATACATGCCGAAGTAGATCTAGAAAGCCACAGGCTCCTCTTAGGGGGTCTGACTGCCTGCAGGCCAGGGGCGAGAAGCCTCTTACAGTGTGGCCTGGCGTTCAGAGTAAACACAGCAAAGACTGACTAACTGCTTCACACCCACGACAGGGTGCCCAGGTGGCAAGACATCTGAAAACCGTGTCATGTCATGAGGAATGATGATCAAGGAGAGATGTGGCATCTGCCTTTCAATGTTAGGGGAGGTGGCCCAGGGGAGAGACGGGACTCATCCTGTCGAGCTCCAGATTAGGAACCAGAATGAACGGTGGAAGAGGCAAGGAGGTGGAGTTTAGCCCCACATCGGAAGGAACTTTCCAACACTGAGTCTATCCAGCATGGCCAGCAAGCGTCGAGCACACACCAAAAGACCACCTGTGAAGGGAGCTGCCGACGGTCTTCAGAACTCTCTAGTGTTATGATTCAAGGGAAGGCCGGATCACCTGGATGTGGCTCAGACCAGGAAAAGAAGCTAAGGTTCAGTGGGCAGGGTGAAGATGGACATTCTCGGGCTTAGCTTCAGCCAGGAGAACAGTCCCACCAAGGCAGAGCACCTTTCTGTCCCCGATGGCACATCCTCTGCCACCCGGCCCCAACTCTTCTGGACGCCATAGCCCCTCGATGAATTATCTGGGACTCAGTGGCCTCCCAGAGGTGTGTGGCTTCCCCACCACCACCACTCTGTGGCTGCCCCTAAACCCAATGTGGACTATAGTCCCACCTGTTCCTGAACCCACTGGACTCTCCAAAAGGCAAGATGGGTGCCCTGCCTGATGAAGCTTTGGCGACACCCTTCTGTCACCTCTGTCTCTTACTGCAACCCTTGACCCACCATCCCTTCCACACCCCACGGGTGAACACAGCTCAGGCTTCGGGGTACGATGCCTAAGCGGAACAGAAGACCTGGGCTCTCCCTCCCACTTCACCAAGAGCTGGGGAAGAAGACAAAGGGACAGCTGAGTCCCTGGGAAGAACCAGCGGGGGGCCCTGCTGGTTTCATCATCACCACACTCACTTGGAGACAAAGGTTAGGCCAGGAGGGAAAGATTTCCACGTGAGAGGTGGTCGTCCACTGGCGAGACCAGCATACCCACGTGCGCTGAGTGGTTTCACACCTGCATTCACCGCTTCCGCTGAGTTGATGACAAGAGGGAGACACAGCGATTCTAAGAAGGCAGAGCAGGCTGGTCTTCCCACAGCACACAACAACCGTGTTGGGGCTGATTGGGTTGTCACGGTGGACACAGAATTCCCCAGGGGCCTGGAGAAAGAATTAGAGCGGTGAGATCTTATTTGACATTTGATGTTTCAATTTCCCCAGAAACATTAAGTCCGCTCAATTTCGACTGAGATGCAATACCAAGTGGGACCAGTGGTCAGCTTCTCCCTTCTCAACACCACCCCTCTGCGAGATTTAAGGGAGACCGGTTCATTCTTGCGACTCAGCATGTACCCCGCCCAGGTCCTTCGGCACAAGTCACTTTTACATCACCCAGGTATTGACGCCACATAGAGTTAGCAACTTTGTTAGTGTCTCGGAGCGTACCTAGCAGCGAAGCCCGAAGCTGAGAACAGCTGACAGCCAGGCATTTTTTTAATTTCTGGAAACTCTGCCTAACTTACGCACTACTTCCGCCCCACGGCACGCTCCCTGAGAAGCTCTCTCCGTGGTGCCGTGTGCCCAAGGTGGAGATGCCAGCAAACATGCCACAGGCACGAGTGGACAGTGGGCTGGACGGGCAGATCTGAGCCCTGGCCTCGTATTGTCTGTGCTGCTAATTTACTGGTGACCTTCAGACATTCCCCTTGAACTTCTCTGCCTCTATGATCATATCTGTTCTATTTACTTCACAGAATAACGGGGGAGAGATAATGAGATTGTGGCTATGAGAGAGCTCAGAAAAATAGGAAGTGCCTTAAATCTATAAAGTTAAATGTCAGGTTCTGAAAATGAGGTCTGGACACGGGGCTGTACAGCAGACAGAGGTCCAAGCCTCACTCTGGCACCCAGTCCCCATTTTATAGCTACTAAAGTACATGCTTTGGAGGGGGTCATGGCTACTCATGAGACAGTAGTGGGGCCAGTCAGGTTTGGATGAGACAAGAAAGACCCTTCTCAGACTTTAATGTCTACCCAATGGCCATCTAGCCTCTGCTTGATTACCTGCATTGATGGGGAGCTCACTTCCTCAAAGACAATGACTTCAACCTTTGAAAGGCTGAGGGGGCTTTTCAGAACCACAAGGAAAAGAAAGAAGTTTCTATGGCCTTTTCCCTTCCAACCATTGGTCCAAACGACACTAAGGAGGCCCCACAGACACTATCTGTTCCCTTTTCTGTACGATATTGGGCCGCGAGGTTGTTCTCAATGATACTTCTTTTCTCTGGCTGAGCATCCCTAGTTTCTTCATTCACCTCTCTCATGGGCCTCTCCGCCATCCTGGTTACCCTGCAATCAACATGCCCCAGTCTGTCTAGAACTGGCTCCCAGCTCATCGCTTTGACATGGTCACCTTGTCCTTGGACGACAGCCTGGGCATTCAGGCCTCTTCAGTCACTTCCCGTCTGAGCAGCTACTGCCCGCAGCTCCATAAACCAGGGATCCGACCTGCCACATACTCCCCGTCCACTACTGATAGCTGGCAAAATATTAAGGCCCTAAAACAGCCCAGAGAGGCAGACACAGGGCCTGCGGCCTGGCTGGGTGCTGGTTGCGGGGGGTGGTACTCTGGCAAGGAGGCACCCTGCACTTGTAGAAGATGGAAAGGGACACCCGTTGCCATGGTGATTGTAGGCCAAGCTAGACTGCCTGCAGCCTGTAAGGGAAAGCACTGGGAAGGCTCATCGTGAGACACCGGAATCCAGCCACAACCACTGCCCAAACCACCAGGAGCATTACCAAGTCAAGCAGCACCTGGGCTGTTTGCAGCGTGGTCCAGGAGGAGGAGGGGGCAGGGCTGACACTGTCAGTCTTACAGGAGGGTGGGGGGGAGCTAATCAGGTATGTGTGTGTGATATGTGTGGTGTGTGATGTGTGTAGGATGCATGTGTCTGCATGTATCTGCCTGCATATGTTTGGTGTGGGTGTGTGTTGCATGTCTGTGTATGATGTGTATGCCCAAATACAATGTATCTATGTGTGATGCGTGTCTGTCAGTGACTCTGTGAGTGTGATGACACGTTGCACTGACACAGCATCAATGTCCCCTTGGGCCTCCTTCTTTCCAGGCACAACAGTGACATTCACTCTCTCGGAACAGCTGGAAGGGGACGACTTGAGGCTGAGTGAGCTGCGCCTCCTCCGTGGCTGCAGCACTTTGCAGCCGTCTCTATTAGCACTAATTACATCTGCTCTAATCATTTGTTTATGCGTCTGGTTCCCCCAGTGGAGCAGCTCGAGCCCAGGGGCTGCACCGTGTTTTTATAACCCTGATTCCCAGAACCACCCCTGGCATGAAGTAGGTGTCCAGTAAGTGTTGCCTGATTGAATAAATGAATCTCTGCCAAGGACAAGATCAGGGGTTTGGACTTCAAACAGCAGCATGAGAGACCAAGGCTCAGTTCCAGAAGTATCCACGCTGCTCTCATTGCTTTGGGGCTGGGCACTGTAAGGCAGCCTTATCGCCACGAAGCTCCCACTTAGTGAGGGAGGAAGCGGTCTGTGGCCCTCCCTCCCCTGTGACAGGGACACAGCAGCAGAGGCCAGGGTGACGTGTGCAGCCAGTGACAGCGCTGGGAGAGGAGTCCAGGAGACCTCACCATCAGGCCATCCACTGGGCAGGTTACGGAGGGAAGGACTGGTTTTATTTCACACTTGTGTAGTTGTTTCTAATTTGCATACAATCTAATCACCCTTTTTGGTGTGTGGATTTATACTTTCGACATATGCATAGAATTGTGTAACTACAGCGAAGTTACAGACCATTGCATCACTGGTCTGTTTTGTTCTGTTGTGTTTTGTGAAGTAACCACCCGCATTTTATTGGGTCCGTTTTTATTTCATACCCGCTTTTCATGGAGCCGTGTAACTGAGAACCGAGTCGGTTCCTTCCAGTAGCTCCACCAGATCTGTCCATGCTTTGAGTTCTATTTGACACTTTCAAGGCAAGAGAAGACAACCCAGGAACAAGAAAAAAGGTGGGATTTGCACCTCCTCTCCCTTAGAAAGGTGTTTTTCTCTAGAATTTTCTCTTTCATCCTAAAGACGCACTCAGGAATGCTGTCAGGACTTTGCCACACAGCACGGGTTAACTCCTGAAAAGTGACACGCAATTCCGACTTCACCCAGCCCTCCCTCGGCCTCCGCCTCTGCTGCCCGCCCATCCCCCACTCCATGTCCCTCCTCTTCCCTCGGGGCTTGGGGTGAGCAGAAAACTGACAAAATTCACTTGCAGATAAACTTAAATGTAACAGAGGAATAGCCATTATTGAGAATGAAGCTTTTAAAGTGTTTTTATAGGGATAAATATATTCCTTGGAGAATGAGCCTACGCGAGCCTTTTTTAAAATCATAAAAGACTGGAGTTCGTATGTTCACGTGACTTTGCTCTTCGACGTAGTCGTGTGGGGCGTGGCCAGCGTCTCCCGAGGTTCCAGTGTCGCCCCGACCATGGTTGGAACTCTGCCTCTCCAACTGCCTTCGGAGTGGATGCCTGAGCCACACATGAAAACCAGCCTCATTTCTCAAGTCATAAGGCATTTTGTCAAACAGATTTTCCCCTTGATTTTCATTAACCTAATGTCCAACCTCAAGGTCAGAAATAGAGCAATCATTAGTTTGCTCTATTATCATTCCAGCATCATTAGTTTGGAACCCAGTGTCGGGGAATAAGAAATAATTCAGACAAGTAAACGTCGGACATACAAATGTTCCTGCGGAAGGATCGGTTAAGCCAACTGCTCATATATGTGCATTGAAAGGAAACTATTTTAAAGCTACTTAAAAGAACAAACTTCTCAAGCATTTTCAAGTATCCCTTAAAGCACCCTTTACATAACATATTTGTACTTTCCTTATATACTGTCTTTATTCACCCAAGACATCCCTCCCTGGGCCAGCAGGAGGCCTCCCTTGGCTGACGTACTTCCCATTACTGGCGGCACTCAAACACAATAAAGTTGCATCTCTAAAATGATCTCGCAATTCAGATTTTTTTTTTGCCACCCTGCAGCCAATTCAGACCAAGCTTCCTCAGATTAGTCTGAATTGACGAGGTTTGATTGTACTAGGTTGAACCATCTGAAATCAGTGCTATTCAACCATTTTTGCCTTTTAAAATGGTGATTTTATTCAACTTCATACATTTCTTTTCTGCTGCTTCTTTCCAAGGAACCAAAAGCAGTTCCATGTTTCCAGGCTTTCTTCGTGCATTTTTTTATTTTTTAAAGCGTTTTATTTATTTTTAGAGAGAGGGGAAAAAGAGAGGGAGAGAAACATCGATGTGCAAGGGAAACATTGGTTGCCTTTCACACACACCCCAACCAGGAACCAAACCCGCAACCCAGGCATGTCCTCTGACTGGGAATTGAACCGGCCACCTTTCACTTCGAGGGAGAATACCCAACCATTGAACCACACCGGTCAGGGCTCCTCGTGCATTTTAAAGAAACAAGTAGGAGAATTGGGTAGACCACCCCAGCCCCTCAGCTCACAAGTACAGAAACTGGGGGATTTAACAGAAGAAAGTCATTCAAAACACTACTGCCACAAACCAGGCTGAAAAGAGTACTGTACCAAAAACAAACGCTAGCTTTAAAAACCAGTTCTGCTGCGTTCCCGTCATGCAGACGCATGCCCTCTCCTCTAGACCAGTTCGCCCAGAGCAGGTGGTTGGGCAACCTAGAAATCCCTCTGGGGACAAAACTACCATGCCCGCCCGTGAGTGCCATGCCCAGGAGCCCAAGACACTCTGGCCATGTGAAGAAAATCTCCACCGTAAGACTTCTCAAAGGCCTGGAATGAGAGGCGAGCAAATTCAAGTTCAGTAGAATGGAGCCTCAGGAAATGGACAAATGTAAAGTAGGACTGAGACACAGAAATTATTCTCATTTTTACAAGGCTCCTCGTTGGCTCATTTGAGAGCATCCTGAGACTTTGTTTAAGGCAGGCGGGGACGGGCGGACTCAGGGTGAGCAGGGCGGGTCTCTGCCTCCGGACGAGGGAATGGGTGTTCGTTCTGGCGAGGAGGGCTTCTGATGAGAACGAAGAACTTCCTGGATGGCGAAGGTTAGAAGAACCCGGGGAGCAGGGCAGCAGCAGACTGCGGAATGTCTTTGTCTGGGGGTGTGAGAAACCAAGGGTGAGTTTCCCTCTTCTGCCAGAGTCCCCGGCGGCTGGATGACAGGCTCATCCCCTCCACCGCAGGAGGGCTCCTCCAAGACACCCCCACCACCCCAAGACCTGAGTGCAGGAGCCAAACAGTGTCTGCCACCACCCACCACCCTCAACACTGTACCCCCTGAAACAGTGAAGGAGAGCGAGCTCCCGAGGGTGTCTCCTCCACACTGGGAGGCAGGGGGTGCTGGGGGAGCGATTTCTGGGCAGCTTATTTTTAACCAAGAGACATACAGACACAGAGAATGAAAATGCAAGATGGGTTTGCAGCTGCTACAGAGGCGCTGTCCACAGGCCGCCTCAGTTTCACAGGCCCCGTGTCACCGGACAGGAGCGCGGCCCATGCCTGTGAAGACACACAGACCTGCCACTGGAGTCCCCAGCTCCCAGTGACTTGGGCACAGAACGCTAGTTTATGGCAACGGAATTAATGTGGCTCTAAAGGTAATTTGAAAGCGACAAGAGTAGCAAATTATCACATGAAAATGCAAATTGTTCCTTATCAGGACTGCTCCACAGATGCTACGATTCACCACGGAGTGTTCGGCTGTTTTGCCAAGTAAGATCTCAGTGAGGAGGGTAGAAAGGCAGGGCCCACCCACATTTTGCCCCAAGAGATTTATAGCTCCTTTGATCCAGATGTAAAGTACACGGCATTGGGAGAGACCGTTAAACCTATGAAACCTCACTCTATGTATCACGTGGTCCTTGTTTGAGGGGGGCCAAAGGACGCACAGGCAACGTACTTCCGTTCTCCAAAATGTCCTCTCTCTGGACATGTGCACACCTGCCCTGCAATTCGCCCTTCACTTTACCTTCTTCCCTGAGGCAAGGCAAATTCTTTCATCAGTCCATCTGCTCACCCATCCCCCCAGAGTTTCCTTCATTTATTTACTCATTTTTGGTGGATGTATTGAGGAATTCAGAAGCCTTTGCTGCCAGCCACAGACACTGTTTCTGATTAGGACAAGGGACCCAAAAGGGCTTCCCACTTTCTCTTTGGCTAGTGTTTGTACAGGGTGCTTGTTAAAGAGGAGACACTGAACTTGAGAACTGGACCGAGGCTCGGTGTGTGATCAGCACACAACCATCCAAAAGTTGGAACTCATGGGAAGCCAGCCCGTAGACGAGTGAGGAGGTAACTATTGTAACATGCTGTTGACTTGCTGGCTGCTTCTGAGTGCTTTATGAATATTAACTCACTTACTGAGCCCAGGAGATGAGCGCCACCCTCACTGTCACTGACTCACTACACTCTTCTTCTGAAAACCATCAGGGAGAAAAATCACTTACATTTGGGGTTCCCCCTGAGGGGGCCATGCCCTGGGTCCTCTGCGCAGTCTCTGTGCATCCCGGAGTTAGACAGACTAGGACCCAGGTGCCCAGGTTGCTGCCTGGGGGATTATCCTGCCCCCCCCCCCAACATTCCTGGAGAGCCCTGTGATCCTCTGGGTGTGTCTTCCTTGCAATCTGAGAAGACTGAGCCATAAACCACCTGCAGAGGGCTCCTCTGTAAACAACTCCTTGGCTACCAGCCTAGTGGTGCCAAAAGTTCCTGTAGGGGAGGGGCAGGTGGTGATACTGGGAAGGGAAGCTGGGGCCAGGGCCCAGCTGTATTGGTTTGTGAGGTCTGCTTAACAAACTGGGTGGCTTAGAACAGCAAAAATACATTGTGTCCCAGTTCTGGGGACCACAAGTCTGAAATCAAGGTGTAGGCAGTGCCATGCTCCCACCGAAGGCTCTAGGGAGAGAGCTGTCCCTGACCCCTCCTGGCTTCTAGCGGTTCCTTACTGCACACAGCATAACTCCAGTCAGCAAGCACACATCCCAGGGCACATGTCTGTGTCCAAACTCCCCCTTTGTGCAAGGGCTCCAGTCGTATTGTATCAGGGGCTCATTCTACTCTGGCAGGACCACATCTTAGCTAAGTACACCTGCAATGACCTTATTTCCAAGTAGGACCACATTCTGTGGTTCAGGGGTTAGGACTTCAGTGTGAGATGTGGGGGCTCATAAATTCAACATATGTCACCAGCGAAGGGGTATGAATTTTACAAAAGCCTGTCATGGGACTGCAGCTTCAATTACAGGCCCTTATGCTTGAGATTCGGCCTTAAGAAGCCCTCCACCACTCACCCTCTAGATGCCTGGAAACAACAATGAGGGACCACGTCACCGGCCTCCTCCCTGGCTCCCCGTGAACACTGCACCAGCAAAGACACCGTGGCTGGTGCTCCCAGTGCGCAGGTGCAGCTGGTAGACTGCCTCATGCATCCCGCAAGCAGCTGGGACAACGATAGCCTCACAGATTCTTTTTTAGTCCAATTGTTCTTTAAATTTTTCAGGAAAAAAAGCCATTGAAACCTCCAACCGTAATTGTGGGGTTTTCTATTTCTTCTTACATTTCTGTCAGTTTTGCTTCACATATTTTCAAGCTGTATTTTTAGGTGCATACGCATGGAGGATTTCTATGTTTTCTTAGTGAATTGCTCTTCTTTTTGGAATTTCGTGATGTGTTTTTGGATCCTTTTTATTCTTCAAGTTCGCTAATGTTTACTTTTATAGCATCTGATTCACTGTAATTCCATCTTGCCTAGGCTTTCCTCTCAGATACTGTGTTTTCATCTCTGAATGCGCCCTTTAATTTATGAGCTCCTTCTTTCCCATCAGCACTTGGCCTCCATATCCCACATCCCCACGAACTCCCACCTGACAAATCCGTCTTCACTCCCCTCCCCACAGCTGCAGGATGAAGGGTCTTTGCCTCCCCACTCCATCTGTTTCTACCTTGATAACACCCCCTGGGTGCTCCCAACATCGCTGCCCAAGAGCTGAGGGCCCAGAGCAGGGAGTAGAGGAACAGGGAGGGCACCCACAGGGGGTTGCTACGATCGCCACAAAATAACCATCCAAACATCAAATGCTCCTGAGGTCTGCAATCAAGCCCTGAGAAGACATTCCATTCCCAGGGGTCATCTCATGCAGGAGCCCTTAGGAAGCAGAGTCACCTGCAGGCTCTGACAACTTCATCCCCACGTGACCTTGGGCAGGCACCTTCCTCCCCGGACCTCAGCTCCCTCCTGTCTAAACTGGGTGCAGCATTCCTGGGCCCTCTGTGAACTCAGGTTATTGATACAACAAATAAAATCATAACAGAAAGGACAGCACTTGCTGAATACAAGATGGTGGCGACAATGCGGAGAGATCAGCTTTCCTGCACTGATGAGCTACAAATACACACACGGGAACTTTCTTTTCAGGCTTCCAGGCTGTTCAAAGACACAGTGATTTCCCAGTTCGCCCCTAGAGTTGCTTTGTGCTGTCCTGAAGAAACAGAGAGGGGAAGGACATGGGAGATGGGGCTGGTGTATTCCACAGTTGCTATTTAGAATCCAGATGAGCCAGGCTCGTTGTGTGCAGAGAGATTGCTATCTCTCTTAAGGCTCGATGAAGGTCACCTTCAACTCTTCTGCTAAACTGGATGCTGCTTTTCCCCTAGAGCTCAGTCCAGGCAGCATCTGGGACCACGAGTGTTGGAAGGTCCAGAGAGGGTGGGGTGGGGATTTGCTGTGCAGCAGTGTCCTGAGAGCTAAGAGAAGAGCCCAGTTCCCAGTGGGGGACAGAGGGAGGAGGAAAAGGAGAGATTCTGATATAATAGGTGTCTGGGGGAAATCTAACTAAGAAGTAATTTTTAATAATACTCTCAGATGCAATGGCTCCCCAGTGAGACCGTGGGCTAACTGAAGGGCAGGTTCACCATTGGAGTCAGGGATCTTGCACTGGATACAGACACGCCCTCAGAGGCAGGGGCTAAGGAAAGGGAGAGAACTGTCAGAAGAATCCCCAGAGAAGTGATGTTCATTGCTGGAAGAGAGGAGGAAGCAACGATGCCAAAACTGACCCAGACCCTCCACTGCTTCAGAACAGAAGAGCTGGGGATGCTGGGCCCACAGCGAAAAGGCTTCCTGAGAACAACCTAGACCCACAGGCCAGCGTTTTGGTGAAGGCCAAGACCAGGGTGGTGTCATCCCTGGGCCTCCACTGAAGCCAGGCTGCTCCTCGTTATCCAGCCTTGTCCCTGTCATTCTCCCCTTCCCCTCATGTCTCTCTGCTCTGCCCTGTCTATGTCCCCTGGGTAGCCCCCACCCACCCTCCACCGAGGTAAGTCACAAAGCATCAGGCTATCCCGAGCAGGCCTTTGTGGACACCTGCCTTCTACCCTTGCGCGCAAGCACTGTATCTCTGCTCAGAGCCTTCCAGCGTGGGAGGACTCCCTGAAGAGGCCACTTTGAGATGGGATCATTTTCTTACTGGGAGCAATGGGTGTTTACTCATGAACCTATTTCTGCCTTAAAGTATGAGGAATGTCACCGTTGAAGCTGCCGGTGGGCCCAGGAATTGGTCAGGCTGGAGTGGGGGGAGTGGGTGTTGGTAAGAGTCAAATCTAGCACCTTGGGCTTTCAGTCACTCTGTTCACCCTGTGTCTCTGGACCTGGCCTCTGGGAGCTTAGGGAGAATTTCAGGTTGTATTTGTGGTGGTGTGTGCACATTGCTAAGTACCACGAAGGAACTCAAGTTTATGTACTCCCCTGGCCCCTTGGGGTATCACCAGCCTTCAAGCATAATGCTTTTGATGGCTGAGATCTCCCCAGCCTATCAATCAAACTCTATCCTTGGCGCAGTAATCTGTCTTTAACAACTCCCACTGCAAGTCAATAAAATGCCAATTTAGTTCTCCTTTTGCTAAACCTTAAATCTGCGCAATACTTCTCCTTTCTTGGCTTGTTAGTCAAACTCATGTTTACCTCTCCCCTCCTTTTCCCCACCTGCCCTTGAGCAGAGAACAGAGATGCTCAGGTGGAGGTTGATAGCAGGGCCCCTGGGGACTGGGAGACCAGAATGGTGGGACCGCTGGGCGTGTCCCGTTTTCTTCTACTCTTGCAAACCCTCAGCACACCAGCCTTGCTTGGTATCACTAACTTTCTTGATTTCTCCAAACTTGACTTTCAGCTGAGCAGTAGTCAAGTGGACAGTGCTCCACAGGCATTAAAAACCAGACTCTGATTCAAATCCCAGCTCCACCACACACTAGTATATGATGTAACTTCTCTGGGTTTGCTTCCTCATCTGTCCAATGGGCTAATAACAATATCTTCATTGACTATATAGGATGATTAAAGGAGTTAATATATGTAATGCACTTGGGCCAAGGTCTAGCACATTCTAAACACTGTGTCCATTTGCCATGATTGGTATTTTCTGGCTTCCTACTACTATCTGTTTTCCCAGTAGCTCAATTCCTCAGTTGGAATTACCTCTTCTCCATGGGGTACAGCCTGGGGCCTAGGGAATTAGAAATGTGTCCCTTTCCAGGCAAAGGGCATGGGATGCGAACAAACTACTCCATAGGCTGCCCCCTGTTTGGAACGTGGACCTTGTGGATCAGAACAAAGAGACTGAAGACAACCGGTTATATTTGCACCTTGACCATGTGGTAGCTGCTCCTGGGCCCCTGTGAGCTGTCTTGGTTCTTGCCTGTCCCCAAGTCCAGTTGTCCAGCCTCCCTTCCAGGCTGGGAGCAACCTTTCGGCCCATTGACTGTTTTTTTTCCTTTGCATGTCAAAGGATCATGTCAAAGAATCTTGACCCATAAAGAGGAACCGAGGTTTGGAAGCCCCTTGACCACAGGGCTTCTATTCCACCACCCCCTCGACTCTCTCTGCTACCTGACCCTGTCTCTGTTGTTCTGCAGCAAAGAGAGGGGAGAGGAGAAGAGACAGTCCCAAGGGGTCTGGAGAGAAACACCAGGAATGTCAAAGAGTATTTTTTTTCCAGGAGACTTGATCTCCCCTTTAGCTGACTGCTCCTCACAGCCAAGAGCCTCCTCATGGTGACAATGACAATGATGGCTGAGATAGAGCAGAGCAAGGAGAAGATGGCTCTGACGTTGGCCATGAACAGCAGGGCTTGGCTCCCACCATGGGGTGTTGATGGCCAACGTCTTCCTGCTTCTGAGCCGAGGGTCCACCAAACTCTCACTCAGACCAGCCCTGCTCACCCAGAGCCTTCCTCTCGGGAGGCAGGCTCACTTGTCAAAGGTGATTTTTCCTAGACTCAGTTGATGGGAAGCCAGATCACCATGTGGCCAAATGAAAGTGAGAAGCTGACTTTCTGCGAATTGATTCTTCATGGATTCTCTCAGGGCCTCTGTGCCCAGATACACACTCAGAGAATGAGCCTCCCCCCCCCCGCCAAAAATCGGGGAGTCTCAAGAGTCTATTCTAAGGGGAAGGCTGACAAGGTGAATAAGAAGTCACCTCACATCTAGAGATCAGCTACTGTGTTCCAGGAGCCCATGTACATACACTGTCATTTCACCCTTCACAACAAGCCCGTGGGTTAAAATCCTGTTCCATGTGTGGGAAAACTGAAGCTTGAGAGGTAAGTAACTCGCCCATGGTATCTGACTCCAGAGCCCAGACCGCTCCTGCATGGTATGAACCTCCTTGTTCGTCCACCTCTTCCCCAGCTCTGGCCAAGGCAAGGCAGGGCTGGAGAGAATCGATCCAGTGGCCACACAGGCGTGCAGAAGCCACGTTAGAACTATAATCCTGCAGACTTGCAGGACTACGCTCAGGAGACCATGGCTCCCAGAAGTGCATAATTTACCCAGCGTCATGCAGCTCCCAAGTGGTGGTGGCAGGTTGCCACCTGTAGTGTCACTAGCTTCCTCAACAGCAGCATTTTTGCCCTCAGTTTAAGACTCACTTAGTTCTTAATCTCTGTGTCACAATTTAGTAAATGAAGGCTCAGGAAGAGGCAGCAGATGGTAGACTTGGTGTCCCATAATAAGGCAAGCCTTTGGAGGGAGCTTGTGACCTTCTAGCTCCAAACACTTCAAGCCTTTGGTCTCTGTGTCCTCACATATGGCCTTTGCCCCCAAATTCTAAGGATTGAGCTCTTGCCCTTTGCCAAATTATTCTCTAGGACCATGGTCCCTCTCAGCCCACTCCATAATCCACCTGAAGCTCTCAATTAAAAGTCAGTGGAGAGAAGCAGCCAAGACAATTGATTGACAGGTTGCTGTCAGAGGAGGTGGAACAGACTGAGCTCAGGGGCCTGAGGGGCAAAGCCCCACTCCCAAGCCACACCAACCTCCAGGATTCAGTGGCATTGGTATTCATGAAGGGTTGCTTGATTACCCTCCAACATCTGAAAGCTGTCAGCAGGGAGGGTACCACCAATGTGTCCATCAGTGCATGAAAATCGGATATCAGGTTGCTATTGCCTGGGACCCGTGTGAAAGTGCCAGCACTCCATGGGAGGGAGACAGTCCCAAGAATTTGGAGCAAATAGAGATTCTCATTCTAAGAGACATGGCGGTCCCTAGCAGAGACCACACGGTTCTTTACCTCCTGAGTGTTCTGCTGTTAAGAAAACTAAGTCCTGTAAGCTCCTTCTCTTAGATACCTCTCCAGTTCCTTGCCTCCTTCCCTCTGCCAAGGCCTCGTCCTCTCTGACTGAGGGGACATCAACAGCCTCCTGAATGCCCTAGAGACGATTTTTCTTCTACATGCCAACTGGTGGCCCACCTGCAATGAAAGTGGGTTTAAAATTCCATTTGCTCAGGCAGAGGCCTGCATCACCCCAGGAATACACAAGACTCATTGGGGTGTGGGAAGAAAATAATTACACTTCTATTTCTATTTATTTTTCTGAAAACCAATTTAAAAGAAATTAAGCTTTACTAATATGTGACATTCATCTTGACACTGGCATCCCTGCTTGGTCCAGGGGTGGAGCCAGCAGGGGAGAGTGGGGACCGCCCCCCAACAGAGGGGTTGACAGTGTTGTCCTCATTCAAGCCTTCATTTTCATCCACTTTTGCATAACCCGTCTACACTGCACTAAATTGAATTCATTGTAACCCTTGATCCATATAACAGTTTGTTACTAGTCTGCAATCCCTTTATGGATTAATATGTTTTCCACAGCACAATGTAAGCACCTGTAAGCCCACCTGGACGCTGGCAGTAATCCCGGTCAGCTGTGAGGCTGTTCCCCATCCCGTCCCCCTGCTGCCCTCACCTGAGGTGGCCGCCATCCTGAGTCATAGCTCGGTGGTTTCCTACTTCCATTTAACACAACTCCCCCACACGTATTCCTTAAAAGCAAAGATTTTTTTCTTTTAGTTTCTTTACCATTATAAAAGGGGGCATTTTGCTGTATGCAATCTTCTGAGCCTTTGTTTCCCCCACTTAATATTACTTTGCTGAGATTTGTCCAATTGCTCCATGTCACAGAGGGCCATTCATGTTGACTGCTATGTAATATTCCTCCGTGCGACTTCACCAGCTTACCCCTCCCCTCTCCTGTTCATGGGCATCAGGCTGTTTCCATTAATAAATAAAACTAAAATTTATTTCACAATTTAGAAAAGCAAAAAATCCAAGAATCGCCAGGGCAATTTTGAATATATACAAAGTTACATTTTTTCCTCCAAAATGACCCACATAGTAAATATATTTTAATAAAGTGAATAATGGGACAAATTACTAAGTAAAATGTGGGCAAAAGACTTAAATACCTCATGGAGAAAAATATCCAGTTGACCGATAAATATATGAAAAGATGCTCAACCTCATTAATCTTTCAAATAAATACAAAATAAAACATAGTGAGATAGAACCCGGCACCCCACACCCCGCACAATGATGAAAATCTGAGTGACTGACAGCACCACATGTTGGTGAGGATGTGGAGAAACAGCTCTCCAAACTGCTGGTGAGAGTGCCGATAAGGGCAACCTCTTCAGAACACTGGCATTATCCGTCTAAGTGGAGCATGCATACAGTCTACAACCCAGCAGTTTCTCTGGTAGACAGATATAGAGCCAAAGGAAGTGTATATGCATGTCCACCAAAGACACGTACAAGAATGTTTCTAGAACCACTCGTCATCATTGTCTAGTGCTGGTTATGGATGTGGATTCTGCCCCCGTGGCACACATACATTATACAACCTTCAGCACCTCTGCCACAGAAGGTAAAAGAGACTGGAACTCACCTCTCCCCAGAGAGTATATGACAAGGGTACTTCTGGGCACCGTGAGCTATAGGGAGAACCTCCAACCCCCTTAGAAAAAGTTACTGTCTTTCCAGAATATCAACTTGGACATCCAGTGCTAAATATCCATGTGATGTCAGACTTCTCTTTAAATGAAAAAAAAAATATTTTTTGAACTCTGGTAGCTCGACTTGGACTAATCACAATCTTTGCTTATGACTAAGCGCCAACATTGTTCCATGCATGCCTGCTTATTTATGCACGCATGCATGCATTTTCGTTTACCATACACTCCAAATCTAAAACAACATGAACCACATACCCATGTGTTTCTCTCCTAGCCCGGTCCCCTCCCTCGTCACTCCCCACCTCTGCCAGCAGCAATCATTATCCTAAAGCATGTGCTTATCACTCTTTATTTTCCAGCTGTATTGTCTATATCTGTATGCTTTATGTATTTTAGTGATTATTTTAAAGTTTAGATAACAGGTATTGTATTGTATAGAGTCTTTAAGGACTTACTTTTTTCTGTTCATTGTGTTACTAAGATTCACCTGTGTTATCACATGCAGTTCATTCATGTTCACATCTGTAAAGTATTGCATTTTGTAAAGCTATCACAATTTAGTTACCCATTCTTCCTTCCGTGGGCTTTGGGGTTGTTTCAAAACTGTGCTGCTGCAAACACTCCTTCCTGTACTAACACTCGTCTTGTCTCTCACAGCCTTTGTAAGATGCGGTCGCGCTTCTGGACGTGCATTTCTGGAAGGTGATGATGATAACAACAATAATGTGATGGTGACAGCTGGCATTTGTCCAATGTGTTCCCTCTTACAAAGCACTTTTATCACGTGATCTAACCCAACAACTCTGGGCACAGGCTGGCCCAACACAGTGTTGGGAAGTGGCCAAATCCATGGTCCCTGGGTCTTCCTCAGTGCATGACACTGCTCCTTCTGATCCACGTTAGGGCCCCACACTTAATGAACGTTTCTGTCACTGTAAAGATGCCATGAAAAAATGGGTATGACATTTAATGTCAGTGGGCAGCTGAGGGAACTGAAGCAGATACAGAGGCTGTTGGAGAATGAGGCCTGGTACCACCCAAAGTTTCTTTTCCTCTTCTCCAGCCAAAGCTGAGAGGCTGCAGGGCCCATGCAAGATCCCAGGCTGCCAGGAAGGTAGGATTTCTCTTAGTACCATCCATCAGACACCCTTTCTCCCAGGATGACAGTGAGTGCCCTTGACCTTTCCCGCCATCTGTCTCTGGTTCCACCATCGTCTCTTCTCCTGGGAGGCCAGGCTTGGTGGCAAAATGCCAGCCCTTCTCGGCTCCCGATCCCATCACTGAATAATGAATACCAGCTAAGTGATGGGCTGGTGCCAGCGACCTCCTAGCAAATCTTCCCCCTGGACCTTGGATCAATAACACTTAGCCGCTCCTTTTCAGCATGGAAGCCAGGCAGCAGGCAACCCAGCCTGAATCTGTCCCCTCAGGGAGATGCTGCCCACCCTCACAGGCTCCTGCTGATCCCCAGCCCCTTCAGCGTGTTCTCAAAGGACTGACCACCCCTCCTTCCCAGCTTGTGCCCCCATCTCCCGTTAGAATGGGTTGTCCAGCTCCATCTCTTGGAAGAGACACTTGCATTAGGAGCTCCGGCTTGGGCAGCCCACAGCAGCTAAGGGGAGAAAGCATCCTGGGTCTTCTGGGAGTCATTGGCCATCTTAAAACCTTGAGCTGCTTGATTTAGGATTAGGAAGGAAGAGAGGGAAAGAGGAGGCAATTACACATAGACATTCATTTCAAAAACCGTGGTTGTGCGTCATGTCTAGTCTAAGCACTCAGGTCCAACTTGGTTCTGAGAATCACATTTTTTTTTCACCTCAGAAGGTCATGTTGCAGAGTTGAGGGAATCAAAACAGCCAACACTCCCAGCTCCCTTGGCTTATAACTCAATCCTCACAGTAACCTATCTCCACCCCACAGATGAGGGCACTGAAGCACAGGTAGGTGAGGTGACTTGCCCAGGGTCACAAGGTATAGTCAGTGGAGGCAGGGATTGAGCCCAGGCCATCTCGTTCTAGAGTGTGTGGTCTGGACCGCTATGTCAGACTCTCTTCCACGGCACTCCACCCCCGGGCAGGAATGGGGGCTCTGGAGGCAGATGCTCCTGACTCTGAACCCAGCAGCTGTTCACCAATGAAGCAATGGGCAAGGTGATAAACCTCCCTACTTCTCTGAGTCTCCCCTTCCTTATGTGAAAAGTAGGGGTAACTCTTATCTCAGAGGGCTGTTGTAGAAATAAAACAAAATGAAGTGCAGAGTAGGTGGTCAATAGGTATTGCTTTCCTAATTGAGGAGCCGGAGTCCCTTAATCCTCTCTGCACAGAGAGGCCTTCCAATCTGCAGCAGGAAAGCCCCAGCCCACATTTGGGGTCTTGACATCACCTCCTGGTCTGGTATCACAGTCTCTCCTTCTCTGGTTGCTGTTTCCAGATTCTTCTTCTAATATCTTTTCAATATTTCAGCCCTCTTCAAGCGTATAGGGCTTTGTGACTCCCCTCCTGTAGCCCTTCTGGCCCCTGCTACCCCACGCCCCTCCCTGGCCACAGCCCACTCCTGCCTGTGCAGACTTCTGAGGCCACTCTCCAAAGCTTGTGCACTTCTCAAGGAAGACTTGGCCACATCATCTGGGGCTCACAGCTCAGCTGATGGACAGCTCAGGTCCTTAGCCAAATGAGCTCCTCAAAATGGCATTCCCCTTGCCCCAAGTTAAATGTTTCATTCAGTCACAGCAACGGCGTGCCTTGGTTACATAATGCTGCCTAAGGAATCATCCCAAAGCTAACCACTTCCCACAACAGAAATACTGTATCATTTCCTGGCTCCAGGCGAGTCGGGAATTTATATAGGTGCACTGAAGATGTCTTGTCTCTGCTCCGTGACATCTGGAGCCTTGAGTGGAGCCCTCAAAGGCTAGGAAGCATTCAGCCCACAGGCCACGGGTTGGACACCCCTGCTGGAGTCCTGGAGCTAGCATCCCAGTTGTGAAGAGAGGCTCAGTTCTGGCACTTTGTTGGTCCCTCCTACTATGAGTTGCGTGTGCACTGAGCAGCATCAGCCAGGCCTGTGGACAGAGTGGACACTGCTGTGGGGACACAGATGAATAAGATCCATGCTGTTGGTATGCTGTAGCATATGGCACAGAATGAGTGGCAAAATGGTAACTCACTGGGGAGACCATGAGTCACATGCCCAGAGCACACTGGACTGCACCACAGCCCAGAGGGAGAGGTTCCACCCCTTCGTCCTGGGGAGGTGTGACCTAAAAGCACGGTCATGTCATTCCTTCCCCCTTCTCTGGTTAATCTGAAGACAAACAGAATCACTGCCACCTAACATCTGCTTCTGTCGACCACAGGGTCAAAGATCTGTGTCTGGAGCCCTGGATGATCGGTATTCATTTACTAAGTCCTCACTGGGTGGTGGCCGTGTCAATATGGAATAAGCTTGAGATCAAGTTCCAGCACAACCTTGACTTGGAAGGAGCCACTCAGCTCTGATGACTGCTTGCCTCCCCAAGTGGACACAGATGCATTATGACCTGATGCTGGAGTCATAAAACAGTTCTCAAGGCCACCTCGGAGGCAGTAGCAGAGTGGCAGAGGGCTGCCAGCCCTCTAAGTAGCAGAGTCCACAGGGCTGCCAGCTTCCCTGCCTCCTGCACCAAGTAGTCCCAGGGCTTCACACCAAAGGAGCCAATCCCCCCACCTGTTCCTCTATTGCCTTCCTTCTGAGCTTCAACTCACCAGGCCTACATTTTAGGGGAGAACAGCATGTCCTGCAATGGGTGCTTTGTCCCCCAGAATCTCTGGGCCTGATTGAAAGTTCCTATACACAAACCCCCACTCCTACTAGAGAAGGGGAGGACTCCTCCAGCCCCAGATGGCCACATCTCTCATTCACCTCATCCATCATCCCGACAGGTGGGCCCTAGAGAGAAGCCACAAGCAGGACAGGGGTAATTAGGATCCATTAAGGAGATGAGGCTAAGCTGCAGGGGGATCATTCATTCCCCAGCCCCCTCTTCTAAATGGGGCCATCAGCCATGCTGAGTTTGCTTCCTAACCTCCTCTCCCCGCCTCCCACCCCCGAGTTCCTGGGGAGGCTGAGGAAGTGGTAGGATAAATGAGCATCTTGAAGACAGAGAGGCCTGGATTTGAGGCAAGAGACCACAGGCTACAGAGAAGGCAGAGAGCAGAGAAAGAGAAATAGGACCCCCAACAGGAGCCAATGAAAAGGCTTGTTCTTGAGCCAAGGCCTCGGCTTAGGTACCCAAACTTTGCAACACAGGCTGTTTTCAGTGGCCTCTCCACAGTGCCCTGCCAAAGCCAGCCTTTGCAGCAGCAGAGAAGGTGGTGCCCAGGATACCTGAGTAACTCTGGTGGCACTGTCTCCAGAAGGCCCTTGCCGAAAAGCAAGGGGCTCCTCAGGAGAGGGTTACAAATTAACCTCACAGCGGTCTCATCAAGCACCTTCCTCCTGATTAATTTGTCAGACTTGCTGGCTCCCCAAGAGAACGGAAATGCTCATAACCAGACTTTGATTTCTTTTTCTGTTTTGCTCAGGCCAGAAAAATTAGGGTGGGAGAGGGGCAGGCAATGGCAGATGGTGATGGGGTGGAGGATAGACAAAGGGATAAAGTGTGAGAAGCACCAACCGGAAGGAAACCAAGGTCCATGCTCCCCTTTCTCCTAAGCCCAGGCCTAACTCAGCTGGAGAAAGAACAGGTGCAGTTAGTTGCCCCAGGATGCTGGGCCAGCCGTGGAGAGAACCTGAGAACCCATGGCCATGCACACTCTCTCACGTCCTCTGCACAAGGTCATGGCAGAGGAGGGGAGCTCCCAATCTACAGACAGTGCCAGAGCCCTCAGAACCCCCGGCAACAGCCTGGTTGTCCTGTCCTGGCAGCCCCTCCCTCTGGGGCAGTGAACATGAAGAGAAAAGCATCCACAGTCTAGATGCAAGTACATGGGACCAATGATCCCAGGGCCGTCCTTGACTGGCTCCCTCCTTGAGGTGTGGAAGCAACACTTATCTCTATCTTACCACCAGGAGATAGGTTCCAAGATGCTGAGTGATATGCCCAGGGTCACACAGCTAGTAAGTAGCAGAGTCTGGACTACACCAGCCTCCATTTTTCAGCAGGAAGCCCAGTCCTTTAGTATGTGAGACCTGTTCATACCATCTAAACACCAGCGAGTCATCCATCCCTCAAAATCCAGTCCCTCCTTGTGAGCCTGAACACTTCACTCATTCATTCATCCATTCAGAAAATATTTCAGAGCTGATAAGAAATCAATTCTATGATCTCAGCACCTACATGTCATGCCCTTGGTGACAGTTCTCACCCAGTGGTGGGGCAGCTCACTGGCTGAGCCCTAATTTAAGCTAGACCATGGAGACACATGAACACACGGCATTGCCAAGGTGACATGTGGTTTAGCAGGACCCCGGGGTGATACATTTTGTGACTTGAACTCCCCCAGAAGAGGCCAGAGGCAAAACTTTCCCCTTTGGTCATTTAGTTGAACCCTGTACCCCTTATGCAAAAAAGCAGGAAGCTGTATTTTAAATACAATTGATTGTTTTTGATGTAGGCACAGATACTGTCTGAAATGTTTGTTGAGTGTTTAGGGAGTTTGTTTGCTTGCTGTGGGTGCCGCGTTCCATAATGCCGGACTAGGTCGTGTCGGAGAGGAACTGGCAAACATTATGATTCAGGACCACAGACAGCAGCTCAGGCTACCTCTGCCTTCCAAGACCAGAATCCTGCTGCCCAGGATGCTCTGCAAAGCACTTCTCTTTCCAGAGTCCCTGACAGACCAGAACTGACTTGAATCTTGCAGGCTTTTGTTTGGCTGAGCCTCCTGCAGGATCCAAGCTCCCTTTGCCTTTCTTTTCTGGTTTTAGTCAAAGTAGCTCTTAAGCCCACATGAGACCAGGAGATGGGAGAGGCCAATTACTAATGTGCTGAGAAAAAAATAAATTAAATAATTGCACTGAGGCTTGATATTAAATATAAGGGAGACTAATAATTCAAACAGGCAGAAACTTCTGAATCTACCACAGGGCTCCCCAAGGCAGAACAGCAATGAATGGCCACTCATTTGCATAATAGCTTTCTTGTTGTTCCCTTTGTGCTTTTGTTGCTTCGAGTGCCCCTATTATTTCCCTCACTCCTCTGAAAAGAGCCAGCCCCAGTGATCTGTAAAATGGTAATTTCCACCAGCACAGTGCTGTCATATATTTATAAATTTGGGAATTTGAAAGGAGATAAAGCTCTTGATCAAGATAGCACCAGGAACCTCTTCTTCTGCTTCGTCAGGAAATGGGTCGTGGGGGCGTATCTCTAGGACTGGCTCCACAGGTGTGCCACCTGTGCAGGTGCCCCTGGTTAGAAGGGCCTTATGGTTAAAAAGGCCCTACTCTTGGTTTAAAGCTCTGTGAGCACTGTCTATGCTTGGTTTAAAGCTCTGTGAGCACTGTCTAGAATTTTTCAATCATTTGGTAACTAGGAGAGCCACATTTTCATTTAGCCCCTGGCCCTGCAAATTATATATGCTGCTCTCTCTGAGTCCGGCTTGGCCAGGATATGGCCTGACTCCAATGGCAAGTGGACACCCTCTGACCTCCCAAGAGCCAATCTGTCACAAGAGCCAGTTCATCACACCATCTCTGCCTCTTCCTCATCCGGTATTCACACAGCTCCCCCAGCACCCTCAGTGACCATGACTCATAGAAGAGGGGCGGAAATCCTTTTAGCCAGGACACAGTCTGATGCCAAAATTCCTGAACTCAGCTACAACCGATCCTGGCTTGTTCATGAAGAGATGCAACAGAGGTGAGCACAAAGATGTTTGTCTGGATGAAGCTCCTAACTGTTGAAGTCATTTCCTTTGTGCAGAAGGCCTGAGTAATTTCCCTGGCCCTTGGGTCTCTAATGGTCCTGTTAATGATGAATAGCACAGTCCTGCCTCTGCTGCTCATTTCTGCTCTCTCCCTCCTTTTCCATTGCTCCAGATGAATGTCATTAGCCTATTCCAGGAAGAAGCAGTAGATCTCTCCAGGCTGTCCAAGCCATTAAGGATCCAAGTGTAGACAGAGAGAATCTCAAATCAGACCCAAATGCCACACATTCACATGCACACTCATGAGGAAAGGACTTGTGCCCACATTCCCACTTCGAAGTCCATTGTTATCCCACCGGAATGCCTGCTCCACTTTTCTGCCAACCTGTGCCTCTCTTTGGATGGGAAGCTCAAGCAGAGACCTGGGGGCCATTTTCCCCTGTTCACTCATCACTGTGCCCAATGTAGCAGGTACTGCTTGCCGCCCATGCAAATCCATTTCCCTCTTCTTCATGGCCAGTGGATCCTAATTCTGTTTCCATATTTATCCATTTCTCTGAGGCCACCACCTTGGGAACGGCGACTCATCTCTGTCCCTCTTCCCCAAGAGGGTGACATATGCATCTTGATTGGTCTATGGTGATCCCATTCTTCTTCCATCTTTGGGTTGAGAAGGGTCATGTGACCTAGTCTTGACCAATGAGATGTGAAAGAAATGATAAGGTGGCTTCTACAAAAATGGTTCTCAATTGATAAAAATTCACTCCTAGCAATAAATGCTCCCTTTTCTTCACCTGGGTCACATCATGTCTGCATGGGATACCTGGAGCCATGACAGCTATTTTGGGATCACAGGTGGCAAGACCAGAGGTTGAGGATGACAGTAAACAAGGATGGAAAGAACCCAAGTCCTTAGTGACATGGTTGAGTAGATATTAACCAACCTGGAACCCCCCTATCTACTTTTATGATTCTTGCTATGTTACTTAAAATTTTTCTTTATCACTTAATATATATTTATTTAGGTTTTCTGTTCTTTGTAGCTGAATGCATCCTAAATAATAAACAAGGGTTTGCCTATAATAAATGTGGGTTTATTCTGACTTAATGTGGACCTAAACCATGCAGAGAGACACTCTAGGAAGCAAGCTACTCAGGCTGCTAGTGAGGAAAGTGAGTGGGCTCACAGGAAAAAATATTTAGGTACCTTGGTGTCTTTGAGGTCCAGTTATCATTTTGTCCCTTACTGTGATTTGGACAGGATTTAATACAGGAAACTAAGGCATCAAGGAGAAAAGTCTTGACCTTGTTTGCATCACAAACAGAAGAAACTCAATCTAGACCCCTACTTGAAACCAATCCCCCCCAAAAAATGGGGCAGAAGAAAAGTTTGTCTTTGGTGCACCAAGATCCTTCTGTATAAATCTGTTCCACTCTTTGATGACAAGTTCATCCCAGGTAATTGTTCTCTGCCCCATTTTCCATACTGTTTTATGCTGAACAAAAGGGCTTACCCATAAATAGGGATATCTTCACTTTAATTATTTTTATAGACTATATAGCCAAAAGAATAAATGTCTAATGGTGGAATTTCAGAACATACCAATTCTAGATGGCATGCTTTTAGACAGCAATGTTCCTAAAATGCCACTCACTGTATCAGTAGCCACTGATTTCCCCTGCCTTACTCTGCTGTGACAACTCAGCTTCTCTTCCCTACATATGCTTTACCCACTTCCTGCCCTAAGGCAAATTTTGGCTGACACCAATAGTATATATTTTTGTTTGCCCTAATTACAAAGGTCTGAGCTGGTAAAAGGGAGAGAAAGGGAATAAGAAGGCCTGTAGGCATGGGTCTGGCAGTGACCCATCCCCTTTCTACCTTCCAGAAGCAAGAATAAACTAAAATTAAAAATCACTTTGGCTAATGCAGTGGAGTGGCCACAACACTCTGGCTTCCCCAGCAGGGCAGAGACACTCCTAAATGTGGCAGCCTTCTGTCCCATTCCCCTGGCTTAGGGAAAGAAGGAGGCCTTTGGTTGTGGTCCTGTCTGTTTTGCATTTCCACAGCTCACTCATGGCTGTGCTGTGAGAGTCCAACCTCAAAAGACCTGGGAGAGGGGTTCACTGAGTGGGCATGACTGTTACCAAGGAGACAGACAAGGGTGAGGGAGAGGCACCAGGCTCCTCTGAGTACATATAGTTAAGCCTTTATAGGGAGGGAGAGTGAGAGAGGGAAGTGGGGCAGAGAGGGAAATCTCAGGCAAGAGGCATATCCTTTCGTCCACCACCCAGCCCAGTTGTAGACCTTTCTCCTGCCTTCTGCTAAGCACGAGCCCCTGTGTGTAAGCTCTTCCTGGACGAATGTCTACCCAGCTCACTTCAGCGGCCCTTCCCCAAAAGGGCATTCTGCCCTTCAGCCTGCATCCAGACTTGGGTCAGCTCGTGAAACATATTTCAAAGATGGGGAGACTGAGGCCTCAGGCAGGGATTCACCTGGAGTGAGAGGAAGCTTCAGGAGGAACAGGGCTGCCCACTGGGCTGGCAGGACCAACAGGCTGCTGTGCAGCTTGTCAGATGGCAGCTCTGAGGGGCTGTGGAGCAGACAGAGGGAAAGGGCCCCCATGCTAAGAGACCAGCCAGCCTCAGTGACCACCTTGTCAACACACAGCTGAGAGGAGGAGAGTATAAAACTGACCCTGTTTCTTGTGCCCTGCAGGGCCCTCTCTGCGGTGCAGGGAGGCTTTCCCTCTGGAGAAGGTGCAGGGAGCTGAGGACAGGTGTTTTGTTTTGTTTTGTTTTGTTTGTATCTACAGGAAGCTGGGCTACACCATCACTAACCCACCAGGGTACTCAACTCCTATGGGCCTCTTGCCCTGGAGCTAAAGATGCTGGGAGACCTCAGGGCATCACAGTCCCTATTTCAGCTCCTCTGAACTAGGACCCTTTGGCCCCCTGCCTGGTCCCCATAGAATTCATGTGAGAGCTGTGAGCTTCCTGCCCTCCCTCAGTAAGGTGCCTGGCGGTTCCCAGTCTCTAGAAAAGCATCACCTAAAAGTAGAAAGATCCTGGCTCACACACCTCTGGTCCCACAGCTTTTGAGAAACATCCGTGATGTTAGAAGAAACCCACACAGTCGCATAGAGTTTCCGTGACGATGGAAATGTTCCACATCTGACCTGTTCACTATGTAGTCACCAGCCACATGTGGCTACAGGAGGCTAGTGTGACTAAAGAACTGAATTTTTAACCTTGTTGAATTGCGTGGAATTAAATTTAAATTCCAAGAACCACACATGACCCGTGGCTCCTCCACGGGACAGAGCAGAAATAGCTAAAGCCTTACATAGCCAGGACCAGTGGACACCACATTATAGGGGAATGACGTGCTCCCCTCTTGACAACCCCCTCCCCGGGAGGAAAACGCCCAGGGAAGGCAGCTTCTCAGGGGAAATCAGGAGTCCCTCTCCACCAAGTGCCCTTTTCCTGCCGAAGGATCCAAGCAGCAGTGGGCTGTGCAAACCCAGAAGTATGGAGGGAAAGAAATGCCCACACATACATATCAGCTCAACAGGCAGGAAGAAGGGGCCCAGGGCTGCAGAAACACACTCAGCAGGTTGGCAGAAGGAGAGTCTGAAACCCTATTATTTTCCACTTAAGTCCTGCAGGGTTTGGATGCTGTGAAAGAGACAAAGGTAATTTTTGAATGCCAGTATGGATAGACTTTGGGTTGTATGTGAATTGAAACCTTGCTTGCCCTCCATTTTGCAGAGGATCCTGCTGTGGGGCCATCTCACAGGTCAATCCTTCTGGTTTATCAGAGTGCCTGGGCTGGACTTTTATCCGAGTCAGACTTTTCTTCTCTCACCCCACATCAAGGTAGAGCAAGTCCCCAGCATGTTCCTGTGGGGGCAGTTCTGTGGTCATGTAAGTGCAGATACAGCCATCAGCTTCTCATGTGTACTTAGCCCATCTTAGGTCATCGACAGGATTTTGGGAGATGGTTCCAGAAGAAAGGCTGGGTGTTTGGCAGACAGTGAGCATGAGGCACGCTTTCCAGGCAAGCAGAGCTGAGGGAAGGTACCACAGGCACCACCACAGGGAAGGGCTGGGGAGCCAGACAGCGTGACAGAGCTCACACTGCCTCCCCTACACCTGTGCTTCGTCATGTAGCCCCGCCTCCAATCGAGGGTGTTCCATCTGTGCCCACTCCTCGGGGAGAACTGGCAGGCGTCATCTCAGCCATCTCCTGGACACTTCCTTCTCCCTAACTCCTACGTCAAATCAGTCACCAAGCCCTGCTGATTCTGCCCACCAAATGTCTCCAAGCCCCCCTTATCCAGGCCTTTACTCCCCCAATGAGGACCCTGGCCATTTCTCACACTTGACCTGTGATCAGGTGTCTGACCCATGATCAGACACCCCGCCTGTGTCTGACCCCCATCTCCCCTCTCCGTCCATCCTCCCTCACTTGCCAGAGGAACCAGACTGAGCAAAACACATGGTGCCTCTCACTGACTTGCTAACTGGTTCTCCATTTAGCCTAGAAAACAACGCCAACACTCCTCTCAAAAGGCAAGTAAAGTGTCAAAGGAGCTGGCCAGTGTCTCTCTCCAGCCTCATGTCAAGCATGTCTGCTCACACAGACCCACATCCAATCCATCGTACTTCTCCCCATCCACTCTACGTGCTGTGTCTGCACACACCATCTCCTCTGCATAGATTCCCTTCTCTTCCCAACAAAGTCCCATCATTTTTCAGCAACCAGCTCGGCCTTCCCCTCCTCTGCACAAACCTTTAGTGAAGATTGTGTTCATTTGTTCTAAAGCCTGTCTTCCCTTTAAACAGGAAGCTCTGAGCTCCTCAGTGCCTAGGACTATGGCTCCTTGAGTCATTTCTATTTCCTCTCACCCTCATATGTCTGGGATATAATGGATACTTGATGAGCAAGTGAATGAATGAATGAATGAATGGGAAGTAGGTTCATCAGACTAAAACCACAGGATGGGACCTGTTTCTCAAGCCTTCGTGTGCACACAAATGACCCAGGGATCGTATTAAAATGCGCATTTTGGCTCAGGGGGTCTGAGTGGGGCCTGAGAGTCTGCACTCCCATCAAACTCCCAGGTGACAATGCCACTGGGCAGTGGATCACACTCTCAGCAGTGAGGCGTAGGGCTCCTGTAAGCAGGGAACACACAAAACCTTGCCCATTGTTCAGCCATAAAGCAGAGCACATTTCAGCGTTTCAAATGATGTGCTATTAATAATGTAGAAGTATGCTAAGTGAAAAGATGTCGAATAAAATCCCTTGTTGTTTAAACATAACTAGATTATAGAATGATGGAATCTATCCGACAGATGAAAGAAAAAGAAGGGGGGAGGAAGGGAGGGAAGGAAGGAAGAGAGGGAGGAAGGAAGGAAAAAAGGAAGGGGGGGGAGGGAGGGGAAAGGAAAAGGCATGTATTAAAGTGCTGATAGTGGTTATCTCCAGGGCTTGGAATTGCAGGCATTTTATTTCCTTATAAATATTTGAATGTTCCCATTTTCTACAACAATCATGCATTGTTTTATAATATAAAAATTATTTTCATCTCTAAATGAACTCTCCCATTTGCCTGAGAATACACTTCCTCATTTACTGCACTCCCTCAGAACAAGGCAGCAGCTCCAGCCGGGGGGCCCTGAGTCCCCCATCAGGGACTGGTCCTTAGCCCTTTGAGAAGGGTCATTACAAGGTCAGGCAACCGCAGTGAGCAGCACCCATCCCAGGAGGCTACCACCTCCCCACAAAGATGTCCTGAGCACCTCCAACCACGTGAGTCACCCATGCTTGCCAGTGACTGCACAGCTTGTAGGGTACCAGCGACAGGACGAGAGGTGACCCTGGGCCCTGGGACGAGGCCAAACGCTGTAGCTAAAACCAGTGTGCGGGTTTACAGAGGGCACAGTGCCCGTCGCGTCCCTGACTGACAGGTCCCTCAGATTTGCATTCCTGCCACGTCCGCTGGCTTCTCCCCAGGCCTTTTCTTTCTGCACCACAGTGCTTCGCTCTCTCCCCATTAATAGTTTATTTTAAGTCTCCAAGACACTGTCCTTAGTAAGTCCTTCCTTCTTAGACCACAGGGACACAGGTCACCCTGATTATTTTAGTTTTTCAAATGGGAAAACAGGCAGCACAGAGTAAGGACCCTGGGAGAGAGAGACACTGAGGTCATGTTTTAACCCTAAAGGAGAGAGGACGGTTTTCTGCATGACAGCGCTGTGACCTTATTTCCCTCTCTGCCTTCCTCCCATTCCTCTGGGAACAAGGGCCGGCGCCTGCTGTGAGGGTCTTGTAAGCAGAGGTGGACGGAGGGGAGGAACATGCACCCGAGAGCAGAGGGGCTCTCCTGCCTGGTCTAACCGTGGGCTCCATGAACACACAGCCTTTTCTTGTGAGCCTGGACCCAGGGAGGTGATAACCAAGGCCCATGGTCCTAGGACAGGTATCAGTGAGGGGAGGCCAAGCTATGATAACAAATAGACCTTGAGCACACAGTGGCTTGAAAAACAGGCAGCCTATTTCTCTCTCACGTAATAGTCTGGGGTGGGTTTTCGGGTTGAAGGCACAGCTCTGCTCCCCATGGTCACTCAGGACCCAGGTCAGCAGCTCCCCTGCCACCTTCAATACCTGGCTTTCAAGGTTTTCCTGGACATTGTCACTGTAGTTGGCTGGAGGGAGAAAGGGCAGGCAGGGGCCCAGTGGGAGGTTCAACCGGGCTGGGTCTGGAAGGGGCACTCAGCATTTCTGTTCGTGTTCCACTACTAGACCTCAGTGCCACGGCCAAATCCAGCAGCAGGGGAGGGAAACTGCCCTAGCCGGGTGCCCAGGAACAAGTGAGGGGTGCATTTTTATGGACACATAGCAGTCGCCACCACATTTTATTACCTAGAGTCACAGCCCAAGCTTTAGGTTCACAACTGTTGAGCACCTATTGTGTGCCAGGTGCTAGAGACTCAAAGGTAAGTCAGACGCAGTCCCTGCCGTGGAGGCAGGGAGGCCCCTACACAGAGTCCCTAAGACCAGCATCACAAAGTTTGGGGATGGAGAAATGCAACCAACCCACCCCCTGGCACGCTCGGCAGGTACAACACACATAATAGGAAGAGGGATGGGTGTTCCATAGGCGTGCAAACGGGAACTTGTGAAAATGTGCAGGTACTGTATTTGAGCACGAATCTATGAACAGAGAGCCCCAGACCAGTGTGTATGTGTTTGAGCATGAGTGTGTGTGTTCACGCAGATACGCATGAGCATGTGGGTGTGTATGCGAGAAAGAGAGAGATCATTAAGCGATATTCAGGACTGCTCAACATCCTCACCTAACCTGAACATTTCCTCACTGTTTTTGAAGTCCAAAGGGCTGGGTTATCTTCATCTAGAAGTCTAAGTAGTTGCAAATGAACTTTCTGTCTCCCTTTAACATTCTCTCTTATTCTTAAGTTCCTACCCAGAATGACTCGGGTACGTGTTACAGAGTCTAATAAACTGCACTCCCATAATCCTCTGGCCTAGCGTCTTTGCCTTTCATTGTTCCTTATTCTCCCTCCCAATGGCGAGAAAAGGCAGCCACAGCTGAGTGGAGCACAGTGACCACAGGTCCCAGCACAGGGAGAAATGTCCAGGCCCTGCAAGGAGCTGGTTCAGTGCTCTCTTGAGGACCCAGAAACACAGGTGTCCCCAAAGAGGGAGCTCCCTGCCCGCCCAAAACCAGCATGGACTGAACGGTTTCCCACAGAGCAGGCAGGCAGACAGCACAGGGTGAGCGTCTGTCCAGAAACAGAAGGTGCTGAGGTGTAGGGGAAAATTAGGAAAGAAAGTCTCAAGCAGCTGAAGGATTTTGCACAGTTTAATGAAGTCAGAGAGAGCCGATATCCTCCTCAAAGACCAGATGACAGGCTTGTGCTGGAGGAGTGGCCCACAGAGGGGGAACCAAGGCGTCCACGAGCTCTCAGCATTTTTAAGCAAAGAGTAAGGATTCAAAGCATTTGGTTCCAAGGTAATGGCAGAACACACTGAAGGACAACACGAGCGCTTCCCCACGGCAGGCACCTCAGAGAGATGCTAAGGTCACCTCTAGATGCCCCCACTCTGTCCCAGAGAAAGGAAGCCCTGTGTGGGCTCCAGCTAGCAAAACCTCAAGTGTTCCTCCCCGTATCTCCTGCAGGGAAGATCCTGCTGGTCAGATTCTCCAGCACACGGGCCTGCTCTGGCTTCCAGACTGAGGGGTGGAGAGTAAGGGGTCAGGGGCACAGCCACTCATTGGGGATCAACCAGGTGAGGCCAACTGGTTGCCGCGGGATGAGGGAAATGCAGGGTGGTATTAACTGTAGTAGTAAAAGTAAGCACAGTGAGCCTCCCCACCTGCACAGAGCTACACAGAGTTAGCTAGAAGGACCCTTTCTTTCCACTGCTACCTGGGAGACTGCGCCTGGGTAGCTGGTCAGGAAGGGAGGAAGCACCCCTGGCCCCATCCCTCATCTGCCCAGACTCAGGCCCACAAGGGGCCGTCTATTCGGGCACAGGAAGACAAGATCTAGCCCGTGTTTCTCTCACTGGCACTGTGGCCTCTGGTTGGCTGTGCCATCCCCTCTGCTGGTGACCATGCAGGATGCTCCCATGAGGCCCTCTGCCTGGACAAGGGCACTGTCAGAGCCCCCTGGGGCTGGAGAGATCCTCGGGGACACTCAACCCCTGCTCCTGCCTCTGGGAAGGACAGGCGGCTCCTGAGTCACTGCAGGCAGATGGGAACCTGTCCTATATTTTTTCCAAAATATCCATAAGAAATGCCACCATCTGCTTAGACAGTCAGATGTGTCTGATGATCTGATGAGGCAGGTAGGAAACTGCAACGACACCATGCTGAGACCGGCAACCTGAGGGAACGGGGAGGGTCTCTGCCATCAGAACAGAGCTTCCCAGTTTGCAAGGCGCTTTCTGGGGAGCTTCACAGTTTTCAAGGGGATCGCCTGTGGAGTTTTGAAAAGAGGCGCTCCCGTGGCAACATGTGCCTCACCTTCAAGACTCTGGGTGAGTGGGTCTGGGACGCAGTCCGGGAGGGCCTGGGTAGTTTTGAACAGCTCCACCAAGGATTTGGGTGATGGATGAGATTGCGAGGCCCTGGTCCACACCCTCTCATTACTTCCTTGAAGAAAGAAAGACCCATGAAAGACAGAGGACATGGACTGTTATTCCTATGCGTAGATGAGAAAACTGAGGCTTGGGCCACCTAAATGGCTCATCCAGGGTAACATAGCAAAGCGTAGATCTAAGAGCAAAATCCAGGTCTTTGGGCCACTGGTCCTCACTCGCCCAACACACCACACTGCCCATCAGAGGAGGATGGGGAAGATGCTAGGGAGTTCCTCTTGCTCAAAAATCCAGGAGGATGGAGCCTGTGAGTCAGTCACCTTACATCCTCTAACATGTTCTGACAGTGTCCAGTCATGTCAAGCTTCCATGTCACCAGAGGGAGAGAAGGCACGCCGAAGAGACGGAGGTCATCCTTCCAAACCGGGAGCAGTGTCCATGAAAGACCAGCCCCACCCAGGGCGCTGGTGGGTGCGCCCTGAAGCTGCTTACAGCCATTTGCAGACTTTTCTGATGATAAGAATCACCTGCAACATGTATGTGAACTATAAGTTCTTTAAAAATATGTTTTAAAGAAAAAGGAAAAAACTCAGCCAGAATCCCCAGGAGAGGGGGATGGAGAAGTGACAGCTTCCACAAGTGCCTTGGTGAGTCTCAGTGTCACCGAAGTTTGGAGAAAACTGCTCCAGAGCAGAGTTTGTCAGACAGGACAGGGCGCTCATTCAGGCGTGATGGGACTCCCACGCAGCACTGTCCCCTTCACGGTGGCCCTCGAGGCCTCTCTGGGTGACAAAAAGTTCCATCTGGAGCAGGGCTTCTCAACCTTGGTATTATTGACATTTGCAGCAGACAGTCCTTTGTTGTGGGGGCTGTCCCATGCATGGTAATATATTTAGCTCACTACATGCCAAGAGCACCCCCAACCCAAAAATGTCTCTAGACATCACCGGACGGACAACATCACATACCTTTTCCAGTGGAAAGGGTGAAGGCCAAGGTAGGAGAGCCTGGTAGTCACAGGCCGGCTCTGCTGCAGACCTACTATGTGCACTGGGGCCATACCTAGCACTTCTTGAAGCCTAGATTCGTCCCTCTGTGAAGGAGGGATGTTTTCTGTCTACAGTGATGTGGAAAAGATGGATTGTGATCCAGAATACGCAGTTCTGATATACTGAGTAAAGGGCACCCAAAAGTAGGGGGAATTAGCCATGGGTCCCCCAAAGCATCTAGGATTAATCCAATAAATCCCATAAAGGCCTGTTATGGACTGAATTGTGCTGCCCCCAAATTCAGATGTGGAAGCTCTAAACCCCAGGGTTTCAGAATGTGAGTGTGTTTGAGATAGGGCACTTAAACATGTGACTAAGTAAAAATGAAGCCGTTAGTGTTGGCCCTGATCCAAATGGATGGACACAGAGAGACCAGGGATGTGTGTGCACAGAGGCAAGCCCACGTGAGGACACAGCAAGGAGCCGGCCATCCTCAAGCCAAGGAGAGAGGCCTCGAGAGAAACCAGCCCTGCTGACGCCTTGATGATGGGCTTTCAGCCTCCAGAACTGTGAGATCACTCAAGTTCTATCATTAAAGCCACCCAGTCCGTGGCATTTGGCCACAGCAGCCCAAGTGAACTGATTCAGGCCTCCTCCTTGATTCTCGCACCAAAGCGGACACTTGCCTGAACGATTCTAGCTCCTGCCCTTAACACTGACCATCGCCACCACTCTGTGGGTCATCTCTGCTGGACCTCTGCTTCCTCCACTCTTCCCTGGGAAGGGGCAGGGTCGGATGGGAACCACGCAGCCCCTCACAAGCAGATCCTGGGGCTTTCGGTGACCTTCCACGTCCAGTGCATTCTCTCACTCTGCTCTCCAAAGCCCTGGCGGGGGAGCTTAACAACAGCACACAGGGCGCAACCTCTGGCACAAACTCTTCGCTAAGCACAGGTTTTCAGCTCAGGGTAATAACACCCTACATGCCTGCACTGCAGTGATAAAAAGCCACCTAGAGAAAGGTGTGCTTTACGAGTGTTTAATCATCAGCATTCCAGCAGAGCCTGCTTATAAATTTGATTTTATGGAGAGGATCCCTGCAGACCAGGCTTTTCTAAATAGGCGAAGAGCCATGTACCCCCCAGATGCCCCTCAGCTGACACGAGATATATAAAGAGATAGAGCGCGTGCTAATAACAGCTTTAACCCACATCGACTGTGCTGTGGGCCAGGCACAGCTATAGGGCTGCACCCACTTGCAACCCTGTGAAGTTGGTACCATTGTCATCTCCATTGTCGATGAGGAAACTGAGGCACAGAGCAGTTATGCCAAGGCCCAGTGGCTACTGAATGGCCAGACCAGGAGTCAAAGCCAAGGAGCATGGACATCTGGAAGGAACTAAGCCCAGCCCCTCCCCCCACCCCCCCCCCAAGGCCCAGCCCACAGACCTCAGGTACTGCTGAGGCTGCCCAGGCGTTCCCACGGCAAGAAGAGCTACAGGTGTGCTCAGAGCATGAACTATGTGACCTGGATGTTACCTGCTTCTCTGGGCCTTAGTTTCTTCGACTGAAAATGGGAACACACCTCACACAACCACTTCAGGGGAAAACGGGAGAGCATCTGTCATAAAACGCCCAGCATGGCACCAGGCACCGATGGCTCCTTGGTCCGTGCCGGTCCTCTTCCCCCTCCCTCACTGCCTACGGAGGAGCTGGGCCCCAGCTCCTCGACAGGGAGAAATCCTCCTTCCCGTCACCGGCCAGCTGCTCAGTGAGAGACGAAGGGTGTCTCCAGGTGCTCGGATCAGGCTGCCTGTCCCACCCAGCAAGGGGCTTATTATTCTCTGCTCCGTATTTGGCCCACGACCTCCCTCCCACCCATGTCTGAGTGTGTGCCGAGTGCCAGCCTATTCCAGGCCGCTGGTCACATCGGCAAACGAGGCAAAGATGGGGTGCCGCCTGGCAGAGAACACACTCGATGGTTTCCTAACTCCCGTCCTGGTCTAAAGAGAATTTGAGGGGACTTGCTGATCACCTTCCGAATGTCCCACCCTTGGCTTACCGAACACATTCTATTGTGTGGCCCGGAGGTAAGCCCTTAATCAGTCACTGCCACCCGGGAGAGAAAGAAGTTACCCGAGGAACACAGCACCTTCTCCTGCCTTCCCATCCCCCGGCCCAAGTTCCACCAAGAAACAGGGAGCCCATTTGGCCCTATCTGTCACATACTGGAGAGGGCAGGGGAGGGCGTGAAACCAGAGCCTTCCGGGTCCTTTCTCCCCTCCCAGATGTGTGAGAGTCTGGGGGCAGCAGCCCTCTCATTGCCGGGAGAGCAGACCTTTCAGTTTTAGAAACCAGGCTTCTTCGGAAAACGCCGTGCCTCGCCCTGCTGTCTCCGGATGTCATGGAGACAGAGGAGTCGTTCCTTGCCTTGGGGAGAGAAAGAAATTGAATCTAGAGATATCACATGGATCATCTTCGCAGCATCTCCTATATTTTAAAAGGAGAGAAAACCCCTACCAAAGAGGCAGCGGGCAAATTAATTGTTTTCCTGATTAACAAAACACAATTAAGCCCAAATGCTGCCGCTCGGGGGAAGGTTATTCATGGTTTTTTTCTGGGGACCGTTCCGGGCACAAAGCAATGATGGCTTCATTCTGATCCCTGCAAGAGGGGCCCAGAGAGAAATAACACCACAGACTCATCACAGCCACACACATTGTCAGATTCCTCTCCGGGGAAGCCTCGGCCAGAGGGACGCAGACCGGGATGCTGTCACGGGGCAGCGGGGAGAACGGTCCAGGGGCGGCCAGCAAGCTGAGACGGGGTGAGGGGACAGGAGGGGGTGGGCTGGTTGGTGGCTCTTGGAGGACTGGGACCCTAAACGTTCAATGGCCTAGACCACTCCTGTGGAAACGGGCCTGTTGGTGAGTATTTGTTTCATTGGGGAGGTGGGAGGAGAGGAAGGGAGGAAGAGATTCATGTGCCTTTATGAAACTGAAGCACAATTCCCACTTTTGCAGGTAGTAGTGGTAATAATGGCAATGATGATACCTCCCATTAATGGAGCACCTACTGTGTGCCAGACCCTCACTAAAAGCATCCACTGCCTCATTCCACGCCCCCAACAATCTTGCTCATTTTAATCATAAGCAAACCTAAGCTCATAGAAGTTGAGGAGCTTGTCCAAGGTCACGTCCAGTAAGTAAATTTGCACCCCAGTCTCTCAGACTCAAACCCCCACATTGTTGGCCAGAGTCTTAGGGGCCATTTTCTCTTAAAGGCCACCAGCCTTGGGTAGCAGTAACTCTCACTGAGGCAGGGATGAGGGTGGTGTGTTGTGAAGGTGCTCCCCACCCTCACGGTAGTCCCTAACGCTAAAGGTGCCCTTCCAGCCATTGATGCAGAGCCAGTGGGGTGAGAGCCAGGAGGAGAGACGGGGAGCAGCCAAGGGCCCAGGACGGCAAAGAAACTAGTGAGCCAGGCAAGCAGACGGGGTTGGGTCTCTTCATCGGCAGGGATGCAGAACACGCCACCATCCTGCCACACACGTCCCTTCCAGCACGGGCTCCAGCCCCTTGGGTGAGAGGACCCAGTGGGCATTACTGTCCCCGTGTGATCTCCACCAAGCCAGGGCTCACCTGCCCAAAGTCCCCAGCCACACAGAGAACCTCTGAGAGCCAGATGTGGAGTGGGCACAGCCTCCGAGGGGCAAACGATGGAGGCTCACATAGGCGAAGACTTAGAGCTAAGAACTCCAGACTCAGTCAGAGCTCATTTCAAGCTCCAAAAGCATCTTCAGCCACTTGATTTCATTGTAGCTCTTCTGATATTTTATGCATTAAATAACAGCTACATCTTAATGAAAGCTAGTTACATAAATTTGGGGAAACCAGGAACAAAAGCACTTTTTATAACACAAGACATCAGCTCCTTTATTGTCTCATTGCTCTTGGCATGAAAGCAAGTTGCTGAGAGCCAGTGCTTCAGAGGGATACATAATTCTGGCATTTTTCACCTCAGCTTCAGGGACGCTGACTCCAAAGATCACTTACCATCCACAAAGAGCAATCCCTTTCTGATATCTGCCCCCCACCCCAATCTCCTCTGTTAGTAATTCAACACCCATCAACTCATAAGGAGCACTGCTCACCTTTTTCATGCGTGCTACAAAAATTACTTGGACCACTGGACTTGAGATTCATGCAAGTGCCACCTCGAAAGGCATGCAAGGCTCTGCACTCCATCGTAAGCCCAAGGAGACTGGGGGATTGGGGCGGGGGGAGCCGTGCAAACTTGTGACTAAAAGTCATGAGCCAGCACTGGACTGCTTGGGCTCAGGCCCTGACTCCGCAATTACTGTTGGTGCTGGAACAGTATGAAAAGCATCCTACTCCGGCCTCAGTTTCCTCATCCACAAAATAGACAGAATGATGGGATTTACCTCCAAGAAGCGTAGGGATGTTGAATGAGCCAACCAATGCAAAGCACATGGCACAGAAACCACTCAATAAAAGTAGATTATCGTTATGAAATTTTTTGTTATGATAAAAAAAATACTGACAATAATTGGGCTCATCAGTTAGGATGGGACATGTTAGTTGTTCTAATGAAATCCATGGTCATGGTCAGTGACTGGGCGTTGTCATGAATGTTGTAAGATTGGCTTCTGTGCCTAAGCCTCTTGTGACGTCACTTGATGAGAGCTGCCTCAATCTCTGTGTCACTCTGGGCCCTGCCCAGTCCCCCATCTCTGAAGTCACTGCGTGTGTAGGGCAGGCAGGAGTGGGTGAGGGAGAGAGAGTACAGGGAGAATCTACACGGTCTGCACCTTCCTAGCGGAGGGGAAAACTCTGCTTGTAATTCATCACCTTACCCCGCTGGGAAACTTGCCTCTGATCCCCAAACAGCCCAAGGAGGCTGCCCCAGTGTTCCTTGGGGGGATGTGAGCTGCTGGGATGAGGACCCCACCGCCCCCTCACACACACGCATGCACACACGCACACACGCACACACTCCTCCTCTCCTGCCCGATGCCTCGGTTGCACAGGGCAGGATGATTTAAGTCTCCTCTGGGGGCAAAGCGTGCAGCAGCTGGCGCACCCAGTGCACGAGGCTGGTAACCCTCCCACAAACTGTCGGCACATGAAGAACAGCTGGGTTCCTGGCAGGAAGAGGAGGAAGCAGATCTCCTCTACCACACCCCCACCCCCTTGGACCAGTTCTCTTACTCAGCTTTCTCTAACCCAGGCAATTAGGCCAAGTTCAGGCTGATGCCCAGGCCCGGCTGGACTGGAGGCAGGGAGTGTGAGGCACAGGGGCCCCTGGCCGGGAAGCCCCTGTTCAGCCTTGTCTCCCTGACACAAGAAAATCCAGGGATGCTCTCAGCCACGGGAAGACCCAAAAGAAGGTGGCTCTCTGCAGCTCAGGGAAAGGGCTGGCACCGAGAATTAGCTGGCACCTTGACCTTAGACTTCCTGGGCTCCAGAACTATGAGAAATAAATATCTATTGTTTAAGATACCCCAAAAAATGCCCCAAGAAAATTAACAGCCATGAGCTGCTGGCTCAGGAAGGTAGACCCAAGGGACTGTACTTTGTGTCTGAGTTGAACACTGGCTTGCTGTCATGGCAACCAGCCTCTCCGAGCCTCGGTTTCCCTAGTTGGGCTTCACACCCACTGCTCAGGCCCTCTCACTGGGTGATAGGGGCTGAGACAACCTGAGTACAAAGATGGTTTAGAGAACCAATGCTCAATCTGAAGATGAGGGGAGCAGAACCTGCCATTTCAAAGCAGCAATACCTGGGGCTAACCTGCCACATTCAGTTACAAGACTGATGGCAAGACAGACGCCCTGCCACCCCCCCACCCCAACCCCCACAGGAGCTCCGCCTGCCCCACCACTCCTCTGGGGCTCCCTCAGGTGGAGCCCCAGACCATACCTTCCCCACCACACAGGCCACACCACTTATTAGCATCTCCTTCCACTGCAGGGCCTCCCAGACCTGTGTGTGCTGATTCTTCACTCCCCAGGGGCTCCACAGAGACTGAGGCAGGGGACTCTCCTGCACAAGGTGGTCCATCATTCCCTGGCTTGTCAAACAAACACTGTTTATTTCCCCATGTCCACTGCAGCCTCTGGGATTCCAGGGGGCCCCCAGCATTTCCCATCCAGCAAACAGTGACAGTCGGCGGCTGGGGGCCTGACTCTGGGGCCGCCACGTGGTCTGGAGTAAATCAATTCACTCCTCTCTGCTTCGGGAAAATATAGACAATAATCTCTGCCCTGCCTGATTTCAAGGGATGTTTCGAGAAGCAGAATGAAGGCACGCTGTGGGGAAAGCATTATCTATACATCAGCTGTTTAGGAAGGTTTGGTAACCCTTTTCTCTTGTATGACTTGGTGTGTGATGATTCTGGAGGGAGATGAAGACCTCATTAAGGGCCCACTATTCTACTGGAGTAAGTTAATAAACCAGAAAAAAGTAATAAGGAGACTGGGGGGAAAAAACAAAACAAAATCCCCCCTGGAATTTAGGGACCCAGATCAGTTTCTAGAGCCTCTCGGCCTCCTCTGGACCAAGTTCTTGCCCCGGTGAATGTCACCGTTACAGGAGAGAGGGTGGCAGGCCAGGGCCGACGTGACACCCAGACGGCCCTGTGGCCGTGCACCCTCCTCCCTGTCCTGGACCTCTGCCCCGAGGCCCAGGAGTTCATAGAAAGAAAGAAAATAAGAATGTATCAAGTCAAGCCTCTCTCCCCAGGTCCAAGTGTCCCCTTGGGGTCCAGGTGGTCATTAAAATCCTACACTCTTCAGCCCTGGCTGGCGTAGCTCAGTGGATTGAGCGCAGGCTGCAAACCAAAGTGTCGCAGGTTCGATTCCCAGTCAGGCCACATACCTGGGTTGTAGGCCACGGCTCCCAGCAACCACACATTGATATTTCTCTCTCTCTCTCTCTTTCTCCCTCCCTTCCCTCTCTAAAAATAAATAAATAAAATCTTTAAAGAAAATCCTACACTCTTCTGAGTCGGGAACCACATGTGTGACCAGCTAGAAGGAACTTTCAAAGAAGACATGATGCTGAGCCACAGTCACTGTCATCGTTGACTGAACAGCTCCCACGTGCCACGAACTTGACCTGTCTTCCTGATCAGCTTTACAACATCCTTATAGGGCTGATGGTATTATTAGTTAGAGCAGGTGCTTCTCAGACTTCAACATGTGCCAGGAGCACCTGGGGGGCTTTTGAAACCCAGACTGCAGGGCCCTGGGGTACTTGGTCTGGGGTAGGGCCCAAGAATTGGTCCTTCTAACAAATTACCAGATGGTACTGATGGTGCTGCTTGGGAGACCACGTGCGGACAGCCACTGAATTAGGTGTTCAGAAGACATGCCGTTCAAGTGAAGTCAGACTCCCAGGGTCACCTGCTCACAGCCAGACACTTTAGCAGGAGCTGAGCTGAGATTCAAGCCCAGGTCAGCTGATGTCAAATCCTGCACTGGATCTTTGCTGTCTCATTGTCTGCTGGGGCTGAACTCCATGTGGGTGAAGAGTACAGTGTGGGCCTTGAAGTCATCTAGTGTCTAAAGCTTTCTGCAGAAGGCCTGAGGTCGGGGCAAGGAAGGAAAGGGCCCAATGTGTGAAACTTAGAAGAGGGCTTGTACTCACTTGGGCCAAACTGTGCAGGCAGGAATGGTGTGCAGAAGCCAGCCTGGATGCCTTATTTCTGTGCCCAATTCCACCACCAGCGGGATGTGGTCCTATCGAGACTATGTCTAAGATCCCAAAGGGTCAACCCATAAACTTGCTGTGAGGTGGACCTCACAACCCATGCCAATACCACAGGACAGAATCCAAGCTGGAATGAAGTCCATCCAACTGGTGGCTGTGGCCCTGTTCCCTTGTCTAGTAAAGAGGAGAGTGATTCCTGTCATTTCACGTTCCCCGAGAAACTGTGTAAATAAGGAGCACTTCAAATAAATATCTGGCACTCACGGCTCTGTCATGAGGGGTGTTCTTATGAAGACGGGCTGCTGTCACTACGTGATATGCATGCGGAACACGCTGTGAATGGGAAGTTTGCAAAGCACTTTCCAAAAGCGCTCCTTGTTGTTGATATTGGCATGAGCTTTCAAAGATTCCTGGATGGAAGGATTTCCTGTAGATTTTACCTCGATTCTCTTTCTTAAAAACTAGATTAAATGAAAATAAAATAATTCTGGTTAGGGGTTCTCCCATTTTGATAGGTCCTGGTCCCAGCACCCTTATGCCTGTCACCACCAAATGCCACGTCAAGCACTCATTGAAAGCAAATTGGGCTTTTAAAAATAGTGAGACATCTGCATATACTGTTGTTTCATCTTGACAATTAGGCAAATTGGCTTCTAAACAAAATGCAAAATCATTTCAGGAGGATATATAGTCAACATGAGATGCAGAGTGCAAAGCAGGCCTGGACAGGTCAGCTGCACCTTGCGTATCGTCCAGTGGGCCCATGGGACAAGGGCCAGGAGGGACAACGTGACAGCAGAACTCTTGCTCTGTCCTCGCCGCAGTCACAGTCCCTGTGACTCTGTGTGGGATGATTCCTGGCTCTAAGAATGTGGCCCGTAGACGGTGGGATCCTGTCCCCTTTGTGCTTCCTGAAACCCTGCCCATCTCCCCTAGCAGGGCGGCATCTGCTTCCTCTACCTGTGCGGGGCACCAGCCTACTACTACACCCTGAGGGGCAGGCACCACAGCTCCCTTCATCCTGCCCCAGATAAGCTTTCAAACCTCCAAGTGCTGTTTTTAGAGCTAATCACACAGAGAGGAGGGTAAGGACCATTGTGCCCCTTGGTGATCCCTATCTATAAGCACCTGATGAATAAACGTCTTTGACGTGTATTATCCCTTAAAGGGTTCATATTCCCTTACACAGAGGCGTGCTTTTTAACATCAGAGAGATTTGTGTCACCCATCCCATTCCCCTTTTTTGCCACGGCTGCCAGACACCTCAAAACTCAGTTTAGTGTTTCATTGCAGTCACTTAAGCAGCCTAGATATTTAGTATTATTATCTCTGCTCCTTCTTCTATCTGGTTTTGAGCTGTTATTTTCTGTCTTACTGAATGCATGCCAGGCTTGGAGCTAACATTATCCCTCCATTTTGGCGGGGATGGAAGGGATCTCACGGCATTTACGGGAGCTGGAGGGGGGCCACACTCATTAACGAGCTGAACCGTAGACCAGTATTCCTAATCAGGATTCTTGTGGTGTTAGAACAATCCCAAAAGGGAAGCGAGAAGAGAAGTTTGATACTATTTATTGAGTGCCTTCTCTGTGCCAGTCACCTTAAATATCTCATTTCGTTTAATCAGCCCTCAACAGCCCTATGAGATCGGTCCTCGTAACCCTCAGTTGCAGCATCTGTAACCTGGAAACAAGTTTCTTATTCAAGTTCTTATGTTCAATTAGCGGAGCTGAGAATAGATACAAGAAACATCTGACTTCAGAGCACCCTCCAGGCCACTGCTAGCCTGTACTGCGCTGTACATACATCAGAGCAAGGCACCCGTCTGGGAGGACACAGCCTTACAGTGACGGGTGCACTGACGTCACATGAGCAGTGCACAAGCGACAGACAGACCGAGCAATTCTAGAGGCCCCGCAACTTCATCCTCAGAAGCAGCCCTGAGACAGGCAGAGGCTGCTGATTCTCACGAACATCCTGCTCTCCTCTCTCCGGGGGATGACAGGGAGCTGTGTTCCCAGTCCCTGTGCATCTAGATCACTCCTGCTGAACGACACGAAGGCAGGAGTTATGTATGTCACTCCCCAGCTTGGCCCGTAAACCCCTGAGCTCGCTCACTCTCTCCCCCTGGCTGAATGGGACACTTTGAAGACCAAGGAAGGATGGAGGCACGAGTTACGAGTCTTGAGTCCCTGAATGACTCTGTGGAGCGGAGCCCATTTCATCTCCTTCAAACCAGGTGGGGTGTGATGGGAATAAAAAATATAATTTCGCTGTGTTTATGCCCCTGAAATTTGGGGGTTACTTATTATGGTACTTGACTTACCCTAACACAAGCTCAAACTATTTCTCTACGTAAACTCTCCTCAAATCACCCTCCTTGATGTCCAACCTTCAAGCAGATTTCAAGTGAATCTCACTTTCTGCCCAAAGCTTCAGTCCTACTTATGAATCAAAACAGTCTAGGGTGTTCGAGCTGAAAGTCACCTCTTGCAGATTGTGATAATCAGATTTTGAAAATCAAAAAAACGAAGGCCAAGGTGGATGGCGTGCTTGAGGTCTCAGAGCCAAGGCTGCAACCCAAGGCTGGTGACTGAGTTCAGGGCCTTTTCTTCCCTGAGTGGACGGAAGCCATGCTTCGACAGCTGAACAGATGGAGGCGGGTGCCCCTGTCGAAACCGCAACCCCCTCCCCACCCAAGGAAAGCAGCAAGTGTTCACACGGAGGCTGCTCTATGGACGGAGGCCTCTGGTGCCCCCCACGGGTCAGACTTGCTATGTCCTCCACTGTCCCCCATACGCAAATTACAGGACTGGGAATAGTGATGGAGCTAAGACACCAGTGCTCTCATCTAGGTGTCCATGGCCACAATCAGTGCCTAGGTTAAAACCCCTTTGAGACTGTAAGTTATTTCCTGGCACATCCCCACGTTTCCCAGCCCATCGATCCTGCCTCCCATACAAATGTAAAGTCACTTCAGGCAGGGACACTTGAGCTGACCTCTCTTTCACCAAGCTCAATTCCCAAAGCACAGCATCCTCTCCTTCTGGCTCACAGGTGTTATGGAAAGAAACAATGTCTTCCCTCTAAGGCCCCTACCTCCTTTTTTAAAAAACTTAGTCTCCAGATCGCAATGAAATTAGCATACGTCCTCTCCGATTGTGTTTGCAGCAGCATCAGAAGAGGAAAGAAAGGAATCCATGAGAAAAAGAGATGATGAAAGCTTCCATCTAAAAGACACTGGAGTGGAAAATGAAGAGCATGACTGAGAACCAGTGGGCTTATTCCAGCCTCTCTGCATGTATCTTTGAACAAAAGCTTGCTGGGGACAGAGCGGGGCCTGGCGGTGGCCAGAGCACTGAACAGAGAACCAGAGAATAATTGTAATGCGTTCTCTGTTCAGAAGGCAATTTTCTCAGAGACAGGGAGAAGCCTCTGTCTGACACTAAGCCTCCATTTCCCCAGCTCTATAAAGTAAATGACTAAATAAGCACAGAAGGCCAGAAATAACATTTCATCTCACCAGTTCACTCTGCAAAGGGAGAGAGAGGACTTGCCTGGCTGAAATCACACAGCCAAGTGGCAGAAGCTGGCCGCAGCTCTGGCCCCAGCCCTCAGCCCGGAGCTCAGCCCTGCCTCCTCTTCCTTGCACGAGAAGTGTGGCTCTCTGCCTGTCCAGGCACAGTCCTGTCCATTAACAGGGGCAAAGACCGAGCAACATGTCGGAGTACTTTAGCCACAAGACTTTTAGAATCAGGAGTTCCAGTGGGCATTGAATACAAAGTAAGACTGATTCTGGAGGTCTTGAATGAGCCTGGAATTGTGGGTCAGGGACTCTGGATTCTAGACAACTCTACTCTGAATGTCCTTTGTGGGTCAGGGGCCTGGCCTACCTGCTTTCTGCGTTTATCAGGAAGATTTGATGAAATAATACATATAGCCCAAATTTTACTTTTACTGTATTTCTAGAGAGGAGAGTCTTAAAGTCACTCTCACCTAATTCTTTTATTTTATTTTAGAATCATTTCAGAAAGGCAGAACTCAGAGAAGGGAATGAAATGAACTTCAGAACTCTGCTCCCTAAACCAGCGTGGCCCTTGTGTCCTTGCCGGAGGTGTGGGAGCCACACAGGAGGGGGAAGACCTGCAGACTCCCCACGACTTTCTCAGGCCATGAAAGAAGCCCCAGCACCGAGCCCAGGCAGAGCTGGGCCACGCCTCTCCTCGCCTGAGGTTCAGCCCTGTATTTTACCCAGAGCCTCCTCCCGTGTGGGTTCTTACTCTAAATGGCAGGCATTTGATTAACCCCTTCGCAGAGTCTCTAAGCTCAACTATGAAGAACTAGTCACAGACTTCCTTCAAAACCACCTGGGGAGTGTTTGGCAGATTCCAAGGCTTTACACCAGACTCACTGAATCAGATCTCCAGCAGGGGAGCCCGAGAAGTTATGTTCATTTATTTATTCATCCTAAATGAATACCTTCCCATGCACATAAATAAGATGAAATGAAACCCCAATCCCCAACCACCACCTGCAGGGCCCTGCGGGAACCGCCACCCTCCCCTCTCAGCGGGGGCTCCAACCGCCCCTGCGGACACACACGGGCCAGCTTTGTGTTCCTGTCTTAGAGCCTTTGTACTTACTCTTCTGCTGCAGCGATTCGCTCCCCCTCTCTTCTCACGGCTGCATCCTCTTCATTATTTATAAAACAATTGTTGACTGAAGTATCATCGCCTGCGTTAACTAGGTCCCAGGCATTTCCCTTCCAGATGCCTGCTTTGACCGCCCTATCTCATACTGCACCCCGCCCCCCAAGTCCTTGAAGGTGGCATCTTTGCTTTGTTCCCGTCGGTATCCCCAGCAACGAGGACAATGTCCAACATGCCACAGGTGCCAACATGCCAATAAATATTGGCGGAATGGCTGAATAAATGGCATGATTCTGTCTTGTTCTGAGATTCTCTTATTTATTACCTATCTCCCCCACTTGAAGGAGAGCAGACACCTATCTTTCTTGCTCCCACCATATCCTCGGACCCTAGACAAGTATCTGACCCATAGTAGGTGCTCAATAAAGAGTTGTCAAATGAATGGATGTGTGAAGTACTTCTCAAAAATCCTTGAGCCGAAACCACCTCTGGGTTGAGCATGAGTTAACAGTTTCAATCAACAAACATATTTCCAGTCATATTGATGAAGGACTCAAGAGCTGGAAAATTTTACTCTTAGGTAATAGTCAATAAGCTCAGTTATTAATGCATGTGATAAGCTATTGTTCCCGGAACTGAAGGTATGACCCCCCACCCTGACTCCAGGAGACCATCAGCAGGTCCACCTTTGTGCCCCAGGAGGACTGCAGGCAATCAAGATGGAACCTGAGCCATTGTGCTCCAGGGAGATGTCTATTGTCCAGGACACACAGAGAGAATCACTGGTCAATAGAGGAAAGAATGCAGTGGCTTTTTATTGGATTGACCTTTCCTCTGAGTTCCAAACCCCTTACCTACACTTTTCTTCTCCTTATAAAAAAGGGTGTTTGAAATGGAATGTAAGACGGTCTGTGAGGGTACATAACCCACTGTCTTCTCAGATCATTGGCCCTCTGAATCAAGTACCCGTAAAGATTCAATCCCTGTCTCTGCTTATTGGTTCTGGTGGTGACAGGCAGCATGAACGCCGGCATTTCTGGTTTTGATACCAAGTGGCTGGGAAAATTTTTTTTCTAAATTATTTTTTTAAATATTTTATTCATTTATTTTTAGAGAGAGAAGGGAGGGAGATAGAAAGAGAGAGAGAAACATCAATGTGCAGTTGCTGGGGGTCATGGCCTGCAACCCATGCATGTATCCTGACTGGGAATTGAACCTGCGACACTTTGGTTTGCAGCCCGTGCTCAATCCACTGTGCTATGCCAGCCTGGGCGCTAAATTATTTTTTTTTATAAATTTTATTTTATTTTTAGAAAGAGGAGAAGGGAGGGAGAAAGAGAGGGAGAGAAACATTGATATGTGAGAGAAACATTGATTGGTTGCCTCTTGCATGCCCCTAACCAGGGACCCAGCCCACAACCTTAGCATGTGTCCTGAACTGGGAGTCAAACTGACCACCTTTCAGTTCACAGGCCGGCACTCAACCCACTGAGCCACACCAGCCAGGGTGTTGAAGATATAAAACATGTACCTTCCCCTCAACTTGCACACATTCATGGAGGTGATAGAGGCATGAACAAATTAGTGCAAGTGCCTCAATAAGGAATAAAGAAGATGCTTTAGGTACAAAACAAGACACCCCACCTCCCCCCAATCCAATTCAGGCAACCAGGCAGTGCTCAGAGAGGATGCGATGTTTGACTCTGGCCTTTAAGTAAAAACTGAAGTAAAGACAAAGTAGAAGAGAAATGAGGAGACACTGAAAGAAACATTCAAAGAAAGAGTGGTTTGGAAAGAGTCCACTCAGTGCGGTGGATGGAGGTGATGAGACTGGATGAGAGAGGCAAGCCCAGGCCACACTGAGTTTATTTTGATCTGTATGTCAATAGTTCCCAGACCATTCACGTGGGCCATTTGAAATTAAGGCTCTTTATAAACAAACTATATTAACATCAAATATTCATGCATACAGAATAAATAAACTTGTAAGTCCAAAAATATGAAGTCTGTAGTTCTACTCCAGAAGCATGAGGCAGAGATCAGCAATCATAATTTGAAGGGTAAGTAGTGTCACTGCATTTCACTGGTCATCTTCTGAAGAGTATATTTCTAAGTTGACTGATTAGAAAATATGAGAAATGTGTGACTAGCCCTGGCTTGGTGGCTCACTAGGTTGGAGCATCATCCCATACACCAAAAGGTTATGGGTTAGATTCTTGGTTGGAGTGCATATGGGTTTGCAGGGTCAATCAATTGCTGCTTCTCTCTTACATCAATGTTTCTCTCCTCCCTCTCTCTCCCACTTCCTCTCTATCAAAAATCAATAAACATATCCTCAGGTGAGGAATAAAAAGAAGAAATATCTAACTGAATTATACTCACTACTCACAAGTAGGGGAACACATAGGGGTTACCGAGCCCCAGGTCTCTGGGGAGCCCTCTGCAAACAGGGGATCGCTGCTGAAGGTAATAGCAGACCTTGGAATGAAAGTGAGCAGGAGCTTATGTTGATGGGATTTGGAAGTTAGGAAGTTAACATGCAGATTGGAGAAGGTGGAGACTGGAGTAGAGAGACCTTGGATCTCATGCCTCTTCTCTCTCCACAACCTATCCCCTCACCCCATCTGAAACTAAAAACAAGTGATGCCCCAAAGGAAGGTGAACAAACTGTGTTTCCATGCTGATTTTCAGCCACTGAGTCCTGACCACCAGAATGGGAGAAACCCTCCAGTAACCATACACAGTCCTGCAGGCCGGACCCCACACCCTTCGAACAACTAACATGTTGGTGAGTTTCCATAGACTTTCTCCTACCTATTATGATTACGTTGCCACGTATCCTGTTTCCCCACTCTATATTATTAACACTGCTGTGTCACAAAATGCTCTTGTAAAAACACAATGTTTAGTTGTCACACAATATTCCCCACTAAAAACACCCCATGATTTCCCATTCTCCCTCTGTTGGGCACTTTGCTGGTCTCCAATACCTCACTATGATAAACAGTGCTGTGGTGCACGCCCTTGCACATTGATCTCTGGGCACGCCTCTAATTATTCCCTTGAGGCAGATTCTTAGAAGTGTGATCGCTGGACTGTTTGCCATTTTGATGGGTTTTACATCGGGTTCCCCTGCCTGTGTTCTATGGGCAAGGATAAATACCCATTAAGGGATGCCCATGGGAAAAAAGGGGGCTTTATAAGTGAGTGCTGGCTGAAATCCCAAAGGAGAGAAGACACTTCACAAAGGCTCATCTGGGTGACAGGCCAGTCTGTTTATTTATTCGTCACATTTATCTGACCCCTTCTGTTTGAAGGGGACTGACCTAGAACAAAAAGAACTAATATATCATGTGAAAATATCAAAGGGGAAGAGGAGGCTACCAATAGTGCAGGGACTTGGTTACCCAACACCCAAGGAGAAACCTCTGGCTTTAAAAACCTGTGGGGGTTGCAGAGGTGGGAGAAACACCCAGTCTCACAGGAAAGACTGTTGGAGGGGCTCACAGAGTCCTAGAATGTACATAATCACACCCAACCATGAATCAACACCTGAAAGGGCAACAATCTGCCTGTTGGAAGCAAGGGAAGTGACTGAAAGAGGGGCAAGAGCCAAGCAAGCAGAACTGTTCCCCGTCTGACCCCCACCGCTCGCAAATACTGCACCACAGCACAGGGGACTGGGTTGCCCAGCCCTAGCAAATATCTATGGCTCCGCCCCTTACAATATAACAGATTTACAGAGACAAATAAATATGGCCATTATGAAAGAACAGATCAGAACTCCAGAAAAATATCTAAGCAACAAGGAGATAGCCAACCTATCAGATGCAGAGTTCAAAACACTGGTAATCAGGATGCTCACAGAATGGGTTGAGTATGGTCACAAAATAGAAGAAGAAGTGAAGTCTATGCAAAGTAAAATAAAGAAAAATATACAGGGAACCAACAGTGAAGGGAAGGAAATTGGGACTCAGATCAACAATTTGGAGCAGAAGGAAGAAATTAACATTCAACCAAAACAAAATGAAGAAACAAGAACTCAAAAAATGGGGAAGGGCTTAAGAACCTCCAGGACAACTTTAACATTCCAACATCTGAATCATAGGGGTGGCAGAAGAAGAGGAAAAGCAAGAAATGGAAAACTTATTTCAAAAAATAATGAAGGAGAACTTCCCTAATCTGGCAAAGGAAATAGACTTCTAGGAAGTCCAGAAAGCTCAGAGAATCTCAAGGAAGTTGGATCCAAGGAACCACACACCAAGACACATCAGAATTACATTAGCCAAGATTAAATAAAGATAAGGAGAGAATCTTAAAAGCAGCAAGAGAAAAGAAGACAGTTACTTACAAAAGAGTTCCCATAAAACAATTAGCTGATTTCTCCAAAGAAACCTTGTAGGCAAGAAGGGGCTGGAAAGAGGTATTCCAAGTCATGAAAAGCAATGATTTACAACTTAGATCACTCTATCCAGCAAAGCTATCATTTAGAACAGAAGGGCAGATAAAGATCTTCCCAGACAAGAAAAAACTAAAGGGGTTCATCATCACCAACCCCTTATTACATGAAATGTTAAAGGAACTTATCTAAGAAAAGGAAGATGATCCAAACTATAAACAGTAAAATGACAACAAACTCACAAAATATCAACAACCAAACCTAAAAGAAAAAAAATCCTAAGCAAACACCTACAAAATAGTATAGGAAATGGAGAAGCCAAAGAACTTATATGTATGACCCACGGACATAAATTAAGAGTGGGAATGCTAAAGGGAGTTGGTGTGCCGGGCAGATGGGGATAAAGGGGAGGAAAAAATGGGAAAACTGTAATAGTATAATCAATAAAATATATTTTTAAAATAAAAAATTTAAAAAGACCCAGGAGAATGAAGAAACAGGAAGGGCAAGGGGGCACTTCTGTCAGGCCCTTGCCGCCAGGATGCCAGATGACACAAAGGCACCTGCTCACACCTGAATTTCCAATACACAGCAAATGATTTCTTTCAGTGTCAATGTGCCCTATGCAATACTTGGGACATGCTCACAGTTTTTTTAAAAAATCATACTTGATCTTAAATTCTAATTTAGCAGGCATGGTGGGTTTTTCTTTGCTAATTTGACAACACTGCCTGCTGCACCATTACAGCAGACCAGCTGTAGTTTGGGGGCAAACTTGAACTGAGACAGCATACACTCGGTGCTCAGGAAGTTGAGAGCACTGGGTGAAGGAAGAGAGAGCTACAGCTTCTTACCAATAAGGGGATTGATTAGGGGAGCTCAGCTCAAAGACTGACACCCTCAAAGAAGCCACAGGGAGATCCAGAGGTACTGGAGCAGTTCCAATGGAGCCTCTTTGGGGCACAGGGTGCGGGTGTGCTGGGATGGTACGGGCAAGAGACCGTGGTGAAGGAAGGCTGGTCCCATTGCAACTGGTCCAGGTGGCACGTGAGGGAGGTCACCAAAAACATGCTGATGCTGCAGCCCCTGAAAAACAATTCTCTCCCTGACCTCACCTCTGCCAGCAAACTGCTTTCTGTAGAGGAAGAGACGCTCTTCTGTCTTTGCACACACCCTGAGTGCCTTCCACCCGTCGTGCCTCAGCAGTCCCTCTCACAATATGCTCTAAATTAATAGCTTCAGGGAGATAATGGTTTATGAAGCAGAAGTTTGTATGCAACCAGGGGCCATGTTCTGCTCCTTTTTATACAGCTATATTTTTTCTGCAGTTAGATTATGAGCAAACAAGGTTAAATGCACACACGGACACACACAGGCAAATAGGTCTCAATTTTCTGCTCCACAACCCGCTGCCTCAAACTCCCTTCTTGGCTTTGTTGTGGCTGTTTCTCTAGCTTCCACTTTTCTCCTTATCCTGTACTCCCCTTTCCTTTCTCGTGCTCATTATGCTTCCCCTTCTTGTTTGTTTTCTCTTCCTTTTCCCTCTATTTCTGTGTCTCCTTGGTTTTCTTATCACTCATTCTTTGTTTTTCCTTTGAAGCAGAAGAACAGCCCAATGAAAAATAAATTTAAAATTATTGATTGTTAGAATGGTGCGTCTGAAATCATTTGCCAACAAAGACACTGAGGCACTTAAAGGTGAAGGGACTTTGTCAAGATAACAGTTTCTAGCACTTAAGATTGGAGTCCGATTTCCCCTCTCCAAATTTGGCTTCCTTTCCACTACAGCTGAGGCAGGAGACAGTCAGGAAGGAGGAAACTTTGGAGGTGCCTCAGAGCTAAGACAAAGGACATCGACACAGGACAGAGAACCTGTTCTCAAACTGGTTGTTCCCGCTTTGTGGAAAGGCACTGAATCATGGTGAATCATGAATGCACCTGTGCAGAAGATGCTACATGACCCTTGATTCATTCGCATTGTGGCCCCCTCTTTCCTGAGGTCAATCAAGGAAAATCATGGGAGACCACATGCGCAGTAGCCTTAAAGTAATATAACTACTTGTACATGCGCAATAAAACCCCTCCAAGACTAAGAAGGAAACATACACCCCGTAAGAACAGAATCCCTCCAGTCACTGGGGTCAATCTCTGCACAGAGTTGGCCCGCTCCCATGTTCTGTGGAGTGTACTCTCGCTTAGTCAGTCTGCTCTCCCTCTCTCTCCTGTGAACTCTCTGTGTGTTATCAGTTCAATTCTTTGTCTGCAACCACCAAGACCCTGGTTGCCTGTGCTCACCTGCAACAGTTGGACCTGGGATTTTGGAGATATAAAGCACTGCAAGACGTGGTACCTTGCCTTCCTAGATGCTTCTGTAAGAATAAGACAAGGAAAGGGCTTTTTTAAAATTAAATTTATTAAGGTTTCAGTGGTTAATAAAATCATATAGGTTTAAGCATACAACTCTATGATACATCATCTGCACATTGTATTGTGTGTTCACCCCAAGCCATGTCTCCTTCCATCACCACTTATCCCCCCCTTTACCCTCTCTGCCTCTCCCCCGCCCCCCCATTTCCCTCTGGTATGATCATACTGTTATCGGTCTATGAGGGCTTTTTTGTTTTTGTTTTGCTTAATCTCTTCACCTTTTCCACCCAGCCCTTTGCCCCCCACCTTTCTGATACCTATGAGTCAGTTTCTATTTTTTTTGTTAGTTTTTTATATTGAAAAAAATGTACAGGTTCTTGTGTGTATGAAAGAAGATACACCAAAACGTTAACGTATTTTTTTCCATATGATTGGATTATGAATAATATGATTTTCCTCTTTTTTATCTATCTATGTATCTTTTAAAATTACCATAAGATCATATGTTAATTTTATTAGAAGGAAAAAACACATAAACATAATTATAAAAGCCATTTTTTAAAACATTGAGGTAGGCCCTATGAAAAAAAATGGGTGTGGGGTTTCAAAAAGGGGCCGGCTGCCTCTGCCCCAAATCAAAGGACCTCTGTCCAGAGGAAAAGGAAGGAGCCCCGTGGTTCCAGAGCCGGAAGCTGATCAGACATTGCCTCTGAGCAGAGCCACCTCTCCAGGAGGCAGTGGAGGGCATTCCCAGGAGCCCCACCTGCACCCTGGAAAGGCTGCCTCAGGACTGTATGTGAAAAGGCCCAAGGCCTGCCTTACCCTCACCTACATGCCCTGTGCAACCTGACCACTCCCCAGAGCTGCTTTGCTTGCCCCTGAGCCAGGGAGGAAGGGTGGGGAGGGCCAGACCGAGCAGTCCTGGAGCACTGATACACCGGCCCTGCACTTTGGCCCAGTGCTATCACCTCCCAGAACTATCACATGAGGATCTGCCTGGCCTGACCAGGGCCAGGGGCTCCCAGGCCCAGAGGGGACCTCTTCTTTCTATGGGACCTTTAGGTTCCAAAGCCAACAATTATGTTCCCAGAGCAACAGAAGACAGGTGGGGGGCCTGGAGCTCAGAGCCCAGTTCAATTGGACTCTGAGTCATTTGCCTGTTCATGGCTCCCAGAAAATTAAAATGTTCTTTATATTTACAACAGGGACAATAATCCGCCTTAGGTTTTGAAACCTAATCGAAATAGAGCCGATTCTGCTCTCTTGTCAGATGTTAATCTGACTCACGGATAATGAAGGAAGGAGAAGGGAATCAGAGAGGAAAGCAGGTTGGTCTGTGTGTCAGAGGATTTGCAAGGGGAGGGGAGACTCTGAATTAAAATTCAATATTAAGAGGTGGAGAATCAACTGTGGAAAGGCTGGCCTGAAAGTGACACAAGAGTTGTTGCAGAGTGGCGGGGGGCGGGGAGAGAGAGAGAGAGGAGAGAGAATGGCAGCCAGGCTGGCTCGGGCAGAAGAGCATGAGAAGAAGCAGCAATAGTTCTGCCAAGGATGCCTGACATCGGACTGCAGCTTCCCCTCCAGGATTGATCTAGGGACAGTGCTGGGGAGGGGTGTGAGACGATAATCATGGGTTTTCCATGACCTTTTTAAAAAGTTTAGTTTCTTTTAGTTTAGTTTGTTAGTCTGGGCTCTTCTGTGGGGGGTGGGTGGCAGGGGGAAGATGGATGAAAAGCATTTAGAATTCAAGAGGGAAAGCAAGGCAAAGAATGCAGAGGGGAATCTTCTGTGTGTGGTTTAAGAGAAAGTTCAGATTAGGCTAATTTTGCCCACTTCCTGAATTAAAAGATTAAACCAAAAAAAATGCTGTCTTTCTCTTTTTATCCAAAAAATGGAAAATACAAGAAAAAGATCTATTCCCAGAGTTTCAGTTTGCACATGGCATGTCCCTGCCAGTTAGTCCCATGGGCATCTCTTTGTTCCTCCATTTTGGAGACAGTACAAGCTCTTTCAGATGGTCTGAGATCCCCCAAAGCCAGGTTTGAGTGCAACACATAGCATCTATTCTAAGTCAATCCATCCCAAACATTCCCTCCAGATTCAGTGAAAACTCATCCAGCTGTTTTCATATGATGTGGGGGAAGGGGGGATAAAGAAGTGCTGTAATTTCTATATATGTGAAACTTGTCCCTTCATCAAATGATTCTAAGTGTAAGAAGGTGAATCCTTGGACTTCCAGCCAAGATGGAAGCATAAGTAGATATATTTTCCCTTCTCACATAACCAAAAGAAGGACAATGACAGATTTAAAAACAAAAAAAAAAACAACCAGAAATGCCAGAAAATTGAACTGTATGCAAGTCCAACAACCAAGGAGTTGAAGAAGAAACATTCATCCAGACTGGTAGGAGGAGTGGAGACAGGCAGCCAGGGTGGCGAAGACTAGCGGCAAGATAGTGGCTGGAGGACCAGCAAGGTGGTAACTGGAAGACTGGGCAGTCTCACATTTGTGTGAGGATAAACTGAGAGGAACAACTGGGGAGTGAGAGAGACCATGCAACCCAGGGTTCCAGTGAGGGGAAATAAAGCCTCAAAACCTCTAGCTGTAAAAGTATGTGGGAGTTGAGGCAGTGGGAGAAACTCCCAGCCTTTTGTTGGAGAGACCTACAGGGTCCCAGAATGTACACAAGCCCATCCACCCAGGAATCAGCACCAGAAAGGCCCAATTTGATTGTGGGTAGTGGAAGAAGTGACAAAGTGGGGCAAGAGCCAAGCAAGCAGTATTGTTTCCTCTCAGACCCCTCCCCCACAGACAGTGCCACAACGCATGGACATGGGTTGCCCTGCCCTGGCCAATACCTAAGGCTCCACCCATTACAATGTAAAAGATTTGTAGAGACAAAGAAATATGGCCCAAGTGAAAGAATAGATCAAAGCTCCAGAAAAACAACTAAGCAATGAAGAAATAGCCAACCTATCAGGTGCAGAGTTCAAAACACTGGTACTCAAGATGCTCACAGAAATGGTTGAGTTTGCAAAATAGAGGAAAAAAGTGGAGGTTATACAAAGTGAAATAAAGGGAAATGCACAGGGAACCAACAGTGACAGGAAGGAAACCGGGGCTCGGATCAACAATTTGGAGCAGAAGGAGGAGAGAAACATTCAACCAAAACAAAATGAAGAAAAAAGAACTAAAAAAAATGAGGAGACTTAGGAACCTCTGGGACAACTTTAAATGTTACAACATCTGAATCATAGGGGTGCCAGGAGGAGAATAGGGAGAGTAAGAGATTGAAAACTTACTTGAAAAAATAATGAAGGAGAACTTCTCTAATCTGGCAAAGGAAATAGACTTCCAGGAAGTCCAGGAAGCTCAGAGAGTCCCAAACAAGTTGGACCCAAGGAAGCACACACCAACACACATCATAATTACATTAGCCAAGATTAAAGATAAGGAGATAATCTTAAAAACAGCAAGAGAAAAGGAGACAGTTACCTACAAAGGAATTCCCATAAGACTATCAACTGATTTCTCAAAAGGAATCTTACAGGCAAGAAGGGGCTGGAAAGAAGTATTCCAAGTCATAAAAGGCAAGGACCTACCCAAGATTACTCTACCCAGCAAAGCTATCATTTAGAATGGAAGAGCAGATAAAGTGCTTCCCAGATAAGGTCGAGTTCAAGCAGCTCATCATCACCAAGCCCTTATTATATGAAATGTTAAAGGGACTTATCTAAGAAAAAGAAGAAGATCAAACTATGAAGAGTAAAATGACTACAAACTCACAGCTATCAACAACTGAACCTAAAACAAAAAAACCTAACTAAGCAAACAACTAGAACAGGAAGAGAATCACAGAAATGGAGATCACATGGATGGTTATCAGTGGGGAGGAAGAGGGGAGAGACTGAGGAAAAGGTACAGGGAATAAGAAGCATAAAATAGACAGGGGCAGGTTAAAAATAGCATAGGAAATGGAGAAGCTAAAGAATTTATATGTATGACCCATGGACATGAACTAAGCGGGGGACTGATGGAGGGAGGGGGGTGCAGGACAGAGGGAAATAAAGGGCAGAAAAAATGGGACCACTGTAATAGCATAATCAATAAAATATACTTTAAAAAAAGAAAATGAATCCTCGTACACTGAGCTTCAACCAGCATCCCCATCACTCCCACCCACCAGATGCTTCCTCCACCTCCTAGATAACTGCCGCCATGTTGAGAGGTTGGGTCTCTTGACTCTTCCTTTTGTCTTAGTTCAAGCTGTGATAACAAAGTGCTATAGACTGGGTGGCTTGTAAACAACAGAAATGTATTTGTCTTAATCCTGGAGCCCAGCAGTGGAAGAACAGACAGGCAGCATGGCTGAGTCCCTGTGTGGGCCCTCTTCCTGGTTGCAGACTGACATCTTGTGTTCTCACGAGGTGGAAGGTGGGTGAGGGATCCTCTGGGACCCCTTTGCTAAGGGCACTAATCCTATTCATAAGGGTTCCACCCTCATGACCTAATCACCTCCCAAAGCTCCCCTCCTCCTAATATTATCACAAGGGGGTGAGGATTTCAGCATATGAATCTGAGGGGGAAGCATTCAGTCCATTGCACTCATAGATAAATATAACATTTTCCAGATTTCTGGCCATTCTGGTCAACTATGGCTCACTTATGTCCCTTTTAAAATATGGTCTTTATAACCTAAAAGAAAATTGGTCTTCCTCCCTCCTTCTTTCCTTCTGCCAATCCACCCTGCACCCTGCCATGAGAGTAGTCATCACGAAACACACCCCCCACAAGCTATTCTGCTGGTCAAAACCTTTCAGTGGCTTCCCACTAACTACAACAAAAAATACTCCTTGGTAACCCCTTAGCTACCGCCATATTTCTGATTACTCCAGTAGCCTGCTAATTGGATCCCTGGTCCCTTTCTTGCCCCTCCCATTCCACGATCCATTTTCCACAGCTGGAACAATAATTGTATAACCTCCATTAAATAATGTCCCCTGTTCAAGACTCATTAATGAATTCCCTTTGTTCTTGAAATAAAATCCAAATGCCTCCTCAGATCCTACAAGTCCTACATGATGCATCTCTGCTGCTTCTCAATCTCTGGCACCCCTCCTCTCCCTAAGTACTCCAGCCTCAGCCCCTCTTCCGGTCCTCACACAGGTCAGCCTTTTCCTGCCACAAGCCCCTCACACACACTGTTCCCCTGCCTGGAATGCTCCTCCCTCACCTCATACGGCCAGCTCCTTCTCTTTGTCTTCTCATTGTTTAAGGGTCAGTGTGGATGCCGCCTCCTCCAAGAGACCTTCTCTGACCATGAAATGGCAAGTAATGCCCCTCCCCAACACACACGTGAGTGCACACACACACACACACACACACACACACACACACAGTGTCCAGTTTCAACCCATTGTCATTTTTCACGGTAGCACTGTATCAAACTTGTAATTTGGGGTTGTCTACTTCCTTTATCTATTTATTGATTATGAAACCCTCTCACTGAAAGAATGTAGCTTCCACAAGAAGAGAAACCATGATGGTTTGTTTATAAGTGTATACTCAGTATCTAGTCAATGTCTTGTATATACAGGATGCCCAATAAATATTTATTGGATCAGGGAGGGTCTCTAATACCCTTATCTGCTATCATCCTTCTGCTCCTACTCATTCCCTAAGATCCAGTCAAGGATCCAGCATAAAGCCATCCCTCACTTCAATGAACAGAGGTTATCATCCCTGTGTGCATGAAGAAAGCAGCTATTGGATGCCCGATGTGCGCCAGGCATGATGACAAGGTTAAGCCCACAGACATCCCTTGACTTCCAGGGGTCCACAACCTGGTAGAGGAGATGTGCACATCAAGAGATTGTTAACACAAAATGTAGAATAAATGCAGATGACACTGAGACGTATGGGACATCCATTAGAGCAAGACAAGGTGTGCACACCCTAAATTTACATCAATGATGGCATAGGACCAGGAAGCAGGCACTTTGCTGCCTGGCTGCCCCTAGCTATCATTGCCCTGAATTTCCATTACTCATTTGCCTCTTGGTGTTCCTGGCTGAAAGTGAGGACAGGGATTTGGTCAGATATAGCCTTAGGCCCCCAGGACCTGCCATCCACCCATTCCAAAGGAGGAATACCAGGGGAATAAACTCCCTGGACTTGCACTTTGCCTGAGGCAGTGGGCTCAGCTGCTCTCTGATCTTTGTATCCACGCACAAAAAAATCCTCCTCACTAAGAAAAGGGGGTTGGGGGTCTTCCCTGGGGAGAGCCCAGCTATTCATCAAGTGCCATCTGAGGTCACCCAGCCCTAGATTTTTCCTTTATGGCCAACTCCATTTCACCCACAGCTGATGTCCCATCTGAGCCTTCAGAACTGCTAAGAAACAAGGGGCAATAAATTGCCATCCATGCGCCCAGGCCTGGCTCACTGCCCCCGTCACCGCCTCTGCCTCCACATCTCAGAAGAGAGACTTAAGCCCCAGATGAAGCCGAACTTCAATTAGGCCCTGCTGGCAAATTAGTCACACAGGGTGACATTTTCCAATCACGGCACATTAGCATGCCCCCTAATTATGCAATTGTGGAGCTAACGTGTGTGGAAGCAAACAATACCAGGGCTCTCGGCACCTGCGCACGTGTGCGTGCACTCGTGCACAGACACGCCTATGCACACACAGGCACATGCAGCACACATGGGCCCTGAGACAACACGGTCCACCTCTCCTCTGACACTGTTTAAAAGTTGACTTTGCACTTTGCTTAGATGGAGAAGAATAAAAAACACAGGAAGGAAACCCATAAAAATCAGGGGACATTTCTAAGAATGTCACAGACGGAGAGAATTCCACAAAACAATGGCTGTAATGCTGAGTATTAAAACTGTCCGGGATGAATCTTCCGCTCTCTGACTCAGGCCTAGCAGCCGAGTGAGACAGGCTCACCTTGCCACTGCCCTGCTCTGGGGCTCTGGAACCCATCGATCCTGCACTCCCCTCCCTCGCCTGAGACTTGGAAACACCTACTTCACACTCCTTCACTCAACAGAGATTCATTGAGTGTCTTCTCTGTGCCAGGCTCTGCCCGAAGCCCTAAAGACAGGGGAGAACAAGGAAGTAGAAGTGCACCTGTACGCCCTGCACCAAGGCCGATGCTCTCACAGCTCTGGCACGAGGGACACCAGGTGTTCTGGTGGGAGCATTTGTTACCCAGTGCCCAGCAGGTGGTGGCTGCCTAATGAGGGGCTTGGGGTTCTTCCAGGTTAAACGGGAAGCTCTTCCAAGGCCAACAGCCTGTTTTTAGCAGCCTTCTCTGCTGGGCCCCCCTAATAATTGAGTTTTGGGTACATTTGGTGCCACTGGAAGGGAATGAAGTTTTAGCAAGTGTAAAAAAAATTAGGTATAAAAATGAATCAATATAGACATTTCCATGTTAAAGGTAAGGGAACTAAAGAAGGGATAAATAATTTGCACATTATATTGCATAGTACATATAATACATATAAATGTGTGCACTCATGAATGTATATTCATTATATACGCATGTTTGTATGTATGTATGTATGTTTCTGTGTGCTTGTACTTATATATGTGTATGTATGTGCCATGCATCCATATAGCCAGTTCCATATCCCATTCATCTCTGGGTTCCTTTAAAGGATAAATAAGTATGTAAACTCCCCAGCATAGGGCCTAGCAGATGGTGGACGTAGAGTTAGTATTCTCCATCATCACTCTGGCCACCTTTGCTTTATGACATTTGGAGCTGATGACAAGCATGGCTCCTCTGTACCGTTCCATCCAGTGTTGCATCTCTGAAGGACACGCCCACACCTGCAGACCTCCTGAAATGAAGCCCCACCCCACCCCTGCATAACACCACCGCCTGACCCAGCCTGGGGATGCCACCTGCCTCTGTTACAGCAGGACCCACCACGCCCTCTGCTGGGGGTGCCACGACCACTGATAGGGCAGAGACGGCCACCCTCTTCTTACCTGTGGGCCCGGCAGTGCCTTGCTTCAAGCACGTGAAATACAGCCACTCATTTGGATTTACTCTGTGGCATGTCCTCCTTCTTCCCCCTGACATCCCCTGTTTACAGACACTCCAACAGGGCCCGAGCACTCGCAGCAGCTCCGCCTGCTATGGAGCTGGCTCGGGCTCTGGAGCCACATGGCATTCATCTCCTGTCTGCCCACTCTCCATTGCTGGCCCCAGTTATGGGCCCGAGGTAGGACTGCTGGGCCAGTGTTTGTTTGACTGATTGCTCTCCCCCCTTCTGAGCTGCCTCAGAACAAAACACCCCAGACAGAGCCCAGCCCCCTCCCCATGGCACGCTGCCAGTCATGAAGACATTACTGGAATGTCTCCTCTTTTTATTTTTTAATGTCACTCCTTGTCGCCATAGATTGATCTGCCAGTTAAATATTTAGACATGATCATCCGCCTCTGTCATAAAACACCGTGTGACTTTGAGCGATGTGCAGGGAGGCAGTGAGGCTGTAGCTAGTCCTGCCTGCACAGGGGAGAGAGGGAGGCAATAACAATAGGAGGAGAAAGCCACCCCTGGGTGAGCACATCTCTGCCAAAAGGTCACCAACCCAATTTCAGTAAGTTCAGCATACCCAACCTCCAGAGCTTGGCGAGGGGTGGGAAGGGAGAACCAGGTTCTGTCCTTTGACGGCCAAGTTCATGAGTTTGGCTCAGTCAGACCCACAGCCCTCTCTCAGTCAGTCCCATCCTGCCCCAGCCTTGCCGCTTATCAAATGGCTTTCGTATCAGTTAGCTCAGGTAATTTTCACAGTATCTCTATGGAAGCTACCAGTGCACCGACACCCATCCTCTTACTCACAACAACCTCCCCAGGATGGGAATTACTGCCCGGAATTATAAGCGAGGAAGCCAAGGCTCACAGAATTCAGTCAGAATTCGGGCAGCCCAAGGTCACCCAGAGGAAAGGAGGGGTCTGTGACCGGGACTCAGCTCTCCTAGCTCCCAAGGATGTGTTCTTTTCACCAGGTATACCAGAAGGTTACCACTAACATGGACCCTCTAAACTCACGTTTGATCATCTCAGCCCCCAAGCCCTTTCTTCCTCCATAACTTCCGCAGAGGCTCAAGATCTTTCCTTGGAAATGCAGCTTGCTTCCTGATCACAGATTGAGGTCAAAGGCCGAAAAGACCCAACCCCTCAGCCCCCGGCTTGAACATTTAAACGGCAAGGTACTTAGAGCAGCAGTCATCGAAGCCCTGGGACCCTGCTCGGCAATGACCATAACAAAGTGAACGTCAGAAGATGAAGGGGCATTAGGAACTCTCGAGGGCAGCCTGGAAGGGCCTTAGGCAAACGAGGGCAAAGCAGTCCCACAGTGAGCCACACAGGACGACATGCAACAGAGGCTACTGAATGCTCCCAATCCTACAGTGCCTCAGGCACACTGTTTGCTCTGATGGCAAAAAAAATAGTTTGCAAAGAAACCGTTGCCTTCATTCCACTCTTTTGGAATCAAGCAGGTGCTCTTTTATCTAAACAGTGAACAGAGTAGGGGAGGGGAGGGGAAGGAGACACAGAAAGGGAAGGGAGAGGAGGCTGAAATCTTCAGAGAAGGCTGAGACAAGGACTGTACGGAAAGCAGAGTCCAAGAAGAGAAGCAACTACCGCTGAGAGGGCCCACAGGCTCTGCAGTGAACACCCAGAGGGCAGAGAGTGGCTGCTTACTCCTGTTCTCGCACTCTCCAATGGGAAAACTGAGGCTTCGGGAGAGCTGGAGGTACCTGACAAAGGGCCACCCACTTGTCAGTAGCAAGTTTTCAGATTTTCTAACTCCCAGTCCAGCACTCACATTTGTTTCTGGAAAAGCCAGCCCAGGGGCCACTATCTTGGAGGCGCCCCTTAGAAGTCCCCCAAAATACCTCTCTGAGGACAAGAGGGAAGGCCACCCTCCTCAATTATAAAAGCATTTTATCAAAGAAAAATCTAGAGCCCTGACTGGCGTAGCTCAGTGGATTGAGCGCAGGCTGAGAACCAAAGTGTCGCAGGTTCGATTCCCAGTCAGGGTACATGCCTGGGTTGCAGGCCATGACCCCCAGCAACCACACATTGATGTTTCTCTCTCTCTATCTCCCTCCCTTCCCTCTCTAAAAGTAAAGAAAGAAAGAAAAACCTCAAGAAAAAGGAGAATGGGAAAGAGCAGGAAAAAGGGGAGGCAAAGGATACCAGATGGATCCTAAAAAGACCTTCTAAAAGGCCTTTCCTGTGTACATGCAGACCTCCCAGTCTGCACCTGGGAGAGAAGCAGCAATACCTGTCTTTCGGGGCACCCCAGATAACATGCTTGGCCAAATCCATACATCCTTAAGCTGGGTTTATATTAAAAGGATGGAGCAGTGAAGCTATAATATCCTACAAGGAGATTGGAGTGACATTCCTAGAAAGCAGAATTCAGTCATCCCAACACTACTGTCGGTTCCACCGACTTCTCCCTCAGCCAGTCTAAAGGAAGCAGGACTGCCCGCCCATACTGGCCCCTCGTTTACGGGCAAAGCCCCTCAGACACACAGCTCCTCACTTCGTCTTATCCGCCAAGTCAGAATAAAGTGAAGTCCATATATCACCTCTCAGAAGGACTGACCAGATTTCACCAAGTTCAAAAGTGGACTCAGAGCTACGTGTACATGGTCCGACTAGGTTGAGTCCAGATATTCAAGCTTCCTGCTTCCAGAACAACCAAGTCATAGGGAGCCCTCAAGGAATGCAACAAATCACTTTCCCGTTGCATTGAATGATCCCCAAGAGCAAAAAGGAGGTGCACCTACCTCACTCCTAGGACAAAATATACCCCTTTTCCATGCTTCAATTCACCTGATTGGCGAGAATCATCTTCCATGGGGTGGAGAGTGGCTCCAGGGGGCTCCACGCTTACACAGCTGCCATTGGGGGCAGGTAAGGAGGAGAACGGTTCCCCTCTCCCAGCCCATACATCAGCCTTGCTTGAGCCACATCCACGTTCGTTGGCCCAATCGATGCATCCATGATGGGGATGCAGGTTCTATAATCCGCAGCCTCCACCACAGTGACAAAATAGGAGAGAGCTGTTTCACGAAAGAAATGCAGTGCCAAGCCAGGGAAAATACAGAGACAAATACAACAGATCCCCACATATGAAGAGAGCCTAGCCATTATTGCTTCATGAGATTGATTTAAAAAAAGAATCGGAATTCTCTACACAATGTTTTACAGCCTAGATTCAATAAACACAGAATAGGAAGCCAAACTTCGGCCTCTCATCCTGACTCATATTTTCCAAACCAGAGCTTTCCAGAGAAGGCCTGCCCTTGGAGTAAGTAGGAGCTTGCCAAACCACTAATGAAATGGTACGGTTTCCTGTGTGATTCTGGCCCCCTGTGAATATCCTTCCTTGGTCAGGAACTCTGCAGGAGAGGGAAGGTGAAGAAAACGATTCAGAGATAACGTTCCATTCAAATCCCTGACACTTTCTGCAACCCTCAGCAGTGCCTGGCCACCTGGGACCAGTCCCCTCCTGAACCTGCTCTTGTGAAGGTCAAAGAGAAGAGATCAAAGAGGAAGACAGATTAAAGTGCGATGTGCAGTCAGAGAGGTTGGCACCTGCTCCCACCTGGGAGGCAGACTTCAAAAGGTGCTGAACAGAGAAGGAGTTCTTCCTGCCACACCCACCTCCACATCAGCTCCCCAGAAGGCTCTGCACTGGCAGGGCCACGCAGACCATAGCTGATGAGGTTGGTGAGAATGGACAATAGTGTTAGATGACTCGGGAACAAGTGTCTGTTCTATCACTTACCCGTGGGTGACCTTGGGCAAGTTACTCAACACCTGCGATCATGTTTCCTCATCTGTAAAATAGGAATGTTGGTTGTTACCTATTTCACAGAGTTGTCTTAAGGAGTAATTGAGATAATGTCTCGAAGATGCTTAGAATAGTGCCTGAGACATAGTAAGCACTCAAAAAGTGTTAGGGACGTTGTTGGCGTTAGCAGCCAGGTATATGTGAGTCTATAAACTGAAGAGAAATTATCTCAATCACGTATGCACTACTCTTCAAGTGGACTGGGCTATTTTAAGGAACTTACTACAAACTCACTGAAAACTGTTACTGGATTCAGTGTTCCTCATGGTAATTACATATTTTCTCAATCAGTCTGTGCTCCCATGCTGAGTTCCCAGTTTTTATCATAGCAATCTGCATACCCAGCAGAGGTTGAGAAGCGCTGATACACATCACAGTGTTATCTTTACAGTGACTTAGGGCCCGCAGAAGTTATAACTCAGACACAAAGTGCAGTACTTGATCTCTAGCATCTTCAAAGAATGATGTTCTCCCTCTATTGCCCTTTGCTACTGTTGCTTACAAAGAAATTAGGTGGAATTCATGGCATCAGCAAGCATTAAATATCCTCATCCGTCCTGCTTACCCTAGGACTTTTGCTCACCTGGATTTTGCTCTCCTGCCCATGATGGATGGCCAGGAGCCACACTGTCAGATTGACTTCCAATCCAGAAATAGCTCTGCCATTTAGATGCCATGGGGATAACATTAATACCAGACACAAAGGCTAAATAAAAAGCCTTTAGCAACTGAATGGCCCTTAGATTTCAGCGTTATTGATCCAGGGGAGCCTGCTAAGTTATTATGGCTACAGTTCTGCTCAGACAAACCTGTGATCCTGAGAGAAGTTAGCAGAAGTCACAGTCACCTTTAACTACAAAGTATAGCCGAAGGGCCGTGGGGGCAGCCAGCTGCCCCGTCCCTTCCACTGTACTCCGTGGGCTGCATTTGTTCCTCCACATTCAGAGCCAGCCTGGGAACTGCTCCGTGGCTCAGTTTCCTCCAACCAGTAAGAGCTCAAAATGCACAGCACATCTAACCTTGGTTTCTCATCTCACAAAGAGTCTCCAAGGTGGCGTAGATAGTATTACACTTCTGCATAAAAATAAAGAAAAGTCAAGCAATTTGCTCAATATCAAGTGACTGACAGCTGGGACAAGAACGGCAGTCACCCCTCAAGGATGGGAGCCCCCAGGTTGGCTCCTGGGCCCTGCATCCACCCCTTTGCATCATTCTCCAAGCCCTCCAGGATAGGGGACACAGCTGCATGTGGCACTGAGAGTGGCTGTCACCTAGAATCATTCATGCTTCTTTCTCTTAATAGTCCCCCCACACTCCAGGTGGGAATGAAGTTCAGCATGCTCTCTCAGACTTAGGGACACCAGCAAGCCCTGCCCGGCACTGGTTGGGGCTTGGGGGCAGAAGGGCTGAATCTGCACGGGCCCTCCGTTCTCTGTGCATCTTGCATGGAGGCATACAGGGGCTGGCTACAGATTAGCAAAGGAGGGAGCCCACACCCTGAGGCTCTCCTTTATGGCACAAGCATGACAGTAGCCTTAAAAGTAAGACAAAAACTGTTCGAGTTTGGGTGCCCAATGCTCTCAGCTTGCATACGAGCTATTTACAGGAATCACTGGGAATGCAGGCTGCCCACCTGGAGAATATGGAGAAGGAGGAAGTTGAACAAACACCGCTCCTCCTGCTGGATGGAAGGGGAGAGACCCTGGCCCTGCAGTGAGCAATACTACTTGCTCTCCACACTCGGATTTTTGGGATCTGCCTATTGTAGGGAAAGTATAAGAGAGAAAGAAGATATGAAGGGCCTTCTTGGGTTCCAGTGAGCTTCTCTGTCTCTTCTCCCCAGAAGTTTTCCAATCACCTGTGTGTTTTAAGCCTCACAATTCACCATCAAGACAATATAAAGAAACCACAATGGGTAAAACACAAAGGCGTGGTGACTCACCCACCCCAATTCTCTTTTCTCTGGGAGACTTCCCAAGACATGGTGATTTGACCCTGCACCCTGGCTGTAGCTGATGGATCCACCTGTTGATCCCTGGGTAAACAGGGGTCAAGCACACTTTCTTCCAACTGGGAATTACCTTCCGGGGCAGTCAGACCCTGAGCTGGGAAACAGGAGCACTAAACTGGACCACAGCGGGGACCAGGGAAGAGGTCCATGTCCTCCTGCTATGCGGTCTCCAGACAGTCCCCAGTTTTTCCACTTTCTGAGTCTTGGCTGTTTAACATGTCTCCTTGAGCCCTGAGATTCCCCAGTATCCCTCAAAAACCAAATTCCCCTTCTGCTTAAACCAGCCAGAATTAATTTCTGTTAGTTGAAAACAAACAAAAACAAATATCTTAATTAGTGGGCATACAATAGCTCTTTTCAAACTCTTCTCTATTCTCATATGTTAACTATTCTCAAAAAGACAAATTGGTCCCTTTCATAAGTTTCTGGAACAAACATTTTGGGGAAAAAATAATCAAAGACCTTTTACAATGAGTAGAGAGCCATGATTTTCTATACTTTCCATTCATGTAAAAGATACATTAGTAAGGTAAGAGGAGCAGAGCTGCCTGGGAAAGGTTTGTCATAAGCTCGAAAGCTCAGCCTCTAAGGACTGTCTCCCTCTGTTTGCAGTAAGAGTGCTCTGTGTCTCAGGGACAAAGCACACAGCTCTAGGCTGGGAGAGCCCGAATTCAAATCCAAGCACCCCCACCTCACTTGACCTTCAGGAGGCAGCGTGGGGCAAGGGTGTGGTTGCCACTTCTCAGCTCTAAGGTTCTGGGCATCCTCCCTGGCGGCTCTAACACATTCAGTACCTGCGTCTGCACGCACACAAAGGCCTGGCATTGTCACCTGCTGGGTGGGAATGGGAGCTGGGGGCCACTGTTCACATTTGACCCTGACTCCGAGAGAACCTTGAACAAGCTACTTACACTTTCTGAACCTCAGCATCCTCATCTTTAAAAAGAAGGGTAATAGCCACCTACCTCACTGGGTTGTTTGATAATTAAATAAGACTTAAAATGTGAAGCACTTAGAAAGGTTCCTGTCAATAAGTGAGTTCTCAAAGAAGTTTGTCTGCTATTATCATTATATTTTATTCCAGCACCACTCAAGAGGAGATAGTTCACTAGAGAGAAAGAGAAAAAGGACAGGCATTCTAGAAGCCAAACTCAGAGAAATTTTTTGAAAAATGCTTTCTTTTTGTGAAGGAGCTGTTATTACCCTCTAGAACTAATTAGAGAAGTGAGGAAACACTTAACACTTCGCCTCTTCCGATAAATCCTAAGTAGGGTTATTAGGTGGATCAGCAGGGGAAGAGTTAGAAGTGATTTTCTGAAAAACTATCCACCAGGCTAAGGGCATTTTCGACACTTGAAACACCCAAAGAAAGTTAAGTGTTCTCCTTGTAGCTGAGTAGGGAGACCACGATGAGGTGAAAGTGGTAATTAATGGCCTAAGAGGAAGAGATGAAAAGCTACTTAATTTGAAGGCAGACATTTTTATTTCTCTTAATATTTCTCTATATTGTTTTCCCCTAGTTTTAGCCCATAATTAAGAAGTAGTAGTTCTACTGACAAGAGTTACGAGTTTGTAGGAAAATGCACATATCTGTTTCATTCTGATAATTCACGTGCTGCATAATGCCAGCTCTCTGAGTAAGCTGTACCATACACGTGGTGAGGGATAATACTTCAGCTATTATATCATTTAATTCATTTTGTGGCTATTTCACTTCATTAGTTTATTTAATACAAACAATGCAGTGAGACAGATAATGCTATGCTCATTTTACAGGGAAGTTGTGATATAAGAACCTAGTTCACTTTGTACTAGTAGGGCAGCAATTATAAGAGTTAACATTTCATTGAGAGCTTTCCTTGTGCTAAGCATAGTAGAAGGCATTTTTTCAAATATAATCCCCTTCATCTTTATAACAACCTATTGTTATTTATTCTCAAGTTTTTTTATAGATGAGGAAATTATGGCTTAGAGGGTTTCAATAATTTACCAACAGAGAGGTAGAGGCTGGATTTGAACTTGACTCTTGCATGACTTGATGCCAGTGCTGAAACAGAACAAGATCCAAGTCCTGATCCTGAGCAGGGCCCCTTATCCCCAGCTCCTCTGTGCCTTCTAGGTCCCTGCAAGAACAATATGCTGTATACTCTGGGTGTTCAAAATGCTATTCTCCAAGATGGCAAATAAAGCTGTTTTCAAAACCCAAACATTTTCAGAATGTTTTGTGCGTTGCTCATTCTGTTGCTCAGAGGACTTTGCAAGACCCTGCCTGGAGTCTGGGCAGCGATTGTGCGAAGTTGAGGGTACTTAGCAAGAAGCCCAGTGCTTCCACATCCATCAGTTCCACCAACAGGCTCAATGGGGTGTGTACACTATTTACTTCACCTGTCTGGCAGCTGCACCTCTAGCCAATCAGAGACCAGAAGGGATGTGGGCCCCAAGGAAAAGGGCTAAGTCCAGTCTTCTCAGTTAACCAAAGCCTTCCACAGTGGAAGCGTGAGGTTTATTACACTTGGAAACTAAGACCATAACAATAACAACACTAATAATGCCAGTCTGGAATCTCAAGCTTGTGGAAAACAGTAGGGAATTTCCTCAAAAAATTAAAAATGGAAATACCTTTTGACCCAGCAATTCCATGGCTGGGTATATACCCTAAGAAACCTGAAACACCAATTCAAAAGAACTTATGCCTGTCTATGTTCACAGCAGTGCTATTTATGATATCCAAGTGCTGGAAACAGCCTAAATGCCCATCAGTAGATGAATGAATTAAAAAACTGTGGTACATTTATACAATGGAATATTATGCAACAAAAAGAAAGAAGGAGCTCCTACCCTTTGTGACAGCATGGATGGAACTGGAGAGCATTATGCTAAGTGAAGCAAACCAAGCAGTGAAAGACAAATACCATATGACCTCACATATAACTGGAACCTAGAACCTAATGGACAAAATAAACTAATGAGAAAAATAGAACCAGAGACATGGAAACATGGAACAGACTGACAGCTGTAGGAGGGGTGGGGAGGGGGAATGATGGAAGGAAGGGGAAGGGACTAGTCAGAGAGCATGTATGAATGACCCATGGACATGGACAATGGAGAGGGGACTGACTGTGGGAGAGAGGGGTGGGCTGTGTGGAGGGGGGCAAAAGGGGTGAAGATTGGGACAATTGTAATAGAATAAATAAGTGAATAAATAAATAAATAAGTTAAAGCTCAGGCTCAAGCACTTACTAGCATCATTTGTATTTTCTCTTAACCCTGCCCATGAGTGTGTGCCGTTGTCTCTTCGCCTGACCTAGTTTCATGTGGCCTTCCACAAAGAAAGCACGTTTAACCACCTCAATGGCACACACATTTAAATAGAAAATGAGGAAATCAGGAGGAAGCACGCAGGTTGTGACCCGACAGCTGGCGTGGGTGCGGTCAGTGGGCACTGGTGTGGGCTCTGAGCCTCTGAGGGCTGCAGCAGCAGCTACCTGCCACTCTGGCTGCCTCCTGCTGGGAACAGACACACCTGAGAACTGGCTGCAAGGGTGCAAAGGAAGGGACCCGAGCACTGCGCTGGCTCTAAAGCGAGGCTTCAGGGGGAAAGGGGAAGGGTTTACAAGAACAAGTATAAAAGAACACATGGACAAAAACTAGGGGTGGGTGGAAATGGGAGGGAGGTGGGGAAGGTTGAGTGGGTGGGCTGGGATGGGAGTAAAAGATAGAAATTTGTACTCGAACAATTAAAATAAATTTACAATTTTTTTTTAAAAGGAGAGGCTTCGTGTTGGAGACCTCATTCCCTCAAGGTCCCAAATGCTGGGTCCCTGGCAAGAATTGTACTTCATGAGTGGGATGCAGAGGCTGTTTTTCTTTAAGCTTCTCACCTGTCTGGCAAAAAAAAAAATTGAGCCAAAAAGCCAAGGGCCAAATGTCAACTGCATCTGAGGCTGTTAGCTATGACCCAATAAAATTCTCAGAGCAAGGAACTGAACCTGAACAACAATTTTTAGCTCCTTTTCTGTCCCTTACACAAGGAGGCATAAGCCAAGGAGTGCACCTGAAAATGTAACTGAGGAATGTAGCAGGGCAAGCATGACTTTCGCCACTGGCACCCTGTGGGCTCACAGGACACTAGGGTTCAGAGTTGGGATCTCTCTAGGGTCCTGAAAAGCCACCATGTGCCAACACAGCATGCCCAGAAGTAGGAGCAAAGCATCATCTGGGGGAAAGCATCAGGCGGAGCTCTCCCCAGCACTCCAACACACATACACCCACTCGCTCTTGCCCCCTCCCTCCAGGGCCTCTTGCTAATGAGAACAGACTTACAAGGCTGCTGTGGGCAGAGAGCTGCTCAGCTGTCAACCTCGCCTCTGCCCCAGTTCTCAAAGGGGCTCCCAGTTTCCAGGGCCATAAGGCAGGGTTCGATTCACAGAATGTATAAGAAGTCTGATGATGGTCCAATGCTGTGTGGAAATCCCAGGATACAAAGAAGGATAGGTCTGACCCCTGAGGAGCCCCTAACTAGAGCAGCTAGTAGGGAGTCAGACACATGCACAAACACCTTTTAAACCGGCCACCGTTGACTTGTCCGCCCCAAGCAGATCAGACCTTCCCAGGAAGCCAAGGCTGTAGGTTCATGTTCATGAAGAAACTCCTCAAGTTGTTGCCAACTCAGCAAGCTTCCCCAACACTTCACTTAGCCCCCACTCACATGTGAGCAAGAAAATGGGAAGGTTGATGCTTCACATCTGATGCTTAAAGTCTTGCTTCATCCCCAAAGCAAGTCTTTAAGTTGACACTGAGGCAAAAACTATGCAGAAAAGGTGTAAATCATTTTAATCACATTGAGCTAATTCAGACAGATGAACCTCTACTGGCATCAAAAAATGACTGCATGAAATGATGAGGTTGGAGCAGACTGGTCTCTATGTGATTCTCCCCGTTTCCCAGAAAGGAAACAAAGGACCAGTACTGAACCATCCCTGCTTACTCTTAACCCTGATCCCCACAAACTACATTTCCAAAAGGACCCTCCTTCTTCCGGCCTCCGCGTCAGCTACAGACGTCAAACTTCCTGTTGAGCACACTGAGATTGCTCTGAAGACGGAGGCTGTGGCTTGGCCCAGACTGGAAAGAAAGGGATGATTGATGTGCGGTACGTGCATTTCCCCCAGAGGGGTGGGGGAGCCTGGAGCCCTCCCCAGGGCAGAAGTGCCAGGTAGAGCAGAGTGTTCGGGAAAGGCAGGTGATAAACAGAATTGACAGACAGGCCACTCATCCTCAAAAGGCAGATTTTCTTCCTTGCAGCTTGGAGCCCAACCTCGCCCAGAACTCCTGCTGCCTGACTCGAAACCTCACATAGTCAAAGGGGGCATGTCATGCCACCTGGGTCCCTCACCTGCCACCACCTTCTTCCAAATTTGGTCAACAGTCTTCTACTCCATCGTCAGCTTTGTAAAGACAGCTTTACCTGAGACGGTCAGGGTGGGACCGCCTTGCTCGGGAGAAAGGGTGTTGTGTGTTTTACTGCTGCAGCAAACCTAGGAGATGATAGGGCCTTTTAGTAGGTTATTATCCTCAGTTGATTGAAGAGGAGGTTGAGGCAAAAGAAGGTAAAAAAATAATTTTAAAATAAAATGAAAACAACTTTCCAGATTCAGGACTAGAGCCCAGGTCCCCAGACCCCTGGCCCTCTGTGCTTCCCTGGCCAGGGTGCATGGCCCACTCACTGAGGTTGCCTTTCATCCTGTTCCTTCTGTCCTCCTCTTGCCGAGCCTCCAGGATGGCTCCAGGTATGAGCATGCACCCCAGCGCCAGTGCCTGACTCTCTATGAAGGCCCCAAGGCTTTGCCCAAGCTTTCACGGAACTTGCAGATGCACTCTGGGGTGTGCTGTGTGTGAACGAAGCAGGACAGAAACTAGCATTAGATATAGGGCTGTGGGGAGAAGCCCAGTACCCAGGGGTACAGGCTGGTCCTGACCCTGAAAATGGGGGTCAGCACTTTGCAGGGCAGTGGAGAGGAACCTGGGGCAGAGCAGGTGGTGTAGGGGCAGTCGGTGGTCCAGACAGGCCCTGCCTTTTAGCCCAGAAGGGCCTCCCCTCTCTCCTGGGGTGGTTTCCAGAAGTATTTGGCTTACAGCTTTCTCTTTGATTTTAGCCCCTTATTCTCCCAAGATCCTTAACTGGTTGAGCTTACCAAGTGAGTGGCTCCAGGAGAGAAGAGGTGAATGTCATTTGTGTTGGGGACAGAGAGAGTCACCACAAAGGGGAAAGGACAGGAAAGAAAGGTGGGAGATTGGTTGAGAGACCACCCTGTGCTGGAGCTGAGCAGGACCAGGTTTGGACAGTAGTTTCACCTGACACTCAGGGTTGGGGCCTTGGGATGGGATGGCTCCTCCCAGGAAGGAGAAGCTGGGGCCCAGGCAGGCCCCCCAGCCCGGAAGAACCAGAACGCCTGTCAGGAGACCAGGCAGAAACTTGGCCCCAGAGGAACACGCCCGGCCAATGGTGGCACAGGGGTTCAGTCACAGACGAGAGGAGAGGATCCACTCACGCACACGGGACAGAAAGTCACATCAGGCATTTCTAACCCTCTGGCCCAGGCTCCTTTGTTCCTGCTGAGCAGCCTCTGCCAACACCTTCCCTGTGTGCATCCCTCTGACCTTCCCCAGGGTCCCGGCAGCCAGTCTCCTGCACAGCCCAGCCTGCAGCATCTCACTGCTGAGAGCACCCCTGGCTGCAGGAGCCTGTGCCGCTAGCTCCTTCTGAGGCGGGTGAACGCACCAGGTGCTCAGGTTTTCTGAGTGACCCTCATCTGTGGGATAAACACCCCACTTTTTGCCACCAGGGATACAATTACAAAGCATGTGCCTTTGGCCTCTCAGAAGGTCCCAGGTAATCACCATGAGCCACCTCTGCCCACAGGGAGCACCGACCCATCAACTCACTCTTTGTTGTCCCCTCCCCCTCACGGTGCATCCAGGGACCACATCCCAAACGAACGACTTGTATCAAAATACTCCTCTCAGGGTGGTTTGGAAGGAATCCAAACTAAGACACCTGTATGGATTGAATTGTGTCCCCCAAAAAGATACATTGAAGCCCAATCTCCAGAACCTCAGAATGTGACCTACTTGAAAATAGGCCATCAGAGATGTAATTAATTAAGATTTGGTCATATGGGAGTCGGGTGGTCCTTGGTCCAGTATGAGCAGTGTCCTTGTAAGAAGAGGAGAGAGGCGCTGAGGGAGAAAACAGTCATGTGACCATGGAAGGGGGGTTGGAGTGGTGCATCTATAAGCCAAGGAAGGCCGACAAACACCAGAGGCTGGTATAGGCGAGGAAAGATTCTCCCCGACGGGGTTCAGAGGCAGCACTGCCCTGCCGGAGCCTCGACCTCAGGTGTCTAGTCTGCAGAACTGTGAGACAGGGCATGTCTGCCGTTCAAGCCACCCAGCCTGTGGCCCTTTGTTACAGCAGTTACTACAGCACCCAATGACAGAGCTCGTGGGGAGGCTACTCCTGAGTGCAGAGTCGGCGGCTCTTCCTGTGAAGCTCAGAGGGGCACGTGGCCCTCCTGAGATGGCCACCTCACCTCAGCAGCCGCATCACTCAGCCTGGGGACACCGGCGACTGGGCCTGCACTGGGCTCTGGCAGGCAGACGGCTGCAGCCACGGGCACGGGGGACTCTGAGCATGGTCTGTTCCCACCTCCATCCCCCTTAAACCTAATACCACAATCCCTTCCCGATATTAAAAACTGACAAGGAATTGTGCCACCGGCACTTGCATTTTAATATTGAAAGGCTGTGAAATCCAATAAGAGCTGCAAGGAGCTTGGTGGGGGTGGGGTTAGTCTTCCCCCCTTTTGAGCTTCAGTAGAACTGGGATTCAATAAGCAAATGTGACAGAATGTGTAATTTCCCCTTGATCCTCGGCGGCCAGGCATTTCCTGTTTAATAACCTTAAACCAGCGCAGCCCCCCGCCCCCTGAGGTCCCCATCCCCTGAGGATCTCTCTTTTCCATCTTATCAGAACAATCCTTCATTTGAACACAGCGCAGACTGGCACTTTGGTGGCACCTTATCGCCGCTTGAAGACACAAAGGGGACATGCTGAAATGTTATTTGTCTCCTTTGTGGAAAGGTGTTAATGAGATCTTCCCGCCATCGCCCTGCCTGTGACTACAGGAGACCCCTGATCCCAGCCCTTCCTGATCAAATTCCAGTTTTAAAACTTGTCCATAAAAGAGGGAGGGTCTGGCCCATGCCCCACCCAGGGGAGAGAAAGTCAAGATAGAAAATTTCCAGCAAGGAAATGACACACAGTGGGAGTAGCCCACACCTGACCTGGCAGGGTGGGCTCGGAGTGTGGCGTGTCCGTGTGAGGTACACGTGCGACAGTGGCAGCAAGTGCTCCCACCGAAGCAGGAGAGGGCAGGGGAGAGCTCTCCACAGGGGTCTGGACAGGCTGACAAGCACGGAGTGAGTGACACTCTAGGGAGGTGTCCCAGCCTGCCATGGCCACCAGCCCCCAGCCTCGGAGAGGGGTCTCAGCTCAGGAGACCTAGAAGGGCGCTTTCTGATGAACTGATGGCTTGCAGGGACAGGATGAATCCCCAGTTCCTCTTTCGGTTTTCTGGAGTGAGCCAAGAGAGCTTGGCTAGTCCTCAAAACAGAGACTGGAAGCCTACGTCATTAACCATCTGCTACAGGCTGAATTGTGTCTCCCCCAACCCACATTCACGTGCTGCAATCCACACGCCCAACGTGACTATGTTTGGAGACAGGGCCTGTAAGGATGACATGAGGTCCATTGTGGTCGAATAATCCAATGTAACGGGTGCCCTTGTAGGAAGAGGAGGAGACCCGAGGGACGCATGCACCGAGAAGAGGTCATGGGAGGACACGGTGAGCAGGCAGCCATCTGCGAGCCAAGAAGAGAGGCCTCAGGAAAAACCAAACTTGACCTTGGACTTCTAGGCTCCAGAAGTGTGAGAAAATAAAATTCTGGTGTTCAAGCCAACCAGCGTGTGGTATTTCGTTATGGCAGCCCTAGCAAACTAATACGCCATTCTTCGTTCTTACTCGGGTCTCCTCACGAAAGCCCAGAAAGTTCCTTGTCAGAGATCACGGAGCTCACTCAAGGTAGAAGCAGCACTGAAACCCGGGGCCCTGCTCCCAGTTCCGCGCCAAGTCTGCTACACCAGCTTCGCCACGGGAGAACAAAGGACTTGCGTCTAAAAGTTGGCGCTACCCATTAAACATGCACCCACCCTCCCAAAAGCATGTTAATTTTTAATAAAGGAGTAAAAATGCCCTGATCTCTGCTGCCCTGAGTCAGGAATGATAGTGCTTCTTCCTCTCCTGTTGTACTAACCGCCTTCGTGAGGACTTGGTATTTACTTGGATAAGCGATAATCTCCCCCGGAATGGCAGCCAGGCTCAGAGGGTCACCTGACTGATAACATTTGCAGTTGCTATGTTACTTCAGCTCCTCATGTAGCGTCATTTGTTATTCTGAGCTTAGAACGGCCTGAAAAGCAAAAAGAGGCAGACAGGGAAGCACAGTGGCATGGGGTGGGCACGACCAGCTTCCCAGCCAATCACACTCTGGCCCCGTGAGCATTCAAGGCAGGGTCCCCTGGTCTGATGGACAGCCAGCTTCCTCCACATTTTCTCTACTGGATTCCTTGTCCTGGGCCACAAGGGAAAGGATGCCAATGTGAACAGGGAGCGCCGGAGCCTGCCCCAGGTAGATGTGACAAGGAGAGAGGCAGACCAGAGGGTGCTCACTAAGGACAATTTCATGTTTCACATCAGGAGCCGGGATGCAGAGACCATGTGGTGTCATGGGTAATGGCTCTAGATTTGAGCCCAAAGGCCTGGATTTGAATGCAGACTTCACTAAGAGTAGCTGTTTGCCTTGGGGAGCTGTTTACAACTCTCAGATCTTTGGTAGTCTCACCTACAATGAGGATACAGAATGATACAATAATGCACAGCCGAGCTTTTGGTAGTGACTGGCACGTGGCGGGTTCAACATAAATAGTATTTGGCAGTGCCTGCAGGTACGCCTTGGGTGTGGGGTCAGCCTTCAGCTCTCAGCGGCTGGGAGTAAAAGGCTCGGGAGGTCTAGCTATGACAGGCGACAGCAAGAGAGAAAATCAGAGGAGGACAGAAGTCAAGTAAAGAGACAACACCAGGCCACACCCCAGAAGGCCCAGGGCAGGCCCAGGTCACTCTGCTTCCTCCCTTCCATCACGTCATGGGAGCCTCTTTTGCAGAAGAGAGTTTTCCATTAAGAGACTAACTGATGGCAGAGACAAAGCCAAGTGTGAGAAGTTTATGAAAAAGAGGCAAAGTCAGGGCTGGGAGGGGCAGTGGCAGGCTGAGTTCTCCTCTTGGCCTCTTTGACCCCACACCAGGTACAATCCCAGTAGAGACCTCCTTTGGCCACGTCTTCCCATCACCCTGTTCTGTAAATAGACCTGAGAAGCAGGGAAGGGAGATCTGAGGGTGGGGCTGGGGGTTGGCATGGAGAACCTTTCTGATCCCCCACACCACCTCTGGTGGAAACGGATTTGTACCAATAACACGAACTGGCCCAGGTACAGCAAAACAGCGCTGTGCAATTCTGATGAAGTGAATTACACGGAGCTTGCCTGTAGGAATCTCATTCATCCACATTGTTCTGCACAGCCCGTGGGGCGTCTGCCTGGACCTATGTCTGTCACAGTATTTGGGAACAAGTTCAAGGAAAGGACTCTCCTCCAAGCAAGGTGCTTTGTTATTTATGAAGTAATTTACTTTAAAATGCTTCAGTATAAACAAGACGGGATGTGTGTAAAACCATCTCCGAGCACACTTCAGAGGTGGTGAGTGCTGAAGTTACTCTAAAATTAACACTCCGGAGCCGTCTACCAGCTCAGAAAAGCCCTAATCAGGAACCACCCCTTCAGAGCTGATTATTAGCACTTAAAATATCAGTGTCAAAAATCTGCTAAGTCTTGCCCTGGCTGATGTGGCCCAGTTGGTTGGAGCATCATCCTGTAACCAAAAGGTGGTGGGTTTGATTCCCAGCCAGGGCCTGGGTTTCGGGTTCAATCTCAGGCCGGGACACATACAGGAGGCAACCAGTCAGTCAATGCTTCTCTCTTGTATCAGTGTTTCTCTCTCTCCCTTCTTCTCTCTCTAAAAGCAATGAAAAAAATGTCCTTGGGTGAGGATAAGAAAAAAAATTGTTTTTGAAACATCAGTGTCAAAAATCTATAAGTCAGCTTGCCGCATGAAGACTGCTGTAAGTGGACGAGCCTAACCACCCGCCGAAGTGCACGTCCCCGGAACAACAGCTGGGGCCCTAGGAAACAGCCTGGTCTGGTCACGGCGCCGACCCGGGCTGCAGTCTAGCGGACGGCTCGTCAGAATGCTGCCCTAACAAAGCAGTGCTCCTGTGTCTGGGTTTTCCGTGCAGGGTCGTATTCCTCCTGTAAGGCTTCTGCCCACACCCACCTGGGGAGAGGGGTTCCAACCACACCCAGGGGGTCTGGGTCACGAGCTGGGAAGACCTGGGGAGCCGGAGATGCTGTAGAGCAGGGATGTCCAAACTTTTGGCGTCTCTGGGCCACACCGGAAGAAGAAGAGCTGTCTTGGACCTCACATTAAATACACAAACACTAGTGAAAACTGATGAGCAAAAAAGAGGTTTTAAGTAAATCTATGATGTTGTGTTGGGCCGTATTCATAGCCAGCCTGGGCTGTATGTGGCCCACAGGCCAGGGATTGGACCCCCCTGTTAGGGTGTGGTTATCAGGGGCAAGCCCAGGAATCAGCCCGGCTGCTTTACATCCCACCCCCGGCGAGCTTATTGTGTCGCCTCTCTGTGCTGCAGTTAATATAGGTAAAGGGCTTAGAATTCTACTCAGCAAACAGTAAATGCATTATTATTATCACCCCACGGAGGAGAGTTGAGCACCAGGTCACCCAAGCTCCAAGACATCAGGTTTTATTATGACAATAATAACTACTTTTTAATGCGAACCTGAATCACTACAAACACACTCTACTCGCTTCTTTACATCACAGTCTAGGGCCTTGGACCCTCACAACAACTTCTGGGGGTAGCCATTATTATCCTCTTTTTACATTTTACATTGCCCTGGACAAGGAAGGTGAAGCTTGGAAAGGTCAAGTAACTTGCTCCCTGCCACATAGCCTCCTAAAGCAGGGAACCGGGACATAAATGGGGTCCCGTGTGACCCAGAGCCCACCTTTCCCTAGCGATGCCACGCTGCTTTGTGGGAGCCGTCTGGGTCCCCACGTGACCTTTCTACCAGGGGGGAAACTCACGGACAACAGCCAGTTCACCCCCTTGGCGATTCTATTTCTCACTTTGCCTTAACAAATGAGCATTCGGATTTATGTGTCAGTCTCGCAGGACCAGGGTTGATATAGTGGATCACAGCCTTAGCTGCACATTAGATTCACTTTTTAATATCCCAATGCTAAAGCCACACACTGGACCTATTAAACCTAAATCCGTGACCCGAGCATCTGTACTTTCTACACGAAGCTCCCCACGAAGCAGCAAGTCTGCATCTAACAACCTCCCATGAAGTTGAGCACCTGCTCCTACAACGTGCGGGCTCTGAGTCCAGGCACCAGGGCTAGGCACACACAGTTGACCATGGCGTCCGCCTCAGGAAAACTGGGGGTGAACACTGGGTTCAAAACCAAGTCTTTGCCTCCCTCCTCGCAGAGAAAAGAATGACCCCTGGGGTCTGGGCTCTCCCTTCACACCCTCACATCCCCCCCAGCACCAGCGCCAAGTGCTACCCCTCCAGGCATTCAGGTCGGGCCCCAACCCCAGTCTCCCCAGCTCAGCCTCGGACAACACATTTCAATCTGGACGTTTGGTTATGACTCGCAAAACGAAGAATCAGGCTTTGCCTGGGATATAATGAGGTGAATAAAATTTTATGGGTCTCTCAGGGAAGACAGGGTAGAGGGGCTGGGGGCAGAAGGAGAAGGGGAGAGGGAGGGCAGATGGGTAACAGATCCTGGGTCTCTCTCCAGGGGCAGATAGAAAGGCTAAAGCAGCATCCTCAGGAGATGCAGGCAATCAGCAACATTAGCATACAAACTGCCTCCTCCAGACGTCAGCTCCTGGCAGCCAAGGACCCATCAGGGGCAGCGGGCTCTTATCCCTGCAATAAATACTTATGAAAGCTTGCTGATGCCAAACCATTTGGGAGGTCTTTGGGGAAGGGAGCGTTGCCTGGAATGGGAGGAGGGGGCGAGGGGAGGCTCAGGACTCCAAAAGGGTAACGGAGAGGGCAATGGGCTGCGGATAGAGGACAGACGGACGGTCACCGCGGAGGACGTGGTCCAGGAGCAAAGCCACCCGTTCCCCCACGGGCATGCTGTGGGACCCAGAGCCTGACACTGCCTCTCAGTGCAGCATCTGCTTCTGTGAGGTGTGAAGAAAGAAGCCACTGCCCAAAACAAGACTCTCAGTAGTGCTCCGTGCCTCCAACAGCCGGCAACCCAGACGCTGGCCTCACAGCTTCCTCTGCTGGAGTGACTTTCAACAGGTTTCTTCCTGCGTGTAGCCCTGACTCCCCTTCTCTTAGAGCACTGGCTCTGAAACGCTTACCACTGTAAACGCTTTCTCTACCCCTTTGAGATGGAAGTCTTCGCCCTGTCACTTTTACAACCCAGGAATGTTTTTGCAGGGCCTGGGGGGCATCCCTTTGAAATATAATCATCTAAGGGGGGAGCAGCTCCTCTCCCTGTCTCTGTGGGAGCGTAGGAGCCTACCTACTGTAAGATAAGTGACAATTAGTGACAATGAGCTAACACAGATGTCCTGATCACATTAACCAGCCTCCCCCCAGCGTCCTCCAGTACTTTTCCACTAGCTCACCCCAGTGCTTGAAAACTCTCCTGCCTTTTGGTTCCGCAGAGTTGGATTCACTCTCTCTCTCTCCCCTATTGCAACAATCACGAATAAAGTCTTCCTTGCCTGTTTAACTCTGCAACTTCTTCTCTTTTCTTACACAAAGAAAGAACTCCACACGAGAGGCAGACCAGAGACCTCTGAGCCTTAGGAATCGTGGGCTGGCCTGTTAATCTCCACAGACCACCTTTGGGGAAATGGGATTGGCCAAGGATGTCCCTTGGGTAAAGGGGACGAATCCTGGAACATGCGCCCTGAGAGATCGTCTCATTCAAAACCCACCCTCTTACCCAGTAGAAAGCTGCAGCTCAGAGCCACAGACCAGCTACATGATTTACAGGATCCAGTGCAAAATGAAAAATATAGGACTCCTTGTCCAAAAGCAGGAATAATACCATTTCCCTCTTTCGCACTCTCTTTCTCAGACTTCTTGATGTTTTTGTGTGTTATTTAATGCCATGCCCCCCAGGACATGGAGTCACTCACTGGATAAATACCGACACTCCCAGCGAGTGTGTCACTGCACGCGCACTCAGGCCCTCCCAGGAGCAGAGGACAGCAGAGGGCCCTGGGCTGGAGGAGGCAGCTGAGCATCTGTCCTGGATGGAGGAGAGGTGAGGATGTAGCAAGAGAGGGGACCGTGCCTGAGCCAAGGCTCCCCACCCACAGCACACACCACTGTGCCTTAGACTTCATGCAGGAAACACAAGTTCAAAGAGAAATTTTAAGAATTTCAAGAGAGTGGCCACAGCGCATTAAACTCAGAAGGCAGGCCCCTGTGCTAGTGTATCAGTCACACGCCCACGGCACAGGCCCTGCGGAGACCTTCTGGTTTGCTCCTGTCAGCAGAGCGCAGACCAGAAGCCGGCCTCCGATTCCCAGGGCCTCTCCGTCAGCTCCTTCCCGCCACAGCAGGCAGTGCCTGGCACAGCCCTGCACAAGCCAATGCTCGCCCCCCATGCCAGACCTGGGGAGCCCCTCCTTTGGAGTGACTTCCTCAAAAGTTTCTAAGTACCCACCTGGTACCTAGGACTAGTTGGGCCAGCCGTGCCATGTGGCGAGGACACCGAGCCAGAACCAGGACCGACACAGGACCCCTGCCCCACTGGAGCTCCAGGATGCGTGCCTCCAGTTGTCATGTGATCAGCCAGCCCCCAGTTCCAAGGGCCTCGCAGGAGCGAGGCCTGGCAAGCGGACCGCTCCTCTCACATAATAATTTTCCCATGACTGTGTGAGATTAGGAAGCAGGATGGCGCCGATTTGGGGTGGACTCACCCTCAAATGGGCACAGGATGAGGTCAGGGCTGTTGGTAACCGACCAGCACACCTCGGGCGAGAACTGCGTGGGGGGGCCTGTGCGTCTCCACTCGGCCCCAGTGGGATGGGGTGGCAGCAGGCATCCTTCACCACGTGTGGCCCCTGGATGAGGTCAGTGGGGGCGCCCTCGATGGTCCCTTCGCCTTTGCAGGCTCCACACCATGTGTGAGGCTGTCCTCAGCCAAGGCCATAGCTGGCCCCTCTTTGGGTTTTCGAGAATCCAACGGTCCCTAAGGCACATGCTGATATCGTGCTCTGTGGGTCAGTCTGAGGCCATGCCAGTCGGGATGGACACTGCAAAAATGGGGATGTGGCTCGGGGCAAGACAGGGGTGTCATCAACAGTAGCGGCTGTCACCATACCGGAGCCTCCACTTTAACCCCACAAATCCCACCACGTGGACCTAACCCTCTGCTCTTTTTAACCCTGATTTCAGGAAACTGATTTTCAAATGCAACTTTTAGATTTGGTCACATGACTTCATTACCGTGTACTGCTCAGTCAGTTATTATAAACTGGCTTCGTCCTTGTTGAGGCTGGAGTTTTATATGATGCACGCAGGAGTCCAGTGGGATAAAAAACTGACACCTAGTTTGTGAAGATGTTTAATGAGAGAGGTTGAATAATGATCAAAATAGCAAATTTTTTTATGCAATACTTTCTACATTCTAGCCACTGTGGTGTCCTTCATATATAGATTATCTCATTTAATGTTTTCAACAACCCTACAGGGAAGGTACTAATAACACCTCTGTTGTTGAAAAGAAAATGAAGAGAAGTTGAGTGATTGGTCCAAGATCACACAATGAAGAGCTAAAAATCTAGATATGAGCCCAGACAGCCTGAACCCCACCATCTTCTCATACAATGCTCTGTGCTCCTGGCTCCCAGACGGAATTCCTCTCTCCCAGCAGAATCAAAACATACCTTCTCGGCATATCTGCTTGGGCTGCTTGTGCTGAGAGACGCAGCAACATCAGAAAGATCCATTGTTTAATTAAGCTCCCCCAACAGCAGACCATTGGTCTATCGCTGGCATTTTATTGATGTGTTATTACCGCTCTATTCCGCGACGTCTTATGGCAACTGTTTTATGAGACTAATCCCCACATGGCTTGGATTTTCCAGAGCAATCTTGATTTCAATATTGTGACCTATTTTTCACATAAGCCACGAAATATTAGCGAAATTATATTTACAACCAAAATAGATTCCCCACTCTGCTGCTTACATGTGAAAGGGCCCCAAATTCCTCTGGCAGGTTTCCTTTGTCAAATTTCCTGGGGCTCAGAAAATGCTCAGTGCAGGTGGAGTTCTAGCTCACTTCCTACTCCCGGCTGATTGCATTTCCATGTTAGCAAAGCCACTGCGCACGTGGTGTAATCTCGCCACAGCTGAGCCACAGCAGCTCCCAGTCCCAGGCTCTGGCGTGTAATTAGCCTCCACGCACCTACTGACTGCCACCATCATCGCCCAGCCCATTCTTGTTTGCATGGACTTCGGGTGGTAGGGCTACCATTTTCCAGAAGCCTGAGTTTCTCCCCTAGAGAGCAGACAGCACACTGTCACGGAGCACTGAAGCAAGCCCTCACCGCTCCTGTGTCATGCTGCTGTGTGTGGCGCTGGGCCCTGCGACACCTGGCCAGGTCACACAGATTGAAGGTCTCATTGGTGCCAGGGACACATGTGCCCAGACACTCTGTTGGTCCTGGAACTTACGGGCTGCATACACGGTCACCCAGCCACTCATCCCAGACCCGTGGGCTTAGACAGCCCTCCTCTGCGCCATGCTCGAGAGACGTGAAGAATATCCTTGGCCAAGGGCTGTAGAGGCCAGTGGCTCCAAATGATCAATTCTCATTTGAAGGCAGGTAGAAGGCAGAGATTTGCATTGTCTTCTAACTATTCATCTCTGCCCCAGGTAACCCCCTGGCCATAGAGACTTGCCTGATGTCCCCAGCTTCCTGAACGCTTTCTCACTCTGTCAGATGGAGCACGGTGCTCAGACACAAGCGTCGCGGCTGTGTGGCCTGGGGTACCAGGCTCCCTCATTCACTCTGCAATAACTCCTGTGTGTTTCGGTATATATGAAATTACTTCGCTCTTTGCTTTTGAAGCATCAGGAAGTGAACATTAAAATATACCAGCACATGTCAAGGTATTAAATAAAAAGCAAAGCTGTCTATGCTGCAGTTAGAGGAAAAGAAAAGACACACAGGGCCCTTGTCCTCCAGAGTACAAGCTCAGAGCCTGCAGAAGAGAGGGTGGAGGGCAGACACATGGTCTGGGGAGACGACAGATTGGGGCAAGCCTGACTTTATCTGGACACCACTGATCCATCACACAAGTTCAAGCAGGTCCGTCTTCTACACTCCAGTTGACCTGTATGGCCAGGAAGTGGAGCAAGACCGCTACAAGCTGTCAGCAGTGAGCTGGTGGTAATGAAGGCAAGACCGGAAGGTGAGTGGCAACTCAGAGCCATAACAAGATGTCAAAGCTAAGTCCGTGTGGCAGCGTGGAGTTCAAGGCCAGACTGTGGTTACACACCAAGGGAGCAAAACCAGAGATGCCAAGTCCAATAAGGAAGTAAGAGTCAAAGCTGGCACATCTAAGATCAGATTGGCAGGAGAAATGCTAGGTATTGAGAATGAATGGAAAGGCAGGTAAGTAAGCTCCAGTAGAATAACTGTTTTGGCGGGTAGGCTCTCTTACCCCCTCCTAAGCAACCATTCTAATGTGGTAACATGCTACCTTTTGTCTATGTATGAAATTTAAAATCTGTATATATTCCTGAAAAATGCATATTGTTTTTTTTTGTGTATGTGTTTTTCACTTATGTGAATATTATTGTGCTATAGATTTCAGTCCCCTTTTCTTAACTCTTTTCAATCAGCACTATATTTTAAAGATATCCTGCGTGCCTGTGTGGCTGCCCAGACCTCTGTCTCTCACCACTGCACAGCAGCCCATGGCAAGCATCTGCCACCCAGGGCTACCCACCGCCCCGGTAATGGTAACCCAGCTTGCCTCCAGCCCCGCACTGGCACGAAACAACAGACCTATGAACCTCGTCACACATGCCATTATGGGCCTATGAAAGAATGTCTATGGGACACGTGCCCAGGAGCAAAATTGCTGGGTCATATGGGGGGAAATGCATTCCTAATTTAAGTAAATAGGGTGAGATGGCTAGCCAGAATGGCTGTCCAGTCTATGCGTCCACCAGCCAGGCAAGGCAGTTCCTACACCCAGGCATTCTCTTTTGAGGGTCTGGGGCTCTGCCTCTTTCAACTCGTCTCTTTCAGGCCATTCATCTCAGTCAGACAGAAGCCGCAGAGAGAGCGGTTCCCAGCTTCTTCCCCAGCTGACCACATAAGGATTCCAAGAGACAATGTGTGCTTGTCCACAGCTGTGAGATTCTTCTAGCTCCTACCTAAACGTTCCCTCTGTATTGTGAGCATTTCAAAGCACAAAATAACCAAGGCATATTTCTGGCCTGCCCCAAGCCCATTGACCTACTGGTTCCAATTGCCAACATCAACAGATGCCCATAATAAAGTGACTCGACAAGAATCCATACTGTTTTAAGTACAGCTTTGTTAGTCCAATAAAATTCTGTGCTAGCACACTGTGCTTTATAAAGCCATTTCACTTAGTATATTTGCTGTCTTTCGTATAGGGGGTTATCTTCTCATGTCCTTCCTATTCCACCTTTGATATTTTCCTTTTATTACTCTACCCTCTTCTAGTTAAATATAGGTACTTACAGGTACATGTGTACATGAATAATTGCAATATATATAGACTTGACTGCCAACCTTAAGGCATAAACTGTGCCTTCTATCGCAAGTCCTGGGCCACACAGATCTTTTCCTTACCTCTTCTTACTGTACATCTCTCTGATTACCCGTGTTTTCTCATGTATAATGCACACCTATGTTTTGTGCACATTATACACAGGGTTATTATACCCATGGTATGAAATCATTACAGCCATGTATAATGTGCATCCTTAATTTTCCCTCAAAAATTTGGGCAAAAAAGTGCACATTATACACATGTGCAAAATATCGTTCATCCCCTCCCGCCTAAAAGTGACCGTCCTGCCTAAACCTGCCCGTGCTCTCCCTCCCTCTTCATGTCTTTATCACAAACAAGTTTGGTGCAGAGGCTTGTAGCTGGTCCCCAACAGCCACTTGTCCCATTTTCGTGGTAATGGGACTTCAGCTAGCACATGATAGGCCAGGTGAAGTCCGTTGCCTAGCTTTTTTGCAGGTGGATGTGACCCTGTGAAAAATCCTTACCAATGGGATGTGTATAGCTTCTAGATCACATGTTTAAAATGAAGGTGCCCGCCTTGACCAGTGTGGCTCAGTTGGTTGGGCATTGCCCCACAAAGCGAAGTGTTGCTGGTTCGATTCCCAGCCAGGGCACAATAAAATAAAATGGAGTTTCCTGGGTAACCCTTCCTTTGCCCGCCTCACACTGGCCCCGCGGGGTGGGGGGGGCGGGGCGGAATGTGATGAAGCGAGCCGAGCGCCATGTTGGGTCCTGAGAAGGACGTGGAACCCTGAGGATGATGGACAACCCACAGGGAAGGATCTCTGGTCTCCAATTACTGTTGCACCACCCCAGATGCCTGGGAAGTTCACCAAGCCTTTCAGATGGGAAAAATAAATTTTTCTCATAGGTGAGCCACTCAGGTTATATATTAGCCTAACTAATACATGTATGTAACAGGGGCCAGAAAACTTTATTTTATTTTTCAATTACAATTTACATTAAATATTATGTTGTATTGGTTTTAGGCATATAGCATGGTGGTTAAACAATCATACATTTTACAGTGTCCCCCCATATTAAAGTACGTGGCTAGCATCATACATAGTCATTACTACATTATTGACTATATGCCCTATGCTGTACTTTACATCCCCATGACCGTTCTGTGACTACCAATCTGTACTTCTTAATCCCTTCACCTTTTTCACCTGCCCCCAAAACCTCCTCCCCTCTGGCAACCATCCGTCTGATCTCTGTGTCTATGAGCTTCTTTCTGTTTTGTTTGTTCATTTATTTCAGCAAACTTCTCCTGGAGAGGGCCAGAGAGTAAATATTTCGGACTTTGTAGAACATACTAGCTCTGCCGCAACTACGCACCTCTGCCTCTGTAGCCCCTGGGCAGCCAGAGAGAAGAACTGGGAGTGGCTCTGTTCCAATAAAACTTTACAAGAACGGGCATGCTTTAACTCGGATTTGGCCCACAGGCTACAGTTTGCCGCCCCTGGTATGCAGTATTATTTGCATGTGTTCAGACTTTATGTAAATGGAATGATACCGTATGTATTCTTCTGCTACATGCTTTCTTTAAGTCAACATTATGTTTTTGAGATTTATGCTTGTTATCCATGTAGATTTAGTTCAGTCATTCCCATCACCAGAAACTATGGCTTTGAATGAATGTTTCAAGTTTATTCATTCATTCTTCAGTTGATACTCATTCTCACCAACAAGGTTATAAGCTGCACTCATGGAAGTGCTTCCCACTGCATGTGCGCGTTTCTCTGGAATTCATCCCTGGAGATGAAATGACTATGGCCACAAGGGGAGGGCAATGTCAGCTTTACTTTCTGTTTCCAAACTTTCTCTCCACAACTGCACCAGTGAAACCCCCATTAAAGTCTGATGGGTTCCCTTTCCACACATTCCCATCGATGCTTGCTGTTAGCAGACTTCCTAAATTTTGTAAGTCTCCTGCGTCAGAAATATATCTCCCTGTAACTTCAATTTGCATTTGCCTGTGTAACCCACCCTTTTCTCCCCTCATGCTGGCAGGAAGGGGGCTGTGATGAAAAGAGCGGGCACCATGATGGATCACGAAAAAGATGTGTTTACTAATTAGGTTGAGTGTTGTCGTATGTATTCAGCGGTCATTTTTTTAAAGATTTTATTTATTTATTTTTAGAGAAAGGGGAAGAGAGGGAGAGAAATATCAATATGTGGTTGCCTCTAATGTGCCTCCTACTGGGGACCTAGCCCAAAATCCAAGCATGTGCCCTGACTGGGAATCGAACCCATGACCCTTTGGTTCGCAGGCCAGTGCTCAGTCCACTGAGCCACACCAGCCAGGACTTCAGTGATCATTTAGATTTCTTTTCTGGAAAACTGCTGGTCATAACCTTTGCCTCTTTTTCTGCTACATAATTTGTGGTTTTCATATTAATTATAGAGGTTTTCTCATATTCTATTTACTGATTATTTAAATTTGCTTTTCTAAGCTTTACAAACATATTTTCCAAGTCTGTAACTGGACTCTTGTATTTTGATACATGAATATTTTTAATTTAATGTAGTCAAATCTATCAAACTTCTCATTTTGGTTATGTCTTTGGAATCCTGTTTAAGAATCTCTTCTTACTTCCAAGGTCATGAAGCTATTTCCTTACACTTTCCCCCACTACTTTGAAGATTTCCTTTTCACATTGAGGCCTTGAAACATCCTGAAATCTATTTTAGTGTAGGTTTGAAACAGAGACAGAATTTTCTTCCATTATGGATTACCCAGTGTCCCGATGCCGTTTTTAAAATAGCCTATGCATTTCTAACAGGCTTTCCATGCACCTTATCACATATCAAATTCCCACGTATTTGTAATTTTATTTCTGGGATCTCTTTTCTGTTCCTTTTATCTCTTTTTCCGTGCCAATACAGACTACCCTAATCGTCAGAGCTTTATAATAAGCCTTGACTTCTGATCAATCTCCCCAATTCTTGTTCTTCTTTCTCGGAATTATCTTGGCTACCCCCGGTCCTTCCTTTGCTCCCACATAAATTTTAGAACCAGCTTACCAGTTACTACAAAAAAGTTGTTGAGATGTTGCCTTGAACCGCATTTAATTGATGGATTCTCCAGGAGATAACTGACATCTTTATAGCATTGGGACTTCTTAGCCACTCCATCTTTTGCATTCCCACAGCATCAGATGATAATAACTTGGGGCAGATTTACGGCCAATTGAAATGCTGTAACCAAAGATCACTGATTCATGCCTCTGTGTCAAACCAGAGAAAAGTTTCCATTGCCTTGCTGCAAGATTCTGTCCTTGGTCCTGTCCTTTCGAAAATCTGTCAATCAGTTAGTCAGATGACACTAACCTGGTGGAGGGAGCACATGCCATAAATAATCAAAATTCCAAATGACCTCACCTCCAGCATGTATGGTTGAAGCCAAGAAGATGAGATTTAACAAGTATAAATGCAGAGGCCAGCAGCAATCTCTGAAATTCACTCGTTCGAATGCAGGATGGTTGCAGAGAGAGAAGCGATTTGGCAGCAATTTATGTGAAAAGGATTTAAGAGCACAAGAGAGGGAGTTAGGTAGGCAATGATCACAAACCTAAATGAGGCAATAATATGATATGACTATTTAAAGAGCTAACACAAACGCATTAAGGTCAAATATCCAGTTCGTGTGAATGATAGCTCCCAGTGCTCTGATATTATCTACTTACATCAGGGCACTGCTTCCTGTTTGGGGCCACGCCCCCTGATCTCAGAGCATCTAAAGAAGAATACGCAAGATGGTGAGAGATGTGGGAAGCTTCTCGTCCAAGGTCTGAACAAAGAGGCATCCATGCTGTCATGGTGAAGTGACAAATTAAAAAGCCACCGTTATCCAAACTCCGAAGGAGAAAGCTCTCCAATTGACCTTGAGGGTGTCCCCAACAATGGAGTGGGCAGGTGTGCAAAAGGCAGTGAATTTCCTGCTGCTGGAGTCATACCAACAGACACTTGGTGGCCATTTCCCAGACAAGGTGTGGACGGGACGACTGTACTCGGGACTTTCCACTTCCCCTTCGTGGGCAGGGACTGTGGCTGTGATGTCACTCTCCCGTTTCTGCCCAGTCCCACTGAGCTTGTCCAGTCACAGACGGGGAGAAGACACAATATGCAGGCAAGCAAGTGCAGGAACGCAGAGTCATTATTAAATCAAGTTTCGCCCAGGTTAGGAAGAATTTTATTATCTTTTTTATTTAAAAGAATGCACTCATGAACTATTTCAAATATACCAAAAAAAAAAATCACAGAGAATAATAAAACAAATGCCCATGTGTCCACCACAGAGAATTAATCATGGCTAACCTTTTCTATATTGCTTAAGATTTTTTATGAGAAATAAAACACTCCAGGTATAAAGTCCTCGCTCCAGCCTTGTCCCACTTCCCGTGGGCTAGTTCCTTGTCTGTGTTTCCTCGTCTGTGTGAGTCTTACTACATGTTTCCGTAAAAGTATATTGTACTGTTATGTTTTTTTCAAATTTATAGAACTGCTTCATGCTATTTATTCTACACCTTGCTTAATTAGAAGACCACTATAGACAAAGCTGCAACAACCAACTCTGTGCACATCTTCTTGGCTATAGGTCACTGTCTTCAGTGCGCACACACTTGGGAGTGGGATGGCTGAATCACAGTGTCTGCATGTCTTAAAGTTTACCAGATGCTTCCAAATCGGCTCTACCCACCTGCATTATAAGAGACTTCCCACTATTCTACATTCTTGCTACTGCTCAGTATTACCAAACTTTTTAAAATTTTTGCTAAACCTATAGCTATGAAATGGTATCTCATTGTGTGATGTTTTGTGCCTTCTGGATGCTAGTAAGACTGAACATTTTCATATATTTGCTACTCAGGATTCCTCATCCGTGAACTGCTTCGTCTTCATCCTTTGGTAATTGTCAGTGGCTTGTTCATCTTTTTCCCACTGATTGGTGGAATTCTTCATGTATTGTGGATATTTGCCCTCCATGGGTTTTACACGGTGAGGATGAGAGTAAAGAAATAAAATGGAGTCATTAGAGTCAAACTGCTAGATTACTAATACCACGTAGGTTCAGGTGTGAGGAAATAATTCTATTCTTGTTTTAACTAGCCTGGAAAGTTAAAATCTCGAACGCTCCCATCCTGTGACAATGCCTGGATACATACCAGACCTCCAGGTAACCCTCTGGTTATCCCATGAACCACTCATGTATCCAGGCTACCTGACATCCAGACGACCAGGTGTGACCAGACCTCGTGGCACCCATTCTCCAGGACAAGTGGCATCTGTCATCCAGACCCCCTGGTGTCTGACTGATAACTGTCCTGGACCAACCCTAGGGCAAAGCCTCAGCAGGGCTGATCATTCTCAAGAATGTGCTTTTTACCATAAGAACTCTTAACTTTTCTTTCTTCTTGGGAATAATTCTCAGGCAAGCCTAAGGCCCATAAATAAATCTTTCTCATTTATTTCTAGCCAAAGCCCCCAGATGCTTTCTGAGTTCGTTTGACAAGAGGCAAACGTCCTCTTGCATCTGTGACTCATTTTCTTTCTAGCTCGGCTCTTATTCTGTTCTCACTCCACCCCAAGCCTCTCTTCCCAGGTCACCTGTAGTATTTGCCATCACTTATAAGGTGTGATTTACCAAGCCAGTCCTCTGGCGGGTTGCTTGTTTTTATCTTTGATGTGTATCTTATAGTTCTGGTAACTTCCATAGAGGGGTGGTTTTGTTTACAGTGTGAGAGTTCAAAATACCTCCAAAGGGTTTTTTCCCCATACCAACCAATTCTAACTCTTTGCACTAATGGGTGCCCTACAATTCAGTTCAATTCTGGTCCTAACTACTTGGCTTTAGCTTCAGACTCCACAGGTTTAAGGGTTCCATCCTACAAGGCTGCCCTAACTCCAGACATTAGCCACACACGGGGAGCCCACCAACTGCGGACTGGGGCCCCCAGTGACACCCCACCCCTTAGATAACTCACTGCAACACTCACAGAACTCAGGAAAGCACTTTACTTACTATTACTGTTTATGACAAAGGCTACAACTCAGACAGAGCCAAATGAAAGCCACGCAGAGGGCATGGGAGGGTGGGAGGGGAGCCTTCCAAGCCCTCTGCGGGCTCATCGGCCTGCAGCACCTCAAAGTGCTCACTCACCCAGTGGCTCCCCAAAGCCTCTCCTTTAAAGGTTTTATGGAGGTTCCATTTTATAGGCATGATTGGTTAAATCACTGGCAATTGGTGATTAAGAACCTCCAACTTCCCTCCCCTCCCAGAAGGTTGGGGGATGGGGCTGAAAATGCCAGCCTTCCCCACACATGGTCAGTTTTCTGGGGACCATCCCCATCCTGAAGCTCTGTCGAGGGGCCCACCAAGAGTCACTTTATTACCATAAAGTCAGATATTACTGAATAACAAAAGACACCCCTATGACTCAGGAAAGGGTTTAGGGAGCTCTGTGCCAAGACCTCAGAGCAAAAGCCCCAGTATTTCTCATTAGACCACAGTTCTTAATGAGAGAGATGAAGTCAAGTTTATAACCAGGTCAATTTTCATCTATTTAATTTTTATTAAGATATTACATTCCTTGTTTCATTATTAATGAGTAGTTATGTAACAAATTAAGAGCAATGCACCAAAGCACAAGCCATAGATATTACTGAGAGGCTCAAGAAAAGCAATCACGGTTCTCTCAGTCCCTCTAGTTCTCTCTTGCATGCGGATGAACCTTGATTTACGCCAGCCTTCCCCGGCCTCAGCTCCGCAGACAGAGCGCCTGCCTGAGGTTGCTGTCAGCACTAACTACGTTAAGGTTTCAGGCCACCAAGGCCTAGGGGAGGAAGGGAAGGAAAGAGGCAAAGCTGAGAATTATTAGTTATGGTTCTCTCCTTTATCACCTGCATAGAAATGCCTCTGTGCCAAAGTTCATATGAAGCTGGTCAGGACCATGCTCACTCATGGGTCTCCTTCTCTGTCCATCAGAGAGGTTACTATTGGCAACCAGGTTGCAAGTTCATTTATTCAACCTAGTTCTTCCAGTAGCCGTCAGGACCACAACCGGGTTCAGACTTCAGACAGACCCCACTTCTGTCATATTTTTCTTAGAGTGAATGTTTCCTAAGGGCTCACTGTCTGAATGTTTAAACTTATAACTTGAATATAGCAAAATACTAGTTTAATGCCCAAAAAGTATGATATCCCTTCTGCAACGTGTCCTACTCCCAAACCAGACAGAGATGTCCACTAAGGAACCCAGCCTCCTGCAAAACAGTCCACCCATCTCAGGTCCCCAGTTTGCCCTGTGATACCCGCCCCGTCACTTAGCTTACTTCGCTTACTCCCAGAGACCCAGAGTGGGGAGGAGCCAAAGCAACACTTCTTTTGTATCTACTCATGAATAACAATGAGTTAGAGACACAGCATGATAAATACCTAATAGATGTCATCAACTGGGACCTTGCGATGATTTGCCTAATTTTGATGAAAACAAATAAACCAAAGCACTTAGATCCACCCTAGCTATGGGTGGATTTTAAATGCCGCTCTCAAAAAGTGTGCTATTAACTTAAAGAAGAAGGAGCAAAACCAGGGGAGCAAATTGCCATCACTCACATCACGAATCAGAGAATGAGCCTTATTGCTCCTAGTGGGGAGTATGGTAGCGTTTACTGAACACTTGGAATTAGGGGATCGGAGGCATGGTACCCTGCTCTTTGGATTTCCGCACTGGCCCATGTGAAGGAGGCCTTCCACCTCCCCCCACGGAAAGAGGGGCACAATCAGCTGGATCCAAGTCTGAGCCCACTGCAGAGCCCTGTTCCCTTGGCAGCCAGTCACTGAATGGAAAGGCAGTGGGAATGTATGAGTGTGCTCTCCAGTCCACTGGGAATGGGCGGGCCAACCTCACCCTTGCATGCAGCTGGTTGGCTAAGCCCCAGGTTCTGAGGCACATCTTTGACAAGCATTACCTTTATCTACAAAGTAGAAATAAGCTATCTTTGTCAAATGCCAGACTGTAATGGAAACTTACCGTTACCACCCTCTGTTCTCCAGCTCCTTAGCCTGGGCACGTGCTGCACTCTACTCTGACCCCAAATCCTACTTTCCCTCACTCTTGGAGACCCAGGAGCCAAGTTTAAATTGTTCACCACTCTTTGGTCCCGCTTGCTCAGGAATCACTGCCCTGCACCACAGGGGTCTGATGACTAGAACTATTCTGGGGACCCAGACGCTGTCACTCAGCAGTGGGCGGTCCTAAGACACAGAACCAGGACCAGGGAGGGCAGGAGCCTCCTGAAACTGCACAGGATTGTCCCCTCCCTGCTACTCTGTCATTGTGCATTGGGTACCTTGTGTGACAGGCTGCTTTGTCATTTTTTGTGGCTCTGCATATGTGCTGTGTTTTATGGTATCCAGACATTTTAAAAGGTCTATGTCCTTGGAATATTATTCAGCCTTAAAAAAGGAGGAAATTCTGGCACCTGCTTCAACATGGATGAACCTTGAAGACATTCTACTAAATGAAATAAGCCAGTTGCAAAAAGACAAATATTGAAACACTCCACTTAAATGAGTAGTAGTTGGATTCATGGAAACGGGAAGTAGAATGTGATTGCAAAGGGACGGGGCAGCAGAGAGGGGGAGTGGTTGTTTAACAGGTACAGAGTTTCAGTTTTGCAAGATGAAAGTCCTGAGATTGGTTATACAATAACGGAAGTACACTTAACACTGCTGAGCCACACACTTAGAAATAAGATGGTAAATTTTATGTTTGTGTATTTTACTATAATTTTTTCAAAGGGCTCATGTCTTCTGTTTCTTTTGTAGATTTCCCAGTAATGCCTAGCACCGTGCACACAAATGGTGCCCCAGCCTTCATCAAATGTTTTGTATCAGTCACTGTAGGCATTTGCACAACCACTATCTTATTTAATCCTCACAGTAACATTACAAGATAAGCATTTTTAGCCAAATAAACAGATAAGGCAAGGAAGTCTCATCAGCATTATGTGACTGCACACAGCTAGTTGGAAACAAAACCAGGGGAAACCCAGGTCTCCAAGTGCAACTGAGCATTATTTCCTCAGTTGCTCCTTAGTTTATTAACCCAGAAATCCAGAATTAAATTGCTCAGGCTCAGACTCTCAGGAAGTGTTCCAGAAGCTTCTCCAACATCAACAGCTGACATATTCATGTCAGCCAAGCCTTGGGAAGTGACTTCGTGCACTCGAGCAAGTATGAGTGTGTGTGTGTGCATGTGCGTGTGTCTGTGAATATTGCCAGAAAAGAAAAGCAGCACTGCATGTGCAGGGAACGAAAACCCTCAGACTCTCAGACCCCAAAGAAAGTGCAACGCTTCTCAAACACAGGCACCACCAAACCAAAGGAGAGCCAACCTCAGAATCAGTTGCCATGGGCAACATAATGCGATTCATTCTCCGTGTCCTTGACATGCATATGGCTTGCTGTCCAAGGACCATGGACACAGGGCAAGAGGACATTCCTTCTTCAAGGAGCCCATCCAGCCCCTTCCTTCTAGCTCCAAGGTGACTCTCAAGATAAACTCTAAGGAAGTAGAGGGGAGAGATTGAAAGGCAAGAGGGAAATGGTGAATGGGGGCCAACAGATCATGCTAGAATGGACGGGAGTGTATGTGGCTCTGAAAACTGGTGGAAGGGAATCTTCTAAGGCAAACATTCTGACAGAAACCCTGAGCTACTGTTGCTGACATTGGAAGGTCCTACAACTCAGCAATCCCTCTCCTAGGTAGCTACCTGAAAAACTCTAAAACATTTATTTGCAAAGATATATACACCCTTATGCTCATTGCAGCATTAGCCATGGTGGCCAAGCCATGGAGACAACCAAAGTATCCTTTGATAGAGGGTTGAATAAAGATGTGGTACATTTATACAATGGAACACTACTCAGCCATAGGAAAGCATGAAACCCTGCCATTTGCAACATCAATGGACCTTGGGAATATTATGCTAATGAAATAAGTCAGTCAGAAAAGGCTAAGAACCATATGATTTCACTCATATGTGAGCTACAAAACTGAAACTCATAGACACAAAAATGTGGTGGTTACCAGAGGCAAGGGGTTGGGGGACTGGGTAGCAAAGGGTAAAAGGGACCAAATATTTAGTGACAGAAGATGATTTGACTTCAGGCGGTGGGCACATGATATAATATACAGATCATGTGTCATAGAAATGGACACTGGAAAACTTGTGATCTTATTAACCAATGTCACCCCCCAAAATTTAATTTATAAAGAAGGTCAAACAGTCATGCTTTGGGGGCTCAGGGAGGAAATTCTAAAAATTATCATTAATGAGCTTTATTTTAGCACCTTAGTTTTCTCTTAACGAACCATTTGACTCACCGCCCACACCTTCTTTGTGGGGCTCCATCCTCCCCACAGACAAGGAGTCTCATCTGCCTCCCTGACCTCTTGTACCCTGAGGGAACACCATGGAAGTGACCTGCAGAGGAACAAGGAGACAGCCCCGTAGAATGACAGAAGAACAGCGTTCCACCTGCGCTGGAGTCTTCTAGGCCTTCTCCAAAGCCTGCCTCAGATGGGAAAGAGTAAAGCAAAACCTCGAGCTTCTCACTTTCCAGTAAAACCCACTGTCTACCCATCCCAGCTTATGCCTCGCCTTACCCAAGAGTTCAAAAATACAAAATTAGGAAAACCCAAGAAAATAACAAAGCTGGAATTTTTCAATCAACAAGCAAGCATCTTTGAAGTCCCTGGATCCACCCATGAGGTACTGACACCAAGCTTGGGTAGACTGGGTTGACGCGTAGGAAATGTTGTCCTGGTAACTGTGTTCTAATGAGCTGTATCAGTCAGGATCCAGCCAGTGACCTGAGGTAAGTCGCTTTACCTCGCTGATCCTCAGTTTCTCCGTAAATAAAGTTGGGCAGCAGGTGGAATGGGGGAAGGCCTATCCTCCCACCCCGGGTTACAGGAGATCACAGGCCTATGCAAAAGCTGTCAGAAAAGCCAGACAGGGTCCTGACTCCTGCTTCTGAGCCCACTTCATCCCCGCCCCTGCCTCTCCAGGATCCCAGAGGCCTGTGTGTGGCAGAGTGTTGGACGGAGAGCAGAGAGAAGGCAGTAGATGGAAGAGGCCAAATCAAATAATGACCAACAGAGAGGCAAACATAAATGAGTTCCGCAAATGCTCAAACACACTTAGTGTTTGTGAGTCCACAGGAGGTGCGGTGTGTGTGCACGTGCCACCTGCAAATACCCGCTCGAAGCTGGCCCCTCCGGCTGCCTGCATCTGTGCCCGTTTTCCTCAGTTTCCTGTCTGTCCTTCACAACGCGTCCTGGTGCCCAGCCGACAATAACACCACCTTTGAAGCCGATGGAACAGGACTCAGAGGGCAGCTTTGGAGCCAGGGGCTAGGACAGGCCAGCTCTGCAAAGGGTGAACAGAAGCCTGTCTGGTGGGATCCATGGTCCTTTGTGTTTCGGGGGGGCAGTGCAGGAAGCCCAGCCCTACTGCAGACACTCCTGAGGCTATAGTATGTCCCTTCTGTTTCATTGTACTCTATTAAGGAGACAGTCAACGGTGTGGGGATTGACTGTGGGAGTAAGGGGTGGGCTGGGCAGAGGAAGGCAAAAGGAGAAAAAGCGAGACAACCATAATACAATAAACAAGAAAAAATTTAAAAACTGCAAAAAATGGCTTTAAATGGCTATTATTCCACCCAGAAGCCCTGGAGCAGCATGAGCAAGAGGAGGCCTTGTGCCACATCATAAAGGGTCCCCCAAGCAATGCCAGGTGCGCACAACCCTGCAGAGATGTCCGAGGCAGCTCCTCAGGGGTCACTGGAATTTAGGTCCGCCAGTTGGTCACCTCTGTTCATCTGTCAAATAAGACTCCTACACAAGCCTGCGTTATCACGTTAGGCACTGCTTTCTAGACAACAGGGACATCGGAGCCCCTCACTCTTCAGGATGGAAGGGATGCTCTCATGTCCTTTAATCGCCTCTTCTCCCTGCATCTAGCTTCTGTAGCATCAGAGTGGCTTGGGAGCAGTAAGCCTCAGGCTACCTTCCAGGTGGCAGATTTAGCAATGATCTAAAACTGCAATTTTCAACCAGTACACCGAAACAATTCTTAAAACACACAATACCTATTTAGTCAGGGGCACTGACCTCTTTTCCCTTAGATTGTCAAATTAAAAAATGACAACAGCCAACACAACAATAGCTGTTCCATGTGAACACCTGGTCTTGAACCATAAATGTATAGGCCATCTGCTAGGGTTGCCTCTAATTGGTCATGTCACATGACAAGGTTGCCTCTGACTGGTCAGTTCTTGGTACCAGAAATCCTTATAAGCACGCATAGGCACCTAGATTTTTAAAAAGTCACTTTGGGGCAAAAAGCGTAGATAATTACTATTATTCTTTTTTTTTAAGATTTATTTATTTATTTATTTATTTTTAGAGAGGGAAGGGAGGGAGAAAGAGAGAGAGAGAGACATCAATGAGCGGTTGCTGGGAGCCGTGGCCTGCAACCCAGGCCACGTGCCCTGACTGGGAATCAAACCTGTGATGCTGTGGTTTGCAGCCCATGCTCAATCCACTGAGCTACACCAGCCAGGGCTTATTATTCTTTTTTTTTAACCAATCAAAATTATACCTAATTGTTTTTGTCAGATAAGCAAAAACATATCTTTTTTGGTGTGCCACAAAATTTTTCATAATTAATTTATGTGTGCCATGAGATGAAAATGGCTGAAAATCGCTGATCCAGAAAAGTAGGTAAGGCTTCTCCCCTCGAAAAAATACCCACTATCACCTGGAAATCATAATAACAGTGCCCAGCACTGGACTCTGCACCAGGCCTTCCCCGACCGCTTTTCTCTTCGTATATCAACTACTTCCTCTTCACTCCGGCCTCAGCGAGGACTGCCCGTTCCAGAGGTGAAGAAACGGCCCAGGAATGTTTGTATCTTACATTTTCAGAGAGGATTCTGTAATCCAGAAGCCCATGAGATCGAAAGGAATAAATAGCCAAGGGTGAAGTTCCCAGCCCCTCACTAAGGCTGGTGTAGTATTTGAGGGGGCATGCATGGGACAAAACAGGGATCTGGTTATTCCTGGGCCTCTCCTGCATGGATGCTGGGTTGGCCAGACCTGGCCCTGCCCACCTGGCCCACTCCGAGGTTACAGGACTGTAGCACTCACCGGAGCCTGGGTTCAAGGACAGCTGTGTGCCCTGTGGCCCCAACGTAAGGCTGACTCCCTATGAAATGCCTCTTTCTAGGTCTGCACACATGATTCTTCCTCAGCTTGAACTGGAAGCCAGCTCTTTGGGTTTCCGTTGTTCTGGGTTCGTTAAGCTAAAACCGCTGGCTGCTATCTGGGGTGCGGCAGGGTACCGTACATCCGGGGAGGGTCATGCCAGCTCCTCACCTCCTGGCCAAAGGCCACTGGCTGGGTCAGTGCAGTGGTTGATCAGGCCCAGCAGTCACCACAAATCCAAAGAAGAGAGTTGTATTTGTAGCATCAAGGCTCGGGGCATTAATATAGCCCTGCTGCCCGCAGCCCATGGACATATTAAGATGTGTTTTTCAGCTGGAGGTGTGCTGACAGCAGCCCCAGGGCTTCTGTTGCTGGTTTCTTTTTTTAAGGTACAGCACCAAAGGCCCACTGTCCAGGCCCTGCCTGGCTGACTGGCCAGCCCTGGGATTGAAAGGGACACACGGGGAGAAGACCAGGTCCATCATGATTGGGCCCCTTGGGAACACAGGCTCTCACACTAGCCAGGACATCTTTAAAAATCACCCTGGTGTTTGTTTAAATGTGCACTGCCTGACACCATCCTCAGAGATTAGAATTCAGTTGGTCTGGAGCTGGGCCAGAGAATTTGCATGGTAATAAACATCCCAGGTGATTCTGCTGCGGAGCGCCTGGGGAGTCGGGAGGCAGCTCCTGCACTCCTGGGATGTGATCCGTGCACAGGCAGCATCTGCATCACCAATTCAGAAGCTCTGGTTCTGCTGCAGACCAACTCAGTCTGCACCCACATTTCAGCAAGATCGCTGGGTGATTTGCAGGCACACTGCGGTTTAAAAGAGAACAGCTCCTCTCTCTCCCTTCTTCTTTCTCTAAAATCAATCAAATTTTTAAAATGAACTAATTAATTAATTGATAAAAGCAAGCCCTGGCTCCTGGTTCAGTTGGTTGGAGTACCATTCCATGAACAGAAGGGTTGCAGGTTCCATCCCCGGTTGGGGCACATATGGGAGACAGCTGATTGATGTTTCTCTCTTACATCAGTGTTTCTCTCTCTCTCTGTTTCTCTCTCTCTCTCCCTCAAATCAATCATATCCTTGGGTGAGTATTAAAAAAAAATACACAGCCTCTTCTGTTTCCCACAGCCCCTGCCCCCACTGAGTGGTCTCCCTACAGAAGAAAGAGCCTTGTTACTCTTCCATGAAACTAGTGGATGGGGATGGCATGGACATTTAACTTGTATGCTTCAATGGGTATCAAACAAGGTGACCACTGGTGAGCCTTTCTCCATGTCTGTGATTCACAAATCTCTGCTGCCCTGTGTTCTACTGGTCTATCTACCTCTGTGTCTCTCGCCATATTTTAACTCTGTATCTCCAGATAAGAAACTTAAACTTTGATTTGCTCATCAACCAGAAACATGGAAACAAGGAAGAGACTGACAACTGCCAGGGGAAAGAGGGTGAGAGGGGGGAAGGGGAATGGCGGAAAGCAGGGGAAGGGACTAGTCAAAGAACATGTATGAATGACCCGTGGACATGGACAATGGTGTGGGGAATGACTGTGGGAGTGGGGGGTGGGATGGGCAGAGGAGGGCAAAGGGGTAAAAATTGGGACAGCTATAGTAGAATAAACAAGAATTAAAAAAAGAAACTTGAACTGTGATGAGTACTTGCCATATGCCAATTGCCTAAGTATATCATCTCATTTCATTTAATCTTTTAAAATTATATTTTATTGATTATGCTATTACAGTTGTCCCAACTTTTCCCCTTTGCCCCCCTCTGCCTGGCACCCCCATTCCTCCAGCAATACACCCCTTAGTTCATGTCTAATGGTCGTTCATATAAGTTATTTGGCTTCTCCATTTCCTATCTCACATTCTTAACGTCCCCTTGTCTATTTTGTACCTACCAATTTTGTTTCTTATTCCCTGTAACTTTTTCCCCATTCTCTCCCTTCCCACTCCCAGCTGATAACACTCCAGATGATCTCCATATCTATGATTCTGTTTCTGTTCTGGCTGTTTGCTTAGTTTATTTTTTTTAGATTCAGTTGTTGATAGTTATGAATTTGTTGCCATTTTAATGTTTACAGTTTTGATCTTCTTTTTCTTAGATAAGTCCCTTTAACATCTCATGTAATGATGGCTTGGTGATGATAAATTCCTTTAGCTTTACTTATTCTGGGAAGAACTTTCTCTGTCCTTCCATTCTAAATGGTAGCTTTGCTGGATAGAGTAATATAGGTTGTTGACCCTTGCTTTTCATCACTTTGAATACTCCTTGGCAGTCCTTACTTGCCTGCAAAGTTTCTTTTGAGAAATCAGCTGACAGTCTTATGGGAACTCCCCTGTAGGTAACTAGCTTCTTTTGTTTTGCTGCTTTTAAGATTCTCTATCTTTAACCTTTGGCATTTTAATTATGATACGTCTTTGTGTGGTTCTCCTTGGGTCCAACTTGTTTGGGGCTCTCTGTGCTTCCTAGATTTATATCTCTATTTCCTTCACAAACTCAGGGAAGTTTTCTTTCATTATTTTTTTCAAATAAGTTTTCAGTTTCTTGCTTTTCCTCTTCTCCTTCTAGCATCCCCATGATTCAGATGTTGGTACATTTGGAAATGTCCCAGAGGCACCTTCTGCTATCCTCATTTTTTTAAATTTGTTTTTCTTCTTGCTGTTCTGGTTGAATGCTTATTTCTTCCTTATGTTCCAAATTGTTGATTTGAATCCCAGATTCATCCCCTTCACTGTTGGTTCCCTGTAGATTTTTCTTTATTTCATTTAGTGTAATCTTTCTTTCTTTATGTTGTTACTGTACCCGATGAGTTCTTTGAGCATCCTAATCACCAGCATTCTAAACTCTGAATCTAATAGGTTGTTTATCTCTGTTTTGTTCAGTTCTTTTTCTGGGGTTTTGTTCTGTTCTTTCATTTGGGCCATATTTCTTTGTCTCCTCAATTTGGCAGCCTCCCTGTGTTTGTTTCTGTGCATTACATGGAGCTGCTTTGGCTCCCTGTCTTAGTAGTGTGGCTTATTGTAGAAAAGGCACCTGTAAATTGTGTGGGGCAGAGCCTTAGGTAATCACCAGGATGGGGAGACTTGCTTCCTCAGTTTGTGGTTAGCGGGGGGGGCGGGGGGGGGCGGGGGGGCTCTCAGAGAAAGGACAGTGCTAGTGCCTGGCTTCTGGAGGTTTGACCAGCACTCCTCCAGCTGTTTCCCTGGTGCTAAATCCCAGGGGGGTCTGTGTATGTTTTAAGTCCTACAGACCCTTTAAGCAGAGTCTCCTGAAAATCTGGCAGTTTCTTCTGTTGTCCCAACCGCCACTGGTTTTACAGCCAGAAGTTATGGGGATTTATCTTCCCGGTGCTGGAACCCTGGGCTGTTCGGTCTGTCCTGGTGCTGGGATTCAGACAGTTCTGGGTGTTATTTATTTGAAGGTCTAGTTATAATTCTTCATGTGGTTGCATGAGAAAGTGAAGCGTGTTTACCTACACCTCTATTTTAACAGGAAATCTTCATTTAATCTTTACAACAACCATGTACGGTAGATATTATTATACCCATTTCCTGGTGAAGACACTGAGGCCCAAGGTCAAGTGACTTGCCCAATCTAACATATCTAGAGAGTGGGGAGTCAGAATTTAAATTTTGGACAGCCGGACTCTATAGTTGTTTCTGCTGAATATTTACCGTACTATCTCCCTTCCCCAGTGGGTCTACCCTTTCTCCACCTAGAAACGTATGCAAGGGTGTGTGGGGGGGAAGCAGAAGTCACCCTAAGGGCACACCCTCCCCTCTCAGGTGAACTTCATGTTCTAAGCACCACTAACCTCTTAAAACTTGAGATGCTTTATCATCACTATTGGCCCAGGGATACAGCCACAGATGCAAATAAGGTTATCTTTCCCAACTGCCACAGATTTTTTTAAGGCATCAGAACAAAGTTGCTCTGCTAAATCCTCCAGGAAGGGGCAAGTTGCTACTCTGATCTGAACGTGCCCCTTGTTTGCTTGGGCTTCATCAGAAGGCTTTGATACAAGAGTCGAAGAATAATAAATAAAAGTTTCTGATATGAGTTCTACTCATATTTAAGCTTGAAATAAGCTCAGTTGTCTGTTGTGGGAGCCAATTCCTGTTTTAAATTGGGGTTGGCAAGCAAGACAAGAACAAGACATAAATGAACCAATGAAATCAAGAGCTGGGATTAATTAAGGTCCTGGGGTTGCTGCAGAACAGGGACAAAGGAAAATGGTAATAGTGCTTCTTCCAAGAAAGACGAGTTGGATTTTATACATATATAAGTTTCTGGAGAAATAATTTAATTTGACACCATCTCCACAAATTGACTGGGCTTATCTTTCTCCCATGAAGAGTAAAGATTGCCCTTTTTTCTGGCCAGAGGGGAACCTCATTTCCCTTCTTCTTATCAGTTATAAAAAATCAAAATATTGTTTCAAATGGATGTGTTTAATATTTCAGAGCATATAATGTTTCCAGCACAAAAGGGCAACACTGGCAGGCAGGGGAGAGAGAGTAGAGAGGAGATGAATAAGGACCCTGGATCTCATGGCCACAGAGTTGTCTCCAATCTGTCCCTTCTTGTTCTGTGAGGCTGGGCCCATTGTCCATCTCCTCATCCTTAAACTTCCTCACCCCTGAAAATGGAAAGGACGACCAGGGCATTTCCCTCCTCTACTCTACAATATACTGTGGCCCAACCACATTGATTTTTAACATCCACTACATAAAGTAAATTCCCAATGATTCCAGATGATTTTGGTCATAGAGAAACTAAGACGTTTCCTACTGAAAACACCACCCCATGGAAATAGGTTGAACATTTTAACAACAAAAACGTGTGTACAACCTTGGTCATATCTATTAGTAATATGGTCCAATTCATGATTTACTTTTCCTATGGCCTTTTTTTTTGTATCTCAGAGGCCCCTCTACCATTGGTGCCACCTTCTATCATGTCCAAATATCTGGTGCCCCTTCACCTGGACTTCAGCTCCTCTGTTGATCCATTCTGGGTATGAAATACCTGGTGGGAATGACTTTCCTCTATGGAGGGAGTGACAGGTGCAGAAAAGGACTGGAGAACAGGTGACAAACAAGAGCAGACAAAAGGGACATGGTTTACTCTGGTTGCTGTTTACATCATTGACCAAGATAAATAATGAACGGAAGTGCCTGATGGGGCTCACCTCCAGGACTGTGCTTCCCAGCTCTCCCCACTAAACACCTGGTGAGCCCCAGCCTGCCAGTACTTTCTTTTCTAGACCTGAGATGAGTAAATATAACTCCTCCAGATCAGCAATTTGGCCAATTTAAAACTCAGCGTGTCAAGTTTACCTATAATGAGGGACACTTCTCCTAACCCATATGACAGCGGGAGCACGAGGAATAGCGACACTGCAGCTAACTCCATCACGGCGTCTTCTTCGCATGTGAAGTGCTATGTGAGTGCTAAGTAATAATGTTATGGTTTCATTGGAAAGATGTGCGTGTCACCCAGGAGCATCAGTAAGTCAGTAACATAATTTGCTGTAAGTCATCATTAATTAACACTAAATTACCGGGCCCTTCCTGGGGAAGCAGCATATTAAACTGACATCAGTATGTGAACAGTTCATTATGGGTAATGTTATGAGAACACAAACTGAAGGACTTAATAGTGGATTAGAAAGTGTTTATGTCCAAACACCTCAATGCGCGTTCCACAGCTGCTGCACACAAGCAAAGATACCACCGGCTTGTTGCTAAGGAGGATCGGGCAGACTTGGAAACTTCAGAAGAGGCTCTCCCAGCGTGGGGCGATGTGGTATTTGGAAGGACTGGAAACAAATAGGAGATGGTGAGCACTCATCCATCCCCTCCCCTCCCTCCTCCCCTCCTCCACACCATTTCCACCAGAGCCTGGGAGAATGAGATGGTAGTCATGGACAAAGAGTGAAGGTGAAAATTGTCACCTGGGGGAGAGAGAAGGATCAAATTCACCTGGGGGCCAAAATAGGAATGGGCATCAAGCGAAGGTGGTAGATGGGCTACTTAGAAAACTCTTCAAGTGATTCAGTTTTGCCACCCTACATTCCTACCACCCTCCCCTGTCCCTGCCGACTGTCACACAGTGATTTTGCCAAGTTTAGTTATTGCTGCAAATTTAAAAGTAAAATGACCCTAACTAACGTAAATTTGTGAAGCACACAATCCAAATCAACAGTGACATTCCTATGAGAATCACTAATCTGTCTATTCATTATCATAAAATAAAATGGAAGGTTATGCAAGGCACGAATGCTGATTCCTCGATGCCTACACTGCAGTCGCCATGGCCTGACCAATTGCAGGCAAAGGGCGAGAACTCCTGAACCACAGACAGCCTCCCTGTGCCGCCCGAGCCCCCAAAATGAAAGGACCACTAAGCAATGGCTCTTTATCCCCAAGTCTCTTTATCCAGACATCATAAGCGCTTATTAAACAGGAGGATCTGTTTCTTCTGCTACTGAAAAAACAAGTGTAAAGACAAAAAAGTTCAAAGCCTTTGTTTCATGAGATCTACTGGTTTTCTTGCATTCATTCATTGAACAGATGTTTGCTAAGTATTACACTAGCTTTCAAGAAATAAAAGGACTCCACCAGCCTTGCCCTCAAGGCACTCCTGTTCTAGCAGGACACAAAGTCAAGGACAAAAAATAAGCAAAGAGTGGTAAGACAATAGAGGAGAAGAGGGTTTGACTGTTTGTACAAAACAGGTAGGGTGGGAGAGGCAGTAAGGTGGTTGGGGTAGTCTTTCACAGAATGATGGAGGATTGAGTTGAGGACTGTGGGGGAGTCCAGACTACAGCCGTTCCTAGCAAAGAGAACAACCAAAGAGAAGATACAAGGGCATAAACCCTTCCATACTCTGAAGGAGGAAGCCCTTTCCACTGCCTACTACTGGAGTGACTGGACCAGGTAGACATCAGTCTAAGCTAAACCAGTCTGGTTCCTCTTATAGCACAACCCACCTAAATGAGCTGCCCACCCTGAACCTGCAAATCTGAGTGTCAAGCCTGCCATTTGGGGGCCATGGATGCAGAGAGGCAAGCCAAGAAAGGGGTCTAGAGAGAGGCAAGAGAAGGAAATAAGTACACAGAGGGGCAGCCCCAGGTAACTGCGTGACCCCAAAGCAGGAAGAGAGAGAATGGTGGCTTGCCAGGGCCTGTTCCGGACCTTCGTGAGGTTCAGCCATTTTTATGTGTCTTCGATTCCTTGAAATAGTGTAGCTCCTCAGAATAAGGTCCCCTTAATTTAAGACTGCTGGCGTGGGGTTCTGGACAGGTGCTGGTGAATGAGAGACACTGAAGGCTCCTGGGTGGAAGTGGGCCACCCTGTACCCAAGAACATAGGGCCTGCTGCAAGGGTGACCGCAGAGCCACTCGGCTCAGCCATCACCACCGGAAAACATCCAGGACTCCGGGCAAGGTGTTTGGATCGGGGACAAGAGGGGCCGAGTTCACTAAAAGGTCTTCACACCTACTCATCCGCTTTTTATAAAGATAAAATCTGTGAAGCACTTGCAGTTTCTCTGGAGAAAGACGTGAGATAAATACAAGGTATTGTTAACAAAAGGGTCTTTCTTCTTTATTATAAAGCTATCGGAAAGGAATTGCTTTTCCAGGCACAAGGGAGCTGCAGTCCTATCTCAACAGGTAACCTTGAGAATCAGACACAATAGCTGTCTCTCTCCTCACTTCTCTTTCCTCCTTTACCCTCCACAAGCACACTTCTCCATTAATAGCCTTTTTCATCTAATGAGACTAATAGCGCATCCTCCTCTGCATACAGAGGGAGCCCAGATGCTGGCTGGGCTGGACCCTCCCTGCTGTCAGCTCTGCACCCATCACTGCTCAAGACCCGGGCTGCCGCTGAATTCTGGGCGGGAGCATGCACGGCAGACAGAGGGAGATTTCTCACCAGTTCTTCCACAAATACCAGCCTCCCAAGTGAAAGGTTACCTATGGCAGCTTCAAAAATCCTGCTTTTGGAAGAATACAAGAAAAGTCTCTCCTGTGTTGTATAATTTCTTCACAATTCTTTCTGTGGGGGCAGGATGTATATGTCAATAAAACTGCACTTAAATATTCCAACGCGTCTTTTCACTGGGCTGCAACCTGTAGACCTGCAGAAGGTGGCAGACAAGAGCAGAGAAGCACGCGACGTGAGGCAGAGGAGGGCGCCAGAGAGCGAGGAGTTACCAGATCCATCAGGCCTGTGGAAGCCGAGCTCAGGAAGCCTGGGGGGTGGGAGGTGGAGACAAGAATCGAAGAGCCCAACAAGCATTTCTTTGGCATTTGGGGACAAAGGAAAAACGCTGCCCTGGAGCAGCTGCTGTAAGAAACGATTCCTTCCGAACATAACCTCTGGCTGTGGGCTTGCTGCCCAATAAAAGAACTTCAGAGCAGATCTACAGAGTCTATTGAGGGATCCAAGAGTCTGGTTCCTTCCCTGAGAAATAGTCTAGGGGAGCAGTGGGCCACATGAACACTCTCCAGGGGATGAGGTCTGACCCTCATCGTGCCCGCAGTGAGGCTCTGAGGTGTGGCAGTCACCCGAGTCTGATCTTTCATCCCAGGGATGTTCCAGAGGACTGAAGCTTCTCCAATGACCCACACGGACCATCCACGGCACCAGCTATAGGGGCTTGGCATCCATGGGCACGTACTCAGATTCACTGTCATTTCAAGTTGAAAAGGACACCAGAATTCACCAAGTGCAACTTTCTACATATCTCAGATACTAGAACACAGGTTGAAACTTGGGCTGTCCCTGGGGATTCTCTAAAGTTAAGTCCTTCCTGTTTGCATTTTATAGATCTGTGCTAATCGCTGTCAGAACCTAACTTCTCCTGTCCAGCTGGCCACACGGAAGACAGGCTACACTTGAACTTGCCCACAGTGCTGGAGGAAACTGGTACTTTGACCTAAACAAGTTTTCCAGAACAGCTCCTTGGGTCATATCATCTCTTAACATTTATTTTGATGGGAGCCTGGGTCCTGTGCTTCAAATCAGCATTATTCAGAGGACCAGGTGCTCATTATCGATTGCTGTATAACAAATCACCCCAAACCTAGTGGCTTAAAACAGTATACCACAGTTTCTGCAGGTCAGGAATCCAAGTGGCTCAGTTGGGTGTTCCTGTCTCAAGGTGTCAACAGGGCTGCAGTCATCTCCAAGCTCAGATGGGGGGTATCCCTGCCTTCCCAAGTTCACTCACATGGTTGTTGGCAGGACTCATTTTTTTAAGGCTGTGGACCAGAGGGCTCCCTCAGTTTCTTGCTACGTGGGCCACACCATAGGACAGCTCACAACATGACACTCTTCCTATCAGAGTGAGCAAGTGGAAGAAGAAGAAAGATCACAAAAGACAGAAGCCACAGTCGCTTGGGAACCTAACTTGGAAGCAACATCTCAGTGAACCCAAAATCCAGTCCACGATTAAGGGGAACGAATTACCCAAGGACATGAATCCCAGGAAACAGGGATCATTATGAGGCCATTGTAGAGTCTGCTCACCACAGCCTACATGTTACTTTCTCTTTTTTTAAAATTGTCTTATTGTTAACACTACTATAGACATATCTTTATCATGATGATTGGCAAAAAAAAAAAAAAAAAATACCCTGCAACTACAGCAGAAACCAAGCAGAAGCAGAAGGAGCCAAGAAGTTGAAAGAGACAGCGATAGAGAGATACGAGGACAAGAGACAGAGACAGACACAGAAATGCCCCAGGCCTTGCCTCTTTATCTTTCTTGTTTATTCAGCCCTTACAGTGTACCTTCCCCCCCTCCACTTCAGCTAGCCCAAGTGGGTTTTGTTTCTTTGCAATCCATCTCTGACTCAGCCAAGTCCTCCCAGTCTATTTCTCCCTGGGAAAATGGTTAATGCCAGTTCAATTTCACACACACACCCTGCAAGTGATCTTTGAGATGTGAAATAGCTTGTCGATTCCAAGCAAAGCACTTGTTTGTTCAAAGCGCGGTTATGATTCAGTTCATTGCCATAGGCCTGCGTTGAGACACAGGTTAGTGTTGCCTCCATGAATCAAGGGGAAAATGTAATTAAAGGAATGGAAATTGTACCTGTCCTAAATCAAACTACACAACGGTCATTAAACTAGAATGAGAGGACCCATTCACTAAGTCCTCTAAACCCACAGTAACTTCTAAGGTAAAAGTACATGGTACCAACTCGTGCAAATAAGTGTGCATTATGTACTGACATGCATCCGTGGCCACACACACTTCACAGGCCAGGAGAAGGAGGCCCCAAGCAAACAGCCATCTCTCTTCCCTTCTCTGGATGTGCCACCAAACGAGTGTATCCCTTGTCAACTCCCACACGGATTCACTTTCCAGAGCAGGTTTTCTAAGCATTCAACAGCCTTTCAATAGAGAAACCAGCTCACAGAGCAGTTCACAGGCCTCCTGCAGACAGTGCATGTAAATATTGCAAACAGCAAGGTTACGCTGCCAGCTCGCTGCAGAAACCCAGAAGAGCAAGATTTTACAAGTGCTCTTCCCAAAAGGAATCAGAGCGAAAACTCAGAGTGACAGTCACTGGAACCGTGCTGTCCTCCTTGACAGATGGAATCTGAAGAAATGTCCTTTTTTATACACAAATAGTGATTTTTTTTAAATTTACAAAGTCTGGGCTCGCTGTGGGGAATTTTGAAATTCCAGAAAGTACGGAGGAGAAAATAAAGCTACTTATAAATGCTACCACCAGAAGACAACTAGGGTTGTGTTTGCCATATTTTCTTCTAGTCTTTTTTCCATATATATGTATATGTTTTTATATAGATATATATTATTATATATAGTATAGATATATATTATTATATATTTTATTATATAAAGTATATATATGTTTTTATATAGATATATATTATTATATACCTTTTGTTTTTCTTTTTCTAACCTAATATTGCATTGCATGGAAGTCATGGGAAGGGACAACCCATGAATACAAGACTTCTTTGGGTGAGATACAAATATTCCAAAATTAGATTATGTTGATGGTTGCACAGATCTCAAAGTATACTAAAAATCATTAAACTACATACTTTAAATAGATGACCTTCATGGTGTGCAAATTACATGTCAATAAATCTGTTTTTTAAAACATATAATGGGATACCACTATATACCTATCAGAATGGCTAAAATTTTGAAAAATAAATAAGTAAACCACAAAACCCTGACAATTCCAAATGCTAATAAGGATGTGGAATAACGGGAATTCTAGAGGGAATATAACACGGTGCAGCCACTTTGGGAGAGAGCCACTTTGGGAGAGAGTTAGGCAGTTCCTTACAAAGCTAAAGAAACGCCTGGCACACCGCCTGACAAGCATCCTCCCAGGTATTTGCCCAGGAGAGACGAAAGCCTATGTCCACACGAACACCTGCACACGAACACTCTTAGCAGCTCCATCTGTGTTAACTCAAAACCAATAACAACACAACACATTGCCCCGTCAAAAGGACAATGATTTAAAAAATCAGGAATATTCATTCCTGGAATGCTATGCACCAATATAAAAGAGCTACCCATTTGGGCAACAACATAGATGAATTTCATAACCATTATGCTGCCTTGGCCAGGTGGCTCAGTTGGTTGGAGCATCATCCCATACACCAAAAGGTTGCAAGTTCAATTCCCAGTCAGGGCACATACCTAGGTTGCGCATTCAAGGCCCAGTTGGGATGCATATGGGGGGCAACTGATTAATGTTTCTCTCTCACATTGATGTTTCTCTCTCCCTCTCTTCCCCTTTCCCCCTTTCCTACTCTCTAAAATCAGTAAAAGCACATCCTTGGGTGAGGTTTTAGAAAAAACCATTATGCTGAGTGAAAGAAGCTACACTGAAAATACAAAATACCCATTTGTTCCATGCATAGGGAACCCTAGAAAAGAGAAGTGCGCTCTGTCACAGCAGACAGCAGATCAGTGGCTGCCTGGCCTGAGAGTGGGGAAGAGCAACGAAACGCGGAGGAGCCAGAGGGCACGGGGCAGGAACAGAGACGTTCCGGGCCGTGACTGCGGCGGTGGTCACGCGAGTGTGCACACTGGTCTAAACCCTTCGGTGACTGTGCACTAGAAACTGTTCTGTTCTACTGTGTGTGACTTATACCTCAGTGAGGTTTGTTAAAATAAAACTCATCAGACTGTAACTACAGTAGGTGCATTTTTGCATATGAATTGTACCTCCAAAAAAGTTAAGTTTTTAAAATGGAAAAAATAAACTATATGATTATCTAACCACTCTGCAAACATCTGAAAATAATATAAAAAATACTGAATGTAAACTGTAATTGAAAATTAACAAACTAAAATGGAAATATATATATATATATTATATTGTGCTCATTTCCACAGGCCATTAAAGAATTTTCAAAAGTGCCTTAATTTAAATGCCATGCACCAATACTAGCCAACGTTATAGATGTGCCACAACTTAGCCAGTCTACAGTAGCTGAATATTTCGGTTCTTTTCTCTTTGCCACTGAAAATAACATTGCAGCGAACACCTGTGTGTGTAAAACTTTGTGCTGCAGATTCCTAGAGAAAGAATGAGTGGGGGAAAACATCTTAAAGTTGATTCCCTGTAACTGGGCTAGGCAGTCCCAGTAGTGGAACGAGAGTTTTATCACTCTCTCACCGCCCGGCTGCCCCCTCCATTGCTGTACTTGAGTGGCAGCAGCAAGCAAAATGGGGCAGGTTCCAAAGGAAACAACGCTTAATATTATAGCTTCCTATTTCTCATTCTTTTATCATTTCATCTGCTATATTTCTAAGTCCTTTTTTCTTCTCTGTACATTGAATTGAAAAACAAAGTCTTTTATATTTTACAGAGGACAATAAATGTTCTCTAGGATATTAAATTTCCACTGAACTGGAAACCAAAGGCGATTAAGCAACTGAGTGGCACCTTTGTTTTCACTGAAAGGAAGATATACTTTTATTTCTGATCCTTCAGTGCAGATGATTTCTGTGAGTTAATAAATTAAAGGGGTATGACCTATTTAAAAAGTGCTTTCTTTATTCATACTTTGTCATAACTGTGTAACTCCTGACCTTTCTTACTGTCCCCTGCAGCATTGCTCCTGCCCTCCACAGTCTATGGTATGGAGTCAGTGCTCAATAACTGGGTGTGGAATTGAACTTTCTGAACCCACTACGGAAAAACAACGAAAATGGGAGAGAAGGAATGCCGGCAGAGGCATAGGCGGACACGGCACCTGAAGGAATGAGAAAACAAAGAGCAGAGCAAGAAAGTCCTTACAAAATGGGTCTCTCCTCCAGAACAATTGTACCGTCAAAAAGGACAGAGGCTGCCCAACCTCCCTAGCTCCATCCCAGCACTGGTACTACTGGAAGATGACGCAGCATGCAGATGCCAAGGCTGAAAACAGAGCGTGGAAGGAAGACAAGGGGCCCCGTTTCCCTACGCCTGGCCCAGGAGTACCAGGGAGGGCCCTGTGGCTGGAGGGTGCCCTTCAGTGGCTGCCTGTCCTCAGAGACTGGTTGGCTGTCCTCCACCCAGGGGCACAAGCAGGCCTTTTAAAAATTGGTGGAATAAAGTAGAAAGACCAATCCTTCCATGGCGTTGCCACCCCTGTCAGAGAAACAATGGCAATGAAAGAAGGGTGGGATGGTGAAGTCCATCTGAATCTTGATAAAATGCCCACGAGGCCCAAGCCTTCTCAGTGATGGAGAGTCAGCTGGCGCATCACCAGTCTCCCTGGGAGCAAGGAGTTACAAAGGAAGAGTGAGGAGGGGAGGGGATTGAATGGTTTCTTATAGCTCCTAATATCTCTTCTGACAGCAGCCAGCAAGGCTTCCACGAGCCAGGACGAGGGGAAGATGAATGGGTTTGTCTTTCCATTAAACACTATTACCCAGAGCTCTGGAGAGAGTAAAAATGGGCTGCTGACTCACATTCCAGCTTCCGTCTCTTTTCTCCTAGTTAAGAAAAAAAGCTATGAAAACAACTTCCATGTGCCCTCCACAACCCGTACCCACCTCCTAAAACTTGTACAAACTCAGGGGAAATAGGTAGCCCACTGAGCTACAAGGTTCATTTCCCAACCTCAGTGGCCAGCACACAGCCAGTCCTGAGGAGCTGAAGTTCAAATCCAGTCCATCAGCATGTTCAGGTCCACACGAGGTCAACAACGTACTTCAAGATTCATTAAGCCTCTTGTAGGATCCTATCATCTTTAAAGCCCAAGAGCACAAGGGTTTGTCTTTGCCACAGATACAAATAATTCTGCTCCTTGAGGGGATTCAGCTGCTTGAGTGATTTGCACCATCTGCATGCATTGTAACAAAGCAACAAAACAAATACAGTTAGTGCACCCAACGCCAGCAGGGTTCAAGACCAGAGTCTTTAGGCCAGTGGACCTCAGCTTCAGCAAGACCATCGAATCAAATGAGGTGCTTAAAAATCACTGGTGCCTGAGCAAAAAATAATCAAAAGAGAAAATGATTTTAAAAGATTGTTTATACTAGCATTCTCAAACAAAAAATACTTAAGAATAAATTTAAAATACGTGCAGCACCTGTACATTGAATAATATCAATACTCCTGTAAATATCGCATGTCAAGGAATAGAACTTATATGTTAATTTTGCAAGGTCATAAAATATAAGTTTAGAATACAAAAATCAATGGTATTCTTTCACGTGAGTGGCAGTCAATGGGAAAAATGAAGTTTTAAAGTAATCCCATGTACAGCAGCACCCAAAACATAAAATACTAGGAATAAATCTAGTAAGAGTTGGCTCAGTCACCCTGCACTGAAAATTACAAAACATCACTGACATACATTAAATGAGACCCAAATAAATGGAGACGGCCCCTGTTTGGTTTGTAGCCCTCAATGTCATTAAGACGCCAGTTATCCCCAAAACAACCTGTTACATCAGTCCAATCTCAACCACAATCCCAGCAGGTTTATTCTGTGGAAATTATCAAGCTGGTCCTAAAATTCATATGGAAATACAAAGGCTCTAAAATAAGCAAAATGATTTTGAAAAATATGAAGGAAGAAGTTTGATGCGGACTGATTTCAAGATTTCCCAAATGGCTACTATAACCAAGACGATGTTTATTGATTTAAAAATAGATGTATACATCAATGAATAGCAAGTGCAGAAACAGACCCACGTATGTATGCTCGCCCGATTTTTTTTACAAAGGTAGCAAAATAATTCCATAAAGAAATGATAGTCTTTTCATACATGGTTTGGGACAACTGGCTATCCAGATTGAAAAAAAAAACCAAAAACCAAAAAACCTTGACCAATCTCTCACACCATACACAAACACTGATTTGAAACTGATCACAGATATAAACATAGAAGTTAAACAACAAAACATCTACAAGAAAATACAGATAAAACCTTTGTAGTTTGGGATAGGCAAAGATTTCTTAGGACACAAAACACATACATTGCAAAAATATTGATAAGTCATACAATATCAAAATTTTAAACTTCTTTTCTTCGAAAGATATTGTTAAGAAAATGTAAGGACAAACCATAGGAGAAAATATTTTATGTATGTGTTTGTAGAAGTGTAAATATAAATAAATACCAGAGAAAGACTTATCAAGAATATAAAAAGAATCCTTACAACTCAATAACAGAACAATTCAATTCAAAGAAAGACATTACACAGAAGAAGACGTATGAATAGCCAATTAACACATTAAAAGATGCTCAATATCACTAGTCATCAGAGAAATGCAAATTAAAACCAAAGGAGATGCCACTACAGACCCAATGCAGAGTAACTGGTGCTCTCAGGCATCGCTGGTGAGAATGTAAAATGGAATAATCACTTTGGAAAATAAACAGGCAGCTTCTTATAAACTTGTGCATGCATTTTACTATATGACCTATTGCTTCCATTCCAAAGAATTTACTCAAGGGAACAGAAAAATCTATGCCCCCACAAGATCTACAGAAACATTTATAGGTGAATTCATCATAGCTAAAAACTGGGGGAAAACAAATGTCCAACAACAGCTACCCAGCATTCACGTTGTTGTATGCCAACCAGGGGCACTGCTCAGCAGTTAAAAGCAATGAACACAGGTGAATCTCAGTACTGTTCTTCTGTACAAAAGTGAGAGCAAGATTTTATTAATATGAAATTCTAGCAAAGGTGGAACCAATCTAAGTGACAGAAAGCAAATCAGCGGCTTCCTGGGAGAAGGGGAAGAGGACTGACAAAGAGGCATGAGGGACCCTGTTGGGGGGATGGAGATGTTCGCTGTTGAATGTGGTGATGATCTCAGGGGTGTATATACTTGCCATTCCTCAGCAAGTCATACACTGAAAGCCATGTGTTATATATAAATTATACCCTAGTGAATTAGATTTTAAATAGTGATACCCCGTACACACTATTTAATTGGTCTGAGATATGTTCTTGGCATCAAGATCTAACTTTCCCCGATGACTAATGAACAGCCAAAGCTGAGAACCACTACTCTAGGGGCTAACAATGAATAACTTAGTGTCCTGGGACACCAGCAGAGGGCTACTGGCACTCTTGGTGTGAACACAAGCCATTATTGGAGGTTGCAGAACCCCTACCACTGTCGCAGGCCACCTACCTGTCGCAGGCCAACTCCAGAGTACCTGTGGCCTCCTTTGGTTCACCGCTAGTTAACTCAGCACTCTCTGCAGAGCTGGGTCATGCTACAGCATGGAGCCAGGGTGAGACTGCCTTCCGAGCCCCCTTTTCTGTCTAGCAAGGGTCACTCCAGTGCCTGGCTGAGGGTGTGTGCGCAGGCATTAGCCCTGGGGCCCAGGTATGGTGCCAAATACACAGACCAACCGGGGGATATCAGGAGGGCCTTCCAAGTCATGTTACTGGGGCCCCCTCCTCCCTGACCTGGCAGCAGACGAAGGACAGACAATGGCCAGGAGAGACCAGTGTTCAGGGGGTTGTATTCAGTTCAACAGTCAGAGGCCCAGCTCCAGGCTGGAGCTCACGTGAGTCTATTTTCCATGCCTCTCTTTGCCATCTCTGGAATCAACAGGAAGGGCAATATCAAGTTCTGGATATTTTGTTTGCAAACAATAAGTCACCTCTCGAAGGAGGAAGACTCTCTTTCCCTGGTGCTAATCAAATAGAGTCTCTGAGTACAACCCCCAAGCTCAGAAGCATCCTTTTCCCAGCATTATAATTGACTCACCTGCTGACACAGCCAGAGCTTCTCACCCACCCTCCGCTTTCTTTGGAACCCTCCCAGCCTGCACTGAGCCACAGGACATACTTCAGCCCTGCACCCCCAAAATGAGACACCCACTACTCAGGACACCTGGGTAGGAATGCGCTTCCTGTCTCCTATAAATGAAGCCACCACATTGGTAAAAGCACATGCTGAGCTTCAATACCAGCCCTGGAGTGAGCACACCAAATACAGTAGGGCGTCTGCGTCCAGGAGCTCACTGTCTCCTAAGGGAACTAAGAGAAACAGACAAATCTGATGACATCAAGTAGACGACGAGGTGGCACCTGGGAGACACTGAGAATGCAGGTCATGGGACGCAAGCACTTCTATCGTCCGGGCCTTCACCTCCTTCACTGAGTCCCTCTATCTCGTAGGATGCTGCCCAGACTCTTCAACATGGGACCTGCGTTTGCTGCCCCGCCTGTGCGTGCCACCCTCCGGCCACCCCAAACCTCTCCTAAGCACCTGAAAATGGCACTTCCTTCCCTCCGTGACTCTGTATATGCTCTTCTCTATCAACGTTATCTTTTAAAACTTTCATTCCCACAGATCACTACAATCCAGGACACAGGAAATCTCTAGAAGACTCAGTGAGAGGACAAACAGATTTGAGGAAACCAAATACACAGAACACACGAAGACCTAGAGCACCCAGATTTCCTTGGCCCGGAGAGGTGATGAGAGCCGGCATCCCCCTTCGAGGCTCCCCAGACCCACAGGGGGTGGGGCGCTGGCTGCTGTCACTGGGAGTGGTGCTCACCCTGCCACCAGCAGCACTGGCCTTGCTCGTGACCCTGGGAAAAACTCCTACCTCCCCACTGTTCCCCAAGGATTGGCTGATACAAAGGCTTTGATAAGCATTTGTTGATTCCAGTCCCTTGAATTAATTACCCTATAAATGAAAGGACAAAGATAAGGCTGAGATCCAGGTAGTGAAGAAAAGTGTTCCTTTACCCACATATCAATGAAAGGACCAGGAAGGGGAGCCACCTGACCACAGGCTCCCAGAGGGAAGCAGGAGGGAGGCAGGAGGGGCACGCAGGGTTTTCAGCCCCCGGGTCCCTGGAAGCCAAACAAGGACAGCCCAGGGGAGGGGTGCAAGGGGCAGCGCAGAGAATGGGCAAAGCCCAAGACCAGGTGCAGCGTAAGGTCACGTTCTCACACTGGTGACAGTGAAACTGAATCAGCCATGTGCTCTTTCCCCTGTCTCTGTTCAAAGTCAGAATGAAGCTGAGGTTAAGGGACAGCATCAGCAATCACATCACCTGGGCACAAACTCTCCCTTTGCCATCTGCGAGCTGTGTGATCTTAGGAAAGTCACCCAACCTCTCTGTTACCCAGTTGTCTCATCCGTGAAATGGGGACAAAATGTTACCTCGTGGGATCATCACAAGGAAGAAAGAAGTCCACACATGTAAAGCACTTGGGTCAGTGCTGGCATAAAGGAAGCACTCAGTAAAAAATAGATAGATAGATAGATAGATAGATAGATAGACAGACAAATAAAAAATAAATAAAATGTTAGTTCCCCTTTGGGGGGCACAAAAAACAAACCAACAAAGAAAGGAAACAGTAAACCCTTCGTGCCCTGGCTGGCGTAGCTCAGTGGATTGAGCGTGGGCTGCAAACCAAAGTGTCGCAGGTTCAATTCCCAGTCAGGGTACATGCTTGAGTTGCAGGCCATGACCCCCAGCAACCGCACACTGATGTTTCTCTCTCTCTCTTTCTCTCTCCCTTCCCTCTCTAAAAATAAATAAATAAAATCTTTGTTTAAAAAAAAAAAAACCCTTCGCTCCTCTCATTGATGACGTGCTACCCAGCAAAGTTGTTTTGAAAACATTTTTTAAATAGTAATGATGCTGTCATGTATTTTGTTAACTGAAAATATTGCCATATTAACATCTGAAAATATTAACTGAAAATATTGCCATCTCATTTGAACTTCCCAGTAAACATATGAACTTGACAGAGCGGGTAACCCCAGGGAACACAGAAACAGTAGACAGGGTGGGGCAAAAGCAGGCTTACAGTTGTGAGTACGTGAAACATAGAGGTTATCCTTGTGCTATGATGCATTAATTATTGCATTCGTTTCTGTACAAACAGCTGCACGTGCAGCTTGGAGCTGCAGCAGACGTGTCGAGTCACTTCTGAAGGAAACTGCCTCAGACCCGCCCGCGGTGGCCGCTGAGTGAGCTTCACACCACCCGACCCCCTGCACACTCCCTCCTCCCTCAGCGTGACTGTGTACGCCGGTCCAACCACGCGGCCCTGCGCTGCCGTTTTCAGGGCTCCGCGGGCTGGGAGAGAACTCAAAGTCGGGGGCCACACGTGACTGAAAACAATAGCTCGCACCCGTGACAGAGTCCCTGGGCTCTCTGTTCTATTCTGCTGGTACGTATGTCTGGAGTCTCACCAGTACAGTTTTTACCAAGTCTCAAAATCAAGCACTGCAGTTCCTTCAACTTCATTTTTTTTTAAGTCTCCTGGCTAAGTGCTCTGCATTTCCACATCAGTTTTAGAATCAGAAGCAGGATAAAGTCAGATGACCAGTGACCCAGGAGGATGGGAGCAGGGAACAGAAGGCCGAGTGGCAAAGCGGAGGGAAGCGAGGGCTGGGCTGCCGCCCCAGTTGGGCTTGGTGTCTGTGGCCCGAACGCTGGCCCCCGGGGTTAATTTTCAGAGTAGGAAATCTACTGTCTCCCGTACGAGAGGACGGTCCATCCAGCGGCATGTGCTCAGGGCCGATTTCCCAGGAAGTCCCCGTAGCCCTCCACCTGGCTCACCGTGAAGCCGTGACCCGCATTCCAAATCCCAGAACTTCAGAGAGGACAGAGCCTGAGAGGTCAGCTGGCCCAGCCCCTTCGTCGGGCAGGTGAACTCCCTGAGGCTCAGAGCCAGCTGAAAGCAGAGCCTGTACTTGAAAACAACACATACCTCCTTTTTGGCTCTTTCAATGTTTTTAAAAATTGTGACAATGCAACATGCAACATAAAATTTACCATCGTAACTAGTTTTAAGTGTACAGCTCAGGGGTGTTAAGTGCGTTCACACTGCAGTGCAGCCGCCACCACCAGCCCTTCCTGTCCTGCAGAACTGAAACTCTGTACCCACTCCACTCCCCAGCCCTCCCTCTCCCGGGTCCCGGGCAACTGTCACTCCACTTTCTGCTTCTGCGAATTTGACTGTTCTGGATACTTCATGTACATGTAATCATACAGTACTCCATCCTTTGTGACTGGCTCACTTCACGTAGCACAATGTTCTCAAGGTTGGTCCATGTTGTAACACGTGTCAAAATACCCTCACCTTTTATGACGGCATAATATTCCATTGTATGTATATACCACATTTGGTTTATTCACTCATCCATTGATGGACCCTTGGATTCTGTATTTTGGCCACTGTGATAATACTGCTGTGAACATGGGTATAAAAGATTAAAAGGACAATTACAATATGATCCAGCAATTCCACTTCTGCACACTTTTGAGCAACTCCCACACATTCTACAGTGGGTGCAGCTTTTCACATTCCAACCAACAGTGCACAAGTGTTCTGACTTCTCCATTCTCAAACACTTGTTGTGTTCCATTGTGTATTTCTCACAGTGGCCATCCCACTGTGTGTGAGGTGGTACCTAATTGTGGTTTTGAGTTTGCATTTCCCTAGTGATTAGTGATGTGCAGCATCTATGCTTGTTGGCCATTGCTATATCTTCTTTATAAAAACGTCCACTCAAGTCCTTTGCCCATCCTTTAATCTAGATGTTCATTGTTGTTGTTGCTGCTTGAGCTGTAAGAGTTGTTTCTGAGTGGTATGATTCCCAATTGTTTTCTTTCATTTCCCAGGCTGCCTTTCCACTCTGGTGATTGTGTCTTTTGATGCACAGAATACAACGCATGACTTCTTTTGCAAGATGTCATGGGACTTTGGAAGGTAGGGGGCCAGAGGCTAGATAATACATAATTTTTACTATGCAGAGATAAATAGTACTCGTGCATATCAAATAGAGTTTTCCTTCTGCACAGAGACCAAGGTGAAGGGGAAAGTTCCAGGAACAAGCACCATGGACAGCACCCAAAGAATTTTTTTTTTGTTTTGTTTTGTTTTGGTATTTTGTGCTGAACCTCTTTTTAAAGATTTTTTTAATTGTTATTCCTTACAGTTGTCCCAGTTTTCCCCCCTTCACCCTCTTCAGCCCACCTCAGCCCCCACCCCTGGAGTCCCTTCACTGTTGAACATGAGTTCAGTGCTCACTCTGTTCTGAAATCTGAGATATGCAGACAGCATAACACAAGGTCCCTGGCCTCAAGGGTCTCAGAGTCAGGTTGAAGAGATAGGAAACAAAGGCCATAACACCAAGGGAACTCCGTCCTGAAGACACTGTGGAGCTATTAAAGTACATGGTTAGATGACTAGGTTGGTCTTAACAGGATCTTACACAGAGTGCACTGAGGAGAGAGGAAGTGTCGTGAGACTTGGGAAAGGGTGGTGGATGCAATGCTATTTCAAGAGGCCAGGTAAGGAGTTCCAAGAGCTTGAACTCTCCAAAGAGCAGTGGGGAAGGTGGGAAGGAGAACTGTGAAAAATGGACATGATTTTGTAACTGAGTAGAACAGAGCACTGTCAGATGGCTCCCACGTTTCTGGCTCAGTTTGCTTACTGGGTGCCCCAAACCAAGGCAGTAACTATAAGAAGTGGAGCTAATAATGCAAATAGAAAGATGGTGAGTCTTATTTTAGGCATTTAGAGTCTAAGGTACCTTTGAGACATTTAGCAGGAGATACACAGTGGACAATTAGAAGTATGGATCGGGAGCTAAGGAGAGAAAAATAAATTAGAAAAATAAACATGATAGTAAAAGATATGGAAGCAGATAAGCTTACTCAAAGAGACTGAGTTGAATGAGGAGGAAGGGAAGTTGGGAGAAGAACCTATATTTAAACGGGAAAGGGAGGGGGAAGAAGAGGCCTCAGTACGGGGACTTTGACTTCTGAAGAGCCGGAAGTTTACCCAAAGTATGCCAATATGTAGCTTAAATGATCAGACAGTGGACTGGGTAATAGGACGCTTGGGGACGAAGCCTTTCAGGGGAACACTGAACTGGAATGTTCTTTATGTCTTCTGTAAAGGTAGAAGATTCAGTTATTCCAGCTCTTCAGCTCCTGGAGATTTGGGAACATGCACTAAGTCTCACAAAGCTTTTTGAACAAGGTTTGTTATATAGCAGGTAAGGGTTGTCCCAGGACCCACAAACCCAGAGGACCCCCACTAACTACATATGAGTACAAGACCCAGCAGACTTCTTCAATACAGAAATGTTTCCCCTTCAATTCAGGATCAATACTCACTTTTCTCTGCTGGGCCAGATTTTGTGTTTTTATTAGAAAGAAAGGAAAGTCAGCCCTGAGAGTTGCAATTCAGCTACACGTGAACTCTAAAGCTTCAGCAGGCACCAGGACTAGGAAATTTCCACCTCCCACATCTTTAAGCTTGGTCACTGTGGCCTCAAAGAGACAATTCTCACCCTGGCTGGTGTAGTGCACTGGATTGAGCATGAGCTGCGAACCAAAGGGTCGCCAGTTCGATTCCCAGTCAGGGCACATACCTGGGTTGCAGGCCAGGTCCCAGGTGGGGGGCATGCAAGAGGCAACCACACATTGATGTTTCTCTCCCTCTCTTTCTCCTTCCTTTCCCCTCTCTCTAAAAATAAATAAATAAAATCTTTTTTAAAAAAGTCAGTTCTCCTGAGATAACTGATGACATCTGATGGCCTCTGAAGTATCCTATGAAGCAAAGTGTGTTTCACAGTTATTTTTACCTCCCCAATCAGAAAGCCACCTGGTTAAGGTCTTTAGGAAGGGACATGCAGACCATTCTTCAAATGAACAGCAGAGATTCCCTTCTGAGCACCTCAATTATGAGGATCAGGGGAAAAACTGGGAAGGACAGTGAGCATGAAGCCCCCGCGGGTCCTGACCCAGGTCCTGGAAGTCACTGAGAGATCCCCACACCTCAAGTGCACATCACCAATGACCTATCTGTCAGAAACACCAGAAGCTGAAATGAGGCTGAAAGGTGAGCTTCCAAAAAGGGAGAATCATCATCATCCTCTCACACTCTGTGGGTCTAGAGCTATGCTTTCAAGGAATAACCTATAGAGATGATTACTTCACTGAAAAAGCGCACATGCCAGATAGCTAGCCAGACCAGCATTGACATGCATGTGACACACACTTCCATATTTATTTGCAAAACACGATGCTCTAGAAATGGATGTCATACTTTGCATTTATATAGCAACTATTTCTCTAAGGACCTCCAAGGATTCTACAGCCATTACTGGGTTCATCCTTGTTACATGCTCGTAAAATGAAGGTGAGGCAGGATTACTCATCCCATTTTATTAAAGAGGAAGCCAATGCCCCCAAGAGAATACGTGAGTAGGCCAAGGGCATATTGTGAGTCATTTATTTGCTCAAAACCATGTAGGGACCGAATGAGTCCCAGATTGTCCTTAAAGTTGCTGATTTTTACACAGAGATTTCTGAAAAGAAAATGGTTCTTTTTCACAGCCTCGTGTCTGTGATTCAGACCATCAGATGGGCAGTGTCCAGGGTGGTGTATGAACTGCAGGGGGCGGAGAACTTAGCAAGGGTTTGGCGTTTCACTTTTCCTTCAGTGGGCTGCTGCTACTCCTGTCGTTACGGACAGACACAGGGTTCCTGACAACAAGAAGGGGGAAACCTCCTGCCATCACTGCACCGGAACCAAGGACAGGGCTGCATGTTAATAACAGACATCGAGTGACCGCCCACAATGCACACTTGCTATGTGCAAATACACTTCAGTACACTTTGTCATTTGTCTTACAACTACGGTGAGCTAGGCATTACTGTCTTGCAAAGGTCCAAAACAGGCCCAGAGAGATTGCATGGCTTGTCCATGGCCACGTAACTAAGAAGTTTCAGCTCACAAGGTGAGTGCATTTTGGCTGATTCAAATAGCTATGCACTTCTACCATGTTTTACCGACACGACTTCACCACCCACCCTCCTGGGGATCCTTGAGTCATAGCCCAGCAAAGTTTTAAAAAACTAGAGCCCCCCTGGGGTCCACCACCACCACCCCAAATACTCCAAGTGACAGCTCAGGGTGAGTGCTCATCCACTCCCTTCACTCTGGACAAACCCATTGGCTGTGGCCCTGCCTTGGGCCACTGGGAGCCCCAAGATCATTTGAATTTCCCTTGTCCCAGGTTTGCACCCCGTGTCTGACCCTGGCCTGAGCTAGTGGCAGAGCGGGCTGAGGACCGTGAGCAGGGGAAGGGTGGGAAGACAATGCCCTGGAAGCTGCCCCAGTACATTTTTCAACCCCCTCCACTGCACACTGCTCGTTGGCACGAATTCTGACCTTCACTGGGCGGCCTGTGCAGGGTCTGCCTGATGGGCCCTCACATTCTCTGCAGGGAGGGAGGGTGAGGCACACACTTGCCCCAAACTAGAAGGCATCCGAAAGTGAAAAAGCAGCAGGAACTATTTCCCCCAGTGTTTTCTCTAATTTAGATTTGGTCGCTGGAACAGGACGGGAAGTCCTCTTCTGAGAATCAGCCTGGCAAAGGAGGACCGGTGGCTTTAGCGGAACCTCACTCTGCTGTGAATGCTTTATATGTAACTTCTCCATCATGCCCACAGCACGGACATGCAGGAATTATTATTCCCGTTCTCCAGATAAGGAAAGTGAAGCTCAGAGCTGAAGTAGCCGAGGTGCTGTGTAATAAAGCCAGGATTCACGCATGGATCAGTGGGATCGTCCCCTTTCCTTTGAGCCTCACCAGCCTCTGATGAGTTTGCTGGTGTGCCCGCTCCTGCTGACATTGTCCCGTCAGTGGCAGGGGAGGTTTCTGGCTCGTCACCAGAGCAGGGATGTGAGTCCCAGATGCACGCAAGGCCAAGTGTGGGAGTGAAGCCCTTTTGGGAGGCACAGTGGCCCCTGGGGCTGGACCGAGACACAGGCACAGCAGCACTGGCACTCCCAGTTTCGCTTTCCCCCTGGTCACCGATGGCAGGGAATAGGGCGGCCCACAGAGGCAAGTCACACATATCCTGTTAGTGTAACGTGAGCCCAGAAGCAAGTCACACAGGTCACCTTAAAATGCCTGGAGGTTACATGAAATAAGTAAAAAGAAGCAAATCAAATTAATTATAATCATGTATCTCATTTAAACCAATGCATCCAATAGATTATCTTTTCAACCTGTAATCAATATAAAAATATTAACAAGCTATCTTACATTTTTTTATACTAGGTCTGTGAAACCCAGGTATAGCTTACACTCACAACACACCTCCTTTCAGACAGGCCCCATTCCACGTGCCTGACGTGGCTAGGGCTCCCACATAGTCTCATAGAGCGGGTGCAGGAGAAGAACACATGAATGGAGGCTTGGAAAGCGTCAGCTGCAGGTCTGGACTCCGACCGCCTACCAACGTGCCTTGGCACAGTGGTTGAGAGGCTGGACCCTGGAGCCGGACTTGCCTGCTGTTGAGTTCCAGTCCCACTGCCTGCGTGCTTGGACAAGCGACTTTTTCTCTGTTCCCCGTTTCCTTGTCTATAAAACGGAGATAATAACAACACCTGCTTTTCAGGGTGCTGTGAGGACGAACTAAGGAAGTGCTTACAACAGTGTGGGCACATAGTAAGCAATAGAAAAGTGTTTGCTGCTAGTAGTAGTGGTGGTGGTGGTGGTGGCAGTATTCCCACTGGGACCCAGTTTCCTTACCTGAAAAATAAGAATGTTGAGAATTGACAATGATTGAGATCCCTTCTTGCCCTGTTGTTTAATGAGAAACTGCGGTGGGATGTCAGGTTTCTGAGCATTGGTTCCGCAGTGGGCCCGGGGCAGGGCCTCGGACCCAGCCGTGTCTACAGCAGAGGCTGGTGGGAGGCTCCGTGGCTGGCGCGGCTGGAACGTGTGGATGGATTTGCCACCTCATTTGTTAACGGTGTTAGAAACACGCTCCCTCCATCCTGGGCTCATGCTGACTTGCTCCCTGGGCTGTCCCCACATTCTCACAGGTGTCCTCCGCAGACATTTACAAAGTCTTCGCTGATTTGAACCTCTGAGCTAGGAGAAATCCAAGCCGGGCTTGCAGTGTGCCGCAAAATCCGTCCAGTTCCAAGTGCCTCCAGCACCAGCTAATAGAAAGGAATGCCCACAGGGGATGCTGACCCTGCAGCTCTGCCCACCAGCTGTCCTTGGGGCTGAGAGGTGAATGGGAAGCTGGGTGATCAAAAGGCCAAACAGAAAAGCTGTGAATGAAGACGCCAACATTGTAGCAATGGCAATCCCGGGGGCTGCAGATCAGGAACACCAGGTGGCTGGCTTCTTTCCCTAGAGACCACAGACGTGAGTTACAGAAATTTATGGTGGAAACAGCGCAGTGGGTCAGGCGCCTCCTCCACAAGGAGGCTGGCAGGGGAGAGTGTGTCTCCAAACTCACCCCCAGAGACTGCTTCAGTCCCCCACCCTGGACTGACTCAAAAGCTGGAGCCCCTGCTGCTTCTCTTGGAGGGCGGGAATCCAATATGCCAGCACAGGGATCCTCCTCCCCACGAGACCAGACAGAGGGATGCCCGGGCTGCCTGTCTCAGCAAGAGAAGCACAACAACAAAACCGTGGCCCCTCCTGCCAGCAGCGGTTTCCTCCCAGCTGCTCCCATATGTTTGCCAGGAGCTACATTTCCTCCATCAGCGAGCCCGTACCCAGAGCCCACCCTGGAAAGAAAGGTGCCAAAGAACTAGGAATCACAGGCCTACCCCCGAGAAAGGACTCAAGACCAATCACTGGGTCATGCCACGAGAACGAAGCGCCATCCTCTCCCAGGAGGAGGCAGGAATAAATCTCAGAGACCCTCACACTCAGGCACCATGGCTGTAGGGAGCAGGCCCTGAGTCCCCTTCTTTCCCCAGACTGAACTGATGCTTTGGGCCTCCCGGACACACTGACTGGATCTGAAATATTTCGATACACTGGCAGGGTTGAGTGCCCTTACCACCCATCGCTAAGGGGCCACATTCTCCCTTTGGGACCTGCCGAGAGCTCCTGAGAAGTTGGGGAGCACCCACAACGAACTCCAGAATCCTACCATCAAAATCAAAGAGGTTGGTTCCTAGCTGCTGGGGTTGAGCTGCCACGAGGCCTGTGTCATTAGCATCACCACCATACACCCATCAGCTTGCCCCCCACACCACCCATAGCACCGTGAGCCAGAGACACAGGTCTCTTAATGACAGCAGCCAAACGATGTCACCCCAACCCAGGCAAGTCCCGAAGGGAGTTCCCAGTCTGTCCCACAAGAGGAAATATAGGCCCTTCTGGACCTAGACCCAGGAGAACTGGACTATGGAGATGGAGGGTGGAATTTTTCCACACTGCAGGCAGGAACACAGAGAGTTTTCTGCTCTGAGGCCACCTGCGGCCCCCAGTTTCGGTGCCTCTCCAGGCCTGTTCCGTCTGCTCATTAGGTAAATGTGCCAATGCACAGAAAGAAATCAAGGTCTGCTTAGCTTTCCCCACTGGCCCTGTCAATCATTCCGAGGAACAGTTTCTGCCACACAGCTCAGGAAATGGGCCCCAGCGGGCCCAGGAACAGCTCCATCCCGTAAATGTATTTACACAGCACAGCGCTTGTTCTCCACGTTTCGCCAGCAGCCCACCTCTCCTGAGCACCCTGGGGAAGTTTTACCACCGGGGAGGGCTCCGGGCTGCTGCTCTCACCTAGTCCCTCCTTGATCGTCGGAACAGACAGATTGTGTGGCTGGGAGATGCGGCCATCTGCAGCAAGCCATCTCTGTGGCTGACAGAAGATTCTCCAGCCGGCAGGAGCAGGCTGGGGCCCGTGGCCTTGCAGAACAGACATCCTCTGGACGCCCGGCTGCGCTCCCTGGCCAGGGCTGCTCCCTTGTACTAACAAGCTGCTCCTCTCACATACAGGGAGCTGGCAAAAGCTCAGATTACGGCATCTTTGATAAAGGAACCACTTGGAAATGTGGGGGAAGGGAAGAGGTACCAGGACCAGCTCAGACAGACAACATTGGCCAAAACAGACGCGATATATTCCAGAGAAGCCCTGGGCTGAAAAAGGAGTTCAAAGGCCATCCAGTCCTACCACCCACTGTACAGATGAGAAACCTGAGGTCCAGAGAAAATAAGTGAGGCTATTACATGGTAGTAAATTGAACAAGGGCTTTGGTCATAACCCCAGCTCTATAGCTCATTTGTTCTAGAACCTCGGACTTAATCGTCAAGAGTCTTTCATTTCTTCTAGTGCACTATTGGTGGGAATGCAGACTGGTGCAGCCACTGTGGAAAACAATATGGAACTCCCTCAAAAAACTAAAAATGGAACTGCCTTTTGACCCAGCAATTCCACTGCTGGGATTATACCCTGAGAATCCTGAAACACCAATCCAAAAGAACTTATGCACCCCAGTGTTTACAGCAGCACAGTTTACAATAGCCAAGAGCTGGAAGCAACCTAGGTGCCCATCAGTAAATGAGTGAATCAAAAAACTGTGGTACATTACACAATGGAATACTACACAGCAAAAAGAAAGAAGGATCTCTTACCCTTCACAACCGCATGAATGGAACTGGAGAGCATTATGCTAAGTGAAATAAGCCAGGCAGTGGAAGACAAAGACCATATGATCTCACCTATAAGTGGAACCTAATCAACAAAACAAACAAACAGCAAAATATAACTAGAGACACTGAAATAAGGAACAAACTGACAGTAACCAGAGGGGAAGGGGGAGCGAGATAACAGGGGAAAGAGGGGAAGGGTCATCAAGGAACATGTATAAAGGACCCATGGACAAAGCCAAAGGGGGGAGGGTGAAGGGTGGGGCAGGGGAAAATGGTGGTGGGAAAGTGGAGACAACTGTATCCAAACAACAATAAAAAAATGATTTAAAAAAAAAGAGAGAGAGAACAGTTTATGGCTACAGAATTCCAAAATTTTTATGGATTAAAAATCATTATTTTTTTCACATTTTTTTCATTGAAAAATGAAAAACTTTAAAAAAAGCATTACTCCATTGTAGCCTTCTTTGTATGTTGGTTTTAAAACCTCTGATGCCAGTTGAACCCTTTTGTCATTATTAATTCTGTAAAAATACAATTTTGCAAAAACTTTTTTAAAAGTCTCTCATTTCTCATCTTGAAAATACATAAATAAACCTACCTGACATAATGGTTTGTGATGCTTACATGGGATAATGAAGTAAATAAAGCATTTTGAGCAGTAATCATATAATTAATAACTATTATCATTATTATTAAGTAATTTGGCCAAAATCCTTCAGCAAATCCATCTCAGACAAAGAACTCAAATTCGGTTTCTTCCATTTCTACATCAGTGTTCATCTTCAAATGACCCAAAGAGCCTTCACAACTGAGTCACTCCCTGTGTCAGTTAAGAACACCATTCGCACCCTGGCTGCTGTGGCTCAGCGGACTGAGTGCCGACCTGAGAACCCGTCAGGGCACATGCCTGGGTTGTGGGCCAGGTCCCCAGGTGGGGGTGTGGGAGAGGCAACTGGTCAGTGTATCTCTCACACATTTATGTTTCTCTCCCTCTATTTCTCCCTTCCCTTCTCTCTAAAAATAAATAAATAAAATCTTCAAAAAGAATTTCATTCACCTACTAATAACAGTAGCCTAAAGAACCTAGTGGTGGATTCTCTCATATAAGGCCAAACAAAAGAAGCACAGCACTGGTAACAGGGCTCCATGAACCAAATTCCTGTTTTCCTGTTATCCTAAACTCTTAGCTTTTATCCTCAAGGTCACAGGGTAGCTGCTGCAGCTCCAGCCATCAGAAGAAAAGGTGTGGGAAAGGATAACCAGGCACTCCTTCCAAGAGAGTCCTCCCCTTTCAAGGATTTCCTGGAAGCTTCATCCTGTGGCTTTTGCCACACCCCTGGCTTCAAGGGAAGTTGGACAATACCTGATAAAGCCAGAGTTTTGTTTACAAAAAGGAGAGAATGGCTATTGCAAGGGTAATGAGCAGTCTCAGCCTTTTTGCCACACTCTTTGAGGTAACAGATTAAGTCACTTTTGCATCTGCTTTGCGTTCAGGATCCCTTGGAACGTCTCTAGATGCTCCCCCTCTATGCTGCAGCTGCCTCCAGGGCCCAGCCTGGCCTAGGATGGGTATCTTACCACCCCTCCATGCCTGGCCTATGCCTTGATGCTAAGAGCTGCAAAGATCTTGCAGAAGGAAAGACTGAATGAAGGATGGGCTGATCTGGGTAGGCCCACAGCTTCCCCTGGTACCTGTGGGTAGAGAGGTTGAATTCTTTTTCCTTTCACTGATTAGAGCAGATCTGAACAACACTGAGATGACACCTTCATAAATCAAGGTGAAGTCAAACCATGTCTCTTCTGCTCCAAACTAGCCAAAGGTGCCCCAGTTTTTTCACAGTAAAAGCTAAGATCCTTCACACTGAAGCCCCAGATGACCCCCCCAGGGTTCCTGTTCACTTCCTTTCTGCTCACTCTTTCCCCCCTCACTCAACTCTGCTCCTACCACAGCAGCCTCCTTGCTGTTCCTCCAACACGTCAGGTACATCTCAACCTCAGGGCCTTTGCACTTGCTTTTCTCCTGCCCGGAATGCTCTTTCCCCAGGTATCCAAATGCTTCCTCCCTCACCTCCTGCAAAGCTTTGTTTATATTCCACCTTCTCCTCTTACCCTCCCTGGATGCTCGGACATTGGCCACCGTCATGACTGACACAGGAACGACCTGCACCAGGAAGTTCATGACCAACAGACAGCTGCAGCAGAAACAGGTGGTCCGTGATATCCTTCACTCTGCGAGGGCAGCAGTACCTAACCCAGAAACTTGGGGAAAACCAGCCGAAACGTACAAGAACACACCAGATGTCACCTTTGCCTTTGGATTCAGAACCCGTTTTGGTGGTGGCAAGACCGTTGGCTTTGGTGTGATATGTGATTCCCGGGATGATGCAAAGAAAAGTGAACCAAGCACAGACTTGCAGGACGCGGCCTGGGTGAGGATCAGGAGACCTCAGGGAAACGGTGGAAGGAGCGCAGGGCAGGATGAAGACAGTCAGGGGCACGGGGGCCGACGCTGGGGCTGCCACAGCAGGAGGGGAGGTCCTTCAGGGGCCTTCTCTGTGGTGGTGGGCAGATTTTCCAGCAGAGGACTGATAAACTCAGACCTCTTTAGATATAGACAGACAGACAGACAGACAGACAGACAGACAGATAGATAGATAGATAGATAGATCACCTTCCCAACGAGGTTCACACTGACACACTATGGGAAATCATAACCACCTGGGCACCCCCAATGCTGTCACCCCTCTATCTTCAGATAGCACTCATCCTCGTCTAACTTACTGTCCCCTTCCTTTATTCATGATGTCATATTGCCATGCCACTTACTCTCTTCTTTTGTTTATGTATGTATTGTGAGGGCAGGGATTTGGGTCTGTTTTGTTCCCGGCTGCACCCTCAGCACCTAGAACAGAGCCTGACACACACAGCAAAGACATTACAAATATTTGTTGAACAAATGTACATGCTAATGTAGCTCTGTCTTGGAGCAAGTTAGAATTGCCAGCTAGGAAAGGCTGCTGATGGGAAATGAAGAGATAGGAGTCTGAAGGAACCACCAATAAAGACAGAAGCATCCACACAAAGTCAGATCAAGAACACAGGCATTCTGAGAGCAGACAGAACACCAGTGCTCTGGGCTCGTGCTATACCTTCACGTGAGGAAACCCATTCTCTGTTCAATAGACAAGGGTTTTCATACCCATTCGGTGGATGGCAAAGCTGATTCCAGCAATCATGAGTCCAACTCCAGTCTCTCATGCAGTCCCACTAAATGACTCAGAACTTAGTGACTCAACTCCTTAGCCCTGGCTCAAGCTGCCACAGCCGAAAGGAAAGAAAGCTCATTCTCCAAACCAGCCGCCACTGCGTCGCTGTTCATTTTCTTCTACCTGCAGCTTCCTGTTGACTACATCCCTCCTTCTGAGAGGCTCTTTGGCTCTGTGGCTTTCAAAGGCCCCTTTCACCTAGCAGTGGGCACTTTTCACAGGGAGACAACCGCCATGCTGTTGAAGGCAGGAGAAAGGACTTCACCTGAAAGAGCACAGTCAAGTTCAGACAATGTTGCTTTCCATTTATACGCCTCAGTGCCCACATTCAAGGGATGCCTAAGTGACAAGGCCATCAATACTCTGTCCCGGAATTAGCTGCAAATGGTTTTTCTTCTCCTCCTCCTAAATAATTTGGAAACGATTTTGCACATGCAACACAAAGAAAACAGTCCTTTTTCTTTCTGCTAGCCTGGAAGTACACACTGCTTCCTAGAGCCTGATGAATGTTAAATGTGACCTTTCGCGAAATTTCTTGGCAGGTTAATTTATGATACTTGCAGATTCTAATGGATCAGGCAGTGGCTGTTTACGTGTTTGATGAAGTATTCTTTGTCCGGAGTTGATGTGTTTTCCCAGATCTTCTTCAGTTCACTTCCCCCTTTCAATCTCTCTTTTACTCTAACTTTGTGCTTGGGTATTTCATCAATCTTCCTGGGAAGAAAATATGAATATATTTATGAATTCTCAGTCCCTAAGTTGTCGTGCACACCGTATTAGCTTATTACTGTATCTCCAAGATAATTCTCCCCTCTCATCTCGCTACATCTGTGCCTTTGAGTTCAGGGAGCTCTCAGCTCAACCAAAATTACTTTTAATGTTTGGTTTGCCACAAGAGTTGCTTTGAGGGTTTCTGTCTTAACAGGTGTATCTTCTCCTTGCATCCTTATTGCTTTTGCCTTTGTTCTTTGGTCTCAGGAAGAGGAATCTCATGAACTGGAATTAAGCCCCAAGACATAGTTTCAGCCCTAAAATATAACTAAGCTTAATAAGCATGTAGATATATTCATGGAGGAGAGGCCAACTAACGCATATCGGGGATGTAGGGGGCTTGGGAGGCCCTTCACCCTGAGAAAGTAGTTAACTGTTACTTACAGGGAAGTTCCAGGATATCACAGATTTAGCCTTCCTTTTCCAGAGCCAAGCACAGTGCTTTGCACACAGTAGGTGCCTGGTGCTCATTGACAGGAAGAAGGAAGATGAGCTAGCAAGGAAAGCAAGACCATACTCTCTAATACAATGACCCTCAAATCCTTTATCAGAGGCACCAGGGCAAGAGTTCGAACCCATTGCATGATTTATAGATTCTTCTAATGGAGGTGCAGGGAGCTGCCAGCACCTCCTGGACTGTCACTACATGAGAAGCTGGGACAGGTGCTAAGAACACCTTTCCCCCAGACCTGCAGCTCCCTCTCTGTTATCCCACTAGGTGTGTGCATTTGCACTGGCTGTGCTAACTGCATCGTGGGTGGCTTGGCAACCACAGTGAGGACGGGAAGGAGCAGGTGACCAGAGCAGAGCCAGCAGGTCGCTGAGCTGCGTTAAAGGCCCGGCTGAGGCAGGACCACACAGACCATGCAGAAGACCCTCAGGAGGGCTCTGTCTTTCTCCAGATACATTCTGCTCCCTGAAGGGTCAGAGAAAGGGGACAAGTGAGTCTGTATAAGGATGAGGAGCGGTGGGGCCAGAATGACACAGCGTTTGTGCTAGGAACAGGGGCTCCCAGTCTGTGTTATCACTTGGCCTCTGAGTTTTATATTTGGGATATATACGTTTTATATCATGTCAGTGATTGGTGGGATGGGACATTTCATCTCTTAGCCATGTTGGCATTAGTTACATATATCTCAACTGTCTCTGTTCTCCCAAGAAGAAAATGGAATAAGCCAAGCAGAGCTCCCGGTCATCATTCACAGCTTTGGAGGCTGCTCCCCTCGTGAATGGTACCATTCTGAGATGCCAGAGTGGATGCACCTCACTTGTGAGATAAAGAGACAGGTGTCATTCATCTGTACGGTGTGAGTTGAAGGGCAAAGGGAAAGCTGCATAGCATCCCTACCCTCATGCCTTCTGTCAGCTGCCATAGTTCCTGAAATGTCCTTGTTATCCACTGCTTGGGTTCACTGTATGGAAAACCTAATAAAGCACACTTTTACCTGTGGGACAAAAAAACTTAAGAATCAGACCAGGCTGGTTTCAGATCCCAGCTCTTATTCTTAGCAATGTGATACCTGGAAAATCCCAAAGAGTCTGATTCCTTATTTATAATAATGTGAACTCTATCAGCCTTGTAGGGGTGTTATAAGGAAGGATTGGCCGACATGTCGCACAGAGTCTGACACACAGTGGGGACTCAAGAAATGCTCCTTCTTTTTATACTGGGAGTCAAACCTACAATCTTTTGGCGTACGAGATGATGCCCCAACCAACTGGGCTACCCAGCCAGGGCTTTACTTTTATTGTGATGAAAGCATAGTAAGAAAAACATTGAACAAGTGTCAAGAGCCATGGGTTCTAGTCTTTATCTTCCATTAATGAGCTATGTGACCTTTTTACAATCACTTTACTTCTCTCAGCTTCAGTTTCCAGAGAGACTTGAGCTTCGTGCACTCACTCAACAAGTGCTGTTGAGCTCCTGGTATGTGCCAGGTGCTGTTCATCTGCTTGCATGATCAATAAATTAATAAACACACATGTGAGACAGTGGTGACTAATAAGCAGATAATTAAAATACAGTCTTATGACAGAGAGATCCTGGATGGCCACTGCAGATGGGGTAGTCACAGAAGACCTATGTGAGGAGGTGACATTTGTGCTGAGGCCTCCAGCAATAGGAAGGGAACCCCCCATCAGAAGGGCAAGAGGAGACACTGTACAGGCAGAAGAGAAACAGAAGATGCAAAGGCTCTCCCCAAAAAGCAAGCTCAGATGGCTTCTAAAGTTCTTTCTCAGCCCAACAGTCTTCATCTTAAGTTCTCCATGACATTTGTGTATGACGCTGGGACAAGGCAAGTAACAGTTCTTTGGTGAGTTGATTACTGTTACTAATTGGCGAGAGTGCTGTAGTTGGACTAGTTCTGGTAGTGCCCAATGGGGCAATGGGGAAAATCAGAACCAAAACTGGAAAGGGAAAAGGATGGCTAAAAAAGCTAAGAAATAATTGGGTGGTGAGCTCAAAGGGGTCTTGTGAACACTGCGGCCAGCTTCCTCCTAGAGTAGCCAGCATACCCTTATCATGAGACCTGGAGAAACAATGACAGAAGCTGGTTGCTGGGACAGTTGGATGCTTTGCTGAGGCCCCTTCGCAAAGCTGAGCAAAAATAGAACTAAGTCAGGAAGAAACTTCTTGAATGAACATAGAATAAGACCATGCAAATGGCCAACAGATATATGAGAAGATATAACCAACAAACAGTATGTTGGTTCCTCAAAAAATTAAGAATATACAGGTGACCCAGAAACATTTCTTCTGGGTATCCCCTTGAAAAATAAGAAAACATTTATTTACAGAAATATGCACTGTTGTGTTCATTGAGCATTATTCACAGTGGCCAAGACATAAAGACAATCAAAGTCTCCTTTGTTAGATGATTGGATAAATATGTGGTCCCTATATACAATGGAATACTACTCAGCCACAAGAAAAGATGAAATACTGTCATTTGTGACAATGTGAATGGATCTTGAGAGTATTATGCTAAGTGAAATAAGTCAGATAAAAAGTCAAGAACCATATGATTTTATTCATTATATGGGTCACAAAACCGAAAGCAACAAGTGAACAAGATAAACAAGAACTGACAGACACCACAGGCAACAGTATGGTGGTCACTAGAGGGAAAGGGGGTAGTAGGGTAGTAAAGGGTAAAGAGAGTCAAGTATATGGTGACAGAAAGACACTTGACTTTGGGTGGTGAACACACAGTGCAATATAGTGATGATGCATTACAGAATTGGAAGCCTCTATCATTTTATTAACCAATGTTACCCTAATAAATTTAAGTAAAAAAAAAAAAGAAGTAAAGGTCTAATCTAGGAAAATTCTAGCCTCAGATGACAGAACGGAAATGTTCATTCATTTGCTCATTCACTCATTCACTTCACCCTCCTAGGCCTTGTTCTAGTTGTCAGGGCTACATCACTGAACAAAGAAACCAAAAATCTCCAACTTACATTCCAGTGGGGGAGCCAGGTGGGTACTTAGAGGCCAAGGTATGTAATTTGGACAAATTCAGACCCTTTATTTGCTCTAAATATTGAGTGACTAATCAGTGCCTTGTGCTGGTTATTTTGAATTACTACCCATTGTTCCTTTTCATAAATTCCCATTCTTCTTAAATTAACCAGATTTGATTTCTGTTGCCAAAACTAAGAACTATGACCACTACACTTAAAAAATCATTTGTCCCAATTTACCTATATAAGCTAGTTTTTCTACAGTTTAAAAAAAACACTTAGTGGCTTAAAATGACAATAATTTCTATCTTCATCACACTTTTGTGCATCAGGTTGGCTAGCTTTTCCCAAGAGAAATTCAAAAGTATTTTGAACTGAATAAAAATATACTAACACCAATGTTTCTCTCCCTCTCTTTCTCCCTCCCTTCCCCTTTCTCTAAAATAAATAAAATATTTATTTAATATATTATTAATATATTTAATTGTACAATATAATATTATTAATTGCAATGTTATAATATAAATTAATAATATGTTAACATAATTATATATATTGAATATATTAATAGTTTACATATATATAAACATTTAAATTTGTGGTATGTCCCAGAAGCAAAATTTAGAAGGAAATTTATAACAATAAATGTATTAAAAAAGGATACCTAAAATCAATCACTAAACTTTCACCTTAGGAAATTAAAGAGATAACATAAACCTAAAAATGGAGAATAAAAGAAATAATAAAATTAGAGCAGAAATCTATGAAATTAAAAAGAAATCAATAGAGAAAGTCAATAAAACCAAAGCTGATTCTTTCAAAAAAATCAATAAAACTCATAAGACTCTAGGCAGGCTAACCAAGAAAAAGAGAAGGAAGACACCAATTACTAATAATCAGAAATGAAAAAAGGGTTATCACTAATGTCCAAGGGTTATCATCCCATGGACATTATAAGCATAATAAAAGAATATTATGAAAAACTGTATGCCCACAAATTTGATAACTTATTTGAAATGAACTAATTCATTCAAAAATATAAACTACCAATAATCACACAAGGAGTAGATAACATATATATACCTATAATATGTGTCAAAGAAATTAAATCAATAATTAACCACCTTCCAAAAAAAGGAAGAACCAGATCCAGAGGGTTTCACTGGTGAATTCTATCAAACATCTAAGGAAGAAATGATATCAATTCTCTATCATCTCTTCCAGAAAATAAAACTTGTTCTATGAGGTCAGCACTGCCATAGCACCAAAACCAAATAAAAGCTTTACAGGCAAGGAAAATAACAGACAAATATTACTCATGAATGTAAGTGTAAAAATGCTCAAAAAAGCATTAGAAAATCAAATCCAACAATGGATAAAGAGAACTATACCCAAGATCGAGTGGGATCTACTCCAGACATGCAAGGCTGGTTCAACATTCAAAAGTCAGTTAATATAATCAACTAATGTAAATATCAACAGGCTGGAGAAGAAAAATTATATGATCATATCAATGGATTGAAAATAAAAGCATTTGACAAAATCCGACACTGACTCGGAACAGAAGCCCTCAGCAAACTAAGAATAGAGGACAACTTCCTTAACGTGGTAAAGAACATCTACAAACCCCTACAGTTAATGTTACACTTAGTGGGAGAACTAGATGTTTTCCTCCTAAGTAAGATCTGAACAAGGAATGGATATGTCCTCTCACACTCTATTCAGAATCATACTGGAAGCCCTAGCTAACTAAATAAGACAAGAAACGGACATCAAATTTATATAGAGAAAAGGAAGAAATAAAGCTGTTTTTGTTTGCAGATGACATGATTGTTTATGTAGAAAATCCCAAAGAATTGACAAAAAATATCTCTGGAACTAATAAGCAACTAACTACAGGGAAGTTTCAGGATAATAGGTTAATATACAAAACTTAATTGTTTTCCTTTATACCCACGATGAACCTTTGGAATTTGAAATTAAAAACACGTCATCATTTATATTAGCACCAAAAAAATAAAATACTTAGGTATAAATAAAATAAGTGTAGAATCTATGCAAAAAAATTATAAAATTCTGATGAAATAAATCAAACCAATAAATAAATGGAGAAATATTCCATGTTTGTGGAGAGAAAGATTCATTACAGTTAAGATGTGAATTTTCCCCAATCTGATCATAGCATTGATATAATCTTAAAATCCTAGCCAGTTATTTGTAGATATCAACAAAATGATTCTCCAGTTTATACAGAAAGGCAAAAGACACAGAATAACCAACACAACACTGGAGAAGAACAAAGTCCGAAGGTGCTACTCCAGAGGTGAGGCAACCAGGGCAGTGTTGTGCTGGAGGAAAAGCAGACACATAGATCAATGGAACATAAGAGAGTCCAGAAATAGGCCCATGCAGACACAGACCACTAGTCTTTGACAAAGGAGCAAAGAAAACTCAAAAAAGAGAGAATAGCCTTTTCAACAAGTGGTACTGGAACAATTGGACATCCTTATGTAAAAATTTAATCTACATTTCACAAAAATTAACTCAAAAATAATTTAGGATCATAGACCTAAATGTAAAAGGAAAAACTATAAAACTTCTAGAAGACAACATCGAAGAAAATCTAGGGGACCTTGGGTTTGAAGATAAGTTTTCAGATACAACCACAAAAGTGCAATACATAAAAGAAAAAAATGGACAAGTTAGACTTTACTGAAATTAAAAACTATGATATGCAAGACAGTTAGAAATAAAAGGACAAGCCACACTTCGGGAGAATATGCTTGCAAAACATCATCTGACAAAGTCCTTGAATCCCAAATAGAAAAAGAGCTCTTAAAATTCAACCATAAGTAAACAACCCAATTAGAAAATGGGCAAAAGATCTAAACAGACATTTCAACAGGGAAGACATGCAGATGATGAACAAGCATATGAACAGATGCTCAACACCACATGTTATGAGGGCACTGAAAGTGAAAACAACAATGAGATACCACCACACACCCGTTAGAATGGCTGAGCTCTGAAGGAAACCCGACAGCACTGAACTCTGGAGAGGATGCAAACAGGAACTCTCGGTCATTGCTAGTGGGAATGCAAAATGCTACAGTTCCCTCTGGGGGACAGTTCAGCAGTTTCTTACAAAGCTAAACATAGTTTTACTCTACGGTCCAGCAGTTGCACCCCCAGGTATTTACCAAATTGAACTGAAAACTTATGTCCATACAAAACCCGCACAATGATGTTTATGGCAGCTTTTTTCACAATTGCCAAAAACTGGAAGCATCCAAAGTGTCCTTCAATAGGTGAATGAATAAGCAAACTGCATTCCATATAACAGAATATTATTCAGCAATAAAACTACATGAGCTACAAAGTCATGAAAAGGCATGGAGGAAACTTAAATGCCCATTGCTAAGTGAAAAAAAGTTAGTTTGAAAAGGTTGCATGCTATATGATTCTAACAGTGTGACGTTCCGCAAAAGGGAAAACCACAGAGACATTAAAAATACCATTGATTGCCAGGGGCTTGGGGCAAGGGGCAGAAATAAATAGTTGAAGTACAGGATTTTTAGGGCAATAAAACTATTCTGCATGATGGTATAATGATGGATGCATGACATGCACTTATCAAAACCTATAAAACTGTACAAGGCAAAGAATCCATCTTAATGTAAAATATGGACTTTACTTAATAATAATATATCGATATTGGTTCATCAATTGAACCAATATATACAACACTAATAACAAATATACCACACTAATGTATGACGTTGATGAAAGAGGAAACTGGGAGGGAGGAAGTTATATGGAACTCTCTCAACTGTCTTCTCAATTCTCTAAATCTAAAACTGTGCTAAAGAATAAAGGTGACTGATTTTTTAAAAATACCTTACTGGCTTAAAACAATGGTTTCTTTGTCACTCAGACTCGTGTCCATGTCAGGGTGGCTGCCTTTTCCTCGCTGGAGACAGCCTGCCTGAAGGAGCCTCGCTCCCTTGAATATCACCAGGCACCATGGCAGAAAGAATGTAGAGAATCATGCAACGCTTCTCAAAGCTTTCCCCCAGAACACATACTCACACTTCACTGTGAGCAAGTCACTTAGCCACACCCACCTCCAAGGATTGAGTATGGAACTCGTACCGTGTGCCCAACAAAGAAGAATCGAAATACCAGTCACCAGTCCTAATGCCTACCACTCTCTGCTTCCTCGTTCATTGCCCGTGGCCCAACATCCCCACAGAGACACTTGTGCACAGCAAACCTCGGGGCCAGTGGGTCGGGAAACACTGGCTGCTCCGACACAGCGTCCCTGTGCGCCCACAGATCCCTGCCAGTGGCATTGCTCTACCTCAAGCAAGCTCCGTCTGCTTAATTGCTTCTTCACTCTGAAATCCCTGCAGAAAAACCTAGCTTTTTAGGGAAGATCTGCCTTGGCCTCATACCCTCAGTACCCATTTACAAGAGGGAAGAAGTCCGACGAGAGACAAAAGAAAGGCAGAGAGAAGTGTGACTCAAAAGGCCTTTAAAGGTAAAAAGATCAAGGATCCTGGCACCAGATTTCACTCCACCGAGCATTGCTCAGCAAGCTGTTCGACCCGTCTCTTCACCGGCTGCCACCAAAGCAGATGGCAGGGTACAAAAGGACACCTGACTTGTAAAGAATTATGAAGTTTTGTTCTGTTCATGGCGGCCAGGAATGCCTTGAGCATTCTAAAGCTGTGATAAGTGGAAGAAAAGGCATCACTAAGGACTACCTGAAGGGTGTATGACAAAAATTTAACTCTGGTCAGTTTAACACAAACAGAATGAGCTGGTCTGTACAACCAGGAAGTCCAAAGGGCAGGTCTCATTTCAGAAATGTCTAGATTCAGAGGTTGATTCGAACAATGTCACTAGTTCTCTCTCTCTCTCTCACCCTCTCTCTCTTTCTTGATTTTGCTTCTTCTGTGTTGATCTCATTCTCAGGTAACTTTCCCCATATGCCACAATATTGGCCACCTGTACCTATAAACATAGTATAAGTTCAATTTATGCCAGACAAGTAGTTCCTGCAGGGAGAGAGACAGACACAGAGGATACATCTGCCAGTGGTTCCAACAAAAGTATCTGAAGGAAGCTGACTGGTCCAGGCTAGCTCACATGGCCATCTTCGAACCAACAGCCATGACCACTGTATTCTGATCTCACTGATTCAAACATGGAACAGGCTTCTTGTTAGAAAAGGAATTTGTTTCTATAGGGGAGGAGAAAGAGGAGAGACCCATGCTATACAGCCTACCACAATGGGGAGACAGGCTCATGCAAGCACACATACACACACACTCAGACAGTCCGTATGTCCTTGAACTGCGCATCCTGCAGATGTCTCCAGGATGTGCGTTATGGCTCCAGAATGTCTCATGCTGAAGACGATAGCATTGCTCCTCCAGAGCTGCCGCCCTGCTCCCACCCTCCATGAAGGAGACACTTACTGTGGACACTTTCAGCCACTCGCTGGTTGAACACCTTTGTAACATTCATACCCGCCCCATTCCTCACTAGAGCCTGTGAGTACCTTAAAGAAAATGTTGGTCTGAACCTTTCTTTGCCTTCCATCATGTGGTCCAGGAACTGTCATTCGACCAGAGTTGAATGGATGCCTGAATCTACGGATCCATGGATAGACAGAACAAGGACTTTCTAAGAAAGTAAAAGACATGATCGCTGACTCCAGGATATTTTTATTTTGTCAAGAACAACTAGAACTAGGACAGAACAGATTTACAAATAAAAGCAGCAAACAAGCAGAAATTTGAAATTGCCCTCAGAGGATGCCAAGGAGAACCAAGCAAAGTCAGGTCTCCACAGTTATGGAGTTTATTTAGTGACAGCTTTTGCTTCTTGTCATGTGTGCTGAAATCCTAATCACTCTCAGTAACGTGATCCTCAAAGGAGGGGGCACACGGTGGATGCAGAGAGCTGCTTAGATTGAAGGGGCCCTCGGCACTTCAGTTAGTGCTGAGAAACAAGCCCTAGGGCTCTAATTCCTGCCGGGGTCTAGAACAGCAGAGGCTGCCTGCCTTCCCTGGCCACCAGTGTCCGGCTCATCTCAGCCGTCTTCCATCTGGGCACAGGGAATTTCTCCATTCGCAGAGAGCAGAAGTCCCTCCAATCCTTCCTCTTCTGACATATGCAGCCTGCACATTAGCATGGTAATGTCTCGTGCCATTAGTGAATAACGTGCTGAATAATTAGGCTATGAAAATCTAACGGCGGGGATTTTTGTTTTTTATTAGCAATTTTCCATCTTATTGTGTTCATTTCATCTCATGTCAGCCAGCTTTCTAAGTAAACAATGATCACAGACAGACATCAGTTCCCAGCATATTGTGCTGCCGTGGGTGACTTAACAGACCAGAAAATGGCTTAAGTTGCCTTTTGTCTTGCAGTCTCTGCCTTCTGTTGATGTCCCAATATCTGTAGTCTCTGGCCTGTGGCCCTGAAATATTCATTTCCTTTTTGTCTGTGTGTGTCTGCCTCTGCCTGTCTGTTCTCAGTCTATCTCCATGTCCATCCTTGCTTTTCTTCTTCCTCTTTCTGCCATCTTCTCTCCCATACCTTCTGTACCTCTCCCTGTGGTGATACTGTATTTGTCCAGAACCTTTGTCTACTTGAAGAATTTTCACATCCATCTTGCATTCTCTCTCCAGCCCCTTTATTTTCCCCATATACCTTCTTTCATTTCTTTCACGTTCCTCACAACTTATCTGCTTTTCTCTCCATTCAACTATCTCCTCATCATTCCTTCCTCCTCCCCCTCCTTCCACCCCCATTCTACTTAGCTCCTGAAATGCTATCTCACAGCCTTCCACCACCACCCCCCACAACTCATTGCTCCTTCCTGCTTGCAGAGATTTCTGGTTGACAGATGATTAATATTTGGCCCAACCATGTTGGAAAGTGTAATGCTTTTTCTGTGATATCCCCATAGTCATCAAACATCTGCAACTTTTTCCCAGAGCTGAGAAAAAGTTTTGTTACTTGGGATGTCACTACTATCCAAGTTACAAAAGCAGCTGCCAAGTCCCTGAGAAAGATGGTGGGGAGAGATACTGGCAGCATTTACTTGGGTCACCATATGGGACAGAGGTGGTAGGGGAGGGGTCATGCTAAACAAGGACCCTTCTTCCCTTCTTTTTCCTTTCTCTCTGACTCCAGGAGAGCATAAATCTGTATTCCTTCAAGGCTGGATAGTGCTTACTCAAATATCCAGGCCAAAGAACTGGAACAATGAGGTAATATCTACTTTTAAAAAGATATGGCCAAATGCCAATATCTCAAGTGTTTGATATATGCATCCACAGAAGGCCAATAGCTTGGCAGGCTGCCATCAGGGGCAGCAGTTTGATACAGGCCAAACCAATCCGTACTTTTGTAATTAACCCACAAAGCTACTCCTCCTGCTAAGAAGCATAAATACTATCTCTTTTATCTCACCCACCCTTGACTCCTCATCATTCAGTTACATTTCTCCACCCCTCCACTATAATGCCCAATGCATACATGACTATTCAACTTCTTTAAAAATCAACTGCTCTAACAGATGAGATTTTAGTCCCACGAAGCCTGACATGACTCTTGTGCAAAAAGAGGCCCAGAAACGGTACAAAGAGTTTTGAAAAGCACCAAGACCCAAGAGGATTTGACATTTTTGTGAACCTGTCATGTACCCAGAACTGTGTAGCAGAAAGTATAGAAGAAATAGTAGTTTCTGTGACCTCCAGAAAATGTTGACTAGACAATAGAATAAGACTAGGTGACTGTTAGATTGTGTGAAATGAGCTACACACATAATTGTACTTCAAAGGAGAAGTGGTTAATGTGGTTTCAGGAAGCCACTGGTGATTTAAGTCAGATTTGAAACATTCCTGAGTGGAGAAACAAAATAATCAAAGCACAAAGGTGGTGTGTGATCACAGGGTCTAGGGTCACGGAAAAGGCAGCCCTGCTGATGTGAACAGTAATTGCTACTGGGCAGCAGGAGGCCGCTGGGTGCTCACCGCTGTCATCTGGCACAGCTACCTAGCCGGCATCACCGCAGGGTTGGATCAGTAAGGCCATTATGTTTAGTTCACCGCAGACCGATCTTAGAATAAGAAATGGGCTAGTCGACCCTCGCTCCTGCCACACCTTCTTTATTTCAGCTCTCACCATCTGTCCACATCAATATCCTACATCAGATACACAAACACCCCCAATGCTGACTGCTGCACCAGCTAAAATCGCCAGCCACAGCCGACTTCTCCCAGCATTCAGCGCATCAGCATTCAGCACCACGGCCAGCGCCTGAGGCAGCAGAAGGGAGAGAAACCTGGAAGGGGCAGCAAGGAAAATATTTTCTCTGTATCCAGCCATGGGGGGCCCGGCTTTTTCTCTTCTTTCTGGTGCTTCTTTTCTATGGTCTACTCAAGGCCATGTATCTGGTTGTTCGTAAAGATTGTCTGTGTTATGTTAACATATTTACTGATGAACCAGTAGATGAAGAGAAAGAAAAACACCCCATCCCTTTACTACTACATACATAGCTCACTCCCCTCTCTAAGAAGCTGATTGCATTTGAAAACAACTACAAACTCCTTTCCACCCTCTGCCATTGGTGACTAAGAGAGCTTGGGCCTTCGAGACCTGATTTAGTCATTAATATGTTATCTCCCTGGCCTTTGTATTCGAATCTGAAAAATGGGGGGTGGGGCAGATTGGCAGTAAGGATAAATGAAATCATGCCTTCTCCACCACCAGAACTCCCTAAAGAAAGTATGATATGCATGCAAGGTTGTGTTAATTAATGACATATCCAGGTCCTTTCTCAAGTTTGGAACTAGTATTAAAAGGTAATGATTAACTGTTTCCTCTCCTCAAGTTTATACCAAGCAGCATGTCCTGGCATTAAAGGGATGATCTGCTCTCATTTTTATCTGGATTTTCACCATTTTCATTGGCTTCTTGATGCTAGGAGAAATGTTAAGTCAATTGGACCCAAGAATATAAATTGATTTCCCTGTTTGGTGATGCTCACTTATCTCTCTCTCTCTCCCTCTCTCTCTCTCTCTCTCTCCCTCTCTCTCTCTCTCTCTCTCCCCCTCTCTCTCTCCCTCTTTCCTCTCCCTCCCTCCCTCTCCACCCCCAACTCTCTGTTGAGTTGATACAGGCAACACCTCAACAGCTGCTGCCCCAACAGCCATAGCAGCAATAGGCAACAACAGCTTCAGCAGCTTCGGCAGCAGCAGTGAGCAGAGCATTAGGAGCTTTCCCTTCTCTTCATTTCAGGAAGTGAGAAAAGCTGTGCCAAGTGATGGGGAGGGGGCTGGCTGCTCTAGAATCTCAGCTCTCCTCCAAGAGCCTGGCACTGGGCACAAGAGTTGCCATGAGCACACATACCAACAGGGCAGCTTCCAGCTGGCATGAGGAGCTGTACCTTCAGCACTGTCGGGAAGAGCTGGGAAGGAGGGGCCAGAGCCAGCTTCTAGACAGAGCTGAGATGCAGCCTCTATAAGAGTGGGGAATCTCAAAACCATAAGGTGGCACCACGGAGTTGGACACAGTCTCTAGCAAGGGAATCCTTCTGTCCTTGAGACTTAGGGAGGGAGAATCCTTTCCTGAAGGTCACATAGTTGATGGAAAGAAAAGACCAACTTTCCCAAAGGACTCAGGCTCTGCTTCAGAAAGCTGGAAACAGAGATAGTCAGTAAATAACACAAGGCCCCGAGGTAAACAAATTCTCTGAACCCTCTGGGCACTGCCAACCTGAGCTGTACTTCCAGACAAAGCACCTAACCAACAGCACACGTCCTCACAGTGCATAGCATTTGGAGAATGTATTAGATTTGGAGAAGTCTCCTAGAAAAGGCTTTAAATGTAGATGCCTTCCACCCTATTGATGCACATCCTGTGGATGTGATCCCCAGCACCACTTTGGCTCAGGCAGCTGTTCCACACCTTTCCCCAACATCAGATCCCCAGGACTTTGGGCTCCAGGAGAGGTTTCCCAGTCCCTTTCCTGACCTAAATCTATCCAAGATGCCCCCTCCACTCTCCTAGAAGGTACTCTGCTAAAATGTCTGAGAAGCAGGCACCCAGAGCAAGGTGAAGGAAGGAGAACATGAAAGTGTCTCTGATAAACAAGCAGTGGCCCAAGACAGGCAGGAGTTAACAGTGAGCTCTGGAACCTAACAACTGAGGTCCAAGAGCTGGCTCCATTCCTACCAGCTGTGGATTCTTGCACACCTTACTTACCCTCTATGCCTCAGCTGCCCTATCCACAAATCAAAGACTGTAACAACAACATTGATGCCCCAGGAATGTTGAAGGGCTCAGGTGAGAGCATGCAGGCAGTGCCTAACAGGTGCTCGAGTGACTATGCAGAACAAATAGTACTATAATGGGAGGTGTGCACTTCCACAGGATTTTTGGAGGCCTGCAGTCAAGGCTGTGGTTTTGAAACATAGTGATATAGGGGACAAGCCCTTGCCATACCACTGGGGAAATTTGCTAAAAGAAATATGCCTGTGGACACACAACCCCAGCTGACTCGGGACTCCCATTCTGTTCCTGAATTGCCCCTTCTTTCTCCAGTCCTTTTTGAATGTCTTAAAGTCCTGGACCAGAGGAGCCCACAGGGTTTACATAAACTTTGGGGTCCTTGGTGAAATCAGACCCTTAAGAAAAGCACGCAGGAGATGCAGGTGGGTGACTCCTTTCCTTTACTCCCTCTCCCCCACAACTCTGCAGAGCCAGCATCTTCCTCCCCCAGGTCCCCAACACCTGTTGGTTTAAGCACCAAGTCTTCTCCCACACCCAGCCTTCCTTCCAACCTGGGATCCCCTCCCAAGCACATCCCTGCACCTGTATTTGTTAATCAAGCCGTGGAGGATGTAGTAATTGCCCAGCAGAAAACACGGGTGCAGATGTTAGGGAGTGCTGGGGCAAAAGTGCTAAATGAGATTCTTGTTTTCCAAACAGAGCCCGAGACTTAATTACAGCCTTTCCAAGTGCTTATTAAAAACCCTTATTTTTTTTTCTTATTGTTTTCCTGCATAGCGCATATTGAATCAGCCACTGCTGTTGTCTTGTTTTTGGAGTGTTCATAAAAAGAACCGATGTGGAAAATTGCTAACACAGATTGTACCCAAACAATATCTTCTCCCTTTGCTTTTCTTCCTGGTCGTTCTTCCTGCTGAATAATAACATCAGAGATTGTATTCAGCAGGCATCCTGGCTCTTTTCCAATGGCCAAAGGGGTCTTTTGCACACAGAGAGACCCCTTCTCTGCCTGCCCAGGAAGAGTGTGGACGCAACTCAGTTTGACCCTGAGGGCAGGAGGAGCAGAAAACCACATACTATTGGAAAGGGGAGGGGACAGGTGATCAGAAGACCTGGAATCAGAGACCAACGAGCCAAGACAGCAAGCATGGCCATGACCTTCCCTGACAGGTGGGCCATTGCTGGCCCAGGGAAGTGAAGTGATGGAGCCAAAACAAACTTTTATCCAGAAAGATCTGTGGGCTCTTCTTTGAGCCCATAAATTTCCTCATCAGAAAAGGGGATTGGCCCTGGCTGGGTAGTTGGAGAATGATCCTGTACACCAGAAGGTTGCAGGTTCCATTCCTGGTCAGGTCACATACCTAGGTTGCATGTTCGATCCCTGGCTGGGATGCATATGGGAGGCAACCGATTGATATTTTTCTCCCATATCAATGTCTCTCTCCCTCTTTCTCTAAAGTCAATAAAAACATATCCAGCCCTGGCTGGCGTAGCTCAGTGGATTGAGCACATGCTGCGAACCAAAGTGTTGCAGGTTCAATTCCCAGTCAGGGTACATGTCTGGGTTGCAGGCCATGACCCCCAGCAACCGCACATTGATGTTTCTCTCTCTCTATCTCCCTCCCTTCCCTCTCTAAAAATAAATAATAAAATCTTTAAAAAAATTTTAAAAACATATCCTTGGGTAAGGGTTTTTTTAAAAAGAAAAGGGTGTTGGTCTCTGGATGCCTTCTCATGTGGAATGTCCCATCTTGATAACCAGCTTCGTTCCCTGTGAGTCTCATCACTGCTCCAAGCAGACCAGGGCCAGGGTCACAGCTGGATGTGGTACCAACCCAGGTCCTCAAAATTTGAATTGCCCACTTACTTCTGAATGAAGCTGCCTTTCAAAAAACAAGCCTGTTTTCCAGGCCTTTCTCAGACAGTGCCTATGGGACAAGGTCCTAAGGATGGACCAGGGGTGAGAGATTAGACTCCTCCATGTGTCCTTGGGTCTCCATCAGAGTCACCCCTGCTCCCCTGTCCTGCTCCCCTCACTTGCTGCCACCATAGCCAGTGCTTGGTCTGGAGCTCAGCTTTTGAGGGAGCTGCAGCTCCTCACCCTGGGGCCTCTTCCCTCCCTGTGGCTCTGCTGACAGGAATGGGGACAGTCACAATTAGTGCCCATTTGGAGGAGCGGTGAGGACATGGAGGGAGTTTCTTATTGAACAACGTATAAAGTTCTATTCCTTCTTTCTGTTCCTGCTCCTTGCAATCCATCACCAGCAGCCAGCCTCCCATCTTCTACTGGCTGCCTCACCCCAAGGTGCCCTGTCAGGAAAACATGGGAGAGAAGGGAATGGGAGCTGGTCCCATTTGTCCCCGTTCTAGGTCAAAACCCCACTGAACACAGACTCTGGCTCCTGGTCCCTTCCAGCTGAGGAGAGGCCCTCTCTGCTTAAAGAATTGGGTGCAGGTCTTGGCCATGGGACTCCAGAGAACTCTTGATTTCCTCCTGAGCTTCCTCCTGAACTTCTGTCTCTGAATCCTAATTTTCAACCCTGCATGAGGGAGGGAGGGACCAGGGGAAGAGAAGGCCATTGGCAGATTCCCAGGACCCTCCACCACCACAGAGAGTGGTTGTCAGAAGTAGAACTCCAGGCACATACAAGCCCCCTGCACCAGGCATTGAGGACACTTCACCTCTTTGGGGCTGTGGACCCCCAGGAGCCTGGATGAAGTGTGGCCAGGCCAACAGCTCTGAACACGTGGCATTTTGCTGAGGCTCCCCAGGGCTAACCTCCCCAGCAGAATCATGGAACTTTGGAGAGAAAGACTGTGCCAGATCCTCAGACTGATTCTCTATTCCATTTCACCCTCTATCTCCAGAGTTGCAGAACTAAACACGGCACTTCCCAGACCGTCCTGTGGCTCAGCTCAAGCTCTGCCAATCACATTTCTGCCAGATGTGGACAGTGGCACCTGGATGACACCAAGTCTCTGCAGGGGATGTGTTCAGACAAGCAGGGCCAGGCAGACACAAGTATTGCTGGTGGCTGGTCTCCAGGGTCCATGGTCACATCACCAGCCTCACAGGTATGGGTGGCTGTGATGTTGACAACAGAGGAAACCATGACGTAACAGTTTCCTGACCTGTGTCCTTGCCTTCATCCTTTGGGCTCTTCCGGTGATTCTGTAAGGTCTCAGTCCTCTGTATAAAGCCTCTTTCTGCTTGAAATGCCCAGAGTGGGTTCTGTTTCCTGCCTTAAATGCTGACTGATACAGGGTCTCTAGAGGTCTTCATATCTGTCCTGTAGATGCAGCTCAGAGAAGTGAAGTGACTTCCAGAGCTGGGGCCAGACTCTGCCTTCCTCACTGTAACCCAGAGCTCACGCCAGTGGCAGGTGATGAGGAAAACAGCCATCCCTTAAAACTCCCTTTGCTTTCTCCCCCAACCCCTGCCTTCCCAGCCCCCACCTGTGGGTGCTGTGTGCATGTGAGTGAGCGTGCAAATGCTTGGGCTGGGCATGGCCATGTGTGTGCCCTGGCACACATCAACACAGTACATGCCAACACTGAGACCTTTTGTCCCTGGTGCCACCGAAAGCCCAAGTGTCTCGGCTGTCACCTTTGTACTGAGCCGCTATTAAAGTTCTTTCAGGGAACAAGCTTTCATTTCATGGGCAATTCCAAATCTCCATGCAGAGGAAATTGATGTTTTGCCAGGCATTTTCCCACTTGAGAGATGGTCAGAATTCATGGCAAGAACAGATAGAGACAATGTAAGTCAGCAGCTTAGAACAAATAAAACAGCGGAACTGATGGGAAGAGTCTCTGAAGGTGAAACAGCTGAAAACCTGTCTTCCTAAGGAGGCTGTTAACAGCCCGTCACCTGGGGCTAGGGGAGAGACCCACCAGCCAAAGACAAACTCAGAGACAGGGTGCCTCTGGGCTCCACTTGAGCTTGAGGAAGCTGTGGCCCAGCCTTTGGGGCTTGGATAGAGCTTCCTTCCAAGAACGGAAACCTTGGTCCACCTCAGAGAGATGACAATGGCCATTGGAACAGCAAACAGCAGGAGGGTATATGGAGGAAGGGGAGGAATGGAAGTAGGTCTAACCAGGGAGCAGTGTATTTGAACTTCAGAAGGTCCATTATTATTCTCCCCATCCTCCAGTTCTCCTTTTCTGAGTCCAAATGCATCCCATTATAAACATCCACCTGGCCTGCTTCCAGGAGATTCCCCAGTGCCACGGCCCGCCGGGACTCCAGCAGACGCGCTCACAGCCCAAGGGGCACCTTCCCATTGACGCGCCCCCATCCTCTCCGGACCCTCAAAGCTGATCTACAGTCCAGGCCTGCCTGTGAGAACACTTCCATCGGACTGTATCAAAATGAAAAAATGAAAGTAAAAGGATAAAAATGTTTTAAAAGGATAATGTAAAATATGTGTGTTTGTGTGTGTATGAGGTTGCCAACTGTTCTTTCTCAGAAAGAACAATCCTCTATACTGAGATGATTCCCTCCCTGGGAATAGTCTCTTTTCATGTTAAAATATTCTTTCTTTTATGAGTCAGTAATAATAGGAATGGTGACTCGATTGTTGTTGTTTTAAGGTGGTGCTTCTTTTCCTTTTCTTTTTTAGCATTCTTACTTGACAAAAGAATTCAACTCCCTTGTATTAGTCCCAGGTGGTTGGCTTGATTTTTATTTTTACTGGTCTGTGCAGTGTAGAGGCCAACAATTCACCTCCCACCCCGCTCCCCCTCACTGATGCAAGACGGATGCTGAGACCCAAGGTAGGTTCCACCCTTCTCTGCACTCAGGTGCCCACTTCCAGTCCCTTTATCACAAGGCAGCAGAGTAGCCAGAGCAACACTGGCCCTGCCATCTTCCTGAAAAAATGATGGGAACCTGAGACCCCATCACACACAGGGCAGGTTCCACCTTCCCACCTACCTATACCATCTTCTCCCAGATATAAACCAACAGCTTTGGCACAATCCATTGAAAGTCATATTAGTCATTGCCCCACGGAAGCTTCAAATTATACCAAGGGCTATTGGTGAGTGTGCAAGACATGAGTTCATCTCAAAACCAAGCCTGTCCTGTCTTAAGCAGGCTGTGGACCCTAAGTGAGTCTGGCGCCAGATCAGCAGATACAACACACCTATGAGGGGGCCACCTTTGCCTCTGCCCAAGCTCCCTGCCACCTGCAGGGTTCGTCTGCAGCTCCCGTCTGCCTCCAGCCTTGTCCCTGTTTGTAACTCAAACACCAAATCAGCCAAAGACTGAGCCACTCTGTGAGCTGCTCCCTCCTGAAACCACCAATGCCCAAGAGAGGCCCCAGTCATATGTGAGATGCAGCACCGGTCTCCACAGGCCCCTCCCAGACTGGGCTCCTCCATCGCCAGGTGACTGCAGGCTACAGGAATGGGCTTTGCATATAGAAGAGTCCCTGCTAACTGAGTTTTTCCCACCCTCACCCTGCAGCCAACACCACCAGAAGACTGCAGGGTCACCCAACTCATTCTTTTGTGCTTCTCCAGGGGGTAAATTAGGTCTTCTGGCCCCAACTTTTATGTCATATACATATAAATTCATTTAATGTATATTATTATTACTCCCATTTTACAGCTAGGAATCAGGCATAAAGAGATTAGTTAACTTGTCCAATGTCTCACAGCTTGTAGATGGGGGAGCCAGGATTTGAACCCAGTAGTCTGGCTCAAGAGCCCATGCTCTTAGCCTCTCGGTGCCACCTCTGTTTTTGGCATACAATGCACCATCTGGGACCCAGAGGCTTAGACAAGGTAGGACTCAGAAAGACAGAGATCAAGGACCTATTTTATGCCACAGCCCATGTGGGTCCTGCCACGGGACTTCTTAGGCTCTCAGGTCTGCAGAAGTAACCATGAAACTCTATGAAAGCTGTTAACCTGTTCCACAAAGCACACGATAAAACCCCTATTCATGTAACAGAGGCTTAACTGAGGTCACCAAGGGCATGATCCCAGGCAGAAGAGAGGAAGCACTAGAGAGATGTCAGGAAGATGAGGCAGAACCAACAAAAGAATCTGAAAAGAACATCCAGCAAAGAAGAAGTCCAGAAGGGAAGTTAAGTGTTTCCAAGAGGAGGGAGTGGTCTGCAGTGCCAGATGTTGCTGACCAGTCAAGATGAAGAGGAAGTCCAGGCCATGGGACTTCGCTGACATGCTGTCACTGTCTCACCGTGGGCCCTTGGATGAGCCCACTTAATGCTCCAGGTGCCAATCTCTCCACTTGTCCAATGGGGGTAAGACTACCTCTCTCTTTGGGTGGTGTGATGAGCTACTGGAAAAGGAAGTAATTTCAAGCATCTGGCACTGCACCTGGCCATAGCAAGCACAACAATAGTGATGAAGAAGTAGTGTAAGTAGCGTTAGATATTCAGCTAGTTCCTCTCCCCTTTTACTCTTCTCAGAGCAATAGGAAGAAAAGGAGGAGAGAGGCAAGTTCCCTGTGAGTAGGGAGTGGGAAGAGATTTGGAGGACTTTGGGGGACTCAAGGCAGTCTCTGTTTCTTTTTCCCAGGCTTCAAAACATTGTTCGGAAGCCTTCCCAGCAGGATGCCACCCTCAAAGGGGGCTGATGACCATCAGGGGACCAGGGAAGTATAACCATGGGGAGAACGCCAGCAGCGCCCAGGAACCTCACCAGTACTGGCTTTCCAGCAGCAGAGCAGAGTCACAAATAGAGTAAAGAGTAAAGGAGACACCCGGGGTGTGGAGGGAGGGGGAGGGAGGAGCGATTCCCTGGACTTTGTCCTGGAAGTCCACCACTGCGGCAGCAGAGGACACAAGGAGACCTCACAGAGCCCAGAGCCCAGTGTGGTACGATGACAGTATCAGTGGGCAGCACTGAGGAGCCCTTTATAGATTCACCGGCCCCACCCAGGAAACTCTCTCCAGGTCTCCGGTGACATTGGTCATCTGTCTGCCATCTGCCTGCTGCCTGTCCCTTGCAGCTTCAGCACCCTCCTTGCCCCTCAGATCCCAGATCTCGGACCGCCATATGTATCCCACAGGTCTGGTAGGGCCCAGGCCCATTCTCCATGGTGTCAATCACATCTGGTCTCCATAGTTACCAGGCCCCTCCCAACAGCTCCCACCAGGTCAGCCCTTAGCCCCGCCTCCTCCAGGGCTGCCTGGCCTCCCCCACCTGTTGTACAGAGGGATGTTGCTAGGCTCCCAGGAACAACTCCCTGAGCTCAGGAGTTAGGGTGGGCTCAAAACCAAAACCCCTTTGCCCATCACAGCATTTTGCCTTTATCACCTCAGATCTGCAAGGCCAAACCCCAACTTGCTCTGGGTTGCCATGGCAACTCGTTTCACAATCACATATGCCCTGACCCTAGAGCTAGGGAACTAGGGTCTGTGCCTCTGAATCTTTGGGGTGGCCTCAGTGCAGAAAGCTGAGGCAAGAGCACAGGTGGGCACAGGTGCTGGGACTGTTGAGGTTGATTTGTTTGTTTTATTACTTCTACAATTTTTTAAAAAATGGTGTAAGCAAAAAAGAAAAAAACCACAAGAGTTCTCTCAAATTTGCCCATTTTTTTTCTGGTCCTGTCTGGCACAAGCACAGTCCAGGCCACCAACTTCTCTACCCTGCACTGGGCAGAGGGCAGACAGGACCAGGAAACCATGGGGGCAGTCTCCTAACTGATCTCCATGAGTCCAGGACCAGCTCTACAATCCCTCCCCAGCCACAGCCACAGGTTGTTTTGTAATTTGGAAATGGGTTATACTAGCCCCTGCTGGACACTCTCTAGAAACTGCCTGTTGCCTTCATGATCAAGTGCCCTCCTGAGACCAGACCATGATCAGGCTCTGGTCACTGCTTCAGTCTCCGCCATCCCATCAACCCTGACCCCCCCCAACCCTGCCCTGCTGTCTATGACCTAGTCACCCTGAACGTCTGTAACCCCTCAAATGTGCCTTTCTCTGCCCTCTGCGCCTCTGCACACGCTGTTCCCTTTGCCTAGGCTGCTCACCCCCTCTGTCCAGCTAACCTGTATTCAGCCTTCAGGGCTCAGCTTAGGTACCACTTATTCCAGAAAGCCTTCCTTGGGAACCACCTCCCAACTAAGCTGGGGGCCCCTGCATTCTCTCCCATGCGTCATCCTGTCCCTTTGAGGCTGCCTCACATGTATTAGCCGGTCTTCCTCCCACCCAGCTCTAAGCTCCCAGGAGGCAGAGATGACTATCTTTGTTCACATCTGTAATCCTCACATTGAGCCCCTTGCAGGACACGAGGCAGGGAATTCAATGTCGGAATGAATGAATGAATCAATCAATCAATCAAATGAAGATGGGAGGGGAAATTCCGCATGTGTGACTGTGAGCATATCACTTCAACTACAAAAAGTGACTGTAAGTTTGCTGAATGCTACTTGTTCACTTGCATCGGCTTGCATGATTACAGCTAAGACCCCGCCCTGAAACAATAGTCACAAAGAGCCCTCACTACATTCTTACATTCTAGGAACTTTCAGGAAGGCCTGGTCTCCCACCACCACTGTCACACGCCCTCCCCAACCCAGTTATGTAGGCAGGAGACAAGAGAGGAGTCAAGATCATGTTCAGAAATGTGGTGTTACAGGCCCGAGGGGAGTGTACTGTGGAGTTTCCCTCCTTTCCCCATGGAAAATGCATCCCGGAATCAGAGCCAAGTAAAGGCAGCTCTAACGAATCCTCTGTAGAGACCAACCGGAAATGCCTGCAAGAAGGAGATGCTGGCGCTCACCCAGCCCAGCAGGGGGCAGTGAGTGGGCCCGGTCAGGCTCTGGTCTGTTCAGACATACATCCCTTCTGCTGACCCCCCAACCAGGGCGGGGACAAGCCTACAGCGCACTCTTACTGCACCGCTAAGTAAAAAGCTTCCCGCAGGGGTTTATGTAACCCATTTCCCAGTTACCAAACAACCCACGGCTCTGGGTGGGGAATGAATTGCAGGGGCCAGTCCTGGAGTCAGGGAGATTAGTTAGGAGACTGCCCCCACATTTTCCGGGTGCTGTCTGCCCTGAACCTGGTCCCGGGGAGAGAAGTTCACGGCCTGGACTGGGCTCATGACAGGCAGGCCCAGAGAAAAGCAGGCAGATTCAAGGGAAACCTTGTTTCTCATCCGCTTACGCGGCTCCGCACCCAGCAGCACTGCAGCATCACGCTCCAAGCGGAAGGCAAGGAGGAGCGCTGACGCGGGTGGATGGTGGAGATAGGAATTCCAAACCCGACCCGACCCGACCCGGCTGCCTTTAATTCCTTAAAGGGGCCAGAAAGCCAGGGCCGTCTGCAATACAATTAGGGAATGGGAGTTTCCCTGGTTTCTTCGTCTCTCTCTCAGTGCAGACCCATCAGGAGAGAGGACAGTCTGAGCACCACCAGGGTCTGGAGGAATAAGGGCACTGGGGAGTGTTTCCAAGAAAAGTTCCTCCCAAGGTCTGGAGCAGAGAAGCCCCACCTCTTCCTCTCTCTGCCCTGTGGCTCCCCCTCCTCACGTTATTTCGGTTATAAAATATTCAGCACCTGGATAAAGTTCAGCATTAAGGGCAGCTGTGCAAATGCCGAATCCACACCAACTGCTGCGTGCAGATGACCAGAAAAGAAGATAGGATGGGCACAACTTCTCTCCAGGGCGTTTTCCCCCATCACTCATTCACATGGGTGCTTTGGCATCCTGAACGCACAGCACGCAGGCAAAGGCAAAACAAGCCTGACTGAGCCGGCGCACACAGCAGCCCCGGCTCTCCCAGGCGTCAGACAGGAACGCAGCTCATGGCCCTGGATCTTGAAATCATATTCCTGCCCCAGCAGCCTCCACAGCCAGCCCCAATCCAAGAGGAAAATTTCATTCCCTTTTGGTTCCTAAAGTCATCTGCTTTTCTCTCTCCCCTCTTCCTCTCCACCGCCGCCAGCTCCTTCAGCCTAAGTATTTATGACGTCATAACTCATTAACATTCCTCCTAGGACGTCTTTAATAAACATGCTGAGGGGGAAAGCCTCTGTTTGAATATTAAATGTGAAATTTATAAGACACATAATCCTCCTAATTAAGTTGAATTTAGCCTTGGGCATTAGTTTAAGAAAAAGAGAGAGCGTGGAAAAGGAAGCGGTGGCCAATAAAAAGCCCGCGGACCTGAAAGCACAGCGCGGCCTTTGTAAATTCCAGCAATCTCATCCTCTGCTCCTTGAGACCTACAGCCCCACAGCGTCTCCAGGGTCAAAGCCAGATAGGCAGGCCGGGCTCGGAAGGGTTCGGTCTTCCACTCTCCCTGCTCTCTGCACGCAGGCCAGACTCCAGTGACTGACGTCTCGCCAGAGAGACGGGACCTCTATCGTCTGCGGGGGTGCCCAGTCCACAGCCCACGGGCCTCCTGCGGCCCAGGATGGCTATGAATGTGGCCCAACACTAAATCGAAAATTTACTTAAAACATTATGAGATTTTGTTTTTGTTTTTGTTAGTGTTTGTGTATGTAATGTGTAGCCCAAGACAACTCTTCTTCCAGGGTAGCCCAGAGACACCCAACGGTTGGACACCCCTGAATTCTAGAGCATTTGCAGGGGGGCCTGGCCTTGCAACCCTCATCCCATGGCCTCAGGCCCCAGGCCAGGCCATCCTGTCCAGGGCCGGGCTCCAGGGCACTCACTCTCCATGCTTCCTCTCCACGGAGTAGTAGGGCTCCCTTGGGGTTCTGTAGTTCTGAGTCGCAGCATTTCACAGTGGAATTTTCCCAGAGCATTGTCTGGGGTTAAGGCCTGCTCTTCCCCGGGCTTTGTAATGTCTTCTAGAGGAATGTGCCTCCCCTGGTCGCTGCTCCCCACACCTTACACATCTCCCAGGACAGCGTGCTGCCTGCTCTTCCTCCTGGAAAGGGTCGTGGCCTGTGTCATCACTCTCTTATGTAGGTCTTTTATTTCCTGAGGCCCCATGACACGCCCAGTCATCTTTCAAATTCTGCAAGGAACACCAGAATAAAATAGGTCCTGTCCTCTGAGAGCCGGCTGTCCTCAGGCTGCCTCCAGAGTGGGGAAAACCGGTGGCCAGTTATGCCAGGACTCAGGGCTACTGGGTCCTGTGGGAGGGGTATCCACAGGAGGGCTGGAGAGAAGACTTGTAAAGGACAGGCCCAGAGCAGGGGCCTGGATGTCTGGCTCCAAGAGCGGTGCTGATGGAATTCAGTGCAAAGGCTCCGGAGGAGTTAGGGGAAGGCTTCCAGGTGCAGGAAGAAGTTGAGCAGAATGTGCATGGGGTGAGGCGGGGTGGGGTGGGGGGCAGTACGGGAGGACCTGGAGAGACAAAGGGACGGAGGCATTCCCAGCAGGGTCAGCTGGTGCACAGGGAGAAACCGGAAGCAACTATGATCCGATCAGCTCTCTCCAGGGTAAGGTTATGTCCCAGACCGGGATGTACCTGGGGCCAAGGGGCAGGGCAGAAAGGACAGGAATAGTCTTCCTTCTTGCATCTGCCAGTGCTTCAGTCACTGCTAGAGAAGGGGCATCCTTCTTTGGAAAGACAAGCCTTTGCCTACCTGTGCCCTCACGTGACATTTTTGGCCTGGCAGCTGCCTTCCTGGAATCGATGGGAAGCGGTTGCTTGTGCATGCCAGCTCTCTCGCTGGTAATGGGGAGTAAACAGCCTCCGGCCCTTTCTGTGAAGGAGACAAGCAGAAAAGTGCTCTGAATCCCAAATGGAAAAACATGAGAATGGGCTTCCTTGAGGCAGAGAAGGGGGTGGTCAGCTGCCTCTGCTCCCGGGATATGGGGTCCAGGAGGCTCCTTGCTGCTAAAGGCAGGTGGGGCAGGTGACGCTGCTGCGCTCAGAACACACCAGGGGAACAGAGGAGCTCCTGCCATCTCAGGAGTGGGTGCCAGTGAGGTCAGCTCGGGTAAGGGCTTGGAGCTGTTGGAACCCACAGAAAATAGGACAGATTTCTCAGGGCAGCAGAGTAAGCAGGATCTGGTCTGCGATAGGCTGGCTTTGAATAGCTGCACCCAGGCTCCAGGAGCTGAACCTCCTTTGCACAAGACTTACAGAAGGATGCTTCTTTTCTACCTCATGCACCTGTCGCAGCCACCCTGATGCAGACTGGGTGAAGAGTGGAATCAGCGGTATGGCCCCAGCAGTGCTTTATAAACATGCACAGAAGAAACTGGCGGAAAACACATCTAAGTGTTTACAGTGGTTGTTGCTAGGTCATGGACACGTGGGTGATTTTTAGGTATCTTCCCCATCAACCCTCCCCCTTTAATTATTATTCTTAAGAGTCTCTATAGTACAAATCCTTAAGCCTGCAGGCTCTTGTTGCATTTTAAATGACCAGTCTGAAAGCATGTTGTCAATAACGTCTAAGAGAGGGTGAGGAGCAGACAGACGTAGGCTGTGACCGCAGGAAGCAGCTCCAGACAGACCCGCAAGAGACAGAAGGCTGCTGGCTGGACACGGGGTTAGCTGGTCAATACTGTTGGATCTGGGCCCAGAGCTCTGTCTGAGACTGCAGGGGGAAATCGTGCCAAAAAAGGAAGGCTTTGTAGAGAATGGGGAGGAACCAGGAAGGCCAAGAAAGCAAAACACTGATCTCAAGAAATTCCACTCTGTCTAGGAAGCAGCAGGGGGACGTGCAGAAGAGTGGACTACACCTGGACCTGGTGGGGGACACAGCAATTAGCCCTGGGAAAAGAGAGTGGAATTTGGGGGTTGGACGGCCTGAGGCAGAGCGGAGCCTTTCTCAAGTTCATCTGTCACGGACATGCTCATTTCAGCTGGGCTCTGAGGGGAGCCAGCAGAGACACCCAAGCCCTTCTGGCATTTCCTCCAATATGTTTGCTGATGTACTCAGGGAATTGGATTTTAGACTCCTGAGTGGGAAAGGGCTGGGATAATAGGATTAAAGCACTTCCTGTGCCTCAGAAACACACACACACACACACACACACACACACACACACACATACACACACACAATCGCAGCAGGAAGGTGAGCTCCTGAAGGAGCAGTCTCTGAGCAGCTATGGAGTCCCCTTCCCCAGAGACACTCCATGGGGGACACATGAGCTGCCACATTCCAAAGCTGTGGCCTGTGCAGTGAACCTACAGGGCTCCTGGCCCCTCTCGGCATCCTCTTCTTCATCTTACAGCGCCCAAGAAGCAGCTCTACAGTGGCAGTGGGGGGAGTGGGGAGGCGACACCTGAGTTCTCACTCACCACCTACCGACCTGGTACCACAGAGCTGACTTGGCTGGACCAGTGGCACCCACGTAGATGAGCTTGCCCACAACCCCTTCACCACCAGAGTTGGCATGGATGCTACAAAGCTTTGCATTCATTCATCCTACAGATTTTTATTGAGTAGCTAGTAACCCACACAGTGACAAAAAAGGTCACTGCTTCCACTGAGCCTATATCCTGGTGGGAGACAGAAAAAACAAAATAAGCAAAGAAGTGGGCAAAATCGTTCTCCCCAGCCTCTTAAGGTTAGAGTGTCCCAGGGCTCAGCCCTTGGGCCTGTTCTCTGCTCTCCTCCCCTCTCTCGCCCCGTCCTCACCTCTCCTCCAACCACACACTGATGACTCCCACACATGCATCTAGACTAGGTGTCTGCCCTGCACTCAGACTCACATCCAAACTTCTACCTACTATCTCAGCTGGGGTGCATGTGTATGTGTGTGAATGCACATGTATAAAACCTTAAATTTAAGCCCTGGCTGGCATAGCTCAGTGGATTGAGCGCGGGCTGGGAACCAAAGTGTCCCAGGTTCGATTCCCAGCTAGGGTACATTCCTGGGTTGCAGGCCATAACCCCCAGCAACTGCACATTGATGTCTCTCTCTCTCTCTCTCTCTCTCTCTCTCCCTCCCTAAAAATAAATAAATAAAATTTTTAAAAAAAAACAAAAAACTTAAATTGAACATATTCAAAACCGAGCTCTAATCTTCTGCCCCCCCCCCAACCTCAAATTGCCCCCCCACATAAATCCCCCCATCTCAGTTCATGACAACACAAGCCTTCCAGTTCCCCAAGCCTACAACCTTGAAGTTGTCCTTGACTACTCTTTTTTCCTAACACCCCCTATCTGATGTGTCAAGAAATCCCTGCAGGAGTTGTGTAGATTCTACCTACAGAGTACAATCAGAATCCAACCACTTCTACCCACTTTGCCCAGTATGTCAGCACCTTCTCTCACCTGGATCATTGCAATGGATGCCCAGATGGCCTCTGGGCTTCCAACCCTGCTCATACAGTTAGTTCTCAACGCAGCAGCCAGAAGGACCAAGATGGTGGGCATCGCATCACAGGAATTGCCCAGAATAGTCACTTGTAAATGGCCAAGTGTAAACTGGGAGGGCCTGGGGGTGGTCCACTAAATCCATCTCATGGAGTAGAATAAACCCTAAAGAAAGTACTCCTGCTTTAGCGACAAGCAGAAAGAGTTCTGTTCCCCTACCCCCTTCCCACACCGCCTCCCCAAGCAAATTACACAGGAAGCAGGGTGGAGCCCAGAGAAAGGAGGCATGGCAGGAAGGCCTGGATACAAGGGAGCCTACACCCACCTGTGGTCTGACTTGATTTCCAGGACCTGGAGCTCTACAGAGGGGTTAGGGCCAAACCCTATCATTGCAGCCAATAGTGCACATCGGTAGGTTGTATCATCCACATATATGAGTATCTCCCTGCAGAACCAGCAGGACAGGAGTACAGAGTTGGGCATCTGGCTGGCTCCTCTTGCAGTTATGACTAATGCCTGCAATATCAGGCATGCTGTATGTTTGGCCAGCCTGCCTATCTAATTAGAAAACTAGACGATGGGGAACAATCTGTGGTCTCTAATTGTCTGACAGTCATGCCACATCCATTTGCATTGGTTTAAGTTCCCCTCTGAAGCCCCAAATGCAAATATACAGACGCTATAACCCACAGCTCCCAGGAGCCTGTCTGTCTCTGAGTTAGAAGGAGCCTCCCATGTCCACTCTCAACACCATCCACAGAGAAGACTCTATGTTGCTTTGTCCCTTCTTTCAGCAGTAAAGCTCAGCCCTACCTCCCCACACCACACCCCCAATTTCTCCACCGTCCAGTTGGTGCCTCGAACAACAGTGTGTGATCAATACCATCTCATCCAGAAGCAGCCTGAAAATCCTCTCTTGAGCGTCCTGAAGATGACATGTGGGGAGAGGACTGTGTCTGCTGACTGCTCGCTCTGTTTTCCCTCAAATCTCCACTCTGGCTGCCTTGGAAGTCTCTAACTCCCACATTGTTTGCCAATTAATCAGTGATGCCTGGCAGAGCCTCAGTACTAGAAGCTCTAGGATGTAGCCTCACTCGGTTCGAGGGGGGTGGGAACCCCCTAGAAGGGAGCTGCAGGAGGACAGGAAGTTCTTTGAGTGCCGTCTCCCAAGGCCTTTGGGACCCACTCCTAAAGACAGCTTTAATTATTTACCCAGAGGACAGTGCCCTTCTAACACACCCTGTGTGTACATGTGTGTTCCATGTGTTCACACCAGTAGGAGAGGGAGATGAAGCACCGATGCCAATAGTGTTTGATGCATTCATGCTGCACTGGGAGGCAATTAGTCTACGACTGTGGAAGAAAAGTGTCCACGTGCAGACTTGGCCCAGGACAGAAGTCACCAAAATGGAAGGAAACAACCTTGCTAGCCACCTGGTGCCAAAGTTAGTTTGGATGCAGAGAAAGCCTTAACACTCACAGAGTCGGAAGAAACTTCTTCTGGACAAACAAGAGCACTCTAATCAGGTGTCTGCTTGAGAACAACTTTTAGATTGGCTGAGGCATTTGATGTATCGTTGTTCACAAGTGAGCACGGACTTGAGAGAGCAGCAAATGGTGTGCTCCAAGGAAACTTCCCATTTCCTCATTCTTTAAAACAATTATTGGTGCTTTATATCTAGGCATGAGAAATATAAAGGTAAATATAGTAAGGCCTTCACTACTTTCAGTCTCCAAAAGCATCACTCAAAACTTTTTAGAAATACACATTAGAATCAGACACTGAACACATGTAGCTGCTCCCTAAAGAAGGAATGGATTGACATCAATTTCCAGCAAGGCAGCAGACGAGATAGCTGAAAAACCTCCTGTTAACCCAATACTTAGAAGTGCTAGATAAAATAGAGCAAATGTCCTTTAAATGCTTGGCTGTTCTCATAAGAAAGCAAGGGAAGTGTCTAGAGGCAAAAAAAAAAAGAAAAAAAATAGTGGTGCTGAGGCTATGGCTGCACTTGGAGCACTTGCTGGTCTTGATTAAAAGAAAACCAAAGAAACTGGGGTTTGACTAGCCATGTAGGGACAAGAGACAAAGTCATGGGTCTGGATGAAGTAGGAAACCACACCTGAAAAATCACGACACTTGGAGAACTATGGTCTCCATGCAAGGAATGACTAAAAAATTTATATATATGTACACATACTGTTCAAAGGCACAGTCAAGGCTGAGAACAGGTAGCTTTTCATCGATGGACAGTTCATCCCCATCTTCTAGGAACAAGATCCTGCCAGTATCAAATTGGCTGATGCTGGTGCTGAATATGCTGTGGAGACAGCTGGTGTCTTCACTACCATGGCAAAGGGTGGAACGAAGAGAGTCATCATCTCCACCTCTTATGCAGATGCCCCTATGTTTGTGATGGGTGTGAACCATGACAAGTATAACAACTCCCTGAAGATTGTCCACAATGCCTCCTGAACCACCAACTGCTTGGTCCCTCTGATCAAGGTCATCCATGACAACTTTGGCATCAATGTAGGGACTCCATAGTCCATGCCATCGCTGCCACCCAGGAGACCATGGGTGGCCCCTCTGGCAAGCTGTGGCATGATGGCCAAGGGGCTGCTTAGAACATCATCCCTGCTTCTCATGGTGCTGCCAAGGCTATGGGCAAGTTCATCCCCAAGCTGAATGGGAAGCTCACTGGCATAGCCTTCCCTGTTCCCACCCTCAATGTGTCGGTAGTGGATCTGAACTGCCACCTGCAGAAAGCTACCAAATATGATGACATCAAGGAGGCAGTGAAGCAAGCATCAAAGGGCCCCTAAAGGGAATCCTGGTCTACACCAGGGACCAGGTTGTCTCCTGCAACTTTAATAGTGACACCCACTCCTCTACCTTCGATGCTGGGGCTGACATATGTCAAGCTCATTTTCCGGTATGACAATGAATTTGGCTACAGCAACAGGGTGGTAGACTTCACGGTCCACGTGGCCTCCAAGGAGTAAGAGCTCCCAGTGCCAAGAAGAGATGCCTTCAGCTTTTGGGGGGTCCTTGCTCCAAATCAGATTCCCCCAACATACTGAGAATCCCTTGACCTCCAGAGTTTCCACCCCAGGCCTCTTGAAGAAGGGGAGGGGCTTGGGGACTCCTACTTTGTCATGTACTAAGTTCATTGCACCTCCAAAAAAGAGAGAGAATTTATAACCACAGGCCTGCCCTGCACTGTCTGCATAGTCTTAGAACCTCCTGACCGAGAAAGTCACATAGAACTGGCCCCTCTGGTAATAGCCTCAGCACATGACAGAAACCAACATAAGGTACCTCTAGAAGGGCACACCCTCATACACGTTGCACTGAAAAGCACTGAGAAAGCTCCAGGAAATAAAATCCGATCGGCCCAATTTACAAATCACAAGACCCAAGTGGGAGTCATCGGAAACAAGAAACAGCAGAATCAGACCCACGGGAGCTTTAGTTCATAGTGGTATTTGATACAGACTATAAAATAAAAATTCAGATTCATTTACTTTATTTTTTATAAATACTTTTATTTTTTATTTATTTTTTTATCCTCATCTGAGTACATTTTTTCATTGTTTTAAGAGAGAGAGAGGGAGAGAGAGACATCAGTGTGAGAGAGAAACATCGACTGGTTGACTCTTCATACACACCCCAACCAGGGATCAAATCTGTAATCTGGGTATGTGCCCTGACGAGGAATTGAACCCATGGCCCTTTGGTCTATGGAACAGCACTCCAACCAACTGAGAGCCACTTCAGTCAGGGCTCAAATTCACTTATAATATAAAGGAAAGAATCAAAACTAGAAAGCAACAAGATAAAAATAGTAGTATGGGATTTCTATAAATAAATAACAGTAATTAGATTTAAAACTGAATAAAATCTACTGTTTGTAGTAGAAGAATTTGTAAGAAATTTGTATTTTTTTTTCTCCTAAAACAGATAAAAGCTAAAGCTAGGTAAAATTTTTTAAAATTGTCTTTAAACAACTCTCAAAGAGTTGACAACTAAGGAATTATCAGGCCAAAATCTACATGGTGGAGAAAATCAAGAATCCTGAAGTTACGTTTGCCCTGAGGGCATTTGCCAAAATAAAAGAACTTGAACCTTAAGTTTACTTAGCCTCAAGAGGCTTAGGAGATAAAGGACAAACCCCAAGACCTGCCCATCCTAGAGATTCTAATAATGGACCTCTTCCCATAAGTCTGGAAATACAAAAGGCTATACCCTCAAGGTAAGTATTCACATAATAGACATAAGCCCCGCCCACCTTCACCCTCCAGGAGACCATGCAGAACGTTGCCTTGGCACAGAGAGAAGGGAAACAACAACAACAACAAATCTATTACTGAAATGCTATAACCACAGGTCAGATTTGCAGCCCACTTGGATGGCTCAAATGACCTCAAACAATCAATTCAGCCGGCAGAGGTTAGCAACTGTAGGACCCTAAGCACATAAAAGAAGAAAACAAAATCTCCTCTGAAAGAATAGACCTTTATCCTAAGCCTCAAATAAATACCACAAATAATTACCCATGAAAAAACGTGTGGTTTATATTAAAAAATGAGCAAGCACACAAGGGAGCAAAGCACCGTGCATAAAAACAAGGGGAAAAAAAGTAGCAGAAGCATCGTATATTGAAATTATAGTTACATTATACAAAAAAAATATGTATTATATAAATAAATAAAAGACAAGCTTGCAAAAATCCAAAAGCTAACAGAAAACTATTTTCCAAAAGCAGATCTGAAATAGAACCAAATTAGAATTCTAGAATTAACGATAAATTAGAGTTAAAAACTCAGTGGATGGATTTAACAGCAGTGTCGACAGTCTGAACAGAGAACTGGTCAAGTAGAAGATAACTCCATGGAAAAAAAGGGGTAGAGACAGGAAAATTTACAGAAAAAGAAATGGAAGGACTTTAGCCTTCTGCTTAGCATCTTAGAAAGTCACAAAAAAAGCATCATTCCCATGCTTACAACTGAAAATTACCAGGGAACCTGAAAATTGACTATTTTTGTTGAGCCTATCAAAGAGTTGAGACCACAGGGCACTGGAGGCTGGGGAGGCAGGGAGAGCCTGGTAAAAGGGCACAAACTTTTAGCTTTAAGACGAATAAAATCTGAAGATCTAATGCATAACATGATGACTAAGTTGATAATACTGTGCTGTATAACCAAAAATTTGCCAAGAAAGCAGAACTTAAATATTCTCACACTAGGCCCTGGCTGGCATAGCTCAGAGCGCGGGCTGGGAACCAAAGTATCCCAGGTTCGATTCCCAGCCAGGGTACATTCCTGGATTGCAGGCCATAACCCCCAGCAACTGCATATTGATGTCTCTCTCTCTCTCTCTCTCTCTCTCTCTCTCTCCCTCCCTTCCCTCCCTAAAAATAAATAAATAAAATCTTTAAAAAAAATATTCTCACACATACACAAAAAAAGGTAATTATATGAGGTGATGGATGTTAATTAGCTCCAATGAGGGAATCCTTCCACAATGCACATGAATATCAAATTGTCACATTATGCATTTTATATGTATTACAATTTTATTTGTCAGTTATACCTCAACAAAAACTACAAAAGTATTTTTAAATAAAATAATTTTAAAGAAAAATAATTTTGACAATGAGAACACTACAAATCAGAGTTTCTAGAAACTACACCAGAGAAACTTTTCTAGTCTTAAATGCATATAAGAAGAGGGGATGGAAAACTTTATACAACCACAAAATTGAGAGACTAAATAAAATGAACCATTTTCTAGCAAAACTTACAAAAACTAACCCAATAAAAATAGAATACACACTGTTAAAGCAATCAAATCACTGGTAAAAACTCATAAGGGGTAGGGGATGGAGGAATCCCTGGGCCAGACTGTTTCATAAGCATATTCTACTGCACCAAATGCTCCTCACACCTGTCAGAATTGCTGTCAACAGTAAATCAACCAACAAGTGCTGGCAAGGATGTGGAGAAAAGGGAACCCTAGTGCACTGTTTGTGGGAATGCAGACTGGAGCAGCCACGGTGGAAAGCAGTATGGAGTTAGCTCAAAAAATTAAAACTGGGCCTGCCTTATGACCCAGTGATTCTCCTTCTGGAAATTTATCCAAAGAAACCCAAAACACTAATTCAAAAGTATATAAACACCCCTGTGTTCACTGCAGCATTATTGGCAATAGCCAAAACATGGAAGCAGCCCAAGTGTCCCTCAGTAAATGAGTGGATAAAATGACCGTGGGACATTTACACAATGGAATACTACTCAGCCATAAAAAAGAAGAAAATTTTACCCTTTGTGGAAGCATGGGTGGACCTGGACAGCATTATGCTAAGTGAAATAAGCCAAAGAAAGACAAATGCCACATAATTTCATCATATGTGGAATCTAATAAACAAACGGAACTAACAAGCAAACTAAAGCCAGACTCATAGATAGAGAGCAGGCTGACAACTTGTGGGAGGGGCGCAGGGGGGCGTGGAGGGATCAAGCAAAAAAGAAAAAGGACTCAGGGATATGGACAATAGTCTGGTGATTGTGGTGGGGGGAGGTGGGAGGGAGGTGGAAGAGGGTATAAAGGGGATAAATGGTAATGGAAAAAATAAATATTAAAAAAAGAAAGAAACGTTTTCAATTTTACTGAAATAGTTCAAAGAGGAAAAAAAGAATAAAACTCATCAACTTATGAGGCTTCCAAAACTTTGATTCCAAAATCAAATGAGAATAATGTCAGGAGACACTTAGGGCTAAACTCGTTCATGAAAAACAGATATAAAAATGTTAAATAAAATTTTAACAAACTGAGTCAATTAATGTTTAAAATCATAATATATTACCACCATGTAAGATTTATCTCGAAAAGATGAGGAAACCTCAATGCTGGAATATCTGTCCCAACATTATAAAATCACATTAAGAAAAGAAGTAAGGAAAACTACATAATCAACTTAATAGAGATAAAAAGTCATATCTCAATAGAGATAAAAGCATTCAGGGCTTTAAAAATGCTAAAGAACATGTATAAAGGACACATGGACAAAGTGAAAAGGTGGTAGGATTAAGGGGGGAGGTGGGGACGGCTCAAGAGGGGAAAATGGAGACAATTGTACTTGAACAACAATTAAAAAAGAGAGAGAGAAAAAGATAAAAATATAATAAAATGTTATCAAACCAAAACCAAAAGACATCTTCTTAATAGCTCTCAGAAACTTTATCCAACATTGTACATATGGCGAAATAGAAGCATTTCTTTTTAAAAGTGGGAACAAGGTAAGAACACCACTTTCTTTATCTCTATTGAGTATTTTACTAGAAGAATAAAACTGTAATTATTCACAAATAATGACTTGCATATATAAGTCCCAAGACTATTTTAAAATAATTAAAATTAATAAGAGAATTCAGCAAAGATGTGGGATATAAATTATTACACAAAAATAAATCATAACCTTATATATCAACATCAAACAATTAGAACATTTAATTTTAAAAGTACAATTTAAAATAGAAAATAAAACTATAAGGTATTTAAAAATAAATCTAACAAGAGCTTTATAAATAAGAGCTTTATAAATAAATTATAAAACACTACTTAATGCCATTAAAGATGACCTAAAAATTGAAAAGTATTCGATGTTAAAGAACAGGAAGACTAAATACCATAAAGATACTGATTCTCCCCTCAAAAAAGTATAATTTAGTGAAATTCCAAACAAAAGTGCATAAAAATTTTTTCATAGAAATTAATTCCTTTAACTTTTCAATTTTTAGGTCATCTTTAGTGGCATTAAGTAGTGTTTTATAATTTATTTATAAAGATCTAGCATAGCTCTTATTAGATTTATTCTGTGTCTATTTGTCTGTTCGTTTGTCTTATTATCTGTTAGAGTTCCTTATATATTATAGATACAATAGACACATCAATAGATAAAGATTCACTAAAGAATATACCAAAATGGACTTCTGGCCAAAATGGAGGTGTAGGTAGACACACTGTGCCTCCTCGCACAATCAAAAAAAGGACAACAACAAATTTAAAAATAAAAAACAGCCCTGGCTGGTGTAGCTCAGTGGATTGAGCACGGGCTTCGAACCAAAGTGTCGCAGGTTCAATTCCCAGTCAGGGCACATGCCTGGGTTGCAGGCCACGGCCCCCAGCAACCGCACATTGATGTTTCTCTCTCTCTCTCTCTTTCTCCCTCCCTTCCCTCTCTAAAAATACATAAATAAAATATTTTTAAAATAATAATAATAATAATGAAAATAAAAAATAAAGAGAACTGATAGAAAATTAAACTGTATGGAAGTGCAACAACCAAGAAGTTAAAGATGAAACATTCATCCAAACTGGTAGGAGGAGCGGAGATGAGCAGCCAGGTGGAGAGGACTCACAGCAAGATGGTGGCTGGTGGAACAGGTGGTCCCACATGTGTATGCAGATAAACAGGGAGGAACAACTGGAGAGTAAGACAAACCTTGAAAGCCAGGTTTCCAGTGTGGGGAAATAAAGCCTCAAAACCTCTGACTGTAAAAACCTGTGGGGGTTGGGGCAGTGGGTGAAACTCCCAGTCTCATAGGAGAGTTCGTTGGAGAGTCCACAGGGTCCTAGAATGTACACAAACCCACCCACCTGGGAATCAGCACCAGAAGGGTCTGCTTTGCTTGTGGGTAGGGGAGAGTGACTGAAAGCCAGCAGAGAGCAGAACAAACACCACTGTTCCCTCTCAGACCCCTCCCCTACATACAGCATCACGATGCAGCCACGTGGGTTGCCCTGCCCTGATGAATATCTAAGGCTCCACCCTTTACTACCTAACAGGCCCTCAGAGACAAAAAAAAATGACCCAAATGAAAGAACAGATCAAAGCTTCAGAAAAAATACAACTAAGTGACAGAGAGATAGACAACCTATCAGATGCACAGTTCAAAACACTGGTAATCAGGATGCTCACAAAATTGGTTGAATATGATCACAAAATAGAGGAAAAAGTGAAGGTTATGAAAAGTGAAATAAAGGAAAATATACAGGGAACCAACCGCAATGGGAAGGAAACCAGGATTCAAATCAACAGTTTGGACCAGAAGAAAGAAATAAACATTCAACCAGAACAGAATGAAGAAACAAGAATTCAAAAAAATAAGGAGAGGCTTAGGAACATCCAGGACAACTTTAAATGTTCCTACATCTGAATCATAGGGGTGTCAGAAAGAGAAGAAATTGAAATTGAAATAAGACATAAGAAATTGAAAACTTCAATTTCTATACACCATAAAGTTTCTGTACACCATATGTACAATGTCTGATAAAGTTTCTGAAATTGAAATAAGACATAAGAAATTGAAATAAGACATAAGAAATTGAAATAAGACATAAGAAATTGAAATTGACATAAGAAATTGAAAACTTATTTGAAAAAATAATGAAGAACTTCCCCAATCTGGCAAAGGAAATAGACTTTCAGGAAGTCCAGGAAGCTCATGGAGTCCCAAAGAAGTTGGACCCAAGGAGGAACACACCAAGGCACATCATAATTACATTAGCCAAGATTAAACATAAGGAACCTTAAAAGCACAAGAGAAAAGAAGACAGTTACTTACAAAGGAGTTCCCATTAGACTATCAGGTGATTTCTCAAAAAAACACTTCTCAGGCAAGAAGGGGCTGGAAAGAAGTATTTGAAGTCATGAAAGGCAAGGACCTGCATCTAAGATTACTCTATCCAGCAAAGCTATCATTTAGAATAGAAGGGCAGATAAAGTACTTGCCAGATAAGGTCAAGTTCAAGGAGTTCATCATCACCAAGCCCTTATTATATGAAACGTTAAAGGGACTAACCTAAGAAAAAGAAGATCAAAAATATAAACAGTAAAATGACAACAAACTCACAACTATCAACAATTGAACCTAAAAAAAAAGAAATTAAAACAAAAACAAACTAAGCAAACAACTAGAATAGGAACAGAATCACAGAAATGGAGATCATCTGAAGGGTTATCAGTGGGGAAGGGGAGGGGGGATTAGGGGAAAGGTACAGGGAATAAGTAGCATAAATGGTAGGTAGAAAATAGGGGGAGGTTAAGAATAGTATAGGAAATTTAGAAACCAAAGAACTTATATGTACGACCTATGGACATGAACTAAGGGTGGGGGGAATGCATGTGGGAGGGGGTGTGCAGGATGAAGGGGAATAAGGGGGGAGAAATGGGACAACTGTAATAGCATAATCAATAAAATATATTTTTTAAAATAGTTGTGTTTTTTTAATATTTTATTTTTAATAAAATAAATATTTCAAATATTTTAAATACTTTAAAATATTTATTTTTAGAGAGAGGGAGAGAGGAAGGAGAAAGAGAAAGAGAAACATCAATGTGTGGTTGCTTCTCATGTGGCCCCCACTGGGGACCTGGCCCACAACCCAGGCATGGGCCCTGACTAGGAATCAAACAACAGTTCTTTGGTTCTTAGGCCCGTGCTCAATCCACTGAACTACACCAGCCAGGGCAATAAAATATATTTTTAAAAAGGAATATACCAAAATGCTTGAAAAACTTATTTTTCATTTTTTTTATTTTACTTTTTTTATTTTAGAGAAATGGGGAGGGAGAAAGGGAGAGAAACAGTGATCAGCTGCCTTCTGTCAACCTGCAACGCAGGCATGTGCTGTGACTGGGAATTGAACTGGCAACCTTTTGGTTTGCAGTATGACACTCAACCAACTGAGTCACGCTGGCCAGGGCTAAAAGTATATTTTTTTAAACACTCAACAACACTAGAAGATAAGAAATACAAATTGAAACCACAATATAATTCTATGTCATACCCACTAAATTGGCAAAAATTGTGACACTATTGGATGCTGGCAATGACGTGGCATCACAGGAAGTCTCTTCGGTGTTTGGAAAATCACTCTGCTGTGCAGCTGGACCATACCCAGCAGTGCTGATGAGGCATCTAACCCATGGCCCAGCAATTCCACTCTCAATTATATCCTGTAAGCCCTTCTACATACAGGCAAGGAGCTTATAAAAGTGATATTGCAGTATTGTTTATAATAAGGAAAATTTGGGAATACCCTAGATGTCCATCAAAGAAATGGATAATTGTGGCAAATCAATTCACTGGAATACTATACCATTAAAGATGATTAAGCTAAAGCTAAATGTGCCTCTGACAAATCTTCAAAACATAATTTTGAGTGAAAAAAAGGCAGTCTATAGGAGAGTGAGCACAATTTGATAGCATGATACCATTTATATAGCTTTAAAATATGCAATACATTATTTAAAGACACATACATATATTTATAGTGGAAGTATAAGTATGAAGATGATAAACACCAAAATGAGGATAATGGTTCCTTGAAGGAAGTGAGTGGAGAAAGGCAAACGTGCCCTGAGGGGTGGAGGGTGTACACAGGGAGCTTTATAATTTTTTTTTCTTATGCTGGGTAGTAGACACAGTGTGTTTTGTACTTACTCTCTATATCTTTCTGTATGACTGAAATATTTTTTTAGCTTTGCTTCTCTTTAACTTTTCATTTTGAAATAAAAATTTAAAAAAACAGGAATTTGCATACATGGTCCAGAGTGGTCCTCTCTATTGGACATTTGGTTCCCCTCAGTGGATACATGTCAAGTAACTACAGGGCAATGTCAAATTCAGGATACTGACACTGGTGCACATGTGTGAGAGTTCCGTCAGTTCTGTGTGTGTAAATGCATGAACCACCACTGCAGTCAAGATGCAGAACTATTTCATAGCCCTGGCTGGTATGACTCAGTGGATTGAGCGCCAGCCTGTGAACCAAAGGGTAGCTGGTTCAATTCCCAGTCAGGGCACATGCCTGGGTTGCAGGCCAGGTCCCCAGTAGGGGGTGCTGGAGAGACAACCACACATTGATGTTTCTCTCTCTCTTTCTCCCTCTCTTCCCCTCCCTAAAAATAAATAAATAAAATCATTTTTTTAAAAAAAGAACTATTTCATGGTCATTACCAAGGCTTTTAGAATGCAGTTTCTCATTTGCCGTGGACATGACCACAAAACATTTTCCCACTAGTTTTTTTCTTGCCAAATTGCTAGCATTCAGCCTATTGGGAACATTTAAAAAAAAAAAAAAGAACTATTTCATAGTCATAAACATCCCCCTCACACTATCCCTGTAGAATCACACGTCCCTCCCTCTCTAATCACCACCATCCTTAATCTCTGGCAACCACTAATTTGTTCTCCTACTCTACCCTTTGTCACATTTAAATGTTATACAAATATATGTGACACTTTAATCTTTATTATATTTTTCCCATTGCCATTTAGTCCCCTTATTCTGCCCTCCCCGCAGCAATCACCACACTGTTGTCCATGTCCATGAGTCCTTTTCCTCTTTGCTCAACCCCTCCACCCCTAACCTCCCCATACCCCACTAGCTGTCATTTGTTCTCCCATCTATGAGTCTGTCTCTATTTTGCTTGTTAGTTCAGTTTGTTCATTCGATTCCACATGTGCGTGAAATCATACGGTATTTGTCTTTCTCTGACTGGCTTATTTCACTTAGCATTATGTTCCCCAGGTCTGACCATACTGTTGCAAAGGGTAAAATTTTCTTCTTTCTTATGGTCAAGTAGTGTTCCATTGTGTCAGTGTCCCATAGCTGTTACTCATCTACTGATGGACACCTGGGCTGTTCCCATCTCATGGTGATTGGTAAATAATGCTGCAATGAACACAGGGGTGCCTATGCTCTTTCAAATTAGTGTTTGGGGTTTCTTTAGATATATTCCCAGAAGTGGAATCACTGGGTCAAAAAGCAGATCCATTTTTAATGTTTTGAGGTATCTCCATACTACTTCCCACAATGGCTATACCAGTCTGCATTTCCACCAACAATGCAAAAGGGTCCCCCTTTCTCCACATCCTCGCCAGCACTTGCTTTTTGATTTATTGATGATGGCCATTCTGACAGGTGTGAGATGGTATCTCATTGTGGTTTTTATTTGCATTTCTCTGATGATTAGTGATATTGAGCCTCTTTTCACATGTTTATTAGCCATCTGTATGTCATCCTTAGAGAAGTGTCTATTCAGGTCCTTTGCCCATTTTTTAATTGGGTTGTTTGTTTTTTTGGTGTTGAGTTTTGTAAGTATTTTATAAATTTTGGATATTAACCCCTTATCAGATGTATCAATGAATATGTTTTCCCATCCTGTGGGTTTTCTTTTTATTTTGTTGACCATTTCCTTTGCTGTGCAATGGGCTAAAGATAGTTTATTCAATAAGTGGCATTGGGAAAATTGGCCACATAGGTGCAGAAAAATGAAACTAGACCACATTCTTACACCACACACTAGAATAAATCCAAAATGATCAAAGACTCAAATGCTAGACCAGAAACCACAAAAATCCTAGAAGAAACCAAAGGCAGCAAAATCTCAGACATTGCTTGTAGAAATTTTTTATTGGATATATCTCCTAAGCAAAAGATACAAAAGAAAAAATAAACAAAAGGGACTCCATCAAACTGTGACCTTTTGAGACTGGCTTTTTTCACTCAGAATAATACCCTTGAGATTCACCCAAGTTGTGTGTATGAGTAGTTTTTTCATTTCTGACTAGTCTGTGGTGTATCTGTACCTCTGTGCACTTAACCGTTAGGCTGTTTTAGTTCATTTTGGTGGTTACCAGTTTAAGACAATTACAAATGAAGCTGCTGTGAGCAATCAGTAGAGAGTTTACGTGAACAGAAGTTTGCCATTCCTTTGAGATAAAGGTCTAGCAGTATAATTCCTGGGCTATATGGTATGTGTGTATATTTTTAAGAAATTTCCAAATTATATTCCAGAGCAGCTGTACCACTTTCCTTTCCCATCAGCAATGTGTAAGAGACCCAGCTTCCCCACATCCTAACAAGTATTGGGTATTGTAATTATTTTATATTTTAGCTGTTTCAATGGGTGTGTGGTGACCACTCATTATGATCTTAATTGCATTTCCCTGAGAATGAGTGATGCTGAACATTTTTTCATGAGTTTACTTGCCATCTTTGTATCCTCTTTGGTGAAATGTCACTCCATGTCTTGTACCTACTTTCTAATTAGATTGTTTGGTTTGAGAGTTCTTTATATAGTCTAAGTACAAGTTCTTTGTCAGCCACACATCTTGCAAATATTTCCTTCCAGTCTGTAGAATGTCTTTTCATTTCTCTTAACAGGGTCTTACACAGAGAAAAAGATTTTAATTTTGATGAAATTCAATCAATCAATTTTTTTAATTTATTTTTTTAAGATTTTATTCATTTATTTTTAGAGAGGGAAGGGATGGAGAAAGAGAGAGAAGGAGAGAAACATCAATGTGTGGTTGCTGGGGGCCGTGGCCTGCAACCCAGGCATGTGCCCTGACTGGGAATCAAACCTGCGACACTTTGGTTCGCAGTAGTCAATCAATTATTTTTATGTGTAGTGCTTTTGGTGTCATGTCTAAGAATTCTTTGAAAAGTCCTATATTTTCTTCTAAACACTTTATAGTTTTATCTTTTATGTTTAAATCTATATTTCAGTTAACTTGTATATAAGGTTAAGTCAAGGTTCTTTTTTTGCCTATGGATATCCACATACCCCAGCATTTTAAGTTGAAAAAAACTATACTTTCTTCATTTAATTGTTTTTGTAACCTTGCCAAAATCAGGTGGCCATATTTGTGTGGGGCTATTTCTGGAGTCTCTATTTTATTCCATTGATCTATGGATCTATCCCTCTACCACACTGCCTTGCTATATAGTAAGTTTATAGCTATATAATTAAGTTTCAATATATGTAAGACTGCTTCAATATTTAAAAATCCATCAATGTAATCTATATATCAACAGACTGAAGAAGAATCATATGATCATATAAGTTGACTCAAAGAAAACATTTGACAAATTAAATACCCATTTATGATTTAAAACTTTCAGATAACTAGAAATAGGAGGGCATTTCCTCATATTGATAAAGGACATTGACTAAAAAATATAACTAACATATTTAATAGTGAAAGATTGAATGCTTCTCCTCTAAGATCAGGAACTAAACAAGTCTGTCCATTCCCACTATGTTATTCAAATAATACTGGAAGTTTTCGCCAGTGCACTAAGGCAAGAAAAGGAAATAAGAAGACATACAGACCAGAAAGGAAGACATTAAAATCTCCATATTTGCAGACAACATGGTCATCTAGGCAGAAATAACAGAATCCACAAGAAAAATACAACTCCTAAAACTAATAAGTGAGTTCAGCAAGGGCAGAGAATACAAGATCAACATATGAAAATCAATTGTATTTCTATATGCTAGCGATGAACACATGGAAACAAAAATTATAATGCCATTTCCAAACACTCAAGAACAAATAGATACAAATCTCTTTTAAAATATACAGAGCTTGCCTTGGCTGGTGTGGCTCAGTAGACTGAGTGCCAACCTGGGAACTAAAGGGTCACTGGTTCAATTCCCAGTCAGGGCAGATGCCTGGGTTGCGGGCCAAGTCCCCAGTAGGGGGCACTCAAGAGGCAACCAAACATTGATGTTTCTCTCCCTCTCTGTCTCCCACCCTTCCCCTCTGTCTAAAAATAAATGAATAAAATCTTTTTAAAAATGTAACAGAACTTAAAGCTGAAAACTACAAAACAGTAGTGAAAGAAATCAAATAAGATTAATTAAGTGGAAAGACATATGGTGTTCATGGATTGGAAGACTCAACATAGCAAAGGTGTCAGTTTTCCCCAAATTGTTAGGCAGGTTTAATACAATTCCAACAAAATTCCAGCAAGACTTTTTGTCAATGTTTTATTAAAAAAAAAAAAAACACTTTAGATCAGCATTGGCCAGGTGGCTAAGCTGGTTGGAGCATCATTCCATACATCAGAAGACTTCAGGTCCAATTCCCAGTTCAGGGCATATACCTAGGTTGCAGGCTTGATGTCGGGTGCCTACAGGAGGCAGCCAGTTGATGTTTCTCTGTCATATCAATGTCTCTCTCTCTCTCCCCTTCCTCTCTCTCTTAAACCAATAAACATCCTCAGGTGAGGAATAAAAATTTGTTTTCTTAGATCAACTAGTTTTCATGGAGTTCAACTGGATGAGTAAACATCTGTGTGAATGTGTGTACATGGATGTGTATGTGCATGTAGGATTAGGCATCAATTCAATTCAGTGAAACACAGGCTGATGCTGTGCTTGGCTACTCATGGGCGAAGTGGTAAAAATCTTCCTCTTCCCAGTCAAGTTCAGTTTATATGAAATACAAAATACAACCACGCATGAAATAAAGAAAGATGCGGATGTGTTGCATCTTGTGTTCAAAACACTTTGACTGGGCCTTTTCTCCCTTCACCAGCATATGAGGCCAGCACGGGAGATATTTCTCTCCCTCTCAGCTTCCTCTCAACACAAAGCTGAGCACAGAGGAGGCCCCCCATAAATTCCAGAATTAACTCTTGATCTAGTTACTTGACTGCACCATTTTCCTCTTGGCTTCTGCCAAACCAAGACAGACCCATTATCTACTTGGGTCATTTTAGATCCACATAGCACTCTTCCCAGCATCCTGCCTGGCCAGGAATGCCATTTGTTCTTTTATCTTCCTCAAACAGTTGTTCTCTGTCTCTCCAGTCCCACTGGTGCACAGGTGTCCTGGTCTCATTATGGAACACTCATTAATATTCACCATGGGTACCCTCGTGGGTGTCCTCTCTACCCACAGAGGTGTCTAGACTTCCACGAATATTGGCACTGAGAAAAGCAGATTAAAAATCAGTGCTGAGTCCACAGGGAGGGCACAGAGCTCCAAGGTGGGGCCCGGAGCGATGGGGCTGAGGGGGACATCTGGAGCGCTTTGACAAATGCCACTCACAAATCAGTTTGACAGAAGATCCTGTGAGAAAGTCAAACTCCATTAAACAGCAGCTCTAGGTGGAGCTTGGGGATTGGTTTGGTTGATAATCCAAATATAACTCAGCAGACTTCACTGCTCACACTTCAATCCAAAGGTCTTGCTATTGCGTATTTAGAACCCCAGTTGGACCCCACTGAGTTTCACAACTCTGTTCAATTCAGGGCAACTTGCAATGCGCTACCATTGTTTACATGGTACACTCATGGCCAAACGCTGGCCCCTGGCTGCACTGCCAGGGGTGGACAGGATGAACTGTAGTTATTAAATCAATGAGTATTTCCCACCTGAGCACCCTCTGGGTGCCAGCTGTCATACTAAGCACACAGGAAGGTAAATTGTCAACCAAGATGTGGGGATCTTACAGTCTAATGCAAAGAGGAGTCATCACATGAGGAGTCATCACAAGAGTCATCAACCGAGTACTCTTCAATAATGTACCGCTGTCCACGTTTGTGGGTAAGGTAAAAGATGAATGATCAGAATAACTGGAAAGGTCAAGAAAAACTCCGTGGCCAGGACAAGATTTTTCCGGGTCTTGCAGGATGGCTGGTGATTGGGTGGAAGAAGAGAACCGAAATTGTTGGAAACAGAAGGAACCCACAAGCTCCACAGAGAAGAAGAGTCCAACTCCCTGCTGTGCCCACAGCCACAGTGGGTCACTCTTCTACCGTGAGTGGGAAGCACATGGAAATGACAGCCACCACTGCTCATCCCGAGGGATCCCTACCTTGCCAGTTCTCCCTGGAACTTAGGGGACAAGCCACTGACGCTTCAGAAAAGCACAGCTTAGCCCTGGCTGGTGTGGCTCAGTGGACTGAGTGTTGGCCTACAAACCAAAGGGTCACTGGTTTGGTTCCCAGTCAGGGCACGGGCCTGTGTTGCAGGCTACGTCCCCAGTAGGGGACATGTGAGAAGAAACCACACATTGATGTTTCTCTCCCTCTCTTTCTCCATCCCTCTCTCTAAAAATAAATAAAACCTTTTTTTTTAAAAAGCACAGCTTAGTGAGAGAAACATGGACTTGGCAGAAAGACTCACACAAGGTCACTGCTTAGGTGTGTTGGGAACCGCCCTGACTGGTATCAGAGGCTGAAACCCCCGCCTAGCTAAGGCTAAGGGAACGCCCTTGGAACCGTGAGCCAGCAAGGAGATAAAAGCTTATCTTCCTGGCAGGAATGCTGCTTCTGCTGCTTTATTCATGACTGAACCCCCAAAAGCTTGGTCGGTTAGCCAAAGACGGGTAAGATTCCCCACGGGGGAATGACCTAAGCCAGGCACGATCACTTTGGGAGGCCCCCCCCAAAAGAAGGACTTGGGGGGGGCTGCAGCAAAAGGGGGTGATGGACCCTCGCTCCTCGGCTTTGACATAGCCTGAGTTCTCAGCGTCTGGGAGAAAATCTCCTTATCTCTTGGTTACCTAGTTCCCTTGCTCCACCTAAGCCTAAAACAATGACAGGGTGGTGCAGCTCGGTACTGAGAAGTGCGGATTTCCCGGGGTGATCAGGCCTAAGAAAGAATATGTAAATTACTGTGAAACCTCCTTTGTTTAGAATGCTCTCAGTTGAATGAGAAGGGTCTTAGGAGGAAGTTAGTTTGTTCCTCAGTCTTACAGCTCTTTGACCCCCAACTCAATAGACCGGCAGAGTTCTTTGTTTTCTATAGTTCCTTACTTCCCCTAATGAGTACTGTACTTTACCTGAATTATTATGCAAAATGAGCCCAATAAAAGCAGGTACGGACGGTAAATCAGCACGCTCCCCACTAGGGGGGGTGGCCATTTCGTCCCTACTTCCCCACAGAAACTAGTTTGTCTCTGTGCATGTGGTGTTTTTTCTCGCGTGTGTTTCGGCGAGCCATCCACAGCGTTCCGTGGTCACTGCTGGCCAGTGACCCACACGCAACATAGGTGACCTCAGGGAAGCTGGTTTTCCTCTCCAGGCCTCAGTTTCCTTGTGTTCCAAACGGGACTAATGACGGTCCCAGATTTCTAGGATCACTGTGAAGAATAAAGAAAATAATGCAGGCACATGGCCCGGAACCTAATGCAGACTCCGTAGAGAGTAAGTCTTGTTTTATACAGTCAGTATTCGTGGGGCTTACCCACAAAGTCACCAACATGTGACCCCCTCCTGCATGCTTCTGCTCCCATCCAGGATCCTGCTGCTTCTCTCCGAAGAATCAGATGGATCTGCCAGTGAGGAGTCCTGCCTCCATTTGCCCAAAACTGCTTAGTCCCACCCTCACTTCCGAAGGAGATCTTCAATGGGTATAGTATTTTAGGTCGGCAATTATTTCCTTAGCACTTTGAAGATGCTGGTTACTGGCCACCACCGTTTCCGGGGAGAGGCCAACTGTGGCTTCGCTGCTGTTTGTTTGAAAGCAATGCACGTTTCCCCCTCTTCGGCTGCTTTTAAGGGTTTTCTTTCCTCTTTGTCTTGCTTCTGGCCATTTTTCTATGATGAATTGAGATATATGGTTCTCTTTTTACTTATCCTGCTCGAGGGTCTTGGTTCTTCTTGAACCCGTAGTTGGATGCCCTGCATCGCTTTTATAAAATTCCCGGTTGTTATTTCTTCATATTGTCTCTCCCCGGCATCTTCCTCCTCTCTCCCTGGGATTCCTCGTGCTTCTGCGTCAGACCCTCCACCACGGCATCTCTCTCTCTGTCTCTCTCATGCTTTCCTCTGAACGTTACGTTTTCCAGTTAGTCTGGACATTTTCTTCTCACTGTCTCCCAGATCACGATTCTCTTGGTGTGGCTGGTCTACTGTTAAACCCACACTGTGCTGCATTTTTCGGTTCTGGAAATTTGTTTATAGTCCAGTTCTCTGCTGAAATTCTCCACCTTCTCAGGGAACTTCCTGAACAGGTTAATTATTTGTTTTAAAGTTTATCTCTGTCCATTCCGAGGCCTGTATCTTCTATGGGTTTATTCCCACCACCTGTTTTCCTGCGTGTTTTTGGTCAGGGGGTCCTGTTTCTGGATATGATTCACGTGCCTGAAGCCCAAGAACAACATAATCACGCAGACGAGGCCCTCCCCTCACCCACTGCTCTGAGCGCAGTTATATTACCCTCTCTCCCTCCCTCCCAAGTGATGCCTTTCTGGAATTCTAAAAAGTGTCCATCCTGATCCCTGTTTTCAAATTCTATTTGAAATGTATTGGGGTGACATTGGTTAATAAAACTATACAGGTTTCAGAGCACAACCCTGTAATACATCATTGTCTGTATATTGCCCTGTGTGCTCACCACCCCAAGTCGAGTCTCTTCCGTCCCCATGTATTTGACGCTCCCTGCCCCCTTCTCCCTTTCCCACGTTCTTCTCCTCTTGTAACCACCATACTGTTGTCTGTGTGTATGAGCTTTTTTGTTTGTTTGCCTTATTTGTTCATTTGTTGCTTTCAGTTTTATATCCCACATATGAGTAACATCATATGGTCCTTGACTTTTTTCTGTCTGACATTTCGCTTAGCATGGTCCTTTAGATAGAGTGCCATGGCATTTGAGGACCGAGTGAATCAACCTCAATCTCGCCCTTCTTCCTCTCACACATCCTACAGCCCTGAGAACCTGAACTAGTTAGCATGGCTTGTTGCTCCGTGTTTCTACTCCACGCACATTTCATACGTAAGATGCTGCCTCTCTCCTGTCCACCTATCAAATCCTCTCACCTAAGTCCCAGGTTAAACAACACCCCCCACAATTAGACCTTGAATCCCCAGAGTTTATGTTAATCTCGTCCTTCTCTCAACTCCCAGAGCATTTTATTGGAAGGTGGCTTTTGTCTGGGTCCTGTTGCCACTGACAGCTCACTGAGGGTGGTGGTGGATAGCTCACTGAGGGTGGTGGTGGACAGCCCCTGTTTCCGTCCACCAAGGGTCCACTCTCCCTTCCAGGGGCACGGCTCCAAGTTCACCTGACTTTCCTCTCTGGGGCCGCCTCTCCCATCTCAGATGAGGCGGTTCTGGGAGAACGGACTCCAACCACTTGCTCACAGCACCCAAGCCCCAGCCATGGAACCTGTGTGGAATTTCAGGCAGGAAGCCTTCGTTGAAAGGAGTCACATTATGTCATTTCTCCATCTAGAATCCTGCAAGTCTCCCATTCACCTAGTGGAGAAACCTAGAAGTTTCTAAATAGATCTTGCCCTCTCCTTCTCCTCTTTGACCTTTTCTCATGTTCCTCTCCTCACGTCCATTTGGCCACACTGGATGCCGTGCTACCCCTCAGAAAGCCATCCGACTGGCTCCAGGTGGGTGTCCGAGGGCGTCTGTGCAAGTCCCACTTTCTCAGCGAGACTGACCCCAAACCCCACATACTCCCCATGTCCCTCCTCTGTTCTACTCTCTCCTTTTTCCAAGCTGCTCTTCTCTCTCCTTTTTTAAAGAGTTTGTTCATTTATTTTTAGAGAGAGGAGGAGGAAGGAAGAGAGAGAGGGAGAGAAACATCAGTTGGCTGTCTCTCGTACTTGCCCTGACCGGGGACCGAACTCGCAACCCAGGCATACGTCCTGACGGGGAATCAAACTGAAAACCTTTCACTTTGTAGGACAACACCCATCGAACTAAGCCACACCAGTCATTGCCACTCCTCTCTTTCTAATAGACCATAATTTGCACATTCACACCTGTCCATATGTTCACATCTACTGCACATATCCATTGGAATCTAAGCTCCCACGAGCAAGAATCTCGGTCTGCTGGGCTTACCGATCTCTATCAGGCCCTGGAACCATGCCTGGCTCAGGGCCCGCCCTACATAAACACCACTGACTGTTGCATGAACTTGCAATTATCCCTGGTTTCCGGAAGCACCAGCCCTGCATCTTACCCTGCATTGGGGAACTTGAAAGATGCTGATACGCAGGTCAGGTGAGTGTTCTATGAAAGCTTCAGTTGGGAGCGGGGCGCTACAGCCCCAACAGATGTCTGGGATGTCTGCTCTCATGGGAAGGACACCCCCTTGTCCTGCAGCCCCTTGTGCCCGCCTCCTCACTCGCAGGGAAATCAAGGCAGGGAATCTTGAACTTCAGGTGGACCCTGGGGAAGTGAGATCAAGCTAAACAGAAACTACCTAAGATAAACCAGTGGAGGGTGGGGTGGGAGGAGGAAGGCAAAGTCTGTGGAAATGCAGTGAGATACCCCAGACCCAGAGTAAACCAGAAGCTCAGTGTGGGGCAAACGGCCTCCCGATGCCAGAACATGAACGTGAACCACAGACATCGTGGTTTTGCACGTCACAGAACCTTGCACATCTACTCATTCACAGTACCTTCCAGAAAGCGCTAAGAAACCGATCATTCCCATCTTTGAAGAGAAGGACTGGTGCTCTGGGGGAGAAGAGGTACCTACACAGCTCTGTGGCGATGCTGGGGGACAGAGCTCTGAGTCAGAGAGCAGAAAGGTGTCCCCTGGGCTGTGTGAAGCGCAGGGGTGTTGGCAGTGTGTCCAGAGGGCCTGAGGTCACAGATAAATATGGCCCGTCTCCCCGAGCATCAGTTCTGTCCCAGGGTCTACAGAAACTAAAGGTGTTATTCTTACATTAAATAAATGTGGGTTTTCTATAAAGCACAATGCAAATGTTTGAATTATTAACATTTTAAGAATCAGACTTTAAAACAAATTTCCATAGTCACACCCAGAAGTCAGCTTGGAGCTGTGTGGCGCCCTGCTCGGACCCCTGCCTGGCTCTCACGGAAATCACTTAACCCTCTGAGCCTCACCTTCCTCACCTGTGAAATGGGATAATGACGCTTCCTCGTGGGCTTATTGTCATGAAGGTTAAATTAAGATGCATCAGAGAAGTCCTGCAAACAGCCTGACACAGGGGGGAAAAACCTTATTTTTGCCTTATTATATTGGATTTTTAAAAAACCAGCAGGAACCAAGAAGCAACCACCAATTAAAGTCCACAGACCCTGGGACTTCACTCCAACTTCTTCATGTGCCCAACTTCAGCTCTCTTAGAGAACCAAGAACTGGAAAAGATCCAACCTTTTGGCGTCTCTGGGCCACACTGGGAGAAGAAGAGTTGTCTTGGGCCACACATTAAATACATTGCGACACGTAATCACACACACACACAAAAATCTCATAATGTTTTAAGTAAACTTACGAGTTTGTGTTGGGCCACATTCCCAGCCATCCTGGGCTGCAGGTTGGACACCCCTGATAGAGGCTAGAAATAAAAAAATAAAAAGAAAAATAAATGTTAAAAGCTTAAGGATTAAAGATCAAAATGCTTGAGGAAAGGTCAAAGGAACCGGCTTCTCTTGGAACTCGAGGAGGATGGAGCTGGAAGCGAGACTCAGAAACAACACTCCCAGAATTTACCGCAGGGCCCAGCGGTCCTCCACAGGCACGGGGCTGGAAGCGGACGCCCCACTGATGTCGGGGACGGGGGAAGGAGGGTCGAGGAGGCATCGGGGGCCTGCGCAGAGCTATTAGAACCCAGAACCTGAGGAATGAGCAGAACCCATTTCCCTGGAGATTTTCTGAAAAACCGGACAGATGCACAGCTGAGGAGGAGCTGGTCTTTGAAGCAGAAATCTTGGCCATCTGCATGGGAGTGGATGACGCACACGTCACCTCCTCCCTGGCCTGCCTGGCTGCCCCTCAGTCCCGTTTGACTCACCACGTGGTGTTAAGCTATTTACTGGCATGCCCTCAGAGGATGAGCACTACCTGGAAGGGGGTTCCCCGGGAGGCAGCAATAGTCCTCAACACTGCACCTCATTACAGGAGTTCCTGTCAGCCGGAGGAGGACACACAGGACAGGGACACAGAGCACGTCTGCTCTGAATCTTAGACAAGAGGACAGTGTGCGACACGGCCTAGCTCAGGACACCCAGGAGGGAGGGGCAACAGGGTGCTGGTGGCCTAAGCGGGAGCTGTGCTCGAAACCGGAAGCCGCCTGCCAACCCTCCACTCACCCTGCCCCCGGCTTGCTCTGACCACCCAAGGGGAGCTCCATGAACGCAGGGACTTTGTCTTGAGGATTTTGGTCCCAGGGCCTAAAAGAGTGCCTTGTCACAGCGCCCTCCCCAGCACACAGACATAGGAGTGGAGAGAAGACCCCCTGACATCCCAGAATATTCTGCAGCCCAGAGTACTGCTGAGGTGCGAGTCCACACTGGGTGCGATTCCTGCTTTCTGAAGACAGGGGTCCCAGGAGAGACCCTGCCCCCCTGGGAGGCAGAGTAGTGCAGGGCAACTGGCTATGGTTTCCCAGGGAGCGAGGACAGTGATGCTGAGGAACAATGACACTTCACCTGCAGGGACCTCCCTGCTCCCTCAAAATCTCCCCCTGGGCAGAACACACAGAAACACAAAACTCGGGTTGTGCTGCATTTCTTCCCCGGCTGTAAGGCCCTAGGACCCTGGGCCAAGTCCCTCGTGGTGGGGAAGCAGCATCCTGCCTCTGCTCAGAGGACGCTGAGGGTGGGAGGAGATGGGAGGGGGGAGTAACCAACCCGCATGAACAGGGCCTGGGGCCTGCCTGCAGTCCCAGGATTTCGGCAACACCCAGGAACCAAACAAGGGGAGACAGCTGAGTGCAGGCATCTGGGGGTCCCAGAACTGGGCAGCGTGGGGGCCTGCATTCGTTTCAGGGGTGGAGGCTGAGGGCAGGGGTCTCTGCAAGGGTCAGGAGTCGGGGCTAGGGGACCCAACTCGAGGCCTTGCCTGGTCACCACCTGGGCTCAGCAGAGTGCCCCAGAGGGCCTGGCCCAATGACACCCACCTGCCTGCTCCCATCCCCTGGGCTCATCTGAGCCAAATCTGGGCCCCTCCCTTTGGGCAGGAGGTTCAGTGGACCTGAGCAACCCTTGAGGGCGGCACTGAGGGCGTCACCATTTCTCAGCATCATCCAGGACATCGACCCCTCATCCCCTGCTCCCCAGAGTAAACCAGCACATGGCGCCAAGCCTGGCTCTCAAGGTGGCCCTGCTTCCTGGCCTGGGCGAACCCATCGCACACGGTTCGGGTCACTGAGACCTTCTCTGCCTACCTGCGGCCCGCACACGCGGCCCGCACACCCGCTCGTTGAGGTGGCCTTCTGGAGTGGCCAGGAAGAGCAGGGCGGGGTCAAGGGGTGAGGTGCTGCTGCCCCCTGCTGGCCACTTTCAGAATATTCCAGGCTGATACCAAAAAAGAAGCAGAACAGGCTGGAAGGGCACCCTCCCTTCCTCTCCACTCACCTTCGCGGCAAGGAACACACTGGGTCCCTAGAAGTGGCTGCACCCAGGAAGGAGGGCCAGCTTGCAAAGAGGGAGCGGGCAGCAGAGAAGATGACAGGGGGCAGGAGAGCGGGGAGAAGGGGCTCACCAGCCTCCCCCGAAGAATAGCAGTAACAACCCCTTCCATTCACCTGGGTCATCTCAGGACACAGAGAGCAGTCACATACCCTGAACACCACATGGCTCCTGGTGACCCCAGAAGGCAGGGCGGGGCAGATGAGGAGGAGGGAGGCCCAAGGGCTCGGTGTCCCTCACCCACCCTCACCCAGAGCAAGGCCAGCCCTTCCTCCCCTGGGGCTCTGACGAGGGCATCAAACAAGTGTTTCTGGGCCCCGGGACGGGTCTCAGGACACCCACAGTCACAGGCCTCCCCGTCCAAGCCCCGACTTGTCCTGCAATGATGGCCAGGCACGGTCTGGGCAGGCTGGGTCTGCATCTCTGTGAGATGCTGAGAAGCACGCTAACCAGAGAGGAGCAAAGGCCCGAGAAAACAGAGCATCTCAGAGCAGAAAGACACCCCTCAGTGCGGCAGGCAGACAGCCCCTAGGGCTTCCACGCTGGGTGGTCCCTGCTCGTCCACAGCCTCGCGTCTCCCACCTCTATCCACCTCCTCCACCGCCCTCCCTGCACGCGTCTGGTCTCCCACCGCCCCCTGCCTGAGCCACTGCCCCGTGCTGTCCGCCTCCCGCCCATCCCCGGCCAACGGCAACGGCCAGGCCACGGTCAAGGGCAGGGCTGGCCCTTGCAGGCAGGATTAAACTAATCAGAAAGAAGCAAGCCATCCCTCATCCTTCCTCAAGCCCGCACCAGCAGTAGTAAAACGCGTCCCCTGCTCTGGACCAAGGAGCAGGTGACAAATGGGCAACTTGTTCTTCCTCTGGATTTTATTTTAACACTTAGAGAGGAGAGGAGGAATATTTATGAGTAAGGAAATGGGACTTGTCAGAGCCTATGAACGCCCCCACACATGTCTGCTCTGAAGGAAGGAGAAAGACACGTTGAGGAATCCAAAACCCTTGGGAGCTATGGAGCCATCTCTCCGGAAATAAAATGTGCATCCAAGCAGGGGCCCAATCAGACACTCGCCGGCTGGAAAGGGGAGCTGCTGGGGCGGGGGGTGGAAATGAGCCCAGCTCCCACCTCCACCCTCAGCCCGGCCCCAAGGGGGCTCCTTCGCAGCCCTGGGGTTTGCACACCTGACCCAGCTCCACCAGCCCGACCTCTCCTTGCGTCCCCAGGCCAAGGGAGGGCACATCGGGTGACAACGACTCGAAGCAGCCCCACCGAAAGCTTCAACCCTTGTGGCCTCATCCACCACCCGGCCCTGCTGTCTGTCCTGCTAGGTGCCCACCTGGATGGGACCACCTGCCACCTGCCAAAACGGTGTTCATGGGGACAGAAGAATAAACAAGACTCCACCCTTGTCCTCTCGTGCCTGAAAGGGATGATCGATGACAAAATCTCACATTCCTGTAGCAGTTAACTGTCCAGGAGGGTGTTTCATATCCCTGGGTAAGAGCTGGTTTTCAACCCTCCACTTCTCGGGAGAGGAAGCTGAGTCCCACGGAGACCAGAGGAGTTCCCAGCCAGAGTCTGAGCCCGAGACCCCAAGAGCCCTCTGCCGCCCACAACTGCACAGCAAGGCAGCATCCTGCTGCCATTCACAGGAGGGTTGGATGATCCCTGTGATGGAGACGTGACCACGGGTGGGGCCCTCAGACATGAGGACCTGGGACTTCCCGTCTGCAGGAGCTTCTATCACAAAACTGCTGTCCTCTCGGAGGACCAGGGAGAGGGGACAGAAAGTCCCTGAGTGGGCAGGTGAGGAGGCCTGAACCAGAAGTCCAGTACCGGCTCCTTGCTGGTGCTGCCTGGAGTCGCCCACTCCTTCGCTCTTTTTTAAAATATTTTATTTATTTATATTTAGAGCAAGGGGAAGGGAGGAAGAAAGAGAGGGAGAGAAACATCGATGTGTGGTTGCCTCGCACACGCCCCCCACCGGACAAGGGCCCTGACTGGGAATTGAACTGGTGACCTTTTAGTTCTCAGCCCTGCAGGGCAGGAGTCCCATCCCTCTGCAAGGGCAAACCCATGCCACACTTCTGCCGTGCTTGGGCTAACCCAAGGCCTGAGAAATGTCCGTCTGGAGAGCCTTTCCTGGGGAGAATAGGAGCACTGGAGCCCAGCTCTCCCTCCTCAGCCTCTCTGCACCTGCCTGACCACCCAGCCCCCAGCCAAGCAGTGACCTTTCCGGAAGTCCTGCAGCCAGTGCCCTGCGAGCCTCTAGTGTGGGTCTCTCCTGCCCTCTGGTGGCTGAGATGCAACAATGCAACCACATCCCTGTGCAACCCAAATGTAGACACCACCTTTCCTCCCTCTGCCTCTCCAACGTTTGTTCTTTTTCCCACGGGATGCTGTACCTGGGCCCTACCCCTGGGCCAGACTGATGCTCGTAGGAGGCCTCTCTCTCTGCTCCCCCACTCCCGCTCCCCTGCGTCCTCCTACACACATGCAGACCCCTTTTTTCTGACCCCAGCACTCAGGGACCGACTGCCCAGCTTAGTGTCCAGCTGCTTCTATGGCTGTGGCTGGCACCCTGTCCCTGATGCTGGCAAGCCTCCCCACACCATGGCCCCCTCTCCCCATGTGTGCTTGCCTGGATCTCATCTCTGCCGTCTGCCCACCAACCTGGTCTCCTCATCCACTGAAGACTCTCACCTCTGACCGCTGACCAGCCAAGAGCTGGCCTGGCCCCAGACATCCAGCTGTGGCCCCTGGCTTCATGGCTCTGGAATGCTGCTTCTGAGCCTCTGCTCCTCTGGGTCTGCCTGACTTGCTTCTTGGCCTTGGCTCAACCCACTTCAAGTTCATTGACACCAAGTCTGCTTTCCTGGGCTCCGTGATAGGAACAGGGGTGGGGCACAGCAGTCTGTCCACCAGGGAAGGTGGACGTGGGCAAAACCGCCGTAGTGGAGTGCGGTGGGTTCTGACCGCAAGTGTGTTCGTGGGGACAGCGACCTGGAAGGCCTTAGGGGGGTATCCATGAGGAAAGTGACCAGGAGGGGCACGGAGCTTCTCCCAGGGGCCGGGGGGGGCGGGGGGGGGCAGGGCGAGGATGCTGGCTACGATGACCACCATCTGTTGGGCACTGTCTTGAACTATGCGATCTTCTACCCTCACCCCCGAAGTTAAGTTATTCTCCCAGGGTCAGGGCGACAGGGCCTCAGAGCGCTGGAGCAGCTCGCCAGCATCCAGAGCCAGAGCCCGACACAGCCCGGCCCGGGCCCTTCGCAGCAGGTTCTGTTGCTTCCCTGCAGGAAGACAGAGCGCCAGCCAGTGTGGGGGCATGTGGGGGCATGGGGGCTCCCAGATAGGCTGACCCCGACCCCAAGCTGCGTGGCCGAGGTCTGGGAGTGGGGCTCGGGGGTGGTCCACACCTTCAGAGTTTTGCAGACAGCAGGTGAAGAGGGCAAGATGAGGGGCAGGTGACCAGATGCCCCTCCATAACCTTCTCTCCTTCGTCTGTAGTAGTAGAGCCTTTGGTTTTTAACTTGAGATTCTGTCACTCTGAATAAAAACTGCAGTTCCCAGCCCTCCTTGCTGATAGATATCACCATGTGGCTGGGGCGAGTGTGAGCGGAGCGTGTGGAAATAAGGTCTAGGGGATGCTTTCCGTTTGTTTTTGTTTGTTTGTTTGTTTGTTTGTTTTAGAGCCAGGAGAAGGGAGAGAGAGAGAAACGTCAATTTGTTGCCCTTTGTAGGCACCCCCGCTGGGACTGGAACTGACGACCTGTAGCTTTGCAGGAAGACGCCCAACCCCCTGAGCCGCGCCGTCCAGGGCCAGGCACTGTGTTCAGGGAAGGAGACACCTTCTCATCCTCTGTTGCCCGTGCTCACAGGCTGGCCCACAGAGGAGCTAGTGAGATACACAGGGTCGTAAAACAGGACAAGAGTGTAGGAACAGGAGGGCAAGGACGCAGAGGACACCTGTCCCCATGCCACTTGTGGCCAGACTGCTACTTACAAAAGAGAATTACACTTCCTGGGTGTTTAAGCTATTGCTCTTCATGGTCTCTCTGCTGGGAGGCAGGAGGCTGGGACCAGCACAGGTGAGGTGGGAGGCCACGGCGGTGAGGTCAAAGAGGAGGGGTGACAAAGAGTAGGTTCCAGAGGCACTGTGCAGTCTTCTCACTAGGCCTGGGCGTCTGGGTGAATGTGGGCTGTGAGGACATAGGCCCAGCCCGGCATTTGGTTGGCAGCAGAATGGGGGCATTTGAGACGGGCTTTTCCCATTTCTCCATCGCCTCGCGTTCTGCATCTAACTTCCCCCTCACCTGTCTCCTCTTCTGGACCTCTCCTCTCCCTGAACCTTGACCCCTCCTGACCCCAGCCCCCACACAAGCGTCTCTCTTTGCTGAAACGCCCACTCCAGCCCCGCATCACAGTCGCCTGGCTTCCTGGGAGCACCCCCCACAGACTCAGCTCAAAGGGCACCTCCCCCAGGAAGCCTCTCTGCCTGCGAACCCTCACGGCACTCGGCCCTGCCTGCTGGGCCAGCGCAGGCCCCTCTGTGCTGGGAGCATGTGCTCCCTGGTCCACGGCCCGTCCTTGACCAGCAGCTCCGTGGGGACAGAGGCCATCTTCACCTTTGGATTCCCACGGTCTGGGTCAGTGCCTGGCCCCTGAGGGGTGTCCAAGAAGTGCCGTGGTACAGGAGCTTCCTTTACCCTCGCTCCCCCAAACCACCCTCTGGCTCCCTGCTGTCATGCCCCTCAGCGGGTTCCACCGTCAAGTTGCGTCCCTTGGGTGACACACAGGCAAACCGAGCCAGCCCCCCCCCCCCCCAGGGTGCTCGCTGCAGCCCCGCACCACTCGGGACCGCCGTTATCCAAAGCAGCAGGTTGGTGTAGCCTTACCCCCCGTTTGGGGCAGAAAAAAAAGACAAGAAGCGAGCTTTCTCAAGGATGTTTAACTCGAAATGCTCCAGACCTTAAAACGTAGTTCTCCATTTCAGAAATGATTCAGCCCCCGATGGAAGAACACAAGTGTCACTATTGTACTGAGAGGAAGTTGCGGGACACCGTGTACGTCAAATCTCCACACACCTTTCTTCCTCATGCAGCAAAACGGAACCTTTCTCCCCATTCTAGCAGAGGCTCACCAAGTCCTTGCAGGGCAATGGGACCGCAGCCGTAGTCGTCGAGGTCTCTGGCGCCCCCTCCGGCCAACCCAGGCACAGCATCGCTGTTAAGCAGACGTGAAAGGTTTCCTCCATCTCACTCCCCATCATCATCAGCCGCAAAAGATATTTATTGACTGCCTGCTACATGCAGGACACTTTGTGCGATGCAGGAAACAAACACTTACAATTTCCCAAAGAGGTTGAAAAGGGGCCCATCTCTACCTCGGAAGTAAGTTATCTGCCTCCAAAATGAGTCGCGGAGCCATTTGTAAAAGGAGACAGATGCGGTGGCTTTTACAAAGAAAAATGGTCCAGACCAAGGCACACTGTCAGATTGCTCTGTGTGCGCTTTCTGCCGAAAGCAGGAAGATGATGCCGTCATAATTACCCACCTGCGCAGCGCCGGAGTCGATCTGGAAGGTCGAAACCTTCCGCAGTGTGCATGCCGGGCCCCCTGCGGCCCTTCTCCCCCGATTCCCCCCCATTCTCCCCCGATTCCCCCCCATTCTCCCCCGATTCTCCCCGGCGCGGCCCACGCGCTCGCACAGCCCGGGTCTCCGGGTGGGGACGAAACGTGAAGACCCGGTCTGGAAACGTTTGAAGTCAAGAAAATCTGCGACTCTTGAAAAGGACTCCCTGGCTCCAGAACGAATCACACAGAGAATTCAAACACACGCAACGGTTTTAGGGAGAGAAACCAGCACTCTGTGCGCACACAGTCTCCACATGCCGCTTTTAATCAGTTTGGGAAAACGGTGGAAAGGTCCTTATCCTACAAATGCCCACTGAGTCGCCCGGTAATTGGGAAGCCTTCGCCCATTGTTTCTTGGCATTTGTTAAAATCTCTTTCCACATCCCAATTGCTGAGCATCAACGCTAGCAAAATATTAACATTTACATGATTTCGCTCATTTGTGTACAAGAACCTGAGGGCAAATTCCTCAACATTTTGATTCTCGGAGCTTTATAAACATGACATATGCCATTTCTATATCAAATGCCTACATACCGGCTTTGTTAATTGCAGAGAAAGGAGGCTTCTGTTCTTATTTAAAATGCAGAGCCTGGGACAGACCGAAAACCAATTTCTCCACTCCCAAAGATGAGACAGCTAAGGCACAGCCACAGAAGGTGATGCAAGGGGCAGGATTGTCTGCAGGGGACCCCAAGACCTCACTCCGGGTTTCGTGGGCTCTGCGCACGCGGGATGAGCCCTCCCCTGATGTTCCTGGGTCCAGAGCTCTGCACCCAGGACCACCCTCTCATGGCACCGTGGGCTTCCTCCCTCACCACCACCCCCTGCAGAGGGGCTGCAACTCCCCGCAGCCCCAGGTCTCCAGGTGCTGAGCAGCTGGTCTTCCCAGAAAACTCGCCGGAGCGGCTGGTGCTGAACCCAGGGCTGCCCTAGGTTCCTTTTCTGTCATCAGGTGGCAAGGTCCCACCACTGGAATGCAAAGCCACGCTGTGCAGTGTGAAGAAAATGGCCTTGGCACACTTTTGGGGGGCTAGTGGCAGCAAGAGGGTCTGTACATTTTCTTTCTGCTGATTTTGCCTCACAAGTTCCATTCATCCACCCCCACCCTCAAAGGAGTCTATTTCTTAACCGATACTATGTGACATTGTAGAATGGGCGCTGAGTCTCCTTGCATAGCAGGTGGGCACCCAGATGAGGGGACCTCCCTGTGCAACCGTGGAGACCCTCATAGGGCCATGTTGTGCCATGCAGAACCAGTAGGCAGCAATAGTTAAGAAAATCCAGGTGGCCATCTCTCGATCTGCTACATTGTTTTAACTTCACACTAGCACGTAGATGATGGTGATGCCTATGTAACTGAATTAGAGTTCTCCAGAGAAACAGAACCAACAAGAGATGTAAAAGGACATACAGATACAGATACAGATACAGACACAAAGAGATGTATTACAAGGAATTGGTCCCTACGATTATGGAGGCTCAGACGTCCAAGGTCTGCAGTGAGCCTGGAGCTCCAAGGCCAGTCCAGTCCAAAGGCCAAGAGGAGCCGGTGTTCAGTTCCAGTCTGAAGACAGAAAAAGACCCGGGGCCTGGCTCACCAGGTCAGGCAGAAGTTCCCTCTAATCCAGTGTTTTTGTTCCACTCAGATCTTCAACATATTGGATGAGGCCCCCACCTCATCCTAAAGTAGGAAGAGCAATCTGCCTCACTCAGTCTACCAACTTAAATGTTAATCTCACTCAGAAACGCTCTCCCAGTCGCACCCAGAAATAACGCTTAACCAAACATCTGGGCACCCAGTCAGGTGGACACCGAAAATGAACCACCATGATGACGTATGTGGCAGGCACCCAGGGACAGCCTGGGCGAGGCCACCCCGCATGTGAAGCTCCCCAACGCGGCACACACACCCCAGCAGCTTGTAGCATTTAGAGCAAGCTCTCGAAAACCCCCTCTGAAGAGGCAGCTACTTACAAGCATTCCCACCCTCGTAATTTCCGATCAACACTGCCACTTCTGTTAATTAGTATAAGGAATGTAAGAAAGTATTTTTGTTGCTGAAATAAATACTGTTCAATGTTATGAACTGGCCAAACACAGACCACCGGCGTCCTACCCCGGTGTGAGGGGGGTAGAAGAACCCGCACGCCCGGTGGCCCCGCCTTGTGGATCCGCACGGCAGGCCTTCCGCGTGCTTCGCGCTGGTGGAAGTGCGTCACCCCGTCCAGACTAGAAGGTGAGCGGAACCCTCCGCCCAAGCGTTGCTTTACCTGCCCCAGGCAGTGTGTGCAGTGCTGAGGAGAATGGGGCTGGGGTGTCACGGAGCTCGCAGGAGTGGGTTGGTGATGATCCTGCCATGCCCGTTTGCTAATAAAACTTCGTGCATGTAACAGGATCCAGTCTGAGACTTGCTCTCCCCGATGCGTATGACCAGGCCCAGGGTGTGGCAGAGAAGGTGGGGAAAAAACAGCACCCTTCCTCTACCTCTAAACCAACGGAAGCGACTGATAAAGACCAAAAAGAACCTAAAACAGGGATGCCCTCAACTGGCTCGGGCACGTTTGCTACACCACGAATTCAGCGCCCCTCCCCGGAGGCCGCCCTCTGCCCCTAACACTGCCACGTGCTGCACTCCCCTCCGTAGTGAAGAAACACGGGATTCCAAATCCCGGGACGAGCTGGAATAAGGACTGTGGTCCCAAAGAGGGAATTCCAGAGGCAGGTCAGCCTGCAGTCCAACGCCCTCCCCGGGGGCTGCCTTCCTGCCGGCCCCTTTGGCCTCCTCCTGTCTGGCTACTCCAGGGACTCAGTAGCCGGGGCAGGGACAACAGAGGCTCCTGGCAGACTCTGCCACCTGTTGACATGGCCACGGACAGTCCCCACCCACCCGGGTCTCAACCTCAGCCTCCACCCCCGTGGGCTCCTCTGCCCGAGATGATGCCTCTAGAGCAGCCGCCGGTGAAGACCCACCCACAGCTCTGAGTCCCTTTGGGTGACAGCTGCCCAGACAAACATTCTGCACATTCAGGTAAGCCAGCAGCAGAGAAGAGGGGGGCCGTGAACAAGGCCTCCCAGCGTGAGGTGGTGGAGGGCTTCCACAAGGTCTCACAAGGCGCTGACTGGAGGGCTGTGGTGGTCTCGGGTGCAGGAACATGCCACTTCAGGTGTCAGCCTCAAGGACATACATGCCTTCATACCTCCTTGGGCCTCGAGGAGGTGGTGTGGCCCCCCTAAGCTGGCACCTCCCTAGCCTCATCACCAGATACCGAGAGACCTTCCCTCAGGGTCATCAGAAGTGCCCCAACCCGATGATGACCACCATCCACGGGGGCTGCACGGGCGGAGGTGTGGACCCCACCGCTGCCTGTGACTCTGGCACTGTGCCCGGGATGCTTGCTTTCAGGTGAGGGAGGTGGGTGCGGGTGGGGCAGCCGGTGTGGAAACGCTGCTGCATCCACCCGGGGTCCTCAGGAACCAGAGGCCGGCCAACGCGCTGGCCTTCACCGTCCGAGAGATGGTGGGTGGCAAGGCCCTGAGCGTCGGGCCGGGCAGCAGAGCACCCCCGTCGAGCAGGGCATGCCTGGCGCGGCTGAGATTTCCAGGAGGAGCCCGGTGGAGGGTCAGGGCCCCAGAGTCACCTTGCTCTGCTCCCAGTACCATTCTGCAGCCCAGGCCTCGGCTCCAGCACAGCCTAGAGCAGGAACACGCTGCAAGCCCAGGACGTTGGGTCGTCCAGGCAGCGATGGAGGAGAAGGAACCGAGGAGTGTCGCCTTCTCCAAGCTCTGCGAGCCCCACATCCAGGCGCTGGCCGGGCTCCGGCCCTGCCCCACCTCCTGCCTGTGTGTCCTCGTCCACAGAAAGGGGCAATGCGCGAAGAGGGCCGCCTCGCTGCCTTCTCACTCGGCCTGCCGGTCTAGAACCTACGGCACGGATTTCTTCATGCCCCGGACCGTTTGTTTCTTCACCCCACACACAATAAAGCAAAGTGAAGAGGACAAAATTTCAGCGGCAAATGTGAAGTTCCACAGTCCAGTGTACCGACTGTCCGTCACAAAATTACAGGGCGATCGGGTCTGCAGCAGGCTCGCCTGGTAATCCACGGGCACTGACGGAACGGACGCTGACGGAGTCCATGGTGAGGACGCCAGGAAACTGTTAAGTGCTCACAGACGGCATCGAAAAAAAGAGCAATTCCACAGCATTCCGCCCCGGTCAGACCACATCTGGAACACGGCGATAACATCTGGGGGCCATTATTTTGGAAGTCACTTTGACAAATGAGAATATAGCCAACGGAGGGTGATCGGGAGGATAAGAAGTATTAAAATTATAAACCTCATTTCAAAGAGAACTTACGAGTCTTATCCTGGAAAAGAGACGACGAAGGGAACGGGGATTTAAACATCAAATAGCTGGAGGCTTGTTGGGAAGAGGGTTTAGGGGACGAGAGGGTGGGAGACGTTTTGCCCGAAGAGACGAGGGAGCGGGTGAGGGCCGGGAGTGCCCAGCGGGGGTGCGGGCTCCCTCTGCACCAGCGACGGTCGCCATCACCCTCATCACCCTCGGCATCCCCTTCGCCGCTTCACAGGTGAGGCTGCCAGCACTGAGACGCGATGACTACCTCGCCCCACTGCATGCTGCTCACTTCAGACGCCACCGCCAGCACCGCCGTTCTATTGTTCTGGATCATCCAGAGAGCAGTCTCCTGTCTCCCTGGCTGGAGGGAAGCGCAGGGGAGTCGGGGGTCTGCCCTGAGGTCTCTGCGGGCTGCTGGCTCCCGTCAGCGAGGGTTGCCCTCACGCGCTTTGTACTTGGACAGACGCTCTGGGGCGCCAGCCCCAGACCTCCCACGCGTGCCACCTAAGGCCAGGTCTGTGGCCGCTCTGGTCCTTGTGACTCCCCCGTGAGACAGAGCTGATGAGAATCAACTTCTCGTCAAGTCTGTTTGTGGAATGACTGAGCTAAGTAAAGCGTATGCCGCTGTAAACACACAGCAGGTGTTAGCCCTTTGGTGTCCACCTTGAACTTGCTGAGCACCATCCCGACCACCGTAAGGACGGTGTAAGGTGTGGTCCTTATCCACGGAGCTCATGGTCTGGCTGCAAAGGCTGCTTCTTCCAGGAAGCCCACCTCAAACAAATGAATGAAGGTCCAGAAAAGTGTCCTGGGGATGCTTAGGGACGGCCAGTCTCAAAGGAAATCAATTTCCATTCCACATACTCAATTTCCAAATGTATCCCCCCCCCAAAAAAAACTAATCTACATGAAAACAGCTGCCCAGGGCTTCCCCACACAACGTCCCTGCTCCCACCTCGCAGGAGAAAAGTGTGCTCCCCCCGCCCACCCGCCCGCCCAGAGTCGCACTGCCATGCTTCAGTCCTGGGCGTCAGACCCTCTGGGGGCACCCAACGAAAGGGCAGCTTTGAAGCATTGGCTCTCGGGTGCAAAGACAAGTGACGCCAGTTACTTTCTGCAAGTCAGGTGACTTCTCAATTCTTTGCTTTCCACAAAATAGAACGAGAACCTGATCAAGTTGTTAACAGAGATTTTTAGAAGTACTTTTTGATGATAGATCACGATGCAATTTTTTGACTTCAAAATCAGAACAAAGTTAAAGGATTGGATAATGAGTAGAGGAAAACCTTCTTGTCCATCCTCTCATTAATGTGAACAAAGTTGTTCACTGCTTACATCTATAATAATAAAAACAGCCCTGGCTGGTGTGGCTCAGGGGATTGAGCGCCAGCCTGCGAACCAAAGGGTCGTTGGTTCGATTCCCAGTTGGGGCACATGCCTGGGTCGTGGGCCAGGTCCCCAGTAGGGGGCGCATGAGAAGCGACCACAAGTTGATCTTTCTCTCCCTCTCTTCCATCTTCTTTCTCTCCCTTCCCCTCTGTACAAATAAAATCTTTAAAAAATAAAAAATAAAAACCAAGAATGAAATATACTGAGTCCTGGCTCATTTAAGCAACAGTGACAATGGCCCACAATATGTGACCTAATATGTCAGTCCCACCCCCATTATACAATGTTCTCATTGTTAAGGTAATTAACCATTTATTTATCAAATTTTGTAATGTATGTATGTACATATGTTATTTTGGTCAACAGCACATTAATAATAATTGCATAAATAACTTGATCCAGAAGAAATGTGTTCAACATGTGGGCACTTAGGACACTGAGAAATAAAATTTAACCTTATAAACATACTTGGGCTCCTGAGGAATATGACAGGATGTCCACAGAATACTTCCCAAGGCAAAATATTACCTCGGAATAAGATTATCTGGGGAGAATGTGGTACAGAAAAATGAGTTCGAAGAGAAAAATGATGCCAAGTTTCAAACTTGTGAGAAAGAAGTTGTGTGCATTTTTAAGTGAATGACAGTAGGTATTAAATCACTAACATTTTAAAACCCAATCTGACAGTTTTATTTTTAAATGGAAATGTCTCAAATATGTGAAAACGATTTCAACGTATTTAGAAGATGTCCCCAAGTGAACTTAAAAATGTGCTACAAGACACGTCACTGAGAAGACACGTCTTTTAAGGACAAGAGAGTAAACAGCACAGGGGTGGACGAGCCCGCCCATTCCAAAGAGGGTCCTGAAGGCCAGCCAGTACCACCCGTTCCGGCCCTGTTCCCTTTTCCTTTCCCAGGCAAGAAGCATCCTCCTTACTTCGTTGAAAGGCCGGGCTGGGAGGTTCAGATTCTTGCAAGATGGGAACTAAAATAACCTAGAAATTTCTAGAAATTCTTGGAAAGTGTAAGAAAATATATATCTGAGTGTGGCTGAGCTCCTAAGAAAGAGTAAGGAGGAACTTCTCGGTACTTCCCACGCCAGAAACCCAGAGGGGAGGGAAATTTCCGCAGCAGCGCTGGTGCCGATGACGCAGGTGGCCAGCCCCAGTGGAGTCAGAACGTTCATCCCAGCAGCCAGGAGCTTCCAATGCCCACAACCAAGAAACGATACTTTGTGTGGACCAAGGTGGGGAGTTGATCCCAACGTAAAGCCAGAACTCACAGGGATGCAACCTCAATAAAAGGGCAATTAGAAAAGTTCATTCCTTTGTATGGGTGACTTGCAAGGAAACCTACCTGCTCCTTCCTCGTCGGTGAGAGAAGTCTCCCTTGAGAAATCCGGGCACCAGAGCTGTGGCTCCCAAGGGTTTGTGGATCTGGGAAGCCCCAGGCAGAGAAATTACCATGAAATTGGTCCCACAGCAAGAGTGAACCCAGGAGGTCCAGAAAAGGCAACTGCAAAACTGCTCCGAAGAAACAGGCACCTACCCAACCCACAGAGGAAGCCCCGGAAGATGAGAGCTCACAGGCCAAACTGACAATTCCAGGTTAAATTAGCAGGAAGCGTCCTGAGCAAGAACCAGAAAGCAAAATACACAAGAGTACTAGAAACCCAGTATCTCAGATAAAGGGGGAAATGCCAGAGACAATAAAATCAGAGAATTTAAAACCATGAGACACCAAAACAGTCACTGAATTCTAAAGGCAACACACATCAGAAAGAAAAAGGAGCCATCTTGGAAAAGATGGCAAAGAAAAGGCAGGCCCAAGTGATGGGAAGAACCTTTACGCTGCCTTCTGCCTGGCACCGGTAGGACCCCCAGTCACGCAGCACCCCCAGAGGGTCCAGACAACGGCTGGCCAGGTCACGGGAAAGCCAGGTCACCGCCAGGCAGTTTGCACCCCACTGCCGTGTCCCCCCACCACCCCCCAGGGGTGCATCCATCTCCCTGCACCTTGGAGCAGAGCCCAGTTCCCTCAAGTGACCTGCCAGGTCCCTCCCTGGATCACCTCTGCTGTTTGCAGAGTTAATAAGAAAAGCGGTTGCTTGTTGTTTTGCCTTGTTTGGAAGATCAATTGTGGAGCACAGATTAGCTTTCAGCAGAGAGAACCACAGTGCTGAGCCAGCAAAACACCGAGGCTCAGAACGCTGCTCTGCAGTGCAGATCTGCAGAGAAAAATTGTGGACACGCCGCAAGGTCAGACAGAAGGGTCTTGGGGCTCATCTTCTTCCACCTTTGTTTTCCATGAAAGGACGCAGAGGCCCAGAGAAAAGTACTGTCGACCTTGAAAAATGTAGGTTGGAACAGCACGGCCCGGCTCATACAGGGACTTTTCCAATAAACAGTCTGCCCTTCATAGTCAGGGGCTGCACACATCCCCAGGTTCAGCCAGCAGCAGCTGGAAAAAAGTGTTTTCTCTTTCCCCACAGCGGCTGAAAATGTTGTTTTCTATGCAATGTTGGTTGTATCTGCAGATGTGAAGGGCCAACTATAGTTACGTTTTAGGGAAGTCAAAAGTTGCGTGTGAATTTTCCGCACTGGGGTCAGCACCCCTAACCCCAGCGTTGTTCCAGGGTCAGCTTCTCCAAGCCTGTGAAAGAGATGCAGCTCAGACTTGGCCTCTCCAGCGCCGAGTCCACAGCCGAGCTGGCTGAGGGCAGGAGCCCCTCCCTGACCTCCTTCAACTCAGGGCCCCGCGGCTCCCTTCCTCCATCGGGGCAGCCATCTGAGGCTGCCGGCGTGAGCGCGGGCAGGAGGCAAAAGGAGCTTCACTTGCTGGTTGCCATGATTACCCTGCGCGGTAGTAGACTTCTACGAGAATTCTATTTGGGTGCATTTTTCAAATATACTGTCTTCAGGAGAAAATTGGATACAGACTTGACTTACAGTTGCATTCTAGTGAAGGAATTCATCTCTAATGATAAAACTTCCTAAGGACAAGAAGAGACGAGGGAGAGCTTTGAGCACCCACCTCAGGGGTGTTTGACCTGGCACCCCTCAGCCCACACTTAGGCCACCCCAGCCGGCCTCCGAGCGAGCTAGTTTGAGTGGAAAACCTTAGCAGGGAGGCTGGAAAGCTGGGGGAGGGACGAAACAACGCCCGGGAGGAGAGGAGCAGTGAGCAGAGTGCAGAAAGCCCGCAAAGGATCTGGAAAGAACAGGCTAATTTAGGCTCCCGTCGTGACTGGAGCCACCCTCCGGGAGTGGCTGTTGCTCCACCCAGCCCCCCCTCTTCTCCTGCCCTCCCTGCCACTCACTCCCCAGGGCCCTGGGAAATGCTTCTGCCTCCCGGGGCTCAGGTGCCAACGAGGGTGAACCTTCCTCCAGTCAGAGCAGGTGAACCCTGAACGGAACCCAAAGCAGGTCCAGTGCTCTGGAAATCACCTTGCCATTCCAAAGGGCACTTCAAGGACAATAACATGGGCCTGAGGACAGTCACTCTGGGAATGGGGACAGATGCAGGGCTGAGGTCAGGAGAAGGGCTCTGCGGTCAGATAGACTTTCTGTGCCTGTGACCTCAGGTAAGTCCCTCACCTCTCCGAGCCCAGGTTCCTCGTCTGTGAAATGGGAAGGACAATAGTAACGCAGATGACAGCAGCAGCCCCAAAGGGGTGTTGTGAGGGTTAAATGACACAGTGCATGGAAGGTCCCTGACTCATCGTCTGCACGCAGTAGGTGCACACCTGGAAAATGTGACTTCCCTTCACCTTCCATCTCCCCCGGTGGGCCACACACCAGTGAAGATTTAAAGAAAGAAAAGCTATGCGCTCAGAGGAGAACGCTGAAGTCCCAGATGAGGACCGGACCAGAGGGGCCGAGGAAGGAACGGCGGCCGGACTGAACCAAAGCCCAGCCCATCTCATGAAAACAGCACAGACTCGGACTGCCGCCTCCTCCCCAGACCTCTGCTCCACGCAGGTGTGTGTCTGTCTCTCCGCAAACTGGCCTACCTGGGTGCCAAGGTCAACGCCAGCCACGGAAGAAGCTCCCGGCCAGAAGGGGCTGACTTCGCATGGTCGCCCTGAGTTTTCCCAAAACCTCTCCCCCGAATCCTGGCCCCCGGCTGCCCAGTCTGCGGCCTGGGCCCCTGATCCTTCTTGTTCTCTAGACGCCGGGCCCGGGTTCCGCGCAGCTGCCTCGGCTGACCGGGCCTGGCCGGACTTCGGACACTCACTCATCTCTCCCTGTCTCGGCTGACCAGTCTACTTGACTTCAGACAGGCCTGCCCTTCCGTCCGAGACTTCATTCTCCTGCTTCTTCCTCGACAGACCTGTCTGGCTCCTGCCTGCATCCTGGATAACAAGCGGCAGCTCGAAGACCAACCAGACATCAACAATGGCCATTGCAGGACAGAAGGAGTTTAAGGGAACACCCAAGGCAAAGCTCCGCGTCCTCTCCTGCAAGGAATGGCATTGGCTGGAACGAGTGCTCCAGGAGGCCGTGTGACAACACCCAGTACAGCCAAAGATGTGCTCACGCCACCACCCAGAAGATCCATTTGAACCGGTCGGGACAGACTAGGACAGTTAAGCTGCAGTTAAAACAACTCTCGAGTGTCAATGGCTTCAAACAACAAAGCTCACGCTCAGCTTGGCGACTGCTGCACATTGTCCCCCCTCGGGGACACAGACTGACCGAGCCTCCTCATCCTCCACATCAACAGTGAGAGAGAAAGGTCAAGGTGCCCACAGGCTGGCGGAGGCTTCACACACTCACAGCCATTGGCCAAAGCAAGTCACACGGACCCTTCTACCTACAAGAATATCGGCGAGTGCATTCCTGGGCACTGGTACAAACTCTCACGTGGGTTTGTACAAGGGAGAGTTCTCCCACGTGGAGGGACAGCACCTGAGCTCTGTTTCCAGGACAGGAACCTTCCTCTGCCAGCAGGGGGCATGCAACTTCTCACAAGGCTCAAGGTCTTCGGAGAAGCCCAGGGAAGCCAGCACCCCAGACTGTCCAACACCAAGCCTCCTCCTGCCTCTTGCCCTCAAAGAAGGCCGTGCTCTCATAATGCCCCGCCAAAGGGGAGGCTCGGAGGGGAACCTCCCACTGGAGTGAAATCCACATCATGACCAGCAGCTGATCTGGCCCTGGTGGAGAGAGAGGGGACATCTCTGTCTTGCTGAGCCTGGTCTTATGAGTTTGCCCCCTTTTCAATAAAGCCTATTTCTGTATGCATGTCTTGTGGCATTGTGGGAGTCATTCAACCCCTGGCCAGTGTCAGCCCTGAGGGGCCCGCCTGGCACAAGAACGCAGAAGGAGAGAATCAAAAACACAGACGAACAGCACTAATGTGATCACTCTCATTCCTGGGTGCAAACTGTACTCAGCCCTTCCCGGAGGGACACGGCCCCAAAGCCCCATCCCCACACAGCGCCAAGCTCGAAGTCCGGGAAATCCAGTTTCGCACAGTGATTTCTACCCCAGGGCGAGGGGCCGTTGTCTCTACGTGTTTGTGTGGCTGGTGCCTCTTCGCCGGGAGACTAGGACAATGAGCTCTCTTCTCTAATACACCGACAACAATGATGGACAGGAGAGGAAAACAGCATAAACACTCCCATCCCGAAAACAGACTGACGGGACTCAGCAGACACGGGTCCATGGTGACTCCAGATCTCAGTGCCTCCTTCCCCATGGACGGAGTCTCTTCTGTGATTGGATCCTGGTTCCACCTCCTGGAACGTTCTCAGTAGGCTCTGATCCAACCCTCTGAGAGAACTCCCTTCCCCCTTACCCTTCTTGGCCAGAGCTGATGTGGGCACCAGAAAACACGTCTTCTTGTGGACCAAGCATCTGTCTCAGTACATTTCCCGGGGGGCCAGGGGTTGCTTTAAGATTCAAACAAAGTCGCCCTGGCTGGTGTGGCTCAGTGGATTTGGCACCTGCCTGCAGACTGAAGTGTCGCCAGTTCAATTCCCAGTCAAGGGCACACACCTGGGTTTCAGGCCAGGTCCCCACTAGGGGGGCGCATGAGAGGCAACCACACATTAATGTTTCCCTCTCTCTCTTTCTCCCTCCCTTCCCCTCTCTCTAAAAATACATAAATAAAATCTTTAAAAACAAACACAAAGTCTAGATCAGGCCAGTGGTTCTTTGAGAAATATAATTCTCTCAAAGCCTTTAGTCTCTTATTATTTGATTCCAGCCAGCACCAATTGGCAATAGATACAATCAAATTTCCTTTACAAATAAATCTCTTATTTGCTGTATTTATTATCTTGCCACAATGCCACTCTAGATTTAATTGAAGGTATTTGATCTATACCCTTAGTCTTTCTCCCCTGGTACATTTTGTCCAATTGAAAGAAATTGAACCATTACTAGAAGACACATTAATACAGCCAGAGATTTAAAAATGGGTATGACTCGTATAGCATTGACGTAATCCTTGCTTACGAAACTGGATTTTAATCACTCTCTGTCTCTCTAAGCCTTTCTGAATTTCATCTTTTTTTGTTTGACCATACCAAGTATTTGCTTTTCCCAGCCTTAGAATTGCAGGCTGGCCAAGTCTTTCCTGAAATCATCTTTTTTCTTGAAATTCCTCACCAAACACCTTCAGGAATAATTAACTTACATAGTTAATATTCTGCTTTCCAACCTCTTTTCCTAAGTCCCCAAGTCCCTTAGGTAAACTGCCTCCCTCCCAGATTCCTGCAGTGCAGTGGAAGGGCGTGTTTCTCCCAGGCACGCAGTCAGGGGCCGTTCTGCAGCCATCGGGGAGCTCCCTGGCTGCACCTCCCCCGGCCGCTCAGCCAGCTCCTGGTCAGGGGTCTGCCAGGGGTCAGGGAGTGCCCGGCCTCGGCACTCACGTATTATCAGTCAGGACAGAACGGTTACACTGACTTAACAAAATAACCTAAACCTCAGGGGTTCGAATGAAGCTTTGTTTCTTCCTCATGCTCCACATCCGTCATGGGGTGGCCGAGGCTCTGGCTCCACATTGTTCCGACTCCAGGAAGCTGGCAGAGGGGGCCTCCCCATCCAGGACGATGCTGGCGGGACCGGAGAACGGCTTGTCACAGACTAGCTTTTAAAAGCAGCACCTGCAAGTGACGTGTAGCACTACTACTTATATCTCAGGGGCCCAAGAAGTCACAGGTTGACCTTCTAGGGGACCGGAAGTGCAGTCTCTGAGCCAGGAGGTGTTTCAAGGTCTCGCTCATGCGCACTCCCACAGGTCCACGGATCTTCAGGGATCTTCCAAGTACTAGCTGGTGGCTTCTGGTCTGGGAGTGGGGGTGGTATGCGGGGCCTGGAGCTCACTAACCACAGCTGACACCATAAATCCTCCTCAAATCTCAAATCCTTGACTCACTTATCCTCTCAAGGAGGATGAGGGTTAAGGGTTCTGCCTCTGGCTTTCCTTTGTAATTCCTGCGGCATGGCCTGGTACTTTGTCTGCCGTCTGGGTGCCTCAGCTGAAACTTCCACTTCCCCTCCCATACTGTTACAGAACCCTATGTAGTAATAGTACAAATATATGGGTGAGAAGGGACACACCAACTCCAGGATGGTTACTATACCCCTGGGAAGGGGGAGGGAAGCAGGAGGCAGAGAGACAGGGGGACCGCGATGGTGAAGTCTGTATGTCAATTTGGCTAGGCCATGGTACCCAGCCATTTTGTCCGATGTTATTCTAGATGTTTCTGTGAAGCTATTTTTAGATGACATTAATGTTAAATTAATAAACTTTGAGGAAAGCAGATTACCCTCCAATGTGGTGGGCCTCGTCCAATCAGTTGAAGACCTTCATAGAAAAGGGCTGGCCTCTCCAAGAGGAGAGGAATTCTGCCAGCAGACTGTGGATTGGAAAGGCAACATTGGCTCCTCGGTGGGTCCCCAGCCTGCTGGCTAAAGATCTGGGGCTTCCCAGAAACCTCCACAATGAATGGTGTGAGCCAATTTCTTAAAAATAAATAAAGACGCACACGCACACCTCCCATGTTTCCTGTCTCTGCAGGTGAGACAAGGCGAGCACCTCAGCAGAGGGAAAGTTTTCGTTTTTGTTTTATTTTTCTTTGAAAACCAGCCTGGGAGTTCCTGCCTCTTGCCACAGTGTATTTTATCTTTGGGTCCGGTTCTGTTGCTTTTGGCCAAAGCCTGCCAGACAAATGCATTCCTGGAAGCTACATTATAAATCCAATTGTCATAAAGCAAGTCGTGCTTTCCCATCAAACAATGTCACATTGAATTGTAACAGCAGGTGTAACGCCCTGCACTTGTGTAGCGCTTTGAAAAAGGCTTTTAGGCACACTGCTACATGTAGTCCTGGCAGGTGGGCAGTGCGTTCTCGTGATTGCACAGGTGAAGAAATGGAGGCTCGGAGAAGCTGATCATAGGAACTGAGCTGGGATTTGATCCTCATCCGGCGGGCTTTCCAACGTCTCCTTACCCAGCTTAGATCTCAGCTTCAGCTGAGTCATTCACACAACAAACAGTGTATCCAAAGGCAGAGATTCCGGAACTCGAGCCTCCGCAGTGGTTAAAATCTGTAAAATTTTGCTCTGGAGTCACACAGAAAGCCCTGAACTGTAAAAGCAGACACACAGCACATAAATGACCATCACTACCCACCCACAAAGCTACTTACCCAAAACTGATGCGCTTCACCACCCACATAAACGCTCCCTGAGCGACAGGTACTTCACTCCCCTGAAGGAAACGCACAACTGCACAGGGGACCACCTGAACCTATATATTTTCCCAGTCCCTTGTTCGTGCCCTTTTTGTTACTTTGAAATTAAAATTCATAAATGGTGTGGCTTCTGTCTGTCCAGCCTGGGGGTAGGGCCAGCGGGGCTAGCTGGGTTAGATCTCAGCTGAGCTTTGGGCCCCTTGTAGTGGAAGCAGAAAAGGCCTGGGTGGGTGGAGCTGAGAACAGGAAGGTCAGACTGACCCTCCCAGCCGGGCTGGGGTGCTGAAGGAGCAAGAGTTCCACCTGCCCCGCTCACTCCCCACGCCAGGGCCTTCCACCTCTAATACTGCTTCAGCGCTGCCAGGAGGCATTGCTGAGGCTTCAGCCCGCTCTGCCCTCCGTCCGGGCAGGGCTGCTTTGCCAACTGCAGGAGCTGCCTGGCTTCCTCCTCTGGCACCTCTGCCTTGGCCCCTTGCCATCTCTGCGGATTCAGCCCGGCCTCACGCTCCAGGGCGGCCCTGTCCCTGCAGGGCCAGAAAGCAAGGAGGCCCCTGGGAGCACAGCACTGGTCAGCCTTGCGGCTCCTTGTTCCACTGCCCGCATCTGCCTGCAGGTTTCACTCCCATTTCTCGCTCCTGCTCTAGCTCCATGTCAAAGTCACGGCCGTGGTAACCAGCTGGGCCCTCTGGTCCCTCCAGGCTTGGAGTGTGGGGCTCTCACTGCCTCCCTGAGTCTGCAGTGGCCCTTACTTCGTTTGCACGACGCTCCCTTCTCACACCACCAGCTGACCGAGGCTCCACTTCGTCCACGCTCCTACTCTCAAGGCTGCCCAGGCTCTCTGCACCCCCAGCCCAGGATGGCCCTCCTGAAGCTAACTGCCCTTGGGTGACAACCCACCAACACCCACTCAGGCCACTGGGCTCACCTCAGTGGGCTGCCCTCCAACCCCCACTTCTCTGTGACCCCATGGGCCTGCAGAGTCACAGAGGTGAGGCTTGGAGACTTCAGCCCCACACCTTGTACTCCGAGGGCACCTCAGACCCAAAACGCCTGAGCAGTGACCCGAGAAAACAGCGAGAAGAGACCAAGAAGGGCTCAGAGGCAGGAGCCACAAGAGGCTAAAAAGTGTACACCTGAAAATTAGACTGAAACCACCAGCCCCCAACCCAAGGCCAATGGCAAAGGGAACAGAATGGCCTGGTCTCTTTGTACCATTGAGGCACACATGAATTTCACACGTAGCCACATGGAAGGGACACCTCAGCCCCTGGTGAAGATTTCTTTCAGTCCCCGGGCTGGGAGGGTCATTCCTGCAGGTCTGGGAAGCGTCTGATTTGAACCTGGGAAATCCAAATGTGCAGAAGACTGACCCCGGTCCAGGCATGAAACACACTGATTAAGAGTGTTGCTTTGCAAGAAAGCTCCCAAGGCATTTGGGGTGGTTCGTACCAGCTCAAGCTCTGGTGGCAGTGAGACTAACGGTTTGTGCCTGGTCTCGGTGAGGCCCCGGAGGCTCTGCCATCAGGGATGTTATGTAGTGAGAATGTACCTGCATCACAGCCTGTGAGAGAAACCTGGGCTGAGATTCCACTGAGGGCGGCCCTGAAGGGTTCTGTGCACCAACTGGTGGTTCCTGATTCGAGAGACAGCACGTCCTGCCTGGGCCCCTAACCGGGGAGGCCATAGCCGCTCAGGCTTGGCTTCTCTGGACCCCTCTCTGGGACTGGCCATGGCTATGTGGACACGGTTGCCTTGCTGCAATAAATTATAGGTTTGCAAGCACCATCCTTTTAGATCTCTGAGCCTTCTTTAGTAATTGAACCTGTGTAACTGCTACTGTGAGAGCATCCCCACTGTTACGGGTTACATTGTGTCCCCTCGAGATTCACGTGTTGAAGTCCTAACCCCTAGACCCTCGGAATGTGTCCTTATTTGGAAATAGGGTCGGTCAGCATGGATGTAGTTAGTTAAGGTGAGGCCATACTGGAGTAGGCGGTGCCCCTAATCGAATGCCGCTGATATCGTCATAAGACGGGGGAATTTGAAGACGGGGAGAACACCGTCTGCAGACTGAAGTTGTGTTACCACAGACCGAGGCGTTACCAGCTGGGAACAGATGCTTGCCTGGAGTCTCCCTTCAGAGGGACCACAGCCCCGCACCTTAACCCCGGGCTCCCTGCCTCCAAGTTCATTTCCACGGTCTAAGCCACCCAGTTTGCGACACATTGTTGTGGCAGCCCTAGCAAACCTGCGCACCCACAAGAGACTTTATTCTCCCCCTCTCCCATCTGCGACAAATGCTGGCATGAACTCAGGCACCCCTCGACCTTTGTTCTCCACAGGGGACCCTGAGACTTTACCTCTCGTCTCCCCAGGCAGCTGTGGTCTCTGTTTGGCCATAAGCGTTGCTCCCTCCCCACAGGACACAAGGAGTTCGCCCACAGCCGGGGGAGCGTTTCCACAGAGCCGTGCACCCTCCCCTCTCCCAGCAAGACCTGCAGGCTGGGCTCAGAGTCAGCTCAGGGGAGGCAGGGGCCTTAGAAGTCGAGTGTCCACGCCTTGCACTTGATGGCTGAGGAAGACGAGGACGAGGAAAATGGGCTCACCTTCCCAGGGTCGCTCACACACACAGCTCGTCAGCGCCACGGTTACCATAACAGCCCGGAACTCTGCTGCCCAGCAGGCCAGCGCTGCCCCGCCTTAGGTTTCTCCCCAGGGACGCTGGGGTCCCCAGCTGCCCTCAGTGTCTCTGCCTCACTCGTGAGAAGTGAATTGCATTTAGAAGAGGGACTTGGGTTGAGTCGCAAGTCCTTCGGTGCATAGGCATTGAATAAACGTTTTTATTGGATTGATCAGAATGTCTCTTTCGTTCAAAGTTCACAGATCCCCAAGGGAGTAAGATGCCAGGCCAGTGTTTCTCAAAGTGTGCCCAGGGAACCCTCACATGGACGGCACTGCTGACTTTTTTGTGTGTGGGTGACTTCAAGTGATTTTTCTTTTTATTTATTTTTTAAAATCAATTTTATTTTTATTTTGGGGGGTATTACTTCTATCTAATACTGTGCCTGGTTTCTTCATTTTTATTTTTCAGTTACAGTTGGCATACATCTTAGATTAGTTTCAGGCATACACCCCAGTGATTAGACGTTCGATAACGTACTAAGTGATCATCCAGCAAATCTCATATCCAATCCGACACCATCTGCGGTTGTTAGAATACTGTGGACTATATCCCCTGTGCTGCACTTTACCTCCGGGCGGGATCTGAGTGGCTCCAGCCCTGGCCTGGAGCAGGCTCCGGCCTCCTGCACCCCGGGGAAGGTGCAGAAGTGCTCACAGAGCCGGTGGCCAGGCCGCACAAGGTCCGGTGGATGGGGCCTTGGTGGTCTGGAGCAGACCCCGCACCGAGAGCCAGCAGGCACCGAACACCTGCCTCGTGTAGCTGGAGGTGGGTCCCAGGCGCTTGGAAGTCATGGAGGGACTGGCCAGTTGTTCAGGCCCCACCCCTTGCCCTTTGATCTCTCTCCACTGGTGTTCCCCCAGGGGAGCAAGAAGTAAGGGCCAAGCCTCCCAGTTTCTACTCCTTTTCTCGATTCATTCGACACACAACTGGCTCTAGATGGGCAACTTGGCATCTAAGTTTCTCCTGGTGTCCCGCCGCCACCATCCCTCGCCCGGTGGCCGGCATCCAGTGGTTTTCCCTGTCCGCTGTGATGACGCCCCGCCTGGCCGGGGCCACCCTGAGGCTCCTGCACCCGCCCCGGGCCCTGTTCGGGTAGGACTGTGCACCTGGGGCATCTGGCTTTTACATCCAGCCAAGGAGGCAGTGTCCTCTGCCCCAGCCATGGGGTCCCCTCTGGGATCCCCCCCTTGGTGAACCAGAAGGACCCTCCAAAGAAGCCCGTGCTGTCTGCTCATAACTACAGGATGTTTGGCCCCTCGAGGACGGTGTATACTCCTCCCACAGGGCTCAGATCTTCTCTCCCGAGCTTACACCTGAGCAGGTAGTCGAGGCTGTGAAGCCAGGCCCATCTGGCACCGCCCCACTTCCTTGCCCAAAGGAGATGGAGGGGAAAATCCAAAAAACAGTCCCCAAAAGGGAAGGCAAAGAACAGAGACAGGATGACCAGGACAGGCCACATGGCAGTGGGGACAGACCACTGACAGCTAGGAGACTGAGGGAGTCCTCACTTCCCCAGGTCAGCCCTGGGCCTCTGGACCTCAGTCCCAAGCTCCCACAAGACACGTGACCACTCAAGCTCTCTCCCCTGGGCCCCTCCTCCGAAAGCCAGTGGGTCACAGGCTCAGACCCTGCAGGAGGCGTCCTGGCCCCTCTGAAGCCTGAGTCAGAAGCAGCCGTGCTCTCTGGCCCAGCCCCATGCTGCTCCCTGCTGCCAGAGACCCATGAAGGGAGTGCTGGGGGAAGACCACTCGCCCAGCCTTCCGGGTTCTCGAACTCTGGGTGAGGGGAGGTGCTACGAACACATCAAGCAGCAGTTCTTTCCTGGCCTCTGCCAGCAGGAAGCCCTGCAAACACGAAGGCCCACACCACGTTTACTGCCGCGGCCACCACGGCCATGGGACCCAGGGGAGCGGCCCCACCTCCGCAGCAGCCTTGCCTTGCTGGCGACAAAACCTAGGCACCTTAAAGGACTCTGAATGGCAGAGTAAAAAGACCTCAGAGGACAAAATGGAGGTCACACAGCCTGCCCCTTCCTTCTCTCCACCGGGCTCGGCAGTGGCAGGCAGCCTGCCCCTGGCCACTCGAACTGGGCAGGTCCCTGCTTCCATCACATTCGGGGCACCTGCCAATGTGACCTCTCAGCCTACTGCAGATGAGGATGACGTGGAAGTGAACACTACTGCCCCTCCCTATGCTGCCACAATCTTACCTTCCCCAGACTCCAGTATGAGGTTCCTGCCAGTTTACCAAATCCAGTACAGTGTGGGGCACAGGTGCCCTGCCATTGACCCCAAAATGATAGGCCCTCCCCCTCCCCCTACCCAGGCTGTCCTTTCCCACTCTGCCCCTGACTCTGGGGAGAACCACTCCCCATTGTCCACAGCACCTCCTAATTCTGACAGCACAACCCACTGTGGTGGCGGTGGCCCTCCCTCGGCCAATGTGTCCACATACTCACCTATAAAAAATAGTGAGCAGAGGGCCCCAGTTTCCAGCCCTCCCCTGGACCCGGGAACCACCTCTCAGCCCACATCTGGGACCCGTGATGGGCAGCAGCCTAAGGCTCTTCGCTGCTGGGAAAGGTGATCGCCCCAGCACGAGGTGTGGGCCTAGCCTCCCCTGAAGTCCAACCAGCCGAGTGGGAGTGGGGGGGGAGCGTGATGCTTCAGGGAGTGCAGGGGCGCCCTTGCCAGATTCCACACTTCTCACCCCTGGCAAAACTTAGCTGGCCGTTGGTGACCACCCACATACTCTCCCCGTTGACACACCCCCTGCCGCTGGCGTTGGAGTGGCCCCTAACACTGGGGACAGAAGCTCGCTGTCTGCTCATGCACCTGCAGGCCACTTGTTGTGGTGGGGCCTGTAGCTCCCACGAATGGTGGGAGCCACAGGCCATTATGTCCACCCCAGGCCCCACTAAGTCACAGGCAGCCAGGGCATCGACATGAGAGATGGACCAGGGAAGGCACACAGCACTGCTTCTGTATCTCATGGCGGCCATGTAACCAGGGATCCATTTGGCTCAGTGTGGCAGCTGCAGGAGGCGGAGCATGCACCACCCAAGTGTTTGCATACACTGCTGGTTCCACCATAAATTTGGTCACCTGGAGCCCACCTGTCCATGACACAGGTCATGGGTGACGGGAGAGTATGACAGCACTCCCAGGAGTGGAGGTGCTAGTGTTCGCAGGTGCCATCAGTGCACCTGCGGCCACCTGGACGGAGAAACGCCCTTACACTCGCAGCAGCCACTGTCGTGGTGAATAAAGGTATTGTCACAGGACAGGTTTCCTTCCACCTTTTCTCAGACCACCGGGGGCTGTCCCGGCCACAGCACATCCATGATCCATGCGAGTCCCAGCAGCATCCCTGTGTTCAGACACGCTTGTAGCTGCACTTTATTTCCAAGCTCCTGGGACCCACCGTTTGCAGAATCCAGGTGATGCCGCGGGAGGGCATTTTGTTCCCATTTTGCCTCAGTACAACTGGGGCCCACCTGGCCAAAACACAGGTGGTGCACTCAGGGGGGGAGTGTCTCACCTGTGATGAGACGCCTCTGTGTCAGCACGTGCCATCAGGTCACTTGCAGCCAACTCTCCAGACCACAGGTACAGTGACGGGGGACGGCACAAAGCCTGCAGTGAGTGGGTACGCTTGCAGACCCCCATTCGTACAGAGGGCCTGGGTCCCCCAACCAAAACAGTGGTGCTACGGGGGACGGTGCCCGACAGTTTTTAAGTAGTTATTTATTCATTTTTAGAGAGAGGGGGAAGGGAGGGAGAAAGAGAGGGAGAGGAGCACCCATGTGAGAGAGAAGCATGATTGGCTGCCTCTCACACACACCCCAAATGGGGACCAAACCCACAACCTAGGCCTATGCCCCAACCGGGAATCGAACCAACGACTCTTTGCTTTGTGTAACGACTCCCAACCAACTGAGCCACACCAGTCAGGGCGACACCAGACAGTGTTGGGGAGAAACATCCAGTCCCAGTCAAAACACCTGCCTGCATGTAACACGGCCCAAGAGCGGTGCCCTCTCACTGGGGAGGGGCGGGGGCTGTGCTGGGAGGAGCCTGCCCAGGGCAGCTGTTCTGGTGCTCTGGGCACGCGGACGCGAGCCTTGCATGTGGGGCAGCTGCCCAGGGACTCGTAAGAGCCACCAACCAATTCCATCACAAATCTCGACCAGGTGGGAGCAGATCTTCCTCTGCAAACTGTGTCTCGTCATAAATGGACTTTGCTCCACCGGAAAGGGGCTCAGCCCCTTTACGTGAAACCTAAGCTGATGGTCCTACGTCAAGTCCAAGGTCCTACACACCGCGGGGATTTGGGGGGAGGGGTGTTTGAGGGGGAGGGGCAAAGGAGCCCAGCTGAGAAGCACCTGCAACTTAAATGCCTTCAATAGCCTCCCAGAGCCCTGGCTGGTGTGGCTCAGTGGGTTGGGCACTGGCCTATAAACCAAAAGGTTGCGGGTTCCAACCCCAGTCAGGGCACAGGCCTGGGTTGTGGGACGGGCCCCCAGTTATGGGCGTACAAGAGGCAGCCAACTGACATTTCTCTTGCCCTTTCTCCCTCTCTTCCCCTTCTCTCTACAAAATAAATAAAATACTTTTTTTAAATAGCCTACCAGAAAAAGTTGAAGCCCCATGCCCTGGCATTTAAAACCTCAAAATCTGCTCTCCTCAAGCCATTCCCCCACTCCTTGCCTTATATTTTATCCATCAGCACACAGAACGCCCTGCTGTTTTTCCCAAATAACCATTCTGCACTTACGCTATTCTCTTTGTCTAGGGACCCGCAGCCCTGACGCCCTTCCCCACCTTCAATGGGACAAGCCTTGCCCATCATTTCAGATTTTTCTCAGGCATCTCGTCACTCAAAAGCCTTCTTTGTCTCTTGTCCCATCCGGACTAGGTACGACTCTTTAATATTTCCCTGGACTACTCCATGCCTGTCTCTGCTATCACACTCATTCGACTGTATTATATGTCACAGCTGACGTACCTGGGGCCCTCACTAGAACATGAGCTCTTCGAGGACGGAGGCTGTTTCATTCACCTCTGAACCTCTTGCACCAAATTTGTATTCTATTCCACACTAGGCACTCCATTAAATATTTGATGAATGCATGAACAAGTGAGCCAATGAAAGCTGCATTCATTGGAATTGAGTTTTGATGGGGTCTAGAGGTGATACAAAATATAAAGGGTCCCGCTGAAGCAACAGATAGATGGTGGTATGTTCCCACATCGTCTCTCTCAGTCCCCGTGTGCGAGCAGCAGCATTCATGGAAGAGATCTGGTTTAAGAAAGAACCCCGTAATGAATGCACACAGAAAGGAGAGACTGCTGGTTCTATGCAGGAATTGCACCAGGATCTTTGGTCTTATAGGCAGCATGCTCTCGCTTCTGCAGGTTGTTCCATTTCGGCTGTCTTTTTCTGGGTTTTATTCATTAAATGTTTGATACCAGGCTGCAGCAGCGGGAACACCGCAGCACTGGGCTTCACTTCTACTGCACGGTCATTTTATAGCTCAACATGAAAGATGACAGAGCCTGCATTGATTGTAACTGTTTAAGGGACTTGTTTTCATTCCCTTTCCCTCCCCATAGCAACTCTGAGATGGGGTCAGAGGGGAAGGGCGGTTTCAACACCTTCCTGCCAGCCCCCCCTTTCCACCCTCCCTTTCCCCCCACCCCCTTCCCTGACCTTTGATGCATGCGGCACGTGTGTCCGGCTGACGTCCACTGTCGGACTGCAGCTCCCTGCCTCTCTGCTCACCCACCAGGACCACTGAACTTGCACGCACGTGTGCGCGCACACACACACACACTCACACACACACACTCACACTCACACACCTTTGTGTGGTGCCTCTCACCTCGGCCGAGCCCTTGGTGCCTTCCCTCCATTCTAAATGCCCACCATTCCCTTCTTAACTATTTTCCTCACGTCCACTCTCCTACCTGCCTCTCTCCACAGCTAGTGATCCTGCTTCCCGTTTCTCCGCGGAAACTCACGTTGTTTATTGTGCTACAGAGCACCAGTGTTTATTTTTTGCTTTTCGTTTGTTTTTTGGATTTTTGCAGCTTGAAAAGTCCTAAAATCTTAAGCAAGAATTTTGAAATAAGTGTCTGAGCTCTCTCCCTATTTATGCTGAAGTTCAGTGAATAATTTTCTTAACTATCATAAAGCATAAGGAACATGCGTGCCGTCAATGTCCTGAGTAAACTAGTAATGACCTGCCCTGACTTGGGTGAGCCCCTGTCAATGCGACCTGTCATCCCGGCTTGCAAAGGTCCTCTGCCGTCCTGATGTGTGTGTCCCATTAGAACAGGGAACGAAGGACAACAGGGAAGAAGGGGAAACTCAGCCTTGACGAAATGGCTTCTCAGCCTGAAATCCTCTGCCGTGGACCTGGTTTGGGGGCACCTTTGATAGCGGCCATTCTCCCCACTCGCCCACTGCTCCTCAATTTCTAGCTCCAAAAACACAACACAGGCTGATTTCACATCTGAGCACATCCTCACTCTGGATTTCACCGTGCAAAGCTGTCTCAGACAACTTTTTTCTTTGCTTTCAATCCGTTTATGTGATGACATTCTCTGGTGAGACATAAAATTACTTCATGATCGTTACTCAGTATTTTTAGGGTTTGGTTTCTCATCTTTGAGGGGGACCCCCCTTCTCATGCATCTGACGGCTGCATCTGAAAACTGTCTGCTTAAATGTGTCATCTTTCCATTTCGCTAGAGTTCTTAATTCTCTGCTCATTTTCATTGAAAACAGCACTGATTTACCTCATTTTTTATATTTGAGTAGACTGAAATTTGAATCTGAGTCATTTACTGCTAATAGCTTTATCCGATTTAAGTGATTTTTTAAAATTTGGGCTTTTGGTATCTTTGTTAACATATGTAAATCAAGTCCACAGTAATTTATAAAGCCTGATTTATAGTGTGTGGAATCTTTGAGTACATTCAATGTAATTAGGAGCGGATTCCACAATGATTACTATAGCCTTACCTCAATATTACAGCTATATTTACCCTTTAATATTTTTACATGTAAATACATGGAAATGCAAACATCTTCTTGCCTCAAAATCTAAACTAGAAAAGAAACTCATTAAAATTAAAAGCAGTATGTATTTTTCTTAACAATACCTTGGTATTTGAAGAATCAGTTCTAAGTCAATTGTTAATCAAATCTTGTTAAATAATAGCAATTTATGGTAACTTAGAAAGAAATACTGGAATTTTTATCAAATCTTTATATATTCTCAGCGGCTCTCTGCTGAACACCTCACACAATATTATAATTATTTAATCTATTCTTCTGACACTGGAAGGGAAGACTCAAGAGGAATAATGCAAAAATAGAAAGATTGGGGGTTTTTTACTTTCACTTTCATCATTTTCTTACTTTTTTCCTCCAAATGGTAACATCATAATTTTTGTTTTCTTTGTTTTTTATTGTTTGTTTTTGCTCATTCCCTCTTGGTTTTAAACTTTAGTTTTCCTTAGTTAATACATCTTTGTCAGAGACGGGTGAAGTAGTATTTCCCACACAGGATGTTTTTTACAATATGTTTCTATTTAGGACACTAATTGGCCAAGATGTGCAATACAAAGACAGAGACAAGTGGGTAATGGTAGATACATTGTTACATTGTTGAAGCATTCATTCATTCATTCAGGAAATGTTTATTTAACCCTTAAGTGGAAGGTTCTAAAAAGGTACTGAAATTATAACATGAATAAGACACAGAGCTATTGTAGTTCAAATTATAGTACAAGGAGGCTTAGTCTGTTCAGGTTGCTATAACTCAGTACCACAGACTGGGTGATTATTATAAACAACAGAAATTCACTTCTCACAGTTCTGGAGGTTGGAAGTCCAAGGTCAAAGCACGGGTTGGGTGAGGGTCTTCTCCTGGGTCTCAGACTTATCCTATCCTCACCTGGTGAAAGGGCTAACGAGCTCCCCGGGGCTCTTTCATAAGGGCACTAACGCCCTTCTGGAGGGCACCACTCCCAGGACCTAATCACCTGTCACAGGCCCCACCTACTAACACCATCACACTGGGCATTAGGATTCCAAGATGTGAATTTGTGTGTGTGGTGGCGGGGAAGCAGGTACAAACATTCTGACAGTAGCAGGCACCAATCTCAGGCTTCCCGGGAGAAATCACACCCACCAGCGACCTGACACAGGAGCACAAGTAGGATTCCATTCAAGTAGGATTCCGTTCTAATTCATAGGGAGCTCAGAAGTGGGTTATCTTAGCCTAAACCCTGTCTACTTTGTGGCTCAAATCACCACATTAGAAAGTACATTTAACCTCACCAATGTGACCTTTGTCACAGGTGTGCCTCCTCCTTTGGCCTCTCATGTGGCACCCAAAGAAACATTCACCAATGAATGGACTGTCCGTGAAGAAGTGGGACCCACTAACAAAGACCCCCGTCTGCCTAAAATGTTTCAGTCTGCTGTGGATCCCACCAAAGACACTCTGTCAGGAAAAAGTCCACCCCTGTTAGCATAATGAGAATGGTTTGCATGACATCAGTGTAACCCGGCAGCCAAGCAGAGTGGACTGGAATGTGCAGGTGTGGACAATGACGACTTCACTGTACTAGTCAGTGGGGGTGGTAGACGCTGTTGAATGAGCATGTGCACTGTGTGACCGTCACATTCAAAACGACTGAGTGAGTGGTCATGAGTCTGCATCAGATTTTGCATTAAGCTTGAACATTCCACCATGGAAACTATTGGGATGACTCAGAAGTCTTTTTGGGAACAATGCAATAAGTGCAGCACAAATAAAAGTGTGACACAAACTCTTCAAAGGTGGCGGAGAATCTGCTGAAAGTGATCCACATTCTGGAAGGCCTGCGATAAGCAGAGCACCTGAGAATGTTGAACATGTACGGGCTGCAATCAGCAAAGATCGGTGACTGACAGGGTGAGAACTAGAAGCCAATCTGGGGGTTCCAAAATCTACGGTGTCCAAGGTTTTGATGCAGGCCAAGGTTCTTGGCATGAAACGTGTTGTGGCAAAATTCGTTCCATGGCTTCTGCTACCACAGCAGAAGGAACATTGGGCTGCAGTTGCTAATGACTTGATTCAAACCGCCACCAATGAACCAGATTTCCTCAAGAAGGTCATTACCAGAGACAAATCATGGGTCTACAGCTGTGATCCAGAAATGAAGGTCCAGTCACCTTAATGGACGTCTCCTGGTTCTCCATGCCAGAAGAAGGCGCAGCAAAGTCGCAGCAAGATCAAGACCATGTTAACTGTGGTTTTTGATCGGGGAGGTGTTGTCCATCAGGAGTATGCCCCTCCAGGCCAAACAATTAATAAGGACTACTACCTCCATGCTCCTCGTCAGCTGAGAGATACAATATGATGAAAACAGACACAGCTATGGGCAACTGGTGATTGGCAGCTTCATTATGACAACACGCCCACTCATGTTTCACATCTCGAGCAAAGTTTTTTGTGAAACATCAAATCACCCAGGTGACTCAGGCCCCCTGCAGCCCAGTTTTGGTGCCCTGCGACTTCTCGCTTTTCTCAAAACTGCAATCACCTTTGTAAGGGAAGAGATTTCAGACCATCGATGAGATTCAGGAAAACACGACGAGGCAGCCGAAGGTGATTCCAACGAAGGATTTTGCACAGTGTTTTTGAACAGTGGGAGAGACGCTGGGAGAACTGTGTGAGGTCCCAAGGTGCCTACTTGGAAGGGAACTGAGGTGTCATTGTCCTATGTACAATGTTTCTTGTACCTTCTTCAATAAGTGTCTCTATTTTGCATAGTGTGCGGCTGGATACTTTCTGGACAGACCTCATCGTGTATTCCCTGGGCTTGTTGGGCCGATGGAAATATGCAGGAAAGGAGCCCTGGCGGGTGTGGCTCATGGGCATGTGCGCCGGCCTGCAAACTGAGTGGTCCCCTGTCCAACTCCCGGTCAGGGCACGTGCCTGCACTGCAGGCTCACACAGTGATGTTTCTCTCTCTCTTTCTCCAGCCTTTCCCCTCTCTCTGAAAGTAAATAAATAAAATCTTAAAAAATACATACACAGGGAAGGAAGTTCACCTGCAAGTGGGAGACAGGTAAGTCCAATCAAGAAAAATGAACATGATTTCCAAATCCCTTTGAATTATCCTTGTTATAAGGAAATTTCTGAGTTCTGAGACAGTGAAGAGCCTACACAAAATGTTTGTTATGAATTTTTTCAAGCTCATAAAATCTGTATTCTGTAGAGATTCTCTGGCTAACATGATTGTTCCAAGATGAGTTGGAAAAAAATATTCCTTAGAATCTAAGACTTTTTATGATACAATTAGACTTCCAAACACACATTTAAAAGTTACCTATTAATAGGTAATTCAACATTAAATAGGGAAATAGTGCTTAAAATATTTTTGAGAACTGAGAAAATGACCCTTTGACCTGGAAATAGAAATACCTAACCCCATCATTGTTTTCATATCTAAAATAAATATTTTAATATGAACCTTTAAAAGATAAAAACTAATTTAAAAATGCCTGCAAGGGGGGTGCTGGGTGGAGAGGAGCAGAGGGGGGAAATTGGGACAACTGTAATAGTGTAATCAATAAAATATAACTTAAAAAATAAAAATAAAAAGCAGGAATGCCTTCAATCTACTTATTGCATCCTAAAATCATCATAATCATTCCTTCATGTCATCAAATTCCCATTCAGTGTTCACATTGCCCAACTGACTTTTCCTTGTTGGAGGTTTGTTTGAATGCGCACCTAAACCATTCACACGTTACAAACCGCTGGTACGTTTCTCAAGATTTTTTTTTTTTACTTATTTTTTGTTGTTGCAAGAGTCACTTATCTTACAGAAGTTTCCTGTGTCGAGATTTTACTGAATGTATTCCTGTGATTTCTTTAAGATTTTTCATTATCTTTCTATTTCCTATAAATTAGTGGCTAGAAATACAGGCTTGTTCAAAGTCAAGTTGGGTTTTTTCATGTGCATTTGCTTTTGCTTTCAGCAACCCTACTTCGTGTGTGGTACTGGCTGCCTCTATCAGGGAACAGATACTAATAGATACTATATGATTTTCTCTCCATGTTATCAGCCACTGATAACTGTTTCCTATTAGAACCGTAAACTAATCAGGCATTGCACACCAGTAATATTCTGATTTCATCATTCCTTCTTTGTTTATTAGCCAGTATACTTCCGTAAACAGAAACTTCCCTTCATGGAGTATTTGCTTACCCTGACGTACCTATCACACTTCTGCAAATAGAAACTTCCCCAGTGGACTATTTGCTTACCCTGACATATGTATTACATAAGAAATGAATGACAAATGCTTTATTCTTTCCCTTTACTCACAAGTTTTCAAATGAATGGTTTTCCTCTAGCATACCTCACCAGGGTGGGGCAAGCCGGGTGAGCCAGGGTGATGGAGACTCAGAGGTGGCGCCCGCCTGCCAGCTCTGTGCAGAGAGGGACCGTCAAAGGAACAATGGCCTCTGCCAGCACTTCTGTCTGGGGGAAAGCTGCCTCCCCCCGACTGTCGCCCTGATGCCAGACAGTTCAGTTCCTCCCTGTATGTCCCTGGCACCTTTCAAACTGGTGCCCCAGCGCTGGAGCTCAGAGGGAGTGTGTTGGAGGTAGCCCATGATGAACCCTTTAAAAGGAACTGCCTGGGACTCCAGAAGCGCCTTCTCTCCCTCAACCTCAATCCCTGCTGGTTTTTACAGCCAGAAGTTATGGGGACTCCTCTTCCTGGCACTGGGACCCTGGGCTGGGGGGCCTGCTGGGGACCCCTTGGCTGCTCAGGGGAGACCTCTGAAGCTCAGATCTCCCTCCTGACTTTTGTCCGCCACACGTGGGTGCAGGGACCAGGCTGTTCCATGTCTCCGCCCCTCCTACCGGTCTCAATGCGGTTTCACCTTCATCTCCTCGGGGGTAGGAGTTCCATTCAGCTAGGCTTCAGCCCATTCTGAACCATGGCTGTTCTGTCGTTTCACTGTACGCATGTTGTGGTTGTGGGAGGCGGTGAGGACTCGCGTTTACCCACGCCGCCGTCCGACCGGAAGTCTCCCTGACTCGCCTTTAAGGCAAGCGCCTGTGGTCCCTGCTGCAGACAGTGTGCTGAGAATCTCTGGGGGTGAGGCCCGGAACACAGACGCCAGATGATGCTTAATCCACGTTAAAGCCGCGGTTCTCAGCTTTGGCTGCACGTAGGAATCGCCCACCTGTGAGCCTGGAAAAAATACAGAAGCCTGGGTCCCACCCCGAAAGTCTAAGTTAATGGGTCTGAGTGCAGCCCAGGCCTGAGGCTTTTTAATAATTCCCCAGGTGATGCGCAGTGCGGACAGGATCGTACCCACGGCACTGAAGCTTTAAGGGATTTGAGGCTCCTGTGTTAAGAATCAGGTAGCCACTTGTCAGGTCGCCTAGGAGTTCCCTGGCTTTAAAGCTCAAGTTCCGCGTCCAGAGAATCCCATCAATCCCGGGAACTCTGGGACTGTTGGTGACCGCAGTGAAGAACTGAATTTCTGTGCCATTACAGATCGAGGGGCACAGAGTCGCCGTGTTAGGAACGAAGCCCAAAGCTCTCCCGGTGAGGAGCCCCCCAGCCCTCTCCCCCTCTCCGACGCTGGTTTCCTCCAGTTCCGTCCATGGATCAGGCTCCTGAGAGCCGCCTTGTTGCTGCAGGGTGGTGGCTGCCCGCACAGCTCCAGTCCCGATTTCCTGATAATTCAGAAAGCATTTCCACGTTGGCCCAAACTTTCTGTTTCCCGTCCCCTCCCATGCTATTTTTAGGTGAAGCGAACATTTCCTGCCAGGGCCTGCCCCACCCACCTGGGTGTCTGTCCCAGCCCCTGACATCCTCCAGGGTGGGCCTGCACAATGAAGCATCTGATCCCAGGGATCCGCACCCTGCAGTGCAGGGGAGCAGTGTCATGCCCAGCAGCCCCCGTGGCCAGCTCTGCCTTGGTGGGGCTCCCCCAGGCCAAAGTGCTTTTCTCTGTTTATCTTACAAGCTTTAAAAAAAGTATTTTCTCATTTCCACTTTGTTAGGCCTGGCTGCATCGAGGTCCACGTATCCCAATGTCGCAGAGTCCCACAGGATGGGTGTTGGCCAGCCCCGGGGGGGACAGCAGAGTTTCAGGCCTCGAGCTCTGTCTTTCGCCTCCGTTCCGCAAATGCCTCCTGCGTGTTAGGCGCTGTACTCTGCTCATTAGAACTCACAGCGGCCGGAGAGGTGGCGAGAACCTCTAGTTCAGAGGTGAGGACCCAGCAGATCAGCGAGGGCAATGCTTCACCCCAAGGGCACCACCCTGTGGCAGAGCTGCCACCCAAACCCCACCGGGCTGGTTGGAAGTCTGTAGGTCAGCATTTCTCAACCTTTTTTTTTTCATCATAGTGTTTCATCGTGTTAGACATTTGCCCCCAGCTGCTCCCTCCCCCACGAAATTTTAGTACCACAGATAGACCCTAAAGCTGTGTATGGACTGTAGAGGTGTGTGTACATTATATTGGGCTGGCCAGAAATCCACTTAGATTTTTTCCGTGAAATAAAAGATGCATTTTTCATTTTCATCAGTAACTTTATTGACTCGGATATTTTGAGTATGTTGGCTGTCTCCCACATGGTAGTACATTGTTCTCAATTAATGTCTCAATTTGATCGCTGTCAATTCAACTCTTCTACCCAACCGTGGAGCATTGTCCAGCAAGAAATCTCCAGCACAAAACTTTACAAACCACTTCTGACATGTTCGATCAGTCACAGCACCTTCTCCATACACCACACAAATCTTTTTTTGTGCTTCAGTTGTGTTTTTACCTTTCTTGAAATAATAAAGCATAATATTCCAAAAAATGTTGGCATTTCCTTTCATCGTCAATATAAAATAGTTACACAAAATCACCAATTTTGATAAGTTTTTTTCAAAATGCATACTGATATGTCAGCAGTCACAAAACAATCTAATACAGTTGTTTTGAATTAAGTTAAAGACAACTAAGCACTACTAGAGACATCTTGTGGAAAAAAACAAATGAACTTTTTGGCCAAACCAATACATAAAAAGAGTGAGAATCTTTCCAAGAGTTGGCACTCTCCAAGAGCCAACTTCGTCTCCTTTGGGGTGATATCACTCCTCTGAAGAATGCCAGTGGGGTTTGCGGTCTGACTGACTTGGTCTCTGCCTTGAATGTAGGTGGAGAGGAAGAATGTGTGAAACCGTAAAGAAGCTGCTTCCAAACTACCGTTGCCCAGGACTCTCGCGTGGACAGGAGGTGGTTCACAGAATAACACATCTGGGAAGTGCTGACTGCAACACCACACCTCCTCCTGCACAGTCATCCTATCGACATCTCTCAGTAGCTAATTCAAAAAACAAAAGACCTTTATTTTTACAACAATATATCTTAATTTAAGTTGACCAAGAATTAATTCTTGTCTCCTCTTCTCTCTTTCACTACCTCTCTCTTTGCACTTGAAACGAACATTTATGCATTCGTGATTATAAATCACTTTGGATTCCTGTTTATGGGACATACTTTTGGAAATGGTGCCATAGATACAGAGTTGCTTTCTCTTAAAAAGTGAGTCTTTCTAGTGATGTGTGGCCAAGCCGGTGAATAAACATCTTTCTACGTGATTCAGTCAAGCCAGGCCCAGTCTGCAGGGGGTTCTGTCCATCAGTTCGAGAGTACACAGTGCAGACCCAGCGCTCTGTGCTGTATTCCAGCTGCACAGGCAGCAGGAAGATGTTATGATTGGTCATAAAACCATGTTTGTTTAACACAAATGGCCCTGGCTGGTGTGGCTCAGTGGTTTGAGCATCCTCCAGCAAACCAAAAGGTTCCCGGTTCGATTCCTGGTCGGGTCACATACCTGGGTTGCAGGCCAGGTCCCCAGTTGGGGACATGCAAGAAGCAACTGGTCAATGTTTCCCTGGCACATTGATGTTTCTCTCCTTCTCTTTCTCCTTCCCTTCCCCTCCCTCTAAAAAAATAAATAAATAAAATCTTTTGAAAAATTGGAGCTGCCAAAGAGGTTGGGGACCACTGCTCTAGAGAAGGCGTTCTGAACCTGGCTTTCCAGTAGCTTTATAGAAATCTGACTCCCCCGCTGGTATGGCTCAGTGGGTTGGGTGTCAGCCTGTGAATTGAAAGGCTGCCAGTTCGATTCCCAGTCAAGGCATGTGCAGTTGGCAAATGCGTGTGCCGTCAGCAGCCAAATGCAGTGAAGGGGCCGTGGCACGAGCTGGGCAGAGGCACCGACCCAGCGGCCACGTGGCAAAGGGCTGGAGCCGGCTCATCAGGGAGCGGGAGCGGTGGTTCGGGCACGCGCACAGCGCGCTGCCGTCGGTCCCGGCGCAGGCTTCATTGCTTAGTAAGTCTGCACTGGGCGGTTCTGTTAGCCTCCTTGTTTGTTTTTAAGACACTTATTAGCAACAATAAAGCAGTTGTGAGTTGTGTGGAGTAGCAGTATCTGCACCCAGTGACACCCCCACCGCCAGTCACCGCAGCCAAGTCCTGGCCGGGATGGACATCCGCTGGGATCCTGGAGGGACCGGTCCACAGTCGACCACCAGGTTAGGGGCGGGCTGCACACCGGTGTCACACTGATACTGTCCTTCTCGAAGGCCCCGTAACCTACAAAGTCCTTCTACAGCCCCCTCTTATCATCCCTTTCCTCCTCACACTGGCCTGGGGGCAGTCAGCTTCAGGGGCATCCACCCCCATTTGTGCTCGAAAAGTTGGGGAACCCAAGGAGAAGCCGGAGGCCTCGGGTACAGAGGTGGGAGAAGAAGGCAGAAGGACAAGAAAAGGGGCTGAGGAGAGCAGAGACGAGAAAGGAAGACAGGGGACACAGGGGCAGACTCTGGAAGAGGATGTGCCCGGCCACAGCCTTAGTGAGCCACCCGGCTGCCCTGCCACACTCAGCCACCAGGTGGCGGGCCCCAACCACAGTGCCCCAAGCAGCGGCCCAAAGGCAGCCTGGGGCAGAGGCAGAGCTAAAGGGATGGGAAGGGGGCTGAAGAGAAGAGACACACGTTGAACTACACACATCACACCACACACACACCCCATATATTACATCACACACTTCATATACATACACCACACACACACATTACACAACCACACACACCACACCACACATGCCTGCACACCACATACACAACACACACAGCACATCACGCCACACACCACAGACCACACACCATACCACACACACTACACACACGCCACACACAGCACACAAACCACACACACCGTCCCTCACACCGCTGTGGTAGCTGCTAGCCTTTCCTTGCTCAGCTGCTCTGTCCTCCTCCCCTCCCGCTGCCTCCTCAGTCCCTACAAATTCCAAACTTCTCTTCGCCACCACTTCCCGAACACTCTGTGCTGTTCCCTTCTCTCCCATCATCCCCTCCCCAAATATCAACACGTTCCTTCCCTCCACCACCCATTCCTCAGGAGTAAAAATAAAACCTCCCACCAGTGGAACATCTGCTTCGTTGAGCACTGGCTCGCCTGCTGTCTGTCCCATCTGCCTGCCTCCCCAAGCCTGCACGGCTAATATTGGCACTGCCACTTGATAAACCAGGAAACAGAGGCTCGAGAGGTTGCATTCTTTCCCATTCACGGCGAATGCACAGGGGGCCACCTCTTCAGATTCCTGTGGTGTGACTTGCCTCTGTGACCCCAGATACCTCAGCACTTGTCCCCCCTGCAGCTGACACCCCACATTCTCATTCATTATCCCAACTGTGATGGGGGTGAAGGGACTGAGCGTCTCTGCCCCTCAGGCCCCACTCATTGTCGGGGAGGCAGCTCCACTGAGAAGGGCAGAGAGAGGTCAGGTTTCTACTCCAGAAATCTCCACCTTCAGGAAAAGGTGCCTGTGACCACCTCGAAGTTTTCTGGGAGTTTTCATGAGTAACAGAGAAGACTGAAAACGCCGCCTGAAACTTAACAAACGACTTCCTGCTTAAACGTGTCCTCTGTGTGCTTATGTGCTCAGAACAGAGGCCCCAGGAAACAGAGGGTCCAGAGCACCTTGGCCACACAGCAGGGAGGCAGCTGGGGAGGGGGCTGCAGCTGCGAGAGAGGGGCCCCTCCTCCTCTCGAAGCATGAGTAGCTGCGTAAGTAAGTCCTCATGTAGCGTGAGTTCGTGGGCTTCGCCACCTGCACCCATAGCACCTGCAGGTGGCTCCTCAAGGGGCCACGGAGAAGCAGTAATCAAGACTGATCTCCTGGGACAAGAGACAGGCAGAGAATGGGATCACAGGTAACTCAAACACAGTGCCAGTCTCCAGGCTCCGCCCCTCTTAGGCCAGACCCTGCTTTCCAGGAGCCCCGCCCCCAGGGGCCTTCCCAACTTTCCACCCCTGAGCCCTTTGAGGGCGAGCCCCCACTTCAGGGTGGCTCTCAGACCCTCAGGATGTGGACGGCTGCTCTTGAGGAGACCTCTCTCAGGCCCAGCCTGCAGCCCAGGGCACGGGGTGTAGGGGGCGCTCCCCCCGGGCGGACACTCCCCCTGGTCCCCCTGAGCCCCTGCCCATCTGCTCCCCCAGATCTAAGTATTTCCAGTTCCCCGTCTGAAAGACGGAACCGCACATCTCACACAGTTGGTGCGATGACCAAACGAGACGAAGCGGAGGTTTCCAACCCCCCCTTTTTTTTTAGCTACGAAATCCATTGTTTGTTCTTTTCTATTATTTTCATGTTTTGAAGTGCTTATCAAAGCAGCACAGGCGTGTAGCTGGGTCCTTCAAGGGGCTGCTCTGGGGACAGGGCAGGGCTCCAGGCATCAGGGAGGTGGAAGAGAGCGAAGACCCTACCGTGGTTGCTGCAGGGGACACTCATAAACATGTGAGAACCTCTCCATCAGGAGCACCCAAGATGCTCACACGGTGCTCCACAGCCAGTGGGCGATGGCCAGCGAGATCGGAGTCAGGGGCAGAGCTGAGCACTCGATCAGCAGACGAATGGGCGAGCAGAACGGGCGAGGGTAAAGGCACACAGTGTTATCCAGCCTTCGGAAAAAATTCCCGCCACAGGCGACCACAAGGGAGAGCCTGGCAGACATTCTGCTGAGTCAAATAAGCCAGTCGCACAAAGACAAACACTGTGTGATTGCACTTCAGAGAGGGGCCTAGGGTAGGCAGATTCAGAGAGAGAGAGGAGTGGGAGGGCAATGTCCAGGGGCTGGGGGAGGGGCTCTCTAACGGGGACAGAGTGCTGCAAGATAACGCAGTGCTGGAGATCTGCTGCGTGGCCATGGGGACATACTGGACACCATGAACTGGACGCTCCGGAGTGGTTAAGATGGTAAATTTGAGGTTTTGTTTCTTACCATAATTAAATATAAATAAATAAAAATAAAAGACTCATTTGGGCCCTGGCTGGTATGGCTCAGGGGATTGAGCGTGGGCCTGCAAACCAAAGGGTGGCCAGCTCCATTCCCAGTCAGGGCACATGCCTGGCTTGTGGTCCAGGTCCCCAGTACGGGGGTGTGCAAGAGACAACCGCATATTGATGTTTCTCTCCCTCTTTTTCTCTCCCTCTTTTCCTCTCCCTTCCCCTCTCTCTAAAAATAAATAAATAAAATCTATTTTTTAAAAATTGCTTGTTTGGGGAGTGGCGAGAGCGCTGGGTTGGAAGTCCGAGAGGGTGCGGCCTGAGCATCTCCCTTCCCCCCAGCTGCACCTGAGCTGGCTGCAGAAACCAGCTGCAAAGGAGAAAGGAAGTCCCACAGAGCACCACGGAGGAGGTGGAAAGGGATTTGCTGAGCGATGCTTTTATGAGTTAACAGTCGGTCATATAGGGTGAGGGCCATTTTAAGCAACAGCTGAGCTCCTTCCCAGGCCCCTCAAAGGGCAGGCGCCAGCTCAGTGCCTGATGGACACCCCCTCATCTGATGATTGCCTAGATCCCCTATTCCCTATCCTGTGCAGGCGGGGGGCACACTTGCCATCCCAGAGTTCCACCCGCAGCCACATCCACCCAGGGAAATCCAGATTGCTGGCAGCCAGATGGCGCCCCCTGGTGACTGCGCCATCTCTGCCTCCACCCACCTGAAGCCAGTCTTCTGAATGTGAGCATCATCACCTGTCCTTTGGGACAGCAGGTGCCCTGGCAAGGGGAGAGCAGCATGGATGTATCCATAAGACAAGTGGCAAGGGCTTCTCTGAGCCCTCAGCCAAAGAACCTGTGCATGAACTTGGAAAGGCAAGCTCGTCAAGGTAGCCCGGGGCTGGAGATGGGGGCCAGGCACCATTGCCAATGGCCTGATTCTGTCACTGAAGAAGAAAATGCTTCCTGAGCTGAAGACAGGTGGCAGACACTTTACACAGCTTATCTTATTCAATATTTAATCCTCACAACACCCCGAGGAGGCGGTGCTAAGCTTCATCTCGCAGAAACAAAGACACAGTCTTCCGATGTTGACCAATGGTCGTAAAGTCCAGGGAAGATGAAGGAGGGGCTACCTCTGAGGTCCCAGTACTGTTCCCCACTCCCTGCCTCGCACTTGGGCATTCAGCCCTGGAAGTCCAGGGGTCAGCTCAGTGACCTCACCAACCTGGCTTTCCCTCCCCAGTGAGGAGACAATAGAAAGTGCTCAGCTGAGAGGGCCCCGCCCACACTCCCTAACGCTGGCCCCCAACTCCCTGTGCTGCCCAAGGGCCTGCAGTCTGCAAACCTCTTCCTCAGCCTTGCCAGCCTCAGCGCCCCCAGCACTGTGCCCCCGCCTGTCGCCCTGTCTCTTCTGCTCCAGCTCTGAGCTCCCTGCAACCCCGCCCCTTTTCTCTTCTCTTCCTCAGCTTTTTCTGAACAACCTGGAGGACTGCTGTGTTGTCCCGCCCAGAATATTACTACCAGGACCACACTTAGCCTTCTCAATCTCTCCCTTTCACAGAAACACACACGCACAGAACAGAACGGCACAACCTCCACAAACAGAAACAGATAATTCCTGAACCTGGAAACAAACCCTCCCGGGGATGGGGATTTGGAGGGGGCAGGGCGGAGACATTCCTGAGCTGGGCCCGGGAGTGCAGGGTTATCTCTGAGCTGATTACACTAAAAAGTGGCTGCTTCACTTCAAAGGGGCTTTTAGGGCTGGCTGTGGGTTCTGGCGATCCCAGCCCATCCTCCCGGCGGGCAGTAAACCTGTGAGAAGGAACAGAGCCAGAGTCCCCCCCCCCACCCCCCACCCCCCCACCCCCCGCCCCCCGCCCCACTTCCCCCTACACACACTGTCAGGACGGGTTTCAGGGCAATTTACAGTCATTACTGGGAGTCTTGCCTCTCCCCCGGTGGCCTGGTGGCCTCTTCCCCGACAAAGGAGGCCGCTGCCAGGACAGGTGTTGTTAGAGACACCCAGAGCCTGTCGGTCTGCTCTCCCCGCCGTCCCCCCACCAAGTTCCTTGCCTCCGGCAGAGGCTCCCACCCCTCCCAGACTGCGGGGATTAGCACGGCCCAGGCCCAGCGGCTTTCTGAGCGTCCAGCTGGGGGACCCAACATCACACCGGCCTCCATACAGGCCTCCGCAGGACCTGGGCCATGGGCAACCCTCTAGGATAAATGAGAAGAAAAATGGTAATCCATGACTTTACTGAGCACTTAACACGAGCGTTTTGCATACATCTTTCCCCCTCGAGCCCCCCATCCGCCCTGTGGGGCGGGGGGGCGCTGCACCCGTTTACAGATGCGGACAGCGTCTCAGCATCACAACCTGAGGGAACTGCCCGTCACAGCCGTGAGCAGACAGCACCTCACACCCACAGGGAAGGCTGCTCGTCCAAACAGACAAACAAAACAGTGTTGGCGAGGATGCGGAGAAGGTGGAACCCTCAGCTCTCATCTGGGGGGGATGTGAAACAGTGCGGCTGTTGCAGAAAACAGCGTGGCCCTGAGCGCTGTGGCTCCGCTGGCTGAGTGTCACCCCGAGAAGCGAAAGGTGCCGGTTCGATCCCCGTCAGGACATACGCCCGGGTGGCAGGTTTGATCCCCAGTCGGGGCGCGTGCGAGAGGCAGCCAGTGGGTGTCTCTCACGTCGATGTTTCTCCCCCTCGCTTCTTCCCTCCCTTCTCCTCTCTCTAAAAAATAAGTGATTATTTTTTAAAGAAAAAAAAACAGGATGGGGCTCCTCAAAACACAAAAAACAGACCTGCCGTGTGAGCCAGCACCGCCACTTCCGAGCACACACTCAAAAGAGCCGAAAGCAGGGTCTCGGAGAGGCGGTTGTGCACCCACGTCCCCAGCAGCACTGTTCACGCCGGCCCAGAGGCAGAGGCGACCGGAGTGTCCTGTCCTCCTGTCCATGACAGGGTAAACGAAATGCGGCAGGGACATCTGACACTGCTCAGCCGTAGAGAGGAAACTCCGACCTGTGTTACAGCACAGACCAACTTCGAGGACAATAGCCTAGGTGACAGAAGCCAGTCACAAAGGGGTGACCACTGGGTGATCCCGTTTACAGGAAGTAACCAGAGCAGTCCGATTCAAGGAAACAGAAAGTAGAACTGTGGTTGCCAGAGGCGAGGGCGGAGGGAGGGGCAGGGAGAGTCAGTGATTAATGCGTGCAGGGTTTCAGTCTGACGAGACGGAAGGTTCTGGCGTTGGCTGCAAGACGACGTGCGATGTACTTGACCGTGTGCATGTACTCAGCACCACTGAGCTGTGCACTCGGAGTGGTGAAAATGTTATGTTATGTGTATGTCACCACAGTTAAAGACTTAAGAATGAGGGAAGAGAAGATTCCAGAATTAAGAACCTCTCCCAAAGGACAGAGCTGGGATCTGAGCTCACATCTACCTGGGGCCCAAACATGTGCTTTAGAAACAGCTCACGGGTGCGGGGTTTCTCTGCGCGACACTGGCTTTTCCTCGGGTGTCACCAAGCCCTGCTGTGATCGGTGGGGTTCAGGACCTGGACCAGGACCTGTCAGCGGGAGGCCTGTGACCCACTCACTCTGCACAGATGTGCAGACACCGTTCCCTGGGGACAAACGGACATCTCCATGGGCCCACCTGGGAAAGAAAGGGGCTTGGACTCAGCAGCGCCTCCCAGAGCAGCTGAGAAATGCACTGAGCCAGCTCCTTGGGCTGGGGTCCTGGTTCTGTCTGCGTGAGCCTGGTTTCCTCCGATTGTAATACGGAGCCAGTGCGGATGAGCTCTGCAGATTGCTCAACTCTGATAAACCACGACTTCAGGAGGGACACTCGGGCATTCATTTCCCTGAGTTACAAGCCGTTCTTTCTCTATAAGGTAGTGTATTTTTAGCGCCACCAGCTTCAACCTCCCGAGCGGCTCGGGAGAGACAGGAGCTGTGTGCACACGAGACAGCTGAGGCGCAGAAACGAAAGCTCTGGCGTCGCTGATGACTGACAGAGCCACAGAGAGAGCCCAGGGGTCCCGGTCCCCTGGGGTGCCAGCCAGGGCCCCCTGTGCCCACCTCGCAGTGTGCAGGAGGCTGCGGACCCTTGGGTCAGCACACACGGTTATTACACCGGCTGGCTGTCATCCGAGACCCACCTGGGACCTTCTGAGCTTGTTGTCAGCTCTTAGCCCTGACACAACACCTCTCTCCGTGGGCCCCAAACACCAGACCCCGATGGGCAAGGTTGATGCTCTCCTGGACCACCATGATGGTTTCTGTAAAAAGGACCCAGTTTTATCAGGGGCAGGAAGTCTGTGGATCATCTGCCTTGTGCCTCACACGCCGGGCTAATCATTTGCTCTCCTCCGGGTTCAGTGACCCCATCTGGGCTCGTCTCCCTCCGACCCCGAGGCAAGGTATCGAAGGCTCCATTGTCAGTTACTGCCCACTCACCAGACATCCCCCTGGGTGTGACCCTCACCCTCTGCCCAGGGAGCCCAGAGCCACGGCCCCGCCCTCGTCCAGCTCCTGCCCCAGGAATGTCCTGCAGACATCTCTGGCATGAACGCGAAGATTTCCTGCCCTGAACTGGCTCCTTGCCCCGAGTTTCCTATCTCCCTCAGAAGCCACGTCGCCTGGCAGCCAGACGTCCACCATCTCTGACGTCACCCGCGCTCGCTTTCCACCAGAGGTCACGCGGTGTCATCAGTCCCACTTTCCACGTGCGGTCACCTGTATCCTCTCCTCACCATCCCTGCCAGTGCAACCCTCTCTCAGGTTTTCATCATCAGCTGCCTAAATTACGACGGCGTTTCTCAAATGGCAACCTAAACTCCTCCCAGCTCCGGCCACCAGAGGTGTTTTCTCAAAACACAGGGCTGATCGTTTGCTCTCCTGCCCCCAGATCGTTGGTGGTCGGTCGCCCATAGCGCTCTCGCCCTCCCCAGCCTGACCTGGACCGCCCTACGGTGTCAGCTCTCACCCCTCTCTCTCCAAAAGCACCCTCCTCTTCGGGTCCACGGGAGTCTTTCCCTAAACGTGCCCTGTACCATTTTTTTCTCCATGCTATACCTCTGCCTAGAATGTTCTTCCATCCTTTTTCCAGTAGGCAAAATCTAGACTGGATTCAAAGGCCATCTCCCCTAAAGTGCTTGCTCTGACCCTCCCAGGCCCATTCCAAGGGGGTGACTCTTTCCTCTGGACTCTTGTCACATGGTCACAGCCTTTTAGCAGACTAGGTGCTGTTCACTTTGGGTGGCCTGCTCCCCCTGCCTGGGGGGGTCCCCCCTCTGTACCCCCTGCCCCTCTCGGTGTTGAGCACATTGGGTGCTCAAACACTGACAGAATTACGTTCATTCATTCATGTGTTCAGCCGATAAACATTTACTGAGACCTTGCTGCGTGCAAAGCATGGTGGGGGTCCCGAGGTGTGTAAGCATGCTTGCTCGGCCAGGATCTGCTAGGGAGCTCATATGTGTGTGCTCCTACCTATGCTGCCTGAGCCCGTGTGTGAGTGGCCGTGTGAAACTTGCACACGGCACAGGGAATTTCCTGCAGGGAAATGCCCCAACACAGGTGCTGCCTTTACCCCGACAATCCAACAATCCAGGTGGCCCACTGGCACCCTGAATGCCAGGAAGCATCAAGCATTCTGGTTCCACTATTCTCGGTTCTCTGGGCACCACGCTAGGAGCCTCCGAGTCGTCTCAGGTCCCTCCATCCTTCAAGGTCCCGGATCCCACGACCTTTGTGAAGTCCTCCCAGCCTGTCCCAGGCCACAGGAACAGGGATCCCCTGCCTCACACTCCTAGGGCACTTGCTCCTCTGCCAGGGGGACAACTCTGCCCATTGGTTATCTTCTCTGGTGGGTCCTGCTATTTGCACCAATCAGCCGCCCAGCAGGAAACAAAGAGCAGCGTGCTCTAACTAGGGGAACATAGCAGAGTTAAAAATAAAGGGTCTGTTTTCAAAGGTGTGGACAGGTTAGAGAGGAACCAGAAGACAAAAGGCTGTGCCTCAGGGCTGGCAAGTAGACGCCTGCCACGCCCCTGGGGCTGCAGGGGTGAGAGGAAGCACTGTTGTTAGCAGGTCCTAGAAGGTGGTCAAATAGGACTGCCTGGACAGGTAGTGACTTTCCATCACCGGAACCCCCAGGGGGAGGGAACTGCAGGAGTAAACCCCCAACGAGTCACCCGCTGAGCTCCTACCAGAGCCCCTGGCCCGAACCCAGTGGGTAACCAGAAAGCAAGGGAGGCCTCGGTGAGTGTCTCTGGACGGCAGAGAGATGGCAGGGTGGGTCTCCAGGGGCGAACAGCTGCCATCGAGCACCCTCCACACAGGAAGAGCGTCTCCCTGTGGCCTGGCACGCTGCCTTGCTCAGGATGCACTATTGATCATCGCATTCCCGTTTAATTAACTAAAGTTACGATGCTCTCAGCCTTCACGAGGGACGGACTCATTCTGCACGAAGGGGACCTGTGCACAGGGGCGGAAAGCCTGGAACTCTGGACAGAGACAGCCTGAGCTAGAAGCCAGCTCTGCCAGTTTGTGACTTTAGGCAAGTGACACCACTTCTCTGCACTTCGGGGACTTCACCAGAAGATTATTATGAGGAAAACAGACGACCTGTACAAAGCCTTGAAGGCAGTGCCAGCTGCACTGTGCTCAGTAAACACAGAGCTGGTGGTGGCGGTGTTACCGACCCTCTTTGGAACCCCAGGAGATGTGGGGGTGGCAGGCCGTGGCCCCAGCTCTCATGGGACCCCACCCAGGCAGAGCTGGCTGTCTAGCCAGCACCCAGACTCTGTCCCCCCACCTCTCCCTCATCTTCCCACCCCCATAGCTCCTGACGGTCCTTATCCTGCACCTTTAAGGCTCGAGAGGTGACCAGGAACTGGAGTTGCTTCCTACAAATGCCAAGGCAGGTTCAGATCCTCATGCTGATCTAGAAGGGCCTGTCCACCCAATGCCAAGACTCAATGCCGGCCATGAGGGTGCGTGGGAATTAGAGTCTCCACCCCTAACTCACACAGACACTCTGGAATTCCCTCAGAGTGTCTGTGTGACAGCCCCTAGGCCTGGCTGTGGAATGCTGGGGCCATGGTGTGCCCTTCGAGGGGTGCCAGCGTTTCTCTTCCCAGAAGAGAGCTCACCACTTGCGCAGTAGATTCAGCACTGGCCTGTGGACCAAAAGTTTGCTGGTTCAATTCCCAGTCAGGGCATATGCCTGGGTTGCACTGGGGCCAGGCCCCGACTTGGGGACACATGAGAGGCAACCAACTGATGTCTCTCTCACATATTTAGGTTTCTCTTCCTCTCTTTCTCCCTTCTTTGCCCCCTCTCTAAAAATAAGTAAGTAAAATCCCTAGAGAGGGAGGCTGGGGGAAAGGGGCTGCTGGAATTCCAGGGCTCCCTCCCAACACCATCTGACATCGCTCCCCGGGTTGTACCAGGAACGGGAGAGCCCAGCAGTCCGCTTGCATTTTCTCTAAATAGCAGTCCTGGAGAGGAGGCAGCTCCGGCCGCAGCCCCCACTCAGGAGCTCGCAAGGGGTGCGGGGCTTCACCCTTAGTGTCAGCCCTGGGAGAGCCCAACCCTGTCCACCATAAACAGGGCCCTAAGCGGGAGGCGGGGAAGCGGAGGGGTGATGGACTGCTTTCTCTGCAGCACAGTCAATTAAGAAGGAAGTTAAAAGGGCCATTGTGTTATTCCACTTATGAGAGGAATGTGACCTGGGGCCATGGTTCCAGGTACCTGCTCTCAGCAGCTCTGGTCTAGCTGCTCTGATAAGGGCGGCTCTGGGGAAGTAGAATCTGCTAGGTCTCCTGCGGGTGCTTCTGCAGAGTGGCCTGCGGGGCCCACAGCAAGCAAACCAGGATCAGCAGGTTCCCCCAAGGCTCTTCCCAAGCCCTCTGCTGTTCTCCCACAGGCCCCAGGCTGCCCCTTCAGGGCTCAGGGCTCTGTGGCATGTCTCCTCCTGTCTGTTCTGCACGCTGTTCTCTGTCCTCTAAGATGTGGCCAAGCTGACCCAATTCCCAGCCCGTGTATGTCAGGCATGAGTTTTGCATGGACAGACTACCCTAAATTAGCATCAGGGCTCATGCCAGCATCATTACAAAAGCCCAGGACTGTGGAGATACTTGAGGGAAGCTAAGAAAGAATTCTCACAGTTGGCTGATGCCTGAAATTTCACCGTTAGACATTCATTCCTTTAACTTAAACACTGAATCTTCAGTTCTTCGTACTAGGAGAGAGGAGAGACCTTCTCTCCAGGTGGCCACATGCTCATTGCAATGGCATGTTTCCAGAGACAATGGTCTTGCCCATGCCTGCAGTGCCTGAGTCCTGGCCTGCTTGAGGAGATGCTCCTGGAGGTTGGCCCTTGGAGACCAAATGGCTCAGTGAGAAGAGTGAGTAGTAGCCTGAGGATCAGCAGCTGCAGGTGGTAGGTGGTGTGAGCTGGAGAGAGTCACTGCCTCTCTCTGGGTCTGTTTCCCAACTCTGAAATGAGGAGATGGATGGGTGGTCTCCAGGCTTCCTCCCAGCACAGACGTGCTCAGCTGCACATGGGCCTGGTCCTCCGGGACAAGGCAGAGGCCTGGCCCAGCAGGCCCTGTGGCAGCCTGAAGGCAGCTCCCCTGTGCATTTCAAGTTTAAAGAATCCTACACTTGCTTCCTGGCTTTCCCCTAACTGTTCCCTCGGGTCCTCAGGCCCCCTGCCGCCAGCCCAGCCTCAGGGCTCTGTTCCTCCTCTGGACCAGTGGAGTTGGCTCCCACCCACACCACATGGTCTTCCAGCTCTCACAGTGCATATAGAAGCAAGGGCTTTTGCCTCTAGGGTCTGCCTTTGACTTTAGGTTGGGAGTGACCTTTCCGGGAGCCACCTCTCCTGCCCGTGCAGAGCTGGCCCTGAGTGCCATCCTAGATCTGGACTTCCAGAGCCATGGCTGCCCCTCCCCTCAGCTCTGGTCTCCCGCCTTTTCTCCAGCAGCCTGTGCCTGGGCCTCCTTGTAACCCCTCCTCATGCTCCCGAGGGCTTTATCTCCAGCAACACCCCAGCAACCCATGCCTGGAGTTGCAAGACCTTCACCCATGCTGGGCAGGGGGAGCCCCGCGTCTTGCATGCCTCTTGGTGATCATCATCTTCCCTTCTGGTGGCTCAGGACCACAACAGTCAGAACAGGGGCCACAACCAAATGATAGGAAGTTTTTTTTTTCATTCTGCTCAACGACTGTGACAGCACTGGGTTCCCAGCCCATACCCACATAAGCTCCTGACTTACAGGAGAGATAGATGCCAACCCAGCCATTCCAAAATGCCTACATGAAGAGGGTCCCCAAAGCACCCCTTCCAGAGGCAGCTGCCATCAGCCCCAAGCCCCAGGCCATCTCTAGAGGCGCACAAGACAAAGAAAGGTGTGAAAGCCAACATTTACTGTTTCTCAAGCTCAGACGGCCCTGGACCTAAGCCGGTCACTTAGGCAAAGAAGAGGTCAGAGGGTTCTCTTTCTTAAAGACTACCCCCGTCTTGCCGTGTCCTGGGCTGATGTCCTAGCCCCTCACCAGATATTGAGTGGTGGGAGGAGGTGACGAACACCCAGGACAGCAGGCACGACCAAGGCTGATGTCTGTGAGTTTCTCTTCCAAGTTCAAGGACTGGGGGCAGAGAGTCAGATGGCCGGCGCAGGGGTGGGGGACGGGAGGGAAAAGTGAAAATGCCCGTCCTACCCACCGCCCCTCTCTCCCACACATCAACTTCCTGTGGGTTACAAGTGTGTCTTCCCCAGCTAAAGTGTGTACAGGTGTGCTCCCGGGCACTACCATGTGTGCAGGTGTGCTACCAACAGAAAACAAGATTTTGTGTGTTTGCCAGTGATTCTCGACTCAGCATAATTTCATAATTTTTTAAAGAACTTAAGACCTAAGGGATTACTTCTCCAGCTTCACCTCAGTACAAACCCTCCCCTCGAGAAGGCAAAAATAAATTCTCTGTCACACATTATTGGCATTCTTAAAGGCCAGAGAAGGGAAGTAGCTTGATCCCAAGGGCAAACATCTGAACTTAAACACAGGCAAAATGCCTCTTAATTGATGTGTATCAATGTTACATCAATATATATACTTAATCTTTCCAAACAAGGATGACTATGTTCATTGGCGCTCCAAACTCCAGGCCATCCCGAGGAAGGTGAGGAAAAGGCAGATTAGGAATAAGAGGGAAAGAAAATGGTACTTGAGTCATTAATGCTCTGATGAGACATTTCCGGGGAGCTACATAAACTGGTACCAGACGTTTTAGATAAAATCATAGTCTTTCCACTGTGGGATATTAGGAGGAAAATGGAATTTGGAGGCAACATCCATGATCTTAAGGGTGACATTGGGGAGAATGATCCCCCACAAACCCAGCACGTGCCTTATCCGGGACACAGCCCTAGGCCACTGGGACACTTCCTGTGCCCTCCCGGACCCCAGAGACCCTCCAGCCCGATGCGGCCAGAAATCCCACTTCTGCCCTTCTGCCAAGTGCCCCTGCCTGGGCCCGACGGCCAGACACAGCGGGGAGGCGTTTTTAATTCTGCGGCTTCTCTGTCCCTTTGTTCTTCACTGTGCCTCATTATCTTGAGATGTCTTTAATATCTGAGCAGGCCTGGAACGTTCCTCCTCCTCTTCTCCCACATGGCTTCTGCCACCCCTGCGTGGAGGAGGGCCACCAGAGAAGGAGGGAGCTGGCCTGAGTGTCTCCTGCTGGGGCAGCTGGCTCCCAGCCGCAGCCCTGGGCTGGGGGCAGGGGGCAGGGGGCAGGCGGGGAGGAACTGGGAAGAGGGTCCTGCAACCTCCACGAAATCCATCAGCCACAGGAAACGGGCTTTTAGCAGAAATGAAGGCTGTGTGTCTGTCAACATTTCTGCCCCCCACCGTGTGTGCTTGCACACACACACACATTTGCACACCATTGAGTTCTGCAGCCAGCAATGCCTGAGTCACGGGCCCCATGAGTTGTTAGGTGACCGGAGGTATGAGGGGGGGAGGGTGAATTCTAGGTTAGAACATGCAAAATCAGGTGTTTCCCTACAACCTGACCCCAGGTAAACAGACACCCCCACAGACAAGATATTACTTATATGAACAGTGGTCAACATTCAAGCAACACCTACAGAACATTCCAGATCTCCCAAATGATTCTCAAGCCAAGAGGTTTCCTGTCAGTCCAGGTGGAAGGAAGGGAGTTTGGCATGTCACGACCAGAGGGAGCCCTGTGCTGGGACGGAGGCACAGGTGGAAGTGGGCCCCCAGCCCCAGGAGCCCCCGGCTTCCAGTGGAGCCACCGCCATACACAGGCCACGCTCAGCAGGCTGCCATGGGGGCTCTGATAACCCCAGTTCTGTGAGAGGACAGACAAGGGCTGGGGGTGTCCCCAAAGAGGGGGCCCTGAGCTGAGCCTTAAGCTCTGAGCTAGGTTCTCCAGGCAGCCACCTGCGTGCGAGCCCAGGGCCTGCCTAGGAGCAGCAAGGACACAAGCCGTTTGGGAGCTGATGAGGCTAGAGGAGCAAACAGGATCAGGTCACAGAGGACTCGGACGCTGTGATGAGAGTTTGGATTTCCTTTGCTGTAGGAAAGGAGTTTCCAGCAAAGGTGTTCTGCAATAGTAAATCACAGACCCTAGAGGATGACTGCCTGGATTCAAGTCCCTGCTCTGCCACTTTCTAGCTGTATGGCCTTGGGACAGATGCATTACCTCTCTGTGCCTCGGTTTTGTCATCTGTTAAATGGAGTAATGTGTTTCATTACTTATAGGATGTGCTTCCCCCCCCCCCCAACACACATTTTAACACATCTAAAACCATCTTCATCATCGGCTAGGTGGCAATAACGACACAGGTGCCACAAGCTTGGCATGCACATCAAATTTACAGAAACAGTGTTAGTCATTCAGAAGAAAACCTGAGCTTTTAAGAAACACTGCTTCACTTTTTTTTAAGATTATTTATTTATTTATTTATTTATTTATTTTTAGAGAGAGAGAAAGAGTGGGAGAAAGAGGGAGAGAAACATCAAAATGTGGTTGCCTCTTGCACTCCCCCTACTGGGAACCTGGCCCACAACCCAGGCATGTGCCCTGACTAGGAATCGAACCAGCGACCCTTTGGTTTGCAGGCCAGCACTCAGTCCAGTGAGCCACACCAACCAGGGCAAGAAGCACTGTGTTATTTTAGTGGCACAGAGAATATTATGTGGAAAAAAAAGTAGCTGATGACTCTGAGTTTAAAAACAAGTCAGAAGGGTGGGACTCTGAAGATGAGGACATTTTAATACCACCTAGACTGATTTATTCCACTTATAAACTTCTTTGGTATGCACAGGGTAGATATATTGAAAATCCAGATCTAAACAAGTCATCTTATAACCTATGGCACCTTCAAGTTATTGAGCTATGACTATAATCATACATACCCTCTAAGATTGTTAGGAGGATAAAATTAGTTACTATTTATAAAGTACTTGGAACGGTGCACGGCACAAAATCGTTGCAATATACATGCTGTCCAATGATCTCATTTGTGTTTTAGAAAGGTTCCTGGCAGGGCTGTGCATTAAAGGAGGAAACTGGGGCGCAGGTCAGGAGACCCCTGCAGTGGTCAGGGAGCGAGTCGGCGAGAGCACGTGTTAATCACAGTCGTATGGACACAACAGAAGTGACAGACGACGGGAAAGAGTTTTGGTGGCGGGTCCTCACCCATCTGTCACTGGATATGTGTTTGTGGGGGAGAGAGAGGAGCTAGAAACAACACCGACGTTTCTGGTGGGGCCACGGAGTGAGGCTTCCACCTCAGACAGGAAGTCCAGAGAAGCAGGGGTGGGGAAGGAAAGAATGAGTTCGGTGTGGGACGTGGCTGTGGGACACTTGTGGAACATCCAGGTGGAAGGGTCTGGCGAGAAGCTGGAAATTAGGGTCCAGCGCTCAACAGACACATGCGAGCCTGTGGAAAGAATGAAGGCAGGAAGAGAGAGCAGGAGGGAGGGAGGGAGAGAGGAAGTAAGGAAGGAAGGAAGGAAGGAAGGAAGCAAGGAAGAAGGAAGGGGAGATGAACTCATCCCTGCCCACCACACACGGTTTACGTCGCTACTGGGGCATTCAGCACATTCTCTCTGTGATACTTGTGTTATTCGTGCAGTTGTTGGTCTCTCCCACTAGAGAGCCAGCTGAGGGCAGGCACCGCGCCCCCTCCCATTTGTAGCTCGGTGCTGAGCCCAGAACCCAGCACGCACTAAGCTCTTCTGTGAACATGTGTGGGTCCCACGCTCTTCAAGGTCGAAGCTTTGAAGCCTTGTCTCCGGCTCATTTTCTCTTCCCTGGGCTCCCTCGACCTGTGGTTGGTGACAACAAAGCAAAACAACCGCGGACCAGATGGGTTAGGAGGAAAAACACAGGCTCCTCGCCAGCGTCAATTCTCAGCTGCGTGAGGAGGGAGAAAAGAGCGGCCACAAGAGAGGAGACAGCACAGGACAAGACGCATGAGCACAGAAGACGAGGGCAGAGAAGTGAGAGCATCCCGGTCCCATCAGATCGGCCACAGTCTGACTGCTGTCCCCATCTGTGACTGCAGTGTCCCTCCGACCAGGAAACCCCACCCCATCAGCTTTCCCAGTCCAAGTTCATCACACCCCCAGGCAGTGTCTGAAGGGGTGGCGGGGAGCAGAGCCTTGATCCCAGGAACTCAGTTGTAGGGCCGTAGGCCTGTCTGCAGCTGGGCGACAGTGGGTGGGCCCGTTGCCTCATCTGTGCTCTGACGGGGTGGATGTGGGTGGATGCCGGCTCCTTCTGGACTCCAGCCTCTGATTCCCTCTGCCCTCTCCCCTGCCTCCCTTCAGCACAGAGTTGGCGGCACTGCAGAAATATGCCTTCCTGGGGCTTGGCCCCGTTGTCAGGGACTCGCCCTTCTCCAGGCTCCGCCTCACTCCATACCGCACAGTGGGTCTCTGGGCCTCCATCATCAGGGTCAGCCCTCTGAGGTCCTTCCTGATCGCCCCGGAGCACCCACACCCCACCACCCAGAGGCCCTGCTGTCGGCCCCACGCATGCTCCTGTGATCATGTCATTGTCCGCATGAGTCACTGTCCAGTTCAAACGGAACCACCCCCCGGGACACACCCGGCACCAGCGGGGGCTTTCTGAGGAGCCCCCATGCTTAAGGGGGCAATCCAGTCCTACGCTGCTGCCCCCAGGCTCAGGCTGAGAAAATGAACAGAGAAGGGGCGGCACCCAGCCAGTCTGGCGGGAACTGAGCCCTGGAACGCAGCGCCTGGGCAGCCCTGCGCCTGGAGAGGCGGAGGGATGAGACCAGAGAAGTGCCACTCCGGCCTGCCCCACACCACCTCTCCTTCTCTCCCTGGACACCCCGGGATGAACCCAGGCTCTGCTCTGGGGCCCGGCCCACCCTCTCCTGCCCCCGGCCCATCGTGGAGATGCTGGGTCTCCCAACCTGTGCCACTGCCCGCCTGGCCTGGGTCTGTCCCAAGGATGTCCACCCACGTCAGACCTGGGACTTTCCCCAACCCCACAGCATGTCCCATGGGCCTCCTCTGCTCTTGCTTTGCCCCAGCTGGCTGGGCGGGCACAGAGTCCCCTTACTTCATCAGAGCTGGAAAGGGGGAGCAGAGTTGCGGAGCAGGGGAGGGGGTATCCCCGGCCACTGGGAGTCCACGAGAAGCTGCGGCCTGAGAAGCCCGGGGTTGCACCTGGAAGATGGTGGCCACCAAGGGCCATGACAGAGACGGGGGGCTTTACAAGGAGACCCCGGGGCAGCATTAGAGTTGGGACAGGCACGGGGAGGGATGTTTGCAGGAGAAAGGAGTGGGCTGGAATTCCACAGGGAGATACAGGAAGCCAAAGGTGGCAACCGGAAGTTTTGTATGCGTGGAAGGGAGCAGTGGAAACCAGGATCTGAGAGATGAAAATGCCCAAAGGCCCCGAGATGTGTGCAGAAAGGGTCTGGGAGGGCACGGGTTGGCTGGCCGGCCCAGCGCCAGTTAGTCGGAGGTGAGAACCTCGGGCAGACCCAGCAGAAATGCAAGAAAAACAGTGCAGACTTCGGGAATGGCTTTGCCCACCATGTAGTAAGGGGCAGGGGAGGTAGGCAACATGTGGTTGTGGTTTTAGCTCCGGGGGGAAATATTGGAGAAAGTTGTTTTTTAATGCATCTTATGTCTGTTATGTCTGTGCTTGTTTTAGTCAGTTGTCAAACCCCGCCCCTTCACAGGTGCACTGCCCAGTCCGTGGAGTGGTTTCTCCAGGCTCGTGCTCCTTGCGGGCAGAGAACATCTTTTGTCCACCCTCGTTCCAGCAGTGGGATCCCTTAAAGTGTGTAAGGACCCATCGGAACAGCTGTCAGCTGGCAGCCACCCCCGAGACTACCCGCTGGGTTTGTACCCTACACGGGCCCGGTCCCAAGAAATGCTTATTGCTTTGAAAGGATGCAGGCGAGCACCAACTCAAAGAAGGAAAAGTATCAGTCAGTTTAGGGACTGAAGTGACTGTCTTCTCTCCGTACCACGGTCCTGGGGAGGGCTCCACGTGAGATGGAGGGCATGGCCCCGGCCGCCTGCTGGTGAGCTGGTCCTAAACCGGGGCCAGCCCAACGGGAGCAGCTGGGCCCGGCTGTGCTCTCAGAACCCGAGATTGCCTCTGGCATCAGCAAATAGCACCAGGGACAAAATAAATAAATACAGAGAAACCAGTGACAGCTGCCTGCCATCACCGTAATTTAAAAAAATACAAAGTCCACCATGGTCAGCTTTCTGCTGCCCTCTGATGCCCTTACACACACACACACACACCGCAAACACACAGCCACCTGTGGAGGTTGCAGCCTGGACAGAGGCACCTCAGCCCCAGGTGTGGTCCCAGCTCCAAGCTCTTATGTACCTTCCCTCCCTTCACCTCACCTGCCCTGCCCTTCAGGTCCTTTCTAGAACCTGCCAGGCTGGGACTGCACCTCAGGGCCCCCAACCTTTCTGTCCTCGGTGGCTGGACAACTCTCCTGTCAAATGTCCTCACTCCCTCCCATCACTCCATGCAAACATTGCTCAAATGTCACCTCCTCAGAAAGGCCTGCCCTACTTGCCCTACCCCAAATACCATCCATGCAGCCTGTCACAATCTAACCCTTTCTATTTCATTTTCTTCAAGGCACTCACCTCTATGTGGAGTTGCATCACCACATTTGTATGGGTTCCCCCTCAATCCCCTCCCCTCCTCCAGCCCTGCACGTTCAAACGGCCCCAGGGACAGGGACTGTCCTGCTCACTCTTGTCTCGCAAGCAGCTTGAACAATGCCTGGTGTGTAGTAAGCTTTAAATAAATAGATATTTACTGAAATGAATTGTTCCTCATTGAGGGCCAAGATGACCCATCTGACTTACCATCAGACTCTGAGCTGCTGTTTCCAGTAAAGGGGGAGGTGGGGAGACTTCCTACTCACTGTTGTCACAAGGCCACCTGCCGGTCAGAAGGACAGGAATGACCATTCTCCTGATTTCCTTGTGCCAGGCCCTCAGCTGGTTTCTCTGCATGTGTAGAGTGATTTATTCCTTACGGCGATCTTATGCATTCAGCATTCTTGTCCCCATTGAACAGATGAGAAAACCAGGGCTCGGGGAAGGAGTGTGTTCCCCAGGCTTGCTAGCTAACCCATCGCAGAGCCTGGACTTAAACTCAGGTCTGTTTGACTCTGAGCTCAGCCACGAAGACGCTTTTTCCTGGGACTAAGCTGGGGTGGCCGCCATATAATCCAGCAACTCCACTTCTGGGCATTTATCCAAAGAAAACCAAGTCGCTAACTGCAGCGCTCTGCTCGGGGAGGCGGAGGGGATGCACCGGAGGAAAGACCGGAGACTTCCAGGCGCTGAAGGGGCTGCAGAAAGTGCCTATCACACAGCAAAGGGCATCAGTGGACCCCAGCTGTGGTAGAACAGACTTGAAGCCAACTCATCAAGCTGGGAAAACCATTTCAATACATTGTGACCTGTGTAATTATGCAGAAGAGTGGAGCAGGACTGCACATGGCAAGTTCTTTTTTTTAAAATTTTATGTGTTTATTTTTATTATTTATTTATTTATTTATTTATTAAAGATTTTATTTCTTTATTTTTAGAGAGGGAAGGGAGAGAGAGAAACATCAATGTGCGGTTGCTGGGGGCCGTGGCCTGCAACCCAGGCATGTGCCCTGACTGGGAATCGAACCTGCGATGCTTTGGTTTGCAGCCCACACTCAATCCACTGAGCTACGCCAGCCAGGGCTTATGTGTTTATTTTTAGAGAGAGGGGGAGGGAGGGAGAAAGAGAGGGAGAGAAACATCAATGTGTGGTTGCTTCTTGTGCGCCTCCAACTGGGCACCTGGCCCACAACCCAGGCATGTGACCCAACCGGGAATCAAACTGGTGACCCCTTGGTTCCCAGGCTGGCACTCAATCCACTGAGCCACACCAGCCAGGGCTGCTGTGTGTGTGATGGGAGAACAAGAGTTTTCACTACATCATCATCACCTTTGGACTGTCCGTCTGGCCTCTTTGTCCACCCGGGTTCTTCCTCCTTTTGCCTCGGCATTTTTCTCCCATCCTCATTAACCACGGGCCGGGAACCCACTGAACACCTTCCTATTCTCTTTGGGGCTTTTTGTGGCACTCTTGAAATGCAGAGAAGAAACCCGAATGACCGCACTGTTCTACGATCAGCACGCTGTCCGTCAGAGGAGTCCTCCTCCTCGGGCAGGCAAAGGCCCGGCCGCCACCGTCCTCAACTCCGAATCCCTCCGTTCAGAGGTGCTGAAAACTCAGATCCGCCGACGTGAAATTTTCTCTACTCTCTGAAATGACGCAAATGCACTAATTTTCCATACTTCATACTTTTGTTAGAATAAATTAATCCAATTTAAGAAAAAAAAACACCAGCTCCAAAAGATCTCTGCATCCCCCATGTTCACTGCAGCGTTATTTCCAATAGCCAAGACGTGGCTATGAACAGCCTAAGTGTCCACTAATGGGTGGGGGGATAAAGAAAATGTGGTATAAGTGACGGAATATCATTCAGCCCCCAAGAGAAGGAAATCTTGCCGCTTGGAACAACATGGGTGGACATGAGGGCATTATGCTAAGTGAAATAATTCAGACAGAGAAAGACAAACACCATATGATCTCATTTATGTGTGGAATCAAAAAATAAACAAACCCAAGCTCACAGATACCAAGGACATTGGGGGTTGCCTGAAGTGGGGGGTGTGGGAGGGACCCCGATGGGCAAAGGAGATAAAAAGGTACAGTCCTCCAGCTATAAAACAAATAAAATGAGGCGTCCAACCTTGTGGTATCTCTGGGCCACACTAGAAGAGGGGTCTTGAGCCACACGTAAAGTACATTGTGACACAAAATCACCAAAAAAAAGCTCGTAATATTTTAAGAGTTTATGATTTTGTGTTGTTCCAAATTTATAGCTGTTTGGATGAACACCTTGTTTGGATGGACACCTTACCGCATGGCAGCTGTAGTTAGTAATACTACATTGCATATTTGAAAGTTGCTAGTAAATCCTTTGTGTGTGTGTGTTATTGATTGATTTGAGAGAAAGAAACATCCATTTGTTGTTCTACTTATTTATGTTGATTCTTGTATGTTTCCTGACCAGGGATCGAACCCATAACCTTGGTGTATCAGGACAACGTTCTAACCAACTGAGCTATCCAGCCAGGGCCAAAAGAGTAAATCTGAAAAACGTTCATGACAAGAAAAAAATTTTGTAACTACGTGTGGTGACAGATGTTAACTAGACTTATTGTGAGCATTCAACGATGTATACAAATATCAAATCACTGTTACACACCTGAAACAAATATAATATCCTATGTCTAATATACCTCAATTAAAAAAAATAGAGAGGGAGTGATTGCCTCATCCCCGCTGAAACCTCCGCCTCCCCTGGTTCGGCATCAGGGGGCAGCGGCCTGCCCAGGGGAGGCCCTTTTCCGCCTTCCCTGCCCACAGCTCTGAGAGTGCTGAAGGAGTTAATGAGGCTCGTTCAGCCTCACACCAGAGCTTCCCAACAAATCCTCAGAGCCTTGGAGAGGTATGAGGGCAGGGAGGGAGAGAGCTGTAGGGGCAGACTCAAGGTTAAATCGTCTCTTTTTTGAGTACCTACCGTGTGCCAGATGGGAGGCGCAGCCAGGGGCGCACTCAGACCCTCCACCCTTCCCCGGCACCCGATAGGCATCTCCCACAGTTGTCTCAGCCAGAGGAAGAAAGCCTCCACTGAATGCGGCCGGACCCCTGAGACCAGGCCGCCTAGGACAATGGGGCGGGGTTTCCTGCAGGGACTGCTGCAAGGTGGAAAGCCAGGCCCCAGGCTGGCTGGAGGAAGGTGGACACTCAGTGCACGAGCGGGGAGACCCTGCTGGGAGGGAGCTACAGGGTCCAGGGTTCCAGATGTTGACTCACCGGGAGTGTCAGGGACAAGTCACTCTCCCTGGGGCGCCTTTGTCTCTGAGGGATGGAGCCACACCACACCCACCTCCAAGGGCTCTGAGGACATGCTCAGGGGAAAGGAGGAGGAAGGGCAACTTAGAACGAGGGATCCTTTAAGCGAAAATGAGGTTTCCCAGCCTTACTAAGTGTCCTGCGCACAGGGCTCCCTGGGCACCTTGTGCATCTCAGCTCGACCTGGACCACACCCTGTGCAGTAGATGCTTCTCTCGTCCCCACTGCACAGATGAGGAAACGTCATGGATGGGGAAACTAAAGCTCGGAAGGGTCCAATAGTTCGCCCCAGTCACGTCTATGCTGGATTTTTAATTTTAAAGAAAAATGAGTTCAGTCCTGCCATCTTATATCCTTTCCCCACACCATCAGCACAGCTGGGCACCCAGAGCTCTCCGGGACCTCGCCATGGGCAGTGAGGGTGTTTGCATCGTCTACAGGGACCACTTCCGGCCCGGCCAGGCTGCCTGCAGCACGGCGCACTGACAGATGTATTGTCTCGTGGCAGCAGGGTTGTCCCTTCCAGCCCCGATGACACACTTCCTGCTTCATGCCGTCTCCAGCTCCTGGAGACCCTGGGCACCTAAGGGAGAAGAGCTGGGGATCCAGAGATTTGAACTGCAGCCTCAGTTCTGCTGCTCACTAGCACGTAGCCTCCCTCCCCACAGTGAGCTGGAGACGCCGGCCCTGCCACTGTGTGTAAAGCACATGGTGCTGAGAAGGTAAATGGGCAGGGAAAACAATGCTCTCCAGTCCTGACCAGTGGGGTTCTGTCCTGCAAAGCAAAAGGTTGTCGGTCTGATTTCCAGTAAAGGCGAATGCTCGGGTCTTGGGTTTGGTCCCTGGGAGGGGAGTATACAAGAAGCAACCAATCAGTGTTTCTCTCTCCCATCGAGGTCTCTCTCCCTCTCTTTCTCCCTCCCTTCGCCTCTCCCTAAAAAATAAATAAATAAATAACAATGCTCTAGTGTGAGGAAGGACACGAATGGTGTCAACACTGGTTCCGTACCGTCCCACTGGGGACATTGAGGCAGAACCAGTTCTGCCAGCAGGATGAGCTTGCACAGGACACGGACCCCTGAGAGTGGATCCAGGGTTGAATCTGGCATAACTTGCCAGAGCCCAGTCCGCCCAAACGTGACTCGTGCCGTCAGCTCCCCCACTTCTGGCACATGTCCTTGACCATGCAGATAGTGTATGTGAGCCTCATAGACCCCAGGTCGTTACCCAAGGGGGCTCAGAAAACACACAGAAACCTCTAAGACTATTTGCAGCAGAAGGAACAAAGTCACCTTGTGAGACAACGTCACCTTCGGAGCCCAGCCTCCGAAGGACCTGAGCATACGGATTCCAGAGGCCACTGTCAAGACTGCAAGTTCAAGCTCGAACAGGGCACTTGACGGCATCCAGACCAAAGATCCCGTTGATTTTTCTAGGTGTGTCCCGGCGCTGCAGTAGACCCTTTGAGGTTCCTGTCAACTCTATTTTTGTCCCTGCGTCTGGGAAAACTGACTAAATTTCCTTTTATTTGGAACCCAGCCCAACTCTGAAGTTGGGTGGATGTAGCCACACTTCCGCGCCCAAGTTTCCGTGGGTTTGAAAACAACACTGGGTGTTGCAGAAACAGCTGTGCTAACAAGCGCAGTTCTTATCTGTCCCAGCCGAGTCCTGCCGGGGTGTCCTGGAGAGCCAGGGCAGCGACTGAAGAGCGGCCAGCCACACCCGACGGGGGCCAGAGTTACAAAGGGGCTGGTTCATCAGATAAGGAGCTTCACAGAAAACCCTCAGAAAGGACCCGTGGAGTGAGTTCCCCAGTGGGAGGGACTCCCCCCACAAAACACCTCCAAAACATCTTCCAGAAAGACTGGCTTGATGATCCTCACGCCATCTGAACCACCACCTTCCTCCGTGTTTTCAGCACCCGGGTCCAAACCAGTACAGGCTGGACACGCTGGGCACCCCACTGAGTGGTCCTCCCTCACAGAGCACAGGTTCTAGCTTTCTCATTGGTTTGGTAATCAACCACAAGCCCCCAGCCCTGGCTGGTGTGGCTGGCACAGTGGACTGAGTCCTGGCCTGAGAATTAAAGGGTCACGGGTTCAATTCCCAGTCAGGGCACAGGCTTGGGTTATAGGCCAGGTCCCCAGTTGGGAGGGGCACGTGAGAGGCAACCACACAATGATGTTTCTCTCCCCCTCTTTTTCCTTCCTTTCCCCTATCTAAAAAATAAATAAATACATAAAACCTTTTTTAAAGAAACATGAAAAAACCACAACCCCTGAAGGGCGGGCACCGATGTGCTCTGTCCTCTCCCACCGTGCAGGACAAGCTGATTCACGCCGGCCCATTTGTCCGTGTTTATCCGTGTTTGTCAGTATCGGGTCTTTCTGTAGCTGCCCGGCTGCCTCGGCAGTCCTCGACCCCGGCTGCAAGGCAGAGGTGCCCAGGAAGCCCTAGAAATTACCCCTGCTAACCCCAGACATTCTGATCCACCTGGTCTGGGATGTGACTCAGGCCTTGGCACTTTTTACTGATTGATTGATATTTAGAGAGAGTAAGGTCAATTTGTCATTCCACTTAGCCATGCCATCATTGGTTACTTCTTGTATGTGCCCGACCAGGGATTGAACCCACAGCCTTGGCATATCAGGAAAATGCTCTAACAAACCGAGCTACCCAGCCAGGGCCAGGCCTTGGCATTTTTAAATGTGCAGCCAGGACTGAGCAGTTTGGACACTAGAGTCTGGGCACTAACTTGGAGCTAGAGATTGCTAACTCCAGGGCTGGCAGACTGAAGCAGGTAACCCAGAGGAGAGGTGGCAAAGCCCACTCATGTGGCCATGTGTACAGAATCAAAGACATCAATGCAGCACATCATCAGACTGGGGCAGCTGGCTTGGTTGGGGAAGGTGCTTGGCCCCAGATTCGTATCTTTCTTCTGTTCAAAGAAGAGATTACGAGGTCTGGGCATCATAGGGGAGATATTAAAATACTTATCAATGAGTGTGGCCCTGTCACCGGTCAGTCTGGACAGGTCACTGACCGTCAGCATGGATGCCTGCTGGAGGCTGGTGTCTGAGACCTCTGCACTCCAACAGCCACCACTCGCCAAAGGCTCAGAGACTTCCGGCCAAGATGGCGGTATAGGTGGACACACTGTGCCTCCTCACACAACCAAAAGGACAACAACAATTTAAAAACAAAAAACAACCAGAACGACAGAAAATTGAACTGTACGGAAGTCCGACAACAAAGGAGTGAAAGAAGACACATTCATCCAGACTGGTAGGAGGGGTGGAGTCGGGCAGCCAGGCAGGAGGACTCTCAGCAAGGTGGTGGCTGGCGGACCCAGCAAAGCAGCAGATTGTGGAGGGGCGCAGTGAGCAAGGCGCTGGTGGACCGGGCGGTCCCACACTGGCACGCAGATAAACCAAGTGAAAATGGGGAGCAAGGCAGACCTCTAAACCCAGGGCCCCAGCTCGGGGAAATAAAGCCTCAAAACACCGACTGAAAACACCTGTGGGGGCTGAGGTGCCAGGAGAAACTCCCAGCCTCACAGGAGAGTTCGTTGGAGTGACCCACAGGGTCCTGGAATGTACACAAACCCACCCACATGGGAATCAGCATCAGAAGGGCCCACTTTGCTTGGGGGAAGCGGCGGGAAGGGACTGAAATCCAACAGAGAGTGGAGCAAGTGCCATTGTTCCCGCTCGGACCCCTGCCCCATAGACAGCGTCACAACCCAGCGCCTGGGTTGTTCCGTCCTGGTGAACACCTAAGGCCCTGCCCCTCATTCATAACAGGTGCGACCAGACCAAAAAAAATGGCCCAAACAAAAGAACAGATCAAAGCTCCAGAAAAAAGGCAACTAAGCCAACTTATCAGATGCACAGTTCAAAACACCGGTAATCAGGATGCTCATAGAACTGGTTGAGTTTGGTTGCAAATTAGGTGAAAAAATAAAGGCTACACTAAGTGAAATGAAGGAAAATGCACAGGGAATCAATAGTGATGGGAAGAAAACTGGGTCTCAAATCAACGGAGTGGCCCAGAAGGAAGAAAGAAACATCCAGTCACAAAAGAATAAAGAAACACGAATTCAAAAAAATGAGGAAAGGCTTAGGAACCTCCAGGACATCTTTAAACATTCCAACATCAGAATTATAGGGGTACCAGAAGGAGAAGAGGAAGAACAACAAGGGGAAAACTTATTTTAACAAATAATAAAGAACTTCCCCAATCTGGCAAAGGAAATGGACTTCCAGGAAGTCGGGGAAGCTCTGAGAGTCCCAAAGAAGTTAGACCCAAGGAGGAACACACCAAGGCACATGATAATTACATTACCCAAGATTAAAGATAAGGAGAGAATCTTAAAAGTAGCAAGACAAAAGGAGAGAGTTACCTACAAAGGAGTGCCCATAAGACTGTCAGCTGATTTCTCAAAAGAGATCTTACAGGCAAGAAGGGGCTGGAAAGTACTCCAAATCATGAAAGGCAAGGACCTACATCCAAGATTGCTCTATCCAGCAAAGCTTTCATTTAGAATGGAAGGGCAGATAAAGTGCTTCTCAGATAAGGTCAAGTTCAAGGAGTTCATCATCACCAAGCCCTTATTATATGAAATGTTAAAAGGGCTTATCTAAGAAAAAGACGATAAAAAACATGTACAGTAAAATGACAGCAAACTCATAACTATTAACAACCACACCTAAAACAAAAACAAAAGCAAACTAAGCAAACAACTAGAACAGGAACAGAACCACAGAAATGGAGATCACATGGAGGGTTATCAGCAGGGGAGTGGGAGGAGGAGAGAGGGGGACAAGGTACAGAGAATAAGTAGCATAGATGGTTGGTAGGAAATAGACAGGGGGAGGTTAGGAATAGTATGGGAAATGTAGAAGCCAAAGAACTTACGTGTACAAAACTAAAGGGGGGGATATGGGTGGGAGAGGGTGTGCAGGGTGGAGGGGAGTGAAGGGGGGAAAATGGGACAACTGTAAGAGCATAATCAATAAAATATATTTTTTAAAAAGGCTCCATACACCTTTGATTTTTAAGTGAATTTAAAACATTTTGATTTTTAAACTTTTAATTTCTCTTTTGAGAGTGAAAACATCGTGCTTGCTTGTGGAGGAAATGCAGCAAAGTGAAAAGAGAAAACCGAAATCACCCATAATGCACCACCCGGAGACAGCCGCTGTGAGCACACAGGTAGGTGCCTCTTGGCCCTGCGCCTTCCTCTGCTCATCTCTGGCAGGTGCCTTCCCGTGACGAGCAGCCAGAGGGAAAGTCCCTGTGGTCCAGAAACCTCTCCAGGTGACTTGCCATTACTCATTCAACCTGTGGGAGTAGGAGAGGGCAGGAAATCTTGACCCCATTTGAAGAGAAAGGGGAAGTGAGTAACCAGGGGCACGCTACCTCAAGCAGCAAACCTTCCTGGAATTCAAGGAATTTGGGGGCCACGAGCACATGACCCCCCAGGCTCTGCCCTTGAGGACTTCGATTAAAAAAAGTCAGACACCCCCACACACAAATACTGAGATTAAATGAGTTAATAACTATAAAGAGCTTAAAAATAGTACCTAGAACATCCTAAGTGTTCTCTAAATGTTTGCTGATAGTTTTATTTTTATTACCTAAGACATTTGGCATGTAATTTCCAAGACAGTGATAAGGATCAAAAGGACCCTTTGTTTGGAGGGAGGAGATGGTTGGGGATTCCGAGAGTGTAAAGACCCCAGCCCTGAGCTTTGGAAACACCCAGAAGCAAAGTCCAGGGCGCACAGAAGCCCAGACAACAGTGGCCACCAGGTCTCTCTTCTTTGACGTCTCTTTCTCTGGGAGGGGTGGGACGAAGCAGGCTGAGGCACCCTGGGCAGGGTTCAGAGACCAGGGACAGTCACCGCACAGCTGTTTCCATGGGCACGGGGGGGGGGGGGGGCAGAGGAGCCGGCTCCAGCGCTGTTAGCTGGTGAGCGCTGTGGTCTGCCTTTGCCAGCCGCTGAAGGGAAGTCCTGGCCAGGCCTGAGGAGAGGTGCTGGGAAAGGCCCCGCTGCCTTGGACAGCAGAGGGGTTTTTAGAGTCTGAGTAAGGATCAGATAAGGGAAAGGTGGGCTGGCGGCCGTGTCAGGGATGCACAGAGGGCCAGGATGTCTGCTGCTAAGTGTTGCTGGGCAACTGGTGTGTGAAGTGCCCTCTCTTCCTGACCTCCATGACTCCTCCTGCAAAATCACACCTCTCCCAGGGCTGGGGGTTGGGTCAGAGACGGTGACAAAGTCCTGGCTGACCCCACGGCTGCCGTGGGCTTGCACAGGGACTCTTCAGGGGTTCTCACAGAAGCTACCTACTCTGATGTTCACACACAGGGTGTTTGTGCAAATGACGTCACAAAGAAACACGAAATCCCCTCCATATATGTACATTATCTGTCTTGTCATTCCAGCCACTGGGCAGTGGATCCTGGAAACTGTGGTGAACAAGGGGTGGGCCCACACGCAGCTCCCTCTGCTGGGTCCTTATCTACCCAAGAGCTGACTGAGGCCCAGGGCTCCTGGCTCAGCCCCCTCACGCAGCTGGGCCAGGCCTATAATTCATGTACCCTGGCCTCCAGGCTTCAGAGGGACTTTGGTGGTGAAACCACAGTTCTAGCCAGTACCAGCCACTCCCTCTCCCTGGCCCCAGGGATTAGGATGTGGGGGCTGCTGCATTCCTCCTGACCACCCCACCTCCAATCCCCTGCCTATGGGGGCCCCTCAGGCATCTGCGGGCCAGGCCTGGGTGCTCCGATGGCCCCTCAAGGAAGGCCGTGTAGCATTTCAGCTGGAGAAATGAGGAAGTGAGTCTGTTTCTCCCCAGGAACCTCAGGCCTTCCTCTGAGACCAGCCCTTTCTCAAGGCATCCGCCTTACACCGCCCGTGAGTCAACCCCGGAGCCCAGAGTCAGGAAGCACCCTCCTTAGCGCCTGGGGGACCTGCCACAGCCGCTCCAGGAGAGAAAGAGCCTGACAGCCGCCCTGAGGCAGGGCCACCACCCATGCCCCTGTCCCCAGCAAGCCCCAGCCTTCTCTGCTCCCTAATGAACAGGGTCCTCACCATAGACAAGGACATCAATTCTACTCCCCCCACCTCCCCACTCCCATCCCCCACCCAACCATCTGCTCTCTGAGGGTAGAGCTGTCTGTGCCCTACATTCCTGCACCCCAGGGCCTGGCATAGGTCACAGCAGGGAAGGGACACAGGCACTTCCCAGTCACTTTCATTTGTCCCCGGCAGCATGTGACACTGTCCTTGCTGGGACAGCTCTGGGACCAGAGCTGATCTGGGAGTCAGTTCCCGGGTCTAACCAGCTTCTGCTCTCTGCCCTCATGGCCAGCCCCACATGGGACCCGAGCCAGGTGTGGTGGCAGAAGCCGGGCTGGGCCCTCCCCTGGCCAGCGCTCCCCACACCTCCCAGACACTCCCTCCACCAGCGCCAGGTCAGAAGTCCATGGAGACCCGGCCAACTCCACGGTCAAAGAGCTGTCTGCCTTGAAGTGCTTCCAGCCAACACTTCCGCTCAGGAGGAGATAAACAACAAGGCTGGTGGCATTAGTGTGGCACCCAGGGCTTGAAGCCAGGACACGTGTTCGTGGGATCGTCTGAATTTGGGTTCAGATTTTGATGCTATTGTCTCAGTATCATCAACTCACCTCCACACCAACCTCGAGAGGTGAGGAGGGCAATTATTACTGTCTCTATGTTACCCAATAAAAGATGGCGGCAGAGGAGTTACGTGGCTCACCCAAGGTTTCACGGCCACCATGTGGCTCAGACTCCTGGCTCTTCTCTGTGCCCCGTGCACCAGGGGCGCCCTGTCGCCCACGCAGCTCTCTCCATAGACTCCCTGGGATGCTGGAGGCAGGGGGGAGAGGAGGAGAATTTGCTCAATGCGAACCTCAAGGATGGGGACGCACCCCAATGCTCCACACATCCCTGCAATGATCAGCCATTTGCTCACTCATTAAATAGTTACTCAGCACCTACCTGGTACCAAGCACTGTGCTAGGAGCTGGCGATGGAGATCCAGTTACAATTGAGACGTCTGGAAGGATTTCAATCTGAAAGGGAAGCAGAGGGTAGGAAATGGAGACTCTCACGCATGCACCCGCAGAAGAAAAGTGCTAAAGAACGCACTGAGAGGCTGATTTCCCGTACACGCCTGATTTCCAGCAGACAAAGTCTTACCTCCTGACCAGTGCACCTCCACCAAGGACCTCGCCCCATCCTCGAGCCAGCGAGCTTGCTGCTGGGACACTGTTTCCGGGATCCGCCGCCAGTGAATGTGCCCCTCTTTGCACTCCTTGCCCGTAAATGCAGGCCCCCTCAAACCCTCAACAGATTCACCTGTAGCCTGCCGTAGCGTACTTTGTCCGAGTTGTAATTCCTCAGCTATTCTCAAATAAACTCAATTTCTGGGCATTGGAGCGTGCCCCTTTATTTTACCCCTTTATTTAGGTTGGCAGGAGAAGCAGATGTTGAAGCCTGAGTCCAGTCAAGTAGCCGGGGGAGGATTCTCCAAACTCCATTCCAGGGGAGAGCTGAGGGGAGAGTCACCTGGCCTCGAGGAAGAGCATATCCCCCCATCACCCAGGCGGAGAGCTTTAGCGGGCCTTTGGACGTCAGAAGGGTCCGGGCTGCCTGTAGAGGCTTAAAAATTATTAGCCTAGAGGTGGATGCCCCAAATCCAACCATCTCCCAAAAACAACATACCCCAAGTAGGAGTAGCATGCGGCTTCTAAACAAGTTCCCTATTTCCAGTTACAATCAACATGTTACAGTACAGACCCAAGGGGGGTATACGGTATACTATTACTGAAAGGATCCCCCCACTAGGTTCGCTATGCCTGCCACTAGAGGAGAGATGTCTCTCAATGCCAGAGATTTGTGAAAAGGAAAGGAGATATTTATTTAAAAGTTTTACAGACTAAAATCCTTTAGAATACCCACAGACACACGCAGTCCTTCCTTCTCCCTCTGCCCAGTCCAGGGTACCGTATCTCAGGAAAAGAAGTAGAAGTCCATGATTCGGGCTCCTGGCACAATTGGCTGTGTTGCCACCAGGATCTCCAGTTAATCCAAAGCCATGTGGCACCTTCTCATGGCCCACCAGCAAGAGTCCTTTCACCCCTTTACTTCCAGGCAAAATCTCTCTTGCTTCCTAAGCCACGTGGCAAAAGGGAGCACTCCAAAGCCACAGGGTCCCCACTCTGCCAAAGCCGTGTGGTTCTCCTTCTACTGCCACGGCCGCGTGGTCCTCTCTGGCCAAAGCTTCATCATCTTCCTTTACATGGCTGACGCATCTGGGTTTAGATCCCTGCAGCAATCTTCCTCCGCAGCCCCATTTCCAACTCCTCCTACAATCAGTTACACCTGCCCGCATTCCTGTATTCTTCCAGCTTCACTGGGCTGCCATCGTGAGTCTGGGCAGGCGTGGCCCTATGGCTTGGAGCCAGTCTTCTCCAAGCTCCCACACAGGTGCTGTAACCAGGGGCAGCTGCCCCCCCCCAGTTACATCTTGGGTAGAAGTCACTTCCATCCCCCTAGCTCAGAGCCTGGTCTCAGCTATTTAACATATCTATGCAACCAGTTAGAGGTTATAGATATGTTAAATGACCAAGCCAGAGGTTAGCTGCAAAGCTGTTGCTGTACAAAATAGCTCCACATGTCCCTTCCCCCACCTCACACCTGTGTGGGGGAAAGGGTGAGGACACCCTATATATCTTTCTAATATTTCCTGGACACCTTGAGTTCTGGACCCCATTCCAAATCCCTATTTGGGGCCCCCCTCTTGGCTGCACCCTTTTACAAACAGCCTGCTATGCCTTTTTCATGTGGAAATTAGAGCCCGGTGGCCCCTATCTACCAGAACATTCTGCCTGGAACCCACCATCTCCCCATTCGGCACTTTCCCCCACCCAGACTGGGTTTGCCTCTGTCTTCCTCTACTCCGCCCGCCTCCTTCGCACCCGTGCTAGATCCTCCAATCCACGAGCATCATCCCTCCGCCCTGTGGCTCCTGCAAGCCAACGTCCTGGTTCGCTCTTTCTGTTTCTAAGCCGGGCATGCGCCTTTTGCCCTCACATCCTTGTGTAGCCCTTCCCTGTTCTTCCGTGCGGCGGGGGACTGACTCCTGCACGCCGTGTCCCCCAGGGCTGTTGAGACAGGGTTGTCCTGCAAAACTGGAGAACAGGAGGAAAACCAAAACCAGGGCTCTTCTCTGTACTGGGTGGGGTCTGCAGCAGGAGCTGTAGCATTGAACGTTTTATTCTCTGTTACGTTGAAACACACCAGTCTCTCTTGCACTTTGGATGAAGCTTTTATCTATGCATGATTTTGCAATCGCATGCACTGGTCTTTTGAAAACCATTCATTCGATCACAGAAGTCTTCCAAGTGTGGGCCCATTTCATACAATATCCGAAGTCACATTCACGACTATCAACGCCAGTCTCATTGGAAAAGTCTTTAAATATTAGGCAGCTGTCAAGCTCACAGAGGCAGATACAAGCGTTCCGAAATTCTAATTTCTGCCTCAGAGCTAAAATGTTGTAATTGGCAACAAATCAGTTGTTTTCATGGAAGTGATAGACTCCCAAGAATATCTACAAAGAAAGCGTCTAGTTCAGCTCACAACACAAAACAAAGAAACAAACAAAAAACTTGCTTTTTCTTAGGACAACCAGCATGTCAGTGTGCTCTAGGTGTATGTCCTATTTCATCACACAGAAAAAATAAAGAGAACCATGGGTTGAGAGTTAATAAAATTAATACTTATTGCGGCTTCATCAGAAACATGCAGTGAGCCCTGACTGGTGTGGCTCAGTTGGTTGAGGCATCGTCCCCACAAAGTGAAAAGTGGCCAGTTCCATCCCAGGCCAGGCCACTTGCCTGGGTTGCTAGTCTGGTCCTGGGTCCCGGGACCTGTGAGAGGCAACCGATCAATGTTTCTCTCTCACATCAATATTTCTCTCCTGCTCTTTCTCCCTCCCTTCCCCCTCTCTAAAAATAAATAAAATTTTTTAAAAACCATTAGGTGAAACTGGCAATTTATTTATCACTTTGAATGATGCCAAGGCACCAGCCCGACCCAGCCATACCCTCGTTTTATTGCACTTTGCACATATTGTTGTTCTGTTTTTGACAAACCGAAGGCTCGTGGCGACCTTGTGTTGAGTGTGTCCATGGGCACCACGTTTCCAACAGGCTCGAGTGATGGTTAGCATCTCCTAGCAGAACAGCATTTCTTTTCTTTTTTTTAAGATTTTATTTATTTATTTTTAGAGAGGGAAGGGAGGGAGAAAGAGAGAGAGAGAGAAACATTGATGTGCGGTTGCTGGGGGCCTTGGCCTGCAACCCAGGTATGTGCCCTGACTGGGAATCAAACCTGCGATGCTTTGGTTCGCAGCCCACACTCAATCCACTGAGCTATGCCAGCCAGGGTAGAACGGCACTTCTTAATGAAGGTCTGCACATTGTTTTTTAGACATAATGTAATGGTGCAGTTAACAGACTCACTGTACAGTAAACATAACTTTTATGTGTGCAGGGAAACCCCCCAAATTGCGTGACTCTCTTTATTGCCACCTTTGCTTCATTGCAGTGGTCTTGAACCAACCTGCCCTGTTTTTCCAAGGCACGACCGAATTGCATTCTGACATTTTGTAAACTTCTTTACAAAACTGTCTTCTTCACTGCTGGACTAGGCGTCTTCCATTCGCCCCTCCAGACCCACTCTCCACGCCGAACCCCAGCCTGGAGGCAGATGTGTAGGGACTATTTGAATGGGCTTCGGCTCCCTCGGGCATCTGGGTGGGCTCAAGCCGTGGGCAACACAAACAAGGGGTGGGAAGATGGGAAGAGAGTGAGGGGGGACCTTTGCGCCGTGGGCTGCCCCGCCCCTCTCTCCGGGCACCATAGTTTGCCTGTGTTCCTGTCGGGGAGCCCTCTCCACACACCCGTCTCCCCAGGTTCTCTCTCTTTTCCCCTACAAGCCTGGGAGTGCTAATGGCTCCCAGCTGTCGCCAGTCTGGGGGTGACCGTGCCATTTCTTCGTGGTCTCTGTTGACCACCCCCCCCATCCGTCGTGAGCAGTCTTCTCATTACCCTCTCTTCCAGTGTCGCCGTGCGTGGTGTCATTCCCCTGCAGAGACTGACTTCCCATCAACTCCCAGCTCCCAATCTCATGGTCCCGGCTGTCGCCACACCTCTGGCCAGTCCCCCCTCTGTCAGTGTCTCTTCTCTCCTCGCCTCCCTGCAGGGACAAGGGATTTATCTGGGATCCTCTTTCCTCCACCCGCTCCTTTCCTCAGACACCCCTCCCCCTCCACCGTTTCACTGGGGTACTAACACATATATTGCATGTGTATGGAAAGGGATAGATAGATAGGTAGACAGACAGACAGATGGACACACAAATGATAGCACATAAAACACCATCCTGCTTTCTTATTTTTTTAAATTTAATTTTTATTTTTCGATTCTATAAGAGTAGAAGGGAGGGAGAGAAACATTGTTGCGAGAGAGAAACATCCACTGGCCGCCCTCCCCACTCACCTCAACTAGGGAACACAACCCAGTCATGTGCCCTGACCGGGAATCGAACCCGCAACCTTTCAGTGTGCAGGACAACACCCAACCAACTGAGCCACACCAGCCAGGGCTAAATCTTTATTATATACCATTTCTAGACCAATGACATAAAACCACGTAGTAAATACCCACATGCAAACGACCCAGCTTAGTAAAGAGAATGTCCCCATGGCCCTCAAAGCTCCTCGGTGCCCTCTCAGCCGCACCTCTTTGCATCTCCCGCTGAGGCAAAAGAGTCTCCAGAATGGTTTTGTTCATTTTTTTAAAGACTGTATTTATTTTTAGAAAGAGGGGAAGGGAAGGTGAAAGAGAGGGAGAGAAACATCAGTGTGTAGTTGCCTCTCACGCACCCCCTGACTAAGGACCTGGCCCACAACCCAGGCCTGTGCCCTGACTGGGAATCACACTGGCGACCCCGTGGTTTGCAGGCCAGTGCTCAATCCACTGAGCCACACCAGCCAGGGCTATTTTGTTCATTTTAAATCTTGCTTTTCAGTATACTTTCAATACATATATATGTACCCCCAAGAAACTCTTCTTAGATTTAGGATGTTTTTGAAGGGGGTTACTTTTTTGTGTTTGTTAGTTTTTTCGTCCACATGTAGAGACTATTCCAAACCATTAATACCACTCACAGCCAGTGAACACAAGGGGGTTCTACTCAGCACTTCCAGGCTATTTCCAACTCAGAGGCTGTCATCTTAAATATATAATCAAAGGGAAAGGAGCATGGACAATGCCGCATCACTTCTGCCCATCACCACGGTCAGGATTCCCATCACCCAAAACGAGCTGCAAGGGAATCTGGGAAATGTAATCTTGCTTCGTGCCTCAGAGGAGAGACATGAAGCTGGATTTAGTGAACACATTTCATTGTCTCTATCTCTCCAATATGTGAATGTTCCCTGTGAAGTACTAGACTATTTGCTTTTTAAAGGTATGGGTCCTGTTTTGTAGTGGGCTGGCCAAAATGTTCATTTAGTTTTTTCCATTCGATGGCTCTAGTAGTACTTAGTTGTCTTTAACTTCATTGGAAACAATTTTACTAGATTGTATTGTGACAGCTGTCATATCATCATGCATTAAAAAATTATCATATAGGTGAATTTTTGTGCAGCCATTTTAATATTGAAGATGGAAGAAAACATTTTCAATGGATTATGCTTTATTATTTCAAGAAAGGTAAACACACAATTGAAATGCAAAAAAAAAGATTTGTGCAGTGTATGGAGAAGGTGCTGTGACTGATCAAATGTGTCAAAAGTGGTTTGCGAAGGTTCGTGCTGGAGATTTCTTGCTGGATGATTCTCCATGATTGGGTAGACCAGCTAAAGCTGATAGCGATCAAATAGAGACATTAATCAAAAACAACCAACGTTCTACCACACAGGAGATAGCTGACATACTCAAAATACCCAAATCAGTAGCATTGTTGGAGAAAATGAAAAATGTGTCTTTCGTTTTACAGAAAAAAACGACCTGGAATTTTTGGCCAACCCAACATAACCCTATTCCTCTCCTATAAAGTGCTAGCTGCATTTTAATTGACTATTCTGGACCACCAAAGAAAAGACAATTCTGTTACTTCATGCTTTAGGGTGACTAGAGTTTAGGGATCTCCTCTCTTTCCCTGGAGGCCAAAGAACTCAAAGGAGTGATTTTAGAGCTGCAGGGGCCATTTCCCAGACCCAGGTTCAAGGCTCTCTGTCCCAGGAAACTTCCCAACACAGAGCCTGGGCACTGCCCAGCGCTAAATCGTTATGGGCTGGAGTGCACGGGACCGAATACTTGACCTTGTTCGTTCACTTGTTAATTACAACGTGCCAGGCACTGTTTCAAGTGCTGCAGCACAGTTAGATGAATACACTGGTCTCGGTCCTTGTTCTGTCTAGTACCAGGAGAGAAGCCCACCGGTTTCAGACTAGTTTCAGACTAGTTTCAGACTAGGAAGATTCATTCATCCACGTGATCTTGTCCTGGGCTGAGATGCAGACTGCCGGCTGGGGAGGAGAGAGGGGAGGTATGGACAGGGGGGAGTGGGGAGAAAAGTGAAGGAGGGGAGAAAGACAGAGAGAAAATGGTTCGAGGAGTGGGGAAGGTCGGAGGAAGGTCACTTGGGGCCTGCCCTGGTTAGCAGAGTGCTGTTAGGGGCCCTGCTGGTGGCCCAGACTCCCGGCTTTCTTGGGGTCCTCCTTGGGTTCATCAGTCTGCCTCCTGGCTCTGCTCCAGGGGACCTCCTGCCCCAGGCTTGTCAGTTTAGGAGTTTGCCAGCTGCCTGGGAGCCTGGGCTGGGCCCCAGGGGAGCCCTCTGAAAGAGAGAGATGGCTGAACTTGAACCTGCCAGTGGCCCAGGATGACCCGGTTGAGATCATTTGCTTGTTTCTGTTGGAAGACTGAAAACAGAGCAGCATTTTCCCTGAAAATCAAGTGGCCCCCTGAGGCAGCCTGATGGGGCTGAGCTGCATGCAAGGCCTCCAGGACTGTTCCCCAGCCCTCCTGGGCCTGCCTGTCAGTGAGCTCAGGAAATAGCCTAGGCCCAGGGAGCAGTGAGTCACCCCTACAGGAAAACGACAGCGCCCAGCCCGGGACAGGGAGCAGACACCCAGGAGGGCTGACGTGGGGCTGGCTGCTCTGTAGGCAGGGAGGTCGGGACGGCTGTCAGGAGACACCCGGGCCTTGACTCTCCCCACCTGGTGGCACACAACGCCGTCTCAGAAGCCACCACTCCATCCCTGCCTTGCCACATCCAAGCCAACCTTTCAGGCCCCCTTGTCCACGATGTCTTCCCTAATTCCCTGGCCTGAATGGGAATAATTTATTCATTCATTCATGTATCAGCAAACTCACATTGAACCTTCCAGGTGGTGGTGGATACAGAAAAATAAAACAGTTCTTCCTTGAAGGGGACCCCATTCCGCTGGAGCAGATAAGGAATTGAGTGTGAGGTGCTGTGTGCATATGCCTGTGAGTGTGTTGTAGGGGTGCATGTCAGCACACCTCACACTGAGGTTGCGAGCATGAAGGGGGACCACCTCACTGAGCCTGAGCCGTTTTGAGGGATGGGTGGGACCTACCAGGTACAGTGCAAGAGCCCTCGAGAGTCCACAAGACTGAAAGTGAAGAATGCTTGGCCACCGCCTCGACCTCATTGTACTAAATAAACCATCAGCCAGAACTTGCATCCCCGTTTTATTTTAACCAAGGGCAGAGCCACATCCAATATTCCATTAACATGCTGACAAGGGGCAATCAGAGGCCCGCCCCACTTTGTTTTCACAAAAGGTGGGAAATAACTATAAGAAATTTCTAATGTAATGGCTCTGAGCCATTGGATTGAGCGCCAGCCTGAAAACCAAAGGGTCGCTGGTTTGATTCCCAATCAGAGCACATGCCTAGGTTTTGGGCCAAGTCCCCAGTGGGGGGCACAAGAGAGGCAGCCATACACTGATGTTTCTCTCCTTCTCTTTCTCCCTCCCCTATCTCTCTCTAAAAATAAATAAATAAAATCTTTAAAAAAAAGAAATTTCAAATGTAGTAAAAGGTGTCAACGACAAAAGTAGGGTGACCAACTGTCCGAGTTTTAGCTCCAAAAGTTCTGCATCTCAGGGAAATCCTTCGGTCCCAGGTAAACCTGGAAAACTGATCGCCCTAGGAAAGTAGACAGCAGGAGAAGGGAGAGGAGGCCAGGGACCTGGCTGATTGGTCAGTTAACCCCCTCAGGCAGGTTGACAGTGGGTGGACAGAGCGGAGGTGTCTATATCCAGGGGAAGGAGACTTAAATCCCCGTGCCCCGCCCCACTGTCCCCAACCCTCCATACACTCGGGTTCTGATTGCCCCTGGGCAGTTGTCACCTGTCCCTGACTTACAGTCCCCGCATGGCCCCCAGCAAGGCTCAGCTCTTCCTCACCCCTCAGTGACCCCTGGGGGGTAGGCTGGGGTTCTCTCGCCTTCCCAGACAGAGTGCATCTGGCATCCTCCCTGTCTCACAACACAGGCCCCAGTGGAGCTGGGCTTTGGCCATGGTGCCAGGCAGCTGTCTTTAACCCGTTCCCGCCCCCAACACATAGGCTCACTCCCTGCACACACCAACCCCTTTGGCCACCCTCTGTCCCCCTCGCTCCAGTCTTGAACATGGACAAAGGGGGTCAGAGCAGCTCCAGCTACGGACAACGTGGCTCTTCAAGTCTTCCCCTCTGAGAGCAGACATCCACCGATGCACGTGTCTGCCAGACCCCACGGCGGCCCGTGAGCCACCAGTCTCGCTCAGTGCCGCCTGGGTGGCTAGGTCGCTTGTGAAAAGCCCCTGTGTTGCGGCTCCCGCTCCAGTGAGGTCTCGATACAAGGTCTCCATTCAGGCCAGGCTGGTGCTCCTGGCCGCACAGGCAGCCCCTGCTCCCTGAAGACAGCTGCCTGGAGCCCCGGGTGGATCTCCCCCTCTGTTCCCACCCAGGACAAGTAAGTACCTGCTGCCTGAGCTCCCTCCCTCCACCCAGCACTGTGCTCCGTCTGCCTCCTGGGAGAGGCTGACAGGGGCTCAGAGTATCAGGGCCTGGGAGTGCACGCTGACCAGTAGGTCTTTGTGGAGCCCATACTTCTGTCAACCGCCATCCAAGCTCCGGGATGCCATGAACTGTCAGTGAGAGGACAGGCACAGTAAAGCACACAGAGGACATTTTTCCCCTCTTCCAGTGAACTGAGGGGAAGAAGAAGAGCTGTCTGAAAGGTACCCACTTCTAGGGACTGAGTGGACAGTCCATTCTGAGAAATGGGACTACTGGCAGGGATCTTGTTGGTTAGACACCTAGTTCACTGGCTTTGTGAAGCTCACGCATCTTGGTGAGCCCTAAACTATTCTGCAGAGCGTTCGTGCTACAAGCAATGGAACAGAGCTGTAGGTCTCTAATTTTTTAAAGTATATTTTATTGATTATGCTATTACGGTTTTCCCAATTCTTCCCCCTTTATGCCCCCTCCGCCCTGCATCCCCCACCTCCAGTATTCCCCCTGCCCTTAGTTCATGTTCATGGGCTGTACATATAAGTTCGTTGACTTCTCTGTTTCCTATACTGTTCTTACCCTCTCCCTGTCTGTTTTTATGCCTACCGACTATGCTTCTTATTCCCTGCACCTTTTCCCTCCCCACTCCTCCCTTCCCCCTCCCCACTGAAAACCCTCCATGTGATGTCCATTTCTCTGGTTCTGTTTCTGTTCTAGTTGTTTGCTTAATATGTGTTTTTTGTTTGTTTGTTTGTTTTTTTAAAGATTTTATTTATTTATTTTTAGGGAGGGAAGGAAGGGGGAGAGAGAGAGAGGGAGAGAGAGAGAAACATCAATGTGTGGTTGCTGGGGGTTATGGCCTGCAACCCAGGAATGTACCCTAGCTGGGAATCGAACCTGGGACGCTTTGGTTCCCAGCCCGCGCTCAATCCACTGAGCTAAGCCAGCCAGGGCTTTAACATGTATTTTCATTTTTTTTAGGTTCAGTTGTTGATAGTTGTGAGTTTGTTGTCATTTTACTGTTCATAGTTTTTGATCTTCTTCAGTTTCTTAGATAAGTCCCTTTAACATTTCATATAATAAGGGTTAGGTGATAATGAACTCCTTGAACTTGACCTTATCTGGGAAGCACTTTATCTGCCCTTCCATTCTAAATGATAGCTTTGCTGGATAGAGCAATCTTGGATGTAGGTCCTTGACTTTCATGGCTTCAAATACTTCTTTCCAGCCCCTTCTTGACTGCAAGGTTTCTTTTGAGAAATCAGCTGACAGTCTTATGGGAACTCCTTTGTAGGTAACTCTCTCTTTTCCTCTTGCTGCTTTTAAGATTCTCTCCTTATCTTTAATATTGGGTAACTTGATGAAATGCCTGGTGTGTTCCTCTTTGGGTCCAGCTTCTCTGAGACTCTCTGGGCTTCCTGGACATCCTGGAAGTCTATTTCCTTTGCCAGATTGGGGAAGTTTTCCTTTATTATTTGTTCAAATAAGTTTTCAATGTCTTGGCCTTCCTTTTCTCCTTCTGGCACCCCTATAATTAGGATATTGGAATGTTTAAAGATGTCCTGAAGGTTCCTAGGCCTCTCCTCATTTTTTTGAATTCTTGTTTCCTCATTCTGTTCCAGTTGAATGTTTATTTCTTCCTTATGTTCCAAATTATTGATTTGAGTCCTGGTTTCCTTTCTTTCACTGTTGGTTCCCTGAACATTTTGCTTTATTTCATTTTGGGTATTCTTCCTTTCCTCTTTCATTTTTCGATCAAGTTCAGTCAGTTCTGTGAACATGTTGATTAAACTCTGCATCAGATAGGTTGGCTATCTCCTCATTGCTTATCTCTCTTTCCGGTGTTTTGCTCTGTGCTTACATGTGGGCCACATTTCTCTGTCTCGGTGCGCCTGTTATGTTGTAAGGAGGCAGAGCCTTTGGTATTCACCAGGACAGGGCAACCCTCCTTGCTGCATTGTGGCACTGTCTATTGGGGAGGGGTCCAGGAGGGCACAATGCAGCTCACTTGCTGGGCTCTAACCCAACTTTCCAACAAACTCTCATGTGAGGCTGGGAGTTTCTCCCTCCATGGCAACCCCTGTTGTAGTCCACAGTCAGCTCTGAGTCTCAGTTTCCCACTCAGCCAGCTCCGCCCACATAGCCCACCGCCTTGCCACGGGTTCTCTCCCGCTGGTCTGGGTGGTCTGCTTGACTGTTTCTTTATTTCCTTGGTTGTCAGAGTTCCATGCAGCTTGACTTCCTGGCACTTCTGGTTGTTTATTGTTTTTAGATTGGTCGTTATCCTCCTTTAGGTTGTGCGAGGAAGTGAAGGGTTTCTACCTATGTCTCCATCTCAGCCAGAATTCCTGTAGGTCTCAAACTTGACCTTGCACTGGAATCACCTGTTACGGCACAGACTGCTGGCCCCAGAGCCAGAGTCAGTGGTCCATCAGGGCTGGAGTGCGGCCTGGATATTTGCATCCCTAATCAGTTCCCAGGTGATGCTGGTGCTGGGGTCAGAGGCTTTCCCTTTGAGAAGCATTGGAATAGGGTCTCCTTGACCTCAGGGAGGTTACATGTCACTTAAGGCTACCAATAGGCACTTGAGTTCCCTAAGACGGTTTCAAAGCAAAACCTGCCTACAGATGTAATGCAGACTTGAATACTTTCGAATTGAGGGCATTGGAGGAAGAAGAGGGAAGACATTTGGCAAGTGCTCACCACGATGCCCTCATCTTCTCCCACGATCGTCATCAGGGCCTAGTAGGTGGCTAATCACCTCCCTGTTTCACAGGTGAAAATAAAAGACGCTCAAAGCCCATCATTTCCCCAAGGGTAAGGAGGTCACAGAGTGGCAGGCTACACAGGGCTGAGGTCAGGCAACATCAAGGGGGAGGTGGAGCTTGTCAGAGAAGCTTCCTGGAGGAAAAGTGGCTGAAGCCAGCTGGTGGATGTGATGAGCAGTGAAGGGGAACAGGGAGAGTGTGAAATGCCACGTGAATCAGGGTAGAAAGAGAGGAAGGGCGGTGTCCCCTGTTGGATGGGAGAAGAGTCAAGGAGGTAAGAACAGATTTTGCTCCCAGGAAGGGGGAGGCGTGGGGTAAATGAGAAGTTTGGCAGGTGAAGGGCAGGTGGGGGGAGCAAGTGTAGAGACTGGAAAGAGGGGACCCTGGGCCGCTACCGACACCAAGACCCCAGGGCCAGGTACAGATGTGCCCTAGGTTCTAAAGTTGGCAGCAGCCTGACTAAGCCAATGCCTGAGAAAAATCATTCCAGCAGCCAGGCAGGAACCAGCAGAGCCTGAGGCAGAACTACCAAGTTGTAGGTCAAGGTAGTCAACGAGCAAGACGATTTCCCTAATACTGCCATGTGGTAACTGGAGTACTTCCACGTGGTTCAACGACCGAGCTGTCACCATCGCCAACCGCTCCTCCCAAGGCTATCCGTGGGTTGTCTGTCACCTTTTCTGTTTCTCCTCACCCTCTGAGGAGTCACACTGACCCCCCACCCCCGCCCCAAACCGAGATCCTTCAGAGACGTGGGGAGGGAGCAGGACAGTGTGAAATAAAGGGGAACAGCGTGGGCCCGAGGATGTTGGTCCAGACTGCCAGGGCCCCCAGTACACTGAGTGTCTCAAAGGGTCTCAAAACAAACTCTCCCCCCACCCCCTACCCCCGTCTCTTTCCTCACTCCTACAATGTCCTGGAAGCTTTGGCCCTTTCATTCAGCCTCCAAAGCAGGAGAATGAAAGGATCCTGAGCCAAACGTGGGCTGCTCTTATGGGCCTCAGTAGAAAGTGAAGATGGTCCCTCTGCCCCCAAAGGGGTGGGGTACATCCGGCTGCAGGCTCGGGGGAGAGAGACAGAGGGTGAACTGCAGGGAGGGGGGTGCAAACTGTCCCACCATGTCCTGGGGCCCCTCACCAGGCCCATCCGGGTTCAAAGAAGTGTCTTCCTACATGAGGCTGAGCAGGGAGATTCCTAATTTCGTGTCTCCTTAGCTACAAGCTTTTATCAAGCGGGCAGCAGGCCAGGCTGGGCCTGGAGAAGAAAGCCGCCATTCCCATCCGCAGCGCCCCAGTGCCCGCGGATCTGAGCCAGAGGGTGGGGGAGATGCCGTTTGAAGGAGGCGCTGGGGAAATTCCTCACATTTTTTGGCCTTTGTCTCTGGGCATTGAGATGGAGATCCACACTGGATTCTGCAAGAGAGCTCCTGGTCTCCCCTTTGCATTCAAAAGGAAGATGGGGGTGGTGAGCAGGAAGAGTTCTGTGGCTGTTTTCCCATCTCAATGACCTACTGAGTCCTTAGGGGTGCGGGGTGAGCAGAGGAGATCAGTTTTCTCTTGCTCCTTCACTGCATTTCTTCCTCTCACCTCTGGCCCCAGTCCCAGGCCCAGTTGTCAGCGGTGTGACTGCCATGCTCATCTCTAAGATGAGCTGTCCTCCTGCACTCTCTGGGTTCCCAGGGACCACCCAAAGCACCTGTGTGCTGGCAGACACGACTGGGAGCCAGGGTGCCGGGGTCCTGAAGACTCTGTAAGACCTCAAGCAAACCGCGGTGGACTTGGATGTCTCCCCCTACCACTCCCCACGTGGACAAGAATTTGACCTTGCCCTCCCGCTTCCCATCCCAGGAGCTGAGAGGGCACCCAAGTCTGGGAGTGTTCAGTGTAAGAACACTAACAAGCAACAGGGACACCCCCACTGGGCGCCATCAGTAGATTAGCCAGAAGCCCCTTTGGCCAGTAACCTCAGACTTCCACACACCTCTCTGTCCAGGATGGCTTTGCAATTGTGAGTGAGAGTCCCTTCCTCACCAATTTGAGATCCGTGTCCTTTTGTTCCGCCCGGAACTAGGGCCCCTCCCCCCAGATACCACTTTGCATCCAAATCCACAGATAGCCCAGTGGCTGGGGGAGGAGAGGAAGCAGGCAGCCTCCATGCGGTGACTGACGTCACAGCCTGCCCCTGAATACCCCCAGTTGACTTTCTCAGCTCACTCCTTTCCTGATTCTGTCCAGACCACCTTTGCTCTGAAGGCCTCGAGTCAGCTTATTTCTTTCGTGACCAAAAGGGAGTCTTCATCAGATGACAGCTGGCCCAAAGGAGGGGAGATGCCACAGATAAAATGAAGCAGCAACTTCTCCGGTTCCCCAGCGCTTTCCCAGCCCACAGCCCTCGGAAACCCTCATACCCGTTGGCAGGTTCTGTCCCTGCAGCCCTGCCCCACGGACTTCCCTCCCCCAAGAGGTACCGCAGTGGCCAAAAAGTTCATTTTGTTTTTTCCATACGGTGGCTCTAGTAATGCTTAGTTGTCTTTAACTTCATTCGAAACAATTTTGTTAGATGGCACTGTGACAGCTGTGAGATCAGTGTGCATTTTCCAAAAACCTTATCAAAATTGGTGAATTTTTGTGCAGACATTTTGATATTGAAGATGGAAGAAGATACAACACTTTTGGCATATTATGCTTTGTTATTTCAAGAAAAGTAAAAACACAACTGCAACACAAAGATTTGTGCAGGGTATGGAGAAGGTGCTGTGACTGATTAAACTTGTCAAAAGTTGTTTGTGAAGTTTCTTGGTACTGTTGACATTTTGGCCAAACAATTCTTTGCTGTGGGGCTGTCTTACGCATTGGAGGATGTTTAGCAGCACCCCTGGCCTCTACCCACGAGAAGCCAGTAGTGGGAGAGAACCAACATACTGAAAATATCCAAATCAATGAAGTTATTGGTGAAAATGAAAAATGTGTATTTTATTTTACACAAAAAACTAAATGGACTTTTTGGCCAACCCAATATAAAGAAAACTGACCTAAGTGGAGGGGAAACAGCCATTGATAACGGCAGGTAAACCATTAACCCGCTGCATGACCCCAGGTGAACACTTCACCGCTGAGCTTCAGTAAATTAGAGGGCAGGACAGAAGACCTCCAGGCTCCTCCTCTGGACACGACAGCCTAAGACTCAAGCAGGAGCCCCACCTCTGATGTAGGAGAACCTCATCCTTTTCCCCCTCAGCTGTTCAGCTGCAGGCTGGCAGTGGCTGGCACCCAGCAGCCAGTTCCTTCATGGTCCCAGTCCCCTGTGGGTGGCTGGCGGTGAGAACCACGGGCAGACGCAGCCACCCTTCTGTGCCACGTGGGCCCCACAGCCAGACCGGTCACTTCCCCAGACACCGAGCGGTGTCACAGTGTTCCCTGATGAGGCACCCTTCTGAGAGCTGGAGACACAGACTAAACAGACACTCAGGGCTCATCTGGGTTCTGGCAACGTCTCCAGAAGCATGTCTCCTCCTGTTTTCTTTACTTCTTTCTTCCTTTCCTTCTTCCTTTTGCTTTTCAAGTTCAAGGAGCAGATTTTCCTATGAAAGGAGATTATACTGAATGGCCTCACCCCCTCCTGTTCTGAAGATGAGCACAGCAACCACTTTACCAGAACACCCTGACCATCCAGAAAGATGCCTCTTCTTCCCGTGCTCGACAGTCTCACCCTCCTGTGTGAAGGGACAGCGCAGTGCTCGCTTCCACTAAACTGGGTCCACTTAAGGTCTCTGCTTGTTTCGGGGGGTGTGCCCCTGTGTGTGCCGTGTCTCTGTGTGTCTCTCTCTGTATGAGGGGGGTGTCTCTGTGTCTTTCTGTGTCTCTTGGAGCTCTCTCCATCACCATCTCCCACTGTGTCTGTCCAAGTGTGTGTTGTGTCTGTGTCTGTCAGTCTGTCTCCGTGATATCTCTGCCTGGGTTTCTCTCGGTTAATGCACAGATGATTTTGTTACTCCCATAGAGCCTTCTTCCTTTCGCCCCCCATTCAAAGCCAAACTTCTCAAGGCTTTTCTTTGGGGCTGGACCCCAAGGGCTGCCTCTGTTCTAAACCTGTGTCCTCCAGGAGGCCAGAGTCAATACAGCCAATCTCCTTCCAGAAACACAAGCCTAGGGCCCTGGCTGGTGTGGCTCAGTATAGTGAACCGTTCTGCGTGGCCTGGGGAATGTAGGCCAGCCCCTGACTCGGAAAATCCAGTGGGGAGCGAGTCGGCACACAGGACCCAAGCCCATGGATAGGTTCTCCTGTGGGGACAGGCCTGCACTGTACCTAGGCTGCTATAGGGCTTGCTTTTTGCTAAAACTCCTTCACCCTGAATTGAGGCAGCAAATGCTTACTGCATATCTTCAAAGTAAATTCCTAAAATCCTTGCTAAACCTCCCAAGGATGAGTGTAACCAGTTCAACCACTTTTCCCTTTGCATTTGCAAATATCCTTCTTCTTTGATGTGATTAGCAACACCCTCTCCTTTGTTATTTGTAAAAGGTAACCACCTAAAGCGAAACTGTGCATAGTAAATGAGGACCATCCTCAATGTAGTGTGCCCAGAAAAGCAATAAAAGCCTGTCCAGGCAAGGGTCAGGGCCTTCTCTCACTCAGAGAGTAGCCATGCCATCCCTTTTTCTCCACAGGACTTCTGCAGTCCTTGTAAATTTGTTTGTCGCATCCACAACACACGGACCCTGCGGGCTGCAGTCTGCATCAGCTCAGTGGATTGAGCACTGGCCTGCCAACCAAAGGGTTGCAGGTTTGATTCCCAGTCAGGGCATGTGCCTTGGTTGTGGGCCAGGTCCCCAGTAGGGACTGTGCAAGAGGCAACCACACGTTGATGTTTCTCACCCTCTCTTTCTCCTTCCCTTCCCCTCTATCTAAACATAAATGAATGAAATCTTAAACACACACACACAAGTCTAAAACCAGAGTATTGGTAAATGATGTACATTTTATCATGGTCTCCATGACCATGAATGATGGAGGAACCATTATATCACACACCACATCACTCCACAAAATTCAATCAATCTTCTTCATTTTGATCTCTCCTCAAAATTCTTCTGAAACCATCACATTATCATGCAGCTTGTACTGGACAGATAGACAGGTCTTGGAAGACCTGCCCTATTTGTAGCTCCCTTTAAAGACCCGGTGTTACACCACATGAGCTGTTGCACATAGGCTACAGCTGATTGGACCACAAGTGCACACCTGACCCAGGGGCTGCCCCTCTATTGGTCAACCAGCATCCCATGGGGTAGCCTAGCCCAGAAACTTGTGAACCTGAACCAATCAAATTCTTCTGCTTAGGGAGTTTAGATGAAACTTGAAGTAGGAGCCAGATGGTTATCAGTGAGAGAAGCAAAATGATATAGAAAGAAAAGCAAGGACAGAGAGAGAAATTAGTCCGTGTCGACAGGGCAGAGGAGGGCCATGCATTGGTGCTGGTGAGAAGCCGCAGATTCAGGACGATGTAAAGCCCCAGAGGCCCCTACCCCCAGGCATCTCATATCCCCAGGAGCCCCCTCCCCGGCTGGCAGGCCTCACTGAGTTCTTCTTGATAACGCTGATTAAATGGGCCCCCGTGCATTCCTGAAACACCGCTGGCTCTGAGCCACACCCCCTGTGCTTCCACAGAGGGGTAACGGTGCTGCTCACCGGGGTCTCGCGTACCTTCCCTAGAGTCTCATGTACCTTTCCTAGAGTTACACTCTGGGACACCAAGGCCCCGGGGAACGTGTGAGACAACTCATCCTTCCCAGGTTTGAGGCTGGGGGAGCCGTGGCCGAGAGGCTTTCCTCGCCCATCAAGTCCAGTTATTTTCCAAAGAGAAATTCCAAATCTCTCTCTTTGGATGGTGAGGCCCATTCGCAAGCGCCCACTATTTTGTTGGGTCCCCTGGGCCCCCTCCGCCCAACATGCTCCGCTCTGGCTGGGCCATACAATGCCAGGGGAGTGAAACTGGGAGAAGAATGTGTGGAAGTTTGTGGCTTTCATCTCTTAAACAAATAGCAAATTCCTCCAGGCTGCCGCTGCTGCCACTGAACAATGATGTGTTCAGGGAGGCTCGAAGGCGTTACCTTAGCAACGCCCAGGCTGTTTTCAGGCAAGATCTAGTTAAAGAGGAAAAGAGAACAAAAATAATAAAGGGACGAGTCTGGATGGGGTCCAGGCATGGGGGTCTTTTGGCTGCATGTGTGTGTTATGTGTTCTGATGTGCTCGCGGACCGCCTTTCGGCCAAGTTTCCTCCCGGCTCCCCTCGGCGAGTTCCACGGTCGGTGAGTTTACCCGCTGGAGCACTCACGGGAGGCTGAGAAGAGACAGCACGGTGCGTGGGGGACAGGCTGCAAAGGGACAGACGCCACAGCTGGCACCAGCTCCGTGGGAAGTGACGCACACAGAGTCTGCTGAGTTTGCTCTTGAAATGACAAAGGTCGGGGAGGAAGAGGGCAAAACCGTTCCGAGGTGACCGGTGTTTGGGCCTGACACAGGGCTGGACCTTCACGGGGCCACTCTGTCCGACCCTCGCGCGTGGGGACGGAAAAGATTCATGTCCCCCTGCCTTCCTAAATTCTTCTGGCTGGACTAATAAACAAATTGGCATGAGACTTTTGTAGGAGGAAAACGAAGTTTAATAACGAGAAAGACACCCAAGAAAACCGAGTGACTCCACAGAGTAGTGAAAGCCATTCGCTTAAATACACACTTCAGGGAAAGACAAAAGACAAAAGGTGTTGGGGGTGGGGAATCAATTACGGGAGGTTTTCAGAAGTGTCGTGAATGAGGGTAAGATTATTATGGAGATTTAAGCCCCACCTTACCCACTGATGAGTTTCTAGAGGCTTGCTATCCTCTTTTCGGTGTGGGGAAGGAACACCCTTACCAATGGAGACTTCCCTTATGGATTAAATGGTTTTTTTTTACACCGGATAACTTCTACTTGGATTTCAAAGCCTCTCCTTTGTCTGCAGTTTCTTAACATTGACCAGTATCCTTACAAAAATCAATATCCCAAAGAAGCATATTTGGGGGTGGCATCCTGTGCTCCCCAGCACTGGCCGCTCAGTGAAGCCACCTTGCTGTGTAAAAGTGACCTCACGTAAGGTGGTGGTCCCCACAAAACCCAGACACACCCGGTGTGCCGCTAAAGTGTTTCGGCGTGTTTGCTTTTTAGCCTCGATTCTTTGTGGTGATGGTGACAGTGATGGCGGCTGACGGTGAAAGGTGACATTCGGCACTGTGTCAGATAGTGTCCAAGTCCTAACAACCCCTCGCCCCTGGGAATGTGACCTTACTTAGAAACAGGGTTTTTGCAGATGTAAAGGAGGGCAATCCAGTGACCGGTGTCCTTATAAGAAGGGGGACGTTGGGACACAGACACCAGGGAGAATGCTTCGTGGTGACCGAGGCAGAAGCTGGAGATATGCTGTCACTCTCCAAGGACTGGTGACAGCTGCCAGAAACCAGGAGGGAAGCCTGGAATGGACCCTCCCTCTGGGCCCCCAGGGAGGGGCCCTGACCTGCTGACACCTGGGGTTCGGCCTCTGGCCTCCGGAACTGAGACACTACACATGCGTTGCTTCACGCCGCCCAGTCTGTGGTGCTGTGTCACGTCAGCCGTAGGAAACTCACGCAGAGACTTCTCCCTCCAAAGCACGTCCGCACTCATCATCTTGTAAAAGCAGGGGCAGCACAGGAGTGTATTCAGTTTCACAAGTAAGAAAGCCCCTTCATTGCTTTGAGAGGTCGAAAGGGTGAGAAAGTTCTGGAGCCTGGCCCACTCCAACGCCATGCCCGCTGGGCCTGTGGAAATGGGCTTATGCACAGCGAATGTGGGCCTGCTGACTGGCCTGTGTGCCTGACCCGAGACAGCCGTCCCGGACCCTTGGCCGCTGCCCCTGAGGACACCAAACGAGAGTGAAGACCAGCGCCTCCAGGCCACCCACCTCCCCCTCCGCCAGCCCCATCAAAGCCGCCCCAGCAAGGCGTGTCCTCGCCTTAAACTGGACACGGCCAAGTAGGATGCCTTCTTGCTCTCCATCCAGATGTTTGTATTTGAGTTATAGTGTCACCTCCGTGGTGACACTTCCGAAATGCCCTATTTTATTTCCCCATAACACTTTACACCATCCATAACACTCCAGCTTATTTGCTTAATTGCTTTTATATTTCCTGTCTGTTTTACTAGAATGTAAATGCTGGTCCCCTAAACAGGGCCTTACTCAAGACAGTTCTCAGTAAACACAGGGACGAGCCCCTGTCAGTGGTACTATGGCGTGCGCGTGCCCGGCCATGTGAAGCAGCCAGTGAAAAGAATGAGTCGGATTCACATTCAGTCCTGGAAAAGATGGTCGTGATGTTGTTGGGTGGGGGAGCAATTCGCACAGAGATACACGCTGTATGCTCCTGTGTGTGACCATGTGTCACACACACGTGCAGCTAATTGTTGACAGTGGCTGCATCCTGGAGGTGGGACTGGTGAGCAGCATGGTGTCAGCCAGGACCAGGACCGGGCAAAAGGGAGCGGGACCAGTTGCTCGCAGAGAGAGAGACAATTTACTGAAGTCAGTGGAGGGACTTGCAGGAGGGAGACCAGAGGACAGATCCTACTTCTGTCACCAGGGGCCAAGGGGCTCTCTTGTCCCTTCTTCCATTACTGCCTCCATGGAATTGTGTGAGCCTGGGGAGGTTGGCCACTGGAGGGAGGCTGCAGGGACAGCATCCCTTCTCTTCCTTGTGACATCACAGACTGCTAAACCAATAAGAGAAGGGAAGACAAGTGGGCGGGGCAGTCCCCTGGGCTGTGGGATAGGGAGCGGGTCTGGTGGGTGGGTTAAGGTGGGAGGGAGAGTGTAAATGGGGGGAGGGGGGGACAGAGATGCTTTCTGAGGTGCAAAGGATGGGGAGGGCTTTCCACTGAGAGGAAACAGAGTCATCAGAGACCACAGGCAGGAAGACACTGGCCTGTCACAGGAGGTGACAGGAGGGCAAGGTGGGCAGGTGACCCCAAATCCTGGAACTGAATTCTGAAGGCCTCCTGTGATGGCCTGAGGCCTCTGGACCATGTTCTGAAGGGAGCCATGGCCACCGGTGACCACAGAGCAGTGACAGCTCAGCTCTGTATTCAAGACAAAGGGGGTGGGAGCCGGGCCAGGACAAAGGGGGTGGGAGCCGGGCCAGGAACCTGTCCTCTTTGTCATTCTGCTCTTCAACCATGCAGTCACCCCCCACCCCACACACACACGCTACACACATGCATGCACAGCACCCACATGTACATGCACTGCACACATATCCCATGCACAGCACCTCCTGCACATGTACTGTGTGTACCCACATACCACACACGCATGCACAGCACCCATGTACACACCTACATGTATGTGCTGCCCCACCCACACACCACACATACATATCCACAACCACACAACCCACACTGGGCCCACACAGACACACACACATGCTATACCCACACACAGTGCACACACACCACTCCCATATGTCACACACGTACACTCGACACCCACAGTCACCAAAGTCCCCACCTCGCTGCACTCACAAGTGCACACGCCCAGCACACCAAACACACGCACACGCTGTCCTGCCCTGGGGTCGCACCTCCTATAAACGTCAGCAGATGACTGACTCCTGAAAACCCTGAGACAGTAGGAGGTAAAAAGCCTTCAGTCCCTGGAGCTCTTGTTGGACATTCAGACCCCAAATAAGGTTCAGAGCTCCTGGAATAGGGGTGACTCCAGGGAACACCCCACCTCCGTTTCCCTTTGGAACCCCAGCTGGAGCCTGCCCCCCCACCCTGCTCCCACCCCTCCTCCTCTCCTTCTGATGTACTCTGGCACCTTCCTGTCTCCCGGACCCTGTCCCCAGAGGGCCATCTCTCTGGGCCTCCCTCAGATAAGGGCTAAGCACAGGTTATCTGCCCATCTGCTGGCCACCGGCCTGTTTACCTTCTTAGGGCTCTTTTCCTGAAATAGCTTGGGGTTATCTAAGCTGCTGGAGCCGGCTGACAGCTCCCCCTCCCAAGGAGAGTGGCCGCTCTTCACTGGCAGCTTTAGACTCCTTTAATCCAGGCCTGAATTCCACACATTATTAGGCGTAGCTGGAGACCTTCCTGGGGAGGCGAGCACCTGCCCCCCGCCATCGGAGTGCCACCTGCAACCCAGGCCCAGGTGGCACCTCCCTCTCCCCTCCTTGGCCAGGGGGGCTGGGCGAGTGAACTGGCCAGGCTGCTCCCGGGCCATCTCCCCCCAGCACCTGGCAGCCAGGAACTTCCACTCCGAGTCCAGCCGTCCGGGGTCACCCACGTTGGCAGACCCGGAGCCAGTCTCACCTTCTGCCTGACTCCAAACCTCCTGCCTCTCCCACATTTCTGTCGTTCAGCCACATCAAAACTTTCACTCTGGTTGCTGTGGCTCAGTGGATTGAGCGCCAGCCTGTGAGCCAAAAGCTCACCGGTTCGATTCCCAGTCAGGGCACATGCCTGGGTTGTCGGCCAGGTCCCCAGCTGCGGGCATGTGAGAGGCAACTGCTCCATGTATCCCTCGCACGTGAATGCTTCTCTCCCTCTCTTTCTCTCTCCCTTCCCTACTCTCTAAAAGTAAATAAATAAAATCTTTTAAAAAATTTTTTCTAGGCTCCTGGATTAAAATCTCAGTCTCATTCCTGTGTCCTTCCCATCCGGCAGGGCCTGTTCCCCAGACCACAAGCCCCCTGCCCTCAGGTTGGAGCCGGCCGACAGCTGCCCGGGGCCCCGGAGTGCAAGCCTCCAGCACACGGCTGCCAGAGTAGTAGTGTTCAGCCGGCACTGCGGCCTGGCGTTGCCCTGGTCCAGAGCCTTCCACGACCCCCAGTACTGGCTGTGTCAGATCTGAGCACATTTGTCTCGCTCTCCAGGTGCAGCGGCACTTAGGTGACGTCATACTCCACTCTTCCAGCAGGTGTTGCCTCTGCCCCAGTCAGGTGCCCCCCCCTCACTGTCCCCATCACAGCGGGCTCTTTTGGGCCCCCACGCCCCTGCTCGACCTGACCTGTGGGCCAGAAACAACCATCAGTTCTCCTCTCCCTCCTCTCCAAGACTTCCTTTGCCTCCAAGTCCCAGCTTTCTGTTAAGTCTTCATAATGCTTCCCAGTCACTCATTTACTCAGCCCACGTTCACTGAGCACTTACTATAGGCCAGGCTCTCACTGCCAGCCGCCCCTCTGGGCTCCAGCGCAGAGTAACATCTGCCCCTCGCCTCTGCATGGAACCCCCTGAGGGCTCCCAATAGGTCACCACCACAGGTGTGTGGCCCTCCCCCACGTCAGAAGCCCCCTGGGGCTGTGGCTCCTGCCCGTGTGGACTTTGTCACAGGTGGCAGTGGTTGTGTTTTTGTTCGGAGAGCTGGCCTAGGATGGCCAACTCTTTGTTTCATCAAATGAAACATACCGTCTTTTCCTTACCATTACGTCACAAACAAAAGCACATTTTAACACTAAGAAAGGAACTCTAGGAAAGTAGGAAGAAAGAACCTCAGGCTAAAGGATAATCCTTGAAGAAAAAGTCACCACATGTTTCTGTTTCTTCATTTCAGAACATAATCTCAGGATAAAAGGACAGTCCCCTCAATGCAATAAATTTAGGAAGTTGAAAAATGCTCTGCGTTTCCTTTTATTCGGTGGACAAGGGGACAGCCAGCATCCACCCCCGTGTCTGGGAGCCTTTCTGTCCCTCCCCAGGTGAGCACAGCTCTCGAGGGACCAGAGCTGTTGCTGGGTGTCTTCGGTTGCCACCTGCAGAAGCCACCGCGAGTCGCCTGGCACTAGATCCAGCCTGGGAGTGAGGGACGTGGCTGGCCGGGCCATGGTGACCCCACACCCACACGGCCATCCCTTTAGACTCTGGGTCACAGGACCCGAGCTTTTGCCCCTCTGGAGGCACAAGGACATTCTTGACGGTGACTGTGTCCTGCTTTGGGGTGGTGAAGTCCAGGAGCCTCTGGGGTGGCAGGGGGGCTGGGGGCAGCTGCAGTGCTGGGCAGAAGCAGGAGTCCAGTGGGTCCCAGAGGCTGACGCCCCACCCCAGGGCCTCAGGGCTCTGGCTCCGAGCCAATCAGGAGCCGAGCTGGGGGTGACCCCAGAGCCTCTGTCCCCCACCCTGGATGCTGCCCTCTCTCATCCTCGTCAGACCTGGCGTCTTCGGGAGAGAAATACCCATGGAACTTTCCAGGATTCAGCCTTGGACCCCTCCAGCCACTTCCATAAAAAGCTATTGCCGTTGGACGGGGAGAGAGCGAGAATTTTTCCAAAGGATGTATGTGTGTATTGTTGGGAGCAGCAAGCGTTGTGGTGAACTCCAGGTCACGACGCAGCCTGACAAATGGCAGGAAGTTCAGGACTCGAGCCTCGCATTTTTGCACAAAGACCGCGCAGCCCAGCCAGGTGAGCTGGGCTCAGGGACTGACACTGGGCCGCCGCCCGGCACTTCCTGCCCTTTGTTGGCCCGTGTGACAGCCTTCCCGGGGCTCCAAAGGGCCTTTCTTGCGTGCCTGGCTCCTGGTCGTTATTTATGGAGAGGAGCTCCTCAATATAGAAACGGGTGGGCCCGGAGTCAGCAGCAGGATGTGGGAAGGCAGACTGGCAGGGTGCCCACCGCCGGGGGCAGGATCGACGAATTAAAATAATGTGGCCGTATACATCCAATAATAAACCTGCCTGGTATTTATATACCTGATGAGCTGTTCTCCCCGCTACCCCGGCACGTTCCAGGGGCTCCCAGCTGCTCGTGCACCAGCCCCTGGCTGGCACCGCCCCTCAGCCCGCCTGGCCTGGCCTGCCTTCGCCTGCCTCGGAGTGGATCCGCCTGGCCCGACCCTCAGAGTCAGCGTGGGCTCCCAGGAGAAAGGGATCCTTTCTTCCCACCATAGGAAGACCTTTGTTGTCAGCTTCCTCAGGGTTCTTCTTTGCTTCCAGACAGCTGGCCTGTGGGTTTGTTGTGACGGGGCACGCAGGGTCCCTCTAAGTGCCTGATCTTGTCTTCGTTCTATCATTTGCAACAGTGTGATTCTCTCTACGAGGAATCACACCCGTTCCTGAGGTCTCAGATAGAAGTCGTGAAACAGAACCCGAGGTTTTCTTGGGAACTCGGGGTCTTGGTTAGGCATCCTGGGTGGGCAATAGAAAGCACCTGGGGCCAGGTAGGACCAGGATCTGGGGGCCATTCATTCGTCACTCTGCCTGGCTAGCTGTGTGACTTCGGGCAAGTTCCTTCACCTCTCTGGTTCTCGGAGGGTGGCCCGAAAACGCAGACTGTTCATCTTCATTCTCATGATGTGTGGGACCACAATTTGTTTTGTACCGAGGGGTCACGGAGTGACGCCAATACAAAGGTTATTAAGGCACATGAGGTGATTTGTCTCACACACTTAGCCACAGCTGACTTTGAGTTCTCGTCATTGTCTCTGGTCGATTTCCTTTACTCCATCCTGGTTTTTAGGCTCCTTTTACACCCCTGTTTATAGACCCATCCACAGGAACAACTCTGTCTTTCAAGCTGGTGACTTCTTAATCTACTAGAACCACGTGTGATTAAGAGTTAACAGGCCCAGAGTAAATACACGAGTTCATGTTTTATGTGTATACTTTGTGGCCTATTTCTGACTAATTAATGACTTTTTTTCCTTCCTAGTTCTTTTCTGGGTTCCAGCCAGAAGAGTTGTCGGAAAGGTGAGATTTGAACCAGAGAACCATCGTTTCTACTTAAAATTCCCCTGGACTGAGAGTCGCCCTCATCCAAGTTTGTTTCTGGGCTAGGTCAACTGGCCAGGCCTGCACGCTTGTTTGACAGACTCCTGCCCCTCCTCCTGCTCCCTGCAAACACAGGGTCCCCTCCCTTCCTCCTGGCTTCCTCCCGCCTCACCTGGAGCCCCGTCCCATCACTGCCTCCACCCCGAAGGACGGGAATGAGCGTTACTAGATCTCCACCCTCCTCAGAGACGTGGAAGCCTCAGGCATTCTAGAAGCCACACAGAGACACTCCGGGAAGGTGGAGCCCAAGAGATAATAATTAACATTTGCATAGACTTCAACACTGTCCAGATACCATATGTTTCACTTAGCCTTCCCGTCCTGAGATAGCATTGCCTGTATGTGGCAGATTAATCAAGGTCGGGTATAGCTGAGTTATTTGCCAGGATCCATTCCGGTGCCCAGGACCCTCCCCAGGGACCCAACCATCTCAGCTGGAGGGGCTGCGGGGATGGTGAGTGCTGGCGTCGGGGGTCACTGTCTTCCAGGAGGGTAAAGACACTTACCTTTAAGTACATGGGGAAGGTGAGGAGGAGGTGGGAGGAAGCGAGCACAGAGTCAAAAATAAGACCAGAGCTTCCTGATAAGAATGAGGTCCTTTCTTGTAGATTCTGCTCACTTCAAGGTCGCTGGGAAGAATCTGGAATTTGGGGGTCAGAAGACTTGAGCTGAACCTTGAGCTCTTCTGGTCGTGGGAAAAATTAAACCCTGAGTTTCCTGCCGAATCTCTCATCTACAAAAGGAGAATGATGATGATAATAATAACAGCAGTAAAAATAACCCAACAGCACCGCAAGCACCCCGTCTGGTCCCTCCTCGCAAGGGGAACTCAAGGACAAGGGAGCTGAACACAGGGAGCTGTTCTTGCAGCACGAATCACAGCGCACTGGCGGCTGTCTCCTTTCTTTCATTGTACGGATGTTCACTGAACACCCGCTGTGCTCTGGGCACGGAGGCAGGCCCTGAGGACGCAAGGATGAAAAAGAAACAAGGCACCCACGGCACGTGTCCCCTGTGTCCCGCCACGGCCCCCTGCTTCAGTGCTGCTGGGCTGTGGGGCAGCATGGGCTGATTCTGCAGGCATCGGTGTCCTTCTCGGGACAACTGTCATTGCAGGAAGTAAGGGACTTCACGTACATGGAGCACCAGCATCTGACACGGCACCGGGAACAGAAGGGAGGAACAGTACGCAGTCATTAGCCCTTTCTCCAAAATCGCCCTCTAATGTCACACCCGAGTCTGAACACGAGGATTTGGGCTTCTGTGTCCTGGGCTTAGTCAACTGGCTGAAAGACTCTCCCCGCCCATGACTCCCCCAACCCTGTCGGTGCAGATGGACGCAGGCCTCGTTGGGTCTCGGGGTGCGGGTTCGCGCACGTGTGCGTCCTTGTGCCTCATCTCTCAACAGGCCACAGGCTCCCCTGGAAGGCAGGGGCTCACGCGCTGCCTGGTCTCACCGAGTCGCAGCCCTGGCCCTACCGATTTCCCCTCTGGCTCAGCTCCGAAGTGTGAAGTGTTCTGACCTCGCAGCACGGAGGCATGAGGAAGTGCCTGTGACACTCAAGTGAAGGAAGAGTAAATTAATAACCTGAGGAACATTCGCTTCTCTGTTTTCTCAGACACAACCAGGCCGGGAGTCAAAAAGGGCAACAAAGACTGTAAAGGGGCCAGGATTTCCCTGGCTCCCGGCTCCCCGACTCCGCCCCGCTGGAGCCCAGCCTTTGACTGGGGGGGGTGTGCGGCCGAAGAACACAGTTCCCAGTCTGGCCACCCACATCCTGTCCTCCTGCCTGGCTCTGGCCCAGATGGCACCTGTGTGCTGATTAGGACAGGGGCCTCCATGATCTTGAGCGGGCCACGCCCACCCGAGGGCTTAACCTTCCAAGGGCTCAGCAGCCTGCAGGTTCCTGCAGAAATGGCTGCTGTTGCAGCACCCTTGATGGAGCTTCCCAGCCTGGCCTGTCGTTCTAGAACCCAAGCGATGTGTGTGTGTCATGCTCTCATTCCCTGCCAGTCTGGGGGGCTCCTGGACTCTCTTGCAAGTAAAGACCTCTCTCTACCAGCTTGCTATGCACTGAACCAGGCTCAGAGTCCTAGGGGTTTTGGCCTAATTTCCTTCCAAGCCTGAGGGCCCCCCTGCAGTGCCTCCTTTGAACCCCCTTCAGCGATAAGGCCTCCTGGGGCCACCTATTTAATTTCTTAAATTGCTTTCAACTGCTAGAAAATTCTTGCTCTGCTCATTCAAAAGATCTTTATAGAAATCATTTCTAAGTTCCAAATCTGGACCTCACTTCTGAAGACAAGCTGGACGGGGTCCCTGCTCACAGGAAGCTCCAGTTTAGGGGAGAGGGACAGGTGACAAAGAGTCTACAAATGGTCACGAGATGGTTTCAGCTAATAAAAAGTGCCACAAAGAAAACTGTGTGACAGTGAAGAAGCCTCCAGCAGGCAAAGGGGGTCGGTCAGCCTTGGGGATGCTGAGGGCAGAGGCTCCGTGGGCCGTGGGCCTAGGAAGTCTAGCTGGGTAGAGCAGTCTGTTGGAATGAACCTTTGCCTCAACTGTACTGAGGAGGGAGAAGAAATGGGGACTCGCTTTGCAAGAAAAACTTTTTAGGTCAAAACCTGTTATCACCTCCATTAGTAACAGAAACTTTCGTTTTGTGTGTTTTTTAAGGATTTTATTTATTTACTTTTAGAGAGAGGTGAAGGGAAGGAGAAAGAGGGAGGAAAACATCAATGTGTGAGAGATACATCAGTCAGTTGCCTCTGGTACACCCCCAAGTGGGGACCTGGCCTGCAACCCAGGCATGTGCTCTGACTGGGAATTGAACTGGCAACCTTTTGGTTCACAAGCTGATGCTCAATCCACCGAGCCACACCAGCCAGGGCACAACACAAACTTTCTATCTTCACTCTGGCTTCCTCCCGTGCAGCCACTTCTTGCCTCCCACATGCTGATCTTCCTGCCCAGCATGCCCTTCCACCCCCACTCTCTGGCCCGGGCAAACTCCTACTTAACCACTGAGATCCAGCTCAAAATTCCCCCCTCTGAGAAGCCTTCCCAGATTCCCACCTGTGGGCAGGAGCAGCTGCTCCTCCCTGTCCTCCTCTGCCAAGGTGCTTCTCCCATCCCTCACGGTGACATTAAGAGAGTGGGCTTGGGAGGCAGACCCAGGCTGGCTCCACCTCACCAGCTGGACTTGGGGTCTTCATTCCCAGGGCTGCTCTAACTAAGTACCACAATCCCGGGTGGCTTAAAATAACAGAAAAGCATCTCCGCCTAGTTCCAGAGGCCAGAAGTCTGAGATCAGGGTGTTGGCGGTGCTGGGGCTCGAGGGAGACCTTGTCTCACTCCTTTCAACTCTCAGCTCGCTGCTGCTGACAGCCCGCAGTCTTTGGCCCTCGGGCACTTCACTCCAATCTCCGCCTGTCTTCACGCCGCTGTCTTCTCCCTGTGTGTCTGCCTTCACGTGGCATTCTCCTCTCTGTGTCTCCTCTTCTTGTAAGGACACAAGTCATGAGGGCTGAGGGACACACTTTACTCCAGTTTGAACTCGTTCTGACTTATCTAAGTACATCTGCAACAACCGTAGTTCCGAATGAGTATGCATGCTCAGATCCTGGGGGTTCAGACCTCAGCAGGTCTTTTTGGGGAATCACAATTCAACCCATAACACCTGGGTAAGTTTAAAGTGTTTCCTCCTCCCTGAAACACACACACAAGTATATCTCCCTTCTAACGTGAGGATCAAGTGACCTAATGGGCACCTAATGTCTATCATGGTACACTACAGGCCTGCACGGAGGTGGCTGCTAATGTGCGTACTAACTGGCCAGCCCACTGTGAGTTCTGCCAGGTAGAGACCACGTCTCACTCCTCTTTCTCTTTAATCCGTGTCTGGCACACAGTGTGCACTCAAAGAGTTCTCCCGTCTGAATGAGCAGCTGCCATTTTGAAGGCAATGTTAAGATCAAAGGAAGGATTTTGAACATTTCTGCTCCCGTTAAAGAAAATGTGTTGGGAGAAGAATTAGGCGATGGGTCAGACTTTCTCGGATTAGTTCTTAATATGCTCTAGATACCTAAGGAGTATCTCAAAATTTGTTAAATTATTAAATCAAGAAATGCCTCCAGATTTTATCTCAGACTACCTTCAAATTACTCTCAAAGGTCTTTTCCAAATTCTATGGAAGGGCAGGGAGAATTACTGTTGATTGATCTCTTAATTATGCTTATCCTAAGTACCACATGAGTCCTAGGGGAAATCTAGGAGGTAGCAATGCTGTATTTTTTTATGTTCATTGGGTCCCTTCGTGCAATCAATATGACCAGTCCATTTATGTACATTTGTAAAACACTTTAAACCATAATTTTATGTGATTATAAAGGTTCCTAGTTCTTTGCTTTGATGATATCTCCAGTGCTGTCAGCGTTTTGGATGCCACAGTCTTACATCAGGATGGAACCTCCAGCTGCAGCATTATTTTTATGGAGAAAATATGATTTGCTTCACAATGAGTCATCTGATGCTTAGTTATCAGGGATGAAAAGTAGAGAAAGCTATTGATTCTCCTTGAAAACTTAATTCCACCCTCCCCTCTCCCACCTGCCTCCTCTCCACTCCTGCCCCGCCTGTCCCTAAGTACCTGGGCTAGGACATGTCTCAACCCATCCTAAGTGGGGACTCTTTGCAGACGGGTTTCCAGTTTTCTGTTATATTCGTCTTGGGGTCAGTTTCTAACAAACCATGTGCACATAGTGGGCTTATTAAATGTGGGAATTCTAACTGATGATTGTTCTATTACTGCATATCCCCAGAGAAGTCAATCCATAAAATGAGTATATAATATATATTACGCCGATATATATTTGTATAGCTAATGTACATATGTGTAACATATACAGGTCTGTAGCAGATTGTACCTAGAATGTGTTATTTTCTGGCACATGCATGAAGTAGCTCTGAAAGAACAGCATGCTCAGGGGAGGGGTGGGGGAGAGCCAGCACTCGGGGGGCCGGGTGAGGACAGCAGTCCTCATGTTCTGTTTAGACTTTTTGAGTCATGGGAATTGCCTCCTATTCCAAAAAAAAAGTTTTAAACTGATCTATGTCCATAACCAATAAGCAGATATGCATTTTTTACCCTTGCTGATATGTTGCTTCATAAAGTGTTACCCTCTGTATTTCAAGGGTGCACATGTAACTTTGCAGTTAGACCGTAAACTTCTAGAAGTCCAAGATCATTCCCTTTACTTAGTTTCTGCCCTCCAGCATCCCAGCTATGCTTCCTGCTGAGTCCCCAGGGTTCCTTGTGACAGAGTCCACTACCTTCGCATTCATCTTTTGTTTCATCAGCAAACGTTGGTGGAGCTTCTTCTAGGAGCTGGGCAGCCTGTGATAGATGTGAAATGAGACCCACCCTCCACAGCAAGGGCAGAGGGAGGGGTGGGGGAGGGACAGAATCAGGGGCCACCATTCATCACAGACCTGCACGAGCTCCGATGGCAATATGAACACAATGTCATGGCAGGGGCGGTGGGGGGCGGGGAGCGGAGACTCAGAATATAGGCCTCACAGATGAGGCACTACTTTTTAAAAGATTTTATTTATTTATTTTCAGAGAGAAGGGAAGGAGGGAGAAGGAGAGGGAGAGAAACATCAATGTGAGAGAGAAACATCTATTGGTTGCCTCTGGCACACGCCCCAACCAGGGACCAGCCCACAACCCAGGCATGTGCCCCGACCAGGAATCAAACCAGTGACCTTCACTTTGGGAGTTGATGCTCAGCCAAGTGAGTCATGCAGGTCAGGCCAGATGGGGCACTTGGGGCTGATTCTTGAAGAAAAGAGGATTCAAGTGAAAACAAACAAACAAACAAACAAACACCAACTTTCACTTGAAGGGTGCACGTCTTCCAAATATCTACTACAGCAGAATGGTCAAGAGTATGCGCAGTTGACCACCTGGGTTTTGAAGCCCAGCTCTGCCACTCACTAGCTGTATGCCTCTAGACAAGTTATTTAGTCGTTCCCTTATCTGTCAAATAGGAAGGCAGCAGTTCCTTCCTCCCAGATTGTGTGAAAATTAGATAATGCTTGCAAAGAACTTCATGCAGGGCCTGGCACAAAGTAAGCGCTTAGCAATCCTTAGCTGTGATGATTGTCAGGTGGACCTGACCCATGACGAAGAGGACGTCTTCAAGGACTGAGCCCCAGTTAGAAATCTGGAGAGTTCCAGGCTCGCTGCCCTTCCCTAGCCCAAGGCCCCCCACCGTGCATCCAACGCACTGCAGTTCTCAGGTATGACCTCACCACCTCGAGTGGATTTTTGGTTTCAAGTGTGGAAAGAAAATGCTGAGTCACCGGGGGGACAGCAAGAAGACTGAGTTTGGGGAAGGTCCTCAGCATGGAGACCTGGGGTGTGGGGGTGTGGGGGCATCGGGCAGAAGGCGGGATGCCCAGGAGCCTGTGTCAGTGGGAACGCTGGACTCAGCAGCGCAGAGACAGACCTGTGCTCTTTCGATCCTGTAGGAGGCGGTAGCTGTTACAAAGGTGAAGGCCAGGAGCTCTTTATGGGGGATAGTCCCCAGGTAGCGGGTCTGCCTGACCCTGGGCCCCGGCTTTCTTATAAAGAGCCTGATCTGCCCTGGCTGGTGTAGCTCAGTGGATTGAGTGTGGGCTGCAAACCAAAAAGTCGCTGGTTTGATCACCAGTCAGGGCACATGCCTGGGTTGTGGGCCAGATCCCCGCAGTGTGAAGCACACAAGAGGCAGCTGATCAATGTTTCTTTCACATTGACGTTTCTCTCCCTCTCTTTCTCCCTCCCTTCACCTCTCTCTAAAAATAAATAAATAAAATCTTTAAAAAATAAAAACAAGAAAGGAGGGATGAGAGCTGCCCGTCTTAGGGCTAAGGGACAAACCTCTGGGCCTTGACCCTCTCACGCTCCCACACCTGTCACCACCTCTGGGTTTAGAGGTTGGTGACAGGGCTCCAGTGAAACAGCAGAGAGGAGGCACCAGAAATTGTCCCTCAATGGGACAAGGTTTAAAAAAGCAGCAATCTGGAGGTGCTCCAGGCCCTAACATGGAGTGTTCGTTCCTGGGGCTGAAGTGATTTGTCATGGCTGGTATCAGATACCGACCTCTGTGAGTGAGGTCCGGGAAAGTCTGGTCCAGGACTAAATAGCAGTTACTGTGACAGCTACAAAGAGCATCGTAGTTGTCAAAGTTCTTCAACAAATCTGGCCTTTCTAATTGTCTCTGGAGATCAATTCACTTACTGAGCCGGTATTTACTGAGCATCTGCAACGGCCAGGCACGATCCTAGGCTCCGTGGATGTGAGTGTGAACACAGAGATGTGGCCCGTGGCCTCGTGGAGCTTTGAGTGCGGCGGGAAGGCCAGAGAGGTGAGTCCCTCACGCACCAGCCTGCTGTGGAGGGACAGGAGCCGGGGAGGAGCCTTACCCACAGGGTGTCCAACCTGGGCCCAACACAAAATCGTAAATTGACTTAAAACAACATGAGGGTTTTTTTGTGAATACCTGTCACTGTATATTTAATGTGTGGCCCAAGACAACTCTTCTTCCAGTGCGGCCCAGAGATGCTGAAAGGTTGGACACCCCTGCTAGGAGTTTCTGAACCTATTATTGTTTTTACCTTCATCTAAGGACATTTTTTCATTGTTGTTGTTTTTTTTTCCGAGAAAGGGAGGAAGAGAGAAACATCAATGTGAGGGAGAAACATCGGTCAGCTGCCTCCTTTATGGGCCTGGACTGGGGAATGAACCCACAACCTAGGTTTGTGCCCTGACTGGGAATAGAACCAGCGACCTTTCAGCTACTGGACGATGCTCCGACCAACTGAGCCATACGAGCCAAGGCTGATTCTGGAATTTTATCCAAGACCCTGAGCTACATGGTTGTCAGGATTCTTTCCGGTTTGAGAATTTGGGACTTCCTGTGTGGCCTCTTGGAAAACCACTTGTGACTGTGGGAGGCAGGAGGGTGCCCTATTTCGTCCTCAGCGCCCGCAGCCACCCCTGCACAGGCTAGCACTCTCCGAGTCGTGGGATCCGTGCTGTCCCTCTGCTGCACAGAGGCGGGGCACGCAACCCCGGCTGTGCACTGACTGGAAATGTTATCAAAAGGCCCTGGTGACAGAGAAGAACAATGCTTCAGAGGTTAATGAAGTCATGGGAACCTCAGTGCCAGATCCCAGCCCGTCTCGTGGCTGCTGTCGGTCTGCCTCTGAGCGGCGTGTTTGTCTTTGCGGGTCTGCGGCCCTGCGCCCATTGGCCCCAGCACGGCTGCGGGAGTTTTACTCCCTCTGTAGCAAGGAAGAAGGCTGGCTGGGCTAGACACCTTTCTTGTACACCTAAGGTCCCCTAAATGGAGTGTGTCCCCCGAGAACAGAAGCAATGACAGGGTTGAATACACCTGGGTGTTGTGAATCAAGCTATGCAGCAGAATGAATAAAAACCATTAAAAATACCAAGGAATCAAGGCAGTCTGGATTTCACACACCATGGGCATGCGGAAGGCAGAGTTCAGGGGAGTGCCATGGGAACACTGGGGCTGATTCTGCATTTCTGCTTTTGCAGGTGGTGCGAGTGCCCTCGCAATGCGAAGGATCCAGTGATTAAATGCATGGTCCTGATGTGTTCAACTGAAACGCAGGGTGTAGGTTACAGCTCGTGTGCGTTGTAGTGTGAAGTTTCAGTACCTGAAAATGGTAATTCCGGGTCAATTTTTAAGTTGGGCTTTGTTGAGGGTTCCAGGGAAGTGTGGGACGGATTGAGTGGCGGAAGCAATCACTTCTGGAATTGAGAAAAACACTCGCCGTCTGTTCCGTCTGTTTCACCCGCACCATGTGTTTCAGATTGCTCCGAGAGGCAGACGTGTCGCCCTATTCACACATCCACTCACCCCCCGAAGAGTGGAGTCGTGGTGTGGGTTTAGGAGTCAGGCTGCCGGGCCTGAATCCTGACTCCGCTACTTAACAGCTGTGGGAACTTAGACCAGTGACTTCATTTCCCCAAGCAACTCAGTTCCTTATTAATAAAATGGTACTAATAACAGACCACACGGAGTTGTGGAAAAGACTAAATTCGGCTTTGTATTCAAACACTCCGCTTGTGCTAGCACATACAGGGAGGTAAGGATCAATGGACTCTAGACGCCATTCACCTCATTTTTATTATCAGATGCCAACTACTCAGCCATGCTGAGTATGCGATGGACACACAAAGGAAGTGAGGCTCTTGCCCTCAAAGAAAGAACTCGAGGTCTGTATGTGTGTGTGTGTGTAACTAACAGAAAACGTTTGAGGTCAGACAACAAATTGAGGCACAAACCCGAGGCAAGGGGACCCCAGCAGGAGACCTGGCTGTGACCTGAGAGGCAGGGGCCAGCTCAGAACAGGCTGCACAATACCTGAGCCTTCAAACACTACAACAGGTGGAAAGCAGCTTAATTCCAGGCACAAGGAGAAACAAAGGAAAAGACTCTGGGGGAAACATAGATGGCCGTAGTTGAATCTAAAACACTGTCTTTTCTCTCAGTGAGACAAGAGATTTTCCATCTTCTTGTCGGGTCAGAATTTGGAGGCCTTGAATGCCGTGCTCAGTAATTTGGGCAACAGGATAGCAGACAAGAGTTTGAGCAGGTGACGGAGAGGACTGCATCTGATTCTGAGGACGACACCCTGGTGGCAGGTGGAGGAAAGGCAGGAGAGGAGGGAGGAGAGGGTACAAGATGCGGAGCAGGTGGGGGTGCCGATGGTACAGAGGAGAACCAGACACAGCCCTTTCCTCAAGGGGCCCGGAGCTCACTGGAGAGATTGCACACAGGTATGTCAGCATCCACACAATAAAGCTACTTCTACCTTCAGGTGGATGCCAGGGAAATTAAGTTTTGTTTTGTCATCTGCAAAATGAATTAAAGGTAATGTACCATCTTTACATCTCCAGATCTATGAGGATTCAATCACTTTAGGAAAGTGAAGTGTGTAGCACATGCCCACAATTTAAGCACAGCTCCGTGCAATACCACACAAGCACACATTCTGGCCCCCGTCGGCCCCCGGGGTGGAGGAAGCTAATTGCAAGCTGTGTTTATTGTCCCAGGTAAAGGAATGCGGGGGATGGTCAGGGGCCGAGTGGGAAAGGAGACTGGAAAACGGGTTGGGGAGTAGGTATCAGCAAGACTGAGCTGAAGCTGGTGACTCCGCTTCTTCTTTTATTTCAACTTAATTAGTAATGGACTCATATCTCCTCCCCCCAGGTCCCTCTCCCTGAATCTCTTCCTTTGTTCCTGCCATGGGACCTGTGGCCTTTTGAGTTGAGGCTGGACAGCCTGGCACACAGATGCGTGAACTGTAGATGATCCTGATGGGGAGGCAACGGGCTGTGTCTGGAGTTCTAGACTGGTTCTGGAACCCACCCTGTGTACGAGCTGGATGAGCAAGGACAAGTCAGCTCAACTCTCCAGGCCTCGTTCCCTTCCCATGAGACGAGAGCGCTGGGCCAGCAATCTCTAGTATCCACTGAGCCCCGTGCTGCTGTCTCTGATTCTGAGGTGTTCGGGAATTCCGAGGCTCAAGGTCAGGTACTAGGCTGCGTCCCGAGGGCCCTGGTACAAGCAGTTCCACTGCACTTGATGGGGGGCGGGGGGTACAAGCTGGTTTTCCACCCTGGGAAAAACCTCTTTACCTGCAGCTCTGGAGTACAGCCTGCTCTTCTGACCCAGAACGCGAGGCTGTCAGAGCAGGAAAATGCCTGCGGAAGAGCAGTGCTGGCTAAGAGCGCAGGCTCTGGGCTCCTCGCAGGACGGAGAGCGCTAGGAAGACGTGGGCAGTGGAGCCGTTCTGCTGATGCAGGAACATTACCTCCTGTTTAGGAAGCTGGTCAGCTAGGTATCATGCACTCCCTCACATTCTCACAGTGATTCTACAACACTGATGTTGTTAATTATTTTCTAGGAGGCTGCAGCTCAGAGAGGTTAAGTAAACGCCCAAGGTCACACAGCCACTGCACGCTGACCCACTGACAGATTCGCTCCAACGCCGATATTCATCCACCACAGTGAAGAGTGTCTCACTCTCGTGCCATTGGGGATGGTTTCTTTGGCCTGAGCTCAGTCCTTGTCTCTCTGCTTCACATCCCACGTCCTGTAACTTCCACTGGCTTCTCCCTCTCGGCTCATGGCCATGGACGCTTCTCCCATTATAAAACAAATGGATACCCACACGCCTTCCCCTCTACCCCACATTTTCCTCCTTCCTCTCACGCCCACACCTGAGGCCTCCACTTCTCCGTCTTCATCACTCCCCCAAGTCATTGCATGTCACTGAGGTCACCCTGGGTACATTCCCAATGACGCTTTCATTGTCAGGCCCGGTCATTAGGTTTCTGTCCTTGCAGCAGGTGACACTCACGGCCACCCGCTTCTTACAAAGACATTCTTCTCCCTCTGTTTCCATGCCGCCCTTCTCTTGGTTACCTCCTCTGCAGCCCCTCCTTCTCCATCTCCCCTTCCTCAGCTCACTCTGTAAATTTTTAAGTATAATTATTTTTTTAAAATGTGTATTTATTGATTTCAGAGAGAGAGGAAGGGGGAGGGGAGAGAGAGAGAGATTGATTGATTGTTGTTCCACTTATTTATGCATTCTTGGTTGATTCTTGTATGTGTCCTGACCAGGGATCGAACTTACAACCTTGGTGTATTGGAATGACGCTCCAACCAATTGACTCACCTGGTCAGGGTGATTCTGCCTCCAGTCTCTTGCCACTGCAGAGTACTCCAGGTTATCCCCCACATTCTTGGCTGCAACCCCGGCCTGCACATTGATGGCTCTCTGATTTGTATTCCCAGTCCTGACCTCAGGTTTGAGATTCAGTGTCACAGACATAACTTCTAGACATGGCCCCTGAGGGCCCCAGGGTGCTTTAGAGCTAACACACCCAAAATTGGATTCACAGTTTTCTTCTCCCCGGCTTGCTTCTCTTCCTACGTCCTCTAGCCCAGTTAGTGACACTCAGCCACCCTGGCACTCAGGGTAATCCATCCAATAATCCAAGCGGGAAACCTGGACTTCTAGACACCCGCCATGCCTCAGGACCCCAAAACAGCACATGCCACATCCACGTCCAATAGGTCCCTAATCCTTCTGCCCCTCAGCACCCCCTCTTTCTCACTGCCACTGACCTTGGGCCCCTCAGCCTCTCCCAGCGCTGTGCTCACCTCCAGTCTCCAAACCTTCAGTCTAATGCAGCTGGAGTGATCTTGCTCCTATGGAAAGCTGGTCTTCCCTCTTCCAGCTTATAACCCCTTCAGGGAGTCTCCCCTGTCTAAGGCCCTCACCCCATCCACCTCCCCAGCCCCATCTTCCACCACTCTCCACAAACCCTACATTTGGCTGAGGGCAAAAATCGCTGTTCTCAGCGCCCCGCTTCACTTCCACATGTTATTCCACCTACATAAATGCTTTTCCTTTTGCTCTTCCCCTGGTGAAATTTTACTCCTGCCCCCCAGGAGCCTTCTCTGACCTCCCCGGGTCAAGCTGAGCCTATCTTGCTTTGCTTCCCATGTGCCTGCTCACAACACTTGTTATAGCCCCTAAGGCACTCTGGCCATGTCGGTGCTGGTGGTGCTTCTCCCGGAGAGGGAGGGGCTGTGCCATCCGAGTTTGCATTCTCAGCGCTGTGCACAGGACCTGGTATACTATGTTAGGGAAGATGTTGCTACATAATGATATGCAAATGCATGACTTTGGGGAGAGGCACCCAACCTGAACCCCAGCTGATATTCACAGAATGGTACAACTTGTCAGTCAGAGATAAAGCCCAACCGTGGAGATAAAGTCCAGCCACTTCTTTATCTATTCAGCCCTTGCGCGTCGACCACCTTCCTGAGGTCAGGCACCACTGTCCAGGGCACTGAGATTCCAAGATGAAGGAAACACTGCTCCAAGCTCCCAAGGAACTCAGGGGTTAGAAAACCAAAGTGAGCCCTGGCTGGTGTGGTTCAGTGGACTGAGTGCCGGCCTGGGAACCAGGGGGTCGCTAGTTCAATTCCCAGTTAGGGCACATGCCTGGGTTGCAGTTGGGGGTGCATGCAAGAAACACAGTGATGTTTCTCTCCCTCTCTTTCTCCTTCCCTTCCCCTCTCTCTAAGAATAACTAAATATATAAAATCTTTTCAGGAAAAAAAAAAGCAAACCAAAATGAGAGCATCCTTAGCACCTTTTGAACAGCTGCTGTGGCTTCAGGTTGAATATATGTTTGCTTTTGTCTTCTGTTGGGGCTACGGCATTTAGAGGTTGTGTCTCACTCTCAGTGTAGATGTTGTGACTGGGAGTGAAAGTAATTTAGGGTGAGGATAAAGAGGATTTACCAAACCTGCATGCACTTTAGAATGTGGGCAGCAACATCAGCAAACTGTAGGTGGAGCTGAGAATTCACGGCCCTGACTTTAATAGGGACCGTGGGAAAAACCAGCTTACACCATGGCTTCCTGTGTCCCATCTCCTAGTGGGCACTCCTGTTCGCATTCGGTATCTGCATCTGTATCTATGACGTCCTGTGCTGTTCTGGGTGGTCTGGGGGACCCGGATGAATAAGCAAAGTCCCCACATTAAGAAACTTAAAATCTTCTAGGGGAGCTGATTCATGCACTCATATAATCAAAATGTAACAAATCCCTAAAGGACCGTGGAATGGTGTCTATAAAGTGCTTTGAATTTCCGCTAGAAGCTCAGGTGTTCCAGACCCGTGAGGTTGCTGGGGGGAAGGGGGGGCACGAGATGTTAAGTAGGGCCAAGGACACAGGCCAGTTACCTGAGGACAGATCTGCTCCCCTGCCACAGGTGACCCCTAACCCAGCCAACCTCAGGCCTCATTCCTGAAAGCCCCACTGTGCATAAAGGAGGGGCTGGTGGGTACTGGGGAGGGTCCAGAGCAATTCCAATTTTTGATGAGTCTTCAGCTACAAAGGGCATCCTGGTTCCCTAAGCCTGGGTGTCTACTCTCAGCTTATTTTGCAAAATCTGGTAACAGGACCAATCCCAAATGGTGTAACGATATCCCAAATATATATATATATTCTCCCTTTTCAAAGTTGACATGTTTCTCCAAGTTTTTACAGAAATCGATTCACAGAGTGCAAAACCTGTTCAGATCAGACAGCGTACAATACACATCTTTTTAATGCTCCGTTTTTAAGAGTATGCTTGGTTTCAGACAAACAAGCCTTTTGTTGACATGGATATCAGGAGAACAGCACTAAAAAAACATCAAAGACAGTCACACACACATCCCACAGTTTTATAGGGAACACCCTCTGTCTTTCCCATATGCGGCGCGGAAAACGGGGCCAGAACGATCCTGCAGAAACTTCCTGATGAAAACAGCCGGGTCAGCCATTCCCAAGCTGCAGCCCTGGCTGTGGCGGACCGCGGCCAGGGTTCCAGCGCCTCCTTCGCGCCTCCAGAGGCGATGTGCCTCGGGCAGCGCCTGCGTGCAGCTGACCTGAGGCGCTCAAGGAGTCCGAGGTCCTTGGCACCGGCTGGGTCTTGGGGATATCCCAGACCCCTCTGGCAGAAACACTCCAGATTATCAACCCAAAGAGTCACGTGAGCCAAATCCGGGTTAATCATCCTTCCCGCTTTAGGTCCGCTTCCGCTCCCTTTCCCCCTCTTCCTCCCCCCCACCCCCTCCCCGCACCTGCGCCACCACTGCGCTTCCTCTGCAGGAGGCTGCACGGTCTGCATATCCACCCCCACCCCCCGCCCCGCCGCCAGCAGCTTTTGAAAGAAAAAAAGAGGGGTGCTTCTTTGTTCTTTCACCCGGTTGACCCTGTTCATGGAATTCAACACCCATCCCCATCCCAAATTTGCAAATTTCCCACCACGATATGGAGAACTGGCCGCTTCATTCGCGGAGACTGTCTGTGCTCCTGCTGCTCCTGGCTAAACGCTCTTCCCTCTTCCCGTGCCGTCCTAGTTCCTCTCAGGGCCGCCCGGGCCGCCCACCCTCGGGGCAGGCGTTGTTGTCCCAGTGTTGCAGATGCAAAGAACCGAGGTACACAGATGAACTTGCCCAGGGTCTTAAATGGCACAGCTAGGTTTCCAGACCAAGTCAGTTTTGATCTCAGAGCCCTAAATCTTTATTGCTGTTCTTTCTTGAGAGAGTAAGAACAATAGTTTTTAAAAAGAAAAATAGATAATACTTATTGAGAAGTTACTACTTGCCTGATACTGTGCAAGCATTTCTCCAGACTACTGCTCTCAGAGGCAGGTCGGCCACTCACCAGTTATGTAATCTCCAGCAAGTTTCTTAACCTCTTTTTGACTCAATTCTCTGTCTGCAAAATGAGGCTGAAAATATGGATAATGTGAAGGGTAAATGAATTAGTATACATAAAGCTCTTTGGCACATATTAATCCCTCAGAAATGTCTTATTTTTACCATCACCTCCATTTCATAAGTGAGGAAGCCAGGTTTGGAGAGAGTAAGCAACTAATTAGTCCAGGCTGCCCGGTGCGCGCACTCTGCAGCAGCACAGACCTGCTCAGAAGGCCTGCGGGGTGCGGGTTCGCCCCCAGGTGAGTTGCACCTGGCAGGTGGGAGACAGGCTTCCCGAGCGTTGCAGGACGCGCTGCAACCTGGAGGCTCGAATGGTCCTTAGCGGACACGCAGGGCCGGGGCGGGGAAGGGGGGGGGGCTCGCCTTGCTCAGGATACGAGCGTGCGAGGGCATGGGCGGTGTGAGGGTCTCGCGGGAACCCACCAAATCAAGGCAGCCTACACCTGTGAGTCCAAGACCGGGAGCGGTCCAGTGTGGAGCACCCCCTCCCCCCTCACCGTCCTGCACACACACTGACACCCCCGCCGGCAACCCCCCACCCCACCCCCACCACCTGCGCGCTGGCTAGTGCGCGCGCACACACACACACACACACACACACACACACACACACACACACACACACACACACACACACACACACACACACACACACACACACACAGTACTCCAGCCCGCACCGCCCCCCACCCCAGCCGGTTCCCGCCGCGCTCCCGCCGCGCTCCCCCGCCCGCTGCTCTCCAGGGCGGAGTTTCCTCCTCTGCTCATTGTTCGCAGCCCAGCGCCCGCCCAGCCCTGCCCAGCCCGGCCGCCGCCAGCGCGCTCCAGGGGGAGGGGGCGGGGGCCGGCGCGGACAGGACGGGAGTCTCCGCAGCCGCCCGCCCGGCCGCAGCCGCTCAGACACCGCCCGCGACGCAGCCGCCTGCGGCTCCCCTACCGCCTGGCTCCGAGCCCCAGCCGGCTCTGCAGAAGCGGCCGCGAGAAGGGGCCACCAGTAAGCGACTCGGGAGCACCGGTCACCGCCCGGCCGCCGCAGCCACCGCCAGGCCTCCGCGCGCTGCGCCCACGCTCTCACCGCTCGGGCTCTCGGAGCCTCAGCCAACCTCGCAGCCACCTGCTCTGGGCCCGGGGCCAGGACACGATGAGCTCCGCGCTGGCCCTCTCGGCGCTGCTGCTGCTGCTGCCGCCGCTGCCGTCGCTCTCCCAGAATGGTGAGTGGTGGCCCGGGCCCCGCTGGGACCCTCGTGCCCATGCGCCTCTGGCAGGGTGGGCCTGCGGTGAAGCCCGCCGCGCCTCAGGGCCGGACCGGAGCAGCCCGTCCGCCCACCTCCCGCTGGGGCCACGCGCGGAGTCTGACCTTGCAGCATTCACGCCCCTTTCAAAGCCGAGAACCCGCAGGTGCTGGGCCGCGAGCGCGGATTGCATCTGGTCTCGGTTCGGGTGGAGTGGGCAGCGGATTGTACCGGGCCAGACGGAGGAGCGCTGGCGCTCAATGGGTTTGTGGGCAAAGAGAGCGGGGACTTGGGGCACCCCGCGGCTCCAGGCTTTCACGGGACCCCCAGGGTTTGATTACTCCTTTACTCCGAGTTGGAAGGGTTGAGGGGCGGTATCATGTGATCGTTGATTCCCGGCGAAACGGCACTCCGAGCGCTCCTGACGAAGTTCCCGAAGCAGGTGACAAGCCTCCACCCCGCTGTGTTACTCGATGGCAAAGAGGTTTTTGCAGGCAGTGTGTGCAGGCTCAGCCCGCCGAGCCGGTGCTGGGGCGGGCGCAGGGGAAATAAGTAGACCATCCACAGTCCCGAAGTCACCTGAGTGAGGTCCTTGCCTCCGTTTCACCGAAGGATCCCTTCTTAGCTCAAGGCCGGGATACTGAGGCCCCTCTCCAGCCGCTTGGCATGAACAGGAACTTACTCTTGCCGCTTGGGCTGCACCTCAGAAACACCCCCAATTTCTGTCTAAAGGTGAAATGTTACCCTTTTGGGAGGACAGGCCGTGGCTGTGAACGCTATCAGAGCAGGTGGCAGTTCCAAAGCCCTTGGAACAGCTGGAGTCTCAGCCGCAGACAGAGGTGCAGATAGATCTTTCTTGCCCCGCTGAGCCCGAGTCTGCAGCGAGAAAGGGGGACGCTCCTTCCCTGGGGTCAGGAGGACCGCGGTGGGAGCCCAGGCAGGGAAGGGGCCCTGCTGCTGGCAGCTGCTGGCAGGTGCTGGCAGGTGCTGGCATCGGGGATGAAACTCGGAGGGAGCGTGCACTGGAATCGCGGTATAGTCTCTCTGCTTTTGCACCCCAGGGAACCTTGGGTGGGGGGGAGGGCCGGAGGTCAGAGCACCCTCCTCGGGCAGCCTTGAGGCTCCACCAGCCTGGCCCAAAGGGGAAGGGTGCTCCCAGGGCACGAAGGGTGTCCCTGGAGGAGGGGCACAGCGTGAGGAACATCGCACAGCTCTGAGGGGGACAGTCTCTGGAGGTTTGCACTCTGGCAGGGCTGAGAAGAGGCTAGAGAAAGTGCTCTCATCAGCCCTGCCCTCAGGCCGGCGGACTTCAGCGGGGGCCTTGGTGAGCGCTCCTCTGTAAGGAGCCTCTTAGGGCCACCCAGAAGGGAAGAAGGGCGATGGGCGAGTTCCCAGATCTCCCCGCTTACAGAGGCTGAGCTTTGAGAGTGTGGGGGCTGAGGGGCAAGACCCCCACCCTCCTGCCCCGAGAAGAGGGGCTCTGGAGCCGCCTGTGGGAACAACTGCCAGCCCAACTGCGCTGGCTTCAAGGCTGGGCTGTGGCCCCGGGCTCTGGACACTGTCCGGAAGCCCTGTCTCTCCAGGAGGCCCACCGCGAGCCCAGCGCTGGCATGGCAGGAGTGTGATAAGCGGTGAACGAAAACCAACCAGAACCTCCCCCTGTTCCCAGCGGCAAGTCACTTGGCCTTTCCGAGTCCCCCCCTAATGCTATTATTAGAATGTGCGGTGAAAATAAATGCTTTGAAAAGTGTGCATCAGCAAGGGATTATTATGGTATTTGCAGACAGAGAGGCCAGCAAGGGCCGAGGGGCTACCTGCCTGGCGTGTAGTAGCTGTGAGGGGTCAGTAAGGACCGCCTCGTCTCCGCCCTGCTGAAGGTGTGGCCACCTGGGCCACAGTCATCAGGGACAATGTGATCCCCAAAAGTGCTGGCATCCTGTGATCCGGTTCTGAAGACACAGAGGCTTATAGGGTGAGTCTCCTTAACAAAGGGATTCACCCTGGACAGGCCCCCTGGGAGCCTCCCCTCTCAGGGGGCAGGCGGGTTGACCAGGGCGAGCAGCCTGTGGCAGAAACAGCACTGCCCCCCCCAGGGGGCCCAACAGTGCATGAGACCCCTTCCCGGGGCTGTTTGGTCTGGGACTCGTTTGGTTGAATCACATGGCCAGCTGTACCTCTGAGCCTTGCTTTCCTAATCTGTAAAATGGTAACAAATCTCTGACCTGCAGGTTGCTGTGAAGGTAACTTGTGGGATAAGCCCGACACTGTGCTCAGCTAGTGGTCAGAGCTCGGTAAATCTCAGCTATCACGATTCATAAAGCGTGTGTACGGAGCGCTTGGTTGGCTTGGGGCGCCCCCAGCTGCAGGAGTCTGCTCGTGGGTGGGGGCGCCCGTCCCCGTGGAAATAAAACCAGAAACTTGGTGTGGAACAGGGAGACTTGTGTAAAGAAATGCTAACATTTGGGAAGAGGCGACCGAAGGCAGAACTTCCCGAAGGAGGTGAGGGTCTCTGTGGAGAATGTTAACGCAGAAGGGCCAGCGTGGGGTGGGAGACGATTTCCTAGGGGGCCTGAGGCTCAGTGAAGGTGAGGGGTGCAGGGGGCACACAGGTTCGAGGCTGGGGTCCTGATGGGGGTTCTTGCGCTGGGTACAGTGAGCTGTGGAAAGGTTTTGAGGAGGGACGGGTGGGGGGAGAGTGGGCCTTCCCAGCTCAGTGCTGCTTCGGTGGCTTTGAGGTGGGAGTGAACCAGAGTGGGGGTGGGGTGGACTGTCTCAGCAGGGCTGAGCAGAGGAGGGTAAGGGACAGGCTGGGAAGGGAGGAAACGACTGGGGGTTACCAAGGCATCAGGTGACACCTTGGCCAGGGCTGAGGGATGTGGCCACCCCAGAAAGGGCAGAGGAGGGAAACTTGGCATGCCTGGGCTGGTTCTCCAGGGGCGGCCCTGGGCCTCCAGAGGGCAGGGCACAGAGTGTGGGGGAGGGGGCAGCATGGAGGCTGTACCCCAGGGGGGTACTGCCTGTTCCCCAGGGGTCCATGTTCGAAGGGAAAGGGGGAGCTCCTAGCTGGGGGAGGAGGGGCGTTGATAGCTGCCTTTTGGATGCTGAGAGAGGAAGGGGACTCCCCTGGGCTTGAATTCCCCTGAGCAGGGAGGGCTGGAGAATCACCTCTCGTCTGCCCTCAGGTATCATCCTGCTGACGTGTCTTCCCTGCTTTCCTAGACGGAGCCAGTTATGTTAGGGGGTCTGCTGGGTGTCTCCCCCACCATGCAGTGAGTCCCCTGAGGGTGAGGGCATCAGCATATCCCTCTCCATCCCCAGGGCGCAGCGCAGTTGCCGAAGCACTGAGCAGCTGCAGAAGTTTCCTGCAGACTGTTGAACTGTGGGGAGCCGGCCCTTGCCCCCGCTTTCAGGCTCTCTGGGAGGGGAGTCCAGGCCAGCTCGCACCCTGGGCCATGGTGATGGCCGGGGGGCTCTTTCTGCAGGGCTGGCGGGAGCAGCTGCTAAGGGTCCAGGCTGCTGGGCTTGGGATTCCGGATCAGACCCACACAGCTGCTGTGGAGGACAGCTTGGCGCTGAGCTAAGGCAGGTGGGAAGACCTCTCTGGACAGCTCACTGCACTTGGTGGGAGGGAGGCTGGGATCAGGTGCTTCTTCACACCCTTCACAGGCCAGTGGCCCTCTGCAGGTCTGCCGAACGCCAGCCCTCCCACACAGCTGGAAACAGGAGCCCGAGCTTCCCCCGCCTGCTCTGCTCAGCAGCCCAAGCCCCGGTCCCTGGAGACTTCCTCAGACCTAGAGGCCGGGAAGCCCTGAGCTCACTTCCTATTTGTGCCCGGGAAGCAGGGCAGGGAGCTCCGCAGGTGGGGTGGGGGTGTCCCTGTCACGTCCCATTCCCAGGAACACAGGTGAAGTTGCACAGGACGCTCCTTGTCATGTGTCCTGTCCCCTGTGTGGGGCTGTCAGGAGATCAGATGAGGTGGCAGACCCGGAATTGTGACTCATGGGGGTCCCACAAGCCTCACGACTATAGGTCTTGTCTTAAGGAAAGCCTTCCAGAGAATCCACACGCCAGATCTGTATTACTGGCACCAGTGTCTGCCATGGGGTTCCTCCAAACAGGCAGTGCAGAGGAGAACTCGGTTGGCGAAGAGAATTTCCGCACCACCTCTCACTAAACTGGAAGGTCATAGAATGTGGAGTTGTAGGCCTGGGAAGCCTTCTGGAAACCATCCACGCCTGCCCTGTCTTTCAGATAAGGGAATGCAGATGGGGCCGTGAGGTCACTTGTGCAGGTTCCCAGTGACCCCTGTGACAACTGTGGTGGTGCCTGCAGCCGTAGGTACCCATAACGGGACCTTTCTCCTGGGCATCACGGAAGAGGCTCAGCTCTTCAGGAAGAAGGGCTGCGTGGCGGTGACAGCTCCGCACGGTGCCCAGACTCCCTCCCCTCCCTTCACCGTCAGGGGAAGCCCAGCCTTGGAGCCACTTTCTTCCTCAGGAGTTAGGCTCTCCAGGGGCTCCCTGAGTACCACGACCGTCCCAGTGCTGGCCCTTGTCCGTCGTGACTGCGTGTGTGTCTGTCATTGCCTGGGAGCCCCTCTAGTGTCCACAACCTCCAGCCAGCACTCGGGGCACATCGGTGGTTGGATGACCCACCCGGTGGACGAACACCGCAGTAAGGCTGGGTTCAGGAGTGGCCCCTCCCACATGCCCCCAGCAAGCTCTGGTGTTGGCTCTGAGCCCCGGCCCCGCCCTGGACCACTCCGGCAGTGGCCAGCACAGACCCCCAGCGCAGCGTGGTCTGCTGGCCCATTCCCTGTCCCACCCCTTTTCCCAACACACACCACCACTGCCACCCTTTCTTCCTCTGTAGGCTTATTCCCCTCGGGTCAGCCACCTCGAACTTCCCCAGGGCCAGGGCGCAGGGTGGCACCCCGTCCGCCAATTGTCACGGCCGGAAGGCTGTGTGCCTCAGCCCAGGGGGGAGAGAGTTCTGGGGAGTGGCTGAGCATGGCTTGCCGTGTAGCCCCAGGTTGGGGTGCAGGGGGCCCTCCTAGAGCCAGGTCGCTGGACACGCATGGTCTGCCCAGGCGCCCACCGCTGTCTGATGTCTAACCCTGCGACTCCCAGTTCCATATAGAAGGGATAAGTGAGAAGGCAGTTCTTACACTCGTCCGCTAGGTGTGAGGCCAACGCCACTCGCCCTGATAGTCCCTGATCTCTGCCCCAAGGTCCCCATCCAGTCTGACTTCTGTGCAAACCTGCTCTGAACACACCGGCTGGAGCTAGCGTCTCTGGCTGGGACAGCATGAGGTGGCCTTTAGACGGCCTCTGCATCACAGACAGTCCAGAGGGGGACAAACTGAGGCCCGGATGCCTAGGACCTCATGATCAGCTCTTTCCCAAATATCCACACGCCTCAGCCCCTCATTTCCGTCAGCTCTCAGCTTGAATGCCACCTCCTCAGAGAGGCCTTCCAGGATGCCTTGTACAACACACCCTTGTCCTCTTACTCTGCTTATATTTTCTCCGTAGCACCTATCACCTGGGTACACGCATTTCTTTGTCTCTCCCCCGAGTAGACTGTAAGTTCCATGAGGGCAGGGACTTCTGTTCAGGGCTGTAGCCACAGCACCTAGAATAGTACCTGGCATGTAGTAGATGTTTAATAAACATTTGCTGAATGAGTGAGTGAGTGGCAAGCTGGTTTGGAACACAGAGGCTCGCCTGCCAGTTCTGAGCTTTCTAACTGCAAGGCTCCTAACCTGGTTCCAGAAGAGAGGAAGGTGGCAGGTGGGCTGGCCCTGGGCACTGGAGGAACGGGCACAGGGGCTTGAGAGGAAGCAGGGGCTCCTGGGGGGAGAGGGAAGCGCTGTGGGTGGTGCAGCAGCTAGGGCTTCTGTTAGAACTTGATTTGGCTGTTCAGAGCAACTAAAAAAATAGTGCATTTTAAAAGAGAGAAGTTATGCCTCGGCCTGGCTCAGTGGCTCAGTGGATTGAGTACCAGCCTGTGAACCAGAAGGTCATGGGTTCGATTCCTGGTCAGGGCACATGCCTGGGTTGTGGGCATGCAGAAGGCAACTGATGGATGTTTCTCTCCCTTTCTTTCTCCCTCCCTTCACCTTTCTCTGAAAAATGAAATAAACCCTTTAAAAAATAAAAGACAGAAGTTCTATCTCTCTGTTTAATAGTTTCAGGGGGCTGGTGTGGAGGTTCTGCCACCATTCATGTGCTGCTTCCTGGTCCACGGTGGCTACTTGGGCTCCAGGTGTCAGGAAGGAGGAACAAGAAGCCCGCAGCTCCCCTTTCAAGGTTACCTGCCAGAAACCGCACACGACACTTGCAGTTACGTTTGTGGAGTGGAACTTAGTCCTGCGGCCACACCTAGCTGCAAGGGAAGCAGTAAGAGCACTTTCCCTAGGGAAAGTGATTTTTACTTCAGGCCTCCATGTGCCTAGCCAAAAATCGGTGGTTCCGTTATAAAGTTGAAGCACAAGATGATATTGAAATAGATCTCCTACGAACGCTACCACAGACCTGGCCCCTGAAAACCACGGGCCTCTCTGCAGCTGCTCGCAGTCCTCACCTGGCCAATCCAAACAGCTTCGCGCCGACATGAGTAAAATCCAGGGTCCGGCGGAAGTAACGCCTGCTTGAGTGTAGTTGGTTGGGTTATGATATGGGTGTAATAATTTATAGTTTTAATTTGAACATTTCACCTCAAATGTCATGTGGTGTGCTTGAGTGTGATATTATGTTACAGAATTATGTACGTATGATTTTGTAATAAAAGATTTTGTAATAGAAAGCGGGTGTTATTTGTGCCAGACTCCTTATAAGCTGTAGTCCTCAGTGGCCTAAGGCCTACCTTCTGGCTGAGCCAGCTCTGGCTGAGCCAGCTCTAGCTGAGCCTTTGTTTTCGTGGCTCCAGCCTTTGGGTTCTGATGGAGGAGCAGTTCCTTGTAATGCACATGAAAGCCCAGCTTCCTCCCACTCAGGACCCCCTGCCTTGAGCTACTCCAGTGAGCAGAGGTGGCCTGGGGACCACCATGAGCAGGGCCTCCACCGGGGCAGGCAGAGGGGGTGGGGGGTACCTGCTTTCCCCCACTGGCCTCTGGATAACAAAGAATTATTTCTGCACCCTCCCCTCCCCGTCCCACCACAGCCAGGCAAATGCAGGGCGGAGGGAGAGCCTATCCTGTCTGAGCAGTGTGGTCCGGGAGTGCAGCGGCCAGAGGCCAGTGGCTCCCACGCCTGGTGGGGCTGTTCTGCAAGCCACCTTGGGGGCCACCGAGAGCTTGGGGTGCACTCCTGGAGGGGAAAACTGAGAGGAGGGGGCGACTTCACATCCCACCCACTTCGTGCAGCTTGGCATTTATTTGTTCTGTGCAGTAGATATCCACATGAAAAGTTGTTTTGAGAAAAAGTTTTGTCCAAGAGAAGAAATGTTTAAATCTCTTGCCATGTGCCCCATGTTTTGAAGTTAGAGACTTGGATTTTTAGTCTGGACTTTGGGACCTAACCAGCCTTGTGACTTCAGGCTTGTTTCCCAGGCTCAGTTTTCCCAGCCATAAAATGGGTAGGTGCCTTCCTCAACAGCGAGTGTTCGATACAATCACGTAGGTGGTGTGCCTGACACATTTATTTTTCTTTTCTTTTTTTTTTTTAAAGATTTTATTTTTTAGAGAGGGAAGGGAGGGAGAAAGAGAGAGAGAGAGGGAGAGGGAGGGAGAGAAACATCAATGTGTGGTTGCTGGGGGCCGTGGCCTGCAACCCAGGCAGGTACCCTGACTGGGAATCGAACCTGCGACACTTTGGTTCGCAGCCTGTGCTCAATCCACTGAGCTATGCCAGCCAGGGGTTATTTTTCTTTTCCTTAACAGTTTCAGCTCTAGCGCAGTGTGAGATGTGGTGGAAAAGACCTCTCCCAAGCTGGACCCCACTGGGCCAAGCATTCTCCTCTGCGGCTCTTCCCCCCGACCGGGACCCAGCCTTCCCTGATTTAGTCACCGCCCACAGCCAGGTCACTCTGGGTGAGGACCCCAGTTCTGGGGCTTAGTTGTAGAGGGCAGTCCTGGATGAGGGTGGCCAGCCCCTTCACCTTCTTGGTCCCCACCAGGTGCTTCTCGCCCCAGCCCTGGAGGGCGCTGCCCTTGACTGTGGGGCTTCAAGGGGAGAGAGGCTTTCCCGAGGCCATCTCCACCCTGATTGCTGCAGGGGCTGCCCAGCACGCTGAAACAGAGTCTCACGTCTGCAGCTGTTCCTCCACCTGGTGGAAGGACAGTCCTCAGCCACCGCTGCTCCATGGCCTCGTTCAGCCTGCGGAGCTGAGTCTCTTCCCCGCTCCTTCTAAGTAGCTTCCTTCCTCCTCAACCAACTCTACCCTCTCGCACCAAATTCCCAGTGACCCGTCCTGGGAGGGAGGGAGGGAGGGAGGGGAGCGGCACGGGGTTACAACGCAGCAACTAACAGAAACCTGGGCGCCCACCGTTTCCTCAGAAAGACGGGGCGTGGGAGGGAGATGGGAACTGCTCTCAGGGGTGCACCTGGCGCTCTGCACACTCGGCCCCAGTGGGCAGTGCTTGGTGCCTCGGCTCACCTGAAAGGCAAATCGGGACGAGCACCATATGGTCTTTATCTTTGAAAGATTTTTAAAAAATGTATTGGTTTTTAAAGAGAAAAGGGGGGAGAGAGACATTGATTAGTTCCACTCATTCAGGAGTTTCTTCACTGGTTTCTTTTTTTAAAATGTATGTATCAATTTTAGAGAGAGAAAGAGAAAAAACATCGGTTTGTTGTTCCTCTTATCTATGCATTCATTGGCTGCTTCTTGTATGTGCCCTGACCGGGGATCGAACCCTCAACCTTGGCATATCAAGACAACACTCTAACCAACTGAGCTACCCGGCCAGGGCCATATGGGTTTTCTTTCTTTTTTTTTCCAAAAACTTTTATGACTGTTAAAACAGGCTGCATCCCCCAAACTGTGTCCACAGAGACCACCAGTAGTCCTCAAGATGTTAATAGTTATGCTCTCAATGAATGATAAATGGGAAAAAGAGAACTCTGACCTACAATGTTTGAGAAATGTTGCCTACTCTATCCCCTTCTTTGGAAAATCAATATTATGATCTTCAATGACCTGACCTCTACTTCATGACCTTTGTTTAACCCACGGGTCCCCAAACATTCATTAACTATGGAAGCTTTTCTTTCTCTCCACCCTCTTCTTAGTAGACCGATCATCCGTTAGCATCTCCTGGGCAAACACTGGTGGAAAGGTGGAGTGCCCACCCGCCGTGGTATTCCCGGGTCTGAGATCTGCGGCATTCAGTGCTAAAGCCCAGACGGTCTGCGTGAAGACCTGGACGGGGCTGAGAGAGCTTGAGGGGTGAAAACACACCAGGTGTGTGTGTGGTGGGGGGGCATTGCTAAGCAAGACCTTCTTGACGTGGAAGTGAAGCCTGAGCGGGCCCTCCCTCCTAGGGGCACTCAGAGCAAACAGCACAGAAGGTTGGCTGGGGCCAGCCTGGAGGCTGCTGGGTCAGAACCTGTGCGGCAACAGGGTCGCTCCAGGCCCCTCCTGGGTGTTAACAATGGTGTTGCTTTTCAGAAATGGGAGGCATTGCTAAGAGCACTTGGTGGGTGTTTTTGATGTTTGGGTCTTTCTGCCCAGATGTGGCAAACATGGTTGCTTCCAGCCTCTCTCCCATTGGGCCCCTGTCACCTGGCCCTAGAACTGGGGAGAAGGGGGTTCCAGAGGATGTGCTGTCGGCCAGCCCTGCCTCAGTGGCTCACCAGGTGCAGTGGGGCTCGGGGCTTTCTCCCAGCTCTGGTTAAGCAGGGCTTGCTGAGGTGCATGGGCCTCATCCACCTTCAGGCTGTCATTTTTCCTGGGAGTCAGGGAGCCAAATGGCTGAAGTGTTGGGGGGGTATCTTGTTCATATTTTCCAAGCTGCTGCTACCACACAAGAGAACCCTCAAAGGCAGGTCACTGAGCTCAGTGAGCCTGGGGTCCCCCAGCTCAGGGAGATGTGGCTCTGCATGCCAGCCCTAGGGGGCGCTGCTGAGTAGGGTGTGGTCTGGGTCTCAGCCTCCTGCTCCCTTCCCCAGGCCCTGTGCTGTCAACCCCTTCCCCAGCACAGCTCTTCTTCCAGCCAGGCTGCCTTCACCTGGAGACTCCCCAGAGCACCACACAGAGTTGCTTCCTGCCCTGAGGTCACCCTGCTTCCAACTCCTCTGCTGCCTCAGTGGGCCCAGGCACTAGCGAGCTTGTGCAGCAGACACCCGGCCGCTGGGGAGGGGCAGGGTGGGAGCCTCCCCACAGGCTCTCATTCTTCCCTTGGGGTCCTGCGAGCTCTCACTTAGTGGAGAAACACGTGGGCTTCACTCCCGGCCCGGGGAGATTCTGGAAGTCTGGTCCTGACCACACAGAATCAATTACACCTCTGAATTCCGTGGGCTCTTTGGGCAACCCTGTCCGCACACCAGCTACAACTGCCTATGGATGCTCTTGTTGATAAAGCTTTGTAGTCTTGGGGCTGTGCTGGGGGCATTGGCGAGCACGGAGCAGACACTCAGGAGGGTCCACCTGAGCTGGGTGTCGAATAAAGAGCACAGGGAGAAAAAGAAAACAGGTGTGCAAGAGGAAGATGCTGTGCCACTGGAGGCAGAGTACCGCCTAGGGGCCTCCGTTTCCTCCTCGCCTGTGGGGGCGGGGCTGGTCCGGGAGATCTCAAGGACCGTCCTGTTCAGTGTTCCTTCTTTGTGCCAGAACTGCTGGCGCGATGGGACTGGGTTCAAGGGTGTGCATGCACCCAGGGGGGAGGGGCCAGGGGATGGGGGTGGGGGCAGGAGCCAGGGGATGGGGGTGGGGGCAGGGGGAGCCAACACCAGGTGGCTCCGAGGCTTTGAATCACTGGAGACGGCTGCAGGCGGGGGAAGCTGTTCTCATCGCAGCGGCTGCTGGGGACAGCCCGTGGCACCTTGAATTCCTGGATAATGTGAGGGAGGTGCAGGTACCTGTCCCTTGTCCTGGGGGCTCTTGTGGTCTTGCTGGCCTTGGACTTATCTTTTCATCTCACTAAAGGCCTCCCCCGTCGGACGGCCAGGAGGGGGAGCAGGAGCTGCAGCCGGGAGCACCGGCACGTATGCGCTGCTGTGGCGATTTTCAGCTGCTGTGACGAGAGAGTCTTTGAAACATGCAGTACCTGACTACTCAGTCAGGGGCACTGACTTCTGTTTTCCCTTGGATTGTCCAATTAAAAAATGACAGCAGCCCACACAACAATAGCTGTTCAGTGTGGATGAATCAAAATTGTACCTATTTTTTTAATTTAATTTTATTTATTTATTTTTAGAGAGGGAAGGAAAGGAGAGAGAGAGAGAGAGAGAGAGAGAGAGAAACATCAATGTGCGGTTGCTGGGGACCATGGCCTGCAACCTAGGCATGTGCCATGACTGGGAATCGAACCTGCGATGCCTGGTTCACAGCCCACACTTCATCCACTGAGTTACACCAGCCAGGGCCCTATTTTTTTTTTTTTTTTGGTCAAGTCGGCAAAATATTTTTTGGTGCTCTGAGGAATTTTAGTAATTAGTTTACATATGCCAGGAGATGAAAAAGGTTGAAAATTGTCACCCCGCAGACAGCGAGCCTGCTTTGGGAGTTGGACCACAGAGTTCTAGAAGCCACAGAAGGTGTGACCCATATTCCGACCTTCTGTTGGCCCATCCCTCCCTTGCTGGGGTGGGGTTAAGGGCTGTCTGGGGTCCCTCTGGTTCTTTCTGACGTTAGGACCCAGGGAGGCAAGGAAAGTGAAGTCTGCGTGGATTCGGGAACAGGAGGCGTACCCAGCCAGCGGTCCTGCAGGACCGTGTACTCAGCCACAGCTGGCCCTGGCTGCTCTGTCACTCGCTGCCTCTCTGGCCCCTGCTTCCCCAGCCTGAGGGGTGGGCATCAGCCCCTCCTGGGCTTCATCTGGAGGTACGATGCCATCACTGTGAAAGCAAAGACCAGTCTGTAAGGGACGGTGAGGAAGGCAGCGCCCCTGGGTCAGCCCCTCTGAAACCCCGTGGCCTGGGTTGTGCCTCACGCCAGAGCACTGTGCCCACTTCCCAGATGGGAACTGCGAGGCAGGAGGATGGCGGTGATTTATCTGGAGTCGAGTCTGAGACTCCACGTAGCCCCTTCCACTTTAGGTGTGTATGCCTTAGTGCTCTGGGCACAGGGCGGGCCTGGTAAACTTGGCCTAGACATCTGGGCTTCCGTGCCCACCGGACTGGGTCAGGCAGGGCGGCAGGACTGCAGACGCAGCAGAGAAGAGTGGGGAGAGGAAGGCTGGGATGGGAGCATGGGAGGCAGGCATGGGGCAAGAGGTGGCGCCTGTGCTGCCGCAGCCCAGGTCTGACTCCAGTACCAGCCTGGTGGGAGTTGAGAAAACCCGACCCCTTGCCTTCCTGCGGAACTTAGCACTGTGAAACCAACCGTGTGCGAGCGTGTGCTTGTGGTTTCACCTGGCACTCTTCCTCTCTGGTGTCATTAAACCCAGCCACTTCGGGGGGATGACTTGTCAGCTGTTTGGACACCTGGCTCCAAGCAGGGCTGGCTCTGGGATCCTTGATTCACTTCCCTAGGCGGAGCCCAGAGGAAACGGAGCTTCCTTGACCAGCTCCAACATCCCGAGGCTCAAACACTGGGGCAGCTTGGCTTTGTCTGAAAGGGAAGATCCTGGCTTTTAACTGTCTGCCTGGCCCTCCTCTGCCCCCCACCCCCCACCCCCCACCAGCCCAAAGTTGTTTAGTCATGGTCATTTACAAATGTTTGTTTTTATTTTTAAAAATGTTGTATTTATTGATTTTAGAGAGAGGAAGGGGCTGGGAGAGACAGAAACATGAATTGCTCCACTTATGTATGCATTCATTGGTGGACTCTTGTGTGTGCCCTGACCGGGGATCGAACCTGTAACCTTGGTGCATGGGGCCAACGCCCTAAACATCTGAGCAGCTGGGCCAGGGCCAATGAAGTCTGTTCTTTTTAAGCAATGCCACCATTGGACTCTCATTCCCTGGTGGGAAGCTAAGAGCTCTCCCATCTTAAACAACAAAGAAATCCAGACTCGTGCTCCACGGGGAGTCCTCAGGCTTTCTGCGGCCAAAGGCAGAGTCTTGACTTTATTTAAGACTCTTTCTTTGTTCCTCTGCTGTGCAGAGTAGCAAGGGGGGGTTCCCAGAGCCTGCTAACTGAGCCGCAGCCCAGCACACACAGATTCAGTCCGAGGACCCGGTGCTAACGCGGAGGACCATGCAGCAAGAAGGATGCAGGTGTTATTCCTGGAAGGGGTGAACTCTCTCCAGGACAGAAAAAAACATTTGGGAATTTGGAACGCTCCGCTTGCTGCCTTAACCTTCGGCTTCCACCAGGCGGAAAGCCGTCATTCCCTGGGAAACTCACAGGCCCCTTTTCACAGGACCGTCTCACCGCACTCCCAGGGGCGACTGTCCCCCGTCCGCGCTGGACTTCCCTCTGGCTCCTGGCCCTTGTTTGTTCTCTGCCGGGGCCTGGAGGCCGGTCCCTGCGCAGGTTTCCAGGAGCGGCCCAGAGACCCGTACACATCTGGTTATTTTCACAGCTTCGGGAGGTGGCGTGGGAATGGCAACGCGCTCCCTCAGAAAAATAGTTACGGAGGTTGTTTTTGAACTGACTGCGGAGGGAAGCGGCGGGTGCCAAATGTGCGCGTGCTCCAGCTGTGGGAGCGTGTGTGTGCGCCCGAGGCACAGCGCAGCAGGTGCGCCTGGGCTCAGCTGCGACCAGGGGCAAAGGGGCGTGAGCCCTGGTGGCCGTTGTGGGGCCCCCCACTCGTGGCCGTCCAGTCTCCCCAGTCTCCCGCCCCTCCTCCCAGGGCGTGGGAGACGCAGAAGGGATCGCGTGTGAAACTCTCTCCTTGATGTCTGGCTGGTATGATGAGGCCTCGATACGTGCTGGCTGTGTAAGTTGGGTGATAAACTGTTTTTGCTGGATTTGTAGAAAAGCCCTTCACGCGGAGACGTGGAGGGGGAGGGAGCACACGCGCACGCCGTGCCCCACGGGCTCAGACCCGACGCAGGCTCAGCAGGACACGCGGTGCCCTGCCCTCCTGCCCGAGCGCCGGCCCCCGGCGCACAGCAGAGTGCTGGCGCGGTTGGCAGCCCGGCCTCCCGTCCAGCCGGACCCGCCCCTCTCTGCATCTGTTGTATTTTCACCTTGGCCCCCAAAGCTTGCCCATGTTCTTAAAAGTTCGTTTTGTTCCCAGACAGATATTTCTCTGTCCCTTGGCAGACGAGGAGACCAAGGCCCCATGGGGCGCTGGGCTCACACGGGCCCCCAGTCTCCCACCCCCCAGAGCTCGCTCTTCCCGGGGCGGCTGCATGCACATCACATCTGTGGTCCTTGAAATATCGTAGAGATGAGCTGAAGGGCACTGCACCTCCTTCCGGGGTGCTGGCCTGTTGTCCCGACCTTTGTGCAGGAGCCCTTCTTGGCAGGGAGGTGAGCTCAGCTGTCCGGGCATCGCCCCGCCCCCGCAGGCCGGTGGGTTGGCAGCGCCTGGGCACACTGCCCGGTCAGACAGGTCAGGATTCACATGGTCTGCAGCGGGCCAAGGGATTAGGAAGCCCTGGGAAGGAGATTGTTTGAGGGAGGTTAGGCCTCTTTCGAGCTCAGGAACAGCTCGGCCCCTTCCCTGGGCAGGCTGGCTGTTTCTCCATGAAGCCTAGCACACCTGTCTCGAACCTCCAGGGGTCAGCGCGTGCACGCCCTCTTGTTCAGAACAGCGACAGACAGCAGAGAGCAGTGGGGACCTCCACATGGGTGGGAGAGGAACCGGAGGGCGGCGGGGGCCCGGCCACAGGTAGAGGCAGGGCGGAAATCCTGGGTAGCACAGTTGATTGAATTCCAGGCTCTCCTCTTAACTCTCTGCCTTCAGCAACAGAATTATAATAATGAGTATTCCAGGAATGTAGTTCAAAGCTTCCTGCTCAGGAGCTCAGTCCTGTTACAGCGTGGGGGTGGGGCTCTGCCCTCCGACCCTCACCTGGAGAGCCTCTGATGCGGTGGGATGGAGGTGTGCAGCCAGCTCTGGCTCTGATTGTCATTAGGAGGGACTCAGAGGTGCCTGAAGCCACCCCTCTGTGAAGCATGTGGAAACGAAGGCCCCTGAGCTGGCGTGCCAGGGAGGGGGTTGAGAGCAAAGCCACTCAGGACCAGGCCTCCCAGCTCCCCCTCCATACCCTCCACTCTCTCCACTCCCTGTCATCCCGGCCCCTGGCACTAGAGCCAGCCCACATTGGATAACAACTGGCTGGCTGGGGAGCGCGCCTGGGATGACCGAGCCGAGCACGTGTCCCACACAGAGAGGGCCTGAGATCGTGTGTGGGGGAGGAGCTCAGGAGACATCCTGGAGCTTTGTCCTCAGCTGGCACTGCAGCCAGCCCGCCCGCCCTCCTGGTTCACCTGCCTCCCCCTGCCCTGCAGGAGCAGCACCATGATGCCCTGTCCACGCCGCTCAGCCTGCCCAAGGCCCGAGCCGCAGTGTTCATGGCAGCCCTGCGCACAGTGGCCAGCGCTGGAAGCCGCCGCGTGCCCGGCAGAGCAGGGCGGATAAACACTTGGTGGCATGTTCCCGCAGCAGCGCACTCCACCGCAGTGGGAACGAACAGCCCGCAACTGCTCACCCGGGAAGGACGAGTCACACAGATAAATGCCAGGGAGTGAAGCCAGCGCCGTGTGGCGCCACTGACATAAAATTCAAAAGCAGGCAGATCTCAGCCTTAAGCCAGAAGAGCAGTTTACCCTTGGTGTGGGGAGTGACTGCGGGGAGCACAGGGCGGGCTCCCAGGGTTCAGTGGCCTGTTCCGTGGTCTGGGTGCCGGTTGCGTGGGTGTGTTCCATCAGTTCCTGCGGTATGGGTCTTTCTCTGTACGTGATTCTTGAATGAAACTCTGTGGACGTACATGGGGAAGGGGCTGTTCCCCGAGGGCCTCCCCACTGAACCCAGCAGGAGCTGCTGTGAACCCGTGGCAGAGACACTCGGCAGCCCAAACCCCCAGTCCCAGGCACAGTGCAGGTGGGCAGGACAGGCCTGTGCCTCCTTCTCGGTGAAACTGAGGAGGAGAGAGGCCCTGGGCCAGGGCAGTTGGCCCCAGAGGAGACCAGGAAAGGAGCCGAGGTAGGTGCTCCAGCTGTCTGCTGTGGGCTTCTGCCCCAGCCCTGCCCTGCTCCTGCCCTGACCCCAGCCACCTGCCCCTGGCCCCTCCAGTGAGGGTCAGAGAGAGGGCAGCACCAGGGGCCCCATCCCTGGGAACACACTCAGCGTGCCCGGGGGACGGGTGCCGTGCAGGTGCCAGGGCCCCAGGGGAATGGGCATGAGGCCCTCCTCAGCGAGGGGTGCCATGGCCAGTTCACGGCAACACCACGCAACGAGGGACAGCCACCTTGGTCAAGCCATCGCCTGCCCTCGCCCCTCTGATGGGTGAGTTTGCTTGTCTGTTTCTGAGGAGTTAACGATTTAGTCATTTTTCTTTGTCTGTGGTCCGAGTTGCAAACACGCCAGCTCAGTTTCTATCAGTAGGCGAGGGCAGGTGGCTCTTGGGCTCCTCAGGGACATGGACGAGTAGGGTCCGCAGTGGGTTAAAACCTGGGCTTCCAGCCCCAGACCCGGCAGGGATCGTGTGCATCGGGGTGGGCAAACCGCAGCTGAGCTGTGTGTGTGTCAGTAAAGTTTTATTGGAACACGGTCACGCTCACTTACCTACATACTGCCCATGGCTGCTTTTGGGGTGCAGTGAAGTCGAGTAGCTGCAGCAGAGACTGTGGGGCCTGCAAGGTCTAAAATATTTACTTTCCGGCCGTTTACAGAAACTGTTTGCCAGCCCCTGTTAGACGTTAGTGTCCCAGTGTCATTATTCTGCAAATGGGAGCGAGGCCCAAACAACGCAAGCGGCTGCCCCAGCCAGCCGTCGCCCCAGGCCCAGAGCCAGCCCCCCACTCTCAGCCTGGCCTTCCTCCTCCGGGCCACACGGGGCCAGGAGAGAGCCGCTCCTGGGTCATACTGGCACCCAAGGCCCCTGACCTTGTGCTCGCTGTGGCATCGAACAAGTCAGCTCACCTTTCTGCACTTCAGTTTCTTTGTAATCAAAACTTTTCGGGGGTTTTCAACATTAAGTGAGAGGTAAAAGCGGGGCTCTCAGTGGAGGTCAGTGCATTGTGATCCATGAGCTTCCCACCGCCTTCCTAAGTCTCCCTCATCGACAACCTCCCGGCCCTCAGGGTGGGGTGGGGAACACGGCAGGCGCCGGGGCTGGGCTTCACCGACGAGGAGGCCCAGGGCTGAGCAGGAGGCGGGCAAGCCCATCATACTGTTCTCCCCGTGCGGCCCCAGCACCAGGCACAGGCCCCGGAGCCCAACGGGCCTTACACGGCTGTCAGCTGTCGCAGAGGGGAGGTCCGGCCGCCCGCTGAGGCCTGGGCTCCAGGGCAGCCCAGACGGGAGGCCGCCAGCAGGAAAGCCCCTCCCTCCTCGCCCCTGCTCTGACCACCCACCCCCAAGGCTTCTCTTCTCTGAGGAAGCTTCCTGGAGCGGGCCCCACCCCGGCCTCAGGTTCCTCTTCCTCCCTGGGGAAGATGTCAGCGCACCCCTCATCTGGGGCTGTCATCCCCCTCACCTCTGCCCTGAGCGGACCTGCCTCCCTGCGGAACCTGGGAGAGCCCTGGCGGGCCTGGGGAAGCCTTGTGTCCGCCCTCCCCCAGGTCGAGGCCCGTGCAGGTGCGAGCCTCTGCAGCAGGAAGAGGCAGGTGTGGCGGGGTCGTGACAGGGGCTGGCAAGGGGAATTTAGCTGCCTTGCGATAGCAGCATGCCTGACGTTGACTGAGTACTGACTGTGTGCAGGCACTGCTCTCAGCACTTGACAGTGTGGCTTCATTACCATTATCACCCTCCTCGCTGCGACAGGGAAAGTGAGGAACAGTGTTAAGACCCTCGCCAGGCACACAGCCTTTGTGTTTGTGGAGGGGGGTGGGGCGAAGGGGAAGAGAGACGGGGTCACCCCGTGTGGGACGGGGCCGGGGTGTACGCAGCAGATTGGAGAGGGCGCCCTCAGGCTCTGAGCCACATCCCCAGGTGGGTGCTGGCCCGGGCAGAGCAGGTGGGGTGAGGTCCTCTGGCCTTGGCGCCCTCGCCTGCGGGGAAGGGCGCGCCCAGGTGAAGCCTGCCTTGCTCCATTCCTGGGAGACCTCAGTGCTGGACGTGACCGCCCGCTCCTGCCCAGGGAACCGGCCGGCGAGGGCCCACCCTGAGGGCGGGTGTCGGACAGTCCAGCTGAAAGAAGCTGATAAGGGCTGAACAATTCCAGATTTGAAGAATGCCCGGAATTATCTCCCCTCAGGGGGCGGCTCAGGCTCCTCTGGGAGAGGCCACGCTCAGGAGCCCGCCCTCACGCCCTGGGGTGCTTGCTGGCTGTCCAGAGGCACCAGCAGAATGGGGGTGGGGGAGGGAGGGGGGGATCAGGGCCCCAGGGAAGGGCCGGGGACGGTGGGGCATGACCAGACCCTGTGGCCACATGTGTCTGCCTGACCACTCGCCTGGACTCAGGGTAATGAAGGCAGGTTGGGACTCTGGCCTTCCCCAGACACTGGAGCCGTTCCTCCTGCTATTTTCATTCTCATTATTAACCACCACTCCCAGCCCCTTGGCTCAGGCAGCGCAGGCCGCTGTAGCCTGAGTGGCCTGGGCAACGACACTGATTCCTCACAGCTCTGGAGGCTGTAAGCCCACGGTCAGGGAGCGAGCCCCCTTCCTGGCTGGCAGACAGCCGCCTTCCTGCGTGTGCTCCCCACGCAGACGGACAGGAAGCTGCTCCTCGGCTCCGAGGACACTCACCCCATTGTGGGCAGGTGTGGCGGGTGGGGGGGGGCGAGTCTACTCATGGCCCCACGTGAACCTCCTAAAGGGCCCTTGTCATAATACCATCATACTGCAGGGTGGGGCTTCAACACGGGAATCTGGGCGGACACCAGACGGTCCGGCCGCAGCACCAGGGAGTTGATCGGGTGCGTCTTTGGGGCCCGTGGCCCAAGGGCTGTTTGGAGGGGCACAGAGAGAGGCCCCAGAGGACATTATCCCCATTTCTCAGATGCGGCAGGCTGAGAAATGTCCCCCTCTCCCAAGATAGAAAGATGTCAATGTCAAATCCCCGAAACCTGCGATTGTGACCTTGTTTGGACACGGGGTCTCGGCAGATGTGACTAAGCTAAGGATCTGGAAGTAAGGTCACCCTGGATCCCCTGCGTGCTCGCTGACAAGTTTGACTTGGCGGTCACGCTTTTTTCTCGTTGACAAGTTTCTTTCTAAGAGGACAGCGAGGAAGAGACAGCAGTGTGACCATGGTGACAGAGATCGGAGTGAGACCGTTACAAGCCAAGGAGTGCCAGCAGTGGCCAGCAGCTGGAAGGGGCAAGGGAGCCTTCTCCCAGGGAGGCTCTGGAAGGAGGCAGAGCTGCCCACTCACTGGGCCCAGACTTCTGGCCCCTGGGACTCTGAGGGAATACATTGCTGTTGTTTTAAGCCACCCAGCTTGTGGGAATTCAAACGGCAGCCACAGGAAACCGGTACAAGACCCCAGGCACCAACAGGGCCTGGGCTTCCCTCAAGCCCAGGGCGGACCTGGGGGACCACCACAGCTGGCTGCTAAGGGGGAGGCAGGCGAGGCAGCTGCACTGGTCCCCTCCCCAGGCTCCTGGTCCGGAGCTCTGACCTTTGTTTGCCAGGGCACGCCCCTGGCCACACGCCCCTTGCTGGTGCTGCCCACCTCAATCGGGCTTTGTGGCCCTCCCCGCCCCCCCCCGAAACCTGGTTAGGACCTTTGGGGGGCTAGAGGTAGTGAGATTAGCTAGCTTGATCTATCTTTCTTTCTCTTGATTTTATTGATTTTTAGAGAGAGAAGAAGGGAGGGAGAAAGAGAGGGAGGGAAACATGAATGTGAGAGAGAAACATGGATCGGTTGCCTCTTGTATTCGTCCCAACCAGGGGCCATGTCTGCAACCCAGACATGTGCCCTGACCAGGAATTGAATCAGCAGCCTAACTGGCAACCTTCACTTTGTGGCGCTGAGCCACACTGGCCAGGGTGGGATGAGCTTTCTTAATGCTACAGAGGACAAGCACTTGTAAGGGGGAGTTACAGGACTACTGTGACCCAGGGCAGAACACCTCAGCAAGCAGCTTCCAAGGACAGGACTCCTGCCCACCCCTCCCCCCGACCCCATGCCCAGGGCAGAGAGGGGAATTCAGAAGGCTTCTTGGTGGAAGGCAGTGAGTACCCAGCTAAGCAAGAGGGAGGCAGTGGGAAGGGATGACCCAGCTCGGCTGAGGCAGGGCGCTTGTGAGGACCCAGCACCCCTCATTTCAGGGGTGCTGGCGTACAAAACCCCAGAAGCATAGAGGTGGGGACATAACATAGGGGTGGGTTGTATCACCTCTTGCAGAACGAGGGACGGAGAGTAAAGAAGGCTGAATGCAGCGTAGGGATGGGACATCTGCTGGACCGGCCCCTGGAGGAAGTCCTGCCCAGGCCTCCAGCGGCCCCTCTCAGCTCCTAGGGCAGCCCCAGGTCCCTTGCGGACTGGGGAGTTTGGGGCCTGCACCCTTCCAAGGCTCCCCCATCCCACCAGCCCCACTGTAACTTCCGGCTCCTACCCAGAACCCTGGCAGTAAGGGATTTGGGGTCTGAGAGGCATGAATGGGCCCTAGAGAGCGGGGAGGGGCTCCCGCTTCATCCGGAGGGAACCTGAGGCAGCGTCGAGGCCCTTTCCTGGTCTGGTCCTCGGAGGGAGAGGTTCACAAAGCCGATGTCACATGTTGGAAAAAGTTTCGAGGTCACTCTGAAGGGACACGTTAGGATGGCTCTTTGTCACAGCAAAGGCGGACTGTGTTCGAACACGGCATCACACTTGGGAAAGTGCCTACGCATTCTCAGGGACCTCAGAAGTCATCTGACCCATTTCATAGATGCGTTTTTGGTGTGTTTTTCACCTGAGGACTTGCTTATTGATTTTAGAGAGAGGGAAAGGGAAGGAGAGAGAGGGAGAGAAGCACTGATGTGCGATTGCCTCTCCTACTCAACCCTACCGGGACCACACCTGCAACCCAGGCATGCGCCTGACCAGGAATTGAACCTGTGACCTTTCAGCTTACAGAACAGTGCTCCAACCAGCTGAGCCACACTGGCCAGGGCCACAGATGTGTTTCTTTTACAGAGGCACAAAGACTCACCTGAGACCCTGTGGATCAGAGGCAGGACCAGGACGGGAAGCTCCAGGTCTCTGATGTCCCAGTCTGAGCCCTTTCCTCTGTCCCACCAGACGTCAGCGTACCCTGCCTCCTTCTGCCCTTTCCCCGTGCCCCCTTGGAGCTTTCTGGCTCTATTTCCCTGGAGATAGCAGCAGCCGGGGGAGGTGAGCTGGGGTAACAAAGGAAGGAGTGGCAGACTCTGGTGTCCCCGCCAGAGCCTCCCAGCTCTCTGCCTTCCTGCTCTCCTTCCACACACCCTCTTCCTGGGCATTCTTTAGAGTTTCCTTTCCCGCTATTAATAGTGGCGAGTCTGGAGAGTCGATCCTAGGGCTGCCGTGGCCAGGAACAGGAGGAAGCAGACCCTCACTGAAGGTTCAGAGCAGTGTTCTGCTGCCCCTCCCACTCGCCGCCCCACACTGGAGGCAAGCATGTGGAGGACCGGTCACCTCTCTCTCTCTCTGCTGCCGCCCCCCACACCACACGCTTCTCAACACAGCCTTCAAGACCAGCCTCCATATCCTCCCCCCACCCCTCCCCGCAGTCACCGTCCTGACAGCCCGCTCGGCCACATCACACACTGAGGGCTTCCCCTCCCTCCTCTCCACCTCAGTTTGTAACCTCACTCTCAGGGACCTCGGCACCCACTTAGATACACAAGTAAATGCCCTGGCCTCCTGCGTGTTCACATGTCACACCCAGAACGTTGCCACGCCCGCAAACCGCACCCGCTCCGAAATGTCAGCGCTTCATTCTCTGACCACTGATCCTCGCTCATCGCATTGCCTATCGGCTGTCTTGTTCCCTCCCGTCTCTCACTGTCCATTACAATCCCGGCCTTGCAAATACCCTCGAGCCCCCTGCACCCTCTCCCACCATCCTACTCACCTACAAACCCCGTTCCCAGATGAGCCCTGCCCTCACTCTTTCCGTGCCTCTGCCACAGCAGCAGAACACCACTGAGGGAAAAGTCGCACTCGGGCTGATGGGGTTCACTTTAAATTCATGGTTTTGTGCCTCTCTTGGACACCGAATACTATTTGGGGGGGCGTATTTCCCCTCACCCCCCAGCATCGTGTCTCTCACAGCGTGGTCCTCTGCCCATTAGCATCAGAACCACTTGGGAACTTGTTAGGAGTGGAGACTCTCATGCTCCGTCCCAGACCCGCTGAATCAGAACCTCTGGGCTGGCGTTGGCAACTGGCATTTCTGACGCGCTAACGTTTGAGAACCGCTCTACCAGCAGGCTTGCTTTCCCGTGTCAAGATGAGTATTTCAGACCGTTCCCTTCCACAGAGCTACTCCTCCTTTCTTATTTTATTTATATTAGTATAGCTGATTTCATCTAGACTGGGTCGAGAAAACTGAAGCTGTGAAATGGAAATTTATTGTTTCACTACCCAAATTAAAAAATGTACTTACGTCTCTGTCCGCCTGCTTCCTTCTGGCTTCACGTGTAATGAAATCCGGGTCCTCGTTCCACAGGGGGTCCCAGATCAACACACGTGCATTCCCTTCCTCATCGCAAGGACCTGATGAGACTGTAGACAGGGAACAAACCAAAAGGAGCATTAGTATCAGCTCTGGCATCTCCTACCTTCAAAAACAAGCAAAACTTTCTTGACTGTACCAGCTTCCTCCAGCGATTGCCATATTTCCCTGCTCCTCCTCCTACCTAACACTCGATAGTTATCTACACACACGGCCACTGCCCTGCCATTCACTCACTCTTCAGTCAGCCCGTCGGGCTCCCGCCTGTACCGTTCCTGTGGAAACGGTAGGTTGAGATAGCCTGGGACCCCCGTGTTGTTGATTTCACCACTCAGCACAATCAGCCACTCCCTCCTTGCCAAAACAAACAAACAAACAAATCAGAAGCTCTGTTGTATCTCTTTCCTGTTTCCCCCAGAAGTCGCTGTTACCCTAAACTTTTCTGTAAAATTGTAGTAAGACTTTGTATCTAGCTCTAAAGTTATATTTAGTTTCACCAATTTTTTAACCCTATAAATAAAACCATATAAGTAGTCTTGTTCTTGTTTTTTTTTTTTTAAGATTTTATTTATTTATTTTTAGAGAAGGGAAGGGAGGAAGAGAGGGAGAGAAACATCAATGTGTGGTTGCTGCTCTCACGCCCCCTACTGGGCGACCTGGCCCGCAACCCAGGCATGTGCCCTGACTGGGAATCGAACTGCCAACTCAATCCTCTGAGCCACACCAGCCAAGGCTGTTCTTGCTTTTATTGTTCAGTATTATTTTTAGACTAATTCATGTTAATATACATATGATATAATAAAATATAATACAATACTCATTCACTGACTTTTAGTGCTTTTTAGTATTCCATTATATGAATATTCCATACCTTATTTATTCATACTACTGTTCACGAACATTTGCTTGTTACCTGTATGGAGCCAGTACCAAAGTCCTGATAGGGACATTCTTATGAACACATCCTGATGTATGCGTGTGTGCGTCTTCCTAGGGGCAGTGCCTAGTGGCACCACTGAACGTTGCACATTGAAAGCTATGGGCATGCTCCACTTCACTTGGTAATGCCATACAGTTTTCCGATGTGCTTGTGCCAATTTACACCCCTCCACGTGTTTGCTACCACTTGTCAGTCTGGTGTGCCTGGAGTGATAATTCTTACTTGATTCAGCATTTCCTGAATTACTAACATTTGCACATGTTTAGAGGCTATCTGTGCTACTTCTTCTGTTAAATACCCATTTAATTCTTTTCTCTGTTTTTCTAATGGGTTGTTTTCTTACCTATAGACATTTTTTAGAAATATTTTTTAGGTAGTAATCTTTTGTGACTGTATATATTGCAACTATCTTCTCCTGATTGTTTTTCATTTCCCTTTTGGTTTCTTTTTTTTTCTGCCTTTTACTTGAAAATAATTGTAGATTTACAGAAAAGTTGAAGAGGTGATACCAGTTCATACACCTTTCCTGCAACTTCTCCTAATGTTAATATCTTTTTTAGAAAGATTTTATTTATTTATTTTTAGGAAGAGGGGAAGGGAGGGAGAAAGAGAGGGAGAGAAACATCAAAGTGGAAAGAGAAACAATCAGTTGCCTCTCGTATACCCACAAATGAGGAATTGGCCTGAGATGCTGGCATGTGTCCTGACTGGGAATCGAACCAGCGACCTTTCAGCTTGCGGGCTGGCGCTCAATCCACTGAGCCATACCAGCCAAGGCCCCCCTAATGTTAACATCTCACATAACCACTGACATTTATCACAACTAAGAAATGAACACTGGTACAATACTATTAACTAAGTAAAACTGCAAATTGTTCATATTTTACCAGTATTTCCACTACCGGTCTCTTTTGTTCCAGGATATGACATTGCATTTAATCATGTCTGACAGGTTTCTTTCAACCTGTGACAGTTTCTTAGTCACTCCTTAATTGTTCATGACCTTAATGGTTTTTAAGAGTACTAGCTGGATATTTTTGTGGAATGTCTTTCAATTTGGGTGTGTCTGGTGTTCTTTTATGGTTACACTGGGGTTAGGTATTTTTAGACATAAGACAAAGGGGAGGTTCCCTCTTATCAGGGGACGTGATGACTGATGGCCAGTCACGACTGAGTCATGGGTGTCGTTAACCGTGACCAAGTGGTTCAGATGATGTGACTTCCAGGTTCTCCACGGTACTGGCTGACTTTCCCTTTCCGTCCTCCCTTGGAGGAGAGTCACTAGGACTGACCCACACTCACATAGAAGTGGGAAAAAATGTTTCTCCTGCAGGAGGGGAGGGTATCTATATTGTTTGGAATTTTCCTGTAAGAATGATTTGTTTCTCCTGACCCATTTATTTCTTTTATTCAATCATTTATCAGCATGGACTCATAGATATTTATTTTACTTTTCTGGTTTCAGTGCAGTATTTTTTTTTATTTTGTTGCTTAAATTGTTGCAGGTTTGGCCACTGGAAGTGCTTTGCCTCTGGGACTTGTCCACCCCGACTCCCCGCCGTTTCCTTACTTTCCGGGACGACAAATGTCCAGGCTCACCTTACGTTTTCCCTGCATCAGCGCTAGAATCAAGTATTAGTCCAGGGAGCCCTGGTTCACTATGTTGGAGAATGGCTGGGTGCACCCGCGGGGGTCGCTGCTTTTCGACCCTCTCGGTGGACAGAGCTCGGAAACACATTTATGTTCTACCCCATGTGCGCACACAGACCTACATATTTCTCTGTCGGTATGTGTATGTAAGGCAGATTGAGAATTGATAACCCACACCCTTTTGAGACACAAGCGTACCACCTACACTGTTTATACACATAGCTTTACAGTCTCCAGTCAAAGAACTAGTCTCCAGTGGCTTTGGCCCACTTTCTCCCCCCTCCCCCTTTTCTTCAGTGACGTTATGTTACATACATTTGTAACATAAGTAAAAGTTATTTCCATAGCCCCCATGACAGCCCAGGATTTCCTGAATATCTCAGTTGACTACCCACCCCCGCACCCGCCCAAAATCGGCACTAAGAAAAATTAATTCTTTAAGGTGCACAATTTTATGGGTTTTGACAAATGGTCTTGGACACTCATCACCCCATTACCATACAGCACAGTTCCACTGTCCGAACATCAATTCCTCACCCTTCCCTCAGTGCCGGGTAACCACCGATCTGTTTTCTGTCCCTATCAAACACTATGTGGCCTTTCACTTCTGTCATTGAAAATGTCCGTGTTGCATGAATCAGTAGCTCATTCCCAGTCTTTGCCAAGTGGGCCCTGTATAGACGAATGACTGTTTATTCACTCCTTGAAGGATATCTTGGTTGTCTCCAGTTTTTGGTGTTTTTGAATACAGCTGCTATAAACAGTTGCATGCAGGTTTCTGTGTGACCACAAGGTGTTAGTTCTCGGGGGTAAATAAGACGGGAATGGCCGGGCCATGTGGTAACGGAAGCGTCCAGCTTGAAGAGAAGTGGCTGGACTGTATTCCGAAGCAGCGGTGCTGTTCCGCACACCCATTGGTAACGGATGGGAGCTCCCTCTTAATATTTGCTGCCGTCAGTTTCTTTTCAGCCATTCTAACAGGTGTGTGTGAGGGTATTGCATCGCAGCTTTAATTTGTATTTACCTAATGACTAATGAACATCTTTTTATGTGTTTGTCATCTGAATATTCTCTTTGGTGACTTTTTTTTTCTTGTGGCTCCTTTGCCCTCTTAAAAAATTGGGTTATCTTTTTATTGTTGAGTGTTAAGAGGTGAGTTTCCTTCTTTCCTGAACCAGCTAGGATTTCTATGATTATCGTGATGCTCAGTGCAGTGATGAGAGTACAGCTTTGTCTTGTTCCCAAATTGAAGGGCGAAGCATTCCATCTCTCCCCATTAATTACGATGTTAGCTGAAGGGTTATTTGAGTATTTCATTTATTAGGTTAGGAAAGTTTCCTTCTATCCCTGGTTTGCTGAGATGTTTTATAATTATAAATGAATGATGAATTTTGTCATGAATTTTCTGAATATATTGAGATGATCATATGGTTTTTCTTATTTACTGTCAATATGGTGAATTGCACTGGCTGATTTTCATATACTGAAGTAGCCATGAGCTGAATCTCACTTGATTGTGATATATTATCCTTTTTTTAAAAACGATTCTATTTATTTATTTTTAGAGAGGGAAGGGAGGGAGAAAGATAGAGAGAGAGAAACATCAATGTGTGGTTGCTGGGGGCCGTGGCCTGCAACCCAGGCATGTGCCCTGACTCGGAATCGAACCTGTGATGCTTTGGTTCGCAGCCCACGCTCAATCCACTGACCTATGCCAGCCAGGGCATATTATCCTTTTTATATGTTGCTGGGTTGGTGGTCATTAGGGATATTCACGTTACACCCACAATGAGATGCCTCCGCGTGCCCAGTGAAAGGGCTATAATGAAAAGGACCCATGACGTGACAACAGTGGTTGGTGAGGATGTGGAGAAATTCAAACCCTCATATACTGCTGGTGGGCGTGTAATCTCATGCAGCCACTTTGGAAAACAGGGTGGCAGTTCCTCAAAATTCTAAATATTGAGCTACCACAAGATCCAGAAATTCCACTCATAGGTCTACACCCAAGAGAAACGAAAACACATGTCCACACAGAAGTTTGTGTATGATGTATAGCAGTATTATTCATGATAGCCGAAAAGTTTAAACTATCCAAACGTTCATCAACTGACGTATGGATAAACAAAATGTGGTATGTCCATACAGAGTAATAGCACTCAGTAATACAAAGAAATAAAGAACTGGTACATGCTCATCAACATGGATGAACCTTAAAAAATGTCCTGAGTGAAAGAAGCCAGTCATTGAGTCATACTCCTTGTATGATTCCATTTATGTGAAGTGTCCAGAATAAGCAAATCCATAGAGAGAGACAGAGAGATTAGTAGTTGCCTAGCACATGGCTTTTCTTCTGCTATGTCTTCAGTGTGAGAGTCTATGTTAATCTATTAAGAAGTTGGGCTGGGTGTACAACTGGTTGCACCAGCTCTCTGCCACTCTGCCACTGGGATCCCCGCACCAGAGATGCAGCAGCGCCCCCACTGCCCACACCTGCCACGCCCTTGCTTGCCTAATCGCCTGTAGCCAGCCCACCGGGTTCGTGACCTGCTCTTCCTACCTCAGGACGTTCGGCACCCCGGCGCCACCAGCCGGCCAAGCTCCAGGCAGAGCTACGTGACCATGGCCACTGGCTCCTACAGCCTGGGCAGCGTGTGGTGCCCTAGCACCAGCCACAGTCATATGTCGCCTCCGGGGCACTGTGTACTCTGCACTCCTCAGCCGTGCACTTGTGGAGCAGTGTTGCCAGTGTGCGGCTGCTGCAGGACTCTTACAAACTTCTCGCTGGCTGATGCCGTCAATACCAAGTTCAGAACACCCACACCAACGAGAAGGTGGTGCTGCGGCAGCTGAAGGACTGCTTCGCCAACCACATCAACGAGTTGCACTTCCTGGAGAAGCGGAACAAGATCTTGATGGTTGACAAGAAGCTCGAGGGCCAGGGCAAGGTGCTCCTGGGGGACCTCTAGGAGGAGGAGATGCAGGAGCTGCGCCGGCAGGTGGACCAGCTCCCCAACTCAAGGTCTGCATTGAAGTGGAGCCTGATAACCTGGCTGAGGACCTAATGCAGCTCCGGGAGAAGCTGCAGGAGGACATGCTTCAGAGAGAGGAAGCCAAGGGCACCCCGCAGTCCTTCAGACAGGATACTGCCAGTGCTTCTTTGGCACGACTTGACCTTGAGCGTAAAGTGGAATCCTTGCGAGAAGAGATTGCCTTTGGAAGAAACTCCACGATGAGGAACTCCAGGAGCGGCAGGCCCAGGCTCAGGCGCAGCACGTCCGAGTTGATGTGGATGTTTCCAAGCCTGACCTCACCACAGCCCGGTGTGATGCACGTCCACAGTATGAAGGCGTGGCTACCAAGAACCTTCAGGAAGGCTGAGGAATGGCACAAGTCCAGGTTTGCTGACCTCTCCAAGGCTGTGAACCGGAACGATGATGCCTTGCACCAGGCAAAGCAGGAGTCAAATGAGTATGGGCAACAGGTGCAGTCCCTCACCAGCAACGTGGAAGAACTGAGTCTCCGGAATGCCAGATGCGTGGAATGGAAGAGCCTTTTGCTGTGGAAGCTGCTGACCAGCAAGACACTACTGGCCACTGCGAGATGTGGTTCAGAAAATGAAGAAATGGCTCCTCACCTTCAAGAATACCAAGACCTGCTGAATGTCAAGATGGCTCTTGACATTGAGATCGCCACCTACAGGAAGCTCCTGGAAGGCACAGAGAGCAGGACTTCTCTGCTGCTTCCCAACTTTCCTTCCCTAAACCTGAGGGAAACCAATCTGGAGTCACCCCCTCTGGCTTGACACCCACTCAAAAAGGACACCTTTGACTAAGACAGTTGAAACTAGAGATGGACAGGTCATCCATCAATGAAACTTCTCAGCATCATGAGGATCTCGAATGAAAACTGCACACCCTTGGTGCGGCAATATATACCAGCAAGAATAAAAACGAAATCCATGTCTTAAAGAAACAGCTTTCAGGTGCCTTTCTGCAGCTTTTCAGGAGTGCAGGATAGACTTGAAATAGGAGTAGTTCTAGTTCTTTTTTTATTTTTTAATCCTTACCCCAGGACATCATTTTTTTCATTGCTTTTAGGGAGAGAGGGAGGAAGGGAGGGAGGAAAAAAGAGAGAAACGTTGATTCAAGAGAGAAGCATGGTTTGGTCACCTCCCATCTGCACTTGGACCAGGGATTGCATGTACTAGGACTGGGAATCGAACCCTCAACTTTTCGGTTATGGGATGAAGCTCCAACTATCTGAGCCACACCAACCAAGGCATAAGCTCTAGTTCTCAAACCAAGACTCCTAAGAGATTTAGAAAAACAGATTACAAGGTAATCTAGTTTATGAAGAAGCCTGTGCTAGAATCCTTTTTAAAAAGTAGTTTTGAGCCCTGGCTGGCGTAGCTCAGTGGATTGAGCATGGGCTGGGAACCAAAGTGTCCCAGGTTCGATTCCCAGCCAGGGTACATGCCTGGGTTGCAGGCCATAACCCCCAGCAACCGCACATTGATGTTTCTCTCTCTCTCCCTCCCTTCCCTCTCTAAAAATAAATCAATAAAATCTTTTTTTTAAAAAGTAGTTTTGAATACCATAAAAACTGTTTTTTCTCCCCAACAAGTACCTGATCAATTTATTTCTGCTTCAGTAAATATCTGGAAAACTAAAAAAAAAAAAAAAAAAGCATAGCCCCAGAGGCTGTGATATATAATACCTGATTGTTTCCCTGCTTGGCTGCAGGTCTTCCCTGCTGCTCCCCAGAGAGCCCTCAGAGCTCCCTCCAGCTGCATTCCCCTTAGGTGTCCTGCACACTTGCCAGCATTGGCGTTGATGGCAGGGAAGAAGGGCACTCTCCGATTAACGTGGGCCGAGCATGGGCACTGGAACGTGGGACTCGAGGGTGTGGCTTCACTAGTGTTCTTGCCTCTTTCTAGAAGTGAGGCCGGGCTGAGCACGTACGTATTCCTGCCCTCTCCAGGGGTAAACAGCGCTCGTTTTCCTGTTTCCTTTCCCAGCTGCAACGGGTTTGCACCACGGCCTTCGGGCTATAATTTTTGGCCTGTCTCCTGCAGTTGAATTCTTTGATTTCCTAGCAGAAACAGGGAACATGAATCTGGGCAGCGTTTCATTGGTGGCTGTTGCTGTCCTTCCCCAACTCTGGTGGGTCCCCCACCGGTGCCTTCAGGCTGCAAATTGTGTTGACTTCCACTGCAAAGCAGGGCTTTTGTTCTCCCCCCACAGGTGACAGGGGGCGTAGGGACTCCCAGCAGTGCCTATTGTTTACTCATCCCAGCCAGCCCCACAGGGGAACTTCCTCAAAGTTCTTTCCAGTTCCTGGAGGGAAAACCTAAGACTTGGAGCCTTCCAATGTCTGCAGCTCCCACAGCTTCCCACGTTCAGCCCAGGCCGCAGGCAGCCTTTACCAGTGCATTAAAAATGTTTAGCCTTCTTACCCACCCTCGCTCCCCGGGTAGCAGGTGCTCAGGCCCAGCTTCCTCCCCGCAGCCGCCTGTCTCCAGCCTTTGGGGTGGTCACCTGCCCGTGACCTCAGCTTTCCAAGGGGTACAAGAAGAGTCACTAATTTTCAGTTTCTCCGGCTTTTTTCTTGCCGTAAGGTTAGGTTTTCAGCTCTCTGTTGTCACTAGCTGGGACTCGAAGTCCTTTGATGGACACAGGTCTTTAATTCTAGTGAAGCCACATTTTTTTTTGCCTTGGTTTGTGCTTTTCATGTTGTGTAGACTGACAAATTCTTTTTATGCTACAGAAATTGCATGTAAGGTTAGAATCATTTGACCCTTGCATTGAGGCTTGGAGTTTCTTTGTGAGAGAATTATTAACTACCAATTTGATTTCTTTGTGAAAATAGGACAGATGATTATTTCTAGTTCTTCTTCAGCCACTCCGTTAGGTTGCATTTTCTTAGGAATTTGTCCACCTCACCTGCTTCGCATTTATCAACATTTGCTCATAATGGCCTATACTATAAATAGCTGTTATTGTTAGAGCTCATATTTTGTATTTGTGCCTTCTGGGTTATTTTTTTCCTTTCATCAACCTCACCAAAAGCTTTTCTATTTTATTAGTCTCTTTTTAAAAAGTATTTTATGTATTTATTTTTAGAGAGAGGGGAGGGGAAGGAGAAAGAGAGGGAGAGAAACATCAATGTGTGGTTGTGTCTCACGCGCCCTCCAGTGGGGACCTAGCTGGCAACCCAGGCATGTGTCCTGACTGGGAATTGAACTAGTGACCCTTTGGTTTGCAGGCCCGTGCTCAATCCACTGAGTCACACCAGCCAGGGCTATTTTATTAGTCTTTTTAAAAAAAACAAATTTTGACCTTCTTTATATTTGCTATTGTTTTCTATTTCATTGATTTCTGCTTTTATCTTATTTCTTTTAAAAATAATTTTTATTGATTGATTTTAGAGAGGGAGAGGGAGAAAGAAACATTGATTTGTTGTTCTACTTATTGATGCATTCATTGGTTGATTCTTGCATATGCCCTCACTGAGGATCGAACCTCCAACCTTGGCATATCGGGATGATGCTCTAACCCATTGAGCTATTGGCCAGAGCTACTGTCTTTATTACTTTATTCCTCCCTTTTCCCTTTGGGTTTATGTCGCAGCTTTCCATGATCAAAATGAAGGGGATGTTAGGGACCAGACCTGAGCAGGTCCTAAAAGAAGATATGTGTAAGTTACAAAGTGGCCACGCCCTCAGCGTGCCTATTGCTGCCACCCTGTCACCTTCCCCCCAACCTGTACCTCGAGGTCTCGAAGAAAGGTAGCTCCCTGTGATCAGCTGCCCGAGGAGGGAAAAGTTTCACTGATGTGTGTGACCTGGCCGGAGTGGGCAGCCGTGGATCTTAGCCCAGTTTAGGGGAGGCCCTGAAGGCAGGTGTACGAAGGTCCCCCAATGGGCAGGACTTGGAATAGGACATTCCATGGTCTTTTTTTTTAATTGAAGGTAAGCTACACCGAGGTGAAGATATGACCAACTGCATAGGCAACAACGTATGAATTTCAGGTAGATGGTTAGGGACTTGGAAGGACAGGAACGGAGGACCGGTGCGAGGAAGTGCGTGGAAGGGCACCTGCACGGCCCCCTTGGGATAGGTGTGGAGCGTGAGCATTTTCTCACCCCTGATACCCAGGTGGACAGGATGACCCACTGGGCCTTTCGGTCAGTTTCTTTCTGCATCCACCCAACGATTGCCCCGCGGGCTCATGAACAAGCAGCAGCCGTGGTGTAGGGAGGCGGCTAAAACAGACCTATCTGGTTCGGAATGCGTTTTCCCATCTGCCGTGTTCCGTCCACCGCACGGTGCACAGCCTTACAGGATGCCTTACCCACCATCACGACGCTGCACAGAGCATACAGCCTCACCCGGGAATTCACTCTAAGGCAACATCAGAGCATGGACCTTACAGGATGTACTCGCCTCCCCATGCAGCCTACATGGGCACCATGGTGGAGCGGCGGGGGCGTGGGTGGGAGCCAGGGGGTGCTTGGTGCCTCCTAGTCTCTTTTGTCCAGTTACAACAGCAAATGGAAAAACCTCTTGCTGACGGTGGCCCTGAAGACTCGCTCCCTCGGAAATGAAGTCCAGTGTCTGGCATGCGTGGCGTCAGGGGTGCAAACCGAAGCCACCCCCGAGCTCGGTGCTGGTGGAGGTGACGTCCTCGCCGGCCGAGAGCAGGGGAGCAGTTGTGGGTGCTGTTTCTGGCACAAGCCTGGTTCTTGAGCCACCTCACATGCTTTCATTGGCTAACTTTCTGTTTAAAGCAGGGTTGATTTCTACGGTCTGCAACCAAGGACCCTGGTTTTTGTGGTGGAATAAGTGGGGGTGGGGAAGCAGATTAGAAGGTTCAGTGGTGTGCTCCCCAAAAATATACGTGTGAGTCCTAGTTCCCAGTACCTGGGGTCACACTGGATTGGGGTGAGCCTTAAATCCAATGACTGCTCCTTGTAGGAGCAGAGACACAGGCAGGTGGGGAAGAAGGCCGCGTGATTTGGAGTCAAAGGTTGGGGTGAGGCAACTGCAAGCCAAGGAACACCAAAGATGACTTACTGGGAAGAAGAAGCAAAGATTCTTCCCTAGTGCCTTCAGAGGAGGTGCGTCCCTGCCGGTTTGGGGTTTCTGGCCTCCAGGACCACGAGACAGTACGCTTACGTCGTTCCAAGCCCCCGGTGTGTGGTCTGTATCATAGCAGTGTTGGGAAGCTAATACTTCACTCAGGGTACCCTGAGTCTACGAAAAGATTCGGCTGTGGGAATTGGATGCATGGCTGGCTGTGTTATCTATTGTGATGATTTAGCACAGGTCTCAGTTTACTAGGCCTAGAGGCCAGACATTAGTGGGCTGCCCATCCGTTTTGGCCCTAAAGAACACATGATTAGCCCTGGCCAGGTAGCTCAGTCGGTTAGAGCATCGTCTCCATACGACAAGGTTGCAGGTTCGATCCCCAGTCAGGGCACATACAAGAATCAACCAAGGAACGCATAAATAAGTGGAGCAATAAACTGATGCTTCTCTTTCTCTCTCTCCTTTCCTCTCTCTCTAAAAATCAGTAAAAATTGTTTTTAAAGAATACGTGATTATTGGGCACTACCCACATTCCCTTCATTAGACTCTTCTGATCACCACGCTGCCCATGGGCCCTGCTGCCTACGGGTATCACACCCTCCTTCTGTCCTGGAAATGAAATTCTGCTCTTGCCTCTAGTACCCAAGGAAACTGGTGTCCACGCCCCCGAAATCAGCACCATCTCCTAGCATACCTGTGACCACCCACAACAACCTCTTAGAATCACATCCGTAACACCATCAATGAGAAGGTACACTGTAGTTTCCTGAACCGCGTAGGTGGGAAGAAAACCACTGGCAAAGTGTGATGATGTACAATAATTTATAATACATCCTCATTGCAGAGACATGAAAAGTGTGCATCTTAGGATGCACGAAACACAGTGCTTCTCCAAGCCTTGGTGGGGGGAGGCATGTGAGCTCTTTTAGGGACCAAAGTTAAAATGCGAGTGAACAGGTCACACGTGATAATCCACTCTAACACTCTTATCTCGCTAAGACCTGAGATTCTTCCTATTCTTTACCCCAGGGTACCTCTGGTAAGTTAACTTGATGTAATGTGGACTGCCATGGAGCCCGATTGCAGTCAGCCAGCTACGGAAACTGTTTAGAGCTGTTTGCAGCTGCTTGCATCAGCATACTGAGTCCAAAGTCTGTGGTACGCATCCCTGTATGGATAAGCTCAGCCTGATAGAAGACTATGATTACCCCTTCTGTTCTAGCACCCTCATATTATATTTTTTATACAGTTTAAGATTTTTTAAAAAGATTTTATTTATTTATTTTTAGAGAGGAAAGGGAGGGAGAAAGAGAGAGAGAGAGAAACACATCAATGTGTGGTTGCTGGGGGCCGTGGCCTGCAACCCAGGCATGTGCCCTGACTGGGAATCGAACCTGCGATGCTTTGGTTCGCAGCCCGCGCTCAATCCACTGAGCTACGCCAGCCAGGGCATTATATTATATTTGCCAGAGTTTATGCAAATTTTTAAAATCCTCACCTGAAGGCATGTTTATTGATTTGAGAGAGAGAGAGACTGATGTGAGAGAGAAACATCGATCCGTTGCTTCCCTCACGCACCCTGACTGGGAATGGAACCCACCACCTTCTGGTGTGCGGGACGATGCTCCAACCCGCTGAGCCACCTGGCCAGCGCTATGCAGATAATTTTTGGTGTAAGCCTTCTCCTGGGTCAGATTCTGTCTCTCTCTTTCTGTGGCACACTGGAGTCTGACTGCTTTTATAGGTTTGGGGAAAATGAGGCGTGTGGAGATGAGGGGGAGGAAAGGCTTTCTCTGCCAGTGAGCTCCAGTGAATTACTAAGAGTTCTCACGCAAGGTGGTAACTGCGTCATCAGACAGGGTAGCTGTGACTGAGTCTCCTGGCAAGTGAGCTCCGGTGCAGACTGAGACGCAGAGGTACTCCGATGCTTCTGCATTCGCTCACACATCGCCATTCCGATTCTCAAGGTCCTGTGTATTTTCACATCAGAGAACTGGGGAGGTTATGAGTGAAACAAACACTGTAACTTGGCAACTCATAGGATCAAATGTTTAAGTCTGACTCTTGATCTCCTCGGCTTTTCCACTGCCAGCAAGCAGAGCTTCCTTGACTGTAGGTAGCCTCAGAAAATCTCTGGTTTTCAGTCGGTGCTTTGATAGGAGGATTTAGGAATTAGAATTCATCTCTTTCTGTAAGCCAGTGGTTTTCACTGTAGTGACTTTTGTCTCCCCCAAGGGGACTTTTGGCAATACCTGGGGGCATTTTTTGGTCTCTCAACTGGGGAGGGGTGTACCCATTACTGGTGTCTGGCAAACAGAGACCAGGGATGTTGTTAAATATCCCGTAATGTATAGGATAACCTCCTGTGGCAAAGAAGTATCTAGCCCCAAATGTCAATAGTTGTGGGGCTGAGAAGCCCGTTTTAACCACTCTGCACAGGGAGAAGTGACCATTCCTTTCCACACCCTTTAGTGCCTCAAGTATGCCCATACTCCCTTCAGTAGTCCCGTATCTTTGGCAAAAAAGATACGGTGACATGATCAGATATAAGAAGCACCATTATTATTACTTTTAAAATATTTTATCTTATTTTTGATTTTAGAGACAGGAGGGAGGGAGAAAGACAGGGTGAGAAACGGCGGTGTGAGAGAGAAATATAGATCGGTTGCCTCAGGCACACACCCCAACTGGGGATGGAACCCGCAACCCAGGCCTGTGCCCTGACCGGGGATTGAACCAGCGACCTTTTGGTTTGCAGGAGGATACCCAACCAACTGAGCCACACCGGCCAGGGCAGAAGCACCATTATTTTATGAACCATGGGGGCAAAACCACGGTCAAACCATAGCACCACAGTGATCGTTAACACTCACCCAGGCGCCTGTGTCCTTCACTCTACTGTGCGGCCGCACGCAGCGCTGCCCAAGCCACTTCGCGGACACTTCGGTCTAGACGACAGGTGGCACTGTGACTGCTTCCCTTAGAGTCATGTCCCTAAACACTTGCAAAATTTCAACTGCCTTCCGTCCCAAGTGGGCCCAATAACTAACCTTTGAAGTCCTGTTGCCTGCAACACTCCAGATACAAACTTCTGTTTCTCAGCAGCAAAGTGTGTTCAGGTGGGCATGCGTACACAGGCATCGGGCTGTTGCCCAGCTCGCAGAGGAGCTGGAATGACTGGAGAGGGCTACCAGGAATGTCACCTACGTCGGGCTACAGAACTGGTCCGAAGAGGCCAGCACTGCTCACCAGCGCCAGACACGCGGTGCTGCGGCTCCGGCTTTGGACCGGCGCCCAGCACCGCCTCCACGGCTGCTTGTGCTTGAGCATCGCCTCACTGTTGCTGCTGCTGCTGCTGCTGCGTCCGAGCTCCCACTGCTCCGCCGCCTCTTCACGCACTGCCCGGCAGGGAAGCGTCTTGTTCGCGCCAGCTCAGCACGCGCTTGAGCTCCAGTCACGAGGGAGGCTGGACCGCCAGATACCTGGCCTGGCCAGCAGCTGCGGTAGGAGGCAAGTCCTGCTGCCCTCGGCCTCACTGTGTGGGGGATTCCCCGGTTATAGGGAAATGATAGCTTCCAATTGGCTCCAAAGAATGGCAAAGACCTGCTATACCCCTGCATAGCTCAACTCTCCCTTCTGCTCAAGACAGAACACCAGGTATTGCCTTGCATTCTCCTCTTCACTTAGACCATCAGCAGATAGTCGGCTTTGTCTCCAAAATGTAGTCTTGAATCCATTCTCTTTTCATCCCTTGTGTTAATAAGTTAGTACTGTTACCCATTTCACTGGGTTCCTGTCATAGCCTCTTGTCTTCCCAAGTCTACGCTTCCGCCCTTCAAATCCATATATATTCTCTGAAGCAGCAAGAGAGTGTTTCTTTGTAAATCCCCCGATAAAACCTAGCTGTAGCCCTCACCCATGTGGCTCAGTTGGTTGGGCATATATAGTCCCACAAAGCCAAAGGTCGCCGGTTCAATTCCAAGTCAGGGCACATGCGTGGGTTGTGGGTTCAGTCCCTGGTTGGGGGTGTGTATGAGAAGCAACTGATCGATGTTTCTCACATCGCTGTTTTCTTCTTTTTCACCTTCTCTTCCCCTCTCTCTAAAAATAAATAAATAAAATCTTTTAAAAATGTATTCATTTAAAAAGGGTTATGTGCTTTAAAGCCTTCAATGGCTTTCTTTTTTTTTTAAACTTAGAATAAAGCTAAAGTCCCTATTTGGTCTCTAAGGAGAGTGATCTTACATCCTATTTTACGCAGGGTGTGATTTTTGAGAGAGCCTCCTGTATTCTCAGAAACACGTGGTCTGGCCAGTAAATTCCTGTCACTTTCCCTGTAAGGCCCTATGCCCCTGCCCCTCCCCTCTGCGCACTAAATGCCATTCACACTTGTCTTCTCTTGGCTCTTCTCTGTACTTCGGGGCCTTTGCAGGTTCTGTTCCATCTGCCTGGTACACTTTTCCTCCCATTTCCCAGCAGAGGTTTCTGCTTGTTACCCTTCAACTCCCAGCTTAGCAGGGACCTCTGAGCCTCCTTTCCTGAGCTCTCCATCCAACCAGCTCCTTCCTGCGCTCTGAGGTTCCGTTGCTCTGTCTGCTTGTTCCATCTCCGTCTCACTCATCAGAGTGGAAGCTCCCTGAGAGTCTGGATGGTACATTTCAGTCATCGCTGTGCCCCAGGGCCTGACAGGGAACCTGGCATCTGATGGTGCCCTCAATAAAGAATTTGTTAAACAAGTAGAGGAACTTCACACCCTGACCCCTGACAAGGATGAGCCATCACGCTGACCTGTCCTCTTTTGCCTGCCTCACAGTGAACTTGGCAGTAATTGGTGTTGTGTTAGCCTGGTCGTCAGTTTCTCCTTCTGGATCACAAGCCTGGAGAACGGGCACATCTCTCTGGCTGTGCTTAGAACAGGGCAGTTCAACAGGCAGGGGTCTGTCGGGCCTTCTTCTGCAGGGTCACCTGCCTGGGGGCTGGGGAGCAGGAGGCACCGGTGGTCCCGGCAGCCTGGCTCCGCAGTGGCAGGGTGCAGGGGGCCCTCGGGGAGGGCAGGGACTTCACGGTGGGTGCTGCACACAGTGGGATGATAGGCCTCACCTTTCTCTTCAGCACAGTTTCCCTTGACTTTCCCTGCTTCACTGTCAGTCTGCCTCTTAGAGGCTTCTTGAAACCCCAGGGAAATCTGGGCACATCCAGAGCCCAGGCCCGCAGCAAGGCAAATGGCAGAGCTGGGAGCAAGGCCCCCGGATCCTGGGGAGGAGCTGGAGAAGGGGCAGGGAGGAACTTCCAGCTACCGGCCTAACTTGATTCTGTGTTGTCTTTAGATATAAACCCTACCTCCATGAAAATGTCTACGACAAAGGATCCAGGAACAACTACGCCGACCAGTGGCCCTCTGCGGAATGCAACCACAGCCCCGCCAAGCACAAAACACTCCACAGAACCCAGTGGCTCAGGCGTCTCCAGTACCACTGTGGGCGACCAGAAGGGTGTTCAAGGTTCAGGCCAGGCTGTTCAACCAACCCAGAAGACTGTCCCAGTTCCCTCGACAAAGCCAGCAACCATAACCAGCCAGGAGAGAAATAATGATACAGCTCCAACAGGAATCCCAGGTAGCCACAAATGTGTTGCTACAGAAATCACAGCCACCACGGGAAGAAGTCAGACAACTCCTCCAACTCTGCATGCGGTTAACAGCACGGGCACCCCTCCTGCCACTCCTTCCTCGCCCGTGCCAACAGGCTCTCCACAAGTGTCTTTGAGCCCCACTGCTCTGAATGCCCCAGGGAGCTCACCCAAAGGACCCCCACCGTCAAGGAGTCCAGACATGATGACGAGCCACACCACACCTCAGGGGACGACTAATACACCCAGTGAGTGATGCCTTTGATTTTCAAACAAGAGGGACCTTTAAAATGCTTAGAAACTATATAGTGGTTCAGCTGGAAGATGGAGATTCCGGCCGAGGGTTAAAGGCTGTTGAATACACTCCACCTGTATTCCGCCCACTTCCTGTTTCCATGTGGAGCAGAAGCCCACAGGGCTGTGCGTCCTGAGGGGGGGCCAGTGGCACGCCCCGCCCGGGCGGGCACGTGAACCAGCCCGTGGTCTCTTCGTGGGCGGGACACTGGGAGGTCTCAGCGGCGGGGTGTTACTAGAAATTCTCCCATGAGATTGACGGCTATCTGCCATAAAAACACACTTGGGTTTTACCCATACATGATGCAGTACACATACATATAAGACACATGTAATGTGCACATGGCTGGTACAGATGTTCACTGACAGGGCTTACCCTTCCTCTAGGGGGCGCACCCTGATCTTTTCTGTTACATTCCACTCCCCCCGCCCCCCGCCCTCTTTAAAGGGCTGATCTGGTCTAACCCAGGAAATTACTTTCAGAACTCACTGATGGGTCACGAGCCATGTCGGGTCTATTGAATCAGGATTTCCTCAAGCAAACCTGAGACCCTGTGTTTTCTTGACCTCCCCAGGCAGTCTGGGTGCATACTGAGGTTCACAGACTCCGCCGCTCCAGAGTAGGGCGGTCGGGTCCTGCTGCAAGAGCAAGAGCTCTAAGCTGGAGAGACCAGGGTTCCAATCCCATCTCTGCCACTTGTGAGCATGTGACATTAGGCAGATGGTCATGCCACCGTGAACTTCAGTTTCCTTGTTTATAAAGCAGGGAGAATTATGATACCTTCCTCCTGGCATTGTCATGAGGATTAAATTAAGAAAGTACCTTTGGGCCCTGGCAGGTGTGGCTCAGTGGATTGAGTTGCCAGTTTGATTCCCAGTCAGGGCACATGCCTGGGCTGTGGGCCAGGTCCCCAGCAGGGGGCGCGTGAGAAGCAACCACACATTGATGTTTCTCACCCTCTCTCTTTCCCTCCTTTCCCCTCTGTCTAAAAATAAGTGAGTAAAATCTTTTTAAAAAAAGTACCCTTCGAGCACTTCCGACAGTCCCTCCAGGAAGTCGGCACCTCACTTGATGCTAGCTATCGCTGCTGATGGCACGGTCACTGCTGCTGTTTCTTTAATTCTGTTCCCACACAGGCTCATCCAGTCTGGCCCATCCTGCAATTTGTTACAGGAATTGGCCTCTTCGGCCTTGTCTTCCTCATGGGCCGCTTATTCCAGTTTGCAGTGTAGGTCGGGGATAAGACCAAACAACTGAGGAAACTAAGTGCAGGAAGACTGGCCTTTTTCTCCTAGAGGTACCACTCCTCCTTTCTCACTGCCTGTTTTCCCAGCCATAGCCCCATCGGTTACCTCAGCCGAAAATCAACAGACCTACTACACCAAGACGCCAGCTGTGACTGCATCCACTCACGCCGTCGCTGGGACCATTCCCTCTGTCCCTGGGGCCTCTCCCTCCATCGCTGGGGTCTCTCCCTGCATCGCTGGGACCTCTCCCTCCATCACTGGGACTCTGCCGCCCACAGTCTCTCCATCAGGACCTGTGACCCCGCCTTCTGTCAGACCCACGAGCTCCAGCACTCACTTGGCTCCAACTGCCCCCCAAGACTCCAACATCCCTTTTTCTACCTCAGCTCTTAAGGATAAGATGGTAATTCTAGTGGGGGACGGGACAGCGAGTGAGCGCAGGCTCTGATGGAAGGGGCTCTGGGAAGAGTGTTTCTGTTCTTCTCTTCAGCCTGGGGCCCCTGGCTAGGGTGGGAAGGACCAGTCATCCAACCATTTCTAACCCTAACCCCTGGCCCCCCCCCCACCCCAGATTCTGGCTTAGACAGCCCGATAGCCCAGTAACACACCTGGCTCTGAAACCCTGGCCCAGCCCAGCCCCTGGTCACCAGGAACTCCTTTTATATCTCATTCGCCCAGGGGGAGGGAGGGAGGAGTCAAAGATGAGGTCCCGTCAGCCTGAGCCTGAACCCTAATCCCAGTGGCTTCTTGCAGATTAAGTGTGAGCCTCCCAAAAGGCTGAACGAGACGATGCTCATCCTGAACGTCACGAAAAACGACCTGTGTGTGAGTACCTCGCTAACCTAAGTCCCACCCTGATTTCCACCTCCAAAAGGGTGGAAGGGAATGAAGGGTTCCTTTGCAGAAGGGGCTGAGGGATGCGCTGGCTTCCCTGGTCTTGTTTCGTCCCAGTAGGAGGTAGCGCCTGCCCACCTTGTAGAGGGACAAAGCCAGAGTGGGACTTCTCTAACTGAAGCCGCACCCGCACGGCTGCTGTAGGGCCCGAAGCACCAGGTCTCCTGGGCTTTCTAGGGAACTTGGTCACTTGCTCTGAGAGTGTAGAGACCTCACCCTTAGTTCTTGTTGGCCTCTAGCTCAGGGTGACTTTGAGTCTATCTCTTTGGGCTTTAGAGGCCTCAATTAAAAAAAGAGTCTTGCCCCAACCCATGTGGCTCAGTTGGTTGGAGTGTTGTCCTATAGATCCAAGGGTTTGTGGGTTCGATTCCTGGTCAGGGCACAAGCCTGGGTTGCAGTTTTGGTCCTCAGTTGGGGTGTATGCGAGAGGTAACTGATCAATCTTTCTTTCCCTTTGTCTCCCCCTTCCCCCCTCTCTAAAATCAATAAGCATGTCCTCAGGCAAGGATAACTTTTTTTTTAATTAAATGAGAGGCTTGGTCTGCTTAAATCTCTCTGTTCTCATTGTCTGGTTTTGTTTTCTGGCCCATGGCTTCAGTGGAAGAATAGCACGGAGGGAGCCCTCCCCTAACCTGAGAAGGCCGAGCTCCTGAGCATCAGAGAGCCATTGCCAACAGTTGTTCTTCTACTTGGGGTGGTGTGTGTGTGTGTGTGTGTGTGTGTGTGTGTGTTGGGGTGCAGGTCTCAGTGTGCATGTGAGTACATTTTTTTGCATAAAAACAAGAGTGTAGCAGTGTGTGCCTTCACACTGCCAGTCTCTGAGACTTAGGGTTTTCCTCAGTGAATGGCTAAGCTCTGTGAGTGCAGGTGATGGACGGCTCACTGCTGCCCTCTCGTGGTCAGTTCCTATTTTCACTAACACCGGTAAGAACTAAACAGAACATTGGTTTCTAAGGATGGAGAACTTGGCTTTACGGCACTTTAATGGCCTGTATTTTTTGCAGTGGTTTCCTTGTGGGTGTCCATGTTGCTGGTATTTCCCAAGTGAATTTTACAAAAGCATACCTATAGACCAGAGTTTTCAAAGGGAGCAAGCAGTGTCCCTCTGAGGTTGAGCTCATTGGACCAGGCAGGGTCTGCCACTGACACCTTCCCCCGGGCCCTCTTTTTGGCTAAAACTTGGCAGGTTGTGTCTTTGGGTGTGAGAAGCATTTTTTCTGTCTCCTATGAAAGGAAGGCGGAAAGCCCTGGATCCCTACCTGGGGCCAGGCTGGGGAATTAGTAAGCCTAAGGAAATTCTAGGCAGAACCCCAATAGATGGCGGGGGCAGGTGGGGAGGGTTCTGAAATAAGCCAGACCCCAAGGGTCCTTTTCTTCATCTCGGTCCCTTATTCCAAACTCGGGCCAGGGGAATGTCAGCCCTCTGGATACCGCTGGGTAGCAGGGCGGGGTTGGGTAAAAGCTGCCCACACTCAGCTTCTTCCCCCTCCCCCCAAAGCCATGTCAGCCCAGCTCTTTTTGCTTAGAAATATAGAAAGCTCCCTCCCAAGACATCTCTTGGTGCATCTCCAAGATGCCCCCACAACCCCCCAGTCAGTGGTGGCCCGGCCTTCCTTCCTGTTGTCCCACTTTTGGTGTCAGAGGGCCTGAGCCTAGGGGACAGCACACGTGTGCACTGCAGGACAGGTCACCTTGATCAGAGAGCCGCGCGTCCTCTCCTGAGGCCTCTGGGCTGGGCCTCAAGGCTGGAGAGAGGTCCCCAGAGAACTGGTCTTCCCCGCGGGCACTGCCTCCTGTAGCCCCTTCTAGGGAGAGGGGTAATAAAGGGCATTAGATCGTGACCCTTTAAAAGCTTTGTGGGAGAAAAGGGTGCTACAGTGAAAGGTATTGTCGGCCATAGAAAGGATACACAGGGAGAGGGGGCTGGGGCAGAGGTTGGCATGGGGCCTGGGGGGCAGGGGCAGGCCCTGGAGAACAGCACAGGAGTCATGACTCCTGGCAGGCTTGGGAGTGGCCCCAGTGCAAGCTGGAGAGGGGAAGAGGTTCGTGCTGGGAACATCGTCCTCCGGGCCCCGAAGGGCAGCCCCACCAGCCTAGGCCACGGGGGAGTCACCTGCGATCTCCCACAACAGGCAGGGAGCCCTTCGGATGACAAGTTGGCCGCACTGCTGTGCCGAGCAGCAAAAGCCAACTTCGATGCAAGTCGCGATCAGTGCCATATATGGTTGGTCCCGTCTTCAGACGTCCAGGCAGTGGCAATCAAGGAGATCACCGTCCAGAGTGAGTTGGGGACAAAGAGGGGCTGAGCCCTTCGTGGGGAGGGAACGGGGAAGGGGTGACAGTTCGGGAGCCGTGGAGATGGGTCACTGCTGGCACTCCCTCAGTTTCCTACCAATTGAATTGCCAAGCCATTTCCCCTCCCAAGGCCCGCCCAGACACACCGCTCAGAGGGCAGAGACACAGCATGTCCCCCTGTTGGGGCCCAGTCTCTGTCCCGTCCCAGATCACTCTGAGCTGGAGCGCTGAAGCATCATCTCCCCCTCCCCCACAGCAAAGCTCCTTCCCAAGGACATGTACGAACTGCTGAAGGACAAATGGGACGACCTCAAGGAGGTAAGGTGGCCCCCCCCACCGTGTGCTGGAACAGATGGGTCAGGAGCCTGTCCCTCGGGAGTCCCCAGTCACTTTGCTCCACAGTGTCTCTCTCGTGGTAGACGAACCTCTAATCTGCAAGCATCTAGAAGACCGGAGGACATGGGCGGGGACAGCAGGGCAGTGTCCTGAGCCCCACCGATCCCCAGGCGGAATGATACACGGGAGTTGAGAGACAGGGTGACCGGAACCTGCTTGCCTCTCTCTTTGCTGGCCAGGTGGGCGTCAGTAACATGCAGCTGGGGGACCAGGGGCCGCCGGAGGAGACTGAGGACCGGTTCAGCATGCCCCTCATCATCACCATCGTCTGCATGGCGTCCTTCCTGCTCCTCGTGGCGGCCCTCTATGGCTGCTGCCACCAGCGCCTGTCTCACAGGAAGGACCAGGTGAGGGTTTCGCTCTTCTGGCCAGGGAGGCAGACCAACCCACCGGGTGACTGTCACCCAAACTAGAGCAAAGTGAACGGGCCATGGACCCATGGACCCAGGCAGACACGAGCGGTCGTCACAGAAACAGACACCGGCCTGGCGGGAGGGGAGCGCGTGGGCTTCGGGAGCCAGAAAGACTTGGTTTGGGCCCTAGCTCTGCCTCTCTTGTCACCTGTGTGACCTTGAGCAAGTCATGCAATCCCTGAGCATCAGGTTCCTCATCTGCATTGTGGGGAGAAGACCCACCTTGCCGAGCTGCTCCGAGGAGCCGCTGACGTCAGTGGGCGCAAGCGCCCCTGTCTAGCCAGGAGGAGTTCCTTCACCCACCTGACTACAGTTCTCCTCGTTACGCTTCCCCCCAGACTCAACCCCAGTTCTCGACCCTGGCTGTGCACTGTGGGGGCTCTAAAAACATTCCCATGCCCGGCAGCTCCGCACTGTAACCGAGTGCAGTCTCCAGGTCAGTGTGTTGGTCAAAAGCTTCCCAGGTGACTCGACTGTGCTCCCAGCTTGTATCATAAAGACAGAGAGAAAGCACGGTCCCCAGACAGCCCCTGTGTGCAGCAGCGGTGTCTGTGTGCTCCGCTGTACCCGGCGTGCTCGGGCTTGGAGAGGTCCTGGGCCGCCGTCCGGATAACGTGTTCTTGCCGCCCCTTCCAGTTCGGTACAGCGGGGTGAGGCCGGGGCCTGGAGAGGAAGGTTCATGGAGAGGGAATGGAGGGAAGAGCGTGAAGCACTCTTGAGAACAAAGTCCATTTGCTGTGACTCCATGGCTTTGCCAGCAGCGTGACGGTGAGGGGAGCTGGGAACTTTAGGAAGCCCTCATCTCCAGCCTGCCCCAAAGCAGGCCAGTAGGCAGGAGCACTGACTGCTCGTATGAGCCAAACTGGGGTGCCTGTGCTACCTGGAGACTAATAGTCCCCGCAAATGACCTTTTTTCCTTGGCTCCTCCTCCCCACTCCAGCAACGACTCACAGAGGAGCTGCAGACGGTGGAGAACGGGTACCATGACAACCCAACGCTGGAAGTGATGGAGACCTCCTCAGAGATGCAGGAGAAAAAGGTGGTCAACCTTAACGGGGAGCTGGGGGACAGCTGGATCGTCCCCCTGGACAACCTGATGAAGGATGACCTAGATGAGGAGGAAGACACCCACCTCTAATCAGGTCTGCTGGCGGCCGCCGACAGTGCCACGAGATCTGGACCGAACCACCTCAAGTGCCGACTGGACCAGGGAGGAAAGTCCTCCCCATCTGAGGAAAAGACTGGGGTGGGGGCTGAGCAGACTCAGAGGGACCTGCCTCCCAATCCCCACAGGGCCTTAATTTTTCCCTTTTCAAGCTGAACAAATCACACTCTGTCTAGATTCCTCTTGTAGCATAACCCACTAGTGCCTGAGCTCAGAGCTGCTGAAGATGAGAGGAAGAGAAATGAAAGAAAGAGCCATCTAAGGGACTTTAGAGATCATCTGGTAGAATCCCTCCCTTCCACAGATGAGATGACTGGGGCCGGAGGAGAGTGAGGTCAAGATCACACAACTACATGGCGACAGAGTCAGAGTGAACACAAAGGTTCCTTCTTCCGTCCAGTGCTCATTCCCACCTCGCCACCCCGCTCTGGTCACTTGCGCTCTCCCTGCGGAGCTGCCGTGGGCAGCGGGGAAGCTGCCAGTCTGCGGATGGGATAGAAGGGGGAGCCGGGCCAGGTCCTGTCTCGGTGGGATCCGATTACTTGAAAGTGTAGGGCCCAGGTTCAGTCTCCTACCCCAGCCTCCACTGGCAGGGCTCCCGCCCCCTTTGCTCTTCGCCCTCCCTTCGCTCAATTTTTACTCCCATTCTGTCTCAGGGCCCTGGAGCTAACACAAGTCATTCCTGACCTTGAACCCCTTGTTCTGACTTCTGGTTTCTTGGCATTTGCTTAGTGAGATTGGGACTTCGTCCACACAAGACCCCAGGGGCACGAGGTCTGCTTAGGGTTCTGTCCACAGGTGAGCAGCAGGGGAAGCCCTTCCTCCTGGGATGTGTCCTGGCCCGTCGCCCGAGGCGCTCCTATTAGGGCCCCCCCAAGTGTTCCCTTGGCCTCCCAAGGGCACCACCGGGGACTGAAACCCACAGCAGCTACTGAAGGCAAACGGCTCCTATTTGGTCTGTGCCCTGCTTGTCCAATGGGGGTGGGACCCGAGCTAGGGAGCCCCGCCCCCTGAGGGCTGGCGTGAACCAGCAGCTTCAGGACGCTGTCCTGGGACCCCCGACGGGGGTGTGCCAAGAGACAATCGGTAGAAACAGCCAGGAAGGACGGGCTTTACTGTCTCATGGGAAATTCGGGGACTTTTCAAGTTGCTGAGAGTTTTGTTATTTTGATGTAGTTGTTTGTTTGCTTGTTTGTTTGTGTTTTAAATCCAGCCCTCTACTGCCAAAGGCCAAAGCTCAAATGACAGGGAGACTTTCAGTTAGGTCATCTCACCGACTGCAAGTCTCCAGTAGCCACAGGGCGAGAAAGGCCTGGAATGTTCAGTGTGCGTTTTAAGGTGCACGCGGGGCCGCTCGGGGGACTGGCCGTCTGTCTGTCCTCAGCAACCTTACTCTTCTGCCATGGAACCGTGTCCTCTTCTCTGTAGTCCTGCAGTTTCTGGCGGCATCTCAGGGAAAGAAAATAGCGCCTGTTTCTCAGTGGAGCACGTGGAGGGGGCTCAGCAGCTAGTGGCCATGTGTGTGGCGGGCACCTGAGGACTGGACATGGTGAGGTTTAATTTGGTTTTCTGAGAAGGCAGAATCCTGTGTGGAATTTTGGACTTTGCCCAAGGTCTCTTGTTCCTGGGCATACATTTCCTGGAACCAAACGAGGAAGATGGGCAGAACTGCTTAGGAGAATGAAAATGGCCATTTCTGGGCAAAAAGCCAGAAGTCCAAAACCTAGAGGCAGGCCCAGGCTGCGACAGCTCTGATGAAATAGGCTCTCTGCTTTGGGATATGTTCTTAAAAAAAAAGAAAGTGGGGGTGGGGAGGAGCTCAGGGGAAAGATGGATATCCTTCCCCAGCTGCCTGATTCTTCATTGCTTTTAGCCCTTTGGCCTTGGAGTTCAAGTTGGCCCCAGTGAATTTCCCAACAGCTAGAGAGATGCTAGGCTAACAAGGATCCCAAAGCATTTGCCCTGTGTCTCCAGTATGTAGAGGCTGGCAGGGTGGAGAAGGGCAGTAGTTTTCGGGGAAAGAGAGGGAATCTTGTCACGCTGGGAAAAGGTCTGATTTCTTCCTTCTTGGCCAGTATTTGGTTCATTCCACCCAGCGGGTTTCAGGTTTCCATCACGACCCCTTGGGGAGAGGCCAGAAGCATTCTACTGCTTTGCTGATTCTGGGTCCTGCTTCACCAGCCAGGCCCTTGGACAGAGACAGCAAATACGTCTCTGAAAATTGACCCCGGCCACGCCCCGCAGGCCTGTTGGGGAGAGAGATGGCGCCCGGCAGGGATTAGCGAGTGACAGTTACCCTGGGTGGAGAGCTGGTTCGGAGGTTCCTTCGTTTGGCGCATCCAAACTGTGTTGCTCCAGCCTTTCAGGGCAACTGCAGAACTGTCGACTGTCGAAGACAGCCGTGCATCCGTAAGGGCCACGTTCTTCCCGTCTCTGCACTGGGCTCTGACTGCTGGCTGGCAGTGCAGACTCGGGGGCTGAGGAGGGAGGGGAGGAACAACCAGAATTCCTCACAACTTAAGACAAGTTGTACTGCAGGGAGATTGTGAACTCTTGACTTCAGTGACACACTGGTTTCCATAAGCTGCAGAAAAGGCCAGCATGACTGGGACTATCGGACAGGCCCAAGGGGAGGTGCGCTGTCCTGCGTGTGGGAGCGAAGCCGCAGTGCTTAGGGGGGTCCTGGCATCGTCAGGCAGAACACGGGTGCAGTCTAGACGCAGGCTCCCTATCCCCCTCGTGACAAGGAGAGCTGGCAGAAACTTTCTCGAGACCGCTCCTGAGCTTTACCCTTTTTTTTTTGACAATATGCTGGAGAAACTTTGAACGACAAGTTTAAGCTGACCCATATATACCTATTTTTATGGTTATGTAAATAAAATGGCCACATGTTGTTCGTCCACCCAGCACGGCTTTAAATGAATATATTTTGGAAAAATATTTGTTAGACCTAGAGCTGGCTTTTTTCTTTTCTCTGAACAGGAATGTAAATGTCTATTTTCCTAGAAACGACAAGTTTTTGTTTGATTTTTCTTTAATGAAAAAAAATGAAATACAAGACAGGCTGATGACAAAGTATTTGTCGAGCTCATCGGGCAGTGTTCTTTCAAATGCGACCCTCACGCCCTCCCCGGCAGAGTCCTGGCCTGTCCCAGTCGGGGTGGCAGGCGGTGAGCACGGGTAGGAAAGCGACGCCCCGGTCACTGGGAGGGAGTCTCAGAGACCTAGAGACCTCCTCCAGTTTTTTGTTGTGTTGTGGTTTTTAACAGAAGCCCAGAAAGATACAGGGACTCAGTTCAAATCACAAGGTTAGTGACGGGAACGGGACGAAAACCTGGGCTGGCAGACTAGTGCTGTGTGCCTCTGCTCTTTGTATTGTTATTTTTATTTTGAGATGGAGTACATTAAGACCTGCTAGTTGGCCACAGGCATCATTAGCACGATAGAACAAAGGACAGAATTCCCTGCTCAGACCTCATCCCGCTGGGGCACGAGCGTGGGGAGGGCAGGAAGACAAAGATGGGCCTTCTGCACTTCTCTGAGTTAGTTAGGCCTGAGGCTGAATGAACAGTTCTTTTCCGTCAAGGAGACAGTTTTGAATGAGCTGTTACCTATGAATCTGCTCCTAGCGGACTAAGGATCAAAGGGAACAAGGTAGGGGAAGGCAGGCTCACGGAGGTCTGGTGGAAACCCAGCCCTGAGTGACAGCAGGGGATCACGCGTGTAGGTCTTTGTTTTTAGTGAATGTTAAAAAGTCTGCCCAGGAGGCTGGGCGAGCACTGTCTTGGTGGACAGGGGTCTGACGTACACTGGAATTTACTGAGAAACTTCTTTGTAAAGGCTATACTTAATTATCGCCATTTTCTTACAAAAATATATATTTTTGAAAATTGTATTCTGTCAATTAAAGTGCTTTTGTGTAAGCTGGTTCAAGCCCCAGTATTGTGCTCTGATTGGCTTGCGTTCTTCACTCGCGGAGGCTCGCCCCCAGGACGCTGAAATAAAGGTGACGGGAGGGGCCCCGAGCGGCTGACAGTTCTGAGATCACCGCAGGCGGTTCTCGATCTCCTCCTCACTGAAGGGACCTTTCCCCTCACAGCGCTGTTTGACCATTGCTTTACCTCTTCCTTCTTTCTGCTGCCTCCGATAGAACTGAGTCACCCAACACGAAAGAACTCCAGGGGCTGCTGAATGCCAGTTGGGTATGAAGACACTGGCGTGGAGACAGATACAAATAGTAAACATCTGGAGGTCCTGTCCTCACCCTCTTCCTGCCCACGGTAGGCTCTGCTTACCTGTCACAGAAGCCTCTGCCTGTCCCTGATCTCCATACAGTGAAGACCAAGGGGGCTCGGGAAAGGAGTCCCTCAGAAAGACGGCTCGGCTCTCTTCACCTGGGGTGGTGTGACCTACCTGTGTGTCCCCACTGGGAGGGAGGAACTCGGGCCCGATTCCGGAGGGAAACCGACAGGCAGACCCGGTGCACGTCCACAGCGGCCGTGCAGCAGCTTTCCATGTGTCTGGCCTCTCGTTCACAGAACATTTCCACTCACGTTATTCAGGAACTCCCGCCCCTCTACCAATAGGGAAATTAGGTAGAGCGAGTACAGATTCCCTTTAAGATTACACAGGTATTTAAAGGGTCGTGTGAGGCCTTGGATCTACGTCTATCCTGTTCGCCTTCCGTTCTTTCTTCAACATCGCATTAATGCTTGAGTTCCAACAACACAGTGGGTTTCTAGACTGCAAGCACTGACGGTTACAATATGATTTTCTTTCTATGCGGGAGCTCTGAAAGGCAGGTCACATCCTCAGGGTGGAACAGACTTGGACCAGAGTTGGACCAGGGGTATTCTGAGGTTAACTTGCAGCGTGTGCCAAGGATACAGAAAGGGATACAAGTACCAGGAACTCAGGCAGGCCCCTGGACCGCGCTCCAGGCACACTGTTCTAAGAAGAGAATGACTCATAGTTTACTGTTGGCTACAAATTAGACCTAAGTCTCCATTCTCTTCCTGAATAGGTCATTCACCCTCCTCCCCGTCCTGCCAACCAAGAGCCACTCGCAGTTGTCATTTTTAATTTGCTGTGCCTCTTTGTCACTCCCAGTCTCCCCCTGTCCTTGCTTCTGGACCCCAAGAGAAAGAGGAAAGATTAGGACTGGCTATTACAATTAACACTAGTGACGAATCCTGACATAGCTAGTATTTTTCAAGGACCCTGGCATCTTATAGATTAAAAAGTGAGCAGGATCCTGGCAAACAGGATCTGCTGCCAACATTCAATTCAGAGGTGTGAAAGTGAGGCAAGAAGTTAAGACTGTGCCTGATGCTATAGTCACTGGTGGATCTGGAAATGTCGGACTGCTGACTCGTGCGCTGGGCTGCCCATTCCTACGGCCCAAGTTCAGAGGGCCGCTGTACATCACATGCCACATGGGCATCGCCAAGGGTCCTAATCTCCCCTCCTCGGTTTGCCAGTCCTCAGAATTCAGTAGCACAGCAGTGGACAGGCCGCCTCTAACCACAGCTTTTCTCTTCCTTCCCTGGAAGAAGAAAGTTTCTAGAAGATGTAGCTGGTGGCCTTTGCCTTTCCCAGGCAGGGGAAAGCGCGGAGGGAGGAAAGTCCCCTGTGGACATTGGAGAGGCTCCATAGTGAGAATGCTAGGAGAGTGCCAAGCATCCTCCTCCCGTCCACCTTCCCTGTGCCTCCAAGACACGTAAAAAGCACCAGGAAATGTGGTGTGACGTGTGCTGCCAAAGGACAAGAAATGGAACCAACTGGTGTTGAAGCACGTGCCAGGGCTAAGTCCTTTCACACTCATGCCTTCCAACTGGGAAGGGTTCATGGCAAGAAACACTGCCTTCCTTAACAGAAAACCTTCGGGAAATTTCTGAATTCTGCGGCTGTGAATACAGGCACACATTGGCCATTTCCCCATGAGGTGCTGGGTCACCTCCTCAGGGACCCAGAAGCCCCTGCGGTAGCTCTTTCAGTCCCCGTCAGTCTCCACAGTCGGTGTGGGAACAGCTGGGACCGCAGCTGAGGCCGACACAAAGCTCACTTGGCCCATTGCTGTCTACCCTCCAGACGGATGACAAACATATAAGGGAGAGGAGACTGTATCCGATATTTCAATCCTTTTGAGTTCGTGTTTTGGAGGATTAACCAAGGAAAGGCCAGTTCCTTACCTTGTCACTTCACATTTCCGTTTTGAAAACAATTGTTATTTACGAAGTATGCTCAACCCACACTCAAGAAATGAGGCCAGAGAGCAGGATGGATTATTGGATTTGTAAACTAAGAAAATGTAATTCTTATTTTAAACATAGTGAGTTGACAAGTAACTCGCTGCCGAGTATAGGACGGCCAAGCCAAGACAATGTGAACCAGATGAGAGAGGGGCCGAGAGCAGAGCCTGGTGCTGAGAAGCTAGCTAGGGCTCACACAGCCCTAACGTGACATTTCCTTGACGTGCTTCTGAGTTTTCTTCGAGGTTCAGCCTGGACAGGAAAACAGAATTCTTCTAAACTTTGCAATACCTCCAGCTCTAGGTTCTCTTTCTTGTCTATCTTTTCTACCATTAATTTTCTGTTTCAGTTCAGTTTTTTTTCTTCCAGTTCCTAACTGGTACAACTATGTTTCCCTTAAAGAAAGACTGAAAAACACATGTCCAAATGTACAAAACATCGAATAGTGCTGGTCATTAACACAGATTAAAAACTCCATTTTATGAATTTACCACTGTTCTTTAAGAATGAAAACTTCCCCAGAAACTGTGAGGTCCATAGAACTTCCTGATTTTAGCACTCTCAAAGGAACATGGCCAATGGCCCTTCCATATGGTGTATCATTTTGTACCTTTCAAAGCCTGAATAAGACCTTTTAGAATTCCGGTCAAGATAGAGGCATAGGTAGACACACTGTGCCTCCTCGCACAACCAAATAGGGACAACAACAATTTAGAAATAGAAAAACCACCAGAACTGACAGAAAATTGAACTGTATGGAAGTCAGACAACCAAGGAGTTAAAATAGACAGGTTCATCCAGACCGGTAGGAGAGGTGTTGGGCAGCTGGGAGCGGGTCGCAGAGCAGAGAGCATTGGGACCGGGTGCATAAGGCAGCCAGGGCACACAAGACCACAGTGGGCGGACCCTGGGTGCACAAGCAGCAGCTGGCAGACCCCGGTCGAGGGGTGGCAACCAGCAGACCCAGTGAGGCAGCGATTGTGGAGCAAGGCACTGCACACAACCCAGGATCACAGCTCTGGGAAATAGAGCCTTGGGGCACTGATTGAAAACACCTGTGGGGGTTGAGGTGCAGGGAGAGACTCCTAGCCTCACAGGAGAGGTCTTTGGGAAAAACCCACGGGGTGCACAAGCCCACCCACACGGGAATTGGCACCAGAGGGGCCCAGTTTCCTCTGGGGAAGTGGCGGAAGGGACTGAGGTCTGACGGAGAGGGGAGCAAGCGGCATTGTTCCCTTTCGGACCCCACCCCCATATACAGCATCACAACCCAGCAACTGGGTCACCACGCCCTGGTGGACATCTAAGGTTCCACCCCTTATACGTAACAAGTGCGACAAGAAAAAGATGGCTCAAACAGAAGAACAAATGAAAGCCCCACAATCAGCACTTTTAAGCAACCAAGAGATAGCCAACCTATCAGATGCACAGTTCAAAGCACTGGTGATCAGGATGCTCACAGAATTGGTTGATTTTGGTCGCAAATTAGATGAAAAAATAAAGGCTACAATAATTGAAATGAAGAAAAATGCACAGGGAACCAATAGTGATGGAATGAAAGCTGGGTCTCATATCAATGGAGTGGACCAGAAGGAAGAAAAAAACATACAATCAGATAAGAATGAAGAAATAAGAATTCAAAAAATGAGGAGAGGCTTAGAAACCTCCAGGACATCTTTAAACATTCCAACACCTGAATTATAGGGGTACTAGAAGGAGAAGAGCAAGAGCCAGAAATTGAAAACTTATTTGAACAAATAATAAAGGAGAACTTCCCCATTCTGGCAAAGGAAATAGACTTCCAGGAAGTCCAGGAAGCTCAGAGAGTCCCAAAGAAGTTGGACCCAAGGAGGAACACACCAAGGCACATTATAATTACATTAGCCAAGGTAAAAATGGAGGAGAGAATCCTAGAAGCAGCAAGAGATAAGGAGACAGTAACCTATAAAAGAGTTCCCATCAGAATGTCAGCTGATTTCTCGAAAGAGACCTTGCAGGCAAGAAGGGGCTGGAAAGAAGTATTCCAAGTGATGAAAGACAAGGACCTACATCCCAGATTACTCTATCCAGCAAAGCTTTCATTTAGAATGGAAGGGCAGATAAAGTGCTTCTCAGATAAGGTCAAGTTAAAAGAGTTCATCATCACCAAGCCCTTATTTTATGAAATGTTAAAGGGACTTATCTAAGAAAAAGATAAAAAACATGTACAGTAAAATAACAGCAAACTCACAATTATTAACAACCACACCTAAAACAAAAAGAAACTAAGCAAACAACTAGAACAGGAACAGAACCACAAAAATGGAGATCACATGGAGGGTTAGCAACAGGAGGAGAGAGGGAGAAAAGGTACGGAGAGTAAGTAGCATAGATGGTAGGTAGAGAATAGACGGGGAGGGCAGAAATAGTATGGTAAATGTAGAAGCTAAAGAACTTATGACACATGGACATGAACTAAAGGGGGGCATATGGGTGGGAGGGGGTGTGCAGGGTGGAGGGGAATGAAGAGGGGTAATGGGACAACTGTAATAGCACAATCAATAAAATATATTTAAAAACCCTTTTAGAAGAAAAAATACAACTGCAAAGCACACATTTTAAAAGTTGATTTCAAAAGTAGTCTTAGCAAACATGAGACATCTAATAGTGTCCATATATAACTTTTTATTAAGAAAATGAACAAAATACATTCTTTCTCCATATGTACATTACATACAACAATTCTACAATTGCAATTGTTCAGCAGATCACTATTCACAAAGCAGTGTTGATAACACATTCATCAAACCTGGGATCAGAAGATTACTTGGACTAAACAAACCAACCAGCCAACCCACAATGTCCACACAGATTGAGCAAAAGTAAGCGAAAGTACAAAGGATTGTGATGGGAACAGGGAAGACTGCAAGACACTCAACATAGCTTAACAATGGTTTACAACAGTAATGATATGAGAAGATATCTGATGCCCCAAATTGCTCCTGTCTGCTGTTCTGAGTTCCCCCAGGATTTCCATTTCTGATGTAGGCCCCTCAGGATACGGCCCTAGGCCCCTGCATGGTCACAGAAGGGGGTGAACAAAACAGCAGAACCCCGACAGGCTGCCCTTCTCTCCTTCTCACACTAAGGAGTCACAAATGAAACCCCAAACTTCCGGTGAGCACAGAAACCTTTTCTGAAGACACATCTGCTTATGCGTGATTAGGGGAATTTGTGTTTCAAGGACTCCTTGTTCACATTTATGTTTACTTTGTCTTCCTTTTGCTTTGCTTTTCTCGGCTTTTCCTGTAGCCTTTCAAAAGTACCTCATCCTTTTTGGGCGTGGGTTTAATTATGGTCATATTGAAAGGTACAGCTCAACAGAAAGCTCCTCTTGGGTATGAATACGCTCCACATGTGCATGATGGTGCATAGAGAGCTTAAGCACTAAAATGAGTCTTTGAGGTGAAATTTCCAGTGGCCTGAGCAAGGCAAATCCCAACAGCTTCTGGGTAATATCTTACACCCATTATTCAGGCTTGAAAGATACATATCAACAGAATTATTTCCAGACTATCTAGAAAAAGGCAACACTTAAAGGAATATGAGTAAGGGTAGGCGCAAATGCTTGCATCCCAGCCCTCCACACATGCGGTAAAAATCAATGAGAATGATGGTGTCGATTTTTTTAAATAACTATTTTCTGGCCTTTACCATGCCTGCTAACAGAAGTCAGGGAAAATAAAACAAGTATGTCTCATCACTTAATATATAGTGGTTTTCCCTCTTTATAATTAGTTATTTCCTAGATTTCTACAATAAACATTTTTATAATCACAAACATCAGTAAGTGTTATGCTGTAACGAAGAGAAGGCGCTCTCCGCAGCATTAATAAGCAGACCTGGAAAGAGCAAGTCTGCTGGCCATGGATGGAGTCCTATCTTCCTTCTCGACCTAATTTCCAGTCCAACTTTGTTTGTGAGGATCTGTATCTGAAGGGATCTTAATTTCTGGCCACTGAGTACTTCTAATTTATAAAACAAGTAAAAGAGTTGATGCAAACAAAAATCCTAACATACGCCATTTTGAAAGATGGAACAATGTGTGTTACCAGGATGAAGACTGAGACAAGGAGGTCTTCACCGTGGCTTTCCTGTGCTCTTCTGAGGCTGTAGACTCAACTGTCCATAGATTTTGAAGTTGTGACAAGGAAGAAATCCCTTTAAAAAAAATCCATATATATGTATAACTGACCCTTGAACAATGTGGAGGGTAGGGGCCCTGAACTCCCACGCAGTCAAAAATCCATGGGTAACTTTTGATTCCCCCAAAACTTAATTACTAACAGCCTACTACTGAGCAGAGCCTCACTAAAAACATGCAGCTGATTAACTAACACACCCTTTTGTATGTGTGTAATATACTACGTTCTTACAATAAAGTTAGAGAAATAAACATGTTAAAATAATAAAAATATATTTACAGTATTTGTTGGAAAAAATCTACAGATAAGTAGACCCGTACATTTCAAAGGTCAACTGTATTGTTCAAGGGTCAGCTGTGTGTGTAGCCATAAAGGAATCTGCTCATAAAAAATGTCACATTTTGCAATTTCTAAATTGAACTAAAGAAATAAAGGAAAATTAACGCTATACTATCTAATTTATACATTTCAAGATATTCTGCACAAGTCAAAAAAGCAAGCTGGCTTACAAAATAACACAATCACAGCATCTTTTGGCCAGGCTACATGTAATGTTTAAGAAAATCAGTCCACTTTTATTCCTCCAAATGGGTGGTTTACAATTGAGGGAGAACACAGTTTATAACTAGTCAGTCACCAAAGTAATATTTCTGGGAAAGGAGGAAAAAAAATTATAAAGGAGACCACATCCATGACTTTTTAAAATACATTATCTGCCCCACAGACTACTCATATTTACACTTTTGGACTTTGATACCGTACTATCAAATTTGGGGTTGGGTAGACAACTTCTTTAGCATGTCTTGTAACTTTGTATTCAGGACTTTCACAAGCATAGCTAATATGTGTGTGTAAAATTAAGCAAAGCCTTTAAAAGGTGGAAGTACCGTAGAACTTCTTTAATTAAGCAACTGAAAAAAACATAAAGCTGTGCAGCTCCGTCCTCAGTCCTCCCCGCCCTTTCGTCTCAAGAAGGTAAAGACAACTACAAGGCAATACACTGGGTGGGCATTTGCAACCATGGGATGGCGTAAGATCCTCTCCTCTCTTTTGTTGCAGAATGAACTCATTAAGACCCTGTCAGCTGCAATGGAACTGGACTTATTCTGGGTACCTTCTCTAATTGAATCACTTTACAGATGTGGAGGCAACCTAAAGAATAAATCAAAGTTATTAAATATTTCTAATGCCAAGCCCAGAACTGAGGTATTTCTTGGCCGAGCAGAATAAACAGAGACCTTTGGGATTATGTACAATTAATTTATTTTAAAACATAGAAACAATTCTGTATGGGTTATAAGTTAAGCATGAAATGACAATTTTTTTTCTACTTTGAAGGAGTAGAAAACAAACACCAACCAAATGACACTAGCTAAACTGAACAAAGACTTTCTTGAGATTTGTTAACGAAGGAGAAATAAAGCTCAAAATTGGCTGCTTGAGCAACTCTTTAATCATGCACACAGGCCTGTTTAGTTATCAACACTGTTTTTCCTTCCTGCTGATTCACTTGTCATTCATTAAGCGCTGAATGAAACGGAAGAATGACCGTCTCCTCAGGCCAGTACCCACGTGGCAGGCAGCTCGAACCCCCGACCTAACTGCTGTGAAAGCCAGTGCCCCAGATGGTGCAGAGCTGTGCTGCAGGGAGAGCTTCAACTGGAGGAAAAGCAAGTCCCGCAGGAGCCTACGACTACATGTTAGAATGGTTCACTGAGCGCTTTCCCCCTGGATCCTTATCCAGGAACTAGCTGTACAAGAGAAACTGCTCACCCGGTTTAAGATCTAGGACCCATTACACTGTGTTTTCTGTTTTAAGATCTCTAACAGCTTTTTGGGAGATGAGAAAAGAAACTAACCGAGAAATGCTGCTTTCCAAAGACTATTCAGAATAACTGAGCTTTGATCCATTTTGTTTTAAGCCTTCTTCCCAGAGTGCATTAGTAAAATTAATTTAGGGTCAGAAAAGAAGAGCTTTCTTTATCATTTAGATTTGGGGACCTCCAAATCTGGGAGAAAAAGTTCCCTCTTCCTTTTCTAGCAGACCCCGCCTCTCCTCTCTAGCTTTGTTCCTGAGGCTGTGTCTTCAGGCGAAAGCGGCACAGACAAGCACAAGAGGACACTGCACACAAATGTTTAATAGTTCATTGAGATGATGTGAACAGACAAAAAGACAAATTATTTCACAACTATAAGTGGTATCTTACAAATGGTCTATTTCCCTACTAAATATGTGCCCCGCCCCCAAAGTTTTGTTGTTGACCCTATCTATAGTTCTCAGGTAACATCCACATAACATTGTTTTAAACCAAGCCAGGCAGTGCTTGAGGACATGAACATATATTTGCAAACTTTATTTCCAAATAATGACTCTAACGTGAAAGATAAACTGAACTGAATACCCCTTGATTCTGGTGTTTTTAAGCTTTGAACTGGGACTCCTAGTTCGAGATCGGTCACTGTAGTTCCACCTAACAGAAAAAGACACACAGAGGTAGGTTTCCCACAGGGGCATCTCTCTCTGCACCACTAGAAAATCTGATTTACTATAACCCCTAATGATTCCTTTAAGGGCTACAGGACCTACTGTCCAAGGATTTTTTCATTGGCTATGACTAGGAATAAGATTTAGTCATTTGGAATTTGAGCTAAATACGCATTGTTGAGGGGAAGAGACATTTATAAGCCTGCATTATTTTTGCTTAAGAATAAACAAATACCAATCATTTTGTGGCCATCAAAGCTATGCTCAATTGTGTTAGAAATTAAAAATCAATTCTTAACACAAATTTCAACTTCAGCAGAAAATCAGTGCTACTTGGAGGAGTTGGGAGCAGGGGTGAAAAGGCAAAAAAAAAAAAAAAGACAAAACAGGCAAATGGAAATTCCGGTGATTACAGAACCCCATAAGCTCTGCATGAAACTTGTCCCTTATTGATAACTTTATGACTATATCCCTAGTGCCAGGAACAGGGGCCTGCTCCACTAAAACTGTCACAACCATATTACTAGGCTCCAAATGAAAATGACCAGCATTTTTAGACCGGTATGTAAATGTTATTAATTCTTTAACAATGTACAAGTATTAACTTCACTATTCTGTTGCCATAAACAAGGATAAAAGAGGATGATGCTTCAGAATGATTTTGACCTTTTTTTCCTCAAGCCGCGTATCACTTGTAGGCAATGCCACCAAACACCAAGAGAGTCTAGGGCTGTAACGGCCAAGAAGCCAGTCAGAAAAGTAATAAAAACACAATTCACAGCATTTGGTGGGTAGGAGGGAATGAAGGTTAAAATTATGTATAAATAAAAGCTTTAAGACAGCACTTTTTGAGAAAAATAAAGAGAGGATTTGGTGGAGAATTCCATAAACTGCAATGGGTCCTTCCCCCCAAAACCAACAATGGTGATGTCATTCAGCTGATCTAGTCGGCTCCCGATTGTTCCCGCACACCTGGACAACCCACCTTCAGATGACATACCAAATGGACTGGATGTTTAAGGAAGCCAAGTCATTTCAGCATAATAGGCCACAGTCAAACATCACAAAAGATGGCACCTAATATGGAATACGAGGATGCTGGAGTGAAAGAGCCCGAAGACCTTACCTACGAGTCTTGTCACATGCAGACCCTCTGATACGCTTCTCCAATAACTATAAACCTTTCCCGAGGAAGCCTGCGCATCCCAGATCAAGGCTATTTCAAGAATTTAAAACATTAGTGAAAATTCCGGTGAGAATTTCTGCAAAATCATGACACTGCAGATGAACATGGGTGTTTGCGAAGGGTTGTGGAAGCTGTGTTTTTTATTGCTAGATGACTGTTTAGAGTACTCATCCTAAAGATTTCCTGGCTCCTAGAGAAATCACTGCAAATCACAGTTCTCAACTGCTTTGCAGCCTTCACCAGATGAAGAGTTAACACATTCTCTCAGGAAATAAGCAATGACCCACAATTACCCAGTGAATTTCATATGGTGGTAAGAATAATTACAGAGTAACTTCTCATGTTATTACCATGAAACTAGTATAATTTGGAGAATAAAATCAGGAACATATTCCTTTCTAAGTGCTTTTTCATCAATTAAGCATCATTTTCCAACTCTCAATAAATGATTAAATGATATAGGTTAAATTTTAAAACTTTATTAGTTGAAACTGTTCTAAATAGCATTTTTAAGGCAGATGTGAAAAGGTCCACTGGAAGGATAAGCTGGCAAACACTTTTATTCAATACACACATTTCACCCAAGAAGAGTTTACAATCTTAAACAAGTCGCTGAGCTCTAAGCCCGGCAAGCCAAAATTAACTTTCTAATGGTCTCTATCAGTTTTACTTACTAGACATGGATAGGCCAGTTTTAGTGTAAATGAAAACCTGGTTTAAAAAGATGATCTTGCTAAAGGTTAATACTCTCAGCTTTAGTGCAGTCTAAATTCCTTTGCTTGAATAAGAAATCAATACAGTTGAATTAATCAAGCTGTCCACAGGTCTGTGTCATTCCACAAAATGCAAATCAATTTTACAAGTCCCTGGTAAATCAGGTAATTTCTCATGAAGTACAAGAATTGACGATGTTAGAGATCTAGTTTACTTCTAGTTTTAATAAAATATTTGTTTATTATAATAATATATTATAGAATAATATATTCCACTGGGGGCAGGGGAACAAAATGGAAATGAAGTTGAAGCAAGGGATAATGAAACTGAGCAAACTGTATCCAACTAACTAGCACAAGCCAGGTGTTTCAATCTGAGATAAAATAATAGATTTTTAAAATAGTAAAACTTAGCTACTTGCCTATCTAAACAATGTATCTAAATACCAAATTAAGATGATTTAAATTAAACATGCTGCTGGAATTCCTGGACACAAATGGAGCTCCTCGTTCAGTCTCCAGGTAAGTTTCAAGCCGGGGCTGAGCAATGTGAGTGGTGTGTCGGTGCTGGGCATCGGCAGAATGAAGCCCCGTGTTCTGCTACAGTCATTACCAGCAGTGCAAGCTTCACGGTACGAATTCTGACTCGCCTAGTCAATAATCACCTCCGTATCATCTCTTAAGCAGCACTGAATAGTTAGCTATGTTTCCACCCCATTTAAGTATGTTAGTGAAAGAAAAATTCAGAAATGAAGAGGAAAAGTTCCACATCTAATAAAGTAATAAGAGAAAAAACTAAAACAAGCATATGTAAAACATACACACACACACACTACTACTACTACTGTCAAGGGAAAATAAGAACAAGAACAACAAAAAATCAGTGAGTTCAGGAACCAAGTTTCCTCCAAACGTGGAGTCTAAATAAATGAAAAAAATGACAAAGCCCTACAAAAATAAATGGTGGAGGGCAGCAGAATTTCATTTGGTTAATGTGTTTAAAGTGCCAGAATTCACAGAGAGCAAAGCTTGAGGTTTTAAATTTAGAAACACAAGTTCTTCCCCATTAATTCTTTGATTTGTACTTATTTTCACAAAACAAGATTCAATTGGCTACCATATTAGTGCATTAATATTTTATGTTCTGCTCTGTCACTCAGGGGAGTCACTTTATGAAACTGCACAAGTATGTAAGTACATCCTATGTGCTCACCTGTAAAAAGTCGGTTATTCTGTAGCTACACAATTTGGTATCTACTAAATGATACATTCTATTTTCACAAGTAAGGTACAGATGTAATTGTTTAATAAATCACTGAATGCTTTGGAAAGCTTGGAAGCTAAGGAGCCCAAGACTCAAGTCTAGAACTAGGAAAAATATATTTCTGCCCTTCCCTGAAAGTAGTAAAACTACGCAATACAGACTGAAGATGGATCACAAGGTCTCATTCCCATACATGAGACTTTTCAAAAGTGCAAGTCAATTTCTTCTTTCTTTGGTGACACCTATCTTGCTACTCAGGGTCATACTGAATTCCATCAAGTCATTCACTTTTAAGAGCCACTGGACTGATGGACATTCATTATACATAGTATGCTTTAAGCATGGTGGTATCAGTTGAACACAGAACACTTTTTGAGTGAATATAAGCACTGGCCAGGTGTAGGTTTCCCATACTATATTCCATAGCACCTCATGGAATAATATACAGCTCCACCACCCCACAAAAAAGCGGAAAAACCCATTTGCCTTTTTTTCCTTTTTTTTTTTTTTTTTAGTTTTAATGAAAAAGTATTTGCACCATTATTTTTCTTTTTCCTCCTTTAAAAAAGCCTGGTCCATGTGCTTAATGAAATGCCTGTCAGCTGTATTCATTTGGACAACTATACACCATTATTTAAAATATCAGTAGGCAGAAGGAGATGTAGGGAGCCAGTATATGTGGAAATTAACAAAAGCAGAGTTCTGGAAACCCACCCTCCCAAATGAAAATGCTACAAATTGATAGCACAAGAAAGTAACAGAAGGCTTGGTTCTGCACAGCTCTACCAGAGGGAAAAGTCATTTTCTTTCAAAATTACTACAAAGATATCAATACACATATCAATCACTCCCAGAATCCTCCTGCTGGTAACTTTTATAATAGCTCTTAAAGGTTCTACACTATACTCAGTTCTCAGTTTAAGGTTTCTGTGACTCAAAGCTATTATAATATCCATTATAGAAATACTATATGCCAATCTCAGATACGTGCTTGGACCAATCTTGGATTTCATTTTTCAGTTCCATGACAAGGAGCGTAAATTTGAGCCTTCTGTTTCTCCTATTGCTTAATGTAATACAAGACTCTAGTCAACAGAGACACATATTTATCACTTTAACATACATCAATTGCCATACAGAACTACATACTATTAAGAATGAAGTGAAGAGGTAAACAAGTGACACCACGTGTAAGCAGTTGTGTGATGCAAGGTAAAGTGAAATGGGAAGAAGAAAGGCCAAACAACAAAATCCCAATTCTTGCAGCACTGAGTCTGTTAATAGTGCTTACTTGCCCTAATTTTATAAAAATGAAATAAAAATCAGGAAAGGGTAAACTACCTGATTATTATTTTTATACTCATTAATTCTTAAAAGTTAAAGTAAAAAATATATATATTTAAATGGAAAGTACACCAATTTCACTTTATTATTAACCTAATTGAGGAATGGGATGAGGAGAATGGGGTTGAGGTCAGGTATGACGAAAGAGGGTTAGAACTTGTGATGGTAACGGTCCCTTCAAAATTCTGGTGCAGTCCTCAATCACTGCAGCCTAAGTGTCGGTCAAGAGAGTTGAAATCCAGAATACTGAAAGCAGACTTCTGTTCTCCTTTCCGGCCAGTGACTCTTCAGTTACAGTGTGATGAGGTCTACCAAGTTGCCTTTAGGAGGAGTCATACTGTCAGGAAAGAAATTTACCAAGGTGTCAAAGAGCTGAGTTCTCTGAGCATAGGTGTGATCCACATCCGAAAAGCCTGGTGAAGGAGAGATACAAAGACATTCATCAATTGTGTTTAAAACTCAACATGTAACAGAAAAGACTGGAGAAAAGCAGCAATATATAATGGAAAAACCAAGACTCAAACAGGCTTTAAAACCAAAGACACGGGTCCTGATCCGAGTTCTGACTACTTGGCAGCGCTTTAAAATGCACTTGTGTGAAAAGAACCTAGCCAAACTACTGGCACTTCAGGAACTAAATGGACTTCTCTTTTCCTTGCAAGCGTTTTCCTTTTCTAGTCTACTGAGGACATTTCACTCCTTTTCTTTTTCATGCTTCTGACCCTCCCTCCATTTTTTGTTTGTATTAGTATGCATTCATGGATCCTTTTCTTGTTCAGTGTTATATCCATTACTGTCATTGCTCATTTTAGTACTGATATGGTCCTAGGTTTGGCCAGTAAGAGCTCTTTTGAGTTCCTGTTTTTTTGAAACATCCCTACTAAATCTGAGTACTTCCTTATTTTCTGATAACCAAGCTCATCTTCACAGCTCTGGAGTCAGCTATTTTTCCAAGAGCCCTAATTCCTTTTAGTGGTGAATCATATCTAGAAACCAAGACCAGGTGTGCTAATTACCAAGGGCAGTGTTGTTTTCAGGTCTATACATGTATCTATACACATTACATACAGCTTTTTTTTTAACAGAATCATGTTTTTATTGCTAATTCCAAATTTTTAGGAACCTCACAGGATTCTTTTCCTTATCCCATTCCATATTTATGTCTCCCTTCTTTCACTAAGGAAACCAACTCCCAGCAACATCATATTTACTCATTTCCTCAGCCTAAAATACATACAAAACATGGCTTAGAATTACTATACCCATTATCACTACCACCAAAAACTCAAGGTTCTTTCCTCTTGTTTTTAGATTACATCTGAGAGTATATAGTCTAAGCGCTGTACAAAAAAAGGTTTAATTTCAACCCCCACTGTGTGGTAATACTACTACTAATTTGATATACAGGTTTGTTTCCCTTTGTATTTTCTTCCAAGTTTTCCTCTTGTTTTCTTTATTTGTGAAAATGTTGTGGTATGTCTTATTCTTAACAGAAGGTATTGATTCTGTGATAGTATTCTATTGAAGTAGTATCATTTTCATGATATCAAATAATTTAGGAAGGAAGGAAACACTAGAGTTCCTACTGTGTGCTAGGTACTTTAGTTATGACTGCATTTAGTTGTCATAAAAAATAAACAAAACCTGGCTGGTGTAGCTCAGTGGATTGAGCCCGGGCTGGGAACCAAAGTGTCCCAGGTTCGATTCCCAGCCAGGGTACATTCCTGGGTTGCAGGCCATAACCCCCAGCAACCGCACATTGATGTTTCTCTCTCTCTCTCTCTATCTCCCTCCCTTCCCTCTCTAAAAATAAATATAAATAAATAAAACCTTTAAAAAAATAAACAAAAAATAATGAAACAGTTACTATAAATTCCCCTTTCAGATGGGAAAGCTGAGAGAAACTCAGTAATTTAATAAGGTCCCACAGCTGGTAAAGGAAGAATATAGAATGTGAACCTATGTCTATCTGACTCCAAAGCCCATTTATTTATTTTTATTAACTAATATTCACTGAGTGCTTACTCAGTTGTAAGTAATGTGCTAAATTCATTTAATCCTCAAAAGAATATCTTTTACTTTTCTTCACCCGATACCAACAAGGAAATTGAAATTTGTACTATCATTAGATGAACTGTTAAATTATGGTAGAGCCCTATGATGGAATACTACATATCACTTAATGAGAATACAATAGATCTAGTGCAGTTTCATGCAAACATCTCCAAGCCACATCATGAAATTTTAAATTTACAATGCAGAATACATATTTTACATTATATAATGAAACCAGAACACACAAAACTATACATCTATGTGAGTGTGCACATGCATACATATGAAGCCTGTCCAGAAAAGGTCCAACCACTGTTAATATAATGAGAATGGTTTGCCTGACACTGATGTAACCTGGCAGCCAAGGAGAGTGAACTGGAATGCATATGCATGAACAATGACAATTTCACAGTACTAGTCAGTGGGGGCAACAGTTGCCATTAAGTGAGCATGTGTACTGTGTGGCCATCATATTCAAAATGACTGAGCGAGTACAGCAAGGGATCTGCACCAGACTTTGCATTAAAGTTGAACGTTCCTCCACAGAAACAATATGGATGATCCATAAGGCCACAGCTATGGGCAACTGGTGACTGGAAGTTTCATCATGACAATGTACCTGCTCACACATCACATCTTATATGGAGTTTTTTGGTGAAGTGTCAAATCATCCAGGTGACTCAGCCCCCCTACAGCCCAGATTTAGCCCCCTGCAACTTCTGGCTTTTCCCAAAACTAAAATCACCTTTGAAAGGGAAGAGATTTCAGATCATTGGTGAGATTCAGAAAATATGACGGGGTAGCTGATGGTGATTGGGAGAACTGTGTGAGGTCCCAAGGTGCCTAATTTGAAAAGGACTGAGGCATCATTGTCCTATGTACAATGTTTCTTGTATCTTTTATCTTTAATGAATGTCTCTATTTTTCATATTACATGGCTGGATACCTTCTGGACAGACCTTGTACAGTCAATCCTCATTACTCACAGATTCCATATTTGAGCATTTGCCTCACTAAAATGTATTTGTAATCCCACAGTCAATACTTGTGGCACCTCACAGACATGCTCAGAGCACGAAAATTTGAGTTACCACATGTACATGCTCTCAGCTGAGGTCAAATTAGGTGATGCTCTGCCTTCTTGTTTTAGCTCTCATGGTATAAAGTCTATCAGTGCCATGTTTTTTGCACTCTTGTGCCTTTTTTGGTGATTTCACTGCTTACAATGGCCTCTACGTGTAGTGCTAAAGTGCTATCTTATGTTCCTAAGTGCAAGAAGGCCATGATGTGCCTTATGGAAAAAACTTGTGTGTTAAGTAAGCTTTATATAAAAATGAGTTTATGATGTCATTGGTTATGAGTTCCATGTTAATGAATCAACAATATAAATATAGAAATAAGGTATTTTTAAACAGAAACACACATAATGCAAGGTTACATATTGATAGGCTGATGAAAATGTTGTGCCCAGAGGCTTATAGGAACATAACTCTGTCCTGGAGGAGGAATGGTTGAGTATTCATTAATTCAGTGCTCCCGATGATGCTACAGAATGTAACCACAGCAAACAACGAGAACCAACTGTATCTCTACGTCTGTGTATATGGTTGTGTTTGTGTAAAGATCTGTCAGCTATGAATGGATGCACATGAGGAATGCGGAGAGAGATTAAGGAAAATTGGTCAAGGAGAATCTTAAGTTTTATCTGCAGTCAATTTTTTAAAAAAATACATTAAAGAGGGGCAGGACACTAGGAAAACTCAGCAACATGACTACGTAAATGTCAGAGTTGGGACGAAAAAAGGTTATACTGATTCTAAATCTCATGCTCCATCCTAACTACTGTTTCTCTCAGTTAATTTTCACCATAAAATGAAATGAGAAACTGAACAGAGTAGTGAAAACAGGTGAAGCTCAATGAAAGGTAGTATAGTTAGTGGTTTAGGGAATGAGCTATAAACCCAAACTAAGGTTTGAATCCTGGTTTTGCCACTCACTACCACCAACCCTAGACAAGTTATTTTAGCCTCTCTATGCCCCAGTTTCTTCATATATAAAAGGGGATCGTAACAGTAGCTACTTCACAAGGTTACTGTGGAGATTAAAGGAGTTATGACATGTGAAGTACTTAGAATAATACCTGGCCCCATAGTAAGTGCTCAATAAATATTAGCTATCACTTTATCACTAGAACCATGACTGAAGACAATGACTGCTCTAAAAAGAAAGTAACCTATTAGGAATACATTTTTAAGTTAACATAGTACACAGAACTACGGAGCTTTTCCAATTTATGGTAAAGTAGTAGTATTAGCAAAAATTCTCATTTTCTCCTGGATACAAGTTTCTTTACTTATTCTTCCTATTCCTAATAATAAACATATTATTATAGAAAAAAGCATCTCTAAACATGTGAGTTACTGACAGGAGATTGAAGAAAATATCTTGCTGAAATCTATATTTGGTATGCTAAAAGGACATAGTGAATTCTGTGAAATTTTTAAGGTACCCTATTTACAAATGTCACACAGTGCCAAAAAACACTACTTGAAGTAGAAAATGTTTTAAATATTTATCTGAATTCATACTTACATGTCATATTTGGATATTAAACTTCTCTTTAAAGAGAAGTATGAAGACCAAAAAAGGCGGTATGTTCTATAGACCAGATTTGTCGTATTTGAAACATACCTTGCTGAAAATATGCTTAACTGATCAAAAGTATACTTTCTGATAACAAGACACTGCTCTTAAAACTAGCAAAATATTTGAGAGTTCAAGCTTAAAAGGGCCCACAGCCATCAGAACCTCTAAACTAAAGGTTTGTAGAAGTTATTTTTTTCAAAACTAAGACAATGCCAGCAACTTATAAATCATTATCTTTCTAATCCTTTAAATTATATATAACATTAACAAATACTTTGAAAGAACTTCCGGCCAAGATGGTGGTGTAGGTAGATACATTTCGCCTCCTCATACAACCAAAAGAAGGACAATAACACATTTAAAAACAAAAAGTAACCAGAACTGCCAGAAAATCAAACAGTATGAAAGTCCAACAACCAATGAGTTAAAGAAGAAACATTCATTCAGACAGGTAGGAGGGATGGAGAGAGGTAGCCAGGGTGGAGAGGAGTCCCAGCAAGGAGTGGGGGGGGCACTGGGGCGGGTGAGGGGGTAGTTAGTAGACTGGGCAGTCCCACATTTGCGTGCAGATAAACCAGGAGAAACAACTGGGGAGCAAGACAGACTGCACAACCCAGGGTTCCAGTGCAGGGAAATAAAGCCTCAAAGCCTCCGACTGTACAAACCTGTGGGGGTTGTGGCAGTGGCAGAAGAAACTCCCAGCCTCACAGGAGAGTTCATTGGAGAGACCCACAGGGTCCTAGAACATACACAAACCCACTCACACTGGAATCAGCACCAGAAGGGCCTAATTTGCTTGTGGGAAGTGGGGGAAGTGACTGAAAGGCAGTAGAGCGCTGACCAAGCGGTACTGCTCCCTCTCGGACCCCTCCCCCACATACAGCATCACAACACAGAGATGTATTTGCCCCACCCTGGCAAATACCTAAGGCCCTGCCCCTTACTATGTAACAGGTGCACCAAGACAAAAAAAAATATGGCCCAAATGAAAGAAAAGATCAAAGCTCCAGAAAAAAAATAGAACCAAGTGATGAAGAGATAGCCAACCTATTCATGTAGAGTTCAAAACTTTGGTAATCAGGATGCTCACAGAAATGGTTGAGTATAGTTGCAAAATAAGAGGAAAAAATGAAGGCTATGAAAACTGAGATAAAGGAAAATGTACAAGGAATCAAAATGAAGAGAAGGAAACCAGGACTCAAATCAACAGTTTGGAACAGAAGGAAAAAATAAGCATTCAACCAGAACAAAATGAAGAAACAAGAATTCAAAAAAGTGCGGGGAGGCTTAGGAACCTCCAGGACAACTTTAAGTGTTCCAACATCCAAATCATAGGGGCACCACGAGGAGAAGAAGAGCAAGAAATTTATAAAGTATTTGAGAACATAATGAAGGAGAACTTCCCTAATCTGGCAAAGGAAGTAGACTTCCAAGAAGTCCAGGAAGCTCAGAGAGTCCCAAAGAAGTTGGACCTAAGGAAGCATATACCAAGGCACATCATAATTAAATACATTACCCAACATTAAAGATAAGGACAGAATCTTAAAAATGCCAAGAGGAAAGATAGTTACCTACAAAAGAGTTACCTACAAAAGAGTTACCTACAACTCTTCTCCCTAAAAGAGAATTAGTGGATTTCTCTAAAGAAATCTTACCACCAAGAAGTGGCTGGAAAGAAGTATTCAAAGTTGACAAAGGAAGGAACCTACATCCAAGATTACTCTACCCAGCAGAGCTGTCATTTAGAATAGAAGGGCAGATAAAATGCTTCCTAGATAAGGTAAAGTTCAAGGAGTTCATCATCACCAAGCCCTTATCATATGAAATGTCAAAGGGACTTATCTAAGAAAAAGAAGATGATCAAAAATACGAACAGTAAAATGACAACAAACTCACCATTATCAACAACTGAACCTAAAAAAAAAACCCAGAAACAAAAACAAAAACAAACTAAGCAAATAGCTAGAACAGGAACTGATTCACAGAAATAGAGGTCACATGGAGGATTATCAGCAGGGAGGAAGAGAGGGGAAAATGGGGGAAAAGGTACAGGGAATAAGAAGCATAAATGGTAGGTAGAAAATGGATGGGTGGAGGTTAAGAATAGTATGGGAAATGGAGAAGACAAAGAACTTACATGTATGAACCATGGACATGAACTAAGGTGGGAGAATGATGGTGTGAGGGGGTGACGCAGAGTGGAGGGGAATAAAGGGGAGAAAAAGATGGGACAACTGGAATAGCATTATCAATAAAACATATTAAAAATATATAACAAATACTTTGATTTAATTCTAAGAAGTAAAGATAAATTGGATTAATTCCGAAAGGAGTCAAAAAGTTAGGCTGAGGCAAATTTTTTCTTAGAGAATTTAAAAAATGAAATATTCAGTTTATCTATACATTAATGATGTATACATCTATACAAGAAATAACTCATTTACCCTGGCTGGCATAGCTCTGTGGATTGAGTGTGAGCTGCGAAGAAAAGTGTCGCAGGTTGGATTCCCAGTCAGGGTACATGCCTGGGTTGCAGGCCATGACCCCAGCAACCACACATTGATGTTTCTCTCTCTCTCTCTATCTCCCTCCCTTCCCTCTCTAAAAATAAATAAAATCTTAAAAAAAGAGAAATAACTCATTTAATTTCAACCCTATGTGGAGTAAAGGTAAAACAATCTGACAGAAAATGAATTAAGAAAAAGAAGCAGGAACTCTAGACAGGCATGAAACTTATAAAAGGTCCTTGTGCTCATAAATTTTTATGCACAGTACTTCTTATTTATAATACATGAGGCTTCTCCTTATTAAAATTAGCATACAATGTGAATTTGCTCCTCATCTAAATTCACCAATGATACAAAAACAGTATTTTTAAGGGAGTTAATGATAGTGCCCTTAATGGGTCACTTACTAATTAAGTGTTTTATTTTGCTGTTTTCTATAATTATTTCACTTAATTCCCCCAACAACTTGAGATAAGTACTCTATCTCCATTTTATAGATGAAGAAATTAATGATTAAAAAGGTGACTTGCTCAAGGTTGATTTATATTTAATTTTTAATTTTTTTTTAGAGAGAGAGGAAGGAAGGGAGAAAGAGAGGGAGAGACACATCAGTGTGTGGTTGCCTCTCACATGGCCCCCACTGGGGACCTGGCCTGCAACCCAGGCATGTGCCCTAGACTGGGAATTGAACTGGCGACCCTTTGGTTCGCAGCCCTCGCTCAATCCACTGAGCTACACCAGCCAGGACCTCAAGGTTGATTTAAAATTAGCATGCGACAGAGCTGATATCTACACCTAGATTCTAACTCTGAACCACTGGACTATGTTCCCATCTCTTAACTGTTAAACATACTGCCTCCCTTCAGACAATGTATGAAACAAAACCCCACAGGGATTTTCCCTTTTTGTTATTTTTCCTATTGTGTTTGTACTGTTCTCAGTGCACCTGAGGTTTGTTTGAAATCCAAGTAAAACAAACTGTTCCTGACAAAATATATTAGCTGGCAGTGAACAAGGCAGAGACAGAAGAAAGGAGTTAAGCTAAAGGTAAAATAAGCGCTGACAGCCTACCATATTTAGACGACTGCCAAGAAACTCTTGTTCTAAGGCGAACTGTGAGTCAGTCAGAGACACGTCAGTGCTGCCCACCAACAAGTAAAAATAACGGCTCCGGGCTGTGGTTTCCATACATGACAAGGCACATATTCACTTAAAGAACATACCCATGTGCCAGGCTCTCAACTCATGTTATCACTGAATCTGTTTCAAATGGTAAAACTCAAAAGGGTATGACCTTTCTAAAGTGATGTTTATATTTAGATTGTCCATCACAGGGTTGAGATTTCTAACAGCTTGAAAACATTTTGTTTTAAACCATTATGTATTCCACTGTATGGGATAGTTGCAAACAACTGTCTAAATTTTTAGAAGAGCCTGTTGGAGTCATGCTTTACAGCAGGAGTCTGCTCAGCATTGCTGTGCCGAAGCCTACATGTCCTAGAAACAGGACTCCACACTGCAGTCGCCTTGACCAGTAGAGAAGACTTAATTAGTCGTTATGGAAAAAGACAGGGCAAGACCTCAAGGAATATTTCCCATCCCAGTGAAAAACACCACAATTACATATGGTGTTTTTTCTCTTTGAGGTATGGTTCACTTTTAAGAGACAAAAGGAAAAAGAATAATGAAATTAAACTGATACCCCAAGTGTTATTTTATTTCAGAGATAAAGAGTAGTATTTATACTAGAAAACTTCAATACTGCTACTCAACTCTAAGGCACATAGTAACAGCACTGTCATCAAATTGGATTAATAGGCATTCACCGTGTGACCACATCCTATAATGGTAAGAGAAAAGCTGAAAATTCCCATAGTGCAAAAGACTACTACCTTGTTAAAAAGTGATGCTATAATAGTCACTTACTCTAACAAAAAGATCCTTGAAAATTTACCTGATTAAAGCTCTGGGTCCTGGAACTTCTACAAATACCCCACTTTATTACAGTGTAGTAAACTCTAATAATTCATTAATACTTAATGAGAGTACTCCTAAATGAACACCGATGTTTAAGAAACATCAGTCTGTTTCTTTAAGAAACACTTGAATTTCAAGTACAATTTGTCTTGAACTAGGATAACCGGCACATAAAAATTCCCATATTCAGGAAAGAGATAATTCATTTTCTCTGTTCCCAGAAGATTTATTTCATTGCTTACCCCAGTGCTGATCTGGTGACACCGTACCACTCCACAAAGAACAAAATTGGAGGAAAAATTATTCAACCAACAAGTGTTATCTTATATTAAGTACATCAGTAATACAGTTTGCATTTTAAAACAATGCTATACAAGTTAATTCATTTTAATCATGTTCTATTGTCATCTGTTTGCATAATGATGAAGCAACTGGTGTAACAGGAAAAACAAACAGATGTATGAGCTGGTGACTAATGCTTGGGAAATAACCTTGTAGCAAGTTATCAGAAATTCTGCATTCTACCTTGCAACTTACTCCACTGTTTAGAAGAATATCTCATCTGAAGTTTCATTTAAAAGGCACCAAAACCCAGCCTCCCAAATGCTAGCGCATCTGGCTGAATAAACTACACTGGAATACTTACCTAGAGCTGTAAAATCTGAGCCAGATTTGAATAGAGCTGAAGCGAGCAGCTGAAACTGTAAAAGAAAAACAGAGCAAATTAACTGGCTAAGCACATTAGAGGAAAATAACTTCTCTAATTTTGACCATTTATTAGCCACTGTATGTCTCTGCACTTAAGCCTATTTACCAAATAGTAGCAAGAATAACACATTTAGATTAAGGAATATGCTGACTTTTCTGTTGGACTGCTCATCTTTTCCAAAATACTGGAACAAGTCTTGGAATTATTTTAAAAATTTATTAAAATATGTGTTTGTTAACAAACAACTATTCATCTAAAATAAAGAAGAAAATTACTCATCTGGGAGTCTCACATATGGATAGATTGGTGTCCTGGACAGTTACTGAACTCAGTATATGTATTCTCATTTCAAAAATAGATACATGTATTATAAAACACTTGTCTCTGCTGTGTAAACCAAACTCTGAGGAAAACAGCATGATTATGATGTATAGGGCATTCATAAATTTCAAGTTAGACTGGGATTCCATGATCACATATGATTACATTGTTAGGTTCAAAGGCTCAAAAAGGCTCAAAGGCCTTTTTCTACACTGAAATAACATAAGTGTTAATTAGATTCCCAGGCTAGCCAGTCAGTTAGTTTAAAACAGATACTGTAACTGAACAATGACAAAACAAATAAGAAAAAATACTACTGCAACACTGGTCATTTAACAAATTGGTAAAACTGTAGGAGAACTATTTATATTTATTTGGAATGAGTACAGTACAAAACAGGCAAGATAAAGGAAAGAGGAGGTCAGTGAGTAGAGTCTCAATGGAGTCGCTTGGCAATTTGCAAGGCTTGAGCAGCTGATACCTGATTCCTCAGGATGTATGATAAACCTTTGCTTCTGCCTTCAAAATTTCAATTATCAACCACATGAATATATGTTAAGTCCTGATTAATAATCCTTTGAAGGTCAGAAATTGGACAAATATTCCAAAAGTAATGATCTAAGCAAGAGTGAGGAAAACGGGATGAAAGGAAGAGTTAAATACACAGGGGTGGACAAAAATAGGTTTACATTTGTAATATACATAATAATGATATAAGAATAAACTGTTTCACATACTCACAACTGTAAACCTACTTTAGCCCACCCCATATGTACAACAGAAGTTCTTTATACATGCTTAGGTATCAGTCCTCTGGCAGAGATATGTAGTGCAAATATTGTTTAGTCTGTGGCTCGCCTATTTTTAAATAATGTCTTAATGAAATCTTAATTTTACTGAAGTCCAATTTATCAAGTTTCTTCTTTGATGATTAGTTCCTTTGTGTCATGTCCAAGATATATTTGCCTATCCCAAGGTTGTGAAGAAAATCTGTTTTCTTCTTGAAGTTTTACTGTTTTGGGTTTCATATTTAGACCCATAAACCATCTTAATTTCTTGTGTGTGCAGTATGAGATAGGGGTTGAGATATCAGCACCATTTGTTAAAAAGATTTTCCCTTCCCCAGTGGACGTAGGTACCCTGGTCCAAAAAAAAAAAAAAAAATTGACTCCATAGATGTGGGTCTATTTCTGAACTGTACTCTGTTCCACTGACCTACTTGTTTACCACAATGTCCTGACTACTGCGACTTTATACAGAGTTCTGAAATCAGATAGTATGAGGCCTTATGCTTTTTCTTTTTCAAGGTTGTGTTGGCTAGTGTGGGACTTTTGCATTTCCATATAAATTTTAGAATCAGTTTGTCTCTTTCAACAACTAAACCCAAACTTCCGGGCATACTGTTAAGGTCTGAATTAAATTAAAAACTAATATGGGGAGAATGGGCATCTTAATTTTTAGTCTTTCAAGCCATACATGCGATATATCTCTCTGCTTATTTAATTCCTTACAATAGACTTATTACTACACATTTGATTATTTTCTGATATTAATATAAACAGATTTTTAAATTCATCTTCTAACTGTTCATTACTAACTTAAAAGTAAATGTTTTTCTTTTCCTACCGAACTTGAATTCTGTAACTCTGCTAAATTCACTTAGTGTATTGTTTGTAGACTACATGGGGTTTTCTATATATACAATAATGTCACCTGCAAACAATTTTACTTCTTTCTTTCTAATCTATGATGTTTATTTGTTTTTCTTACATGGTAAATAGAGGATGTCTGTTGACATATTTTTTATAGATGCCCTTTATGAGATTTAGAAAGTTGTTTTTTTTTATTTCTAGTTTGCTAAGAATTTTTATCCTGAGTGGATTTTAAATGTTGTCAAGTGCCCCTTTCTTCACTTACTGAGATGACATACGGTTTTTCTCTTTCACTCTGTCAATGTAGTGAATGACTGATTTTCAAATGTGAAACCAACCTTTATTCCTAGGCTAAAACCCCACCTGGCCTCTGTGCCTTAACGTTTTTATATTTTGCTGGATTTAAGTAGCAAAATGTTATTAAGAATTCTGCATTTCCCTGACCGGTGTGGCTCAGTTGGTTCGGTGTTGACCCGCAGAGCAAAAGGTTGTGGGCTCCATTTGCAGTCAGGGCACATGCCTAGGATGTGTGTTTGGTCCCCTGGTAGGGGCATGGGCGACAGGCAACCAATCAATGTTTCTCTCCTTTTCCTTCCTCCCTTCACCTCTAAACAAATAAATGAGTAAATATTTTTAAAAAAGAATTTTGCATCTATATTTATGAGGGGTATTCGTTTGTTATTTTCTCTGCTTGTAATATCTTTGTCAGGCTTTAATATCAGAGTGCAGCTGTTTCATAAAAGAATTTAGAAAGTGTTCTCTCTTCCTCTGGTTTCTGAGAGTCTGTGTAGCACTGGTATTTTTGTAACTTAAATGGTTGACAGAATTTACTGATATAGCCACTGAGGTGCAGAGTTTTCAGTTAGAAAGTTTTTAATTACAAATTCAACCTCTTTAATTGACATGAAGTTATTTAAGATTTTTCTAATTCTTCTTGTATCTGCTTTAGTAAGTTGTGTCTTTTAAGGAATCTGCCCATTTCATTAAGTTGAATTTGTTGACAAAATTATTCACAATATTTCCTTATTACCTTTTAATATATGTAGACTCTGTAATGATTTCCCATTTTCATTTGTGATGCTGGTAATTTTTCACCTTTTTTTGGTAAGTCTTAACCAGGGGTTTACCAACTTTATTCACCTTTTCAAAGAACCAACTTTTTGCTTTTTAAATCTTTTCTATTGTTCCTATTTCACTAATTACCTTTCTTCTACTTATTTGAGGGTTCAGGTATCAGGTGATATTACTCAATCTGAATAAATCCAGACTTCTTCCAAACTCAGACCTGACTATCCAACTCTCACTTCAATATCTCAAGTTGGCTGTTTCATAGACATCTCGGCTAAAGATATCCAACTTTAAACTCCTGATCCCAATCAGGATTTCCCACCCACCACCACAAACCAGCTCTATCCAGACCATTTTCATTTGGTTGATAACTCCATTCAGTCGGGTCAAAAACCTTGGAGTCATTTCTTTCAAACCTTAAGTTCAATCCATCATAAAATTCTGTTAGTTCTACCTTTAAATATATTGAGAATCCAATCTATTTCACTTCTCACTATTTCTACCACTACTCAGGTCTGAGCTACAATAATCCCTTTCTTAGTTTTCTACAATCTCCCTTTTGGGTCTTTCTGCTTGAATCCTCACTCTCCTTCTTTAGTCTATTCTCATTACAGTAGTGAGAGTGATCTAATCAAAACATGAAGCAGATCATGTCATTTCTCTGCACAATACCCTGAACTAGCTCCTCATTCACTTGGAGCAAAAGTCAAAGTCCCAGCTAACTAAATCATTCACAATCTGATCTTCAATCTCCACTCCTACCTCTCTGACTCCATTAAAAAAAAAATCATTTATTTTTAGAGAGAGGAAGGGAGGGAGAAAAAAGAGGGAAAGAAACATTGAACTGTTTCCTCTCACATGCCCCCAACCCAGAGACCTGGCTCGAAACCGAGGCATGTGCCCTGATCGGGAATCAAACCAGCAACCTTTCAGTTAGCAGGATGACACACCACCCGCTAAGGCCCACCAGTCAGGATTCTGACCTCACTTCTGACTACTCTTACCCATTTCACCTCTTCTTCAGCCACAATGGCCTCCTTGCTGTTCTAAACAAATCCAGAATGCATTCAGCCTTGTTCTAGCTAACAACCATCTCCAAGTTATCGTCTTAGGTCATGTCCTTCAAGTCTTTGTGAAAAATGTCATTCCTAAATGAGGACTATTATAATCATTCTATTTAATAAAACTCTTTCTTTCTTTTTCTTTCTTTCTTTCTTTCTTTCTTTCTTTCTTTCTTTCTTTCTTTCTTTCTTTCTTTCTTATCTATATGATTTTTATTTCTAATAATATTTCTAGTTAATATCAGAAAATAATCAACTTCCCATTTCTCATTCAATATCATTCTGATCTCCCTTCACCTTTTATTATTCCTCTGTACCTAAAAGATGCCTAGCATACTGTAGGGACTCAATACACATCTGTTAAATGAATGACACCAGTACTCTGGAAGCTCAGCAGAAGTGTCTTTAATATACAATGTGCAATATTAGTTGAAAACTTGTTTTTCTTGTTCCTTCTCTATATAGAAATCTCTCTGAAAATGGTAGAGTTGATTTAGGCATATTTTTCTTGGGCCTTTCCTAGGAAAAAATGTCATTTTCGTAAGGTTTACTAGAAACTCATCATTAATTTAGCAGCAATGGTCTGGAGACCAGACAAAAGCCAAGAACAATTATTTGGTATATAATGTTAGTCCACCATCATTTATTTCCCCAGTAACAGGGAGGACACTGATCACCACCATGATGATAACCACCCCCTAAAAAAAAGAAAAACTCTAAAAACCACTTTTAGTTGCTGATATATTCATTTAATATAGAGAAGATTTTGTAAAACATACCCTGAGAACAAAAACAAGCTAACAAATCCTTATGGATAAAACTTTTAAGAAATAGAATGAAAAGTCTGTGGCATACAAAATCAACATTTGAGACTATTAAGGAAAGGAGACAAAGAGAAACCCACCACTAAAATGTTTAAAAATTGCTCTGTTTGAACTTGAGATACCTCCCTGTCCTGGTTTTTCCCATTAGCTTAGCATTAAGAACAAACTGTCTGTTTTCTTTGGCCTACTTGTAGCTCAAACAGCTGAAATTATTTCCTTGGCAATATTTTGTTTTGGTTTGGTTTTAAGAAATAAGAGAAAAATTAATGTTTCCAGGTTATAACCATTTCACACTAACTTTCAAATGCATGGTCTAACAAAATGAACATTAGTGGCCTCTATGTTCAGTTATAAACTATAACAATGAAATCAAATATATTCTGCTAATTGACAAAACTGTGATGATAACTGCCCCTATTTCAAATAGTTCCATGAACTGACCGAAGACTCAAGGAAAAATAAGTAACTGTGTCCCTTCAAGGGGGTTCTAAAGTGTGTCCTGATGATTCCTCACCCAGTGAAGGGTATAACCAATACCAAGCAGGAGAACAGGACTTATTTTCACAGCAGGCAACTATGAAAGAGTATTTCTTTGTTTTGGTGCCAAGGACATTCAGGCTTTACTGCTTGAAAGTACAAGGAACCTGGTTCCTAAAAGTGATTCGATATTAAATCTGAAACCTGTGTCAATGCTAAACAGAGAAAAGCACTGCTTGATGTTGCTGTTACAAAGCCAAAGCAAAGCAACGGCTAACAGGGAAACAGTTGTAAGGAACAGAACTACATGTAATCAGTACCAATTCTGTAAGTGGATTATGGTGCAGATGCTGCTAGATGAACTATGAATAAGGACAGGTGGCAAAAGGAAAAAGTGACAAAAGGAATCTCAGAAGTAAGTAAAAGAACAGGCTATAAAACCATGAAATTTGTTGCAGGTATAGTCACATAAACAATAATATTAAGTCTTCTGCTCTAGTCCATATTATGTAACAAAAAAACTGAAAAGTAATGATCTGCTAATTTCTCAAACTTAGCGACTACTGATGAGTAAAGTTAGTAGCCTATAGTCAAACTATCCTGCTACAACATTTATACAACTAAATATCAAGGCAGCAAGGATTCTACTCCCACCAGCCTCTCTTTCTCCTACAGAAAAAGGGAGTTTTCTTTCTTTTCTTAAAGTATAAACAAAAAAGTTTATATTGAACCATTTTGTAATCCCTGAGTATAAGAAGCATGCGACTATGAGAGTAAAAATTTCTATTTCCTTCCCAATGCACAAAACTAATGTCTACGTTAAAACTTTATATCTGACCCTGGCTGGTGTAGCTCAGCAGACTGAGCGCGGGTTGCAAACCAAAGGGTCGCTGGTACGATTTCCAGTTCAGGGCACATGCTTGGGTTGTGGGCCAGGTCCCCAGTGGGGGCCACATGAGAGGCAACCACACGTTGATGTTTCTCTCCCTCTTTCTCCCTCCTTTCCCCTCTCTCAATAAACAAACAAACAAATAAACAAATACATAGAATCTTTTTAAAAACCCAGAACTTTATATCTGAGATTCCTGTTCTAAATGGATCAAGGGGTTTTTTCTGTGTGTGTGACTTGCATGTTATATCACATGAAAATAAGCCTATTCAATTTCTATTTCATCTGCTCTGCGCCACTTTTAATATTATTAGTGTTATATTTTTCCTTTAAACATCTAAGAGCAAAATCAGCAAATATAAGATGGAAAGACTTTTTTTTAAGAGCTCAATTTCTTAAGTTTATTACCACCTTTACCTCTTTTGTCTCTTCTGGGTCTGAATGATCCACAGTTATATAAAGATCGTTTTGTAAGTATTTCAGTGCACTAAGAGGATCCATTTGGGCCTTTTCTTCAAACCTAGAAAATGTAAACAAGAATAATTGTCTGGAGTTATAAGAAAACATCAGAAATGTCTTTCAGAACTGAAGTGGAACACTATATATGAAGAGTTAGTGTGAATCTAAAAAAAAAATGGCTTTTGGGAATCCAGAAATAAGAAGAGTGCCATGTACACAGTACAGATATGGAGTCTCTGAGATGTAATGGTAATGCCAGGTGGTCATAGGCAGGTATGTTCCTGGAGACTGGCAAGAGCACTTCCTAACCTCCTCTTAAAACCATAAGCTAAGATAGCCCTGGCTGGTATGGCTCAGTGGACTGGGTGCCGGCCTGTAAACTGAAAGGTCACTGGTTTGATTCTCAGTCGGGGCACATGCCTGGGTTGTGGGCCAGGCCCCAAGTTGAGTAAGTGTGAGAAGCAACTGATCAGTGTCTCTCTCACACATCAATGTTGCTCTTCTGTTTCTCCTTCCCTTCCCCTCTCTCTGAAAATAAATAAAATAGAAAAAAAACCCTATAAGCTAAGATAAAATCAATGACAAAATACAGTGAATATGATGAATATTTTACATAAACTGCAAAAAGCCAAATATGTTTTAGAAAAAACAAGTAGAGAGCCCTGGCTGGCATAGCTCAGTGGATTGAGTGCAGGCTGCAAACCAAAGTGTCGCAGGTTCGATTCCCAGTCAGGGTACATGCCTGGGTTGCAGGCCATGACCCCCAGCAACCGCACATTGATGTCTCTCTCTCTCTCTCTCTCTCTCTCTCTCTCTCTCTCTCTCCCCCCCTCTAAAAATAAATAAAATCTTTAAAAAAATGTTTTAAAAATCACCAACAGATGTTTAAAAAAAAAAAAAGTGAAAGCTGCCACCAAATCTCTTAAAACAAAACAACAAGTAGAGATAAAATAAAAATACTTGGTTAGATTTATACAATATACTCACCCCCACCAATGAAGATGTTTAACAGATATTTTAGGAACAGAAATGAATAGTTTCTTTTAATGAGTATTAATGAGTATCATTAACACTGGTTAGATATTTTTAATGAGACTATTTCTGCACCTCAGCCAGTTATAATAATAACAAAACTGCAGCAACTTATTAAACACTGTCATGTGCTTGATACTTTATCAAGCATGTATCACCTTATTTATCCTCACAATAATTTTAAGATGGTAAGTTCTATTGTCATTTTTAAATTAACAGATGAGAAACTGAGGCCCTGAGAATGAATCTGGCCTGATAAAAGCTAGTAAGTGGCAGAAGTAGAAACTAACACAGGTCTATCTGATACCAAAGCTGAAAAGGAAAGAATCAGTTATCTTAAAAAAAAAAAAAAGTCTATTTGGGACTCTATGTAAATAAGAAAATGTCCTTTTATTATAGCATAATTATATATGGATTTATTTATAATAAATTTGTATGCTCTTCAAATGTACACAAAAAAGAAAAACTGGCATTTAATTTCATATGGGAAATGAAAATAACGAGCCTTTCACAGGCTGCTGGCATCAGTCATTTCCTGTCTTTAGAGCTAATCTCAGTGATAGGGTTACCTGTATTGCAGGCAGGGGCAAAGACCAGCAAAATGTTACAGCTCTCTTGTACTAGACAGTACCATGATTGTCAGCCAGCCTTACAACCCTCAGAGGAGGGTTCCTTAGCCAGAGCTCAGGTTACTCTACCATCTTGTCCACAACTGATTAGACCAGACTTTTGGAACCTGAGCCAAAGGCAATCATTTCAAGCTTGATCAGCAGTTTATAAAGTGGCCTCGCAGAATTACTCCCAATAGGGTTACTCCCCAGGGAACTATCTTCTAAGAAGATACTCTTTCTTAGAGAATCAGAATGTGAGACACAGAGGACACATAAAAGGCAGACAAAACACAGAGGTGGTAAAGACAAGAGATGATAGATGCCTTCCCTTCCTTTCTTCCTACCTATCTATGTATCAACTGAAGCCAAAGAGATAAGGAGTTACCGATCTCTTTATCCATTTATTTATCCATCCATCCATCCATCCATCCATCCATCCATCCATGAACGTTCATCCATCCATGAACGTGATAAGGCTGAGGAAAAGCAGAGTCAGGAGTAACCAGTAAAACAGGAGAAGCAGTCAGAAAGAAGCAGCAACAGGCTTGGTTCCAAGAAACACTCCTATAGTAGCTCCTAGCTACTAGAATCGGCCCAGTACCCTAAACGATTCTCCATTATGCCTCACTGTTCAAATGCTGAGGAAGTGCCTTAATTCTCTGGATAGTCTCTTAATAAATTCTCTTTCAGTGAGGTCTCCTAAGTATGTCCTTCTCCTTTGCAATAACCTAACCAACCTAACCTGAAATAAACTAACCAAAACACACCTACCATCCTATTAAATCCAGCAAAGAGACCAATTTCCCTGAAAGTTATGTTTTCTCTTCTTTTTCTAAGCTTTTTTTGGCCTGCAAAAAATTATCACTGGATTTGTGTTTGCAGTCTAGAATTATATTTCAGCTAATAATTCTGCCCTATAAAAGGAACAGGAATTAATGCTATTTCTTCCTTTTCTCCTTTTCTATACCCTAATCATTAACAAGTTTGGAAACTTGAATGTTATAAAAATTAATAATAGTGGCACTTTATTTACTGTATCATGTGGAACCATTAAGAATCAGGAGACACTTGGCATACAATATACCTCCCTCCCTCCAAATTTATACTTTAATGAAATAGAGTAATTGCTTTCCGTAAGAACACAAAAGTAAATATGGCAGCACAGCAGTACAGGGTAAGCTTCTATATAATGAAAGACCTGGTATCTAATTTAACATGAAATTTGAATTAAAAAGGTAATTTTCATGTTCTATCCAATTCATAGAAAGCTACTTCTATCTATTTTGCCTGCAATGTAATAATGCCTCCCAAACTCTTTAATTCATCTAAGAGGTGGTAGAACACAGGGTAGGCTTTTTCAAATGTCAGAGATGGGCCTTTTACTGTTTGTTCAATTTAGTAGACAAGATTCTTAAGGTGCCCTAGAACAGTCATCCTTGACAGTTCTTTCTCTTATACCCATATCAAATCCATCAAGAAATGCAGTTGCTACAACCCTCAAAGTTTATCCAGAATCTTACTGTACTTTCTAAATCTCTCTCATGGAGGATCTCTTCCTCTGCCGTCCTTCAAATGGTGGCGGTCCTCAGCTAATGCCCTACGTCCCTTTATTTTTCTTACTCTTCCTGAGCAAGCTCCGTTTCCTTATTGATGACTCACAAATGTAATACAGCCCATGCCTTCCCCCCAATGCTAAAAGATGATCTCCAAAACATAAAGTGAACCAAACTGAACTATATTAACTTGTTGTTTCTGAAGAATTCCCCATCTGAGTAAAAATAGCTGTGACTTTTTACCCAGTTCTTCTGGAAGAAAATCAAGAATTGTTTTTATTAAAAGCTAAGTCTGAATGTGTCACTCCTCTACTTAAAATCTTTGAATGCTGCCATTTCACTCAGAGCAAAAGCCAAAAGACCTTCACAATTTGACCGATTTTTCTCTCTGACCTAACTCCTACTATAATCACCTCACTTATTCCACTTCTACCATACTGTCCTCCTCACATTATTTCTCAAATAATCCAGTCATATTTTTAACCTCAGAGCCTTGTCTATTATTACCTACCTGGAACACCTTTCCCCTCAAATATCTTGTGTGACTCACCCCCTCATGTTCTTTAGGCATCTATGCAAATATTATCTTTGCGGTGAGGTCTATCCTTACTCTTATTTAAAAATCACACCCCCAGCTCCCTCACCTGTAAAAAAATAGTTCTTAACTGAATTTGTTTTTTTTCTCACAAAGCTTACTATCTTAAACATAAATTCCTTATTAATCTTATTGTTAGTATCCCTTCATTAAAAATGGAAACTTGGGGATAGGAATTTTTGTCTTCTTCACTGACATACCCACAGAACCTAGAACAGTATCTAGAACAGTGAAGGCGCTCAAGAAATACAGGGTCTGGCAGAAGTAAGGCTTGCATGAGTGTGGTTGGTAGGGTACGTGAACGTCTCGCATGAGATGAACAGCAATTTGAACATTTCACCTAAAACATCATATGGTGTGCTTGAGTGTGATATTGTTATGTTACAGTTTTTAAAAATTTTTAAAAGTATATTTCATTGATTATTCTATTACAGTTGTCCCATTTTTCCCCCCATTTATTCCCCTCCACCCTGCACCCCACCTCCCACCATCATTCCCCTCCCCCACTTTGTTCATGTCCATGGGTCATACATGTAAGTTCTTTGGCTTCTCCATTTCCCATACTATTCTTAACCTCCCCCTGTCTATTTTCTACCTGCCAGTTATGCTTCTTGTTCCTTGTACCTTTTCCCCCATTCTTCCCTCACTTCCTCCCTGCTGATAATCCTCCATGTGACCTCTATTTCTGTGAATCGGTTCCTGTTCTAGTTGTTCAGTTAGTTTGTTTTTGTTTCTGTTTTTTTTTAGATTCAGTTGTTGATAATTGTGAGTTTGTTGTCATTTTACTGTTCGTATTTTTGATCTTCTTCTTTTTCTTAGATAAGTCCCTTTGACATTTCATATAATTAGGGTTTGGTGATGATGAACTCCTTCAACTTGACCTTATCTGGGAAGCTCTTTATCTGCCCTTCCATTTTAAAAGATAGCTTTGCTGGGTAGAGTAATCTTGGATGTAGGTTCTTGCTTTTCATGATTTCGAATACTTCTTTCCAGCCCTTTCTTGCGTGTAAGGTTTCTTTTGCGAAATCAGCTGATAGCCTTATGGGAACTCTTGTAGGTAATTGTCTTTTGCTCTTTTTAAGATTCTGTCCTTATCTTTAATGTTGGGTAATGTAATTATGATGTGCCTTGGTGTGTGCTTCCTTAGGTCCAACTTCTTAGGGACTCTCTGAGCTTCCTGAACTTCCTGGAAGTCTATTTCCTTTGCAAGACTGGGGAAGTTCTCCTTCACTATTTTTTCAAAGAAGTTTCCCATTTCTTGCTCTTCCTCTTCTCCTTCTGGCACCCCCTCTGATTAGGATGTTGGAATGTTTAAAGATGTTCCGGAGGTTCCTAAGCCTCTCCCCATTTTTCTGAATTGTTTCTTCATTCTATTCTGGGTGAATGTTTCTTTCTTCCTTCTGTTCCAAATTGTTGATTTGAGTCCCAGTTTCCTTCCCTTCACTGTTGGTACCCTGTATATTTTTCTTTATTTCACTTTATATAGCCTTCACTTCTTCCTCTATTTTGCAGCCATACTCAACCATTTCTGTGAGCATCCTGATTACCAGTGTTTTGAACTCTGCATCTGATAGGTCAGCTATTTCTTCATGCTTAGTTTTTTGTGGAGTTTTGATCTGTTCTTTCATTTGGGCCATATTTCTTTTCTCAGCACACGGGTTACTTTTTAAGGGCCAGAGTCTTAGGTATTCTCCAGGGTGGGGCAACCCACATGGCTATCTTGTGATGCTGTATGTGGGAGAGGGGTCAGAGTGGGAACAATGCTGCTTGCTCAGCTCGTCTGGCTTTCAGTCCCTTCTTCCAATACCCACAATTAAACTGGGACCTTTTGGTGCTGATTCCCCCATAGGTGGGTCTGTGTATGTTCTAGGACCCTCTGGCTCTCTCCAACGAACTCTCCTGTGATTTTGGAAGTTTTCCTGCCACTGCAACCCCCACAGGTTTTTACAGTCTGAGGTTTTGAGGCTTTATTTCCCATGCTGGAACCCTGGGTTGTACAGTCTGTCTCATTCCCCAGTTGTTCCTCTTGGTTTATCTGCACGCAAATGTGGGTCCACCAGCTGCTACCTCACCTGCCCAGTATTCCAGCCACTGCCTTGCCACAAGTCCTCTCCACTCCAGCTACCCATCTCCATCCCTCCTGCCAGTCTGGATGAATGCTTCTTCTTTAACTCCTTGGTTGTCGGACTTCCATACAGTTCAATTTTCTGGCAGTTCTGGTTGTTTTTTGTTTTTAAATTTGTTGTTGTCCTTCTTTTGGTGTGTGAGGAGGCAAAGTGTATCTACCCATGCCTCCATCTTGGCCAGAAGGCCTGTTACAGAATTATATGCTTATGATTTTGTAATAAAAAGGGGTGTTACTTGTGCTAGGCCCTATATTCCCTTAATGAATAGTTTTATTGAAGATTCTAGACCTTTAGGTGGTTGCTCTGGCCATTGTACACATGAGCAATGTAATCTCCAGAAAGATTAAGTTGAAGGCTTGAAAGCAACCCAAGGTTCTAGTATAAAACCTTTTCCAATATAGGTATTAGCTACAAAACTAAAAGCAAAAAGTAATCAAAACCAGAAAAGAAGAATACTCTGTTCCATATTTTTATGCTATTATTACTCTGATTAAAAATAATCTAACCCTGACTAGTGTGGCTCAGTCAGTTGGTTGTCATTCCTCAAAGTGAAGGGTCACTGGTTTGATTCCTGGTCAGGGGACATGCTTGGTTTGTGGGCTTGGACCCCAGTTGGGGAACGTGTGAGAGGCAGCCAATTGATGTTTCTCTCTTGCATTGATGTTTCTCTCCCTTTCTTTCTCCCTCTCTTCCCCCTCTCTATAAATATACAAACAAACTCTTTAAAAAATAATCTATATAAATGAATATTCTATATAAAAGAGTCTTTAATGATTCTTACATTCCCCTTCAAGGGCTCTTCTGGTTCAAGTTTTGAAATGAGCTAGCACACTATCTTTCTCCCAGTAGAAAATTTCAAATGTTGATCATTTGCCCAACCACACAGACTTGCTGCCATTCAATTTTAACCACTATTTCATGGCTCATTCTCATACTCATATTTGCTAGTCTTTCACCATATATTAGATTTTATGTACTTTTTCAGTGGCGGGGAAGGGAGTGCTTGTGTGTATGCATGTGTGTGATGGTGGTGGTAATGGTGGTGATGGAAAGAAGAACTGTGAAGTCAGCATACTCAGGGTCACATCCTGCCTGTGTCACTTACAGCTAAATGACCTTAGATGAGTTATATAACCCATTTTAAAATGCCTCCATTTCTTCTTTTATAAAAGAGTTATAACCCATCTTTACTTCATTGTCTTACTGTGAGAATAACATACACGATCTAGCACACAAACACTGCTCAAATAAATGGCAGCTATTACCACCATTAAAGGCTAACCTTCCCCTTCCAAACTATACATTTTTATCATCAAACATTATCAGTAACCAAAAGGATAGATATACTTTTCTATATGTTTTTAGTAGTTTATCACTTCTAAGGCTAAAAAGCAAACATGACTCAGGAGACACACATAAAAGTGTTTGATTATACACTTGTAATTAAACAGCAAAGGTAATGATATAAAACTATAATCGTATTTAAAGTTGTATTCTGAAACACCAAATTATAAAGATATTATGAATCAACTATATCATCACATTCACAGTTATCAACAGGTCAGGCATACGACAATTATCTAGAACTGATGTAATTTTTGTGGTGGTTTGGCCTTGAGTTGCTTGATGGTGGGTTAATCACCCTCACAGAAACTTTTTCCATTATTTTAATAGTTACAAAATATCCTTTTTCTAAATGTAAAAATTTCAGTATCAGTACCTGTCTTCACTTTGCATATTCCTTTGAAATAAGGAAGCAAAAATAAGGAGAATAATGGGGAATTTACCAAAGTCATGATCTTCACAGTGTTCACACTGTCATGTTACTGTCCAAAAACAAAGCCACATCACCAAAGCTGAGGTAATACTAACAATAGCTGATAAAGTTAAATAAAAAGTTTTCAGTGAATTATTCTTATACCTGTGTTTTCTTATGAGGTACTTGCAGTGCCTCAGTAAGTAATCTTTTGAAGGCCTACACAACTTCAGTGACCAGAAGTCATCTAATCTCATTTTTGGGGAGCAAGATTTTCCTGGATTCCCACCGAATAAATAATGAACCTATAATAAACAAAACAAACAAGATTTTAAAAATGCATGTATACTTAAGGAATTACATAAGTCACAGGAAAATTTCTTCACTTTGCTAGCACTGTGTAACAGGTAACCTCCTTAGCCTTACATATATATATAAAACCAAAACATTATTGCATTTCTACCAAAGGCTTCTCTTCAAATTTTTCTTGTTTCCATTTTACTTTAAATTACTGTGGCTACTTCCTTAAATTACATTTTATATTAAAATAAATTTTATTACTACAATTATACTGACAATAGGAAACATGAAACAAAAGCAATGATAGCATGAAAATTATTAAAGGAAACCTCAACTAAAATTGAAGTTGGGATAGACTACGGAAGTCAATTACCCACACGCTGGAAGACATCAATTACAGACCCCATCAGAAGAGGGGTCACTTCATTACCAAACAGAAAGTGCAACTGCTTTACTACCCCAGCAAGAAGAAGAAAGATTTTCTTCTTGCCCAGCAATAAGCCCAGCCAATTGAAACTCTGTAGCTCAGCCAATGAAAAGTCAGCATCACCTGAACTCTTAATTTCCTCCATGAACTGTCATTTTTCTCTTACTGATGACTCCCTTGTCCCATTCTCATTATTTAAATATGAAATTTAAATAATCATCTGTAGCCTAAACAGAAAAAATGCAGGTTCTGTCAGTAACTTACTATATAATCTGAGAAACAGTTCAAGAAACCATTCTGAATACTGACACTAAAAGTTCAGAATGCCAGACTGTTTTCACAAGGTGGATGGAAAAGAATGTGTTACTCATAGATAGGAAAAATAAAGATAAAAATATCTCTTACACAATAAAATCTAAAATCAGGAAGTTATATATACCTTTTCATATCATGGGACAAGGTACCCAAATGCTGAAAACTGTACTCTTCCATTTCAATACTCATACTGTAGAAACAACGGGCCATGCTATGTAGCTCATCTATGCACCTAAGAAGCAGCCACTGACCATTTTCAAAAGAGGGAAGTGCCAGGAATTATGGACTATACACAAGTGTTTATTCTTTTAAAAATTTGGGGGGAAAATGATTAAATGTCTGCTACATATTCTATTAAATGTCTGCTATGTATTATAACTTTTTACTCAAATCCACTTAAAAATAATCAGAAACATACATTTTGGGATTCTTTCAGATTGTAGGTCATGGAAAATTTATAGGTAAATGTAGTTAGGATACCTTGTGTAACTCATCATATACAAGCTGATGGGCAAATCTTGGACATGGTTCTTCCTCCTGAAGACTTTTAGTTGGATTATCTTTTGCAGCCTGATCATTTTTATAGACACAAGACCTGAAAGACATTGCTTTTAAGGTATGCTATCCAGGAAAATCAGCGGTACACATAATGTTAATACAATTGTAGAGAGCAAATTAATCGCATGTCTGATTACCAACAAAACAATTATACATTTGTTTACACCAAATTTTAAAGTTCTGGTCAGTCTATAAAATAATCTGAGTTGTTAGAATTGAGTTCTCAAGTTCTTTTAATGTTCATCAAAACATCGCTTAAGAACAACCTACCTCATGTTATGAAACAAGACATGTATGAAGGCTCAAGCGGAAGGCTGAAAGAGGTAATATCCCATCTATTCACAATAAAAACCACAGCAGATTGTTTTCATTCTTACTGTAAATAAATGTCACGTTTAGAAAAAAATAAATTCCTTAGTTGCTGAGCACTGCCCTCCATTGCTGAAGGGAAGAAGTTCTCTGAAGTGCCTCTGTTTTGCAGAATATTTGCTTATGCAACAATCACAGAATGTTAGGCGGGTGTTTCCCCAAACAGTAGCTACAGCAACAGTTCTGTGCGGTGCTCTGGGACAAAAAGGTCCTGACTTGAAAACGCTAAATAATAATGTCTCCTGTCCCCACCCTGCTGTAGTCAATCCGTTTCACTTTATAAAACCCAAGAATTAGAGCCCTGGCTGGTGTAGCTCAGTGGATTGAGCGTGGGCTGCGAACCAAAGTGTCGCAGGTTCGATTCCCAGCCAGGGTACATGCCTGGGTTGCAGGCCATAACCCCCAGCAACCACACATTGATGTTTCTCTCTCTCTATCTCCTTCCCTTCCCCCTCTAAAAATAAATAAACAAAAAAAAAAACAAAAAAAAAAACCCCTAAGAATTAGGAACATTACAAAAAACATTGTCCTAAAGTTCACACACCTGTTTAGTAGCAAAATCTACACTAAAATACAATTTTCTTGACTTCCAGACCAGGAACCATCTACAAATTGAACAATTCAAATATAAAATCCATTCACTGAATGCCAATGTATAGATATAGGCACTGATTTTGACTTTTTCCTCCAACACTGGCATTTAAATGTATCACATCAGAAATTAACACAAGCCTTCCAGTTCTTTCTTCTTTTGAATAAACTAAAAACCTCCCGTAAATGTTGCATTGGAATTGCAGCACAGACAAGAGCTCCTTACCAACTATTCCTCACAATGTCATAAATCCAGAATGAATTTCTGACATTCTCTTCCCTCTTTTCCTTATCTTTGCTGAGTCCAGATAGGACATGTATTTCATTCAGTTCTGGATCAATGGTTGCTCTCTGTGTGAATCCCGTCATTGGAACTATAAAATGAAAGAAAAAAAAATGACAATATTTGTATTAGATAACAGATTAGCTCTGTTAAAGATTAGTACATCTTTACCCTGCTCTGCAGTAGGGTAAGGCCACAGCATTTATTTCCCAACACACTACATAACTTTTATATTAAACAATAAACAATTGTTTATCACTTTCTCCCCATTCTAGGCTATTAGCTCCACAAGGGCTAAGGTTGTTTGGTTCACTATTTTGTTCCTAGTGTCTAAAACAGAGCCTGGCATATAGTAGTTATCAACTATTTGTTGACAGAAATAATAAATGATAACTCCCAGAATGGAGCCAGAAAGAGGAAAGAGGTAGAAGGAAGTATGCAATGTAATCATTTTGATTGAGAAAAACGGCAATACTTGAACTGATTTATTATCTGAGTCAGCTGTACTTGAATAATAGAGAGAAAATATTCAAATCTTGACTTGGAAAAACAGAATTTGACAAAACTGGAACAGATTTGTTTAATATGGTCAGAGTCATTTAAAACATAGGGTCTGGCACAAATAACACCTTTTTTTAAATTATAAAATCTTTTATTACAAAATCATAAGCACATAATTCTGTAACATAACAATATCATACTCAAGCACACCATGTGACATTTTAGGTGAAATGTTCAAATTAAAACTATGAATTATTACACCCTTATTCTTACCATACCAACCACTCAAGCAGGTGTTACTTCTGCCGGACCCTGTATTTGTCCATAAGGTACAATGAAGTACATTTTGGCATATAATATGCCCCAAATGTTTTCCTGAATGGATGGAACTCCCCAGAGCTAAAAAAGGAATTCCTTTTTTAAAAAAGGAATCCATTAAATGAATGATGATCGTTCTGCATTACCCAGAAATCTGTAAAACATTAATATGACAAATTCGAATTGTTTTCCTCATTGTCATTTGGAAATATTAGTTGAAATACAATTTTATGGCTTGCAACATAATTGCTGTGTATCAAAAACAATGTCATTGTTTCAACATTACATTTCTTATAGGTGAGCAATTATCATATGCTCAAAAAGCTAAACAAACATCAAAGTAAAGAAAAATATTTCAACCAATCCAGGATACTATGGTAGTAGATGATATCCATACTGATCTTTATTTGTCTTTATCTACTTTAGTTAAGACCAAATAATCCTATATTTATTTTTCCAAGTTTACCTTAAATTCATGTGTCCTTTTATATTCCTATTCAATAAATTTGTTTGAGGTATTTTAGAGACTATCAACATGTATACCACAGTAAATATATTTAAAAATTACACACAAAAAAACACAATATATACTTTGTATGCATCCACAGACAAGTATACATATTTATACATATCCACACATTGACTTAATCATCGTACCCTCGTACCACACTCCTTAGAGGTTATGTAAAGTCTGGTACCCTTGTACCATACTCCTTAGCAGTTATGTAAAGTCTGGTATTTTCTTATTAAAGCTTGGTAAAATTTCAAAGATGCCAAAATTCCGAACTCTATTCCTTCCTAAGAAAATCTTGGAAGAAAGATAAAACTGTAAAGAAATGAAATCACTTTTTTATTAGTGGTGGAAGTGGAGGACATAACTGCCTAAATTTACTGCACTTAAATTTCTCTGTCCCCTTCTGTCTTAACACTGAGCCTTTGAATTAAGAATTCTGTAACACAGGCTGGCAAACTACAGCTTGATCTGGCCTGCCCAGGGTCAGATGAGGCCTTGTCCATGCATTTACATGTTGTCTCTGTCTGTTTTCATCCTGTAATGGCAAGCTTGAGTAGTTGCAAGAGAACACTTCCACTGAGCTGTCAACACTTTCTTAATGGTATCCTTTGAAGCACAAAGGTTTCTCATTTTGATAAAATCCAATTTATCTTTTTTTCCCTTTGGTCATTGTGCTCTAGTATTGATTTTGTGCTAGCCAGAGTTACAGTGACACAGTAACTCATCATAATATGCTAAGTGCCTACACCAAGACATTGTTCTTTAAAGCAAAAAATAAAAAATTGCAGCCAAGTGAACATATTAAACCACTAGGTTCAATATTGGTTCCACATTATCAAGTTATTTCACATCAATAAATCTTTCATCTTTACAGATGGTAATAAAATTCTATAGGGTGTAAAAGAAATAACTGTCTTGAGAGAATGCTTTCTTTTTAACAGCATTAACATAAGAGCTCTTAAAATATTTTAATAATACTATCCACATTTATAAAGTAATCTCCCACTTAAAAACATTCATTTGGGGTTACTTCCCTATAATACAGAAATCAGATCTGTGTGTTCAATAGGTTTTTGCGGACTAGCCTAGGAATTTAAATACCAATAAGTACTGTAAACAAAAGGGAACAAAAGTAGAAAATCTTGTTCTAGTCTAGACTTTCCCAATTAACTATGGGTGAGTTCATCAAGAAACTTTTTTGGACCTCAGTTTTCTCATATAAAAATTGAAAGTAGAGCTACATAAAGTATTGGATCTCTTCAAAATTAAAATTTCTGTTGTTAAGACTCAGAAAGGTGACTGCAGTGACAGGATGACAATTTTCAGTAACATTAAACTGGTATTAGTGTTCAGCACAGATAGGCAAAGTAAGAAACTTGAGACAAATCAATTAGGAGGCTGTTATTATAATAGAATGAAAAGAAGGTATTACAGAAATATCAATAATCACTGTATTCACATATTATCATGAGCACAAGAAGGGCCGATATTATAAGTATGAAAATCCCTGAACAGATATAACAGAGAAAAGGCTTGGACCAGAAACTTGTGAAAAAGAAGAGTAAAATGTTTCATGAATTTTTTTGGAGGTATCCAAATATATTACTCTAAGAATACTCAAAGGCAAAATCTCTGAAGGACAAAATTTCTATTAATCCTTACATTTGCAGACCCTTACAAATACAATTTTCACTGCATACAACAGACAATGAAAAATGTTTATGTGTCAAATGTTTGCATGTGAATAGAAAAAATATGAAGGAACACACACCAAATTATGAACAGTAGTTATGGGGAACAGGGGTTAGGATACTTTTAGTTCCTATTAAATCAAATGAATTTTTCCAATATACATTGCTTTTATAGTTATAAGAAGGAAAAAAACCTCCAAAACAAAATACAGAAAAAAATCTGGATGGAAAGACTGGAGGCTTTTAATAATAAGTGAATAATTTTCACACATCCTCCCAAATTTCTCATGAATAAAATTTACATTAATATTTGGAATACTGTTATTTAGATGGAAAGGAAATCCAGGTTTCAAGACAGTTTTACAGGCATGCACAAAAAATGTTTGTAAACCATTTTGCTGGTATGATAGTTACCAGGTATCACTTTATAAGAGTTAAGGGTTCCTATAAATGTCGGCATGTTAATTCAAACTTATACTGAATGTACAATATCTATCTTAATGGTCTTTTGCCTAAGTTTTACAATTTGCAATTAATACTTCCACTCCATTCCACATACAGTGACAATTCAAAAAACATTTCAATAAAAATCTCAACAAAAATAAAGTTTTCTGTATCTACCTTCAAAAGTAATCTAGGTTTTTTAAGAAACTTTGAAAATGTCCATTTCTGTAATACTCTAAATCTAATTTTGGAAACCTCCTTTTTAAACTGGAGGGAAGAAAATCTATTTTTCATTTTAAAAAGATTTTACATTCTTACTGAAGAAAATTAAAATGTAAAAATTATATGCATATATATGTGTATATGTACACATACACACACATAAAAGAACAATGGTCTAGCACTAGTAGGCATTTTAGACTTAAATTTTACTACTAACTGAAGCTGCTTATGAAATCGAACTGGGCCTTTTGGATATAAACAGCAAACCAACCACTAACTACATTACCCTCTTCGCCATTAACCCACTAAATTGGAAGAAAAGTTGGTCTAGTAAAAAAAAGAAAGAAAAGAAAAATAACACTAGAAAAGAACTGAAACCATGTCAACAAGAGGTAAGAAATTCCGAGGAATCTTGAAAGACAGAAAAAGCACAGCCAAGAAAAAGAGAGCCCAACTCACCAGAGATAAAGATGGAAAACTTCCAAAATAAGTCATCAAATACAAAAAGCAGGAGTAGACTGTGAAGAGGACTCCTGTGGAGAGCTTCTAATAAGGACATTGGGGCCTGAATAAGAATGAGAGCAGAGCTTAAAGTAACTCTTAATCCTCACAACAACATTAGGGGAGGCTGGCGGAGGACGCAAGGGAGCTTTGCTTTGAGGCCTGCTTATGTGTTCTTTAAGAAAGCCTGGTGGCTAATATGCACCATAAAATTATGCAAAACCCTTGGTCAGGGTCTTATTTAAGGGAGAAGCCTACTGTAAAAATAGACCTATACAATGCATAAGAAACCACTATCAATTACCTTTCTTAACTGATGTAGCTCTTTATTCATAAATTTTAATGTTTAGACGTGAGAACGATATCAACAATGCAAAGATTGGGACCTACATGAATAACCAGGAGATAATAAATCACAGAAAGGAACAGAATTTAGAAAAAAATAAAAAACTCATTATCCTTGTAGAAAGTCAAGAGAATATTACATGCATAAAACAAGAACAAGTTTCCGTAAAAAGAAGCACAGAATATGAAAGATACTAAGAAAAAAACCTGACAGAAAAAAATCAAATGACAGAATGAAAACAAAACAGGCATAGTTAAACACAAAGTCAGCGGACTTAATACAAAACTGATAAATTACTAGACTTATATAGCAAAAACATATGGAAATTATGATAAAGAAGTTAAGGGACACAGAGAATAAGACACTGAAGTGAAAAATCTGTCTGAAAAGAACATCAGGAGAGGTGTGAAATAACGTAGAAGAAAAAAATTTTTAAAAATTTCCCTAAACGGAAACAAGTGGGTGTACTGTTTGAAAGAGCCCTAGATGCTAAGCTTCTAGCGAGAGAAAAAGCAGGTTACATACAGAGGAATAAGGATGAAACTAACAATGAATGCTACAATACAATGGAGAAGTAACTCTAAAATTCTGAGGACTATGAAAAGATATGGAACTAAAATTCTATTTCCAGTTAAACTAGCAAATCCAACAATGAAGCAAAATAAAGACTTTTTGGACCAGGAGAAATACAAAAGTTCATATCAATGACTGCATTGGAAAAAATTCTTTGAGGAGCTTTTTCAACAAAACAAACAGATTTCAAGAAAAAGGATAACATGAAGTATAAGAAACAGTGGCAGTGAGTGATATAGGCAAAAGAAAAGGAAAAAAGCTCAAAAGTAAAGAGCTGTTAGATCTTGAGCCTTGTATGATACCTTTTAGAATGAAAAAGCTTTAATAATAGAGTATTATCTTCCCTGTAAGTCCAATCACAATATCTGAATATATGTGGTGCCCCATCCCGCTTGCCCCACTATGTTTTTATTGCTTAGAATTTTGGTCTTTGTGTTTTCCTTTGGGCAACAAATTTTCTCAAGATAATTTTATCACCATTTATCACCTATTTCTAACATCTGGATTTCTCACCAAGTTTTGCTTCCAAATATCTTCCCAATGTGGGTTTTCATATGGCAAACTTTCTAAGGCAAATTTATGAGAATATTTTATTTTATTCTCACATTTGAATGTTAGGATATTAATTTCTTGGTTCAGAGTCATTTCCTTCGAGTACCTTTTAACTTAACCGATTTCTTCCATTCACCATTGCTACTGAGAGGGGAAGGGGGGGAGAAAGAGAAGGAGAAACATCCATGTGCAAGAGATTTGGTTTCCTCTTGCATGCCAACTGGGGACCTGGCCCACAACCCAGGCATGTATGTGTCCTGACTGGGGAACCAAACTGGTGACCCAAACTGGTGACCCCTCGTTCACAGGCCAGTGCTCAATCCACTGAGCCACAGCAGCCAGGGCTGTCTTTGATATTCTTAATTTTACTTTAGTATGTCTAGGTATGTGCTTCTCCATATTTTTCCTATTTGGCAAACTACACTCACTTTCACCAATTTGAGCACTTCCATTCTTCTTGAATTCTAGGAAAGTTTCTTCTATTATTTCTTCAATTATCCCACCTTCTTAAATTTTAATTTTCCTCTCCTTCTGGAATTGCTGTTAAGATGTTCACCCTTGTGCAACTCTTTTATATACCCTTTGGTTTTTAAAAAAATTTTCAATCTCTTTACCTTCTTTCCTATTTCTTCCTGGAAGACTGTTCATTCTAATCTTTCAATTAATTAATTAATTCATATCCATTTCTATTTAGATGTGTTGCATTACTTATTTTAAATAAATTTTTCATATCTAATATGTCCATTTGGTTCTATTTTTGTGCTATTTAGATCTTACTGATATTACTAATGTGTTCCCTTATATAATTAACTATATTGATCATGTTTGTTTTAAATTCTTGGTTAATCTATCGTAATAGATCATATATGTTGTCATACTTATTTCTTTTGAGATAGTCATAGTCCTTAACTGTCTAGTTACATTGGTCTGTGAGGTAATGTTTTTCAGGTATCAGCTATTTTTTCTGTTAAGAAAAAACATATTGGAGGGGCCAAAGGCCAGGCCTCAATGAGCATCAGCACCAGTGAGTTTAAGGAAAATGGAGGGAGAGCCACAGGGCAGTTGAGCCTGGGAATGAAGAACAAGTTGATCACTTCCACCATTTACTATCACTCCTCTGTGAAAAGGTTTCACAGCTTTAAACCCTTCAGGGAAGTAAAAGGCAGTCTCCCTAGACTAGAAGGGTGAGGGAAGGAAGAAATGAATTACTGAGAGTGGATGATCATGAGGCATGACAGTAAGGTAGGAAAATTCCTTGGAAAGTGGAATGGAGAAACAGACACATAGTTAAATGGCCAAGCAATTTACAGTCTGATAATACATTTCAAGGTTTTACCTTCTCTAACCAAGGACACTTAGGAGCAAATGGTTCACAAATAGGTGCAGGTTTGCCTTAGTCTGGCACCTATTCAGTGACATTCTTTGAAGGTGAAACTGACCAGAGAATGACCGACACCTCTACAGGCTAATTGTGAGGCATCAGTGTATCAAAGGACTCACCTAGAAAGCTAATAGAAGTGCACACTCCTTGTGGAGCATGCTGGCTCCTTTCCCTCTTCCTTCTTTCCTAAGGCTTCTACCTCTGCTTTCTTTCCCTTAAGCTCTAAGGGTTCCCAGGGGACTTGCAGCCAGAAAAGCATCAGGCAGTGGCAGCTTGTCCTAGGCTAACCCCCTGACATAACCTCCGTAACTTGTTTCCTGAGTCCACACAACCCAGCTGGCTTACTTCTTCTGACTGTAACTCTCTACAGGGCCAAGGCAGCCTTGCTTGGGTCCAACTCTTCCACATGTTTCCAAAGGACCTTTGGAAGCTCCACCCAGGCAGCTCCACCCAGGCTCACTCCTGTTGCTATGATCTTGCCTCTTCTATCTTAAGCCCTTCCTGTGTTTCATTGTCCCCAGCTTTAATAAACATACTCTCCAAATCACCTGACCTCACGTTGTGAAATCTTTCCTGCATGAAGTCAAGAACCCACTCATTCTCGACCATGCTGGGGCATACCCACCTCAGTCCTGCTCCCTTTCTGGTGACAGTCAGTCCACATCTATTTTCATCAATTCCTAGTTCCAGTAGAGCTTGTGTACTGTCATGAAGTTTTCTTTGGTTCTGGCACTAGTGATTAGGGATTACTGCTTCTAGTTTCCACGGTGAAAGAACAAGAACTGAGTCAAGCTAATTTAGGGGAGAATGAGCCTTCTGTCTTATTTACAGGATTCCTGAAAGCCAGTGGCCTCTCCTTTTTTTTCCAGGGTTGATTTTAGGGAAGAGAATCAGCAACCTGTGTTAGTCTGCTATTTTGGCAGAAATACTTTTCATTCTGTAGTACTTTATTTTGTTTAATTCTGCTTTATGCACACTGCATTACTCCTATACTAACTTTATAAAAATAACGCTGGTTGGCTCTGGCCAGGTGGCTCAGCTGGTTGGGGCAATGTACCACACACCAAAAGACTGCAGGTTCTATTTCCAGGTAGTGCACACACCTAGGGTGAGGTTTTGGTCCCCAGTTGGGGTGCTTACAGGAGGCAACCAATGGATGTTTCTCCCCCTCTTTTTCTCTCCCCACCTTCTCCCTCTCCCAACCCCTTCCTGTTACTCTAAAATCAATATACATAGCCTGGAGTGAGGATTAAAATAACACTGGCTGAACAAAAATGGCATTATCAAAAACTAAAAAGACCTAAAGATTAAAACCAAGAAAGAAGCTTTTATTCTTACATGTTGCAAGAACTAATACATCTTCAGTACTAATTTACTTTCCAAGTAGAAAGCAAGGCTATCTTTTCAATTTAATAGTTTCTAATGGGTAGTAGCAGAGGGAAGGGAAAAGGATAGGAGATTTACAACATACAATATTTTAAAAGCTTTTAGATTCAACTGCCAAAAAGCTTGACTGAATGCCAGGAATCTTAACCAGTCTTTATAAAATGACTCACAAGGAAAAATTAATCAAACAGATCAGTAAATAAGATCATATGTTAATCATGAACACACTTTGAAAGGACACTTGTCTGAGAAAACAGAGAGTATGAATTATACAACAAACAACTATTACTGCCAACCTATTTTTAGTTTTTCCAGGAAATTACAGTAATACTCCTTCAACTCTCCTATTTTTTTCTTTAGTACCTTTAAAACTTGACATAGGACAGCTAAAGGGGAAATCAAATTACATATTTGATTTGACAGTCTAAATTACATTTAAAATTTTTTTTCCTTTGGTTTACCCAATAGGGGGAGATTTATCAGAATTTCTAACATAAGGAAACCCTATATGAAGCATAAAAAGTTAACAGAAATATTTTTAAGTCATTTTAATTCCCAAGGAAGATACTTTATTGGATTAATTTATAAATTAATCTGAACTCTATTTTTGTCTCATTATCTAATGTACACATTTATTATTAACTAGTTAAGACATATGAAAAAAATTTTGGAACTGTCACAGAAATGTAAGATTTAATGAAAGCAGCTTTCTAATAATTTTCTATTTGTTAGGATATTTTCAGCTTTAACTAATAGAAAACCAGAATAACAGTGAGTTAATTAGCTCATATACAAAATTTTGCAAGTAGAAAATTTTGCAAGTAGACAGTCCCAAAATTATTTCAATAATTCAATCAAATCATGGTGTTAGGTTAATATTCCTACAATTCTCCAGCCTTCCTCTCACTTTTGAAAGCCACCAGTAACACCTCTAGGCATCACTTCCTTAGTGAGGTTATTTTTTTCGAATGTCTTCCCGAAGATTTTCCTTATATCTCATTGGTCAGAACTGTGTCACATGGGAGGTAGAGAAAGTAAAATAATCTGGCAAAGGAGCAATGACTGCTTGGGACTACTAATCATGATTCATAGCCTGGGCAACTTGCCATTACACAAATCATGATTTGGTTAAGAAAGGCCAATGGTGACTTCTGGCCAAGATGAAGGCTTAGGTAGATATGCTTTGTCTCCTCACACAACAAAAAGAATGATAACAACTAATCTAAAAAACAAAAACCTGCCAGAAAATCAAACTGTACGGAAGTCCAACAACCAAGGAGTTAAAGAAGAAACATTTATCCACACTGGTAGGAGAGTAAGAGACAGGCAGCCAGAGTGGAGAGGACATGTGGTGAGGTGGCAGCTGGCAGACCCGGAGGTCCCACATTCACATGAAGATAAAAACTGGGGAGAGAACAATCCTAGCCCAGGAGAGACTGCACAACCCAGGATTCCAGTGCTGGGAAATAAAGCCTTATAACCTCTGGTATAAAAACCTGTGCCGGTTGAGGCAGCAAAAGAAACTGCCAGTCTCTCAGGAAAGTCCATTTAAGGGGCTCACTTGAACATACACAAGCCCAGCCACTCAGGGAAACAATATCAGGGCAGCAACGGGAAGAGCACCAGTTGCTTGTAGGAAGCGGGGTAAGTGACTGAAAGCTGGACAAGAGCCGAGCAAGCGGCACTGTTCCCTCCCTGACTCCTCCTCCACATATGCCACAATGAAGAGAAGCAGGTTGCCCTACCCTGGCGGGGCGAATATCTAAGACCCCACACCTTACTAAGTAACAGATGCACAGAGACAAAAGAAATGCGGCCCAAATGCAGGAACAGATCAAAACTCCAAAAATAGAACTAAAAAGATGAGGAGATCGCCAACCTATGAGAAGCAGAGTTCAAAATATTGGTAATCAGGATGCTCACAGAAATGATTGAGTACAGCCACAAAATAAAGGAAGAAGTGAAGGCTATACAAGTCAAATAAAGAAAAATATACAAGGAATCAACAGTGAAGGGAAGGAACCAGGACTCAAATCAACTATTTGGAACAAAAGGAAGAAATAAACATTCAACCAGAACAGAAAGAAGAAACAAGAATTCAAAAAAATGAGGAGAAGCTTAGGAACCTCCAGGACAGCTATAAATGTATCAACATCCGAATCAGAAGGGTGCTGGAAGGAAAAGAGGAAGAGCAAGAAATGGAAAACTTATTTGAAAAAATAATGAAAGAAAACTTCCCTAACATGGCAAAGAAAATAGACATACAAGCACAGGAAACTCAGAGAGTCCCAAAGAAGTTGGACCCAAAGAGGACCACACCAAGACACATCATAATTAAAATGCCAACGTTTAAAGATAAGGAGGGATTCTGAAAAGCAGCAAGAGAAAAGGAGACAGTTACTTACAAAGGAGTTCCCATAAGACTGTCAGCTGATTTCTCAAAAAGAAACCTTGTAGGCAAGAAGGGGCTGGAAAGAAGTATTCGAAATAATGAAAGGCAAGAACCTACATCCAAGATTACTCTACCCAGCAAAGCTATCATTTAGAATGGAAGGGCAGATAAAGTGCTTCTCAGATAAGGTCAAGTTCAAGGAGTTCATCATCACCAAGCCCTTATTATACGAAATGTTAAAGGAACTTATCTAAGAAACTGAAGAAGATCAAAACTATGAACGGTAGAATGACAACAAACTCACAACTATCAACAACTGAACCTAAAAAACAAAAACAGAAACTAAGCAAACAACTAGAACAGGAACAGAATCACAGAAATGGAGATCACAGGGAGGGTTATCAGCAGAGAAGGGAAGGGGAGAGAATGGGTGGAAAAGGTACAGAGAATAAGAAGCATAAATGGTAGGTACAAAATAGACAGGGGGAGGTTAAGAATAATATGGGAAATGGAGAAACCAAAGAACTTATATGTACGACCCATGGACATAAACTAAGGGAGGTTGCTGGAGGGAATGGGGGTACAGGGCAGATGGGGGCCAAAGGGAGAAAAAAATGGGACAACTGTAATAGCATAATCAATAAAGTATACTTAAAAAGAAGAAAAGTCAATGGCAACTAACAGTGTGTCACATTCTTATCTTCTAAATTTGGAACATTTTAAATGTTAAGGGAGACCCTGTTAAGCTCTAGTAATAACTCTAGTTTAAAACTTTTATTATTTACCTCAACTTGGTTTCTACCACTTTTTGTATCTTGTAAAATTCCAACTAGCTTTTGACCCTCAGCAATACAGTATTTACTAATCTATTTTGTATTAAGCTATAAAGAATTCAACTCACTGAATAGATTAACCTAATTTATTTAACTGGTTATTAACTAGTAGACAATTACAGTTTTTTTGGAATAATTATTCTCACAAACAATGTTGCAATAAATATCTCTGTGTAACTTATTTTTACACACCTGTACAAGGATATGAGTAGGAAAAATTCCTGGAAAAAGTGCTTAGCCAAAGAGTACAGGTATTTTATTGTATTTTTTAAAGATTTTATTTACTTATTTTTAGGGAGAGGGCAAGAGAGGGAGAGAAACATTGATGTGCAAGAGGTACATCGATCAGTTGTCTTTCATAGGCCCCTAACTGGGGACCTGGCCCACAACCCAGGCATGTGCCCTGACTGGGAATCGAACCAGTCACCTTTGGTTCATAGGCCAGCACTCAATTCACTGAGCCACATCAGTCGAGGCTAGGTATTTTATTATTAATAGATAGTTACATTCAGTGAGTGACCTTTTAATTTGCATTTTTAAAATTATGAATGAAGCTGAGCATCTTTACATAGTAAACTTACCAGCTACTCGAATTACTTTTTCTTTGAACTATATTCATGTTATTTGCCATTGTTCTACCAAAGGATTATTTCTTTTTTGGTTTGTAAGAGCTCTTTGTTTATAGTTGGATATTAACCTTTGTTTTCATTACCAGTTTGTCATTTTTTAATTTAATATATGTATTTTTCCATATTTTTTTTAATTTGCAAAAACTCAAACTTAGTCTTTATAATTTTGGGTTTTTGTGTCATATTTAAGAAAGGTCTTCTTCTAATCCTAAATTATTAAAAACAACTAGACTTATAATTTTATTTCTTAAGCATAAAATTCTAGTCTACCTAGCATGTTTTGTGATAAACATCAGAGACCCAGATTTGATTTTATTTTTTTACCAACTCTAAGTGACATCTTAATGTTATTTATTGCATAATCCATTTTTCTTCTCTGAGTGGCAATACCACTTCATCATATAGTAAATTCTCATATGTATTTGGGGATATTTTTATACTACCTGTTCTGTTCCATTCCATTAATCTGCATGAAACTGTAGCTCTAAAAACATAAATTGTAGTGTTAATACTACTTTTATTACCTTGCATTTTCAAAACTGTCTTTAGTGTTCTTGCATGTTTGATGTTTGTTTTAAGGTGAACTTTAATTCATATTTACTATCAAATGAGAAGTTTGATGAGCTTGTAACTAGGAAAAACACTCCTGGGGAGAATAAAAGGGGGAAATTATGGAAAGTTATTATTTCCAATAATGTTGAGAGGAAAAAAAGAACAAAATCCAGTTTAATTAGAATAATGGCATACCAAATATAAAAGATACTAAATCAAAAGTGATGAAGCCAAGTTACACTGAAAACCAGCACTACCATTTCCTAATTCAGTTAACTAATCTATGTAAATGACAGCAAATCATTAGCCTTATAATCTTCTCTGTACTGATGAATTATACTTATTTAGTTAGTTGGTAGAAGTCTTTAAAAGGGTCAAACACATTAAAACTTTGTATGTTTAAAAAAACACAATGTCAATAAGCACAATAAAAGCACATTCCTAGGGCTGAAAAGAAAATCAGTAAGATTTTGCTTTTAAGGTTCATGAAAATATGTTTATAGATAAATCAGATCTTGCAGACATTAACATAGCACTTGTGTTAGTTTCACAGCCTGATAACAGCAGAAGGGAATGAAATTTGACTGTCAAAATTTTGGATCTAGATGAGGTGTTAAAATCAACTCGTCCAATCCCCTCATTTTCGGATGAATAATCAGGTCCAGAGAAGTTATAAAATTTTGCCAAAGTTGCAGAGGGATGAGTGGCAGACCCAGATGAAGAGACCAAGTCTTCTGATTCTCAGTTCATTATTCTTTCAATTATACCAATCTGCCACTATGGTTAGAAAAGAGTGGAATAAACAGTGGCAGATGCGGGAAAATAAAGTCAACCAAATTTAGGGAACAAAACAAGTAAACACATAACTGCTATAGAACAGGGGTTAGGTTGTAAGAGCTCCGTAACACCAATGCTTCACTTAGCACCTGGCAAATGATGAAGATGTTTGTTACCTTGAATTTAATACAGATATGAAAAAGTAATCCTATTATAATAGACTGAGTTTCTACAGCAAACCATAAAGCTCTGGTGGTATGACAGACTATCTTCTAAACATAATTTTCAATTAGTTTTAAATACAGAGCTTACATATGGAGAGTCTGCTAAACCCCTTGTGTTCATAGACTTATTGCCAAAAGTTATTCAGAAATAAATGCAAATTTTAGATATGCTGAATTTTGATGTTAATTATGTATGTGTTAGACACAATACTAATAAATCCTTTCTTTCTAAGCAGCTGCCAATACACTCATTTAAATTATAATTTTCTTCTGATGGGAGCATACAATTGTTACACTCTGGTTAAAAAATAAGAGTTGAGGTTTCTTCAGATCTTGAGATAACCAATTTAAATAATTATAAAGAACAGCCATTTTATAGTATCTGACAAAATAAAAAAATCTAACAAGAAGCAGCGATTTTAGAATTAGATATATCATCTCTAATTGGTGATCTCAATAGTTCAAACAAATTTATTCAATGATTGCAAACAATTCAATTTGAAATTCACATCATAAATGCAGTTTTAATCAAATAACCCACATAATCAGTAATTATATATTAAGTCCATCTTAAATTACAGTAATTAACTATAGTAAAAAAAGCTTTAGAAGAATAGCTAATAAATAAAATGTTTAAAAAGAATGTTTACAGAGCGTCCACATAATGGAATGAAATCAGCGTTCCTAAGAATATTAAATAATGTGGAAATTTAAATAGTACCCTGCCTTGTCCTTAAAAGAACTTTTCATGTTCTTACAAAATTAGTAAGATAAAATTAAATTTCAACGGACTTTTAAAAATCAGGTAAAAGTAATTCTATGGGAGGACAAAACACTATACCAGTGATTTTCAGCTGGTGTGCACCAAGAATTTTTAAAACATGCAATACTTGACTATTTAGTTGGGGCACTGACTTCTTTTCCCTTAGTTTGTCAAATTCAAAAAATGACAACAGCCAACACAATTATAGGCATCCGGTATGAATGAGTCAAAATCAAACCTATTTTTCTTGTCAGATTGGCAAAAAATATTTTCTTGGTGTGCTGCAGAATTTTAGTAATTATGTGTGTCATGAGATGGAAATGTTGAAAATCGTTGCATCACACCACAGTTCTCTGACATGAGGTTTTCTGAACTATCTAACTAAATCCAGTGAAAGATTTTTTGGATCTACAGTACTGAAAAGACTGAATGCTCCTTAAGAAATCTTAAATAAAGCCTATGTATTTCAGCTGAGCTTTTCACAGGTTTTGAAAAGCCCAGTCAAGATTATACTGTAAGATGAATACCTTAGAATTATGTTAACAATTGAGGTTAGAACCATATGCTTTAATTCCTAACCTGGGCATGAGGAGTTAAGAGTATTTCAGGAGACAAGGAGCAACAGGCTACGAGCTGAAAGAAGAGCACAAATTAGCTGCATTTTGGAGGTGGGGGAGAAGAACAGCATGGGCAAAAAACCAAAGGCAAGAAAAAGTATGCTATCCATAAAGAATTTATAGTCAGTGATCGTGAAACAAAGTATTGGTGGCAAGGTATGGGTGGATATCAAGAATGGGGCTGGAACTCAATAAACTGGGGCATATCATTAAGGAATCTGTAAATCAGGCTGAGTTTAGACTTTATCCTGAGGACAAAAGAAACAAAGGCTTTTTTAAGCAAGGAAGGAAAAACATCAGGTTTATCTTTTTAGAAGAGATTTTATTAATGAGTAGTAATCAAAAGGCAAGGTTGTCAGCCTACTTTTTTCTCCCTGTGAGCAACCTACCAGGCCCATAAAAACAGAGCCCTTACAGTTGTATCCTTTGTGCTTAGCTTATTACCTGGCACCTGGTAGGCAATTAAAATTTATCTGCTGAATAAATGTTAAAGCACATGGTTCTGCACTTAACTGGTAGCACAGAACAACTGTATTCTGCTTGCAGGGTGAAGAATGAGTTGGGGAGAGGGGTAGGACGAGGAAGGCTAGAAACAGAGGCCAAACAGGTGATGATAGCCTAAACTAGAGAGTAGCAATGAGAACAGAGAGAAGGTGGAGGTAAAACTGGCAATTTGATTACTGGATAGATCAGCGGAACTGTAAGTAGTACTTGACATGCTCTTGTGAAAACTGAGGTACCCAACATTAATACCAGTTCAAACTAGAGGGTCAATCCATCTCTGTTATTAGTCTTGAAATACAATTTTGGTCACTTATAGACATGCAAGCTAAGGCTGAGACATTAAGTAATTTACCCAAGGGTATTTTGGCTAAGCACTGAGACTGGCTCTGGAGAGCTAGAACAATGGTTCTCAATCCACATATCAGAAACTCCTGGAATGAGGGCAGGGTGACAGACAGAAAGGGAAGGCGGAACATGGGGAGGGAAGAAGAAAAGAAAGAAAAGAGGAAAATGGGAAGGAAGACAGGCAAAGAAGGAGCAAGAGGGGTGAGAAGGTGGGAGGGAGGGAAGAAAAGGAAGAAGGAAGAGAAGGGAAGGGAGGAAAGAGGGGTGGAGGGAAAGGAGATGGAAAAAATAAAAATGAAAAGAAAATAATTTCAGTTTCACTATAATACACCAACAGAGCCACTAAGTTTCCACAATTCCAAGTATAACTGGAATAGTTTTAGTTGGGAAAATTTTCCAAGTACAGTAATTCTAACCAAGATACCCAACTCTCCCATAAAAATCTTCAGTTAAGGCACCCATTATACATATAGCCTTTAGACAACGCAATTTATAGGCATATTGTCAAAATTAACCATTTGGAAAATGTGTATCCAGACAGAAGAGTGATATTTTCAAAACTTAGATAAAGACCCTGTCATTAAGCCTTTCAACAGTATTCTATTTTATTTAGGGGGGAAAAAAACCTTTTTCTATTTATAAAAGGCAATGAATAATCAGACTCAACTAATTTCTTCAACCTCATTTCATACCAACTTTGCCCAATATCAGTTTGCACCAGTCCCAACTGTTTCTGGAACATGCTAAGTTCTTTCCTGCTTTGGGACCTTTGTACTTGCTCTTCACTCAGTTCTTACTATGGTTCTTCCTAACTCTCTTTTTGTCTTAACTCTTAAAGATCACCCCCTCAGAAATGGTTTTCCAACCTACTCCATCTCAACAGGACCTCCCGTGTTACTCATTATCACAGTGCCCAATTTTTTTCTTCACAGTATACAGAAGGCCAACTGCAAGCCTCTCTCCACTAGAACGTGAGTCCTTTTTGAGAAGTGATCTTCTAAGATCCATAAGACATACTTGGCATATAGAAGGCACTGAAATGTGTTGAGAGGGAGGAATGGAGAGAGTCAAACTTAGATGCTATTAGGTGATCAACAAATATTAATGAATGAATTTGTTTGCATTGTGGGATAACACATCATAAATCAATTAAAAGAACACAGAGTAAAACTGGTGATTTTGATTCTACAAAAGTTGATTATACCAGTAATTTAGAAAATGAATCCACTTGCCTTTACTACTAATACCTCTAGTCAATGATAATAAAATTATGATGGAAAAATGACAATTTAATGAGAAACTTAAAGATAGCACAATATAAAATTGTGCTAACTTTTATACATAAGTTTAAAAAGAGTAGAAAGAACTTCCACATCAAAACTTAACAGATTATATCTGGATATGGTTTGATACATTTTCTTTTTGTCTCTTTCTATATTTTCCAAAGTCTCTACAATGAGAATTTGCTTTTATAATAAAAAAAAAAAAACAATTGAAAAACAACAACAAAAAATATTGATCACACTTTGCTGGCTCTAAATCTAGCCATAACCATGAAGCATTACAATAACCATTTTTTTAAATCTTCAAATGATAGTCATTAAATCTTATGACAGTGAATTTTTTAAAATTAATTATCTGCCCTTTTTTCTTTTAATTTTGGGAGGTAGCTCAGAATGGTGAGGGGGAACCATCATTGTATTCAAACTTCTAAATTCCAGCTTTTTTTCTGGTTATGTAATGCTGAATATGTTATGTCACTGAATTCAATTTTTCTCATCTGTTAAATGAGAGTAATACCACCAGTCAGAGATATTTATAAACCACCAGGCTTAGTGACTGGCATATGGCAAGATCTAAATAAAGAGCAGCTACTATAATCCATCAGAATAGTATCGCCTAGCTAGGTTAGGAGAACTCGGAGATTCCATGATCACCCTTGTTCTGCTGCATTCCTAGACCAGCACTGAGCCAGTATGTAGCAGTTTTCAACATACTTTGTCAAATCAATTACTATCTTCATTACCTTTTTCAGGTAGAGCTACATTAGAATTGTAGGGAAGTATTACATCTCTCCTCCTATTTATTTTAATGGAAAGTTAGAATAACTCTTAAAAGCTAGAGGAAGTTGAAAATTAAATCAAATACACCTATACTATCCCATGGTAGCAGAAAATAAATGAGTAAACAAGAGAGACAGACAATTTTAGATAGAATAAGTAACGCTATTAGTCATTTCTTATTATATATCTTTCCACATTTCTAAATAATATATTTAAGCTGCTTCTTTAGACATCACCTACTGACTCCCTGTTACAGCAGATGAAGATTTTTACTACACTGACACCATCTTCTCATTCCTTTCACCCGATCCTTCCACTGAATTTTATCCCAATATTTGGTTACACTGTAGTTTCTGCTTTATAGAGAAATACTGCTCACTGTAGAACCAAGAAATGTATTGTATGTCTCCTTCTGTATAAATTTTTTTTCTTTTCCTATTATGTTCTTATCCTCAATCTTTTATATCAGATGTTATTAACCTATTGGCAATTTGTTTATTGCAAATGTTCAAACACACCTATTGAGCCTACTTTTATTATTATTTTTTAAATATTTTATTTATTTATTTTTAGACAGAGGGGAAGGGAGGGGGAAAGAGAGGGAGAGAAACATCCATGTGTGGTTGCCACTTGCACGTCTCCTGTTTGGGACCTGGCCCCGCAACTCAGGCATGAGCCCTGAGTGGGAATCGAATCAGTGACCCTTTGGTTCACAGGTCGGCACTCAATCCACTGAGCCACACCAGCCAGGGCTATTGAGTCTACTTTTATCTGGAAACCTCACTTTGGTGAGGAAGAGTGCTCTTCTTTCCTATGTCCTCCTGCTCCAATCTGAACTAGATGCTTATTTGGTTTGCTGTGCAGCTACCAGCTTGAGATGTCCTTTCACTGCTTCCCAGAGTTAGATGGTCTTCTTCCCAGCTCCTATGTTTTCTTTTTAATTACTTTTTACTCCCGTTTGTTACTGTGTATGATGTACTAATTGCCTAAGGAAGAGTGAATAAAAGATCTATCATATTTTTAATCTTGTGTGGCAGATAACTATTGATTGCCTGATCTACTAGCCATTGCCAAACCCCCTTCCCAGGTATACCATATAAATATAGGCTGGAAAAGCTAAATAGTTGCTTTACCAAACTCCCTTGAAGACAGGTTTCACAGGTTTTGTCAACAAAATATAAGATTTCTGGGCAAGTTTTGTTTTCCTTCCTTTTTTCCTATCTGAGAAAAAGGTATGATGTTTGAGATACACCAGCCATTTGCCACCACGAGGCTACCACTGTGTTAAGGATGCAAAACAGAAAAATTAGGAAGAACCTGGGGGCCTTCGTGGCATTGCTTGAGTCACTTCATCAGTGCCAGATTATCTACCTCTGGACTACTTATTCTATGAGAGAAAAGACTCTCTATTTGTTTAAGCCATGGTTCTCTGGGTTTTCTATTACTTGAGGCACATTCTACTGATAAACCATATGTATCTGAAAATAGTATTTCTTCCCTCCTGCTTCACTGGTGTTTTGGCTAAAGATAGAATTCTAGGTTGATAATAATTTCGCCTCAGAATTTTAAGACCTTATTCTCTCTTATAACTTCCAATGTTGCTGAGAATTTTTATATCATTCTAAGTCCTGTTCCTTTGAATGTGACCTCATTTTACCCTAGAGGCTTTTAAGATATTCTCCTTATGCCAGATATGTGAAATTCCACAATGCACACTGACATGACCTCAGAGTGAGAAGATTCTTGTTTCTGTTTTTCTGAATCTGATGTACTAACTTCTACAGAGGTCCATGTATAAATCGGAGCCAATGTTATTCAGTTTGGGGAAATTTTCTAGTATCCTCCATCTGCTTTGTTCTCTATAGCTGTAGAAACATTGGACCTCTTGGATTGATTTTCTAAGATCCCTATTTTCTCCAATTTCCATCTCTGTCTCTGGCCGTTTTTCGGATTTTTTTTACAATTCTTCTACTCTCTTATTCTAGCAAAATTTATTTTCCAAAAGCTCTGTTAGTCTCTGATCTTTCATTGCATCCTATTATAGTTTTATGGGTGCAGTATCCTTTTCTCTAAGAAAATTGGTCCTGATCCCGTATTCTTCAGACTATAAGACCCCCCCCCCCAATTTGGGAGGAAAATGCAGCAGTAACCCCGCTCCACCGTCCTGCCCATCATCTGAGAGCCAGGTAGGCTACATTCTGACTATAAGACGCACCTTTATTTTCCTCCCAAATTTTTTGGGGGGGGGGGGTCTTATAGTCCGAAAAATACGGTGCTTGTGTTCAGTGCATTATCTCAGATTTCTGTTTTCAGGTTTGCTTTGTTTTCGTGTCTCTCTTTCCTGGTGAAGGCCCTGATATGAAAGATACTTATCTGACAGTTCATTTAGAGCTACAAAATAAAACATTAATTGCCAGTATGTGTACCATGGGCAACACTACAGGGGGACTGGGCTGTGAAAGTAGTCATTGTGCTGGGGGCTAGGTGACAAGATTTGGCATTTTACTGGGAGTGGGGCAGGGGGTTCCAAAACAACAGTATCTGGAAATCTTTTCTCTGAGGTCATATATTTCCTCCAGAGAAGGGGATTCTAGTCTTTCCTAGGAGACATATGCCTGCCATTATGGGAACAGGGACATGGTCAGAAACTCCACTATTCAGCTGATAGGTTTAACTGTCCTATTTTCTACCCTGTCCCCTATGCCTCCACCGAACCTGTCATTCCATTTTCCCCTGGAAAATAAAGTGCTAGTAGGAAGTATGGGAGAAGGGGCCTGAGGGCAAACTACTTCATGTGTACTTTCTTTTTTTACCTCCAGCACTATCTTTTGTTAAAAAACAAGTTTTCCCTCCTAAATACAGTGATTAGAATTAAAAAATCTGTTTTTATAAATAATAGCTAAAAGGAAAAGCAAGATGGTCTAATTTCTTAACCTACTGATCGAGTTAGGCATTTTAAACTTTAACCGAATACCATTCTTCTGTGTATGTCACAGGTAAAGTAATTACCATGTAGGGTAACTATGTATATCATCCAAAATAGGATACTTTTGGGAGTAAATGGGGTAGTATTAGTAATTATGCCAGGGTAATATGCATAAAACTGGGACTATCTCAGGCAAACCAGTCACTGTATTACTAGGAGAATAACTTCCTGGATGCTGAGCTTATAAACTTAAAAGGCATTACCAATTACATGTCCACCCTCAGAACAAAGACATATCTATTATACTAGTGCATAATATGTCACTATATTAAAAAGAGAAGATGGAAAGTATTAGCAAATATAGAATAATACAGTTTTTAGGACATTAATTCTTGCAAAGCCTCCTCCCAAAATAGGCACACAAATAATTCTTTTAAAAATTCACATACTGTCTTTCTGCTCCAAGGGAGTAATGATAATTCATATATTTTAAACAGATAAAACTGGATAATTTAGCTTACAGAGTTTTCCTCATCTTAGTCAGAATTACTTCAATTAAAGAAATGGGGAAAGAGTGAAGAATGGTTAGAATGCAAAGAAAATGGGCTGCAATCTTCTACCTTATAAAGTAATTAAGACCTGAGAGAAATCATTAAATCCCTTTACCCATTCCAGAGTCTTTCTTGGTGCCATCTGATATTATGTCTACGTGATCAGAGTCCACGTCGTAACTAAAGAAATCATTCAAATAGGTCTTCGATCGCTGGCCACCAAATACATATAAGCAACGATTTTTCTGAAAAATAAGAAAAAGGGAGCAAAGGACAGAGAAAGTAATCACTTCCATGAAAAATTCAGAATGATCTTTTAAAAGTATAAGCCTCTATAAAAGTAACTTTATGACAAATCCCATGCAATGCAGTACTATGATGGTACAAAGAGAAATGCAGCTTTCTCTTTGAACCTAAAGGTTCTAAAGGCAAAGGTTCTAATTGCAAAGAGGTGATCTCCAGAATATCCTATTAAAGTGAAAAGTCAAGGTGCAGAATAATGTACACAGGGTGGTGCCTTTGTATGAGAAAGGAGAAAAAGTAATACGTAAGTGTATGTTTCTTTCTCCAAAAAGAAACAAAGAGAACTAATAAAACACAGTCACCTACTGGAGAAGTGACAGATCAGGAAGACAGGGATAAACACCTGATCTTTTGTAAAGAACCCAGACTTACAGCTTTGCCTTTAGAATAGGTATATATTTTAATTTAACTAGAAGACAAATAACTAAAAAAAAAATATATCTGAAATTTGAATAAAAGAATAAACATATTGGTATATAAAGACATGACCATACAGAGATCATCACACAGAGAAGTAATATTTCCAGTGATTTTAATTCATGTTTTTGACTACCCTTTCCTAGTGGGCTATACCCTAAATAGAAAAATAATAAGAAATAATTTTAAACAGCATTCTGTGATTTTGTTGTTAGTTTTGCTATTCGGTAAAGTATAAGACAGATCAAGCAATGTAATAATGACATTAGGAAGGAGGATTTTAAACTTACAAGATACACAAATACAAAATCAAAGATATTAAATTTAAAAATTATAATCTTTAATTTTAACTAGATATATCATTATAAACTCATGATTTAACTTATCTCTACCTAAAAAAAGATTCATATGTGTGAATCCCATGCACTTATACGTGTGCATGGGTATATTGTGAAGGGGGGCATGCCTAATGGGCAAAGACAGAGAAAAATATGGGTATCAAAAAGAATAATGACACCATTGTATTAAACATATCAAATATATAAAAGTCAATGAGTTCATAATAATACTTTAAAAAATCCACTGATTAACTTTAGAGCCTTAACTCATCAATATGAAAAAGTGATAAAGGAAAAGAATCAAACATTCTCATAACCTATCCTGTGTGTTTACTTATCAGGGTAGCCATATAGTTAATAGGAGTGAGTTTTTTACAATACAATCACAGTCAATAAATGCAGAAGAAATGACACAATTAGGAGAATCACCATCTGACAAATCCTAATAAAATCTAGGCAATGACTATCAATGGCTGCTAGAGCCATTAGGTAAAAAGTTGACAGGAAACTTTATAGTTAATAAATAGGCTGATAATACCTGAATTCAATGAGCAACTTTAACATCAGTAAAAGTATGACCACATTAAATGCCTCTTGATATTTTTCAAGCAGACCACCTCTGAAGTATTCTTACACTTCTTCTTTTGTACTCCCTGCTCCCCCCAGTAGGAAGAGTGAATCCAAAATCAAGTACTGATTTATCAGGGTGATCAAGATATGCAAATATCTAAACACTGGGTTGTGTACCTGAAACTAATACAATGTATGTCAACTGTAACTAAGAAATTCTTTAAAAAAAATTTATTTTGCCTTTAGAACCTTTAGCTCTGATTTTAACTACCAGCTGACATGAAATATGGATAGAAGATCACATTATATGAGGGTAAAATCGGCCAAATCAAGAATACAGGAAATTCTAAGGCATGCATGATTAAATTTCGTTAACAAATGCAGTGAGTACCATTGTGAATTAAAAGAAATTTAAGAGACATTACAACCAAATGTAATAAAGACTTTTTTAAGAAAAGATTTTATTTATTGTTAAAGAGGTGGAAAGGGAGGGAGAAAGAGGGGGAGAGAAATATCAGTGTGTGGTTGCCTCTTTCACGCCCCCTCATGGGGACCTGGCCCTGCAACCTAGGCGTGTGCCCTGACATGGCCTGCAACCTAGGCATGAATTGAACCGGCATTCATTTGATTTGCAGGCCGGCACTCAATCCACTGAGCCACAGCAGCCAGGGCATAATACAGACTGCTTTTGAATAAACCAAATATGAATAAACTTGAATAAACCAACTATGAAAGGTATTTTTCAGTATTTCAGAAAAATTCTATGTATTAAAAGATATTAAGAAATTGCTTTTATTTTGGTTAGGTCTTATAATGGTATTACAATGATGAGTTTTAAAAGTCCTTAGCTATTAGTGACATACAGTATTTACAAGGTATAAAAATAGTGTTTGGGATTTGCTTTAATATACCCCACTAGCACAAGAAAATTTAAGAATAAACTTAAAATTCAAAGAAACATCAAAAAATAAATGAAATACAAGTGGGGTAAATATATGAAAAATAAACAGTAGAATACTGGTAACAGCTGAAACTGATGAGTACTTTTCTCCCAGGAATTTATTATACTTTTATTATACAGGAATTTATTATACTTTTCTCCCTACTTTGGTATGTTTAAAATATTCCATAATATGTTTTTCAAGTTATGTCCACAGAAAGAAGTCCAAGTTTTCACTGTAACATCTGAAAAGGTTAATACAATGTCTATGTTGGTTTTGCTGATAAATTTTAATTTCATTCTATAAAGTCAATTCTTAATTATGTGCATTTAATGAAGAAGAGCAGAGTGGAAAATAAGAACAGATAAGAAAATTTATCTTCTAGGTACTAAGAGAAATAAATAAATAGAAATAGCTACAATATCTATATAAGCAGTGAAGTTGGTCATAAAAATGCCTAGATTAGTATCCAAGTGATAACTATTTTGGAATTACTAAGTTGATGGGAAATACTTTCAATTAGCTAACAGATCACTGTTAAAGAGTTTTATTTTTGTCTATCATTACTAACACTGATTGTTTATTTCTAATAAAAAGTTTTGATCTCTTACTGAGGAATTAATTTCACCATTTCTTTTCCTACTGAGATATATAAGACAAAATAACATAACACAATGTAGAGAATATTCTTACCGAGTGAAAGAGCATGCAGTGTCCTATCCGAGACTGGATATCCTCAGGCCCAGCATTACAGGAGTCCTCTCGAAGAAGCTTCCAGGTCTGACACTGACAGTTGAAAGCAAACAACCCACTGAATTGTGGTTCACTGGCTCTGCTGTCGTCTACGCTGCCATTACACGTCAAAATTCTACCACCAAAAGTGTAGATCATATGTTTTTCGGAGTCCATACACATCTATCAGAACAAGACAACAGATTGAATAGTTTTAGACTGTTCCTGTCATATGTGCTAAAGTGAAAACAATGTGAGTGGTTTTAGATTCTTTAAAAAGAACAAAAAACAAAAACAAAAAAACTGAACTTTGTCTTATTAACATTAAGTACCACCACTGATTATCATATGCACTTAATGCAATGCTGCTCAGCACCTGGCAGGCATATTTCTAAATACCTTTTCACATTTCTGTCTTTCCCACTGAGAATAAAATATGTTGGGTTAAAGAGCTTTATGCTTTCTTGAAATTAGTAATTTTTACCAAATCAACCAAATACATGAGGTGCTGACTTTCAAACCTAAGAGTAAATACAGATCATACTCTACGGGTAAACAATGATCACATACTCCTTTTAATCCTCCTTATAAAAACTTTCTGTTCTAGGCAAGCATCTTATTCATCTTGCTACTACTATTTATAAGAGAGCAGATATGTGAATGAGTGATGCAACTAAGCTCACCTCCTTGCATTTATTTTACAAAACTCTTCAAATTATGTTACAAAAGAGTACATCAAACAAAAAAACATTTAAAGCAATCAGTCTCCAGACTGACATCTATGGTGTGATGAACCTTGTCTTCTTTTAACACAATACTATAAATTTAATTTTCTTTGAGGTATGTTATGTAACTCATGTTCAAAAGCCAACCTTAATTCTTTATTCTTTCAACTCAAGATTATAGTTTTCACAAAAATATCAGGAAAAAGTCATTTGTCAAAAGATAATAAATAAGAATTAAATTTATTTCAAGGAATATGTACGTCCAGGTTGGAAATTGACAATGAATACAAGTGGCATTTATATTTAAAGAAAAAAACTGTATACACAAAACATTATTTTGCTAAAGCACAAATACTAGTCACTGTATGTTCAATTCTCTCCTCCCATCAAATTACTTCTGCTATTTATTTTTGTATTGTTTTTAATAAAAAGCTTTTTAAACAATCGCAAACCTTGGTTTTTATATAAACACTGAAAAGATTTTAACCAATGTCACCCCAGTCAATTCCAAGAAAAAACTGTAGCACATCCTAATCTTTACCCACCATCAAAAAGATCTACTCACTTGCTACTACTACCCAGGTTTCTGGCAATTTTCATAAATTAAGATAAAAATTTACTATACCTCAAAGGTGAAATCTTGGTGAATATGATTGCAAAACTGAGAAAGTTTTCATGACCCTGGCCCTCCAAAGGATGTGTTCCTACTCTTTAATCTTCAATAATCCTATCATTAAAAGCAATCCATGCATTTCTGAAGACAACTCAGTAGGGCCCCAATCACCTACTATACATATGACAGTCTAGGGCTTCACTGAAGCTGGGTCTTATCACCCTGTCCTAAGTACTTAAGGCTCCAATCTCTGCAAACACTGGGGATCATGCTGAAAATCCCAAGGGACTTATATCATGGAAGCCAATTTACATTTTCATAAATTCATAGAGTCATACTAATTTTGGTCAATCTATGTCTTATCAGGTTTTCTATGGTTATCTGGCCCCTATAGGTCTTTATACGGCTACAAAGGGATTTTCTCTTTCCTTTTGGGGATAATTTCAATGTGCCTGTTCTCATTTGTTTGCCTACAAAGGTAACCAGTTTTCTCTCTGAGGCTTTTAGGATTTTCTCTTAATCCTTGGTTCGGAAATTTCATTATGGAAGTATCTAGGCAGGGATATTCTTTTTCATTCATCTTGATCTGTGCCTGGTGTTCCCTCTGTTCTGAAAACTGTCTTTCTTGGAGTTTTCTTCATTTTTACTTTGAGTTTGTTTGGGTTTTGGGGGTTTTTTTTTTGTTTGGTCTGCATTCTCTTCTAGAACTCTTATTAGGTGGCGTTGAAACTTCAGGACCTTTTCTCTGTTTCTTTTCTCTCAAAATTTCAACTAATTTAGTAACCACTTAGAGGTGAGTGTGTTCATTCTGCTTCCCAATTAATTTGCTAAGATTAAAAAAATCTTTGTCATTTTTCTAGGCACGTATTTTTAATGAATGCAATATCCACTGAATTACTCTAAAAATATCACTTAAACTTATCTTAAAGGATTCTTCAGTTTATACTAGTTTTTCTTTGTCAATTCTTAGTTTGTTGAGTTCAGCATCTTTCTGATGGCATTAATTATATTCAAATATTTTGATTTTTTGGTTGTTGTTCTAGTCCTTTTTGCATCTGAGAATCTCTAGTCATCTGCCTGTTGCAAACACAATAGCCTGCTTAAAGGGGCTGGATGGGAAGAAATGAGATGTGATGCTATGAAGGGTGCCACAGCTGCTCTCCAGTGCCCTTGGGAGTATTGCTCTTTGCAGCTCCAATGCCCACACTCAACCCTTGACCTATGAACAATGATCACAGTTAAGTGCTACTCAGTCAAACTGAAGAACGTTCTGCTGTTCAGTCTCCCACTGATCATCTACTTTTTGCCCCAGCTATATAAACTTTGAGGCTCATGTGGCTGCTATCTTACAGGCTCCAGTTTTTTCCAGTTGGATCTGATTTTGTCTGCTTTCTACCTTAAAGGAATTTTACCCATTTGTTTTTGTTGTTGTTTTTTTTAAGTTCTCCAGGGGCATTCTTTCTTGTTTTTCAACACTATTACTAATGTATTCTCTTGTTCAGCCTGCCAGTGATGCACACTGGCCCAGGGAGAATGTCAGTAAGCTGAGATCTCCAATGTTTTCTCTGAAGTTTCTCCTGCCATTCTTTGGCTAGCTCATATTTTTTCTAGTAATTTCTGCAAAAAGTAGTCATACTTGAAGGGCAGTTTGTCTACATATAAAATCCTTGCCTCGCACTCTCTTTTTCTGAATACCTTCTAGATGTTGCTCTACTGTTTCCTGGCACTGAATGTAGCTGTAGAGACATCTGATATCAGTCTCATTTTCTCTCTCTTACAGGTAACTTGATCATTTTGTCTAGTTGCCCCCAAAATGGCCTTTATATTTGAAATCCAATGTTACTAACATATGTCTTACAGCTGAATGCCTAGTTCAGTTTTCCCTGAATACAGCACACCTTTTGAAATATAAAATACACTTCTTTGTTCAGGAAAGTCTTCTTGAATTTTATTTATAAATAATCAATTGTTCCATTGTTTTGGCTTTTGTATTGAATGTCTCCAATTACAAGTATGTTGGCTCACTTTTGCCTGTCTTCTTGATCTGTAATTTTCTGGCTAATTCTTTTTTAAATCTTTAATTACTTATTATCTGTTCTTATTTCCATGCTATAATTACCCTTATCCATTCTTGATTATGCTCCATGGAGATCAGTCGTCATTGCTAAAAGTGTTACTATGTCTTTCTTCAATTTCTTTCCTGAGTTTTACCAGGCCCAGTTTCACCTGCTCCTATTATTTGGTCATCTCATCTGCATTCCTGAATTGATGCATTGTCGTTTTCTTCAGAGTTTCAAGCTTCCATTAAATCATTTAATTCATGTTTGGATACTGGAATATAATTTTCATCTACTGCTGTCTGAAGAAAAGTTTTGCTGTTTATCTTATTGTTTTTCTTTAGAGTACCTCTTTATTTCTTTTCTTTAAAAATTATTTTATTATTGTTCATTTACAGTTGTCTGTGCTTACCCCCCACCACTCCCCCTGACCCAGCCAAACCTACCTCCCTCCCTTGTTTCCACCCCCACTTGGTTTTCTCCATGTGTCCTTTTTATAAAAAATATTTTTATTGACTATGCTATTACAGTTTTCCCAATTTTTCCCCCTCTATCCCCCCTATGCCCTGCCCCCCAACCCTCCAGCATTCTACCCCCTTAGTTCACGTCCATGGGTTGTACATGTAAGTTGAATCCTGTTTCCCATGCCATTTTTTTTATTTTCTCCCCGTCTACCTTATGCCTACTAACCATGCTGCTTCTTCCCTGTACCTTTTCTCCCTATTCCTCCCTTCCTCCTCCCTGCTGAAATCCTTCCATGTGATGTCCATATCTCTGATTCTGTTCCTGTTCTGGTTGTTTGCTTAGTTTTTGTTCTCGTTGCTTTTCTGTTCTTTTAGGTTCATTTGTTGATATAGTTGTGAGTTTGTTGTCATTCTACTGTTCATAGTTTTGATCTTTTTCAGTTTCTTAGATAAATCCCTTTAACATTTCATATAATAAGGGCTTGGTGATGATGAACTCCTTTAACTTGACTTTATCTGGGAAGCACTTTATCTGCCCTTCCATTCTAAATGACAGCTCTGCTGGGTAGAGTAATCTTGGATGTAGGTCCTTGCCTTTTATGACTTCAAATACTTCTTTCCAGCCCCTTCTTGCCGGCAAGGTCTCTTTTGACAAATCAGCTGATAGCCTTATGGGAACTCCTTTGTAGGTAACTCTCTCCTTCCCTCTTGCTGCTTTTAAGATTCTCTCCTTATCTTTAATTTTGGGTAACTTAATGGGGATGTGCCTTGGTGTGTTCCTCTTTGGGTCCAACTTCTTTGGAATTCTCTGGACTTCCTGGGCTTCCTGGAATTCTATTTCCTTCACCAGATTGGGGAAATTTTCCTTCATTATTTGTTGAAATAAGTTTTCAATTTCTTGGCCCTCCTTTTCTCCTTCTGGCACCCCTATAAGTTGGATATTGGAGCATTTCAGGTTGTCCCAGAGGTTTGTTAAGAGTCTCTTCACTTTTTCAAATTCTTATTTCTTCATTTTGATCTGGATAGATGTTTCTTTTTTCCTTTTCTTCCAAATCACTGCTTTGAATCCTGGTTTCCTTCCCGTTACTATTGGTTCCCTAAACATTCTGCTTTATTTCACTTTGGGTATCCTTCATTTGTTTTTTCATTTTTTGATCAAGTTCAATCAGATCTGTGAGCATTTTGATTACCAGGGCTTTAAATTCTCCATCAGATAGGTTGGCAATCTCCTCCTTGCTTAGATCTCTTTCTGAGGCTTTAGTCTGTTCTTTCATTTGGGCCATACCTTTGTCTTGGTGCAGCTGATGGGCTGTAAGGGGGGAGGGCCTTAGGTATTCACCTAAGCAGGGCAACCCTCCTTGCTGCACTGTGGCACTGCCTGTGGGGGAGGAGCCAGAGAGGGAATGGTGCTGCTAGCCTGCTTGTCTCTAGAGCACTTTCCCATGGACTTGTGTGAGACTGGGAGCTTCTCCTACCAAGGCAACCCCAGCCATAGCCCACAGCCACCTCTGAGTTCCCTTAAGCCAGCCCCTCCCACGCAGCCCGCTGAGCTCTGTAGCCAGCCTTGACCCCAAGGTCTGAGTTCCACAGCCAGCCCTGACCCCAAGGTCTGCCGCACCACAGTACTTTTTCCAAGTCAGTCTGAGTGGTCCGTGGCCTTACTGGTCTTGTTCTGGTTGATTTTTTTCTTTAATTCCTTTGTTGTTGCAGTTCCATGCAGTTTGATTTTTTGGCACTTTTTGTTGCTTATTGATTTCAGATTGGTTGTTATCCTCCTTTTAGTTGTGCAAGGAAGTGAAGGGTCTCTACCTACACCTCCATCTTGGCTGGAACTTCCATATGTCCTGTAGAGTACCTCTTTAAAGATTTGGTGTTTATTGTTTTGTAGATTTTCATATTTAAATGCAACTCCTTTAAAGTTAAATTTCCCTGGACCAAATAACAGAAGGTTCCTATGAAAGGGTGATGTTCTTGTTCAAGGAAACCCTCCTCTGTTGCTACTGAGTTAAATGACTTCTTCAAACTATAGTGCATCTGTGAAGTCACATCTTCCTTAACTCTACGAACCCTCACCTGGGTTGGCGGTGGGCTTCTATCACAAGACTTGAGCTTCCCCAATTTCTTCACTGGATATTGCAAAAGGAGTCACTGTCCCCAGCTGTCTTGGTGTTTCTCGTACTTTTCAAAGATGGTGCTTTCTGACATCTACTACATCTGGGACTTTCTGGGTGCTTCCTATCTCTCTGACTCCTCCAGAGGCTGCCTTGGGTTCAACTTTTTGCTCTGCTCCTAACACTTCCCACTAAAATGTGCCTCTGCTCATCTCCTCTGCATTCCCAGTTCCCTACCACACTGCTGTAGGCTTCAATACAGGTTATGTATGGGTATTTCAGTTGTTTTTGGCTAAACTTACAAGAAATTGGGAGTTATGGGTTTTCTTTGGCTCCTGGTTTTGCTGAATATGTGCCTTGTGTTTTTTTATAAATCTTTTTTGGTTTGCTTCTCATTGTTCCTGAAAGTCACACAAAGCAACAACATCCAAAGCTTCAGAACTAAGCTGCCACTGTATTTTTAATAAATCCAAAAGTCTTTAAATTTTTTCACTAAATTTAAAATGGCAAAGTAACTTTTAAACATGTCTTCATGACTCTAGCATTCTCACGTTCTTTTCTAATTTGAACAGTAAGTGTCAAATCTTAGTGTCATGAACAACCCCATGGGATTTTTGAAGTTCCAACTTATAGGTTTATTTGCATGAAACAGAATAGAAAATGGAGGCTTACACGGATAACACAAGGTCACAGAGCTAGTTGTCAGCTGAATTAGGACTGAAATCCTGGTTTCTTTGTCCCCAGTGTTCTGTTATAACATCTAATCAGCTGAAAATCAAACATTTAACAGAACCTAGCTTCCAGGGAACATTCTATTTTATCAAGGTCAAGAGAAGCAAAGACCATACACAGGGCAATATATTTGTACTCAGACTACCTCTATGTTATTCTTTTTCAACTTGTTAAAAAGAAAGACATAGGCATCTTTTGTAAAAAAAAAAAAAATTTGTAACCAGTTGAAAGCAAGAAAATAAATTGTTTCCCTCACAATGTTATCTGCTGATGTTCTGTTTTTAAAATATCAGAACCAGCCAAACTTTTTTTGGAGTTTTATTTTCCACATGAAAACACTGAGAATGTCAGCAGGGAAGTGCAAAGCTTTGCAGAGCTCAGTTATGTAGAGCCAGCAGATGTTCCAAATTCAATCTGGGGAGTACTTTGAAGACTAATGTTTTTGATTTTCCACCCACCACTTACTTGATAGGCATATAATCCATTCCTCTTTTCCTTACCATTCTCTTATCACAACTACTTGTTAATATAAACATAGCACTACAATACTTTTAAAGCAAAGAATTAACAAAAATATGTAAAGAAATAATAAATAAAAGACTTGAGTTTCACTTGCATATAAGATAGGAGGTTAAATAGGCCTAACTTAGATTCTCTCATACATCTAGCACCGCCTCTCATTCCTCAAGTACTAGCTAATACTATGTCCATCATTATGATGTTGTGGATTTTTTTAAAAGTCTTTTTCTTCTCCATACCCCCCAAAAACCTTTGGACATGAGTTGAACCAAGTAAAACTGCCTATAGAATTTGAAGGGATTACTGTTTTGTTTGAGGTATTGAACTACCATGAACTGCTATGGAGTCAGTATTCAAATACAGATAATAATGGTAATGACACTGATGGAGATGATGATGAGACCTACATGTATATTAATATTAAAATGGCTTACAATATTGCTATGTGTAGTCTTCTTGTCTACAGCATCACTGTATGATTTCTATTGGTGCTGAACTTAAACTTTATCTAGTTTATGTCAAATTCCTAACAGTTTTATCAATATTTGTGATTATATACAAAGGTAAATATATCTCACTCAAATTGAAAGAAAAGCTCTAGATTTCAAATTCCTGAACTCACTATAAAGTAATTTTACATTTCTTCCAGGAATACAGAATAAAAAGTTTTAAAAGGGAAAACTGTTATTGTTATGATTCATAGATATTTATTATAAAATGAAATTTGTTTTTCTTCATGTGTGTTGCTCTGTCTACTCTCTAACGCTTTTATAAATTCATATTTGTGTCCTGAGATCTTAGTATTTTATCCTGCACTAAACAAGGGCAAAAAACTTTAAAGAATAACTTTATACCTATTGAAACAATTTATTTTTATCATCTGTCACAGGAATTTGTAATAGAAATGGCTATGAAACAAATCAGTGTAACACGTGAAATAAACTCTACCGGCAAGAGTTACTAAGCACTAAGTAATTCTACCATATATTTATCTGGGCACCAAACCTGATGATCAAACACCAACTTCGGCCCTCCGTCAGCAGCGGTATCCTCACTGAGTAACATCCATGTGTTAGTGTCAATGTCATAGCGATAAAAGTCACTCTTCAGAGATTTGCTGTTCCTCACAGAGGAATCCAAATAACGGCCCAACGTGTAGATTTGCCTTCGTTGAATGTCAATGCACATTTTATGACATGATCTGGCACTAGGACCATTCTGTGGAGAAAAAAAAATTCAGAGAACAAATAACAAAATGAAATTAAATGCCCCTTTTTGTTGACTTTCATTACAAGCTTTGCTCAGAAACTCATAGCAAGTCAACTAATGTAAGTCCAACACTAAGCTTAAATCTCAAGGAAAGCAAAAGTGGCAGTAGAAGATACAAAGCTTACCTCAGAAATGCTTAAAATCTACCAGGAAAGATGAGATGAACTATTCTGTACCCTGTGGTATTTTGTTCATAACAATTATATGGCTTCTATTATATACTCCACTGCATTTTAGTCATTTGTGCAAAGTTTAATTCTCTATTGTACATCAATCTACTTAAAGACATATTTGGTCTTTTAAAACATTTTTCATCAGAATCTAGCACAAGACAGGCACTCCAAGAATATCTAGAACCACTGAATTTCGTAACTAGAAGGAATCTTCATAAAATCTCTAGTTTAAACATCTCCTTTTAAAGATGAGGAACTATAAGACAAAAGACAAAAGGCATCCTCCTGAAAGCCAGTAAGCTAGTGACAGAAGCAGAATGAGAATCCAAGTCTCTGACTTCTTCATCTCTCCTTTATATTACAAACAACTGACTCTCCTGACTGAATAAATAACCCAACTAGGGAGCAATATGAAGAACAGCATACTAGTAACAAAAATTAGGTGAGATCACTTGTATCATAGGACTGAATAAAAAATAAAAATTATTGTAGTATAAACCAAAAATAAAGTCCATGAAGAAAAAAAAAACTAATCAGTAGGACTGAATTAAAAGGAAACAAAACTAATATTTCTTAACTATCTCCTAAATTCTGTTTATATTATTACTATGTATGTATGTGTGTGTATATTTCATTTAATCTATATGACAACTCGATAAGGAAATACTATCACCATTTCATAGAGCTTAAGTAATCTGTAAACAGTCACAAAACCAGAAAGTAAGATAGAGAATCTAAGCCCCAGGGTAACCAAGGCAAAATCTGGGTTCTTTCCACTATTCCAGATTGTTTTTTCCAGAAGAGAAACAAAAACAAAAATATACTTATTAAATGTGTGTGGTTATAACTGAGATAAAGAATTCCTGTTGCAGAAATAACAGAGTTGAAGTACAAGGTGGAAATAGAAATCTTGGTGAATGACTGACAAAGAAGACTAGATATAATCTTGCAAGCAATAAAGAACTATTATAGGTTTCTAGAGTGGGATATACAAGAAGAGTAATCTACCATTACTACTGAGATTAAACGAAGCAGTAAAGGTATAAGGAATAAAGGACAATTCGACACTAGTGTTATTAACGCAGATATTAAGTTGATATAAATCTGCATTTTAGTATTCATACTAATTACTACTTTAAAACTTATTTTTAAAGATTTGTGTCAAGAAAAATAGTAGATAAGGTGAAAATTTTTACTTGGGAAAGAGTTTCTTTCATAATTAAATAATCTCAAAAATAAAGATGGGGTAATATATAATAAATCAATGCCACATTTCCTAGAGTATGAAATTTGAAATTTTATTAGGAGAGTAACAGAACTTCTTGCTTCATCTTAATTAGCATGAGTGCTATTAAAATGTTGAGCATTTACAAACTAAGTAATAATAATAATAATAATAATAATAATAATAATAATAGGAATCAACAGAATAGGAAATGGACAAAATTACAAAATTATAAACCATTAGTAAGACTTTTTAAAAAGAGAAAATACAAACAGCCAATATTAGAAATGAAAGCAGGACTATCACTATGGATGGGCTCACTCGAAGTTAAAAAGAAATAGGTCCTATTATAAAAAACATAGGTAAAATCTGACAATGTAGGTAAAAAGACATATTCCTTGAAAAAATTTAACTTACCAAAACTGACACAAGGGGAAGGAGAAAATTGGAAGTCACTTATATCTACTGAAAAATTGAATTCATAATTTAAAACCTTTCCACAGATAATTAATAATTTATAATCTTCCCACAGAGAATAAACTAGTCCCACATATCTAGAATGGTAAATTTTATCAAACACTTAAGGAAGAAATAATACCAAATTTACACAAAATTTTTCAGACAACAGAAAAGGAAAAAAAGCTTCCATTTTAAATCTATATTCTATTCCATTCCTAATTTATTTTATGAGGACAACATAACAGTGAAACGAAGTAACAACAATAGTAGCAACAATAGTAACAACAACAAAAGGAGAAGGAGGAGAAATAATATACAGGCAGCTAGTATACCTCATGCACAAAGACACAAAACTACTTTTTAACAATATATTATCAAGTAGAATGCAGCAGGATATAAAAAAGATTTTATAACTAAAGGGTTTATATCTCAGGAGTGTAAAGTTGACTTTACATTGGAAAATCAATCAAGTTAATTCATCTCCTTAACAGAATTAAAGGGGAAAAACATGATTATGTCAAAATATATAGAAAAAGCATTTGATAAAATTCAACACATTCAGGAGGAAAAACTTACAGCAAACTAGGAATAGAGAGAAACTCCTACCCACCATTGTGACCTTGACACCTCCCCAACACTTAAAAACTTTTCCAATGAGGTTTATAATGATATTAGCAAACATATTATTTTTAGATATTGCATATAAAATACATGAAGATATAGAAGATGTGCATAACTCAGGGAACCAGTATTTTTCAAATGACCAACACATGGGTAAAAAAAAATAGATAATAGATCCATTCAAAGAACAAGACAGAACAATGTGTTTTAATGTAATAGAATATAAAATGTTAGCTTATGGGGCTTCTGAGTAGCATTTCAATAGTCTTTTTAGATAATTATACATGTTCTTTTTTTATATCATATTCCTGTCAGAAATGTTTGAGAGTTCTGGTTGCTCCCTATCTTGTTCCCCACTGACCTTTGTCAAAAATTAATTGATCATATATGTCTCTTTCTGGACACTTTATTCTGTTCCATTATCTTTTGGCTTGTTCATATACCAATATGACATTCCTTGAGGTCAGGTAATATAATACCTCTCTATTCTTTTTTAAAAAAATTATTCTGATTCTTCTAGGTCTTTTACATGTGCAGAAAAGTCTTAGAATCATATTGTTAATTTCTAAAACTGTTGGGATTATGATTGGGAATGTGATGATCTATAAATCAATCTGGAGAGAACTGATGTCTTAATATTGTCTTGTAATCCATGAACATAGTTAAATCTCCATTTATGTCAGTTTTCTTTAATATCTTGCAGCACTCCTGGAATTTTCAGGGTAGAGGGTCGTGGATGTTCTTAATAAATTGATCCCAGTATATTTTGTGTAATTATATAAAAGAGGATATTAAAACACTACTTTCCTTTCCAAAAACGTATCTATGTGAGGTCCAATTTTCTTCATATATTTCACACAAAACAATATGTCACAAGAGATTAAGTGTGGCAGCAGATATGAAGATCTAGTTTTCCACTAAGTCAGACATTAAAGAGATTTATAAAAATGCAAAACTAAAGAAAAAGAGATTTTTGAACCTATAAAAACTTACTTGCATATCATCTTGAACATTTAAAATAACTACTTTCACTCTGGCTGGTATGCCTCAGTGGATTGACTGCCAGCTTGAAAACTGAAAGGTCGCCAGTTCAATTCCCAGTCAGGACACACTGCCTGGGTTTCAGGCCCGGTCCCCAGTGGGGGGCATGTGAGAGGCAACCAATCTATGTAGCTCCCACACATTGACTTTTCTCTCCCTTTCTTTCTCCCTTCCTTCCCTTCGCTCTAAAAATAAAGTCTAAAAAATTATTTAAAAATACATAAATAAAAATAATTATTCTCTTTAAGAGCTGAGTCACCCTATTCTTTCAATCTCTTAAATGTGTTATTAGATACATATTTAACTTAAGTGATTTATATTAATTTTGCTTTTTAATTATGCATCGTATTTTGAAAATACATGTCCTGGGGAATCATCAAACAGTAACTTGCACTCACTGGTATAGAAAATAAAATTAGATAATGGAATGTTAACTGTTTAATTCTGGAAGAAATGAGCATTTCTGCTACAGCCATATATCACAATTCAATTCATAGACAGATCAACAAAAGGTTTTTTGGTGTCTATATGAAGAAGGTAATAATAAACTATAATAAATCTGCACTCCGACACTAGGTTCCCACTTATACCTATTGACTTCAAAATAACAGACACAGTGTTCTTGTCAAAACAATCTGAATTTTTCCAGGGTTAGTTTTAAATAATTATTAACTGCATTCTAAATATCACTAATAACATATATAAAGTGGTATAAAAAAATAATACTCATGCCCAGCTTCAAAAGTAGAACATTAATATTACCTTTGAGGTCCTGTGTAAACCAACCTCTTTTCAAGCCAAGCAGCCACTCTCCTGAATTTTATATTTCTCAGTCCTTTGTTTTACTCTAGCATTAACTTTTCACTGAACTTCTATCACCTACTTACTCACTAAAGAGTAAGCACATGATTTCTGCCTTAAGGAATTCAGAGTCTAGGTAGGAAAACAGGAATGTAAACCAATCATTATAGTAACCCATGTATGGAATATAAGGTGTTAAATGAGCATACCAAAAAAAAAAAAAAAAAAAAGCTTCTAATTCTTCATGGAGACCTCAAGAACACTTCACAGAGGAAGTGACGTTTGAACAAGTTTTTAAAAATAAAGTCATTTACTAGGTAAGGTAAAAGCTGGGTAATGGGAGAAGGACACCCTGTTAATTCCAAACAAAGAAAAAAACAATTGCCAAAGGACACAGGTGAAAAGCAAATACAGTATGTACGGCTGGCACATAGTCTGGAGATGAGGCTAGAAGGTCAATAAGGACAAAATCATGATGAGAAATTTGAAGTTTTTACTCTAAGAAAAAGGAATAAGGTAGATAAACTGCTTAATCATTCTGGTTACTGTTGTTATTCTGAATTCCCTTAGATAGTAGTGCTCCTCATCATACAGTGACTCTGGACTGGGTCACCTGAGTTCCTCCGGCCAATGGGACAAAAACAAATTTGGTGGCATACTCATGTCTGCTTCATCCCCTTTGCAGCTCTGCCCTTGACATGAGAACAAGTCTCAGCTAGCCAACAGGCGTGAGGAGCCACGAAGAACAAAGCCAGGTAATCCCAGCTGAAGCTGTACTGCACTAGCCGACAGCAAGCTGACTCCTGATATATCAGCAAGCCAGTCAAAACCCAAAGAATGACCCAGTCAATCTGTAAACTCCTGAGTAAAATAAATGCTTATTAGTATATGCCAATAAAGTTTTTTAAAGTTTTGAATGAAATAAAATATAGATAACAGAAATGGAAGCTAAACATAGGCTTTGAGCAGATGCCACGTGGCCAGATAATTTTATCTTAAAGACTGTGCTAATAAATGAAAATAGATCTGGGGACCAGCAACAGGCAAAAATGTTGAAGAAAGAAATCACAAAATTGGAATTAATGCCAAAGAGACAGAGAGGAAAAGACATGTGAAATGCAATACTGGGTGCCAGAACTGTTGGAACTTAGGCACTTATTAGAGATACACTCTATTAGTAAGAGGGAGAGTTTCAGGATAAATCCTAGACTTACTATAAGAATAATTACAGGTGCAATCAACCTACCTTTAAAATAGTTTAAGAGAAAAAAGTTAAGTATTTTTTTAGGTGTCTCTTTTTGTTGAGGATAGAAATAAATCATTTCAGAAAATGATACTTTCATTCATACGAAAAGATGAAGGCCATTTTTCACACTTTTACAGGGATAATATATAGAAATCAGAATTTTAAGATACATTTGGAAAGATAAGAATGGTAAATCAATGGAACACATGAATAGCCAAGAATTTGCTTAAGTTTCCTGGGATTAAAGACATAGCACCAGATCTTTTTGAAATGGCCTTCCTAGATTAAATTAGGTCTTTTTCTGCCACTTTTCATTTGCAGCTCCTACTGTTTTGTTAACAGTTTATTTTTAACCTTGTAATCTGGCACATCTTAGATAAAGGATACAATTAGAAATTCTATAAAAATTTGTAAAAATCTGAATTTTTGCTTTATACCAGTGTATAATTATGTACAAAGCCATAAATCCAAGCCATTTTATTCACTATGGATATGCTTTACAGATACATATATCAACAGATAGACACAAATACATATGTATAATTTTAGTTAAAAATAAAATATAGCATTTGAAAAACTGATATTCGATCAAATATAGAGGGACCAAAATAGTGAGAAAATGAAGACATCCAAAGCACAATTTTCCAGAGGAACTCAAAATAAGATGAATGCTTGAAATAAAGAGTAGAGGTTATAGGAACACCTACCACCTCTACATTAAACAGTTATAAAGTAGTAAAAACTAAATGATATTTGATACCCACTTCTATTTATCTCTGTAAGATAGATTTGTTCATGTACAACCAGGTATAAAAGCTGGAATGCAAAAGCACTTAAGCCAAACTTGTTCACCACCAATTCTCCTGCTATCACTGCTGATGGATATTAGAAAAGAATACAAATCATCCGGAAAAAGAAGCATACACCCACACCCCTACTGCAATACAGACGGATGAAAATTCTGAGAACTTGCCTCTTTCTCAGTGTCTCTAGAGATACATGTCCACTGGTTCTCCTTCACACTGTACGCCCAGAAGTCAGCAAGATCTTGTGTTCCATCCCAGCCACCAAACAAATAAACGGTCTCTATGAAAATTAGAAAATATATGTGAAAAGATAAAGACAAAATATAAGTCTAGGCACCCAGACCTATCCAGTTGTCTCTAAGATCATTTAAGAAGGTACATGTAAATAAACTTAAAACTATTAAACTGATAATATTTCATAATGTTTCTAGACTAGTATTTCCTAAACGCAAGTATATAGAAAGACTGCTGCAGAACACTACTTGGAGAGATTTATAAAAATACAGCTAATGAGGAGGTATTCCCTAGATTCCGATTCTGTAGGTAAAAAGAGTCTGTATTGTTAAAGTATCCAGGGTGAAATTGATATGCAGCCAGTTTAGGAGTTTCTGTTTGGCCACAAAAATTTACATTTACTATATTAATAATGCAGCTTCAGGCTACATAAAAAAAGAGAAAAAAAGAAATCTCAGAGAAATATATAGTATAAAATATAAAGACATCTATTTTTCTTTAAAAAAATATTTTATTTATTTATGTTTCTAAAGAGAGGAGAAGGAAGGAAGAAAGTGAGGGGGAGAAACATCGATGTGCGAGAGAAATATAGATCAGCTGCTTCCTGCACACCCCCAACTAGGGACCTGGCCTGCAACCCAGGCATGTGCCTTCACCCAGAATCGAACTGGTGACCTTTTCAGTTTTCGGGACAATGCCCAACCCACTGAGCCACACCAGTCACAGCAAGACATCTAGCTATTTCTGGGGGCAAAAATCACATTAAAATTTCTTTCTTTCTAATGCAATACTAAAAATAATAATTGACTGGCAGTTAAAGTTAGATATCTTAAAAATATAGTAATGCACATGCCTTGATATTCCAATGGAAACTGGGGGAATATTTTCCACATATATGTGTGTGTTTGTATATATTGTAGTAGATTTAACTCCTCATAATCAACCTTTAAATCACTGCAGGTTATCTTGAGAATTTGGTGTCTTCTAACTCTGAAATATCCATTTTACCCATGGACTTTATCCTGTGATAACACCGATGTCTTGCCCTGGCTGGTGTGGCTCAGTGGACTGAGTGCCAGCCTGCAAACTGGAGGGTCACCCATTCGATTCCCAGTCAGGGCATGTGCCTGGGTTGAGGGCCAGGTCCCAGGGTGGGGGAGAGGGGGTGTAAAAGGCAACCACACACTGAGGTTTCTCTCCCTTTCTCCCTTCCTTCCCTTCTGTCCTAAAATAAATAAATATACAGATCTTTGAAATAATTAAAATCTTAAAAAAAAAACCACCTGATTTCTTGCTTAGTGAATAGTGAAACTCTTTACACATCACAATGTGCATATCCCACTCCTCTTTATTATATAATATGAGTGACTTTACTTTCTTCAACTATTTTCCCTTTTTGTAAATAAATGTTTTATGCCTACTGGTGATATAAAGCCTAGCAATTTTTTAATAAAGTTAAATAAGACATTACAGGAAAACTGTAAAGATGTCTACTCTCTAACTGACATGCCCTAGTCCTATACATGAAGAGACTGCCATCTAAGTTATGTCCCACCATGAAGGGTTACATACAATTCAAAATGCACCTGGAAGTACTAGTAACACCATTTAAGAAAATTCTTGTCATTCATAATATTAGGCTGTCTTCTAAAAGATTTTTGTCATATAATTTCAAACTTTAAGTGAATTTTCTAAGAAACATCCCATTCTATGCTCCAAGAATCTTGGGAAATCAAAACAATACTTCTGGATAAGAAGAGATCACTGGAACAGCACTGCGTTCTTGTGCTAACTCAACAACAAGTCACTTAACCTCACTGCTTCGTAGTTTCTTTATTTATAAAATTCTCAGTGCTGTGGTGAAGTTCTTCAGATATCAGCTACATGAAAACATCCTAAAAGCTGTCAAGTATAAATAGCATTTATTCCTTTAAAACACAGCTGGCAAACACAAAGTCCTTGGGCTGAATCCCACCCTCCACTTTGTTTTATCCAGCCTGGAACCTTGTTTCTACCCAGTGGCAGCGCCGAGCTCTCGCTTCACTGTTCAGAAGTAGTTACATTTATACAGTCCTAAAATTACATCTGGCCCTTTGAAGGCAACTGCGAGGGTGATGTGTCCCCTGGTAAAAATGAGTTTGATACCCCTGCTTTAAAATGTACAGAAATAAGAAATATTTGTAGTTATTAAGTGCTACAGTTGTAATAAAAAAAAGTATTATTGTACCTGATTCCATGTTTAAATAGGTACCTAGAATACTTTAGGCTCAGTACAAATGTGAAACAATGGCAATTGAACTATTAAAAATTATCATATCTCAGAACTGTAAAACAACCCGTTATCATTAGTTAAGTAACATTCTGTTTTCGAAATGATTCACAGTAAATAATGCCCAGATATGTAGAATTTTACAGGAAAAATTGGAAGATTTTTCATCTGGCTTAAAAATTATTTGCCGAGGCATCATCACTACAAAGGCAGTTAACCCTGTTCCATTCTGAAGCCTGGAGAGGGAGGGGGTATAACACTAAAATAGCAATAGCAATTGACCTTTTGTTTTATAGTGTTTCTGGGCACCCTCTGGATAAGGTTACCCTGGTTCATTAACTTTAATAACCCTTCCTCTTGGGCTCTGGGTTCTCAATGTTCTTTTTGAAAAGCAAGTCTCTTTGTACGCATAAATTCTCACAGCAAAGAAAACCCACATTTCCACAACAGCCTCATTGATAGCTGAGCAAAATAAAATCTGGCACGAAACAAGCATCCCAATGGAATGAATCCAAAATGTCATTCTTGTCTATGAATACTTTTTTGGTCCCAGTTGAAGTTTAATAGTAAAATTGAATAATCAGTCAGAAAGAGGACCATCTGACATACCTGAATGAAGTGCATAACACAATTTTAATTAAATCTTCAAATTGTTTAAGTTAAATCATTCAGTTATGAAATACTATGTAGAAACAAACACCAGCAGAAGTATTTATTATTTAATGCATAAGTAATACAAAAGATTTTTAAAGAATATAGAAATAACCGGACAGAACTGTAGTGAGAAGAAAATTAAAAAAGGAAAACATTGTTTGCAACAGGGTAGTAGTTTAGTTTACTGAATGTCCATTCTCATGCTTAAAGGTTGTGTAACTATTCATGCACATCCCTGGGGCAGTATAATCCTCCTCAAGAAGCAGCCCTCTCTTTTTTTCTTAAAGGAGAACAGGCTACAGAGGTCATCCATTTCTCCCAGCATTCAGAGGAATGTTTAGTCAGTATGTTCTGAGTACTAATCTGAATTGGTAAGCACTTTAGAGAAAGAAAAAAAAAAAAGACACAGTCCCTATCCTCAAGGAACTTACAGTCAAGTTGAGTATAAAACAAGTACATAAATCATCATGACCACAGGCTAGCTAAGTGCCGTAAGAGAGGTAAAAAGTACCATGAGGCTTCAAAAGAGGGAGGAGAGTACATCTGGTTAAGGGGACTCAGGAAAGGAAGGCTTCAGATAACAGGGGTATTTGCATCACGAGGTGGCTTTGTTGATAGAATGGGGAACATGAAGAGGGGATTTCAACAGAGTAAAAAATAAAGGTAAAGAGACAGAAAAACACAAAAAGTGTTTTAAAAGCCAGGGACTCTAAAGTCAGATGGATCTCAGACAGCACTGCAACTCTACCACCACAGCTGTGCAATCACCACAAAGTTCCTTAAGCACTGTTTTCCTCATCTCTAAAATGACACAGTTTTTAATCTCATAAAGCCACTGTGAGAATTAAATAATGTGTGCAAAGTGGTAAAAACTGTAATTAATAAATGCACTGTTCAATTTAAAAGAACACAAAAAGTAGTAGGTGAGGGTGAGGTTGAAAAGACGGGCAATGGCCAGAACACAGAAGGGGTTACATGACAATACCAGAGGCTAAGCATTTGAGGAGCCAGAGCCACAGATGTTGTAATGGAGTAGCTGCAGAAGACCTTAGGCAGAGATGTAGCATGGTCAGATCTCAACCAGCAGCATATGAAACTGACAGAAAAGGAGGAGCCAATGAAAGAAAGGAATTGAAGTAAATTGACCAATAAAAGCCTATTGTTAGGCCAATTGTTCAAAATGTTACACCAATTTCACTCTAAGAGACTATAATGAATCAATCATCAACCAATAAATAAACCTCTCATTACTCAGGCCACAAAAACTAAAATTCAACCATATTCTTTGGTACAGGTCTTTCTGGTACCAGTAGTAAACTCTACAGCTACTGAGTACCAGTAGTACTAATCTACACATCTTATGCCCACTAAAAATAAGGTAGAAATGTTAATACATCAATGTCTTTACCTATTTTTCACAAAGAGGCAGACTTTTTATTTTAAGAGCCCAAATGCAGTACCTAACTCTTATTTTTTAGGGGTAAATAAGATTGTGCTGATTGCATTATTGTCCACAAGATGGCACACTATTTTTGTAATTAAACTGATTTTCCCCCGCTTTGAAACAGTGAAGAATGCATGTACTAAGCACTGACAGGGTAGGCCCAACCGTAGATAAAATTCATATGTCAAATAGAAGAGGTAGGAGAAGTGTTAACAGGTTAGTGAAGGAGGTTAACTTAATAATTAGTTTAATATAGACACTGAGAAAAAAACAAGTAAAATAGAAAAAAAGTTTTAAGAAACTTAAAGGTACAGGGATTATAAATAATAAAACTGACATATACACCAGTAGAACAAAATATTACATTCCTTCTCTGTCATGGTATGGAACGATAGAATTCACTTAGGATGGAAGAAAGGTTTGAAAATTAAACAGTAAAATTTATGTCATCCTGTACTTTCTAAAATTATTCTTAGAGTTGTAGTAAATGGAAAAAACTATAAACTAAAAAAGGAAAAGAAAATGTAGGTACTATTAAGTTTTTAATATTTAAGAAAACAAGCTACATGAAACACTATGAAGCAATAATTGCTCTGAAATACAAATCACTTTAAAAGGAACAAGTAATGAACTTTATGAAGTTTTACTCTAGTAGAGGTATCCTTAACTTTCTGAGTGAACATTCCCTTTGAGGATCTGAATTCATGGATTCTATCTTCCCAGAAAAATGTACAAACAAAATTTTGTATATAAACTGAACAGATTAAGAGCCCTCCCTCTGGAAACCTTCAAGATGCACACACATACTTTACCAATGGGGCTTCTCTAAATTCTATTTCACTATTTAGGCACCAACTTTATAAAGATAAAAATTCTAGGTTCTCCAAACTCTACTTGGGGAAAAATCATTATTTATTACTGAACCTACCTACTGCTTTATCAACAAAATTGTATTTTTTTAAAAAGATTTTATTTATTTATTTTTAGAGAGGGGAAAGGTGGGGAGAAAGAGAGGGAGAGAAACATCAATGTGTGGTTGTCTCTCACACACCCCCTACTGGGGACCTGGCTGGCATCCCAGCCTTATACCCAGACTGGGAATCAGACAGGGGCCCTCTGGTTTGCAGGCCAGCATTCAATCCACTGGGCCACACTAGCCAGGGCTATCAACATAATTGTTAGGTGGGGTTTTAATTTTTTAATTCTAAAAATCTTCTAAGTATACTTACAGCTTCCCTTCCTTTCTAAAATTTGGACAATATATATAAAAGATGAAATAAATATACCAAATAAATACTGGGTGAGTTATTGTTTTTTCCTGCCACATGGCCTTTTCAAGTTGTTTTAAATCGTTTTTCAAATTTTTAAGTTATTTAAAAATATTTCCACTGTGAGATTGTCAAAAACAACAGAACTAATCAGTATATACTATATATTAATGTTACATATAAAAATATATTATATAAATGATACATACTTTATATATAAAATATATTATTTCCTTTAACTCTCACTACAACTTAATTTATTATTCCCATTTTTATCATTATGAAAACTCACCCAGGATCAAATAAAAAGACAGTAGTAAAGTGAGGAGGATGCACGTCCCAGTGTGTCTACCGCACATGTGCAGGCACATAACACACACTGTTCCCACAGACTCAACCCCAGTTGTTACATCAAGGTTCTTTCAAATATTTACAAAAACCATAATCTCTCTGAAGGTAATTAAGATCAACCTGCTTAAGAGTGCACTGGTACATCCATGATGAAATAAATACCTAAAGTATATAAAAGTGCCTTGGTAAATCCTGCTATTAATAGTTTTATAATAGAAATAGAAGGATTTCTAGAAAAAAATATTCCAAGTATATGCAGTTTCTGCTCTTGTACCCAAATTAAACGCAGAAAGCATTAAATGTTACCCTAAAGAATGCAAAGCTCTATAAAACTTCTAATTTTTCTACCTAGATCCTAAGGTAATGATAAATACAGCTTTAAGAAAGCAATATATATATATATATACTAGAATAAAACAAGCAAGTTCTTAGTATATTGCAAAGAACAGTTCCTTCTATAATTAGTTCTTCTCAGCATTCTACAGCACTTTTCCAAATACAATTCCTTCTTAAAAGGAATGCTGGAAATTGATATTTTCTGCAACTTATAATATTTATTAATCATAGAAAGTTTTGATACTGCATTCTAAAGTAGAAAATTTAAAACCACTGGTAACTACCACCCAGACATAATGAATGTCAATAAATTTTGGTGTGTGTCCTTCTAGTATTCCCCTCAGTGGTCAACAACAAATTTAAAAAGAATGATCACTTCCGCCCCAATTCCTGTTTCAAGATATCAAAATGAAGATGAGAGGTCTGAAGTAGCACCTTCTTTGAAACACATCATTGAAACATATCATTTAAACATTTTTAAAAACCAAAAGGAAGAATCCCACACCGAGATGTTTTGCACACCATCCCTATTACTCAGACAAAGAATTACTTGCTTGGTTAACCCTTTCAACCTCAATATTCATGCACAGTTAGTATTTAAGCCTATTTGAGTTAGGGGCAACTTCATATTAATTGACCATCTATGATTATTTAGTTATACTAAATTTTAAGTTAAAGTCTGAAAATCTAGTTTCATCATCACCCATGGGCCTAAATAAAGTAAATATTCAACATCCAGAAAGTTTTTTAGAAAGCACTGAAGCAGATACAAAATGGCTCTAAATAAAAATCCCTGTCCTGGATAAATCCTAAATCTTCCACGGCAGAAATATGTGCTTAAAAATATATTTCCAAAGTACTTCTATTACTCTTTATGAACTGCTGCTGCTACTAGAAGTCCAGATACAGGTCAATTTTTCTTTGTAGACTTTGTTACCCTATCCTCAAAAGTTATCAAAAAAGATCATTGTTTCAATCATTCCACCTGGAGTAATATCCATAACTATAATAGTTAATCTTCGTATGCCTTCTTGTAATTATTATTCCTAAAGCATAAGAAGTAAATACTCAAACAACTCTTTCCCTTTCCTTGAGATATTTTTGTTTAAAGAGAATGGAGTTAGGGACGTTGACAATCAAGAGTTTGCTGAAATCCTATCCTTAATGCATAAATCAAAGGCATTACAGAAAAATACTTGGACCTTTATCACTGTATTGTAATTATTTCACTTCAAGGATCCCTGACCCAAATAATTAGCTTTTAATCTTCATGACTTGCTCATTCTAAGTTCTGTCGTAACATCTGATTATTGTTTGAATCTGTTTTATTTTCAAGCATCACGGATTATAGATTAAGAGGCGAATTTTCTCTTACACATGCACTTTACCTACTGTACAATAATCAATACAGTAAACACTGTACAAATTGCTTCTGTTCCCTAAAGATGTGAGCTTCAAATAAAAAGTGAACCACATTATTTTCACATTTTAAAAAATCAGCATTTTGTCTAGCGGAGCTTTTTCAAATAAACACCCTTCTTCAGTATATTATTGTCATACTTTAAAAAAAGAGTTGAGTAATATTTTCAGTTCTGACTGAGAAATAAAAAAGGCATTATAAATTCCACTGTATGTTCAAAAGAGGAAAAAAGCTACTGAAGACAATCTACACACAGTTTCATCTCTATTTTCATCAAATATTTCATTTTTCCAGATTAAAAATATCTGTACATACATCTGGTTCTTTAAGAAATAAGCATATGTACTGGACTCTCAGGCAAAAACCAAGATGCCTAGATGTCTAGGACTCTGCAGAGGAGTGAAGCCTATTTCTGTGGGAGGGAAGAGAGGGCCAAGATCAGGAAAGCAAATCCCTAGGTCTTGAAATGAACCTTTTCTAGAGACCCTAATGATATTGCCAAACAAGTTAACAGGTAATACCAATTTAGTAGGTAATTTAATTTTTTAAATTATATTTTACTGATTGTGCTATTACAGTTGTTCCAGTTTTTCTACCTTTTGCTTTCTTCACCCAGCACTCCCCACTCCCTCAGGCCATCCCCACACCATTGTTCATGTCCATGGGTCATGCGTATAGGTTCTTTGGCTACTCAATCCTACAATGTACTTTACATCCCGATGGCTACTATGTAACTACCTATTTGTACTTAATCCCCTCCCATTCCCACACACCCCCTCCCATGCAGCAACCATCAAAATGCTCTTCATATCCATGATTCTGTCTCTGTTCTTCTGTCTGTTTAGTTTGCTTTTTAGATTCAATTGTTGACAGCTTTGTATTTTATGCCATTTTACTGTTCATAATTTTGATCTTCTTTTTCTTAAATAAGTTCTTTTAACATTTCATATAATAATGGTTTGGTGATGATGAACTCTTTTTTTTCTCTTGTCAGGGAAGCTCTTTACCTGCCCTTCAACTCTAAATGATAGCTGTGATGGGTAAGGCAGTCTTGGCTGTAGGTCTCTGCTTTCAATGACTTTGAATATTTCTTGCCAATCCCTTCTTGCCCATAAAGTTTCTTTTGAGAAATCAGCTGACTGTCTTATGGGAACTTTCCTGTATGTAACTAACTGCTTTTCTCCTGCTGCTTTTAAGATTCCCTATTTTTAAGCTTTAGCATTTTAATCATGATGTGTCTTAGAGTGGGAAGTTAATTTTAAATAAAATATTATAATTTCTTATTATTTACAAAATATTTGTGAAAATACATTAATATTTAGAAGACTATCTACATTAAAATAATTTTTACTCTTAATTATTTTATGATCTACAAAACAACTTATTTATTCCTGAAACACTATGAGTGAGCATAACACAACAGAAATGAGTTACACTGGAAAACGTAAAATATTACTTGGATGAATACTGGCATTCTGTAGCATAGCTGTTTAAAATCAGATAACAAACTAAAATCATAGCAAATTCTTGGTATTATTTGTTTTTCAAGATGGTAATTTGAAACCTATTACAATTTTAGCATTAACCTCTAAATATAATGGTATTTAAGCTGTCCGAGCCTGTAAAAATCTAAGGAAAATTTTCAATACCAAATTATAGATTAAAATTTAAAAGGCAACAAAATAAAATAACTAAAATAAATTATTTATAGGCTTGTGAACAATGTTTAGCAATTAATGGATCCACCAACGCTTAACCTACTAATTTGGTAGTCTCTCCCACTAAAAATATATCGTAAGTCTGTTTTATTACTATAATTCTCATAGTATGGCATTAAAATATAAATGCACTGAAAATCTAGAAATATATCAGTTTACAATGAAAATCAGATACAAATAAAATCACTCACATACACAGCTATAAAGGGCTACACATTACATTTCTTTTAGGTTATCTAATTCCATTTGTGTAGCAGCCTCTCCCCTCCTGAGTCACTGCCTAGTTTAGATTGTACCCATGGCCAATGCCTATTTTCTCTGCTACTAGGTTATGGCCAATAACATTTAACCTTTATAATGAATGGAAAGTATATTCATGTTTATCTGATATTTAAAAATGCGTAATTTTTTTAAAAATTTGCTTTCCATTTCAAGTATCCCTCACCTGTTTGAACATCAATAACCATCTGATGGCCTCCTCTCATTCCTGGTCTGTTATCTTCTCCATCACCTGAAATAGAAACAGTATTTTCTTATAAAGGAATAATATAGAACCAGAAAACCCGAGTAACATATAGTCTGTAATGACTAGTAAAAATAACAGGTAGTTATTCTTTCAATATTAAGTAAAAAGATTCAAAAAATAATATAACTAACAGCTGGGCTTATAATAATTATCTTGCTCTTTTTACCAATTGCTTTCAGGCTATTAATGCAATTGGAAGCTATTTTCAATGTATTTATGACCAATGCCATAAACCAGCAAAGACACAGAATATTCCACAAAAACCTAAGACAAGATAACTTTAAACTACTGAAGTAAGAAAGTGAAGGTGGAAAATAATTACAGAATTACACATCAGGTGTATAATCAAGGCATAGCTTATAAGTAGAATGGGTTTTTAAAATTCATAAAACCAGCTACCTAAAGCTAAGATGTTATCAAGTTTTATACTAATAATGTTCTTACTGTGTTAACTTTGTGTCAATATTTCAGAAAATAGTTCGCATCCAATAGATCACTATTTTATATGAGTACTGACTGAGAACATGTAAGATTTGCTTTCCTTTGATTGATATTTCCATCAGTGAAACTTTTAAACATCTGTAGGAGAAAACTATTGTTAAACTTATAACTAATAATCTTACTTTATACCAAATCTTAATATAAATGAAGATATAACTTCATATCAATAATTCAACAGGTTATAGGATTCTAATGTCTTACCCTTTCTGATATAAACCAGAAAACTGAAGGGTTTTTAACAGCTTTCACATTAATTGAAATATATTACTTTGGCTAATAACTTTCTTTGTAAAATTATACAAAGTATATTTCGTCCTATGTAAAATAGCAAACACCCAACTTTTTACTAATTTCACAGGGGTACTATGAAAAAGACTAAAATGTTAGTTCTTATACATAAAGAATAAGATCAAAACCAAAGCTTTTCATTACTAGTATATTCAAGAGCAATCATTTGAAAGTTCTCTGCAAATTCTTTCTTCTTTCTAATAGTTAGATTTTGATTTTGCAGCTCATTATCACTGAAGTTTTGTCCTTTCCTTCCTTCTTCCCCCAGTAAGTACTGGCACTTGCAAAAACATATTAAGAAAAATGAATCTATTGTTGATATGTTTGTATTTTATATATTTAATCCATTAGTTTTCAAATACACAATTATAGTCTGGTTGCTATAACATCTATTTCTTTAAAGAAAATTACCTCACATATGACTCATAAAATAGGAGAATGCTATCCATAACAGAAATTATAGAAGCTCATGACAATTTTCTCCAGTATATTAACGTTCAACACTATCAGAAGAAAGCTTTCTCATGATTAAAGAGACGCCCTTAGCCATCAATATATGAAGACCATAGGAAAAAGGTGAATATCCATAGAACTGCCTTCTTTTAGTGCAAGTAGTTTCATTAAAGAACTGCTACCTTTTCTACTATGTTAACCAACTGGCAGAGCAATGAGTGAAGATAAGGTGAAAAAATTTCCCCCCTCTGAAAAAATGGATGAAGGAAGAACACTATACCCTAGATCAAGTTATGATTAAAACAGCTTTTATTGGAAGCAAATACATTCAAACAAAGCAGCATGAGCCCTACAGTTTAAGACTCCAAAGTCATTGTGATGTTCCATATAAGTGCCTGCAAAAATTTAACTATACTAATATTATTTATTTTTATTAGAATTACTACTCTCATTTTTATTAGTACCTGGTTATAAAATTTCAAAGATCTAGAATAGTATGCCCATTTACATTATTCTCATGAGCCCTATTAGCTTAAGTGAACAATTCTGCAGAACTTAAGGTTTTTCAGGAACATGTCTGACATTGTAACACAATGACCTGTAATTTTACAGTGTCTCTATAAAAGTAGCTCATGATGGCATTCTATGTAAAACTTCCCAATCTTCTGTTATAGCAGTAAAATAAAGAGTTTAAAAAAATTTTTAACATCATAAATTAAACCTGCCATCTAGTTAAGGAACCTATGTCTTATTTTAAACACCTGTTCTTCATTAACAGAGCACTGTGAAACTCAAGCTACTGTAGGAAAAGTGAAAATGAGACATTACAGCAAAAGCGCCCACAACCTAGAAGGCAGCGCTTACCTTTGGTGCTTTTGGGAATGATTTGACTCCACCGTGGCTTATATTCCTGTTGACTGATATACTGATTGAACAAGCCATCTGCAAATATCAAAGAATAAGAAAGAATTACACTTTAACCAGTTTACGTTTTTTATTGTAGCAAAAAAGACAAAAATGTAGAAGCCTACATTAAGGGAAATTACTAATATGTCATTAACACAATAGCACATTTTCATAAAATAAGTCACTTCAGTTTTCATGCTACCTCAATACAAAAAGTAAAATATTAGTTGACACAACCATGTAAAAATTGTTTTAATGGCAGCGCATATTAAACTTACTATGCTTTCCCCATTTTTGCTACTTCTATAATTTCAGAAAAAAACCTAGAATTATCTTCTGGAGGGCGGGCCCCTTGCAATACAGGCTTCCCTCGCTAGATGGGTGTTCTAGAACCCATCTGTATCTGTACCAACTGGCGTTGTTGTGGGAGGCTGAGTTTGGTTTCAGTGAATTTTTTTTGAAGACTCAACATATTTGCACACTTCATGATAGGTGATTTATGAGTGCACCTGCCCACACCATGCTGAGTGTTCAGCAGTTTTTGACCAAAAAATGCATGACCCTGGTGCCCCACCCTCCCTATGCACCCAATCTTGTCCCGAGCAACTTTTTTTTTTGGTTTCCCAGGTTGAAAAAAGTCCTCAAAGAGAAACATTTTGCCAATGTGGAAGAGGTGAAACAAAAAACAGCAGAAGCACTAAAAGGCATCAAAATCAACGAGTTCAAAAACTATTTTGAGCGGTGGAGAAAACATCTCAATAGGCATATTGCATCAAATGGAGAGTACTCTGAAGGTTACTGAAGTTTAAACGTGTAAGAATAAATACACAATTTTTAATAAATAAATACCAGTTTTTGGGGGGTCTCCCTTGTATAAGAAGACTAAAGAAGAAAACGGGAGCTCCAACAACTTTGGTTTAGGCCCTTATATCTTCAGGAAAAATCAAAACTAATCTTTTAAAGTGAAAATGCCATTTTCATAGTTTTCTTTGAGTATAAAATTACACAGAGATAAGAGTAACAGTTAAAGAAATTAGTATATTTATTGCATATTTACTAAATGTTAGAATCTATGCTATCTTAATTATTTGATTTAATTCTGAAAACAACCTTATGAACTAGGCATTAGCACCTAAATTTTATAGATGGGGAGATGTGTAGAAAAATTAAGAAACTTAACCAAAAGCACGTATCTCCTAACCAAGACCACATATCAATAAATTCTTAATCTACTTCTTAAGAGGATTTGTTGCACTAGTTACTATAACGGTCATGGAGCCTCAACTCCCCCACATGCATCCATTCTATCCCAAATAATGATCAGTCCTTAATCCCATGCCCCTCGCCAAAGATTAATTTAACAAAGATATGGAACATAATAGTGGCTAATGAAACATGAAGATTTTGGGGGGTTACATCTAGGACATGTTTCCTACTTTAAAATAAACATACAGAGAAGAAAAAACTTTTACTCTTCTATAAATTTTCGTATCTGTATACAATGTACACAAATGCTACAGCCAATCTATAGAAGCATAAAAATGAAGTCAATTCTATAATGATGACAGAAACTAAATCACAGAGTCAACCAACCATGAAAACTACCTATGGACTTCTTATTATGTGATATTTCATTACCATTCAAACTAGGGTTTCTTTTATGGGAGCCAAAACAGGTAACTTAGAAAGTTCACTTTATGATAAATTCTTTCATTGGATTCTGATTTCAATCTGAGTAAAGATTTTCCCTTTTGCTTAGTCACTGAAAGCAAATACGTCTCTAAAGAACATTTAAGTAAAACTGTCTGTTCTTCATTACTTGTATACTCACCAGAGACTGTAATATACACAAATCTCCCTAATCTCTTCTCTGGGTAATTATGAAGCTCAGTGGTAACCACACCCTTCCAAGCTTTTTCAGATGGCTTTAATGGAAACTTCCATCCATATACTCATCTAGGTTCTCTTTTTCTTTGCCTTTGGGACTGTCCAAAATTCTTTATTGTTAAATTTTTATTTATTGATTTGAGCGGGGGTGCGAGGGGGAAGTGGGAGAGAGAAAGAGAAACATCAATTTGTTTGTCATTCCACTTATTTATGTGTTCGTTAGTTGATTCTTGTATATGCCCTGACCTGGGATCACAATGCTCTAACCAACTGAGAACCCAGCAGGGCTCAAAATTCTTTTATTAATGATTCATTAATATTTTTATTTTGAGTTATAATCAATTATTACTTTAAAAATCCACTTCATAAACATCCAATTGATGCTGACTTACCACTAAAAAAAAAATAAATCATCATGTTTGATTTATAATACAGAATACACAATATATTATGTTTACATGCAGTTACTAGACTGTCACACAAAAGATAAAAAATACAGTATTTTTACATTTTTTAAGATTTACATTTTCATATGGTTTATAAAGTTTAAAAAGTTCTCTGTACATAATTTCATGTGTTACAGAGTTTATACATCCCTATTCTCATGGCTGTACCACCACACAGATGTATCTAAAACTACAATGCTGCACAGTTTTGTTTAGTATTTTTACTTCATACTCAGTCTTTGCACCCATATACTATTACCATTATTTTTGAAATGTGAATTACAAAGGAAGTAAAAGTAATTATGCAGACTTTTTAATATACAAAAAATGAGATAAAATGTTATACTAGATCAACATTTATCAATTCCATAGTTAAGTAGTTCTGTTTAACTTCCTGAATTGCTTTCATACAGGTGCATGCAAAACTAGCAGATTACGGATTGTTTTAATAATATTAAAATGTTATTACAATCTGACAATACTTCGGCATTAGAAATGCAATTATCTAACAACCATAGCCTGTTGATTATTTCTGCTTTAGCAGACACCTTAGCTAATACATTACATACTAAAATTCACAGAAATGGCAATATTATAATTCCTAAGTCTACAGAGTCTGCATCAGATAGTAAGCGATCATTTAAAACAACAACAACAAAAGTGTTTAACATTTAAGAGTATATTCTCTGTTTTGAGAATGGGGAAGAGGAGAGATTTAAGATAAACCATTAAAGGAGTATCCATCTTCCCTGCTAAGGAAGCACTGGTCCACTCCCAATCTGTTTAAATAAAGACACCTGAAGCTTTACAAAAGGTTTAAGATGGGCTATACTATTCATCTTTAAAAATTTTTTTAAAGTAATAAATTGAAGGTATCAATACCTTCCCTCCTCCCCCAACTATCTAACCAATGAGAAAAATCGAGTCTAATGTCTAGAGTATTGTTAATTGTTTGAGAGGCACAAACCCATTTGAAGGTTTAGGATTAAATGTGAAAACAGGCCAGATCTGACCTGGATAATAAATAGAAAGTAGGTATATTCCAGTCTATGCAATCCCTGCCTAGATAGGGGCTGGACCAGAAAACTACCTACTCCCCCGGTTATTGCTTTAAAACCGGACACATGCTTTAAATTCTGACATAGAACAATTTGATTTCTAAGATGGAAAGCACAATGTCTGTGCTACTTTGAAGCTGTAGAAGAAAGAGCACTCTTGATCACAGGAAGGAGAGCAACTGAGACTCTCCACAACTCATATTTTCACAAGAATCTTCACTTTCACTTTCATCAAAACAACCTCCTCCTGGTATTGTTGGCAGCCCAGGGACACTACAGTAGCTGTTGTGGAGGTTTTCAGCTGTGTGCCTTGACAACCCAAACCAGTTTCTTAAGACTGGGTTTGCAACATTCAGGAGAATATTCGGCTAGGCATTTAGAAACTAACTCCCTCCAGTAAATTTATTTGGTGTTATTAACTTTGGAATGTTTTGTAACAAGCAGGAAAAATTTCAGTAATTCAATGGATTTCAAAGTTTCTACTTCCAAATTGAGAAGGCACAAAGCTAATACAAATGGATTTTGCTTTTGAAAAGGTAAATCAGCAGTTGTAAGCTTTCAAATGAGCTTCTAGTTTATCAAGGCTCAGTATTTCCTTCCTTTCTGAAGTATGACAAAGTACAACAGTGCAAAAAGTTAAAGGCAGTAGAAGCTCCAATTCATACTGCAATTTTTCTGAAATTATTTTTCCCATCCATTTTATGTCAGAGGCAGTACATTTGCACTGACTAATCCAGATTACATCATGAGTGGATGGAAATACTGCATTCTTCTTCAACTCTTCTAGCAGCCAGCAAAAAAACAAGACTCCAATGCAAGACAAATGTTTAAGTTTCATCTTCATAAGAGCCAAGAATCTCCTCAAAATACTGACAGCCAGGACAAAAGTTTCAGTGCAAGATCCAAAGAAATTGCCTAAACACCTTCTCCGGTAGCATTTCTCAATCTTAGACACAAAGTGTTTTATCAGTAGCCTCAATCAAGCTCGGCCGTTTTTCTCGAGGTTGGAATCTCTGTTCCTGTTCCAGGTAGACATTCGACAATCTGAAGAGCTGGACCCCTTTATGACCTCCCGAATACTCTGCCCCCAAATCCTTCACCGTGCTGGAGATGCACCTCCACCGGCATTTGGCATTGCGGACTGGAGGTGACTGGGTGCAGCGTGACATCCAGACCTGTCTCCAAGGACCTGCCACCTCAGCGGCGCCCCCTGACCAGCATCTGACCCTTCCCCTCCATCATGGCCCCCACGGTCTTACAACCCCGGCTTCATTCCCGGGCACCCACCCTTCTGGGGTGGAGTGTTGGCCCTTCAACCCCTGCCCCTCTAACAGGCACCACGGTTGCAGCCCACGCCTCAAAATCCTTATAAAAAGAAAGTTCTAATGTTATTTCCTTTTAAAGTTATAACTGATAAATTAGATTTTATATTTTAATTGGTAAAGTAACAGGAACAAGTAGGTTCACAACTTATTTTAGTGAGAGTGTTTCTATAATATAATTTACTCCCCATGGGCTTTTCTGACAATTTTTGCCCCATTCAGCTTATTTTAACTAATACTCTTCTCCCATTACAAGAGTGGAAATCCTTTCTTCAGATAAAATGTTGTGGAGCTCTTAATAATAGTAAAGGTAAGATTATAGTAAAAAATATTAATCATAAACTTAGAATTATATGGAAACAAAACATAGTAATTAACTTTTATTCAGTTTTGAGAAAGGCACATAAAAGTTAAATACTAGTACTTATGAAACCTTAAACAGAAAGAAGATGATTTTAAAATATACACTAATTCTACATAATGGCTACTGGAGAGAAGGCAGAAAATGTACAGTATGGGAATAAACAGAAATGAGTAGAAAACTGAGAAAGAAGCAAATTGCACACATGAAAAATACAGAGCAAAAATAGTGAAATTTAGAAAAGTAATAAATTTCACAGTATTTAAGAGCAACCACTGTATTATCTGTCTCCCATACTACCTAGTTACACTAACTAGTACACAACTTTTGATAAGTCAAGTAAGTACCTCATCTGAAAAAATGGTGTTTCAGAGTTGCTTAGGGACTGAGTTTCTTCCAAATTCAGGCACTCTAGAATTTCACCATTGTTAGAAGCAATATATTTACTACAACTGCGTGTGTCTGGCTGACTCCACCTTATGTTCCCTCTTAGAAAAGTCTCTTATCTCTCTTTGCCCTTCAACCTTCTGTGACTATTCTGAAAGAGGAATCACAATCTCACTGGGGAAAATATTTCTCATTCTCCAAAAGGAGCGATCACAGAAATAGTACTAATCAGATACAGGACACCATCCCTGATTTTGTCATGCTAAACACAGCAGGTAAAATTCAAGTCTTTAACTCTACCCATCAATACTTTCATGCAGTTTTTCTTCTATCAAACACAACTGTTGTAACAAAATACCGTCAGTAATTTCCAAATTAAAAAAAAAAAGGCACTCTCTCAAGCATTGTAATTTTTGTAAAATAATTTTGTAAATACATATACAGGCACATGAGTGGCAAAAATACAAGACTGACATACATCCAAACATTAAAAATAACTTTCTTTGACAGGAATACAGTGACTTTTGATGAGAGTTTCTTCTTCATACTTTTCTATTTTTCCAATTTTTTTGCATCGAACACTAAAATTACCAGAAGAAAAGCCACAAAACAACTAGATATATGGAACTATTTTTTGAACCTTGGGAGAACTTTGTAACACACTGTTATTACCAACATAAGCCAGTTTCACATCTTTTCTTACCCCTGAAATATCTATTCTTCACAGCTCACTAGACACATCCATGTTTCTACAAGCAGTGCCTGCACGTGGACATTACTTGGTTTTAACGAGGACAAAGAGAGCCAAATACGCCCAAAGGATTTACAATCAGGCTTGCAGAGGGTATTACTTCCAAAATTTAAAATATTAAAGTACTCCAAACATAAACTATTAGAATTATGATCTTACTCTAGGTAGATAAAACTAATCTTCTCTTGAATAATGACAGTTAATAGTATAGAATCAGAGATGTTCAGTATATAATAAGCACTGGGAATAGAAGAAAAGGCAGGGGGTAGGAAACTTTCCTAGCCACATAGTTGTCATTTCCTTTGAGTCATCTTAATGTTACTAAGTTCCTTATATTTGAACAATCTAATCACAGAAATCCTACTTTCAATAAAACATATTCCTAGTACATAGTGGCGCCCTGACAAGTCACACCAGTGCACACAGAGCAGTTAAGCAAATAGCTTTTTAAAATTGTTTTGTAAACTTTTAAATATGCCTTTCTCTTTCCCTAACAAATTTCTTTTGTCTTCACTAGTCTAAAAGTCACACAATTCTTTTTGATAGCTCTTACTCTTCTGTGGAAACCAAGAGAAAACTTGAAGAAAACTGTTTAGATACAGCATTATCAAATCTGAAAATAACTTTTAAAAAGACCTTACCAGAGAAAGAAATGACTTTTACTGAGTGTCTACTGTGCAGAAGAACCACAAGGTGTACTCATTTACTACTTAAAATAAACCTATGCAATGGTCATTATTAATTACTGTAAAGATTAGAAAATCAAGGTTCGGAGAAGTTAAATAACATGCCCAACAACTAACTCTAAAGAAAAAGGTATAAAGCCCAATTCCAAAGTCCAAAATCTTTTCAACTCTTCTTGACTGCATGTGACTACAGATACACACATATAAAGTTAGTAATCTAACATTATCTACTCCAGATTAAAAACATTAGACTAGTTTTTAACTTGTAATCTAAGTAAAATGCTATGATAATAGATATGGCAAAATGAAAAAAAATACAAAAAAACTACTTTAGGAAATAAAACTCACCATACCAGATCATTCTACTACAATATTAAATAAATCCAAGATAATAAAAGAATAAAATTAATGGAGTTGACATACATCAACAATGATTTAAAGAAAAAAATGCAATCCCTCTCTTAAGACACTGGCTACTGTGGCTAAAGTTTGCTTGTCATGCTTTGATTCTTCTCTGGAACACTGCCATTATTCCAGACTTACCAGAAGCATTCCTGTTAGTTGGAAGTGGCTCCATAAAAACAATGACCAGTTTGTGAAACTAGCTGTGCTACCAAAAAAACAAAATCAAAAACAAAATCCCTCTCTTCTGGAGAAATCATGGCGTCATATAAGACACAAAAGCTAGAAACTTACATATTCCAGCCTTCTCACATCTCTCTATACTACAAATATCCAACTCTATCATTCTCTTCTTGACATTTCCACTTCAAAATATTAAATCATCTAACCACCCCAAACAAAAAAATAATATATTAAAAAAAAACTGTGTTGCACTTTGCAGAGAAACATAATAAAGATGACCCTCATTTAATCTATTATAATATACATTACTGACTCTTGTCAGGGAAACTGGGTTTACATTAAACAGTCCAGATCAAATCTGGAGTAGTTTACATTTAGTTGCTATTTTCAGTTAAATAACATAATTGAGAATCTTCTTTTATACCTTCAAAAAGAAAAGCAGTAATATAAATATTTATTAATAGTTTGTTAAACGGTAAATTCTGTTTCAAAACCATAAAAGACCATAAAAGTTTCAAATAGTAAATTATGTTTCAAAACCATAAAAGTTTCTTCATGCTAAAGAAACTTCATTTTTTTAAAAGAAGAAGTTTAAGTTTTGGAAATCAAAGTCATAAGGCTAAAATCCTTTGAGGCAATCAATAAAAATGCTGGAAACATTAAAGCAAATATTTTTTTCAAAATATATTGCTTTTAGTACCTTGTTTTAATGTAAAGGAACTCCCTTTCAGGATCTAAAAACAGTGAAAGTTCATGTCTGTCCCAATCTTACCATGTCCCCCTACATTTCTAATTCTTGAAAGGTTCTTACAAAAAAGCCTTTTGTTCTAAAAATATATATATATATTTAGGCTTTCTATTGAAACAAAGACATTATAATTTACAAAAATATGACAACACCCATTACACTATTTTGAAAGTCTCAAAAACAAATTAAAAAGTGAGGCACTTAAACATGCCTGTGAACTATCTACATTTAAAAAATCACTTCTATGTTTTAAAGAGGAAGTCAGGCAGTTGCTAATATTTCTATATGTCTAATTTGTAACAAAAATCTAAAGCAGGAAATCAGAAGACTCTGATAAAAGTGTGCTATAAAAAAGAAATAAAAATATAACATAGAAGAAAGCACACTAAGACCTAGGAGCTAACAATTTTCAAACTATTTAAAGGCTTCAGGTCCAATACAACCTTATTTTTTCCCTATGATGATTATAAATAAAGACATTTCATACAGTCCTAACTAGGCACAAACTGTTCTTGTCTCCAACAGTGAATAGTTTCTTAAAATGTACATGGTTAAAAAAGAAAACTGGGGAAGGAAGCTTTTATCAAAAGAAAAAAATGTTCAAACCTCATCTGAGATCCAATCATAGAATTACAGTACTGCTATAAAAACAGAGGTCACATTAAAAAATTAAAAATTCACTTATAGGTAACACATAGAGCATAAAAACCTTTTTGATAATTCAAGAATAATAATGGGTAAAACAGATTTTTTTAAATAATGCATTTCAGCAATTTTTTCAAATTCTGAAGAAAAACATGAATTAAGGCAGTTATAGTACAATAATAAATAATAGGGAAACTGAACCAGTAAACATTTACTAGGACAGTAAAGTATAGCGGTAAAGAGTATGGATTCAAATATTTGCTCTCTGCCACTTACGAACTATGTTATCTTAGGCAAATTACTTATTCATCCTCATTCATTAAATGGGGACAACAATAATATCATAGAAGACAGGTATGAGAATTAAATAAATTAATTCACATATAGGGTTTAGAAGAGTAAATGACACACTGTAACACCCTCAAATACATGTTATTTATGATGATGATAATTATGTCATATGTGGAACTATAGTTAGCAGAAAACTAACAATCTTTTATGCACAAAATGAGAAATAGAACACAAAGGCTAACAGGACTTCAGACAAGGGGGACGCAACTGGGGTACGGAAATAATACAAGAAGCTATTTTGAAAGAGCGGGCCTTAAAGAGTGAGTTAAAAGTAAATAGGGATGTAAGGGGAAGTAATCGGGTAAGGGAATACAGCATAAACAAAGGCAGAAAGGCATGAATGGGCAGGAATATGGAAAGAAGCCCTTTCTAAAACCAGTCTGATAGTTGGGGGGAGGAGGGAAAGTGTTTTGCACCTTGAGTACTGCTGAGAAGAAACAGTATCCTAAGGGAAAAGCAAAAATGTTGCTATCCTAGAACCCAGCCCTAGCTCCTAACCCATAACAAACTTATCTCACTCAAAGAGTAATAAAACAAAAAAAAGATTAATAATACTTAAAAAAATAAATCAACTCAAGAGTTATACAAAGATATAAAAAGGAAAAGGAGAAAAGAATTTTTTAAGTGGCAAATGACCCTGATTTAATAACAACAACGACAGAAAGCAGGCATGTAACAGATGAAAATAGTCAAATACTTTTCCATGAATATAAAAAAAGTTAATTAAGCAACACTCTCTATAAAACATCAGTACAAATTAAAGATGTACACAGTTGGAAAGTAGAGATATAAATAGTTGGAAAACATTTGGTAAGATGATAGATAAGAAGAAATAAAACATGAATTGTCAGATTTGAAAGCAAAGAGAAAGAAAAACATGAAAACACCACAGAAATGAAGGCCAGAGTGTAAGACCCTACTAAGATACACAGTAACGGAAATGAGATGAAAGGATTTCAAGGAGCTTAAAGAATTCAACATAAATGTGCTGTTAAAAAAAAATGAGAAAAAGAAATAAAAGACAGACAAAGGCAGCTTACTTTTAATTAAAAGAAAACCAAAATACACAAAGCTAACAGTGCTGCCACACTGGAGTTGCCCTGTTAATATAACTTTAAAATAACCTAAAACAAAGATAAACAGTTAAACAGCTTTAGGAAAAAAGATTAAATTCAAAGGAGCAACAGTTGAAAATAATAGTACATTCTTGACAGCAGCAATAAAAACTGGTTAACAGGGCCCTGGCTGGCATAGCTCAGTGGATTGAGCGTGGGCTGCGAACCGAAGTGTCGCAGGTTCCATTCCCAGCCAGGGTACATTCTTGGGTTGCAGGCCATAACCCCCAGCAACCACACATTGATGCTTCTCTCTCTCTCTCTCTCTCTCTCTCTCTATCTCCTTCCCTTCTCTCTCTAAAAAAAAATAAATAAATAAAAACTTTTAAAAAATAGTCAAAAAAAAAAAAAAAACTGGTTAACATCCAAATAATATCCAAAAATGTATTTGAAGAAAATGTCAGCCTAGAATTCCATATTCAGCAAAATATCCTTTAAGAAAATAAATAAATCTTGCCCTGGCTGGTGTAGCTCAGTGGATTGAGAGTGGGCCTGCGAACCAAAGGGTCAAGGTTCAATTCCCCGTCAGGGCACATGCCTGGGTTGCAGGCCAGGTCCCCAGCAGGGGGCCCATGAAAGGCAACCACAAATTAATGTTTCTCTCCCTCTCTCCTTCCCTTCCCCTCTCTCTAAAACTAAATAAATAAACTCTTGAAAAAAAAAAGAAAAAAAAAGAAAATAAATTTTGAAGCACACAGACAGTTCATCTACATTAGAAGAAACTATAAAGGAAGTATTCCAGGCAGAAGGAAGATGATCCTACCTGTAAGGTCATAGATGCACAGAGTAATGAAAAGAAAAATCAGTAAATATTTGGGTTAAATTAATGAACACTGACTATACAAATCAAGGACAGTACAATTTTATAGGGTCTCTGAATCAAACTTCAAAATAAAGGACAACAATAACATGAACTGGAAGTGAGTAGGTGAGAGCTGCAAGTCCATGAAGTCCTTATATGGGAAGACGGAAAAGGTACTGATGAATTTTGATAAGTATGTATACTTGTCATAATTTCTAGACTAATCATAAATAAAATATACACAGAGTGTATCACTTCCAAATGAATAAAAAGGAAAAATAGATTAAAAGGTAAAAAACCAAAACAAAACAAATAAACAAGAGACAACCAAAGAGAAAAAAAGAGGATATGATAAAGTATATAAAGTAAAATGGTAGGTTTAATTGTGCACATTAACCAACAATTCAATCACATAAATAAATGGTCAAATCAAAAGATGACATTTTTTTTAAAAATCCCAACTACATTTCCAGGAGATACTTCTTTCAAAAAAGGATACAGAAGGCTTGAAAATAAAAGATGGAAAAATACAGGTTATGCAAACACTTAGCAAATGAAGTAGATGTCTTAATGTAAAACAATTTATAACTCAAGGCAAAACATTACTAGAGATAAAAATACATTTCACAATGAAAACAGATTTAATTCAAAATAAAAGATTAAAACATTTGTATGTGTTCAGAAACATGGTGTATGTTTAATGTTGTCTTCTAATATTAAAGCAAAAATTGACAGAACTATAAAAAGAGGATAAACAATTCCATAATCATTGTGGTAAGTATTAACACATTTTCCTTAGTAATTGTGAAACCCAGAATACCAATATTGGTAAAGAAGATTTATCCAACATGATTTAGCAAACTGAATCAAATGGACATATCTATAACTGTGCCCCAAAAACTAAAGAATTCACATGTTTATAAAAATTGAACAAAGTGGGGCATACAGTATGTCTCGTCAAATTTCAAAGGACTAAAATCATACAGAATATGCACTCCAACCACTATTCATTTACACCAGAAATCAGTAACAAGTAATAACCAGAATATCTTTATGTATTTGAAAATTGAAAACTACATTTCTATATAACTATAGCCCACAAAACAACCTTATCATTTCATAATAAAATTATTAAGCTGGATTAAAAATAAAAATACTTCACAGCACAACTAAAAGTAAGCAGAGGTGTTGATGGTGAAACGGCACAGTCAGGCTGGATCTCAGTTCAGCCACCTGGATACTTGAGATCTGGCTAAGGGGCTAAGACAAAGAATTCACAGTTAAGACTGAAACTGTAAGAGAAAGTTTATTTAGAAAGTCACACAGGCAGAATTGAGCATAGAAGAAATGGACTCAGGAAACAATTTGCAGAGACAAAAAAAGGGGCCTTGGAGCTCCAGAGAAAGCCAGAGGCAAGGAAAAAGCGCCTGGTAGGGAGGGCGTGGGGAAAGGCACAGCTTGCTCCATAGAGAGCCACACTGGATCCTCTGCTTTGAGGGTATTTATCTAGAGGTCTCAGGAGAGGATCCCCACAGAGTATTTCTCAGCTTTCCAAGAGTGCCCTTTCAGGGTCATGGTCTCTACTGATTGGTTGGTGCCAGGTCATCATTAGTCAATGCACCTGGTCTTGCCATCAGCCATGGTGTCACCTGTCTAGTTTTGCTGCTTTTCTGGGCCTGGAGTTGAAACACAACTGAGGCCTAGATGTATTAATATTTGACATGGGTAGGTCAGAACCTCTTTGTCCTGGGGGCTTAATGCTTAAGGGCTATTCTCCCACCCCTTTATTCCTTCCCCACCTAAGCACAGGGAGGAGGAGGGGTGTCTAACTCCCAAGACTAGTAACATACCAGGGGAAAAAAGGTCAGGGGAGGGTCCCAACCATATGACCAGAGATATGGTAGGGTAGGAAAAGTTACCCTGGGGGTGAGGTCCCAGCCCAGTTGTGCCTGTTGCTAGGTACCCAAGGCTTTCCACCCTGGTAACCTGGCCCACCATCCTTGCTTTGCTAATATCTTTCTAATTGCCTACCACAGAGGAAAATTAGTACCCTTAAATGGGAAAATAATAATGCCTGGAAATTAATAAGCTAAGCATCCATCTCAATAAGACAGCAAAGTAATCCCAAAGAGAGAAAGAAGACAATAATAAACATATAGCATAAGTCAAGGACATTAAAAATAACAGGAAGGGTTAACCATCCAGAAATTGGTTCCTTCAAAAAAACCCCCAGTGAACTTGATATCAATTCTGGTGAGAGTGACAGAAAGAAAAAGAAAAAACAAAAGGAACAATAAAAAAAAGAAACCTCTCAAGAAATCCTGCAAACATTAAACAGGTGAGGGGGCATTAGGAATATTTTCATGCCCATAAGTTTGAAATTTTAATTGACAATGACAAATTCCTAGAAAAATATAACTTGTCAAACCAACCAAAACAAACAATCCTAAAGAGTCCTACGACACTTAAAGAAATTGAATTGACAGACAAAAAATACTCCAAGCAAATTCTGACAGAGAGCTCCACGGTAAGTCTACCAAGTGTGTGAGAAAGAAATAACTCAAATCCTACACATATTCAGAAGATAGGAAGAACAGGTTAACTTCTCAACCCATTATGTGAGATTAGCCTAATAGTGATACTAAATGTGAAAAGGAAGGTAAGAGAAGGAAAAATTACAAGGCCAATCTTAATAATGACAATAGCTGGAAGACTTCTAACAAAACATTAGTCAATCTATATCCAAAATATAGTGAAAAATATAAGACAAAGTTAAGTAATCTGAGATTTAACATTAGCAAATCAATCACTGATTTCACATATTAATAAAGAAAAAATCATAACACAAAAAACAGAAAAAGTGGTAAAATTCACTAGCTATTTATAAAGTCTTAGTAATCTAGGAATGTGATACAGGATGTCCAAATATCATAGATCAAACATCATATTTAACAACGGAGTGTTGAAAGCATTTTTTTTGAGATCATGATACACAAGGAAATCCACTATCATTATCACTATCATGTCATCTCAACCTTGTATTAAGTATCCTGTCTGAAAGACTAAACATAAGAGGAAAAAAGTCATAAGGGTTGGAAAGAAAAATAAGTCATGCTACATATGTATTTTAAATTGAACAAAAACAAAAACATAGCAGAGCAGAATTTGTGATACAGAATTAATACAGTGCTTCCCAGGAGGGAAACTCCTGGCATCAAATGCCTACATTAAAAAAGGATCTCAAGTCAACAGCCGCTGCTTTCATTTTATGAAACTGAAAAAGCGCAAATTAAAACCAAAGCATATAGAAGAAAAGAAATAATAAAGACAAAGGAAGAAATTAATGAAATAGAAAGAAACAGAAAAATCAGAGAGAGAGGGAGAAAAGGCAACACAAAACAAAGAAACCAGGAGCTGTTTTCTTAAAATAAAATTGTTTTCTAGCCAGACTGCTAAGGAAAAAAAAAAGATAAAAATTACCAATATCAATAAGAGATGGCATAAAGATATTAAGAGGATAAATTATGAACAACTTTATGCCAATAAATTCACTAATAGGTAAAATAAGCGTACTCCTCAATAGGCACAAACTACCAATGCTCACTCAAAAAGAAATATAGACTATAAATAGTCCTACAGCTATTAACAATACTAAATTCGCAGTTAGAAACCATGCCACAAAGGTAACTCTAATATGATTTGAGATATCACTTAAAAAACTTTTAAGGAGAGAGAGGTAGGCCTGCCATATGATTAACAACCACTGCACAAAGCAAAGGGTAAGAAAGGACAGATAAAAGAGAGAAAAAACAGAAGAGGAGGGGAAGAAGGAAGGAGGGGAGGAAGGGTAAAGGAGGTACAAAAGGAAAGAGGAAAGGAGATAAAGAGCTCAACTTGAACTTTAGGAAACACTTGGACTAGTGAGCCTGTTGGAATGTTATTAATTAAATTTTAATCCACCTTTATCTCACAAAAGTAGGTTTTTATTTCAGTAGGAAATAAAGCAATTTCCTATTCCTAGGTGATAACTGTTGCCCATCATCAGTGGGTTCTACCTTTTTTCTCTGGCATTGTCAGAGGGGAAGCAGCAATGATTGGTTCCAGAATCCCCTCTAATGAATTATATAAATGGAATGTAGAGATGGTTCCAAGCAAATAAGAAGCTAATTAGAGATACTTAATTAAAATACAGACCATACTTGAAGAGTGTAGTAATACATACATATACTAGAAGTAATTTTTATTCCATCCGTGATAAGATGCTTGAGGGAAGACGCTTTTGATTCCCTAGATTTTCCTATTTAGCAGGCAGGAAATCCTTGACTTTCTCTGCTATGTTTTTAATGGAACAGAAGCCAAAAAACTCGGCAGTGTTTACTTCCTTATTTGTCCAACAAATTATCATCAGTGAAGTCAGCAGCAAAGTGAACAACCCTGGAAGGAATGTTTATTAACTAAACACTGTTGCAAGCCAGTTGAGGAGTCAAAAAAATATAACTTGGCTCTAAGTCTCAAGAACAGTTATTACCAATCTAACTTGGTTTCTTCCTAGAGAAGTTAAACCTCTGTAGTGTCAAAGTTGGACATGATTTTAAGAAATTTTCTTAAATGAGTATGAGTACAGTTCAAACAGTTTTAACATATGTTTTTGGCCTAATAATTACATAAACTGTTCATGGTTTTTGTTGTCTTGTTGCTTACTTCACCTTAACAAAATATTACATGCCTTAAAGATGAAGATTTGAAACAAAACAAAAACCCCACAAAATTACTGTGCCTTTCTCATTCTGTAAGATTAAAAAATTATAAAATTCATTCTTTGTAATGCATACATACATACATACATACATGTATACTTTTACTGTCTGCAGTTCAATGGTTTGGGAAGGATAATCATATACATTCTCTTTGTCTATATTCCGAAGTATATTGTTTCACACATAATCACTTATTTGCAAGTATCATCACCAATTAAATAAGCAGTAACGAGATAGAAGGCTGAGAGGAAGGTTTGCTGTTGTAACTCATGGGAGTTAGAAACAACTTATTTTGACTTTAAATTTATAAAGAAGGCAGTACTAGTTCTGTTTTCTTCCATTGTAAAATTCAACCAATACCTGATAAGTGAGTAACTAATAATACTGGATAACAGTGATAAGATTAAAATACAGAAAGTACTGAGAAAGTCTATTATTCTTTGTTTCTTTCTATAAAAATGTTCACCATATTTTATTCCAAAAATTTTATATTGAGCATTAACCTGCTTTTACTCACAATGCATCTAACATCAAATCTGTGCGGTTTTTTCTTATAGCAACTCTCTAAGGACAACTGGATATCCAACAATTCAATTTAATGCTAACATTATCTACCTGGAGTAAGCATGAGATTCCACAAGTCAAAAGATGCAGTCTAGTTCCACAAAACAATCAATCCCCACTTCAGATGCCAAGCACAAGTTCTGGGCCACCATACTTGTGACATAGTGGCTACAAATCAAGGCTTCACACGACTCCCTTCAATGTTCAATAACTCAAAGTGATCACAGAATTCAGGAAAAGTGCTCTACTTACTATTACTGGATAATTATAAAGGATACAACTCAGGAAGAGCCAAATGGAAAAATAGCATGGGACAAAGTACTGGGGACAGGTGTGTTTACAGCTTCCATGCCCTCTCTAGGCATACCACTCTCCCAGCACCCTGATGTGTCTGCAAACTGAAAGCTCTTTGAACCCCATTGTTTTGGTCCTTTATTTTTTTTTGGAGGCTCCATTACATAGACATGATTGATTAAAACATTGGCCACTGGTGACTAAACTCAATCTCTGATCCCTCTCTTCTCCTCAGAGTTGAGGGTGGGGGGTGCCATGCTACTGAAACTTCCCATCCTCTAATCACATGGTTTGGTCTTTCTGGAGATCTGAAGCTATTTAGCAACTCCAGCCACCCACCCATCTCAGCATACAAGACACTCTTACCCTTCCACAGATTCCAATGGTTTTAGAAGTTAGGTGCCAGGAACTGAATAAAGACCAAATATTTATTTTTTTATTATACCAGAAGCACCTATTCTGTTCTTTGTCACCATGAAACTCACTGTGGAAAAGTTTTTTTTAAAGGACACCTTTCTATAAAGCAGCAATTTTCAACTAAGTGTAATATTTATAACATACCATTTACAGCTTTTTCAATCAGCTCTTCACAAGCATCAAAATCACCCTTCAACACCAGCTTATCATGAAGATCTGTTAACATAGGATGTTCCAAGGCAATCTTGGTTTTCTTTTGCAGTGATTCAAAGGCTTCTGTATAGTTGTGTTGTCTAAAGTGTTTTAGGCAAAGGCGAATGGCTTCCTGTTCACGGTACTACTGGAACACAAGAGAAAATATGAAAAGAAGAGATTTGCTTAGTTACTATGATAGGAAGTAAGTGACAACTAATTTAAAGTGAGCACTTATTATGTGTGAAGCATTGTGTTAACCCTATTCATTAGTACCATTATTATTTCCACTTTTAAATAGCAAAACTGACAGTTAATTGTAATAACCTGCCACAGGTCACAAAGTATATAACAGAAAGGTAGGAACAAGATACAGGTATACAGATAGACACACACACACACACATATACAGGTATATATTTCATGAAGATGAAAGATATAAAAAAATGAAACCAGACTTAATTCTAGAGGCTGAATTTTCAAGAAAAGCAGAAAAACTATCAAAGCCCACTTAAGATTATAAAAATGGTAATTTCTATAGCTTTTACTAAGCACAATACAATGCTGGTACTAAAAGCACAGAAACCATTAAATAATACACATAAATTATATTATGCTTTTTGTTCTTGGTTCTTAGTATTGTTACTTGAATGACAAATATTATCAAATATTTATGTTTAAATTCACAAACAGGTTTTGTGATTCAAAATAATCAGAAAGAGACTGTTTAAATTTCAGTTTTTTCTAACTCTGGGCTACCTCATCTATTTAACAGCAATAAGTAAAAATCTCAATTAACTAGAATCCAAAAAGAGAAATGTTTATTTAATCTTTCCCCTAAAAGTATGAATGTCAAAAATATATAAGCTTATAAAGAATTTTTTTAAAAAACAGTTAAGTTCAAGAATATGTTTTGAGATTTCCAGATTTTTTAAATAAGAACTAACTAATGACACAGAAGCAATGCACAAAAACCAAGCAAAAATATGAGTTACTTGTAAGCAATAACTTTTAATTAGGCAGGAAAATAAGATGCTACATTTAGGAAGATTTATGAGAAAAAATCAGTTGGCTGATATTTTAATTAATTAAAAGTTATCAAAACACTATTCCTAAGCACTGTAGTTAACCAATGCTCTCCCTCATCAAATAACAAAAGAATGATTCTATGTCCAAACTAATTTTATGTTATTAGTTTCTTACCGTTGGCCTGTAAATAAAGATTTACTATAAATAACTACCTAAAACCATATTAAACAGTAGTAACTTTTTGTTGTGTTGGCTTTAGGAGTCTGAATCACACCCCATTTTAAATTTTCTATCAGGTGGTATATAGATACATAGTAGGAGAGGATTTATGAAATAACAGAATTTTAATGCTTCAAAATAAGACTGAATCTCAAAAGAGGGTGAAGGCTTTAATTTTAATTTCTAGAGTTTCACAGTAAACCCAAAGAACTTGAAAAGTGAATGTGGCTGAACAATTTTAAGTTCTCTATAAATATAATCTCTCTGCTGTGTTGAGGAAGGAGGTGAAATTTGCAACTTCATGCAATATCAAGAGATTTGTGTGAGTATATTAAAAAAAACACACACATCATAGGCTACAGAAAAAATTTTGGTCAGCTATCAGAGGAGCTATTTTTTAATTTAAAAGACCATCTTTAGAGGATTTTAAGTATATGCCACCTATTAAGTGAATTATAATATAAAGATGATTCAAAATTTTTTATTTATTTATTTTTAGAGAGAGGAGAAAGAAAGGAAAGGAAAGGAGAAAGACAGAGAGAAATATTGACTGACTGCCTCTCGCACGCGCCCCAGCTGGGGACTGGGTCAACAACCCAGGCATGTGCCCTGCCTGACCAAGATTCAAACTGGCAACCTTTTGCTTTGCAGGACAATGCTCAACCAACTAAGCCACACTAGTCAGGACAGTAAAGATGATTTTTAATGTTTAAAAATACTGGCTTTATCTTGAAAGAATTTGTATTATTACAAGAAATCCAAAAACATATGAAAAATATAGAAAATACTAAAAGTCAACTTCTTTGTTAAAGTGAATATAATCAAATGCCAAAAATAGTTAAAAAGTTCCTCAATTAAACTGACCAAAAAAGAGCTGATATTTGATACAAAATCCTGTTTCCCAATCTCCTATGAGTCAATCAGTTTACTTGCAAATAAAAATAACAAAAAAAATAAAGCTTTAGTGATTAGACTAAAGCTTCATATCACCTCATCAACAAGAAAGACCCCTCTTCCCAAATTAGCTAAAAATCAAATAAATATACATTAAAAACAAAAATGAAACAAAAAGTTATTCAAAACACCCAGAAGGCCTATTTCTCAATAATTTAAACTCACCATTTCTCAGGATGTATCTACTGTATAAAATACCCTATGAATAAAATTGTTAAATATAATTTTTATTTTTCATGTACACACAAAAACATAATATTTATATAAACTATTTCACATTCTTTAAAAGGAAAAGGAAAAATTTCTATTTTACTCAATGCAAATATAATTAAGGCATATGATATAAAAGCAATTTAAAACCAAAACTACCCCAATAAAGACTGTGTTTAATTATTTCAGTCACAAAATTCAGAGTCACAGGGGTATAATAATATAATAGCAGACTCTGGAGCCAGACTACCTGAGCCTATATACTGGCTCGAACACTTTATAACACTATGACTTTAGGCAAAATACTTAACCTCTCAGTGTTCCATTTCATCATCTATAAAATATGGATAGTAACTATACCTATCTCACAGAGAGGTAGTGATTTCATAAGTTATAAAGATTGCTTAGAAGCTGGCAATAAATATATAAAGTTAGTTGATTAATCATAATAATTACCACTATTCTCAAAATTTTTAATTATTCTCAATAAACACAAGAGATTGACACAAATCTCTCTTTACAGGCATTAGAAACGTAATATGAGGATTTTAAAATACAGTCCTACCTTGCTATACCAGTTGAGACAAGGTTGTACTACATCGGGATCATCAATGCCACTAAGTTCAACATACCAGATGCTAAAGTTAAAGCTGGGTCCCCAGGATAAGAGTGGAACTTTGAGAAGAAAAACAAAAAGAGAAAAAAAATAGAAAAAAGAAGGAAGAAAAAAGAAAAAAATTAACATAGTTCAAATAAAACTTTAGCAAAGTAAAATCACTATTCAAGCCTATTAGGATTCAGTTAACAGATTTTCTGAACAGTTTCTATATGACTAGCACTATACTATTAAGTGCTAGGACTACATTAGCAAAAAGAAACATCATCACCATCATGAGGTTTCTTTAATTATAAAAACATAGTAAGATAAAGTCAAAGTGGTCATTTACATATCCCCCCAAAACAGGGCCAGGGCTAGATGATTCAACAGGCAAATTCTAGCAAACCCGCAAAAAGAAATAATTATGATATAATTTAAACTATATAAGAAAGGGAAGGAAAAGTTCTCCAAGTGGAATAATCCTGAAAACAAAACCAGAAGAAAAGGGACTTAAGGCTAATCTCAGCTATGAATATATATTCAATTTATTTTTTAAGTTACAAAAGATACCAGGTTTTCATAGAAACCAAACAGAGTTCATTCTAGGAATGGAAGGATGGTTAAATAGTAGGAGCTATATCAATATAATTCACAATATTAGCAAAGTAAAAGAGAAGCAAATGTGATTACCTAAAATGGTGCTAAGAGTAAACAAATAAAATTTACTTCCCAGTCATTAAAATAAAGCCTCTTAAATAAAAGGCAAAAGAAAACTTCCTTACCTAGATTATTTTTTAAGTATTAAAAACCTCAAAAATTAAGCCTAATGGAGAAACATTAAGTATTGCCATTCAGGTCAGGGACAAAACAAAGAGGCCCAAAAGCTCTACTATTCAATACTATATGGGAGATCTTGGCCAGTGCAATAAGGAAAAACTTATAAATTAAGAAAAAATATCATTTGAAGATAATAGTCACCTAAAAAACTTCAAGAGATTCAACTGAAAAGTTTTTATTAGTGTGTATGCAAAGTAAACATGCAAATAAATATTCCCTACACCTATAACAGCCCACTTGGAACTATAATTCAAAAAGTCCCCTTCATAACAGCAAAGACAACTTAAAATATCTCAGAATAAACTTTAAAATATGCAAGACCTATTTAAGAAAACATAAAAACATAAAAACATTTTACTTAAAAAATGAATAGAAAGACATACTATGTTCCTAGATGGGAAAATGCAATGTTGTAAACATGTCAGTTCCCTTCAAATTAATCATAAATTTAATGTAATCTCAATCAAAATCCCAATGGTATATACCCATTTTTTCTTGATATGTAATTGAACAAGCTAATCTGAAATACAAGAATACCTTAAACAAAAATGGTAAGAAAATAAACATATTAAAAAACAGTAATTTTAAGTTTGATATTAGTGAAGGAAAGAAACCTAAACCATTGGAGAAAAGTGTATCATAAAAATCTCTTAAGAATTTAGAAAAATTTATCATAGATGATCAGTAATGACGGAACAGAGCAGAGGTTTTAAAGAGGTGATCCATGAGGCTCCTGGCAATCCCAACAATACTTCCATGTAGTCCAAACTATTTTTCATAATAAGACTAAAATTTTATCAGAGTGTGTGTGCATGTGTGTGTGCTGACATTTGCACTCATGGTACAAAGACAATGATGAGTACTGCTGGCACCTTGGTAATGCCATGAAAAGTACAATGGTAGCATGAAAGTCTAGTAGTATTCTTTAATACAATACACACTGGATGTATTCCTCACCATCACACACTTGCAGATTTAAAAAAGTGACAATTCATTTAAGAATGTCTGTGATGATGCAGTAAAAAGAAATTTTAAGAAATCCCTATCATTAAGAACACATCTTTTTAATATCCTGTGCTACACAATGGGAAGTATACATAAAGCATTTTTGCTGTGTTCCAAAGTATGATGGTTACTGCAAGGAAAATGACCTGCACAGTTGTTAGAGTTGTAAGTTGAAATAACCATTTATCTCCTGTTCCTCAACCTCTAAGATACCACTTTTCCTGGAAAGACCATTTATGATTATTTAGATTATTTAGGTTTGAGTATTTGCCAGATATTTACCTGTTATTCCAAAGAAAATAACTGACAGTACTTGTTGCTGAGTATAAAATTTAAGCTCTCAAGGGAAAATTAGAATGTTGGAAAACTGGTATCACCACTGCGAGCTTAACTTGCCAATACTTAAAACTTTTCTGACAAGATTGGTGGTGATATTAATGAGTGTGGTTTAAAACAATATTATGCAATTAAATGTTTTAACATGTAAAAGATCTATATAACTCAGTGAATCATATTTTCTAAATGACCAAAGAATGGTGTCACAAAACCACGAATGGATAAAATATTAATTCAAAGTGCAAGACAGGCCAATGGAGTTTAGTGTAACACTGATATGGTTCAGAGTGAATAATGCTACTACCTTTAAGAAACTTCCACTTGTCAAATTTTGATTAAGAACCAAAACAGAATGTCCACTATATCTGACATTGAGGCTATTAATTTCCAAGCCCACTACTCTTTTTTAGCAATATCAGACTTGATGAGCTAAGATATACTAGTCAGATACTTTCCCATATTGTCATCTAAAGGAAGACTGACACAGTCAGTAGCAACCAGTCATTAGGATGTTTAATATGACTATCAGTTTATATAGGCAAACAATAAAAATTTCAAAAAGTTTTATAGTGACAAATACTAAATTATTGTTGTGGTATTCATTTCTTTATATAGCAGTACCATTTAAAAAGTTTTTCTAACTATATTACAGTAATAACCATCAAATAGTAGTATAATAGTCAGAATAAAATAGGACTCTAAACCCAAAGCCCCAAGAAGATAGTTTGTAAGTATAATCAGACATCTAATGTTACAGATCTGAAATCCATCCTCAAGTTCAAGGTCCAAGTTCAGAAAAACCAGAAGGAAAAAAAAAATCTTCCTATTACATCTATTCAAGTAAAATGCTCATTTATTAAACTCTTCAAGCAATTATGTTTTAGTGATATTTCTCCTATATACCTAATGGCCCACTAGAAAGATTTCTAAAATAAAATTCATTCTAATTTTTATCACCTTTCAAAGAACATTGTTGGGAGGGAGGTTAATAAGGAAGTCATCTCAGAAGCACATCATATATTACAGGCAAATGAAGAATATACAGTTCCAGAAAGTGGACAAAGTCGGGGGAGGTACAAGAGGGTTAAATGGTGATGGAGGGAAACTTGTCTTGGTGTGGTAAACACACAATACCATATATAGATCATGTATTGTAGAACTGTATACCTAAAATCTATATAATTTTATTAACCAATGTCACCTGAATAAATTCAATTAAAAAATAAATTAAGCCCTGGCTGGTGTGGCTCAGTTGGTTAGAGCGCTGTCCTGTAACAGAAGGGTTGAGGGTTCAGTTCTTGGTCAGGGCACGTAACAGAGGTTGTGGGGTAGATCCTTGGTCTACCACATACAGCAGGCAACCTATCCATGTTTCTTTCTCACAGTGACATTTCTCTCTCTCCCTCTCTCTCAAAAATCAGTAAGTATATTAAAAATTTTTAAATTATGGTACCATTAGCAATACTAATAATGAATATTAGACATATTATGTATTATATGTCAGAAATTTAAATGTGAACTGGAGCTCCAAGCACATATACTTTGTTCCCCAATAAACAATGCCTTTGCTCTCACCTCAACTAAAAATATTAGAAACCCCTAATACACATTCTCAAGGCCAAGAATTTATATCCTAGGACCCCACTGCCAGTTTTCTACATGACACAGTCAGACACATATATGATCAAAATCAGTGCTTCTCACCCTTTTTCACGTATAGAAAATGATAATATTTTTATGGCACAGAAGGGTACTAGGTTGCAGGCTCCTGCTACTCGAGGAATGAGGGGGGATCGATATCTCCACAGTGAAACACATCTGTGGCACATTCAATGTGCTTTAGGGGTATCACTTGGGAAACTCCTGTCTAGATGTCTAAAACAGCTATTAAAAGATGCTAACAATTTTAAGGTCTCACTCTGGAAGACCCTGAAAATTCAAGATTAACATTCTGCATGAGTATCTATTCTACTACAGAATTAATGCAATTAGCACACAAAGCACTTAGCACAGTAACTGGCACATAGTAGGTACTCAGTGAAAACTAGCTACTCCTGCTATTTTTAAAAAGATTTTCTTTATTTTTTAAAGAGTGGGAAAGGGAGGGAGAGCAACATCAATGTGTAAGAGAAATGTCAATGGGTTGCCTCTCACATATCCCCAGCTAGGGACCTGGCCCGCAACCCTGACCAGGAATCAAACAGGCTACCTTTCTGTTTGCAGGATGATGCCCAACCCACTGCACCACACTAGTCCAGGCACTGCTACTATTATTATTAGCTATTATTACTATGTTAATTTTCCTTTTACTAGTACACTTTTAAAATGTTACCTTTGCACATGTTCACAAGAAGAGCCCTCATCAGGGAACCTCCCCAGACTTAGTACTCATCTTAGCCTTCTAAACACTCCTGAGAATCCAGACCGCAGGCTGAATCCAGCCAAAGCTGAAGCTTCTCCCTAAAACAACCACAACCATCTAGACCACAAAAAAACAAAAAATCTACAGATCCAAGTAATCCTGTATACCAAAAACCAGGACTCCCCCCATAATCTTCCTAAGAGTTCTCCCAAGTACCTTCTTTGCCCCCACCTCACCTTGCTAATTTCCCTCACACAGCTGTTAACTTGGCTATGAACCAGGGTACAAATCCTTCTAGTCATTTGTAACCAATACCCTCATCCCATTCCACCATTCCACTCTGTCTCCTCTCATCTGATCTAATCTCCTACTCAGGAGGGTTTTCCTTCCAATTTTTTATCTTGCTCTCTCAAACTGGTTTCCCAATTAATAACTCTCTTCTTTATACTAAATTTTTCTTTTAGTTACAGATTTTACTGAAACCAAGCGTCTTCCTAAGGCCAGGTCTCAACTTCCACACTAAATCCTGTCAAAGACATCACTCCAGTATGAGTTCTTTGCCTTTTTTGTGCCATGAATCCCCTATAGCTGTTTGGTGAACCCTGTGACTCAACCCCTTCAGATTTAAAAGCATAAAGCAAAATACACAGGATTACAGAGTAAACCGACTGTACTGAAGTATAGTTATAAAAACTATAAAGAAACAACATTACAATATAGAAATACATATGCTTTTTTACTAATACATTAGATAACAAGATCTAGAGGCAGGTCTAATAATTACCCTGATTTCAAATTTACCATATTTGCCACACTATGAAGTGATGGGAAATATTTGTAACTTCTGTGACAATCACAAGTATTGTTAACACTACTATGAATTATTGCCTATATTCATAACTGGAAGAAATGCTGAATGTATTAGAGGTTAGAGAACATAAAGTTGCAACGTTCCATCAAGTTCATGAAAACATTGATTAATTGCTCTAAATGCCTACACAATAAACTCAAAAAGATATATACTTAGTATTTCTGAAATTTGAGGAAACAAGATAGGGTTACTATCCCAAAAGATTTCACAATCTACTTGAGGAAAGAAAACTTACATATATCACATAGTGAGGCAACTCAATCTCTGGAAGTAGACTTAAGTTTGTATCCCATCTCTACATTTTACTATCTGTAAGGTTTTGTTCCAGCCACTTAACCTCTAAACTTCAGTTTCCTCCTCTGTAAAGTGAGTGCAATAATGCCTATCTCACACAGTGTTTGGCAAATGCTTCATAAATGATATCTAGTATTATTACTTTAAAACAATACACACACATATGCAAGCATATACCAAATACTATGTCTTTGATCCATCCCTAATATCTTCAATCAAAAAAGGAAAGATTTTATCTGCCAGTATAATGTTCAAATGAGATATCACATGTGAAAGTATTTACACGCTATCAAAAACAATAAAAACATAAGCTCTAAATAATAAATGCTGACATGATTCAAATTCCATTTGTGCATATTTTCTTCTAGAGTACCCAAAATACTACACTTAAGAAATCATGTAAACAAGAGCTATATGAATACAAGTACAAAAATGCATAAAAAGACATGCAAAATGAAATATTTTTTTCAGAAATATGAGTTTAAATTACTTTTAAAAACTTAAATTTGGTTTAAGCCAAGTTGAATGAATAATCTATATACCTTACCAATGAAAATCATCACATTTATTATTTTTAATTGAATATATTGGGGTGACATTGGTTAATAAAATTATATAGGTTTCAGGCATACAATTCTATAACACATCATCTGTATTGCATATTCACCAACCCAAGTCAAATTTCCTTTAATCACCATTTATCCCCCTTTTACCCTCTTCTACCTGCCCCCATCCCCCTGCCCTCTGGCTATAACCATACTATTGTCTGTGTTTGTAAGGCTTTCTTTTTTTCTTTGCTTAATCCCTTCACCCTTCTCACTCAGCCCTCAACCCTCTCCTCTCTGACAGCTGTCAGTCTGTTCTCTGTATCCATAAGTCTGTCTCCACTTTGCTAGTTTCGTTTGTTCATTAGAAAAATTATCATAATTAACTGTCAGTGCATGATCTGGAGATTATCTGCCACTGGATTAGTCTTGCTTCTTTCCATTCTCCTCTGTTACCATGAATAATTAAAGGCTGACTATATTCAGAAATTTTGTTAAGAATAAACTTTTTAAATAAGCAAAATATTTCAAACGTATCACTGTAGAACACAAATATGAAGTATTCAAACACATTTTTCCCTTAAGTATAAATCTAACAAAACAAATGTCTGTGATAAATCACCACCAAAAGAGAGTTACACATCACTCAATTAAAGAATACACAGCACAAGCTCTGGCTGGTGTAGTTCGGTTGGCTGGAGCATCATCTAAAAACTGAAAGGTCACAGGTTTGACTCCTGGTCAGGGCATGTGCCTAGGTTGCGGGTTTGGTCACCAGTGGGGATGCATATGAAAGGCAAGGGATTGATTGATGTTTCCTCCCTTCTCTCTCTTCCTCCATTCCTCTTTCTAAAATCAGTGAGCATACCCTTAGGTGAGGATTAAAACAAAAACAGAGTGGTAAACTAAAAATACAGCTAACCTAACATGCAGCTTTTAGTTTCATCTCTTCCTTATATTATTGTAAGAAAAATACTTATCAAGAGAATGTTGGGAAAAGGTTGAAAAGCAAAGATACTGCAAACCACCACTAACATCTTTTTTTTAAATATTTTATTTATTTATTTTTAGAGAGGGAAGGGGAGGGAGAGAGAGAGAGAGAGAGAGAGAGAGAGAGAGAGAGAGAGAGAGAAACATCAATGTGCGGTTGCTGGGGGTTATGGCCTGCAACCCAGGCATGTACCCTGGCTGGGAATCGAACCTGGGACACTTTGGTACCACTAACATCTTTTAATAGAAAAGTGAGAAATATGAAGTTGTCTAAATATTAACATCCTAAATATCAACTGAGTTAATAAGTGTCTACAATTATTTGGAAAGCTCCAATTAACATTTTGCCTGAATACCATAAAACAAACCCACCAAGGTAAAGTAACATCATTATGCCCTATCATCAAAAAGGGTAACAGATAAGGCTGGAAAAAGGTCCAAATTCTTTCTTTTAGGCAGATGACTATCTAATAGCTCCATAAGAGACCTCTGTTGCCTTATAAAATTTTAAGAAAACTATGCAACTATGTGAAACAGGTTTTTACTAATTCTTCTTCTAATGAATAATACAAAAGGATTAAGAACTACTAAAGCAGTAGATGCTTTCCTTCAAAAACAAAAAATAAACAAAAACGAATGACCACTGGAAAGGTACAAAAAGCACCAAGAAAAGTACTTAAAATCTAAAAGTATTACATGAAAACATATTTTCACTGCTTGTACATTTGAAATACAAGATCATGGAATTGTTAAAGCTATGCAAGAGTCTGTAAGGAATGGGTGATCTGCATGCTCAGAAAAGAATTACTCATTAGTACCAAAGAAGAAACAACCAAGAGTTGAATTTATTCAATACAACTGCATGTTCATAAATTCTCACAGGAAAAAAGGACGCAGATTATTATTTAATATAACAATAGAAACTATAGTTACCAAAAAAAAAACCCCTAACATACTGGGCAGCCCAACTCTCCTAAAGTTTTCTCTTTATAAGTAATCTTTATTAAGACTTCAGATATTCTTTTTGCCTGACAGAACTATTTGATTTAATGAAATAAAACAGGCCAATTCTTGATAAAATAGCAAACAATGACTATGAAGTATACTGCTTATTCCAAAAGAGGAATTTTTCTCCTCAATCAAAACATGGGATTCTGGCTTTTGTTATTATTCTCTGAGGGATCTGATTTACTTTAATCCCAACTTTAACATATTTTTAGAGGTATGAGATACAGATGGTAATTAAAAGATTCAAGTCCTTAACTTTTCTACCTTCTAAATAATAAATCTTAAAAGAAAACAAAATTACCATACAAATACTAACTTTGAGGAGGCATTACAAATACTTTCTCAAGCTGAAACACTTGGTAAATAAATATATGCCTTAGGAAGTATTTTTTCTTTTTTTTTTGTTAGGTAGTATTTTTCAAACATTACCTTGCAACTTATTACTTAGGGTCATGAAATTAGTTTTATGTGTTTGAGCAACATTTCATTAAAACAATGAAACATAAAAACAGACTGGAAAATATAATATACTGCCTTAAGAAATTAATCAGTATTTGATTTTCACATGCTTTATAAAAATTGACAAACCAATAAAATGATCAAGGCAACTGAATAACTGTATCTCATAAAATCTCCTAATAAACTTTAAAATGAGAAAATATTTGGAAAATATTCCATTGAATTAACTGTCAATTATAGATTTATAAAGCAGGGGTCAGAAAACTTTTTCTGTAAAGGTCAAAATAGTAAATACTTTGGGCTTTGTGTACTATGCAGTCTCTTGAAACTACTGAACTTTACCATTGTAATGCAAAAGCAGAACTAACATTATGAGAACAACCTGTGCCAGTATTCCCATAACATTTTAATGAAAAAAAAACAAAAAAAACAGGGGGACTGCAGGATTCAGCCGGGCTGCACTTTGCTGACTGATGGTATAAAGAATTTATATCTATTTCAGAATACTACAATCCTTACCTATTTTAATGAATCGACAAGGGAACATTTGTTCATCAATTTTATGCTTCAAGGTGAATGTTTCTTTGTTATAATCATTCTTTAAGCCACTGTAAAAAAAAAAAGATAATCAAATCTGATTTCATAATTTAGTAAATGCACTAAAACTCAGATTACTCAGATTTTAAGATTAAACCAATGCTAAAAATATATGACCAAAGTAGTAGCTGAACATGAGAATATAAGTCAAAACTTGTACACTCCCATCAAATGCATTACTGTCTTCCAATTAAAAAATGGAAATGTGTGATGACTTAGTATTCTTAATGTATAATTGAATATAAAATACTCAAGCAGGAAGAAGAAAATTTTTTTAAAAATTCACATTCCTATCTTACAACTTAAACAAGGCCAAATATTAGAATGTTGAAGAATTAAGTTATTTAATTCTGTTATTTAGTTCTGTTATTTAGTTCCTTTTATAGCTCAACAAATTTTCAAAGATGACCTTACTCTATTGGTTTAACAGCATATACTTTACCCTAAATAAAAATAAGTTCATATTATCTCTCCACTTAACTAAGGTTGACACAAGTATTTATGGGAATCGCTTATCTTCAGGTTGCCTGAGGTCCTGAAATACTTTCATGACTTAAATCAAATATAGTAAAAATGTAATATTTACCTATATAGAGTACTCTGCCAAAGAGACATGCCATGTCACAAATGTATTCTAAAACCTCATAGCATTATTTGTCCATTCCACTGGCTATTTGATTTTTCATTAACTAATGGGTAAATTAACCCTTTCATTCCTGGTGGCCTATGTTGTTAAAACTTGATTGTGTGTGTGTGTGTGTGTGTGTTTGAAATCTTTATTTTAATTGTTGTTCAAGTTCAGTTTTCTGTCTTTTACTCCCATCCCAGCCCATCCCCCCAACCCTCCCCACCTCCCTCCCATTTCTACCCCCCCCCCAGTTTTTGTCCATGTGTCCTTTATACTTGTTCCTATAAACCCTTCCCCTTTTCCCCTGAAATTCCCTCAATTTTAATGAGCTCCTTCCAAGTGGTAGGCACTATGTTAGGTGCATTAACATACTTTTTCTCTTTTTAGTCTCCAATCTATAGTAAACTCCCAGCATATTACTCTGGATTAGGGCAACCAATCTTAATGTTTTAGAATCCATATTTTTATAACAAAAATTTCATTAAAGCTGGAAGTATTTCTGAAGTCATTAAAATCCAAAAATAAGACTAAAAGATCACAAGTAAAAATAAAACAAAAATGTTTATCCTCTTTTGCTTGGTAACAATATTAACTAGTATCTAGTGGTTTAAAAAAAAGCTAACTCAAGCCACAATATTAAAATAAGTCACTAGAAATAGAACAGTGGAAATATTCTTTTCTCCTTGGGGAAAAAAAAAATCAAACCATAAAGATTTAGCTACAAAGAGACTAAACTAAGACTGTGGCTTGTTTAGAAGACAATTCTTTCTACCACATAATCATAACTCACCTGGATAATAGCTCTGTCATGTTTTCTTCATTCATTCCGCCAAAGACTTTAAATTTTTTCAAATTACAGACGTGAGTTTTCTCATACTTTCCAAATGTTATATTCTGGACTATAGCAGGCCTTTCAAGCTTCAGAACCAAGTACTAAAAAAAGGAATGAACAAATTACACTCTCCTCTATTTAAAGCAAAGAGACAAGTTTAACCCTGGCTGACTGAATGCTAGCCTGAGAACCAAAGGGTTGCCGGTTCAATTCCCAGTCAGGGTATATGCCTGGGTTGCAGGCCAGGTCCCCAGTAGGGGGTGTATGAGAGGCAACCACACGTTGATGTTTCTCTATCTCTTTCTCTCTCCCTTTCTCTAAAAATAAATAAGTAAAATCTAAAAAAAATAAATAAAGCAAAGAAACAAACTTAGAAGTTAAAATTTTAGACAAGATAACAAAAGTACATATAAGGTCTATTCTGTTTATCCTGCACTAGATTATTTTTTATTCTAAAGAATAGTATGCAGCCCTGGCTGGCGCAGCTCAGTGGATTGAGCGCGGGCTGCAAACCAAAGTGTCGCCGGTTTGATTCCCAGTCAGGGCACATGCCTAGGTTGCAGGCCATGGCCCCCGGCAACTACACATTGATGTCTGTCTGTCTCTCTCTGTCTCTCTCTCTGTCTCTCTCTCTGTCTCTCTCTGTCTCTCTCTGTCTCTCTCTCTCTCCCCCTTCCCTCTCTAAAAATAAATAAATTAAACCTTTAAAAAAAAAAGAATAGTATGCAACAGGTTTATATAGACTACCACAACACTACCAGTTTTTCCCAGGACAATACATCATTGTGAATACTATAGGTGAAGGAGGAAAAAAGGATTGGTGAGATAACTTATAATCAAGGAATGACATTCAATAAAAGATAACCGACAACAAATAACCAAATAAAATAAGATTAGAATGCAAAAGTAACAATTACATTATCATCAACTATAATAGCAAATTCAATGTTCAAAATCAGTGATAGAATTTTAAATCTAGAAACCAACAAGAGATTTATGAATCACCCATGCCAATTTTATAAATTAAAACACCCAGGCCTACTATAAATATGTCTAATGTAGCTCATGTTTTCTTATCACACACAGGATAAAAATGGGATCATTTTATCAGTTAATTAGGACACACATTTTACATTATGCAGAATGTTTTCAATTATAAAAAATTAAGAAGGAAACTACCACTGATTGAATACTTGGGGAAAAAACTATTCAGGAAAATGATTCATAGATGCTTGTTGGAGTGGCTTCATGCTTCATATTAGTGGGTAATACAGGTGATAAAGATGATCAGAAAGAAATCGGTGGTCCTACTTCATTCCATACAGAAAAATTAACTCAAAATGAATCAACTTAATACAAAATTGATTCTTTAAGATCAAAGACCTAAATGTAAGAACGATAACCATGAAACTCTTAGATAAAAATATGAGTAAACCTTCATTACTTTAAATTTTACAATGAATTCTTAGATATGACACCAAAAGTACAAGCAACAAAATATAAAATAAATTGGACTTCATAAAAAATAGTTTTGTACATCAAAGGACACTATTAAGAAAGGGAAAAGACAGCCTACAGAATAGAAAAAATATTTGCAAATAATATATCTGTTAAAGGTTTAATGTCTAGATAGAATATATAAAGAATTCTTATAGCTGAACAACAAAAAAAACAACCAAATTTAAAAATGGGCGAAGGACTGCCAATAGCTCTTTTCACCCAAGATAAACAAATGGCAAATGGGCACATGAAAAAATGTTCACCACTACTTATCAGGGAAATGTAAATCAAAACCACAATGCAACAAAACTTCATACCCACTATGATGGCTATAATAATATAAAAAACAAAATAGTAAGTATTGGTGAAGATGCAAAGAAACTGCAACTCATACATTGCTGGTGGGAATGTAAAATGATGCAGACAATGTACAACATAGTTTGGCAGTTCCTCAAAAAGTTAAATATAAAATTATTACATGGCCAAGGAGTTCTACACCTAGGTATATAAAAAGTGAAAAGGGTATTCAAACACACATTTGTGCACGAATGTTCAGAGCAACACTATTCACAATGGCCTAAAGTGCAAACAACCCAAATGTCCATCAACTGATGAGATGAACAAAAAAGGAGTATTTCTATTATTCAGCCATAAAAAGGAAGAGTACTGATATATTCTACAATATGGTTACACCTCAAAAACATGCTAAGTGAAAGAAGTCAGACACAAAGGTCATATATTGTGTGATTCATTTACATAAAATATTTAGAACAGGGTCTGGCTGGTGTGGCTCAGTGGACTGAATGCCAGCCTGTGAATCAAAGGGTCTCCTATTCAATTCCCAGTCAGGGCACACGCCTGGGTTGCAGGCCAGGTCCCCAGTAGGGTGTGTGTAAGAGGCAACCACATATTTTGATGTTTCTCTCCCTCTCTTTCTTCCCCCTTCCCCTCTCTAAATAAATAAATAAATAAAATCTTTTAAAAATACATTCACAGGTAAGTCTATTAAGAAAGCAAGTTAGTGGTTGGCAGGAGCTGGCTTCAGGGGTGTTTAATTGATACCAGATTTCCTTATGGGGTGATGAAAATATTTGGGAATAGAAAGAAGTGAGTTGCACAACACTGTGAATATACTACATGCCATTGAATTGTACACTTAAAAATGATTAATTTTATGTTGTGTGAACTTCACCTCAATAAAATAAAAGAATGAAGCTGGTGATGACATGAAAGATGATGATATGATCACAGTTAACGTGAGCAGTAACTCTCTTGTCTGTCACACTGCTCAGATTTTTAAATGTGTTATCTCATTTTAGTAGGAGTAGGAGGAACAGGGGTAGTATAATAACAACAATAATTATCCTCTTCATCCTCATTTCACAGATGAAAAAATTCTGGCTTGGAAAGACTAAGTATGTTGATTACAGTTAAGCAGCTAACAAATGAAAGACCTGAGATTACAAATCAGTCAATATGACTCTGGTTTACACTGTTGGGTGGCTGATGCAACCTCCATTCTCAACCCAATTCTTACTAGCTACCTTCCAGCCAAGGGTAAATATATGACAAAGTTCTGGTCACTGAGATGTTAGACAAAAGTTTTCTGTAGGCTAAGTTTTGCTTTCTGAAACAAATGTTACCTCTTTGCTATTTGAAATTACAGGTGCAATCATCACTATGCAACAATAAAAAGAAAGATCAAGAGAATCTCAGAGATAGTCAACTGTGAACCACTCAACTTTCACCACCAGCTGTCCAGATCTAGTTCTCTTCTGTGTGTATGGGTGTGAAAGGGTAGGGTGGCTATTTGTTTAACCCACTGCAATAGGATCTTCTGTTATTCAAAGCTAAAAGCATTCTTGATTCAATAACTTCAAAGACAAAGCTTTAACTACTACACAATAACAATAGTTTAGGTTTACATGCTGTTTACACTTTAAGTAGCTATTACATTTTTTATTATTAAACTATATTAGTTTCAGGTATACAACAAAAGGATTCAACATTTATATAGCTAACAATGTAAAAACCACACCAAGTCTAGTAACCCTGTCACTGTGCAAAGTTATGAAATTATTACTGACTATATTCCTCTTCACTTTTTTGCTCACCTCTCCAACCTTCTCCCTTCTAACAACTATCTGTTTGTTCTCTGTTTTTATGAATCTATTTTTGTTTGGTTTGGATTGTTCATTTGTTTTGATCTTTTTTATTTTTTAATTGAATTTATTGGGGTGCCCTTGGTTCACAAAAGATACAGGTTTCAAGTATACAACCCAATAAAATATCATCTGCACACTGTACTGTGCACCCATCACTTCAAGCAGTCTCTTTCCCTCCCCATTTCCCTCCACTTTGCCCACCTCCAGCTATCCCCCAACCTCTTTCCCTCTGGCTATCACCACACTATTGTGTTGTATGTTATGGATATGTTTATATGTTATGGATATGTCTTTTTGGCTAATCCCTTCACCTTCCTTCATTCAGTTCCCCAACCACCCTCCCTTCTGACAGCTGTCAATCTGTTCCATGTATCCATGCCTCTATCTTCTATTTTGTTTGTCAGTTTATTTTGTTCATTAGATTCCACATATAAGTGAGATCACAGGTTTTTGTCTTTTCTCTGACCGGCTTATTTCACTTAGCATAATAATCTCCAAGTCTATCCATGCTGTCGTAAAAGGTAAGATTTCCTTCTATTTACACAAAGGCCAGTAGTTTTCCTTTGCGTAAATGTACCATAGCTGTTTTATCCACTCATCTACTCAGGCACGTGGGCTGTTTCCAGATCTTGACTATTGCAAATGACACTGCAAGGAACATAGGGGTGCACATATTCTTTCAAATTGGTGTTTCCAGTTTCTTTGGATATATTCCCAGAAGTAGAATTGCTGGGTCAAAAGGCAGTTCCATTTTTAATTTTTTGAGGAAACTCTATAGTGTGTTTCCACAGTGGCTACATCAGTCTGCATTCCCACTAACAGTGCATGAGGGTTTCCCTATCTCCACATCTTCACCAGCACTTATTGTTAATTTATTGATAATAGCCATTCTGGCAGGTATGACGTGGTATCTCATTGTGGTTTTAATTTGGAGCTCTTTGATGACTAGTGATGCAGAGCATTTTGTCAACTGGCCATCTACATGTCTCCTTCTTTGGAGGAGTGCCTATTGAGGTCCCTTGCCCATTTTATTTTAAGATTTTTTTACTTACTTATAGACACAGAGAGAGGGAGAGAAAACTTCCAAGGCCAAAAGAAATACTAACAGTTCAATATAGTTAAGTAATTACATCCAAACAACTTAATATGCATCTATGTCCTAACAAAATGTTTTAGTTTTGTCATTTGAAAAAATAATAAATATATTAAAAGAAAAATATTTTTATTTCACCTACACGTACTCCACTCATACCCCAACATGAGCTGTAGAGAGAGGTATTTAGGGTTTATTCATGCTGTGGTGGTGGTGTTCTCATATCATGCTATACATTCTAATACCCATGAATATATGCAAGCTTCTCCTCATTCTAGGAAAAAAAAGGAGTAGCTAAGAGGGGTTGAGTCTGATTTCCACTCTTCTCTAGATAACCCACTCTATTAGCTTTCTTATCTGCTTAAGCTGCATATTAAACATAATTAAAATTTCTTACCAACAGAGTAAAGCACTATGAGCATCAAACAGTTCATTCTAATAACATAATACATACCTTAGATCACTGCAGAAAGTTTACTAGATAACACTATCCTGGAGGCTACTAAAATTTAGAATATTATTTATCCTTACACTAACAACCCCCTAAATGCTATATTTTTGTCCTTCTATTTTTCACTTAGGTTTTTGTCTTCTTACTCATGACACCTGGTTAGTTGTCAGCTTGCTGTTACTGTGCCTATCTTTTATAGCTATGCCCACATGCACAAAGTTGCTTCCAGCTATTGACACCTAAATCAATAATTAACCATATAGAACAACATTGTATCCAATGTATTAGTAGACTCTAGAAAAGGTCCTCAAGACCTAAAATTTCATCATGATGAATATGACTTTTCAGAGTCTTCTTTTCTCTCTAATTCTCAAACCTACTTAAGTTATGCTAAATTAATTGTTAGTTACAATATAGTTGCGCTTTATTATTTATGGATTCCATATTTGTGAATTCGCCTACACACTAAAATTTATTTTTATCACCAAAATCCATACACACAGCACTTTCAGTTATTCCCAGACACACAGAGAACAGCAAAAAATTTGAGTCTCCTAATGCATATCTCCCAGCTGAGGTCAAACAAGGGACGCTATACCTTCTTGTTTTATCTCTCGTAATATAAACAAGTCCTTTTTGCCATCTACTTAGTGCCATATATTTTATATTTTGTACTTTCAGTTAGTGATTTTGCTGTCTAAATTAGTCCCCAAGTATAGTGCTAAAGTGCTGTCTACTGTTTCTAAATATAAGAAGGCTGTGATGAGCCTTACAGAGAAAATGTGTTAGATAAGCTTCGTTCAGGCATGAGTAATAATAGCGCTGTTGGCTATGACTTCAATGCTAATGAATAAATAAATAATACACATAAAATAAAGTGCCTTTAAACAGAAATATACATAAAGTTATGTATTAAATAGCTGATGAAAATGCTATGACCAGAGGCTCACAGGAGCCTAACTCTTGTGAATTATAATGAAAGATCCACTGGGCTGGTAAAATCTAAAAATCAGCCACAGAAAAATAGGGAGAATACAATGCATAGGAACTTTCATACACTGCCAGTGAGAGTATAAATTATACAGCCATTTTGTAAAACCAGTTTTGCATTGCCTGAAAAATGTTGAATGTACATACACCCTATGATCCAGTAATTCTACTCCAAGCTATATAGCCTAAAGAAACTTTTCTACATGTGTACCAGGAAACAACATACAAGAATGCTCATAGAACCCTGTTCATAATAGCAAAAAACTGTTGTTTAAAAAAAATCAAAAGCCTATCAAGTACAAAATGAATAAGTACATTTTACCATACTCATACTGGAATACTAACAGAGGTAAAAATTGACAAACTCCAATTATACCCATTGTATTATTATAAACATTAATAATATAATGGTAAGCAAAAAAAAGCAAGTCACAAAAGATTAATGATTTATTTTATATGTATGTAAAGTAAAAGCCAGAGAAAGCTCAAATCATAGGATATTTATAAATATATATACATTACTCTAAGAAAATGCTTAACAAAATATGAAATAATTATTGGAATGGGGTTAGAGGATAGATATTAGACAGGGATCACAGGAGGCTTCAAAAAGTTGCAGTCAAATTCCATTTCTAAAGTTGGTTGATGAGTAAATAGGTATTTGTTCTATCATTCTTTACAATGTATATATAAGCTGTACATACTCTTTGGACATGTATTTTGCAATGAAACACTTAAATATCTGGTGATAAAGGTATGCAAAAAATAAAAAGAAATAATATAAAAGAAAAAATAAAAGACTAGGTTTCTAAGAATTATAGTAAAATAAAAAAAATTAAGTAAGTTTTATTTATCCATCTGCTTTTTTATTTATCCACCTATCAGAACATTAGTTTTTCCTCAAGGATGTGGAAATAATAAGTGTTAATACTAAAAGTGTATAACTGAAACAATACTTACCTTTAAATTCAGATGATGACTTCAGACACCACTTGTTAAGGAAAAAATTTAGCTCATGATCCTGATGTCATCTAAATATACTACTTTCATAAAATAACAAACTATATTAAGTTCATTTTTCTTAAAAGGTAGTCACTGGGTCACTGAGTCAAAGTTAAACTTACTAACATTTCCTGAAGCATATACAGAATGACCTGAGTTTCACAGAAGGCACAACCTCTGCTCAGATCAGTGCTCCAACCAGTTACTATTTGGAACAGTAACAGCCCCTTAACTAGTTCTTTGTAGTTAACATTTTCCTCAAAAGGGATCAAGAAACTTACTTTTGCATCATTAGTAATCCAGAAAAAATATAAATTAGATTTTAAATATTCCAGTAGACAGAAGTAAAATCAGAAGTTTCATCAAATCCTATACATTTGCCTATGAAATAAAAATGCTTCCAAAATTTAAACACAGAGGAAATAAAAATTTACCTCACAATTTCAAACACTGAGTAAACTATTAATAAATTCCATAATTATCAATTAAGTACCTATTTAAATTTTGATTTCTAAATGATATCAGGTGCTGCACATAACCTTACCTGGGGAGGGTAGTTGCTCTCTGAAGACCACCTTGAAGATTGGTCATTTGGTTTATCCACTAAAATGTTCCTGAAATAAAGGAAATAAAATTACAGCAATTAATTAAAAGAATAAGTGAACATAAATATGCAAAGAGGCATAATCTACCAGATACTAAAATTATTTTCAAGTTATATAATGTCCGGAACTTGAACAAGAGAAAATGAAAGAAGAGTAAAAAACAGAAAATATCTATTATGTATAAGATTTTAAAATATGATAAAGGGAGCATTTCAAAGAATTGAGAAAACCAAGAAAAATATAGTTCTACTTCACACTAAGTGACAAAATGAATTATAGATGTATTAAGAGAAAAAACAAAGCAATAAAATACCTAATAATAAATAAAATACCATATATACTTATTGTATTAGATACAATTATACTGTGTTAATACATATTACATAAATTGTTACACATTACATATTATATAACATGTATGCAATCAATCTTTGGATCAAGAAAGTCTTTTAAGCCCATCAATAAAAGCAGAACTGTAGGTTAAAAAAGAAACTGACATAACTTTGGAAGACGGTGCTTTCACTGGAAACTGTAGACTGAAGACAAATGGATAACTGTACTTTATTTGGTAAAGCTGTCTTTCACAGAAATATGGGTTATTCTGATATAATTTACATGTATACTCAGGTTGGACAAATAAGTAAAAGGATGGTAGATGGTGGGAGCCAACCTTCTCACTTTGGAATGAGAAGTTGCAAAAAAGCAAGAGGTAGGAGGTTAGAATGAACCAGTGTTACTGGATTAGAGTCAAAGATATCACTGTGAACTCATGTTTAGCATAATATAAACAGATTTAAGTAATTACAGATATGTGTGCATGCACACACGCACACACACACACACACACACACAGCATTCCTACCTCTGCTCACTAAGAAGAACTAGAAGCAGTGACACCTCAGTATCAATGAGTACATCCATTACCAGATCTTGGTTTCTACATACCATAGTCCAACTAAGTAAATAGGGATTGTTGGCAAGTGGCCAATTCTAGGGCCAGGGCAGGGTTTTCAGAAGATTATACCAGAACATCATGTAATATTAAAATAAAATACAATAAAATAAAAGTTGGGGCTTGTCAAAGGGACACAGAAACCAAGAGGAAAGAATGGTCAAAGCTGAAATAATATAAACACCAAAATAAAGTAATACTGGATTATAACCCAAGTATAAAATAAATATCAATGAGTCCATACTGATATAAATAACCCCAGTCTAACAATCAGAAAAACAATAAATGCAAATTGAAGAACATTCCACAAAATACAAGACCAGTAGTCCTAAAGCCTCTCATTACAATGAAAAGCAAGGAAAGACTGAAAAACTGTCACAGGCCAAAGGAGAATAAGAAAACATGACAACTAAAGGTAGCTGACCCTCAAACAACATGAGTCTGTACTGCTCAGGTCCACTCAGACATGTGTGTTTTTCAGTAAATAAGTGCAGTATTGTGACTGCATTTTCTCTTCCTCATGACTTTCTTAATAACATTTTTTCTCTTACTCTATTGTAAGAATATAGTACATAACACAAAGAACATATAAAATATGTGTTAATCAACAGTTTATGTTATTGGTAAGTTTGGGGGGAGCGTCAAAAGTTATGTGCAGATTTTTGACTACACGTGGTCAGTGCCCCAACCAATGTGTTGTCCAAGGGTTGACATTACCTTGACTGGGATCCTGAATCAGAAAGTGGGCATTAGTGGGAAAACTAGTGAAATCCAGATAAAATGTGAAGTTTACGCAATGGTGGTATCTTAGTTGTGACAAATGTACCATGGTAATAATAAATGAGTATATAACATGTCAGCAAAAGCACAAACTAGATGAGGGGCATATGGGAACTCAGTACTACCCTTGCTACTTTTCTGTATGGTCAAGTCCACCCTTAACACCGTCAATAAGTTCTGTGACTTTAAATGAAACAATGTATAATAAAACCAAGTTCACTGTAAGTTAACTGATATAAATAAATGAGTTAAGTGCCCTGGGCCATCTCATTAATGTTATAAGGAAACGATGTTATTTCAGGACCTCCTGTAAATGTAAAATCATTCTCAAATGACAAATATACTTAAAAAATATATATCTATATCTGGCACAGAGAAGGTACTTAATAAATATCAAAAAGATGAGTAAATAAATTTTTAAAAGGCAGAACTATATGGAAAAGAATTGTTGTTACATATACATCTCACAATGGTAAAAATAAATACATAAAATGACTTAATAAAATTAAAAGGCAAATAATCAACTAGAAAAATAAAGGCAATGTAAAACACAAAAGGTTCATTAAAATGTGGATATTTATTTAAAGAGACTTAAACATAAATACACCATATGAAAATAAGCAAAACGCAAACATTTAGAATCGATAACCAAAAATTGGAAATTGAAACAAAGACACAGATTATCCCTATAATATTGACTCACATCCTCAAAAAATAAAAAGCATGTTTTAATTATAACCACAACTGTTGGCTAGAGCCAGTAAATGGTACCTTCATATTTTGCTGGTAGGAATACAAACTGATACAACTTTTCAGGAGAAAATTTTAATATAATACATATCAAAAACATTTCAAATGTACATATCCTTTAAATAAAAATGACAACTATGAGAATTCAAGCATCTAACATTTGTGAGCTTTTATTACTCCCCAGACACTGTTTGAAGTGGTTTCTATATATAAACTATTATTTGCAATATTCAGGTTAAGAAACCTGAGAGATAAATCATTAATAATTTGCCTAAATACACACACCTAAGCAGTAAACATTTGAACTCAAGATAATCTGATTCCAAAGTCAACACTCTTAACTACCACACCGTACAGCCTGAGAATTATTCTACTTCTTGGAGTTTAACCTTAAAAAAAATATCCACATGTATATCAACCACATTCTTCACAGCACAATTTATAAGAGCAAATTGTAAACAACCTAGTTGTCTAACAATAAGGAATTCATTAAATCATAACATACCTATGTTACTTAGAGTATACCATGATGTATTCTACAGCCCGACTTTAGTGTAGTTGGAAAATGTTCACTACATAATTAATTTACAGTACATATATGATGAATCAAGTGTTGTATGTAATAACATTCATGCATGGGGAGAAAAGACAAAGAACATATACTAAAGTAGCTTTCAATGGTGAGATCAGAGTGGCTTTTTTTGCCTTCTTTGTGCTTTTATGTACTTTTCAAATTTTCTAAAATTAACATTTACTTTCATAATCAGAGAAAAAGGCGTGTTTTCCAAAGAATGAATTACAAAACACAGACTAAAGATAAGAATTCTGTATGAAAAGGTTGTAGCATGGTCAAAAGCTAAAGCTAAAAAATTAGAATTTACAAAAATTACTGACTTGAATGTTACAAAGTATGCTAGAGAACCTTATATATTATAACTGTGAGACCACAAAAAATCAACCCAGTATAATAAAACTGGGCACAGGAGATCAGATGACATGTAAGTGAGCTTCACCTTTCAACTGTTCCTAAGAATAATGTTTCTGAAATGGATAACAACAAATTTAAGAGTACTATTTAAATTTAGAATTAAGCAAAATTAAAACAGAAGCATACTACATACTTTCTATATTATTTGGGACAGAAATCAACAACAGAACATAGAGCAAAAAGCAGGAAATAAAAAAAATTAAGTAGGAAATATTAAAAACAAAAAAATTAAAATAAAATGACAATATTAGCACCAAGCATCTATTATAGCCATACATATAAATAGCCGAAAATAGCCCTGGCTAGTGTGGCTCCATGGACTGAGTGCTGGCCTGCAAACCAAAGGGTCGCCAATTTGATTCCCAGTCAAGACACATGACTGGATTGCTGGCCAGGTCCTCAGTTGGGGACACACAAAGGCAACCACACATTCTCCTTCTCATTCTCTCTCCCTTGCCCTCTCTCTAAAAATTAATAAATAAAAATCTTTAAAGAGAATAAATGGCCTAAAATAACATAATAGGATATCCTTTGGATTGGGTGAATAGTAGAAACATCACTGTATATACATATAACAACAAAGTGACTCATGAAGGGTAAACGATATATAAGGTAGATGCAAACTTTTAAAATTAGGGGGAATTTAAAACAAAAAGTATTTACTATAGAAAAAATAATGGTATAATAATAGGGTTCAAACCATTATAGTAATATAATTTGTGAGTTTTAAACAAAAACAAAAATAAAGCATTCTCCTGCAAGACATGAGAAACTAGTTTAGGGCAATGACTATCACCCACCATCATTACTGGTATACTTTTTCCTTCTAAGGACTAAGGAAGAGACATTAACAATACCAGTTAACTAAATCACCCCTATGTCTAAAGTGAGAAATTATCCAATCCCCAGCCTCTGCTATGGAGCTATCACTAGCAGTGATGTATTCTTACCTGTGACTTTCCCTTACAACTACTTCCATGTCAACTAATCGGGCTGACCAGTGACCTATGATAAGGCCAGTATGAAAATAAATTTATAAGACAATAAAATGTATATGTAAACAAAACCAATAAAACAGAGAAAAGATATATAGAGTAAGAATAAGAAATATAAGAAAAAATACAAGAAAATGAGAGGAATGTAGCAGGGGGAGGGGATGACTAGAGGGGGAAGAGGGTAGGGAGGGGATAAATGGTAATGGAAAAACATACAATAAAATTAAAAAAGACAAAGAAATGTGATGTTTGCATGAAAATAAACCCCCAATGTTAACCACTTAAAAAAAGAACATAGCAGACAGAGAGAGACTCGAGGGAACAAGTGAGAATAGAATTGATGGCTTGTTAGTTCCAGTTATCAGAAGGCTGTTTCTGACAACCAAAAGAACAAGACCACCACGCCCTTTTAAGTCCTCCATGACTAATTTTAACATTTTTCTATTGTCTAAAAAAAATTAACAAATGACAAGCAAAGAAAAGTTATAGAAGACACAATTCAGTATAGAAATTACAGGATTCAATAATAAAGACTAAACTACTAAGGTTAAGTACCTGCCATTTTAAGATATATTTAAGCTCTGACCAGTGTGGCTTAGTTGGTTGGGCATTGTCTTACAGAGCAAAAGGTTGCTGGTTCAATTCCCAGGCAGGATACATGCCTGGGTTGCAGGTTCAGTCACTGGTCCAGACACATGCTAGAGGCAATCAATCGATGTTTCTTTCTCACATCGATGTTTTTCTCCCTTTCTTTCTCTCTTCCTCCCCCTCTCTTTAAAATTAAAAATAAAATCTTAAAATGCAAATAATAACTAAGAACTGGCCTAGAATAATTGATAAGGGAGATAGATGGGTTGAGGACCAAACTGGCTTCCTATTTCCATCAGGGTTAATTTACATTTTCATTACTACCAATGCAGCATGAAAACTAAGGTCATAAAAATGAACATCTTGATGTCTCTTAGCCTAAAAAGGCAAGGCTGTAATTAAATTCTTCTAGTAGGACTATAAAAGTTTATAGTAAATCACATGGTCAACTGAAATGTAGAATACAGTGTTACTTTTTCCAATTTATGTTTCTATTTGGCACAGTTTTAAATGTACTATATCTATATATCTACTACCAATTAAATGTCAGAAACAAACTATTAAAATTCATTATTGTAACAGGGTGCAGCCAAGAAGGGGGACCCCAACTAGGGATTTGGAATGGGGTCCAGAACTCAAGGTGTTCAGGAAATATTAAGATGTCCTCACCCCTTCCCTGTCAGGTGTGAGTTGGGGGAAGGGACACATGGACCAGGGCCATTGAGAGCTGTTTCACATAGCAACAGCCTTGTAGCTAACCTCTGGTGTGGTCATTTAACATATCTATAACCTTTAACTGGTTACATAGATATGTTAAATAGTTGTGGCCATGCTCTGAGCCAGGGGAATGGAAGTAAATTCCCCACCAAGACATAACTGGGGGACAGGTCCCCCGAATTACAGCGCCTGTGTGGGAGCTTGGAGAAGATTGGCTCCATGACATGGGGCCACACCTGCCCAGATTCACGATGGCAGCCTAGTGAAGCTGGAAGGATATGGGAGTGCTGGAAAGTGTGGTCAATTGTGGGAGGAGTTGGAAATGGGGCTGCAGAGGAGGATTGGCGCAGGAATTTAAACCCAGACGCAGCAGCCATTGGAGGGAGAACCATGTGATTTTGGCAGAGTGGAGACTCCCACAGCCATTGTGCAGAGAGGACCATGCGGCTAGGGCAGTGGAGAGAGAACCACGCGGTTTTGGCTGAGTGGGGACTCCTGTGGCCCTGGGAGAGAGAAATACAAGGCTTTACCAGAGTGGGGACCCCTGCAGCTTTAGAAGGGGGAACCACCACCTGGCTTTAGCAGAGATCCCGGTGACACAGCTGGTGGTGCCCGGAACTAAGGGAGACCTACTAGCCAAGAAGGATTACTGAGAAGAACTGGGGACTGCCTGAGCCATGGATTTCTATTTCTTTTCCTGAGATACGGTACCCCAGACTGGGCAAAGAGGGGAAGGAAGAACTGTGTGTGTTTGTGGGTGTTTTAAGGGACTTTGGGATTTTGATGAAGACATTAGGTCATTACTTGAAGTTTGTATAGCATTAAATAAACATTTCCTTTCATTTTCACAAATCTCTGGCATTGAGAGACATCTTTCATCTGGCAGTGGACATAATGAACCTGGGGGGTTCCTTTCAGGTAATAGTACATTGCCCTTGCCCCCCCCTTGTGTTCGGTAGCATTATGACAAGATAATTTATTGGGCATTTTGGGTTCAAGTCAGCAAATTAAAAATCTTTTCTTGCTTGAACATGCTCAAATACTAAGTTTTTTTTTAAAAAGAGTAGGATTCAATTCTAGAATATTTTCCTTTTTGTAGTTACAAACACCCTACTAAAAACTGTGCCCTTTTGTTAAGTGTGATAAAATGGATCTAAAAGAAATCAACTTCAACTAGAATCCTAAAACCATGGGGCTTGCCCACTAATTGGCTGGATAACCTTAAACACATCACGTAGTCTCCCAGGGCTTTAATTCCTTTGTCTGTACTGTAAAGGAAAAGGCTGAATTCCCCAGTCTCAGATTTCTTCTAGCTCTTATCAGGGTAGGGCAGTTTCACTGCACAGCTCAGAAACACAATTCATGATGCCACATTAACATTCTACAATTCTATCAAAAGCCTTCACATCCTTCATTCAAGTTATTTAGTATAACCAATCCTCCTTCTACACATCAGTCAATAACAATACACTACCTATCCATTGATTGTAACAAAGCTCATATGTGTGAACACTCCACTGGGGTAACACCAAAATAGTACAAGAATTGGGTACCTGTGGCCAATGGGATTATAATGTTTTTCATAAATAATAAATGTACATAGTATAAAACAGGAGACACACAAAAAAGCATACAACAGAAATCTGTAATTCACAATGTAAGATATTTAAGTCAACTTTGAATATTCCTGTCTGTAGAGACTTAAAGAATATAATAATTATAGCTACACCAAAAACCACTTATATTTGTACATACTGTAGAGGTTTAAAACTCACTTCCAAATACGTTTCAGTTTTTCACACAGAAGCCTATCATAATAGGAAAGGAGCCCTACCTATCATAAACTGAAAATGCATTTAGTCAACAAATATTTACCAAGTTCTACATGCCAAACACTGTGCTAGACTCCGGGAATACAGTGGTACATGAGATAGACACAATCCCCATTTGTGATGTTAACATTCAAATGACAAGCCACAGAAAACAGAGTTGTAAACAAGATCACTACAGACTGGTAAGTACTATAATAGAAACAGGGGCTCAGAAAGGATAGGAGAGTTCTTTACATTGGGTGGTCAAAAAAAAAAAAACACTGAAAAAAAAATGCTAACTACACTAATTAGGAGAAGCCACTCAAGTAAAAATAAAGGAAAAGTTTATTCTTCACAAAGGAAACAACAAGTTTAAAATCCATTCAACAGAAAATAATTTGACCAAGGAAATCTGAGAACTCGGTAAAGTCAGATAATGTCCTCATAGGCCCCCAAGAGAAGGTAAATTCAAACAAGGCAGGAAATCTCTAAGAGGACCTGAGAACATTTTTTAAAATGCTGATTCTAGGCTCTAACAAGATTTCAAGAACTATCCTACAAATATATTATAAAGTTTAGAGACAGAGACTAACCCTGAAGAAAAACTGCAGGGAACAGAAAACAAATTAAGCAAAGCATAACAAATGACAACCTCCAGGAGAAATAGGGCTCACATTCTTAGTGGGCAGAGGTCCAAGGAACACAGACCTCAAAAAGTACCACAACAGCAAAATACATTAAAGGTGCCTCTTCACAGAGCAAAATACCGGGAAAACATACATATAAAGTCAAAAAGTCTTCAAAAGGCTCAAGACAGTCCCAGTTTTTAAAAGAGAGAGAGAGAGAGAAAGAGAGAGGACTTGAGACACAAAGCTCAAAAACTGCAGTGGCTCACCCATCCCTGCTGCCTGGCTACCTTCTTCCTTCTAGAACTACTAGAAAACTGAACTTGTTTAAACACTAGAAACTATAATGAAAGCCCACACTAAGATATTGTAGGAAAAGTATTAAATATAAAACAAGCAACATTCTAACAGATAACAAAAATAAATGAATGAGAAAATTATGGCCACAAAAAAGGATGAAGATTATTATTTCAAAATAACCTAAAAGAAATGAAGAAAATAGCTGAAATTTAAAAATAAGCATTTTTAAACAGCAATAAATCAAAATTACAATAGCTCAGAAATATTATGACTAGACAACAGGAAAAGCTATTAAGACTCACTAAATGAGGGAGAATAGCTTTCAGGAGGAAAAAAGGCTAAATTAAAAAAAATTTAAAAAATAGACTTTCCATCTTCCCCTAAAAAGAACCCCCAAAAGAAAAACCAGATTAGAAGATGAGTGAAAATAATGCACCAGAAACAACAAAAAAAGCAGCAGTAATTAGGTGACCCAGTAAATATATAAGTGGAATCAGACAGGTATTTCAAATTACGCTGCAAGCAAATCTTCCTAAAGACCAGAATCTACACAATAAAAGAACACATAGTATATCAGGGAAATTCAAACCAGAATATTTTTAATATAAACTTTAAAGACTTTTTAAAAAGTTATTTAAGCCTCCAAATAAAAAGACCAAGTCACTTAAAAGAAAAAAATCATAAAGTCAATACACTTCACAACAGCTATATTTTATACCTTAAATACAATGAAGAAAGATTTTAAGATACCCAGCACAAAATAAAATATGAGTTTAGGACTTTATATATAGTCAAACTGTGCATCAAATTTAAAAGTATAGATAGTTAACAACATGTAAAAGTTTTCTGAGTCCCTCCTGAGAAACTACGAACTATACATATCCAAGAAGTGAGTTGAAAACATTCAGGATAAAATCTGGTCATATGAACTAAAGATATTTAACTACAGAATTAAAACCATAGCATAAAAATGACATAACGGCATATAAACATATTCAGCAACAATATAAGAAAAAAAAATATTTAAAAAATGAAATAGACAGAATAAATGGATATTAGAACAGACCAGCAATTTTCAACTAGTGTGCCACAAGAATTTTTAAAACACATATTACCTGACCATTTAGTCAAATGCACTGACCTCTTTTCCCTTAGATTGTCAAATAAAATAATGACAACAACCAACACAACAATAGCTGTCCAGTGTAAATGAATCAAAATTACAGCTATTTTTTTGTCAGGTCAGCAAAAATATTTTTTGGTGTGCTGCAGAATTTTAGTAATTAGTTTATCTGTGCCATGAGATGAAAAAGGCTGAAACTGGCTGGAACAGACTTATTAACTGCCTCACAAATATTAACTCCTGGAAGGTCAAGATCATCCCTTAAGTTAGATGCTGGAGAGGGAGGGAAGAAGTAATGCTTGCTTCCTCAGGGAGACTTAAAAGTGTTAACATTAAAGAGACTGGATTGAAAGGAAGCAAAAACAAAAAAACAAAGCAACACACACTCCATCCTAAATGCCAAAAGAAATTTATTTTAATAGGAAAAAAGACACAGTAAGAGATTTTATGAGCAAGTGTATATGTAAAATACGCCACAAAACACTAGGGTAGAACTGAGATCAATAATATGAATAAACAAAATTAGCTTAACACAACTTAAAAAATTTTTTTAGATTAATTAGGCAAAAAGCCTATTCTATGACAGATACGAGACATAAATTAAATAAAGTGATTTCAGTAGTTACAAATTTTAAAGGGATTAGCAAGGACAGACCAAGCAAATGCAAATAATAATGCAGGACAGAAATGCTGATTTCAGACAATGAAATTCAGAGCCATAAGCAAGAATAAGGGCCCTGGCTGGTGCAGCTCAGTGGACTGAGTGCAGACCAGCAAACCAAAGGGGTGCTGGTTCAATTCCCAGTCAGGGTACATGCCTGGGTTGCAGGACTTGTCCCCAGTTGGGGACATGTAAAAGGAAGTCACACATTTGATGTTTCTCTCCCTCTCTTTCTCCTTCCATTCCCCTCTCTCTAAATAAATAAATAAAATAATTAAAAAAAATTGTTAAAAAAAAAAAGAAAAGAAAAACAGTAGTTTAGGTCCCCAGCCCTCCCTGAGATTGGCCCCACTCGAGAAGGGTGAGAGGCTGGCCCCAGGCAGTGGCCAGCCTCGAAGCAGCTCTCCTTAGGGCCCAGCATTACAATATAGCCACCTGCATGAAGGCCTTGTTGGCATGAAGCTGTCCAACGAGGAGGGCAACCTGCTCTCAGTGGCCTACAAGAAAGTGGTCATGGTCTGCCAGTCTGCCTGGTGGGTCATCTTGAGCATCGAGCAGAAAAACTGACACCTCGGACAAGTTGCAGCTGATTAAGGACTATCAGGAAAAAGTGGAGTCAGACCTGTGGTCCATCTGCAACACAGTACTGGAATTGATTTTATTTTATTTTTTAAAAATTATTTCATTGTAGCCCTGGCTGGCATAGTTCAGTGGATTAAGCGTAGGCTGCGAACCAAAGTGTCGCAGGTTCGATTCCCAGTCAGGGTACATGCTTAGGTTGCAGGCCATGACCCCCAGCAACCACACATTGATATCTCTCTCTCTCTCTCTCTCTCTCTCTCTCTCTCTCTCCCCCTCCCTCCCTTCCCTCTCTAAAAATAAATAAATAAATAAATCTTTAAAAAATTATTTTATTGTTGTTCAATTACAGTTGTCTGTGTTTACCCTCCACCATTCCCCCCTACCCCAGCCAAATCCACCTCCCTCCCTTGCTTCCACCCCTCCTTGGTTTTGTCCATGTGTCCTTTACAGTTGTTCCTGAAAACCCTTCCCCTCTTCCCCTCATTAGCCTCTTCCTCCTCCCCTCTGGTTACTGTCAGATTATTCTTAATTTCAATGTCTCTGGTTATATTTTGCTTGTTTTTTTCTTTTGTTCATTAGGTTCCAGTTAAAGGTAAGATCATATGGTATTTGTATTTAATAGCCAATGCAACATATCCAGAAGTAAGGTCTTCTATCTGAAAATAGAGGGAGATTATTTCCAGTACCTTGCTGAAGTTACAGGAGCTGATGATCAAAAACAAATGATATATAATTCCCAAGGAGCTTACCAAGGGGCTTTTAATATTAGCAAGAAGATGCAGCCCACTCACCCAATTTGTCTGAAGCTGGCTCTTAACTTTTCTGTATTCTACACTGAGATCCTGAATAACCCAGAGCTTGCCCACACACTGGCTAAAACTGCTTTTGATGAGGCCACTGCAGAACTCCATCCACTGAATGAAGACTCATACAAAGACAGCACCCTCCTCATCCTGCAGCTGCTTAGGGACAACCTCACATTATGGACATTAGACAGTGCCGGAGAAGAATGAGATACAGCATAATGAGCAGAAAACTAGCTATATACAGGGTGCCATCCTTCTTCCCTCCAGAAACCTTTGTACACATCTCCATTCTTTATTCCATTTGGACGTCCTAGAGCAAAGAAACTCACTCGTGTATGGAATCAACTGTTTATAATCTTTTCACGTGGCAGCTTTGGGAGAAAACTCCATTCCTTGATTTGTGCTTGTCTTGGCCTTCGTGGTGTACAGCTACTGCTGTAGAAAAGTATTAATAGCTTCATTTCACATAAACGTAAGTAACTTCTAAACACATAGAGGACTAAAAATGTATCTGGTATTTAAGTAATCTGAACCAGTTCTGCAAGTGACTATGTTTTGTATTACTGTGAAGATATGAAAATGTAGTTAATTACAATTTAAAGAGTGTTTTATATAACTTCTTATTTCTACATTCCCTCCCTTGCTCCTCTTTGGGGCTTTCCTTTCAGTAAGCAGCTTCTCCCTGTTCATGTATTCCTTTTGGGTAGGAATCCAGAAGTATTAAATTGAATGAAAAAGCATTTGGTATTTCTGGGCTAGGAGTTACAAACTGAAATGCCTCCTGTGTCATATAAGGTGGGGGGCTTACGTAACTGGGGCAACAGGGGGTTTCCTTCTTGACTCTTCATTTGCTGCTGTTTCAGCTTACAACTTTCCTTCCTAATAAAAATTCACTTATACCTCCTGCCTTTGTAGTTCTGGTATTCCCTTTACTATGCAGCATGTTGCTGCCAGAATATAATCATTGCTTTTGGCAAATTTAAAGTTCAGTCATTTCTTAATGCAATAGAATGGGGAAATAAGTGGAAGTACACAAGTCCAACTCTAAGACTTTAGTACTTTTCTGTGAAGATTAGTGTCTAGCGATTGTTATTTAAAGAGTTGGACCACTACTGTGTGTTGCTAATCATTTACTGTAGTCCCAAAGAGCCTTGTGAAAATGTTATGCCCTATGTAACAGCAGAGTAATGTAAAATAAAATTACATTTTATAAACCAAAATAAATAAATAAATAAGTAGTTTACATAAACCACTGTAGTCTATAATACACATACATTTTTGTCTGCTATACTAATAAAATTTAAAAATACCAAAATTCAAAATAAAAAGTAAAAAAGCAAAGTGTAAATCTACGATAACAATGTTGCACTTCTGCAATGATGAAAATATTCTGTATTTCCACAGTCCAATACTAGAGAATAGACACATGTGGCTATAGAGTATATAAAAATCTGGCTGATTAGACTGAGGAACTGAATATTTATTTAATTTTAAATCCACCTTAAAATGCTACATGAATTTAGTTGTTATCAAATACTGCAGCTCTCTAGAGTATAGTATAAATTCATAAAATTTAGTAACTACATCAACATAAACTAAAAATCAAACATATAAAAAATTTAAGTGAAAAAAGAACAGGCAGCAAAATACAAATATCAAAACAAACCCCACTAAAGACCAATAACATCAAAGTAGACACTATTTTAAGAATCACACAGCTACTTTGCACAAGTCTATGGAGATAGATTTTAAGATTTTATTTTATTTAATTATTTTTAGAGAGAGCAAGGAAAGGAAAGAATCATCAAGATACATTGATAAGTTGCCTCTCGCACACCCCCAAATGGGGGCCTGGCCTGGCCTGCAACCCAGGTATATGCCCTGACTGGGAATCAAACCAGTGACCTTTAGGTTCACAGGCCAGCACTCAATACAATGAGCCACACTAGCCAGGACACAGAGATAAATTTTAAAATTTAGATGAAAATCAGTAACTCTTTAGGGAATAAACTGGAGCACCTGAACGCAGCAGACACATAAAGTCTAAATAGAGAAATTTCCATAAAAGAAAAAGAAAGTTACCAGAATTCAACCATCAAAAACACAAGGTATAGAATGTCCCAATAAGGAAATCTTTTTTTTCTTGGTATTTACACTTTTTATTTTATAGTAACAGGACCAAACATTAGATAATTTTTATTGAAGACACTTTTCATCCCACATCACTGATCCCACATCCCATCCTTGCCACCCACCTCAGACTAGATAGCCCATATGACAACCTAGTGCTGGCCTTCCACACTGTTCTCTGTTCTTATGTCTTGTATAACCCTATGTGGACCTGTAAATGCAGGTACATATACATGTGTGTACGGGGAGGGGAGGGGAGCTGGTCAAGGCTGCTTTTTCTTTTATTAAGTATACTTTATTAAGCTATTAGAGTTGTCCCATTTTCCCCCTTTGCCCCCCTCCGCTGGGTACCCCCATTATCTCCAGCAATCCCCCCACCTAGTTCATGTCCATGAGTTCTCTGGATTCTCCACTTCCTATACTATTCTTAACATCCCCCTATTTTGTAACTAACAATTATGCTTCTTATTCCTTGTACCTTTCCCCCCTTTCTCCCCCTTCTCCCTCCCTGTTGATAACCCTCCATGTGAGCTCCATTTCTATGACTCTGTTCCTGTTCTAGCTTTTTTTTTTTAGATTCCATTGTTGATAGCTGTGAGTTTGTAGTCATTGTCATTTTACTGTTCATAGTTTTGATTATCTTCTTTTTCTTAGATAAGTCCCTTTAATATTTCATATAGTAAGAGCTTGGTGATGGTGAACTCCTTTAGCTTTACCTTGTTTGGGAAGCACTTTATCTGCCCTTCCATTCTAAATGATAGCTTTGCTGGGAAAAGCAATCTTGGAAGTAGGGCCTTGCTTCTCATCTCTTTAAATACTTCTTTCCAGCCCCTTCTTGCCTTTAAGACTTCTTTTGAGAAATCAGGTGATAGTCTTATGAGAACTCCTTTGTAGGTAACTCCCTTCTCTTGCTGCTTTTAAGATTCTCTATTTATCTTTAACCTTTGGAATTTTAATGGTGATGTGTCTTGGTGTGGCCCTCTTTGGGTCCAAGCTGTTTGGGACTCTCTGAGATTCCTGGACTTGTATGCCTATTTCCTTCGCCAAACTGGGAACGTTTTATTTCATTATTTTTTCAAGTAAGTTTTCAAGTTCTTGTTCTTCCTCTTCTCCTTCTGGCTCCCCTATGATTTGGATGTTGGAAAGTTTAAAGTTGTCCCAGAGGTCCCTAAGCCTCTCCTTGCTTTTTTTTAATTGTTTCTTCTTTCTATTCCGGTTGAATATTTTTCTTCCTTTTGTTCCAAATTGTTGATTTGAACCTTGACTTCCTTCCCTCCACTGTGGGTCCCCTGTATATTTTCCATTATTTCACTTTGTATAGCCCTCACTTCTTCCTTTATTTTGTGGCCATACTCTATCATTTCTCTGAGCATCCTCATCACCAGTGTTTTGAACTCTGCATCTGACAGGTTGGCTATCTCCTCATCGCTTAGGTTTTTTCCGGGAGTCTTTGTCTATTCTTTCATTCAGGCTATATTTCTTCGTCTCCTCAATTTGGCAGCCTCCTTGTGTTTCTGTGTATTAGGTATAGCAGCTTTGACTCCCGTGTTAGCGTACTGGTTATCTTGTAAGGGGTGGAGCCTTAGGTATTTGCCAGGGTGGTGCAACCCACTTTGTCACTCAGTGACGCTGTATGTAGGGAAGGGATCAGAGAGAGAACAATGCCACTTGCTTGGCTCTCACCCCATTTCCAGTCACTTTCCCTACTTCCCATAAGCAACTGGTACCATTCTAGCTGCTGCCCTGGTGCTGATTTCCAGAGTAAGTAGGTTTGCATATTCCTAGGACCCTTTGGGCCCATTAAAAGACCAGCAGGTTCTTCCACTGCCTAAACTCCCACTGGTTTTTACAGCTAGAAGTTATAAGGTTTTATTTTCCCTGGCACTGGAACCCTGGGCTGCGCAGTCTGGCCTGGGGCTGAGACTGCTCACTCCCCAATTGTTCCTTTCAGTTTTTATCCACAGCATGTGACTGTTGGACCGACCGTTCCACTGGCCACTGCCGCCACACACCTCATCCTCTCTGCCCTTCCTACCTGTCTGGATGAATGTTTCTTCTTTAAATCCCTGGGTGTTGAACTTCCATACAGTTCAATTTTCTGCAGTTCTGGTCTTTTTTTGTTTTTGGATTGGTTGTTATCCTTCTTATGGTTGTGTGTGGAGGCGAAGCAAGTCTACCTATGCCTCCATCTTGGCCAGAAGTCCCCAGTAAGGAAATCCTAATATTAAAACACTTAAAAAAAATAGATAGTCCCAATATTACTTAAATTATTCAAGAACATAGGAAAAAAGATAAAGGTACATTTTAATGAAGACAGCAGAAACAGATATCAAACCTAATAAAAACTGCTAATAGAAACACAGAAAATTATAAATCTTCATTCATACTGATATAAAAGTCTCATCTGAAAAATCCTATAAAATGCTGGATAACAAAATCCTATAGCATTAAAAAAAATCAGACCTAGTAAAAGTTATTCCAAAAATGCAAGGGTGGTTCATTATTAGGATCTTTATTAATATATTTTATCACAATAATAGAGATAGAGAGAAAAATTATTCACTCATATCTATACATGCCCCCTCAAAAGCATTTGACAAAGTTTAACACTCAATGAGAATAAAAGCACTCAATTAAAAAAAAAGTTGAACAGATACATCTTTAACCACACACACACACACACACACACACACACACACACACACACACACGAGGTCTATCCAGAAAGTATCTATCTAGTTATGTACTATGAAAAATAAAGACATTTATTGAAGAAGATACAAGACACAAGAAACATTGTATATAGGACAATGTTGCCTCAGTTCCCTTCCATATAGGCACTTTGGAACCTCACACAGTTCTCCCAGTTCCCATCAGCTACCCCATTATATTTCCCTGAATCTCACTGACAGTCTGAAATCTTCCCTTTCAAAGGTTATTTTAGTTTTGGGAAAAGCCAGAAGTCACAGAGTGCCAAATCTGGGCTGAGTCACCTGGGTGATCTGATGTTTTGTCAAAAATTCTGCACAAGATGTGATGCATGAGCAGGTGTATTGTCATGGTGAAGGTACCAATCACCAGTTGCCCACAGCTTCAGGCTTCCGCATCATCCAAATAGTTTCTAGGGAGGAGTGTTCCAGCTGAATGTAATATCTGAAGCAGATTCGTTGCTCTACTTGTTTGGTCATTTGGAATGTGATGGCCACAGAGTACACATGCTCACTCAATGGCATTTACCGCCCCCACCGACTGGTAGAGTGAAGTCGACATTGTTCACACATGCACATTCCAGTCCACTCTCCTTAGTGGCCAGGTTATATCAATGGTGTGCAAACCATTCTCGTTATATTAACAACAGTTGGATTTTTTCTGGACAGACCTACTATATATCTCCATCCATCCAAAAGCCAGCACTTTATTTAACTAGAAGCATTTATGTAGTGTTTAACTAGAAGCATTTCTGCCAAAATCAAGGACAAAGATGCCCATTATCACCACTATTAACTTAAAATCAAGGTACTAGCCAATACAATTTTAAAAAGAAAAGTTTTTTAAGAGAAAGTTTACAAAGGGACTTCCAGATTTAGCTCCAAAATCTAAGAGATTGTAAGGTGTCCATCACTCCCATCTAGACAACAAAATAAAAGCTGAACAAACTGAACATCAATGACTTTTCTTAAATTGGTCAAACCACCTCCCTGTAATCTGGAGAAAGACAGAATCACAGCTGAGATCAGCTTATCTGAAGCAGTAGTTCCTAAACAAAAGTGTACTTCCTAAACAAAAACTGAGGAAACCTATCACCAATAGATCTGCCTTGCATAAATATTAAAAGAAGTTTTTGGATGTCAGAAACTCATATCTACACAAAGAGTACCAGAGAAAGATTAATTAAGATAAACTAAAACTTGTATTGTCATATTCTTTTTTTTTTTAACAGGATTTTCTTAAAAGATTTTATTTATTTATTTTTAGACAGAAGGGAAGGGTGAGAGAAAGAGAGAGAGAAAAACATCAATGTGTGCTGCCTCTTGCTCGACCCCTACTGGGGACCTGGCCTGCAAACCAGAGATGTGCCCTAACTGGGAATCAAACTGGTGACCCCTTGGTTCACAGGCCGGTGCTCAATCCACTGAGCCACACCAGCCAGGGCTTTATTTTCTTATTCTTAAATGTACTAATAGATAACTGCTCAAAGTAAGAGCAACAATTTATTGGGTGATTATAGCATATAAAATAATAAAATGAGTATCAGAAACGTTATAAAGGATGAGAGGATGGAATCAGAAATACTCTAGTATAAGGTACCTGAACTACCCTAAAGCAGTGTACTGTTATTTAAAGCTGGATTAGGTCAGTTGTAAAATTAGTCACATGCTCTGGGATAAGCACTAAACACATCTTTAAAGGAAGTGTAAATGATATGCTAAGAAAAGAGAGAAAATGAAATCATATTAAATGTTCATTTCAAATCCGAGAAGACAGAAAAAGAGGAAGAATATGAAAAGAACCAAATACATACAATTACTAGAAAACAATTATAAATATGGCACATCAGCAATTTATAACCAGTGTGCTGCAAGAATTTTTAAAACATGCAATACCTGATTATTTAGTCAATGGCACTGACCTCTTTTCCCTTAGATTATCAAGTAAAAAAAAATGACAACCAACACAACAATAACTATCCAATGTGAAGAATCAAAATTACACTTATTTTTTGTTAGACTAGAAAAAAATATGTATTTTCAGGGGTGCTGCAGAATTTTAGTAATTAGTTTATTTGTGCCATGAGATGGAAAAGGATGAAAATCACTGTGATAGATAATTCAACTGTGTCAATGATCAATTTAAGTGTGGTCTAAATAAACCAATTAAAAATAGAGTGTATTTAAAAAAGCAAATATCTGCCTAGAAGAAACCAACCATAAATATGAAGACACAGACAGATGAAAAGTATAGAAACAGAGAAAGCTGCACTAGGCTTTCAAAAAAAAGCTGAAGTAGCTATATTAATATCAGGCAAAAGACTTAAGAACAAGGAAAATCAGGGCTAAAGAAGGCATTACATAATGAAAAAGTGTCAATTCTCCAAGAAGACATAACAATGTTTAATGTGTTTGCACCCTAAAAAAGTGTCAAAATACCTGAAGGAAAAACTGACAGAACTGCAAAAAGAAACAGACAAATACACTATTATAACTGAATACATCAACATCCCTCTATTAGTAATTGACAGATACAGCAGGCAGAAACTCAGTAAGGATACAGTTGATTTGAATAGCACCATCTATCAACTGGATGTAATTAACATTTATAAGTTAATATATCCAACACAGCAGAATATACAATTCTCCCTAAGCTCACACAGGGACATTCATCAAGATATACCATAACACATTAATAAATATGAAATGATAGAAAAATCACATGAAGTCGCTCTTAGACCACAACAGAATTAAACTAGAAAATCAGTAACAGACAGACAGGTGGAAAATCCCAACATACGTGGATTATTAACACACTTCTAAATAGTATGTAGGTCAAGTCTCAATATAAAATTTAAAATATATTAAACTAAAGGAAAATGAAAAAACATACAAACTTGTGTGATGCAACCAAAGCAAAAATTAGAAGAGAACTTATGGCATTGAATGCACAAAGTTTTAGAAAAAAAGAGAGATCTAAAACCAAACACCTAAGCTTCCACCTTAGGAAACAAGAGAAAGAAGAGTAATTGAAGCACAAAGCAAGCAGAAAATACAAATAATGAAAAAGCAAAAATCAGTAAAGCTGAGGCCTAGCTGGTGTGGCTCAGCTGGAGTGTCATCCTGTAACCAAAAGGTTACAGGTCAGATCCCTAGTCTGGGAGCATATGAGAGGCAGCCAATCAATGCTTCTCACCCACATCAATGTTTCTTGCTCTCCCTTCCTCTCTCTCTAAAAAGCAATGAAAAAATGTCCTTAAGTGAAGATAAAAAAAATCAATGAAGCTGAAAATAGGAAAAGAAAGAAAAATATCAATGAAATTAAAAGCTAGATGATTCAAAAGACCAAAGTGACAAACTTCTAGCTACAAAATAAAGGAAAAAGAGAAATTGCTAATATCAGAAATGAAAGGAGTACCACTATTGACTACTGGATAGTAAAAGAATAAAAGAATATTATAAACAACTCTATTTCCACAAAATTGTAAAAGATGAAATGGACTAATTGCTTAATAGACACAAACTACCAACACAGAAGGAAAAACAGGATCTTCTGAATAGGCCAATAACTATTAATAAAATGGAATTAATAATTAATAAGCTTCCAAAAAAGACAGTAACAGGTACAAATGGTTTCACTAGTGAGTTTATTAAACATTTAAAGAAATAACGACACCAATTCTACAATTTTCTTCCAGATCCAAAAGCACAGGAACACTTCCTAACTCTGAGGCCCATTACACGAATACCAAAACCAGATAAAGACATTACAATAAAGAAAACCTTCAGTCCAACACCTCTATGAATATAGATGCAAAAATCGTCTCAATGAAATATCAGCAAATCAAATCTAACATATACAATAATTACACACATGATCAAACAGGACTTACTACAAGTATGCAAAGCTGTTTCAATGTTCAAAAATAAATTAATAAAGCCCATCATATCAACATCACACTCAAAAAGTACATATCAACAGACGCAGAAAAAAGCATTTCACAAAACCCAAGAGCCACTCAGAATTTAAAATCTCAGCTAACTAAAAGTAAAGGGGACCTTACTCAAATTGATACAGAACATCTACAAAACATACACAGCAAACAACAGTGAGAAATCAGATGCTTTGCCCCTAATATCAGGAACAAAGCATTCCCATTCAGCACCATACTGAAAGTTCTAGCTAACACAATAAGAATGAAAAGGGAAATAAAAGTAATCCAGATTAAAAAAGAAAAAAACAAAACTGGCATTGTTCACAGATGACATGTTTCTCTTTGTAGAAAATCTGAAAGAATCCACAAAAACTCTCCTGAAACTAATAAATAATTATAGCAAGATTGCAGGATGTAGGGTTAATACACAAAAGTCTACTGTTTTCCTATATACCAGCAAAGAACAATTGGAATTTGAAAGTAAAACATATATATCATTTATATTAGCACCTAAAAAAATGAAGTCCTTAAGAATAAATCTAACAAAATATGTACATCTACATAAGAAAAATTACAACCTCTTACAAAAGAAATCAAAGAAAATTTTAAATAAATAATGGAGAGATATTTCGTGTTAATGGATACAGGGCCCAATATTGTTAAGATACCAAGTTCACTCCAACTTGATCTATACTTTCTTCCCAGTCCCAAACAAATCCTAGCAAGCTATTCTGTATTTTCTAATTCATGTAAAGTTTTCTAAAGTTTATATGAAAAGACCAAAAGACAGAACAGCCAACACAACACAGAAGCATAGAGTTGGAGAAATGACAGTGCCTGCTTTCAAGACCTATTAAGAGCTACAGTAATCAAGACAGTGTGGCAAAAGAACATACAGATCAATGAAATATAATGTAGAGTCCAGAAATAGACCCAAACATGGTGAACAAACAAAAAATAAAGACCTTACATCTTTCACAAAAATTAACTCAAAATGGACCTTAGACCTAATTAATAATAAGCATAATGATAAAGCTCCTAAAAAATAACACTGGAGAAAATCAAAGTGATGGATTTGATGATGACTTTTTAAGTAAAACACCAAAGGCACAATCCATGCAAGAAAAAATTGATAAGTTGGACTTTATTAAAGTCTTTCTGCTCTGAAACAAGCGCAGATGGGGAGAAATTATTTTCAAAGCACATATATGATAAAGGCCTGTATCCAAAATATACAAAGAACTCTTAAAACTCAAAAATAACAACCTAGTTTTAAAACAGACAAGAGATGTTCAGATACCCTATCTAACAAAACATGTTAGATGAAAAACATATGAAAAGATAGTATCATATGCCATTAAAGAACTGCAAGTCAACAGTAATGAGATACCATTACATACCAACTAGAATGGCTAAAATAATAATTAAAAATTTTGACAGTACCAAATACAATTGAGGTTGCAAAGTAACAGGAACACTCATTCATTCACTGCTGGCAGAAATGCCAAATGGTATAGTGACTTTGGAAGACAACTTGGCAGTTTCTTACAAAGCTGAACAAAATCTTACCATAAAATCCAGCAATCATATTCCTAGGTATTCACCCAATTGCATTGGAAACATGTCCATACCAAAATCTTCACATGAATGTTTATAGCAGCTTTTACTCATATGTGCCCCAAACTGAAAGCAATCAATATGTTCTTCAATAGGTGAATGGATAAACTGTGGTACATCCACACAATGGAATATTATTCAGCGATAAAAAGAAATGAGCCATCAAACCATAAAATGATATGAAGGAATCTTAAATGAATACTGCTAATTGAAAAAATTAAATGACAATCTGGAAAAGGCAAAACTACAGACATGAAAAAGAACAGGGCCGAAATTTTGGGGGGAGAAGGGAAAAATGAATAGGTGAAGCAGAATATTTTTAGGGTGGAAAAACTATTCTGCATGGTTCTGTAATAATGAATATATAATACTATGCACTTGTCAACCCTATGGAACTTGACACACAAAGAATAAATCTCATGCATGCAAATTAAAAAAAAACACACAAAACAAAACAAACAAACAAAAAACTCCAGGAGATTAGAGGCTTCCAGGAAAGAATGCAAACTGCGACAAGAGAATCTGACTGTATTACAAATGTAAGAAACAGCCTTACCAAAAGCAATGGGAAAAGGTGCTTACCTAACTCACTTTGTAAATGTAGTGTGTGAAAGGACAAAGCTTGTACCATTTGCTATCGTGGCAGCATTTGCCAAGCAGGTCTATGACCTTATTAAATATGACTGCCATTTTACTCTTCTGAGCTTATGTCCCCAGGACTGGAAAAATTACTGGAAGAGCAAGAGAATATGACTAACCACACTCCACAGCCACAGGCAAAAAAAGATAACACTGGAGCAAACTGCAGCTTCCGTAAAACCAACAGAAACCTCCTGTGTGGCAACAGCCCTAATAGCCTCTTGGCTACACAACAGAAACCACCCTCTCGCCTTCACCCTTTATAATCCAATAAAAGCTCAAAACCCCAACCCCTCACAGCCAGTGTAATTCTCCACACCTGGTTCCTTTCCTCTCTTGGAAAGGGAAAAAACTTTGCTCTCTGTACTTTGTGAATTCTTTCACAGCCAGTATCAACAGCCACCTTAACAGTATGTAAGTCTAAAGGCAAAAGGAATTGTATGTGAGCACCTTCCCCCAATCAATCAAATTGAGTCCCACAGGGTACAAATTAACAACTCTGATACCGCTACACACACATACACTAGAATTGAACAATTAAGTAAATACTTGGCAAATGGTTAGAACCAGCTTTCTCACAGATCCAACAACACAGGAAGAACCTAGAATTATCAATTAATCGATTCGAGTACGAGTCATCAGTAGGAATTGGTTCATGTTTAACTTTATTGCAAGTGGTTACACATAGAAATATTTATAGCTAGGTGTATTTATATATAGGTTACTATACATACATATGTTTTGCTTTATCAGCTGAGAGGTAATGAAAAAAAGAAGCAAGTAGCACACCTAACACCCAAATCTTGGTTTCTGATGTTACTACCAATAAAATGGACCAGAGCTCTATGGAGAAATGGGGCAGGAGTCCAGAATGAATGAAATGAGTGTGAGATGAGTCTGAAGCATCATGTAGTACCAGAAAATAAACCAGTGCTTAAAAAATAAAAAATCCACTGATGGGAGTTATGTCAAAGGGGCACAAGAATCAATTGAAAAAGCTTCCAAAAGCCAAAGCAGGAACAATGTGAGCAACAAAATAAACTAGTATTCAATTATAACACAAAGAATAAAATAAATGCCCATGAGTCCAAATGGATATAAATTACTGAAGAAATTAATAAATGGAAGAAAAGACAAAATCTATCATACAGAAGAATTCTAAATAAATTATGTAGATATTCCACCCTTATAGGAGGAGAGTATAATTCCCCACTCCATGTGTGGGGCTGCATATAGTAACCTCCCTCCAAAGAGACAGTACAGAGAGAGGGAAACAGAGCACTTTACAGTACAGAAACCATACAAACACTCTTCAGCCAGATGATCAAGATCAAAATCAACAGTAAAAAAAAAAGTCATACTGATAGTATGTGCCCTTCACATGTGATGAAAATGGCACTTTACCTCTTTGATCTTCCTGCCAAAGCCCTATAACCCATCTTAATCATGAGGGGGTAAAAAAATAACACAAGTTCCAATATACCTACAACAGTACCTACAATATACCTCGGTACTCCTCAAACTGTAAAAATTATCAAAAACAAAGTCAGTCTGAGAAACTGTCACAACCTAGGAAACATGACAATAAAATGTCACAAAGTATCCTGACATAGAAAAAGAACATTAGGTAAAAACTAGGGAGATCTGAATAAACTATGGACTATAGTTAATAATGTATCAATGTTGGTTAACTAACTGCAACAAATACATCATAGTAACATAATATACATGTTAATAATAGGAGAAACTGCTGAGGAATATATGGGAATTCTGCACCATCTATTCAATAGTTCTGTAAATCTAAAAATGCTCTAAAAAACTAACTCTATAGTTAAAAAGAGAAAATGACAAAATACACATGAGAGAAAATGAAAAACTACTTCTGCTTATAGACCATAAGATTATATCTAGAAAACACCAAAGAATCAATGAGAAAATACTACAAACAGAATTTAGTTTTCAAAAGATATCAAGTTAAACTACAGAAATTAGAGCCTCAAGCATAAAAATAAAAAGCAATTAGAAGATACAAAACTGAAAGAAGACCCCACTTACAATGAAAACAAAATAAATTAGGTATAAGCTTTTAAAATGTTAAAAAAATCTTCTAAAATCAAGGCTCATCATCATAAAGAGGGCAATTCTCTCCATATTAGTTTATACATTTCATTTATCCCAAATTACCAAGGTTTTTTTTCCTGAAACTAGCCAAAAATAAAATTGATGTAATTCACACAATAGTTTACATTAAAAAAGTAAACCAGCTCACAAAACCTGAAAAAGAACAAAAGAACACTAAAGAAGAACTAGACCCTACCAGATGTTAAAGAATATTATAATGTCTCTATAATTAAAACAGTGGGGAATTTATGCATGAACATACCTTTGTGAACCAAATAAAACAATTAAAATAGAAATTTATAAAATTTAATAAATGATCCAGACAGCACCACAAATTGATGGGGGAAGTATGGAATTAATTCAATATAATAAATTATGTTGATACAACTGAACTGCCATTTAGAAACAACAAGATTAGACTTATACCTCATGCTGTATACCGTGTTAAAGTCCAAAATGATCAGTTGTGGTCAAGATGGAGGTGTAGGTGAACACACTTCGCCTCCACACATAACTACAACAAAAATTACAACTAGACAAAATAAATGTCACCCAGATTCATCAGAAAATTGAGTTGTATGGAAGTTCAACCACCAAGAATTTAAATAAGCCACATTCATCCAGACGGGTAAAAGGGGCAGGGACACGGAGAGGCACAGAGAGGCAGCAGAGTGGATGGTCCCACATTTACGTGTGGTAGATAAAAATTGGGAGGGATACCTTGGGAGCAAAGGATAACTCAGGAGTCAGTGATCACAGCCCCATACCAGACTACACAGCCCAGAGTTCCAGCACCAGGAAAATAAGTCTCCATAACTTCTGGCTGTAAAAACCAGTGGGGATTGAGGTGATGGGAGAAACTGCAGGTTTCTCAGGAGATTCCTCTTAAAGGACCCACACAGGTCTCAGGACTTACAGAGACCCATCCCTTCTAACCTGTGAAATAATAAATGTGTATCGTTTGAAGCTGCTAAGTTTGTGATAATTTGTTATGGAGCAACTGATAAACTAACACAATGTCCTCTTATTGATGCATTTAGAAATATTTAAGAATCAAATAATCTTATATTCATTTTATATTCATCTTAAAATATATCAGAAGAAAGAAAAAGAGGTGGGTGCAAATAGATTTTTTTAAGTCAGGCAAAAATGTTGATAGTTGTGGAAGGTGAGAATATTAGTATTCATTTCTCTCTATTGCTGGGTATGCTTGGAAATGTTCATTAAAAGGTTTTTTCAAAAAATGAATTAGTGAAGTAATGATGACAGCAAACACACTGTTCTTAGGAGTTTAGCTGTACAGGGAAACAGATAAATGGGATGTGTGAGATTAAGGCAAAGTTTTTAAAAATTAATGAAAGTTGGTCTAATCAGCGTTGAATTAGGGCAGGAGTAGGAACCAAATGGTGGATAATGTAGGAAAGAAGAGATAACTGAATGAAGAAATATGGAATAGGATCCAAAGTATAAGTGAAAGAACTAATCCAAAATGATCTCTCTCATTTTAACAAAAAGATGGAGAAAATTAAACACAAATTTTATAATCCTTAGTGTAACCTGGGCATATAATGACATCACTTTCATTGACAAAAAAACTTACATTAATAAAATCTAAAATTGGTCATATTTCTAATATACTCTAGTCACACAGAAAATATGGATGGATGTATTAAGATATGGACTCTAAATTTGGCTCTAATGTTTACATAATAAATGACGCTGATTAAGCTACCACACTCTTACTGGCCTAAGTTTCTACATTTCAAAATTACTACCTACACTACACTCTTAAGAGTCCTCATTGAAAATTACAGATGTCAATGGCCTAGCAAACAGTAGGCATTTGCTTATCAACACCCAGAGCAAAACTCAAGTCACCTTATTATTACCAAGCACTTGAAATGTTTGAGCCTGAAGCAATCATCTCCAAGGATTCAAAGCACTTTGGGATCACATACTCGTGTACACACTCCGCACAAATAAAATACACAACCACTGGGAAAAAGAAAATGGCAACAAAATAAACAAACATTGCCATATAGAATGGTAAGACAGGAAGCTCTCACTAGCCAAAAATAAAAAAGCTGGCTGATGTGGTTTGGGGTCTCCAAAAATCAGAAAAATCTGCTGACACAGTCATATAAAAATAGTCCTCATTTACTGAGTATCTCAGAGGGCTTGAATAATAATCTTCTCTAAAAATAAACAACCAACCCTTAAGAATATATTTCAAAAGTAAAAATTGCCCTTTTCTACCTAAAGCAAAAACCATTAAAGTTGGACATAATCTGGAAAAGGTTGCTTAACATGCACATTCTTCAAACCTCAGACAAAATAACAATATATGCCCAGGGGAATTAGAGAGATTTAAGATACCAAACTCTTTCCAAGCACCCTCAAAGACTTCGTTTATATGTAATTAATTATATGAAAATAATCACGATCACCTTGTTACTAAGCCAAGTCAAGTTCTCAAAATATCTTTGTTAGTCAAATTATCTTAATTTGAGTTACTATATGTATAATGGGAGGTGGGGGAGTACATTTATTTAAAAAACTATTCTGTAATTTCAACATCTTGCTATTATCCTGTGCCAAAAAGGCCTTAATTAAGCATCTAATCCTCTCATTTTGTATGAAAATAAAAGGCTACAGAAACTTAATGACTGATCCAAAATTACCAATTAATTGGTGGCAGAACTGAGTTAGAGCCCAAGTCTCCTTGCCCTTGTTCATTGTTCTCCCTGTACTACACTGTTTTGATTTTTTGATATTTTCCTTTGTATCGAACCTGTCCCCCACAGCTTAATGCAATAACTTAAACTGTACCTATGGAGAGAGGACAAATGATTATTAATTAATCCAAAGCTGTTCATTTTGTGAGAATTCTCCCCTTATCTTCTTAACAGATATCTTCAACCAAAGCCTTAAGTCCTATGGCACAGCATTTTTCAGTGTTCCTCAAAGATACTCCAAAGGATCTACATGCATTTAACTAACAAAAATATTTTAAAAATGCAGAGGTATTATAGACCATATATTACCATATTGGATATCACCTGCCACCAAAAAAACACACCTTTTTACCTTGCTTTTGTGCTAGCTTTGGAGTAAAGTTTCTTCTGACGTCTCTGTATCAAAAAGAACTTTTCAAAATATGTCACTGATTTATTTGGCTGTAATTGTATGCTGGTCTTTAAAAAATTAAGTTCTACATATGTCTGTTCACGTAAAATTCACAATTCACAACCATAACATAATAGTTGGATAAGGCCCAGGACGTTTGGTTCTAATATTCTCCTCAAAGATTAATAAGATATGTCATATGGCAAGTCACATTACAGATCATTGTAGCATAGAATATAAATTTGAAGTGCTTTACTGACTTTTTAAATTATTACATGGAATGTGCAATTTGATGATAGAACTTTGAAAACAAGGTTATTACAGATAATCAATTTTTCTTAATCAACTTTCAGACAACTCCCACTTATGTACCTTATACACTTATTGCTCTCAGCCTTTCCTTTACCAAATTCAGAATGTTCATCAGTTGATAAACCAATAATTTAAGCTACTGGGTCAGCCAAGATCCTACATGCCAACATGCCCCACATGCCAGCCAACATTATGTTTCCAAAGCACTGCAATCTTTATAGCTCAGTGTCCATTTTTTAGAATCCTTAAAATATTTTATCATAGTTCTATTATTTTATAATAATGAATGGAAAAGGAAAACTTAAAAGCCTGATGGTAATATTAATTTGACTGACACAATATTGGGTATCATCAGGTGATCCAAAAGAAGAGAACTTCAGACACTAAGTAGTCTTAACCAGCATAAATATAAATGAAACGCTAAGAAAACAGTTAAAAGATCACATCAGAAGCTAAAGTATAGGTGTGCCAACTAGGGATTTGTTCATTCTCACCTCTAAATTAATCCTTTTTGTCTACTCTTTCGAAAATGAATTTGGGCTCTTTAAGTATTTTTCCTTTGCCAGCTGGCACAAGCTAAGCTTTGTCAGCAGAGGGGGCAGGAGAGTCACCTCAGGAAATAAGGGGTGTTTTTGCTCCCTTGTTCAGATATGCTTGCCCAGAACACTCCTGTACTACAGATGCTTCTGCAGCATCCTGCTCTTGCAGCACATACAGCTTCCTCAAAGTGTCCATGTGAGCAACTTTCCTAGCACCAGGCTTCTACATCAGAATGTATAATACTCATGGGTATATTTTCAGTCCCTTCATATTTAGTGTGCCTTTTCAAATTAATGTCTTCAATCTTTCTTCAGCTCAGAGAAATTTTCCTCTATTTTTTTTATTTCTGCCTTCTCTATTTTTTCCAACATCTTTCTAGGCCTACTATTAGGTAAAAAGTGCAGGGCTGCTATATATTGTTGCACAGCTTGCACTTTGCACAGGAAGAATCCACTGAGTAAAAGCTGAAATCCAACCTGTGTCCCACTTAACCAAGTCCTACATCATGGTCAAAAAGCATCATCTGTTCATTAAGCCATATGTCATGAAAATGAGAAAGTGGACCTTCTGAATCAAGGCTAGCTACCATGTCTAAACTTTTCACTGATATTTTCCTTAACTTTTTCTATGTGTATGTATGTAACTATAGGAAAAATAGAGGTAATATGTCCATAACTAGAGAAAAAATTTTGTTTTTGTGAAACTTCATCACAAATCTAGCATTTGATGCCTAGGCCCAAAAAACACATTATTTTATGACCTAGGGGCATCAGGATTTTTAAAAGCTCCCCAAATTATCTGAATGTGCAAATAAGACTGAGATCTACTTCTGTCACTTAATGGTACTCAAGCTTTTCTGCTCAAATACTCCCTAGAATAATTTTGCAAATCTATGCATATTCTCCCCATTTTTTAAAAAGGCAAGCAAAAATATCCATAGCTTACAAATGTAAAAGTTGTATTCTTGTGTATTCTAAATATTGTCATTTCTAATAAAGCTGCTATATATGTTCTTTCAAAAGTATCAATAGAATAGAAATACCATCATCTATTTTTAAAAATGTATAAGCCCTTTCTATATGTTCAAAAATTTATATTATTCTTGTTTTTCCTTAAACTCACTCCACAGAATTTTGACTAATTTAATATTCTTTTATACTGAAGGGTCTTTTCTTTTTCACTCTATATGACTTTTCTGGGGAAATAAGAAGAGTAGAATTTAAACTTTTTTTTGTTTTTAACCATAAGATTCTAAGCAATTAAAAATTTTCTTCCAGATACTATTATCAATATCGTAAGTACACTGTTAACCAAAACAATATAAATATATATATAACAAACTTTGACTGATAATAATTATAGAGTAAAGTGATATTAGAATGATTCTCAGAGATATGGGCAAAACTTTTTTGAAATAATTTCATATATATAGATGAGTATCACTGCTATCATAATGGGGTCAGCCTGAAATCTATACCGATCTCATTTTTATAAATGTATACATTCAAAACCTTAATCTCACAAATAAATACATGGAAGGAATTTGTTAGTACTGTTCCTTAATTTTTTGGCTACCTTCTGAATTATATGCAAAAAATAACATCAGCTATTACTAAAAATTACTTTTTATGATCTATCAACAGACAAGTTGATTGCGCCCTCCTTTTGTTTGAAAGAACTGAGAACCATCTATTGTGAAAAAGGAGTTTTCTTTTTTTTAGACATTCCCTTTCTCAACTTCAATACCAACTTTCAGATTTGTCCCTTTGTGCTGGAAGTTTTTACCCCCCCATAGAACAGATAATGACCTCGAAGGACTCTTACAGTCATGAAACAGAAAGTATTAAAATGGCCAGAAGCCTTTGATGTGCAGATAAATCACCTGAGGTTCTTGTTAAAAATCCACATTATGACTCAGTAAATCTGGGGTGGGTCTGAGAGTGCATTTTTTTCTAATCCTCACCCAAGGGCATGCTTATAGATTTCAGAAAGAGAAAGAGAGAAAGGGAGAGAAACACTGATGTAAGGGAGAAACATCGACTGGTTACCTCTCGCACACGCCCTAGCTGGGATGGAACCCACAACCGAAGTATGTGCCTTGACTGGGAATCAAACTGGAGATCTTTCAGTTTATGGGACAACGCTCCAACCAACTGAGCCACACCAGCCAGGGCTGAGGTTCTGCACTTCTAATAAGCACCAAGTAATGACAGTGTTGCTGGTGAGTGGACCACACTTCTGAGGAGAAAGGCCCTAAACCACAGGCAAGTTCCCAAACAAATCAATTTTTAGGAGTGATTACACAAGAATAACAAGATACAGTAAACTGAATCCCTTATAAAACTATTTTTGCCTATATACTTCTTGAAAAGTCTATACATGTACTCCCAAGGATAAGTATGCCCCAATTTGAAGATTTCTAATCAAAATGAGCCAGTAAAAATTCAAAGTGCTGGCTCTTAAGAGTGTTTAAATTTTTAAATTCTAAACGACAGACTTTATTCATATCTCTTCTCTATTTAAAATCCTTTCATGGCTCCTCACTTCCCAAAAAGTAAATTCAAACTCGCTAATGCGGGGCATTAAGATCCTTTATAATTTGTTTATGATTAAACAAGCAAATCGTACATACACACACGCCTCTATTTTTTTTCTTGTTTAAAAGTAACATTTATTGGTTAAAATGAAATAAAATTTAAAACCTTGGGCAACACCAAACAAAAAGCCATTAAAAGAATAAAAATTGACACAATAACTACAACCCAGAGATAATTACTATTAAGACTTTCGTAAATTTTCTTGCAGTTTTTCCATATGCACAAGCATCCAAATGGGGAGAGGGGAGAAAAAGAGACATTTTAAAAATGACTAGGATTAAACCATTTAATCAGGGTGGTGGTTTTTTTGTCCTGTGGTTTCTTCTTAATATGCCATTATATCTGAAGCATTTTCTCTACAGCACTTAAAAATATTCTAAAACTTACCATTTTAATAGCAGCCTAACAGCCCATCATAATTCAACAATACCCCCAAAACAACTGTTCCATTATGTCCAGTAAATCTCAAAACAACACATCTCTGTCAATATTTGCTAAAGGATTAATTTGCAATCCATGTAATATATTTTAGATAATATAAAAATAAGCACTGCCCTAACTGCTCTGAAAAAACAAACAAACAAAAAAAACACAGGTTAGAGTACCATAACATTTTTCAAAATATCTTACTTAATTTCCTTAAAGGAATGAAATAAAATTCAAAGAATTTTGCTTTCATTACACTTAAACATTTTGCACAAAGAGTGGAAAGTCTCCTAAATGCATTTGTGATAAGTGGATGCTTATTTCTAACATGTGTAATAATAAAGGAAGTATAAATAAATAGAAGAGTTCACTGACAAATATGGGCAGATTAAATATTAATTGTGCAGAGGTGAAGATGGCAAGTGACCCTGGAACATTAACACCAGCTGTGTTCAGTAAATAGTAGTACCTTTTGTAACATTGTAAAACTATGAAATAAATCTGAACAAAACTAAAAAGACTTACTTAAAGTATTAGTAAGTGGTGAATTTGGAGAAGTATGGGCAGGAATACCAGTCCACATATGTAAAGTCTAAGGAAGAAGTACCTAACCAATGACACAAGCTGTATCAAGTGCCTTGTATATAACTACCTGGGAAATGTCTACCTCCAATTATCACCCTGATTCCGATATGCTATACTAACCAAACAAGTCCCAAATGTTAACACACTTTTCTAACTAGGAGTTGCTGAATATGCACAAGGGTATGGATAAATTCCTATATGCAAAAAAAAAAAAAAATTGAAGAATGGTAAAATAAATTAGATCTTGAATACAAAGGAAGGTATATAGCTCATTTAACTCTTCAAAAAAGTCTCTCCTCTAGCCCTAACCAACAAACTCTATCCTCTGAATCTCATTTATAAATTTCCATAGCATTTTACTGCTTTTATTACTCATCTGGACTTAGCTTTTGCTACCTTCTCAATTGGATTATTGTATGTATCAACAGTTCATCACCAGAAATTCTTTCTTATACATTCAAATAGGTCTGCCTATGATCCAGGAGTTAGTAGGCACCCAATAATTTGTTTATGATGAAAATGGCCAAATATGTGAAAAGCCACAACTGCAACTTGAATACCACACTGTAAGTAAAAATATAGATTAAAACCAAACTTTTTCTTTAACCTGTTACCCACAGTAGCATTTTAGGTTGTAGAAAATGAAAACTGATAGATATAAAAGACTTAAACTTTCAGACCTAGAGCTACGAATTTTCTGATCAGCTGAAATTCTCTTAAGTTCTAGAAGAAATTAGGCTTATTCTATCAACCTGGAAGTTATTTTCTGCTCTTTTAAAACCTATGCCTCAGTTTCTTTAAGGAAAAAATTTATAAGCAACGTAAATTTCATAAATATCTTCCATTCAGAATTTCAAATGTAAACAAACTATATAAATTTTAAGGAAAAAAATACCATTTTTTGACTAACATCCCCAACACAAACTGCTCAGTAAACTATGTGTGAACCTACATGTGTACATATACATACATACATACACACAATGATACCCTAAAAGATAAAGATATGTTAAAAGGTAAAGACATGGAACTGTGGTAGGCCGTTAAACAGACATGAGCAGAGCAAGGAACCATCAGCCAGGTATAGAAAGTCACTGGGGCAGAAAGCCCAGGTACCTAGCAAAGGGCAAAACAGGGTTAGGACCTCACCCCCAGGGCTACCTTCCCTCTTCCACAGCATATCACTAGTCAAGTGGTTTAGCCCTGACCTTTCATATCGTTGGTCATGCGGTTCAGATCCTCACCTGACCTTTCCTCCTGGGGCATGTTGCTAGTCATGTGGGTTAGAGGGGAAGTTAAGAGACAACCAGAGAATACAGCCCTTAGGCATTAAGCACCCAGGACAAGGAAGTCCCATATCAAATATTAATACATTTAGGTTCAGTTGTGTTTCAGCTCCAGGCCCAGAAAAGCAGCAAAGCCAGACAAGGGACACCATGGCTGACAGTAGGACCAGCTGCAACAACTAGTGTTACCCCTTGCCCTGATGCCAACCAATCAGTAGAGACCATGATCCTGAAAGGGCACCCCTGGGAAGCTAATGAATATTTTACTGGGATTCTCTCCTGAGACCTCCAGATAAATATCCTCAAAACAGAGGACTCAGTGTGGCTCTCTCTGTGGAGCATGCCATGCCTTTCCCTCCTCCCTCCCCCTGGACATGTTTCCCTTGCCTCTCTTTCTCCTAAGCTCCAAGGCCCCTTCTTTTGCCTCTGTAACTTGTTTCCTGAAGCCCATTTCTTCCATGGCTCATTTCTTTTACCTCTATGCCTTCCTAAATAAACTTTCTCTAATAGTTTGAGTCTGGGCTGCAAATTCTTTCGTAACCAGAACTCAAGTACTGAAGCTGCTGAACTGAGGTCCCATCTGACTCTACCAGGCTAACAGGCTAGTGCTGTTTTTGCCACCATCAACAGAACCAATGCATATACACGTATTCTAAAGAAAAATAAATAAATAAAGATAAAGGACTAGCTAAACTGTCACAAAGTTCTCAGAGCAATAGACTTGAAATCAAGCAATTGGCTACTTAATTCCAGATGGTCACTTTCCTTACCTGGCTTCAATTCATGTGCATTAATCAGTTTGTTGACACTACTTCAATAACAAAAAAATTAACAGTCTGGCAATTCTTCAAACCATTAAACACAGAGTTACCATAGGATCCAAAAACTCTATTCTCGGGCATTTACCCAAGAGAAATGCAAACATATAACCACACAAAAATTTGTAGACAAATGTTTATAGTAGCATTATTCATAATAGCCAAAAAGTGAATACAACCCAAATGCCCATCTACTAATGAATGAACAAAATGTGGTATATAGATAAAATAGAATATTAGCTGCTATAAAAAGGGTGTTGAACTCATACATGCTACAATATGAATGAGCCATGAAAACAGTATATTAAGTGAAAGAAGCCAATCACAAAAGACTACATATTATATTATTTCATTTATAGTAAGTGCTTAGAATAAACAAATCTATAGAGATAGAAAGTAGATTAGTGGTTTCTTAGGGATAGGAAATTAAGCAGATGGGGGCACAGTTTTCTTTTTGATATTATAAAAATGCTCTAAAACTGACTACAGTGAGGATCACACATATTCTGTGAGTATATTAAAAACCACTGAATTGTATGTTTTAAATACTTGAATTGTATGACATATGAATTACCAAAATGTTGTTATATAAAAGAGTCAATTAACAAATATTTATATTCAAAGAACTGGAGGAAATTATCCCTATCCTAAAATTATTCAAAGTATTGGTATTATACTCTTCAAATAATTAAAAGCTACTAGGCAAATCTGTTTGTAATATACTGAGCTTTACAATTTTCAAGGTCTGAATAGAAACACTGCCTATAAGAATTAAAAATAACTTCATAGGAAAAACTTTTTAAAACATCAAGATAGACAGAAATTTTCTTCTGTTTCCAAGTCCTTCCAAACAGAATACTCCCCTTTGCCCCCAAAATAACCAACTTCATTTAAAATATTCTCATAAACTTCTGAAAACTATGAAAAACACAAAGATTTACAACACAGGTTTAAAACTTACTAATTATTTGATATTTTGAACATGCCCAAACTTCCATTTAAAAAAGAAAAGTAGTCAAAATGCCTAATTAATTCACTCATTTACTAATTTAACAAACATTATGCTGGACTACAATGACACAGGGGGAAATAATTCCATAGCCCCTGTGGCACCTGTGGTCTAGGTGGAGGGGGGATAGCTTTTAATCAAGTAATCATACACATGAATGTACACCTGTATGAAAGCATTTAACCCTTGGAGCAGGGGAAGGGATACCAGACACACTGGAGGGACAGGCTAAGACAGGGTTTTCTGAAAAGTAACATTTTATTTGACAGCTGAAGAATAAGTAAAAGTTAGGCTTTATGGCTCTTCTGATCAAACCACTTAAATCAAATGGGAAAGGAAAAAAGAGGGCAATGAGAAGAAGGGGTTAGGGGACATATCCAAGGATGCTTAAAATATTTGGTATTGCTATTTATACAAAACAGCATGCCTTAACAACAAATACATAGGTGATGACTATAATAAATATCAATCAGACCAAAGGAATGTAAGGAAATTTTTAAACTATTAAATACTAACAACATTTACAAAGCAACAATTAATACATTAGACCCAAGTACCTTCCTTCTAAATACTGTTGTAACATAAATATAATATTCCCATGAAAATTTTAGTAAAAAGGTAGATAATACAAAAATCCCATTAATAGGAAGGGAAAATAAGTGCATACTTTCCGCAAAGATTAAACTCTCAGTTTTTGGACTTAATAAATGAGTCTCAAAGGCAACTTATAAACCAACAAAACCGAGAATTAAAATAAGATTTAAAATTTTATTTTAATTCTGTCAATAAGTACTTAATACAATTGCTAACAAATAATGTTATGTTTACTCCATAATTCTTCTCAACAGATATTAGGAATAAGCAGGTAAAAGTATCAAAAGGCAAAACAAAGAAAAACACTGAGCAAAGAAATATGGGACTCAAGTGTTAGATTATTGCATTAATATAATCATGAGAAATTCATAATCTACAAGACATGGTAGTCTATTTCATAAGAACTAAACACAGTTTTCTGTGTCTTATTATGACAGAATAACCTGGAACAGAACAACATTCCCTCTTAGAACTAGACAGGCTATACAACATAGAAGGTATCAGAGACTTTCTCAGAAGCTAAGACACAACACCAAAAAACTCATTAAAGGGGGCTGCACATTCTTTGCAGCTTTCTCCCTCTCAGCTCATTCTTCTATTTCTTTAATGGCACAGAGAAAGTGACTGAGAAACCAGGAAAGGACAGCCACTAAAGGGCTGAAAAGTCAGCAGCACTTTTAGTAATTTCATGGAGCTAAGGAAACAAAATTTGGTAGCTGGATCTTGCCTAACATCCAGAACCTAAGAAGTCAAGATTCCATAATGAATGGAGGCAAAGAAGAACAAAGCTAACAACACTGTGTATTGATTTTTCCTCTTGAGGCATTTGTGGATTCGTAAACTGCATAGTGCAAGAGGCGAAAAAAGCCAGAAGAAAGCAAATGAAAAGCAAAGAGAAGCTTTTAGGACTCCCATGCTGCTGGAGAGACAAAGGCAGGAGAGACCCATTAAAAATCCAGTTCTCAGCTGAGTTCCCTGCAGGGTTACCAAAACTGGATAAACTAGAGGTTTACAAAACCTAAATCCCAACCTCAAGTCAGCTAGTTCTTGCCTATTAAAGTCATCTACCTCTCTTCTATCTACCTACCAGAAGATGATGATGATGATAATAATAATAATTACTAGACCAAACAAGATACTTAACTAAAAGGAAAAAGACAAGAGAAACAGACCTACTGGTGATCCAGATATTGAAGTTTTCAGACACAAACTTTACTACCAGGGGTGTCCCAACTCATGGCTCAAGGCCACATGCGGCCCAGAATGACTATGAAAACGGACCAACACAAAATCATAAGTTTACTTAAAACTTGTTTTGCCCATCAGTTTTCATCAGTTTGTGTATATGATGTGTGACCCAAGACACCTCTTCCTCTTCCAGTGTGGTCCAGATGCCAAAAGGCTGAATACTCCTGCAAGTTTAAAGTAACTTGATTGATATGTTCAAGAAAATGTGTGACAATATGGAGAATTTCACTGGAGAATTAGAATCTGTTGTTAAACAGAGAGAATATGGGGGGAAAGACTATCAACTAAAAATTCTAGCACTAAAAAACAGTATAGCTGAAAAAAAATAGATGGGATCAAAATCAGACTGGGCAAAGCTGACTAAAGAATTAGTGAGCTGGAACACAGGCAACTAAAACCTATGCAGAATGGGATAAGGAAAGAAAAAAAAACGATAAAAAAGACAGAAAAGCCAAAGGGACAGATGGGGCTTGACAAAATGTGTAATATAGATTTGTTTGGAGTCACAGAGGGAAGAGGAAAAAGAATGGGGCAGAAACAATACCTGAAGAATATCAAAATGTTTTCAGAACTGGTAAAGAGGAGTCATGCTACAAATACAAAGAACATCCCTGTGATCTTAGGAGGTAAGAGCTACATCTCTAAAATTAAAATGATTTTTGAGTGACTGAAAAACAGCAAATTCAGATCACCACAAGCAGCTGAAATGTAGCTTATCTACATGTAAAATATCACAAAGTCCCTGTATCGGGCCCAAAAATCATTTATTAAAAATCCACTACATTTACCAAAAAGTCAACGCAAATAATAGAACCATTTGCCTATCAGAAAAAAAAAATTACGTAATGTAAAACCTCAGCATTTGGTCAAGATAAAAAGTACTGCTCGGAGAAGAATCATAGGTTGATAAGTCACAAAGATTTAAGTCCTTTGTTGGCCAGGAAGTTCATTTGGTTTTTTCCATAATATGGCTCTAGTAGCACTTAGTTGTATTTAACTTCATTTGAAACAATTTTGTTAGATTGTATTGTGACAGCTCTCATATCAGCATTCATTTTTTTAAAAAACTTATCAAAACTGGTGAATTTTTGTGTAGCAGTTATAATACTAAAGATGGAAGAAAATACATGACATTTTCAGCATATTATGTTATTTTTATTATTTCAAGAAAGGTAAAAAACACAACTGAAACACAAAAAAGATTTGTGCAGTGTATGGAGAAGGTACTGTGACTTGACAAATGTGTCAAATGTGGTTTGCAAAGTTTCGTTATGTAGATTTCTTGCTAGATGATGCTCCACGGTCTGGTAGGCCAATTGAAGTTGACAGCAATCAAATCAAGACATTAACTGAGAACAATCAACATTATATCACATGAAAGATGGCTGACATACTCAAAATATCCAAATCAATAAAGTTAGTGCTGAAAATTAAAAATGTATCTTTCATTTTACAGAAAAAAACATACAGACTTTTTAGCCAACCCATAGGCTCCAGCTTTACGGATTCGATCTCTAGCCCTCCATCCACCTCATGATATTTTTTTCTATCATGGCTATCTTGATGTTTCTAAAATTCTAAGATTACCAGACTGATGATAACATTATTTTCAGTGGCCAGTAAGGTTCCCAAACAAAGCCAGTGTCTAATGGCAGTTTGGGGAAAGGGAAAAAAAGGAAGGGAAAGAAAAAATATGGCAAGTCCCCAATGCTCTGGGTTGTAGGAGCCTATGGGATTGTAAGGAATCCTCAAATTCATATGCGTAACAACCATTGTTTACAGACCAAATAAATAATCTCACAATGTGTCTTATTTTTCAAATGAGATTCATAAAATCAAAATCCAGCTCTGGCTGGTGTAGTTCAGTGGACTGAGCACCGGCCTTCAAACCAAATGGTCTCTGATTCAATTTCCAGTCAGGGGCACATGCCTTGGTTGTGGGCCAGGTCCCCAGTTAGGGGCCTGCGAGAGGAAACCACACATTGATGTTTCTTTCCCTCTCTTTCTCTCTCCCTCTGTCTAAAAATAAATGTAAAAAAAATAAATAAATAAATATTTACTACTCTGTAAACAATTTCAACAAACAGTTTTTACTTTAATATTATTAGACCTACTTAGGAAGTACCTTACTTACTTAACATGATTGTCAACACCAGTAATGATACAGCTGTAGCTGTTAGGATTTCACGACAAAAGTAAGGAAAGTCGATCCCTTACACTTCCTGTCAAACAAAGCTATAACATCCTTACTTGCAAATTAATAGAAGTTCAGTACTAAAAGAGTTTTACTATTTAGGTATGGCACACACCAACCCAGCAGACACAAAACTCTTTAACTCAAGCTTTGTAATACTCAACTATATTCCTTCAAAGGAAAAAGTTCAGATTACTCTTCCATTATAATAGTTTAGTGCTTTAAAATAAAAACTGTACTGCATTAAGTCAATGGACTATCATAAGCACTAGACACTGTAAATGAAAGTGTTTGAAAGTTAAACATGCATTAGATACTAGTTTATGAATATATTTGAGAAAATTTAACAGATTTCTCCAATTTCAAACAGCTGCCTTCTAACCCCAAAATTAGTGCTCTGGGGCCACGATAATGAAACTTAAGTCAGAGTAAAGTAGCCATCCCACTAAATCATTTCCTACTTGAAAAGTACTAGTAACTCAAATGGGGCTTGTGATATCCAAGTCTCACTCCTACACTAGAAGTTTAAGGAGTGAAATCCTGGAAGTAGCTTAACTCAAGACCAGGAAAATGTCTCCAGTTACTAGATCAAACACTGCCACCCAGTTCCCAACTGTCTGTGATCCTAACCTGGATACAGAAAAATGATGATTATCTTTAGGTTCAAGAATTTGTTAGCCCTGAAAATGAGAAGTCAAGTACCTAGGACCACATTTCACCTCCAGCTGAGGGCTAGCATGTGTGCCTGGCTCACTCTCAAAAGTTCCAATCAGCATCAATCAGGTCACAGCCATGCAGCAGCCATCAATAGGACACACAGGCCAGATCAGACCACAGGTCACTTGGCCCCCTTCACTGAACCAGACCTACTGAAGGCCTGACTGCCAACCCTTGGCCTGGTGAAGAGGACAATGGCCTGGCAGTCGAGTTAGAGTCTTCTAGCAACAGCTCCATTTTGAGTTTCTCAATAGATTTGACTAGAGGAGACAAATTTGAAAAAATGTGAAGAATTGTGTAAATGCAGGTGGAAAACTCTGAATATGCTTCACATATCTAATTGCTTCATTTTTCAGTAACATAAAAATGTATTATTTGTAATTTGTTTTGTTCATAAAATCATTCTGTGTTAGTGAGATGATGGTCCAGGGGGACAACTGTCACTTTTCTTCAGGGTCTGCACAGTTCCCTTAATCAGTTTCTCCGTATTTAAGATTGGAATTAGATCTCCTCCTCCCCTCAAAAATAAGTTAAAGATAACTAAACACTGTTTTAAAGTACTTTCGACATTTCCGATGATTTACTACAGAAAAACATGTAATATATTATGTATTATTGACCACATGTGCAATGATAGTAATGCAATGAAACGCTTTTTAACATCTATATTGGAGATGGAGACCAAGCCAGTGCTGAGTTCATTAAAGTTAGACTTTTCTGTCTATATTTGAGTTTCTGGGTTGGGAAATTACTCTGTGCCTATATAAATCCACGTACTGAGCCATAATATAATGGAACTCTTCAATAATGTCCCTGCTCACCCACTCCCTATCTTTTTCGGAACTATCAGCCAGGAAAAAAAAAAAAATGCGCCTTGCGAATCCTACAGTATCTCCCCACTTGCAAGAATTCGGATGGATTACACAACTTCTCAGTCTTCGTGACTCTTACACTCTTTTGGCGCTGATCACTTCTAATGACCACCCCCTACCCCAAAAGTCCTTGTCTCAGCTTTACACTTTGTTCCAGCAGCAACTGACCGGACTATCTGTCCCCGTCTCCGGCCAGCTCGGGCGACTTTAGATATCTCCACCAGTTTGTCCGTCGTCCGGACCCCCAAAGCTCCAACTGCTGCCCCACCTCCCTGAGCCGCCTGCCCCAAAACCCTCCTCAACCCCCAAACCCCGAACGCAGCATCACCGGCTCCCGGTGGAAGCGCCCCGAACCCGCCACATAACTCGCCCCTTCCCCGCGACCTTGCTTTCCCCACTCTAAACCCTCCCTCAGTCGGGGCCCTACGACGCACTCGGTGGCTGGACTGGCTCTGGAGGCCGCGCGTCCCCTCACCAGGCCCCGCCTGGGCCTCGCGGCTCGGCGCCTTCCACTGCCCGCCTGGCGCGGCCGAGTTTACACCGAAGAGTAGGGCAGCACCAGCTTAAGGCCCGGCACTTACTCAGGAAGGTAGGTGGAGGAGAAGGAGCTCCACTTGTGTAGGGCATAGGGTAGAAGCCGGCACTCGGGCGCCGCAGCAACAGCCCCGCCAGCCGCCATCTTGTCAGCACGGTAGCGGCCACCACCGACCGCCGGCCGCACCAGAAGGAGGGGAGGGGCGTGGCTTGACCTTAAAGGGGCCGCGGCCCACCTCAGCCGTCTGCGACCTCGATCTCGCCGCACCGTTACCGCTGCCTGGAGGGCTTAGACGCGCGCGGGTCCACGATTCTCTCCGACTTCCCGACGCCGAACCCTCCTTAATGACTTACTGAAACAGGGACGGGAGTGTGAGCACCTGAGGGGCGCCCCTGTGGGGCTTGGAGCGAGTGGCGCAAAGGACTTGTTTTACAAGCTGAGGTAAGGGTAAAGCCAAGAATATAATGATAAGAAATACATGGTAACTATGGGCAAGGAAGGGAAGGAACAAGAGAAGACAAACTTGGAGAAGGGACTCCTTTGCGACTTCAGAAACCACTGCCCTCTCCGAGTTATAAATCATGTCAGGACACAGCACTGAAGGGAACCGGAGTGGAATAGCTAATGTCCTTTCCCTCTGGAGTTGTCATGGTTTTAAGTGTCCTGTCCCCGTATTCCAGAGTCACAGTGGGACAGGAAAAGGAAATGCTCGCGTGTCCTCTCACCGTGTTCTGTGCCCTTCGTTGTAAACATTTGTTGTGAGCCCTTTCATATGAACCTTGTGAAATTGGCTTGCTCAGTCACGACATTCACCGCCGCCGCCACCACCCCAGAAAAATTCCTTAAGGAGTTGGGGTAACTGTGTGACATCAGTTTCCCAGTTGGTAAATCTGCCCGCTGTTAACTCTGCTAGACATTCAGCCCAAAAGTTCAGAAAGAGCGAGAGACAGTTTCAAGAAAAAGACCACGTAGGGAATAACAATCCTTGTGCCCTGAATGCCATATGGGCATCGTACCAGCTTCTTATCAAAAAAGGAACTCTTGCTCCAAATATCGGGCAGCTTTGATAATGCTCCCATTGCGTACCTGTTTGCACGTTTATCCCTTGGCTCAGCCATTGCAGTCACCACAGTACTTGTCACTCACTGTCTAAGAGATTCTATCCCTGACAGCCTGGACAGTATCTTCATCCCACCCGAGAAAGGAGAAAGTTACGCAGAGTTTCTCAGTGAATGACCAAGGGAGTCAAAACACCTCAGTAATTGTATTCTCTTCCCATCACAATCATTAACTTTGCTCAAACTCCCTGAAATCTTTTTCTGACTTGTTATTCCATAGGGGTAAACTTAGTAGTGGCCTCCACTAGCATAGCAGATCAAGGACGCTAAGTGCGTGCAGAAAGGCCACAGTATGTTAACCTTCAAAATCACACGTGCCTTCAGTGTTGCAGCATGTTGGAGCAGCATGTGTTCCTTGAGGGAACGCTATAACCCCAGTGACTCCAGCTGGGAGTCCAGAGACAGTGGGAGAGGCCACAGCTTCCTCCCAAAGATGAGTTGTGGGAATCTTTGGGGAAAAGAGACACTTTTAAGGGGAGAAGATTAAGATAATGACTCAGTGCAATAAGTCTGGGCCTCCACATTTGCTAATTACAGCTCTTACCCTAATGTCAGTAGAGTCCTTGATTTTTTTTTTCAGACATAGAGTTCCAGTGTATGAGTGATCTTAAAACAAAAACAAAAACATATAAGTCACTTCTTCCTACATGACTTTCTATAACTTTCAGCGACTTTCCACTCCTTCTGGGGAACATCAAAAAGCCTTAGCAGAGGCCTTTCATATCCAGCCTTGATCACCTCTCCAGCCTTCTCTCTCTCTCTCTCTCTCTCTCTCTCTCACTCTCCCCCCCCCTCCCTCCCTCCCTCCTCCTTTCTCCCTTGCACTCTTTACTCCAGCCTCACTGAACTAACACACTGAATTGGCTCCTATAAATTGTGTTCTCTCTGGCCAGGGCTTAGTTAGTGTAAGCCAAGCCAGGAATACTCTCTCCCTTTCTTCACCAGGCTTACTCCTGCTCATCTTTCAGATTATTTCATTCTGGAAAATCATTCCTCATCACTTATTTTGGGGTTAGATGCCATTTTCTACATTTCCCTTGGCACCCGGAGTTTCCCTCCTTATATTAGCTAACATTTCAAATACTTTAATTTCCTCTTTATTTCTCATTCTCTCTCCATAAACTTTAACTCTTATAAAGTTACAAGTGATTCATGTCTTGTTTATGGTTGTATCCTGAGTCCTGTTAGAGTGTCTAGCACATGGTAGATGTTCAATAAGTATCTCTTGAAGAATGAGTGGATTGTGTTAAAAGAGAACTTGGGCTACAAAGCAATAAGAATGCCTGAGCTTCTCAGACTGCAAACATTTGCCCCTGGGGTATGATAGCCACAGAGAATGTAAAGACTCAGGATAGCATGGCTTTCCTACAGCACAGGTTTTACAAATGGTAAAATAATTTAAAGCCCTCACATAGTAATGTAAATATGGATTGATGTGAGACTGAACCTAAAATTTATGTAAATGTTAAGAGAAAATAGAAAACTAAAGGAACTTTAAAATTTGCAGGAGTCTGCTAGTAGTTCATATCTCCTAGAGGTATACCTTTACCTCCTCTGCCTTTGGGGCATTACCTTAGGGGATGGTGTGTATTGTAAGGAACATGGGGAAGTCTAGAAATTGTCTGAAGCCACTTAGTCCCTCTAGTTCCCCCACACTTCAAAGATTGAAACATATTCATGGCCTCATGGAGAACTGGATAATAAATCATCATTTTGGGGGGATCAACAAGCAATCATCTTTACTCAACTTTTAATCCCAGTATGGTTCTCATAGTAAATACTTCCTGGAGAAAGTAACTGTATTTGGTTTGTCACCATTCAATATCTTTTCCTGCAAAAAAAAAAAAAAAATTATTGAGAGGCTGCGATGTGCAGGCCCTGTCCTAAATGCTAAGGAGACAGGGATAAACAGACGAGCCAGACGAGGACACAGCTTTCATGGAGCATACATTCTGGTAGGGCAACCTATAATAAATATAACAAATAAATTAACTGTATATTTCAGTTTGTGTATTTTAGGGGCTAAAAAGGGACCACCCTGGAGTAATATTTAGATTGGATAGTAAAAGAAAGCTTCTCTAAGAAGGTAATATTTGAGCTAATACCTATACAATGAGAAAATGCCAGCCACACATAAGCTGGGTAAAAAACATTCCAGACAGAGAGAAGAAGCCAGCACAATGGGCCTACAGCAGGAAAGGTGTTGGTGTGTTCAAGGAAAAGAAAGTGTGGCTGCAGCATAGTAATGGAGAGGGAGAGTGTTGTCAGAACAAATGGGGCCCTAACAGTCTTGGTAAGAAGTTATGACATGGAGATGTGAAGGGGAGACCTGTGAAAGGATTCAAGCCAAAGAGCAATAAAATTCACTTTATCTTTTGTAAAGATCACTCTGAAGAAGGAAAGAAAGAAAGAAAGAAAGAAAGAGAAGAAGAGAGAGGGAGAGAGAAGGGAATGCATTGGAAAGGAAAGGAAAGGAAAGGAAAAAAGGAAAAAAAAAAGAAAAGAGAGAAAGAACCTTGACTGCTGTTACTCAGAGCCTTATCTCGTAACCAAAAGGTTGCAGGTACGATTCCCAGTCAGGGAACATACCTAGGTTGCAGATTCAATCCCTTGTCTGAACACTTACAGGGAGGCAACCAATCAATGCTTCTCTCTCTCTCTTCCTCCTTCTCTAAAACCAATGAAAAAAAAATGTCCTCAGGTGAGGATTAAAAAAAAAAAATGGGTTAGAGAGAGGCAAGGTGGATTGAAGTAAAGGAGAATTGACAGGAGGTTATTATAGTAACCAGACCAGAAATGATGGTAGCTTGGACTAGCAGAGGAGATAGAAGTGGTTGACATATTTTGGAAGTAAAGCACTAGACTTGCTGATGGGTGGAGGGGGGAGCAGAGGGAGGGCAGAAAGAAAAGATTCCAGGATAACTCTTGGGTTTTGGGTTTGCACCACTATGTAGATAGTGATACTTTCATCGAGAGGGGAAGATTTGGGATTGGAACAGTTTCGAGCAAGAAGGAATCAAGGATTCCGACTTCAGTGTACTATATAGGGGATGCCTAATAGATATCCAAGTGGAATTTCCAGGCATCCAATGTGGGGACCCGTATTTGTCAGAATCTTATATCAAGCTACCTCATAGGCATGTGACCTTTTTCATATCTACCCAATCAATGTTTTTTTTTTCCTTCTCGCTTTGTCACTGATTCCTGGGTCAATGAATTTTTCTCTGAGAGGTAGAATCTCCATAGCTCCCAATACAGCAGGTCTAGACAGAAGAAGCCATCTGTGTCAGCCTTCTGCAGAAGGGGATGGAGGAGTACAAGAATAGCCTAGGGAAAGAAACCTAGAATATACTTTGAGAATCCCAGTTTCAGTTCCCAGTGCTGCTACTTTTCTAGCAACAAGACCATGGGAAAGTCACTTAACTTCTCTGAGTCTCATTTTCCACCTCTATAAAATGAATTAATAAACTCTGTCTTTTCTGTTACACAATGTGGTTTTGAAGATCAAGTGAAGGAAAAGTGCTTGTCTGCTTAAGTTCTCATTTAATTCTCACAGAAACAAACTCTCACAGACAGATAAATATTATTATTACCTCTTTCGCAAATGAGATAAATAAGACTCAGAAAGGTCACATAATTATGTCTTCACTTTTACCACCCTCCCCACCCCCATCCTCATAGGTGTGGATGGGAAGAGAGTGGCACCGGGCTATTCGTTCCCCTGACTCCCTGCCTGCAAGGTCACTTCACTCTGGGCTGACTGGCCCTCACAACCAAAGGTAACAAGTCCTCCACCCAAGTGGCCTCTCCACAGCTCTCTCTGGTTCTGGGTTCCAGTAACCACCCACTTTTTGCTTCCTGTGGTTTCCCAGTATGTTCTCACTTTGAAAAAATAAAAAAGACTTTATTTATTTACTTTTAGATAGAGGGGAAGGGAAGGAGAAAGAGAGGGAGAGAAACATCAGTGTATGAGAGATACATGGATCAGTTGCCTCCCATATGCTCCCAGATGGGGACCTGGCCTGCAACCCAGGCATGTGCCCTAGCTGGGAATCCAGCCCATGACCTTTCGGTTCTCAGGCCAGTGCTGAATCCATTAAGCCACACCAGCTAGCACTGTTCTCCCATTTTTATGTATAGTATCATTATTAAACCTCTAAAACTGCCCAGTTTCAGAATGCCCTCTGTTTCCAGCTAGGACCATAACTGACAACAATAACTTACCCAAAGAAATACAGTTAATCAGTGACAGAACCAGAATCTCTGGTTCAAAAGCATGTCCTGTTTGATTGCATCCCATTCTTCTCAAGTGGTAAGGGACTTAGTAAACTATAAAGTCCTTTTCAAATACAAGATATTGTCAAATAATGAAGACCACCAGAGTTTAAAAGCAAAACAAATACAACTGATTTTATTTGTTTCCAGGCAAAGGAATATATCAATTGGCTGAAGGGGAAAGAAGGTGTTTTTAATTGTTAGTAATGGGTTTCATAGTCATTATAGTAATTAAAGATTAAGACAAATACTCTAAATAGGCTGGAATAAATCCACAGCTCTGTGCATGAGTGGTTAAAACAAACCCTATATTTTGTAGGTCTGGAAACTTCAGATAGATCCTGTAAGGGTCTTGCTTTAGCTTATTACAGTCATTCAGAGGTCATGATTTCTCTAACAGCTATAGCTGGTTTGGAGAGTTGAAGCACAGCGCAGTATTCAGTGCTTTATGTCCTAGGCAAGCTGTGCTGTAAATGGAAGAAATTCCCTTTACAATATTATTATGCAACAGATGAAGAGACTCATACCCAAATATGTTAGATGTTATGCCTAAGTTCACTTATACCACTGGACTGTTTATATATCCGAATCTAGAACTCAAGTGCCTAATTCTGAGTCACTTATTCCATAATGTAATTAAATGGGAAATTTTCAGGTCTACACATACATTATTCTTCTTTATATCCTCTATTACTAGCATTTGGTAGATTCTCAAGAAATATTTCCTGAATTGAATCTTAGTCTCTCCTGAATTCCTTCTCACTTACTATCTTAGTCAGGTGAGGCTGTAATAACAAAAATACAACAGACTGGGTGGTTTAAGCAACAAACATTTTTCACAGTTCTGGAGGCTGGGGAGTCCAAGATCAAGGTACCAGCATATTCAGTATCTGGTGAGAGTCTTCTTTCTGGTTTACAGACAGCTACTCTCTTGCTTCCGCCCCTGGCCCCCCAAAACACATGTTCTCACATGCAAAATACATCCATTCCATCCAACAACCCCAAAAGTATTAACTTATTCCAGCATCAACCCTAAAGTCTATAAAGTCAAAAGTCTCATCTATATTCTAAATCAGGTGTGGGTGAAATGCAACCTGAGGCAAAATTCCTTTCCAGCTATGAGCCTGTGAGGCCAAACCTGCTTAAGATACGTTCCATTCCTACAGGGAGAGATAGGGAGGGAGAAAGGAAGGAGCTTTTAGTCCCAAGCATGTGGAAAATTTAGCAAGGCAAATTTCCTGAGATCAAGGCTGGAGAATTATCCCTTTTCTCTTGATGTTCTGCCTTCTGGACCCCTTCTTCCCCCACTTTCTGAAAACCTCCACCCTACCCTTGTCCCTACAGCTCTGCCAGGCCAGATACATATTCCCAGGGCTCTACCTGGTGGTGGTCACACCCCTACAGTTCCTGGCAGCCAAGGCTTTGGATGGGAGCTGTCTGGCCTGCTGGGGTAGGTGACTAGGTCTGTGTGTTCACATCCACACTTATCTCCTTATCAAATGGTCAGTTAGCCACAGCCTTGGTATTCTTCTCCAAACACTGTTTTCTCGTTTCATTGTTATATGGACACGCTGGGAAATTTCCATATCTTAAGTTTCAGTTCCTTTTCCTTAACAATTCCAATTCATTTATCTCTCTCTCTCCTTTTTTTTTTTTGCATCTTACTATGAGCAGTCAAGAAGAACCAAGCCACTTCTTCAACACTTTGCTTAGAGATCTCCTCAGCTAGATGTCCAGTTCCATCACTTATAAGTTCTACCTTCCACAAAACACTAGAATACAAATGCAGTTCAGCCAAGTTTTTTGCCACTTTATAACAAGGATCACCTTTCCTCCAGTTTCCAACACTGTGTTCCACATTTCTGTCTGAGACAAGAATGGTCTTTACTGTCCATATCTCTATCAACATTCTGTACATGATTATTTATGTAGTCTCTAAGATAGAATCTTTCTCCCCAGCTCTCCTCTTCTCTTCCCTAAGCCCTCACCAGAATCTCCTTCACAGTAATAGACTTTGCCTAGCATGCACCCAGTGTAAGGCCACCACTATCATCACTAGGCTTCGCCCTCATGACCTCATCTACACCTAATCACTTCCCAAGGCCCCGTTTCCAAATAACATCACATAGGGGATTGGGGCTTCAACATATGAAATTTGGGGGAACACAAGCATTCAGCCCATAAGCACTAATTTATGATTATATATTTTAAAAATAAAAGGAATTTGCTTAGGGATCATGTATAGATCAGGAAACTAAAAAGAATTAAAGGCAAGGGGGCTGTCAACCTATTTTTTCGGTCAGTAAATGAAGAAAATCACCACAGGGATTAGAAAAGTGAACTTGTCTCAGTATAATTCCCATTGGACATTTCTTGCATGCCAAGAATTTACATGCATTATCTCAGTTAATTCTCACAAGAGCCCTGCAAGCAAATTCAGATTCTCGGAGGTTGAGATTCACCAAACTCCTATGTGACCTCTTCATTAAACAATTCTCAAATGTATGCAGTCCTAACATCACTTGGGATTCAGGATTCAGAAGGCCAAGAGAGAGAACTTGTATTCCCAATGCTAACTGTTCTGCCTCAGTCTTCTATTCTTTCATGGTTCCTGTATTAACTCATTTCAACTTTGTTATTGTTTGAAATAATTTCTTTGAGCACAACACTGCCAAAAGGAGCAGATAAAAAGCAAATGCCGGTATTTTGTTAGGACAAAGGAAAGTCAGCCCCTGGGGCCTTAGTCCGAGTCATAGGTGAACATGGAGACGAAGCTTGGGTCTGCCTTCTCCCAGGAGGTGGCAGCAGCAGCAGCCTCAGCCGGCTGGAGAAATCCGACAATTCATCCTGTTGCCTGTTGACATCCAAACCTAGAAATTCCTGGTTTCAGCGACCACTTTATCCCTCCTTTGGTTTGCTGAGCTTGGTTCGAGCCAGGGCACAGGAACTGGCAAGGATTCTTCTTCTAAGTGCCTAGTTTTTTTATAAACACTTTGGTCTGAGCTGTGACCTTGAAGCATGTGTGAAGGAGGACCAGAAGTCTTTGGCCAGGGAGGAGAGCTTCAAAAAGAAACAGTAACTTGAACACTTCCATCTGCACAGGCATAAATCCAGAGGACCCCAGCCCACCATTTGGTGCCACACCAAGAATATAGATTCTAGACTCAGCCTCCCAGCTACCAGTCAGCTGACCTTGTCATCGAATCTGTCAGAGCTGCCATTTCCTCAACCACCTAGTATAGACCAGGTGGTCTTTAAGTGCCTGCTAATTCTTAAATTATGAATTACTGCACTTTTATTTTCCGGATTAAGTAAGGTTGGGCACTGACCCTTTCAGAATTTAAAATTTCCAGACACAACAAAGCACTGCTCCGGTTCCAAACTAATCCCAGGTGAGCACATATCCTGGTTTGTTAAGGGCTGCCAGCTGCCTGGCAGGTGGGCAGGAATCCCAGGAAATGTCCGAACACCACACAGCTATGGATAAACTGTCAACTGCTGGGAGTTGCTTTGCAAATTACCACATCTAAATGAAACTGACAAAATAATATTCCAAAAAGCAATTAACACTGATTCCTAATGTATTTGGAACTAAAAGGTCTTTTGGGAAGAGTGTGAAATTGGCTCAGAGAAAATGATCCTGGCCTTCTGGGTAGAGAAGTGTTTGAGGTTAAGGGGATTCTTAAATCAGGATATGTCAGTACTTTTGTCCTATCACCCACCTGATCTTTTGTGAAGGAGGAGACAGAACTAGCTCCTTTCATTCCCTCCCCACCGCCCACCCCAACTTCATCTTGGTTGCTCTCATCTTTATTGGCTAGACTGCTTAAACTTTTATTCATGCATTCAGTAATCACTTATTGGGCACCTAGTACATTAAAGGTGCTGAGAATATACCTCACTACTGAGGAGCTCACAATCAAGTACTTAGTCAGATACTAAATGGGCTAACAAAGAATTCAGAAAGGATTGGCATATAAAATATAAAGTAATAACAGTGGTCACAGTGGTAGCAGTAGCATTATCTTCCTAAGCCACAGGCCAAATATATTTCTTTAATTAAAGCTACCACCCCCAGAACATGATAGAATCATCTAGAGATAATCTTTTTGTTCTATAGGTATTGGCCTCTGTGGGTCTATCTCAGCAACTCTCTCTTCCCATTTCACATGAAAGTCATCATATTGGAATCCCATCCTGAATTAGGAACCTTTGGCTCTGGAAGGCCACTGTAAATGGAAATATGTATCTGTTGCCTGGCATGAAAGGACCTGGCTGAGTGGGGACAGCATCCTCCTCTACCTTTACCTCCTGAGAATATTAGCACAGGTTATGCTCTGGTTAAACAAGTTTCAGTGTTACTGACACAGAGGGAACTGGGGAATGACAGAGATAGGAGAGCATGGTGACACAAATTCTAGGTTGGCTCCACACTAGAAAAGAGAGCCATATCCACCTTGGAGAGCAGGTCAGAGAATAAAGGAACACATGAGACGAGGGACGGAGCAGAGCTGTACAGTACAACAAACAAGCAGAAGAGAAGCAAACCATTTCTCCTGGCCCCCCACGTTTCAGATGAGCCTGAGGAGGTCAACTGAAGTTTATCTTCAAAGAGACACCAGATGCCCTCAGAATATTGGAATCAGATCAAATCACTCCTCAAATGCAAACTTTTATAGACCTTTCTTATCATGTTGATAATTTTGATTTATTTGCCTCCTGTATATTTCCAAGTGAGCTCAAAATGATCTCCTCCCCCAACCTCTACAACCGATTTTCAGCAATGCCAGTTACTAAATATGTAACACAAAGGTTGAGAACCTCTGGCCTTTGACTTAATTTTAACCAATTTATTGTTTGGGTCATTGCTCTCACAGCCCAGAAAAAAAAAAAAAAAACAACCAACAGCATTATAATGGGATTCTGGTGAGCACATGTGGAGGGAAGCCTCTAATCAGTGGCTCTCACTCTTGGCCACATATTGGAATCACATGGGAAACTTTAAAAACTCCTCATACCACATCCTAAACCAGTTACATATTAGGGGTGGGACCTACACATTGATACAAATTCCTCAGAAGATTTTAATGTGCAGCCAAGGTTGAGAACTTTTCCCACTTATGTCTTAGCATAGTGGTAGTCTGGAAGCCTGGTAATGACAGGCAGGAAGTCTGTCAGCTGGTAACTGACACCTGAGCTCTCCTCCTTGCTTTGGAATTTCTCCTGAGAAGTTGCATCAAGAAACCTGATACTGAAATGGTGGCTAGCTTGCACATCTACTTTGCAAGTTTTCCATTTCAACTTTCCCACCTTATTCACTAAATCTACATTTAATATGATTCAAGTACTTAAATAGCTGTGAACAGTAGTTCATCAACATGTCAAAGATAAACTGGTAGCAAGTGATGGTATAAATCGCCACGTTCTAGAACTTCCACACTCATCTTTAAAACAAATATAAATGTATTTTTTAAACCGCCCCACTCCTGCATTACTGAGTCTTTTCCCTCTCCTCCTTCTTTACCCATTTCCCTCTTCCCCTTCCTCTCTCTACTTGTCTCCTTCATCTGCTGCTCTCCCACCCTGTCACTGCCCGATTACTGTTACTGCTTGTTTGTCTTTTATTACCCTGCATCACCTGGTGCCTTCAGCATCTGAATCTATTTTTTTACTCTCCATTCTCACTCCCCTTACCTACAACATACATTGTCTCCTCCATTTCATCTTTCACACTTCATTCCCTTAACTGACTGTAGAACAAAACCATTGTCAGATATTTATAATATTAAATAAGATATTTTGTTGTCAATTTTAAAAGCAGATGAGTTCTAAAAGGGCTGTATTTCTCTCTCCAAGGAGTAAAAACTTGCTAATAATTAGCACTCTTTAAATACTAATAATTATTTTTCTTACAACTTCCTGTATTGGCCATAGCTTACTTTTTTCATGTAGTTCAGTGACCCTCAATAGAAAATGGTTCTCTGTTCTTCATTAATCCCAACAACGGCAGTTGATATCAATGTAAAAAGAGAAACAAGCTAAAAACAGTAGCTGAGTGTATGCACCCTGAATTGCATATTCAGTTGCAGAGTCATCATCATTATTATCGTAATTGCAGAGGGGAGGCTTTTAAATAATTGTTCAGAGTGTCTTCTTGAGGAAATAACTAAATCAGGGCCAGCTGTCAGAATCCAACCTATAATAATAATCTTGTATATGCACCTTCATTATTCATAGCAACTCTAACAAGAACAAAGTTATGCATTCATCCAATGTCCTTAAGCAACCTAAAAAATAACAAACAAATCTTGATCAGAGTCAGTGTCTCACTTGGTAGGTGACCTATGTTTGTAAGTAGTATCCCAGAACAACCTTACGATCATAAACCACCAAACAAAAATTGCACCATCAATTCAATGACAAAGTGGGGTGGGTGACCCGGCATCCACCTGCTATGTTATGGCTACAAATCAAGGTACAAGTAGAGTGAAAACCAGGTAGACAGGTTGGCAGACAAACTAAAACATTTAGGAGAATTAGCCACAGAGATAGACAAGTTTTTTTACTTGAAATTTGTAAACAAACAGGAACTGTGTGAAAAGAGGGAAGGCCTTGTTTTTAGTTTACTTGTGAAAGCCAAAAGCATTTGAGAGTTTCTCTTCCCAAGATACAGCTGTGAAATGACTAATAGGAATTAAGTAGGCCTGCACCAGGAACTGAATGTGCCACTTCACTGGGAACAGAAATTGTTCCCCTGATAGAGGCTGTCCTCTCAGATTAGTACCTTGGGTGTTTTAAAAAGAATCAGCCAGACACAAATATGGTACATCTATAAAGAGCAGGAATCATCCAAGCACCTTTGCAAATTTTCTTTATATTTCACTGCTTCTGAATCATGTTTATATCTTAATTTCCATGTTCTGGAGAAACTCAGGAGAGAGGGAAAAGAAGAAAGAAAAATTTCCTATCTCATTGCTTTTCTGTTGCTGGGCTTTCCAGTAGGAGTCTTGCTGAAGGCTTGCTTGGCCTGAGTATAATTTAAGAAGGGTGAATGACTTGAGACTGCTTTAACAAAGTTGGGATTCAGTCTTCCCAGGTTCTAAAAATCATACAGCTAATCATTGCAGTGGCTCACTATTATTTGCATATTGGCCTCCTCAGCTAGAATCAATTTACCTGCATACAGCCTCATCCTATTTCAATAATTAAAATATTTTCTGCAAAAGTATCAGAAGGGACACTGATACTTTTGAAAATTGTTTCAGGGCACAATCTATATACAGCGGGTCCTTGAATAATGTTGTTTTGTTCAGAGGTGTTTCATTACAACATTGATAAGATGCCTTAGGAACTTAACTCTTATTTATATCAATTAGCCTATGGTAAATTGGTTTCATTACATATCATTTTGCTTAAAGTCTCAGAAATTATTGAAAGTAAGACACCAACATAAAAATAAATTCAGACATCAAAAAACTTTAAAATGGAAAGAAAAAATCTCCTTCCCATTCTTATCTGAAGGTAACTATTGTTAACTATTTCTTATGTATTCTTTCCACATAGCATATACAATATACACACCATTTTTACATGAAACATTATATAATATACAGTGCCCTATATATATTGGTCTCTGCCCCCAGTTGGAACAGAGCTAAAACCCCTATAAATTCCTAAGTGATAAGAGCACTAGGAGCATTTTTCTTTTGTCCTAATATTTGGTCTCTGCCTCCAAAGAATTTCTAAATCTCTTTGAACTTCCTGGGTGAGAAGAGTGTCTTTTGTTCCAGTGAGTTGGGCTCCTGAATTGCTCCTGAGTAGGGGCAGGTCCCCAGAAAGACCAAGTTATGATTAGAAGCTCGGAATTTCCAACCCCACCCCCTATTCTCCAGAGAAGGGAGAAGGGCTAGAAATGGAGGTAACAGCTATGTGATGAAGCTTTTGTAAAAATTCCCAATAGTATGGAGTTCAGAGAGCTTTCCAGGTTGGTGAACACATCCACTTAACTGGATGGTGATGCAGCCCAACTTCACAGTAACAGAGAAGCTCCTGTATGGGGGACCCTCCTGTACCTCGCCCAATCTAGCTTTTCATCTGGCTGTTCATCTGTATCCTTTAAATGATCATGTATTACATAAGAAGCTGGTAAACATATCAAAGTGTTTTCCTGAGTTCTGTGAGCCATTTCAGCAAATAATCGAATCCAGGGGGAAGGAAGTCACACAAACCTTCAATTAGTAGCCAAGTCAGAATTTGTGGGTAACCAGGGGACTTATAGTGAGACTGACATCTGAAGTAGGGAGGTCTTGTGGGACTGAGCCCTTAACATGTGGAATCTAACACTGTCTCCAGGTAGATAGTGTCAAAATGTAAACTGTAGGGCAGCCAGCTGGGTCACAGAGAATTGCTTGATGTCAGAAGTGTTATAAGTATGGTGGTGATGTAAGAGTAAAGGAGAAACACACGGAAGGAAAAGTGAGTTTTTCCTAAACACCAGTACCCTGCTTTATTTATTTAATAATATATCGGAAATATTTCCATGTCAGCACACACAGATCTTACAAGATCTTTTAATCATTGTGTATGCCATAATTTATTTAACCATTGCCCCACTGATGAACATTTCAATCATATTCATTTATTGTTATATAAATAAGGTTTCCATGGATATTCTTACACATATGTCATTGGGAATTTGTACAGACTCTATCTGTAGAATAAATTCCTTTCAATGAAATTGCTAGGTCAAAATATGTGTGCATTTAAGATTTGATGTTTTGAAATTGTAACCCCTATCCACCTTTCCATCAACAGTATGTTTACCATATTTTACTGTGTATAACATGCACCCACATTTTGTGTGCATTATCACAGGATTATGATACCCATTATTATATCCATGGCATGTAAACATCATACCTGTGTATAGTGTGCATCCTTACTTTTCCCTCAAAAATTTGGGCAAAAATGTGTGCATTATACATGGCAAAATATAAGTATTTATGCCCCTGCCAACACTGAGTTTTATCAATCTTTCAACTTTTTATCATTCTGATAGGTGAAAATGGTATCACATTATTGTGATTTGCGCTTTTCTAAGCACTAATGAAGTTAAGTGGTCTTCAAGTAGTTTTTGCCACTCTTTTCTTTATGAAATATTTGTTCATATTCTTTGCCCATTTTTTCCTTTTCATTTTTTCCTCATAGGACTATAAGATTTCTTAAATTTTTAAAAATTTTATTGATTTTTTTAAGAGAGAGAGAGAGAAACATCGATTTGTTGTTCCACTTATTTATGCATTCATCGGTTGATTCTTGTATGTGCCCTGACTGGGGATCAAACTCACAACCTCGGCATATTGGGATGATGCTCTAACCAACTGACCTACCCTGCCAAGGCCAAGATCTCTTTATATAATAAATAAATATGTACTTTTTCTCTTGGGTTGCAAATAATCTTTCTTCTGTGCTGTTTTTCTTTTGCTCTGTTTACAGTATTTTCTTGTTTTTGCCATGTTCATTTTTACCATATAAACATTTTAAATGTTTTACACAAAAAGCATTTGTCAGCATTTTCTTTTTTAGTTTTGGAGTTTTGTCTATGTTTTAAATATTAGCTCTCTTGCAAAAAGAGAGTTGCCACCTTAATGCACCAGGGCTTCATTTGACTTCCACTGCATCATATGATACAGGTTAAAAAATTAGGCTTTACTGTGGAAAGAGGAAACTTACAATGTCAAGGTCACTGAGAGAAGGGAGGGCATGGAGACCCCATCCTCTTATTGTTCCTGGCTGACCTGCTGGCCTCACAGAATGGTTAGTGTTCCAGGAAAGGGAACTTTGCTCCTCTTTTGGTCTACTTGTATGGAACAAATGTGAGAGTAGCCTTATCAGCAAATGGAAAAATCAGACGGACTTGGCACCAGGAAGCCTGGGTTTTGGTGCCAGCTGTTTGCCAGAGTTGCCTGGGAAACACACACAAGCTGCCTGGCACCTAGATTTTTGGTCTTGTGGGATGTTACACAAGAGAAAGGAAGCCCGTGGGTCCCATGGGAAGCTGAGCTTGTGTACAGTTCCTCAGGCTGGGAGCAGCCCTTTTCCTCAGCCCCAACGCCCCATACCTGGTTTGAGCTAGCTCATTGTCCAGGCAACACAGAATGAGCACCAGGTTCACTTAGAACAAGCCTGTTCTCGGCATTACATTAAATTAATAAGGAGTCAGGCACTGGAGATGAGATTAACTCTTTATAAAAAGTTACCCCCAACTTTTTAGTTTGAAAATTTTCAAACTAAAAAGTTTGAAAGAATGATACAATGAATATGCTTCACTTAGATTTACCAACTGTTAATATTTTGTCACTTTTGCTTTATCTCTTTCTATAAATGTATGCTTGCATCCATTGAAGTATTTGGAGGTAGGCTGAATATCTTATGACATTTCACTCAAAATAATTCGTATGCACCTCCTAAGATTAAAGGCATTCACCTACCTAATGGCAATAACATTTTTCAGACTTAGGAACATTAACACTTCAATATATTTAATTATACATTCAAATTTTACTAATTGTTCCAAATGTCTTTTATAACCACCTTTTTAAAAAATTTGAACCAAGATCTTAACAAAGCCCATACATTACATCTGATTCTGTCTCTCTAGTCCAGTGCCCCAAGATGGATATTTAGCAATGGCTAGAGATACTTTGATTGTCATAGCTGGGGCTGCTACTATCACCTAGTGGACAGAAACCAAGGATGTCTGCTAAATATCCTACAATACACAGGACAACCCTCAACAATGAATTACCTGGTCCAAAATCTCAATTATTGCTGAGATTGAAAAACCTTGTCTATCTGAAATATCTATCTGAAAACCTTGTCTATCTGAAATGACATTGACTTGTAGTGTTCAGGCCAGTTATAATGTAGTATGTCCCACATTCTAGGTTTTTCTGATTGTTTCCTCCTGATTAGTTTCCATTTATACATATTTGGCAAGGATATTATATAGGTCATTGTAACAGTTAGTTATTACTGCATAACAACCCACCCCAAAACTCAGTGGCATAATATTAACAGCCTTTGGCTAAGTCATTCTGTTGATCTGGGCTGGGCTCAACTGATTTTGGCCAGACTCATTCATGAATCTGCAGTCATTTGGCAGATTGACTAGACGCTGGCCGGTCTGGAATGACCTCAGCTGGGATGACTTGGCCCAGCTCGGTTCACCTATCACGCTTAGCGGGCTAGCCCTGGCCTGTTCTCATGGACAAGACCAAGGTCTGAAAAGAGAGTGGAAGTGAGAAAGGTCTGTGGAAGTCTAGCCTTAGAAATGGAACTCTGGCACTTCCACTGCATTCTGTTGGCCAAACAAGGTAATAAAGCCATTCTAGATTCAAGTGGTGGAGAAATAAACTGTACTTCTTGAAGGGAGTTGTTGCAAAGTCATTGCAAAGTGTGTGGACGAGGGAGAGAAAGAATCTGAACCTGTTGCAATCGGTCTATCAAAGTGATATTGTACTCATCACATCAGATCTGGAGGTATATAATGTTAGGTTTTCCTACTATTAATGATGTTAAGTTTGATATTTGATTAAATGGTAACTGACAAAGCTCTCCTTTGGAAAGCTCTTTCTTTCATATCTGTGAGTAGATACTTCAGTACATGGTTCTTTCTTGTTCACCGCTGTGTTACTTTCCTAGGGTTGCTATAACAAGGTACCCACAAATTGGGTGGCTTAAATCAGCATAAATTATTGTCCCACAGTTCTAAAGGCTAGAAGTATGTGAACAATGGGTCAGCAGGGCTCCATCTGAAACCTTAGGGAGAATTCTTCCATGGCTCTTCCAGCTTCCTGCCCCAGACATTCCTGGCTTGCCACTGCAGTACTTCTACTCAGCCTCCACCTTCACATACATTCTCCCTGTGTGCCTCTCTTCACATGACCATTTTCTCATAAGAACACAAGTCATGTAGGACTAGGGTCCCGTCCTACTGGATTATGCCTCAACTTTACTAATTATATCTTGAACAACCCTTTTTCCAAATAAGATCACATTCTGGGGTCTTGGGGGTTAGGATTTCAACTTACCTTTTTATGGAAACATAATTTAACCCATAACACCCATCAACCCTTTACGCAAGGGTTTTATCATCCATTGATTGTCCTTGATCAACTCAGTTATTAACACTGAGAATTGTATAACAGTGGTTTTCTTAGGCCTCACCATTTCTTCAACATTTATTAGCTGGCATTCTTCTATAAAGAAGGCTTTGTTTTCCTATTCCTCCCTCATCTGTCTTTCCTCCCTCATTCACCCCACTGGCCCCACTTTTTAAATAACTTTGAATGTTTGGCTTTTTCTTTTTATCATTTTTATACAACCATATGATGTTTTATCCAATATTATATCAACCATCATTTTTGTATAACCATACAAACAAAATTTTGGTGATCAAATTGTCTCAAGTGTGGCTAGTTAAGGGCCCATAAAGTCAACTCTTCAGAAATAAAAGTGTAAGTATTTAAACTTTTATTAAATTTAAAATTCTTCTTTTTAAAATGTAACCACTGCTGATTTATCCCATTGGACTTGGTTCTGCTGTCCAGATAAGTAAGGGCTCATAATTTCCTCCCTGGGGAGGCAGTGTGATTGTTTCCCATGGGGAAAAAAATAATCTGTCATTCCTAAAGTATGGCCATAAAAAATAAAAACCTGCCATTAATTGAGTATTCTCTGCTTTACATGTTATTTTAATTATCATAGTAACTGCCCAAGTAATGTTACGACATATTACAGATGAGAAATCTAATGCTTAAAGTGAGACACTGGAAAGAACATGGATTTTGCAAACTGAAAGTGTGAATACTAGCTCTATCACGTCTTAGGTATGTGATTTGGGCCTTGGTTTATCGTATATGCCTCACAGGTTTGAGCCCAGCAGCTCCCCTAACCTAAACAGAGTAGGTGTTCATTAGTTCTCTTCCTTCCATAGCCTGATGCCAGGCCATGACTTCTAGGTCATGTTGGATAAATGACAGGGCCACAGAATCCACTAGCAATTAGTCTGGAGTTGATCAATCTCATTAATTCAGAATATGCTCATTAGGAATTAAAGACAGCTTGACCTAAGTTTCAGCTAAAGTTTATCTTTAAATATCTTTTGAAAAAATGACTTTGATAATCAATTTCCTAAAATAATATTGATCGCCCTCTGGGAGGGCGATCATATCTATTCAACTTAAGAGAAGAACTATTGGGGAGATCTTTGACAATTTACACACACATTAGGAAATTCATTTACATATCTATCTTCAAAATAGGTCAAGTTTGTTGGAAACCATGCAATCATCCCTTCCACAAATAGCATTGAGTACCTACTATGTCCCATGCAATGTTCTAGGCACTTGGGATACATTAGAGAATAAAACAAATATTTCTGCCCTTGTGTCCCTTCTGGTTGGGGGAGACAGGTGAAAAATGAATAAATTTGTGAATTATATAGGGTCTTAAAAGTAGGTAAGCACTAATGAGAAAAATAAATGAAGCAGGGGTGTAGAGGAGGGTACTGCAGTTTTAAATAGGGTTGCCATCATTTAAAAGGTGATATTTGAGCAAAGACTTGAAAGAGATGAGGAAGTTGGTCATGTGGCCCTCTGGGAGAACAACATATAAAAAGCCCTTGGGCAGGAGGGCGCTTGGCCGGCTGGTGGCACAGCAAAGAGACTAGTATGGCTGGAGTGCAATAAATGAAGGGAAGTACTTTATTTATCTACCAAACACTTAAATAGCTCTCACTAGCAGGTGCACGCACACACGTGGGCTTTCTGTCTCTCCCCTGCCCCCTTCCCCGCAGCTCTACCTCTGTGACTTTCTAAATAAACTTGTGCTTGTATTTGAAAACAAAAAATAGCCCTCACTAGTAGCACTGACCCAAGCACTTAACAATGTTAACTAATCCTCCTAATAACTAGGTGAAGTGGATGCTGTTTTTCTCTTGTCTAGATGAGGAAACTGAGGCACAGGGAGGTTACATAACTTCCTTTAAATCACGTAACTATCAAGTTACAGAGCTGTGACTGGAGCTCAGATAGTCTGTCTCTAGAGGCTTGTGGTGCTTTGAAGCATCGAAGTTGCTGTACTGCCTCCTCGTAGTCAGAGATGAGGTCTGATAACTGGGGTCTAGATCCCATAGGTCATTAAAGGCCATTGAGTTTTTAATTCTGAGGATCTGGGTTTTTATTCTGAGTGATGTGGGTTGGTTTTGTTGTTCCAGAAATTTCCAAAGCATTTATATACTTAGGTATGGATTACTCTTGTCATTTAATATACTACATAAATTCAAAAGGATATCAATGTATGGGAACAAAGAAAATTTGCTATGTATAATTTAGAGATGATATCCCACCAAATACCACTCGTATAAGGGTAATCGCTTCTGTTTTTAAAGTCTTACAAAAACCTGTTTATTAAGTGGATCTGGTAATACTTATGTACTTGGCTGTGCTTTTGTGGGGGAAAAGTTTGACAAAAATCTTGTTTTCCTTCTTTGAAGGGGAAAAAGTGTATAGGGGCAAGTGGACTACTTATGTCTTCACTATATACCAATGGTGATGGGTCAGTGGTGCTGCTTTCTGGGGGCCTAACATGTCAGCACCGTATAGTGGGCCACCCACCTTCACTGGGCTCCATGACCTCAAGTGCAGAGTGATCCAGACGCAACTGCCTTTGAGAGTACCTAAAGGACTCTGGCTCAAGCCATCCATTCTGCCCAAGGAGCACTTAGGAGCAGCACAGGCAGAGTCAGTCTGGAGAAGAGAAAGCATTGAGAAGATCATAGTTATCCAAGAATGACATTAATGATCATATTAATGGCCACAATTTATTTAGCATTTACTGTATGTATAGCATCATGCCAAATGCTTTACAAGCATGAGCTATGTAGTACACTAAGGTTTAAAGAGATTAAGTGTTAAATTGCCCAGGATCATATACAGCTGTGGCTCAAGCACAGCTCTACCTGTCTCTACAGTACATGGTCCTACTTATTTTTATACGTGGTCTGGGAATGTAATTCTCTATGGTTATTCCTGCTGTAACCTTCAAAAACACTTTGGTGGTGCCAGGACATAAGTGCAAGTTTTAGCCTTACATTTTTTGTGCCTTTCAATTTATCAGATCTTATGTGCCTCATCAGATTTCTTGTCATCATTTCTCAAATCCTCAGTTCCTTATTCTGTCTCAGCCACCACTGCAGCTGACTTGCTTTGTTTGGGCCCACGTAGTCCTGTTACTTTATCTGCCACTTACCCTGCCTGGCCCTCCCCTCTGCCACTGAACAACCAGGCTCACCAGCTACATGCCATGAATCTTGTCTCTACTCCCAACCATGATGAAAGGCCACACCATAGAGCCTTGGCTGTGGCTTGCTGAGAGACTAACAATGGGGAAAATATGACGTAACCCAGAAGTATGAGGAAAGTAACTCCCGGTGTGGTATATTTTGATCATTGGGAAATAGGAGATGTCAGGGAACCACAAAGGTGAATTCCTTTTCTTTTCTCCCTCCCAAGAACTTACCTGAGCATGTTTTTGCCATATAGCATGCCGGGAGAAATTCTGCATGGACATATAGGCATACCTACTATTTCTGCAGATTGTCCAAGCATCATCTTGCATTACTTCTCCTCTTTTTCTGTCTCTCCCTTTTTGTCTCATTCTGACTGCCCTGGGATTGCATCTCCTAAATAAACCATTAGCATTAACTCTTGGTTTGAGTTCTATTTTTCTAAAAAACATAGGCTAAGACATCCAGACTTAATTCCTCTCAATGGTACCACCACTTCCTAAATTTTTTTGCTTCAAAGCCAAACTTCCAAGATATAGCAATAGCTGATAATATTGTCATTTTTATCAGTATACCTAATAGAATTCATGTATTTCTCCTAAAAGGTGCAGTTAATTTAAAAGAAAATTAAAATAATTGAAAGGATCCAAGGTGGTAAAAAGATTCTGAACCAGTAGCTAAAAACTGGCATCAATCCTAAGTGTACTCATGCCTGGAGTATCTTACAGCTAGCTCTTCCTTTCCTTCCCAGTCTTGCCCTGGTTTGAGTCCCCTGTATTCTCACTTGGACTATTGAACGTCTTCCTGATTTGTCTTTCTGTTCCCACATTCTCCTACTTATGATCTAATTTGAATGCTATTACCATACGATAAATAGTTCTAAAGCTGATGTTATCTTGCTCCTCTGTGTTCTAAAACCTGCAGTAACTTCTCACTGTCCATAGAATAATGTCTAAAGTTCCTTCTAAAACTAATCTTAACTGAAGGCCCTCTACAAACATTGTGACCTACATTTCCAGCTTTCCTACCAACTATAGTGTTTCTCTCTGTGAATTACTCCACCAGCTATTCTGGGCTCCTTGCTTTTCCCAAAAGTATGTTGCACTTTTCTAAGACCACCACGCCTCTGCTATGAACTGGACAACAGACATATTTGTGGGTTTTGGTATGCCACCCTTTTTGGGAAGTAGCAGAATGCCTCCCATATCTGTAACCACCTCCTGGTGATTTTTAATAAACAGGATACCAAATTATGTATCAATTTATTCTGCCATTCTAAATAAAACCATTTAGTCCAGGAGCTGGTGCCTAACCTCGGGCAATAAACCTATCTATGCTCATGTGATGGCTTATCAAAGAAGCTCTGCCTAATAGCAGCCTGTACTTGATGGTGAACAGCCAAACTAGTTGGGTCCTTAAGGGTGTGAAAATGAAGTACAGAGAGGTTAGTGATTAGGGAGAAGCTAAAAGATACATGGAGAAAAGGAACTATGCAATCATGTAGCAACAGCAATGATGAAGCAATAGAATCTGTGAGATACAGAAAGGACTAGAAAGTATTTAGTAGCAAGGGCAGCAGATGCACAATAATAGCAGATAGAGTACAAAACAACGGATATTTACTGCTGAAGAACCCACAAGGTAACGCAGCTGCTACGGTTGTGTTGTATGCTGAATCATCTTCCAGTTCCCACTGGTCATTACATAAACTTATATTGAGGCACCCTGAGTCTATCTCTGTTCTGGAAATTAAATTTTTGTCTCTCAGTATCTATGTCAAGATCATGGTAGAAAACTAAAGGCAACTCAGCTGGAGTTTTGAAAATACGTGAAGACACTATTTACAAGGATGTAAGCAGGGTTGTGGGAAGGTAGGAGGAGTACTGAGGCACTGAATGTTCTGGGACTAGCCCAGAGCTGAAGAGACAAGGGAAGGAAATGGTGTGATATGAGACTAGAAAAGGCTAGAGCCATGAAGGTGCATATCTGCTGCCAGAATTGGGTGCTGGGAGGAAAGAAGTATATCAATTTTTTTCCTCATAAGCTCTGATGCTTGCTGATGCTTCCCACTGGCCAAACCCTACAGTAAGATAGAAGACAGTATAGCCCAGGTGATATCATTTGTGGGTAACAACCTCATGAGGCACGGAGCAGGGCAGAGAAGGATAAGGGGGGCTGTCATGGGCTGACTAGTAGCCTCTTCAAAAAAATGTGGCTGTGCCCTAATACCTTATATAGTAGAGATGTGCTTAAGTTCAGGATCCTGAGTAGAAAAGCTTATCCTAGTTTATTTTGGTGGACCCAAAATACAACCATATGTATCCTAATGAAAGAGAAGCAGGGGACGTTTTGAAAAAGGAAAGGAGGAGGCATTATGACCACAAAATCAGAAACCAGAGTGAAGTGGCCACAAGCCAAGGAAAGCCTGGAGCCATCAGAAGCTGGAAGAGGTGAGGAACAGCCTTTCCCCTAGAACCTTTGAAGGGAGCATGGCCCTGCCAAAACCTTGATCTTGGACTTCTGGCCTCCAGAACAGTGAGAAAATAAAATTCTGTTGTTTTAAGCCACCCAGTCTTTGGTAATTTGTTACAGCAGTCACAGGAAACTAACACAGGGACCAGCCAAATGGAGAATTACCAGCACAGAATCTATTCAGCTCGAATGCCATGTTGACCACAACAATGTCCCTGATCACTTTGGCTGGACATTCTTTTGCCTACCTTCTCTATTCCCTCTGGTACTTGTTTTTGGACAACTCGTATGATTCAACTAAAAGGCTCCCAGGTTACAGTTACTTTTGCATACAAATATCTTTTCATCCTAACCAGATTATAACACTCTTCTTGAGAACAAGAACCTTGTCTTATATTTATATATCTTTGTAGACCATGAAAATCCTAGCACAGTATTTTGAACAGAGTGGATATTCTGTAATTGGTAAATGAGAAAGAAAGCTTCCATTTGTCCATCCGTAAATGGAAAATAACAATTTCTACTGACTTGCCTTTCAGAGGTAATAATGGCAGTGTTTCCTGGAAACAATTTCTGTACCTGTAACAAAATGATATATCTGTAATACCCACTCCTGCTGGAGCAGTTCCTCAGGAAAAAAATTACAGTTCATGGCAGTGCGTCCTCCATTTCATGTGGAGCTGAAACTGCTTGTAGTCACCCCAAGGAGAAGGCAGGGGATCATTAAGAAAATACAAGAGCTGAATATTGTTGTTCACCCAGGAACTTTGATTCATCCAATAAATATTTATAAAAGGACTACTATGTTAAAGTACAGTCAATAAAGGCTGGAAAAACACACACACAAAAATAAGGCATGAACCCAAGTAATTATCACACAATATGATGAATGCTTTTTATAAGAACAAAATTCTATGGGAGCAAAAAGAAGGGAATGATTAACTCTATGGATGGGAGTTTTACCAAAAAGAAAGTCACACTCAAGCTGGTTTTTTAGGACTTCATCAGGCACAGACGAAGTCAAGAGCACTGGAAACCAAGAGAAATAACTTCGCCTGAGCCGTTGCCAAGCAAACCACACCCTCAACTCAGCCCTATTGTATCCAGCCCTATTTTTATTCATTATCCTCAAAGCTAGTGGATAGTGAGAAAGGAAGAGAATGCTGACTGCTTCCCTACTTTGCATCTAGATTTGCAACAAAGGAAAAAGATTATCAGGAGGAAAAGTAGCGGTTGACCTCTTACAAGCCCAATAATGACAAGTTTAAATAGCCATGCAATAGAGTTACTAAACACTCTTACCTTTCCTGAGCTTCTCCCTCAATCCTGAAAACTGAGGTGGGCTGTCCTGTGAGAGTGTGTGGTGGCAGGGTATGAATAGCTCAGAGGAAAGAGGGCCAGGAATGAGAGCACCCTTTGGTCTCGTCCCAAACCAGGAGACGTGTCTTTGTGACAAAGCCCCTTTGAATGGGAATAATGGCTGAAGCCCTTTTGCCTCCCAGAGGCTGACCTTCAGATCACTCCTTGGGGAACGGCTCTGTCAGGGGCACCGCCCAACTTCTCTCCCCCTTCAGCCTTTCTAGGCCTCTGAGACCAGAGCTGTGCTGCTTTTGAGTGGGAGGAGAAAACTCTTGGGAAAGCAGCCAGGGGAGAGGGAAAGACTGACCTAAACCCACCAAGGGGCAGAGGGTTCCCCAACCTCACCCGGCAGCTTCCACTGGAAAATGGAGAAGCTGAGAAACCAGATTCCAGCCTCAAAGTACAGATCACTTGTCCTTGTTTTCTTAAGGAGCCTCTACCTTCCAGACCTTGCCAGGAAGCCGGCGGCATTTTCATGAAGCAGTAATAACAAGGACAGAGCGTTCTAGCCTGCTGGAGCCTGCTGGCTGGTCACTCTTTCCACTGCCTTTTGTTTTCATGCATCATTCCCTCACTTGCTTCTCAGATTCCTTGGGGCTTTGAAAAAGCCACAAATGCTCCACACAGTGACACCACCCAGCAGGCTGGCAGACATCACTGACACGCACTCTGCCCTAAATGATGGCACGTACACAAGCCCTGACAACTGACACCCAGGCGTACACCTAGTAAGAGTCAAGACAGCTTCCAGAAAGTGACCCCCACCTGTCACCTTAGCTGGCAAAGGTGAGACTTTAGATTAAGTACCACCCAGTGGACTGTAAATCACAGACCCCTGTTTGATGCATAATGCATCTGCAAGGTAAGTTGGGCAGTGGCACTTCTCTCCCCTTTCCTCCAGGATCTAAATGCAGCCAACACAGATGTTACCAACAAAGTGACAGAGGGCTCTCACTGTGGCAATTCACCTTTCACTATATTAGATTGTGTATGCATACATACAAGGAGCAGAAGCTCTCGATGACATTTGTGTTTCCATGTCACCTGTGGCCTGTTTCAAACCACACTGCAGAGCTGCCCTACCAGAATCTGAAAATAGGTCCCAGACATGTATATTTTTAAAAAGCTTGACAGTGTTAGTTAGAATGTGTGAAAGAGAAATTCTCATATATCACTGATGAGAGTAAAAATTAGTTCACCTACTAGGGAGAGTAATCTAGAGAGCAAGTTAAGAATGTATATATTCTATTCCCTAGAAATTTCCTTTCCAGATATATTCTAGAAGAACTCCCACACATGTACCCAATGAGGTATTTACAAGGACAATATCCTTTACAAGGACATTGATTATATCATGATTTGAAATAGCAAAAAAACTAGCATAAATATCCATCCACAGGATAAATTCTTGAACATGTATAGCATAGGACTACTTTATAGTACTATAGTACATAATATTACTAGGATATAAAGAAAGGACTAGCTGTACAAGTATCATGGCTAAATTTCAAAAACATGATATTGAAAAAATACAAGTTTCAGAAAATATGTACACTATTTATAAATATCTTTAAATACCCAAAACATACATATCATGTAGTAAAAATATAAAAACACATGAGAAGGATCCCCGCCATTTTTAAGAGATTGCTTACTTCTGGGTAGAGAGATGGGATGAAAAGGCCTTCTTTTATAACTAAAACATTTTATTTATTTAAAAAAAAATTGCTAGGGGATGGGGAGCATAAAAGGACTAAATGGTAATGGAAAAAAATGTACTAAAGATGAAAAAACTCTTAACTACATATGGCAAGCTGTTATAATTTATGAAATCTGGAGAATGGATATATGTCTCACCAGTGACTCTGAAGTCTTTACACAAGAGTAAATCTTTATGACCTTGAATTTGGCAATGGTTTCTTAAGATGTGTCACCAAATACTGAAAATCCCCATAAGCCATCCCTATAAACACACATGACACTACTCAGCTTTCACAGTAATGTATGCACTTTTAGTGGTTTTTCATTAATGGAGGAGTTGTTATACAGATTCATACACACTCTCCTACTCAGGTGTGCTTCCAACCTCTTGGATTTGTGAGCATCCTCAATAGAGTCAGAGGTGCAATGGAATGAAGCTAGGGATTAGTCCACATCTGGATACCATTATTATAATAATCAGAGAATCCCAAACGTAGCTGAAAATCAGAATCGTCTGATAAAAATTTTAGTGCTGTTGTCTATGCCCCTGACTCTGAGAATATGATACAATAGTTCTGAGGTGAAACCCAGGAATCTATATTTTTAATAAGTTTGTCAAAAGATTCTGATGATCAGCCTGGTTTTAGAAATGAGGATAACTAACCATGAGACAGGATAGTAAGTAGGTAGGAAAATTTGTTGGCAAGTGGAATGGGGAAACTCAGACAGATAGCTGATTAAAACCGGCCCCATCCAGCACCCTGGGTCATCTGCCTTCTTCTCCCTTGCATGCCACTCTCTTAATCATTAAGCTCTCAGGACAATGAGTTTCTGGCCCACATCAAATCACCTTAGGAACAAAGCCTTGGGTATGTTGGCCACAGAGACAGAGTTTTTGTCAAACTAGACATAACACCTAGTCCTCAGTTGTGTTTCAGCGCCAGGACCAGAAAAGCAGCAAAACCAGGTGAAGTAATGCTGTGGCTGACATCAGGACCAGATGCAATGACTAGTGACCCCCTACGCTAGCGTCAACCAATCAGTAGAGACCAGGACCTAAAATGACACACCCAGAAAGCTAATGAATATTCTATTGGCATCCTCCCCTGAGACCTCCCCTGAAATCCACACCTTTGGAAAACAGATAAAAACTCTTAAGAAGAAGGACCCAGTGCACACACACTCTCTCTATAGAACACACTCACACCCCCTGCTTTCAGGTGCATCTTTGTTGTCTTTTTCATAATTGCCAAGGGCCCTTCTTTTGCTTCTGTAACTTGTTTCTTGAGTCCACGCAGTCCAGCTGGCCCACTTCTACCTCTGTGACTTTCTAAATAAACTCTCTTTCACTACAGTTCTTGGCCCTGAATTCTTTCTTAGCCAAGCTTAAGGACCAAAGTCTAGCACCACCAACAACAACCATGGGTATGTTTTATTAATCTTCTCAAAGAAGTGGAATGGAAAAAGAAGCAAAAAAATTAAAGGAGGAAAGGGAGGAAGAAGGAAGAAAAGGAGGGGCAGAGTGAGCCTTCAAATCCTTCCAACTCTATTGTTCCCTACCTCTCCAACCTTGAATGTCTCTCCATCTCCTAAACTCTGTTAGAGCTCTAATAGTCTGTAAGTCCATTTGGAAGTTCTGTACTTCCCTTCACATTGCTCTAATGGGCTGTTACTTTCCCAATAGATTTATATCTTATATCTTGAACTAGGCTATTAGCTTATTTAGGACAGGGACCATATCTTGTTCACCTTTGTGTTTTCTATGGTAGCTAACACAACAACTTGAACAGAGTAAACATGACAGGGTACAAGATCAATATACAAAAGCCAATTGCATTTCTATACTAGCAATGAACAACCTGATCATTAAAATTAAATCAATGCAATCACTGCTCAGATCCCAGTTTTGTGTGTGTGTGTGTGTGTGTGTGTGTGTGTGTGTGTGTGTGTGTCTGTTTGGCAGAAATTGGCAGGGTGATCCTGTAATTCATATGGAAGTGTAACCCAGAATAGCCAAAACATTCTTAAAGAGGAAAAGCAAAGCTGGAAGATACACGTTTGCTGATTTCTAAACCTACAAGAAAACTACAATAATAAAGACATAGGCATAAGTATACACATATAGATCAATGTAATAAAATTGATTGTCCAAAAATAAACCCTGACATTTATGGTCAAGTGTTTTTTGTTTTGTTTTGTTTTTGACAAAGGTGCCAAGATAATTCAACAGAGAAAGAATAGTTTTTTTCTTTTTTTATTTATTGATTTGAGAGAAAGAGAGAGAGAGACATTGATTTGTTGTTCTACTTATTTATGCATTCACTAGCTGATTCTTACATGTGCCCTTACTGGGGATCAGACCTGCAACCTTGGCATATCAGGACAATACTCTAGCCAACTGATCTACTTGGCCAGGCCTAGTTTTTTCAATAAATGGTGCTGGGCAACTGGATATCCAGATGCAAAAGAATGTTAGACTATACCTCATACTATACAAATAAATTAATTCAAAACAGATCATAGACCTAAATGTAAGAATTAAAATGATAAAACTCCTAGGAGAAAACACAGGAGTAAATCCTTATGACCTTGAACTTGGCAATGGTTTCTTAAGATATGTCACCCAAAGCAGAAGTGACAAAAGAAAAAAAATAAACAAATTGGACTTCAAAATTAAAACTTTTTATGCTCACAGAACACCATCAAGAAAGTAAAAAGACAGCTCTGGCCAGTGTGGCTCAGCTGGTTAGGCATCATCTCGCAAAGCAAAAGGTCACCAGTTTGATTCCTAGTCAGGGTACATACCCGGGTTGTGAGTTTGGTCTTCAGTTGGGCATGTATGAGAGGCAACTGATTGGCATTTCTCTCTCACATTGAAATTTCTACATCCTTTCTTTCTCTGTCCCCACTCTCTCTAAAAAAAGTAAAAAGACTACCGACAGAATGAGAGAAAACCTTTGCCAAAAGTGTATTTGACAAGAAACTTATATTCAGAATATATGAAAACTTATTGTAACTCAATAATGAAGAGCCAACTCAGATAAAATATGGGTGAGCTTACAGCACTGTGAGAAAATAAATCTGGGTAGTCTGTGGTATTTTTGTTATGGTAGCTCCGGCGAATAATACAGTGGTTCTTTTCAATATGTAAGAGTGACATCATGTTAAGAAAGACCTATGATTTGAATTATTGCATTTTGCAGGGTGGCATCTTTTGATCACTTGTGTCATCAACTGTTATAAATGTGAGAACTCTCCAGAAGATCAAGTACTGTGCCATAGTTACCATGGACAGGCCCTGGAGGGCCATGGCCTTTGAGAATGCCCTGTTCACCAACCCAAAAGAAGGTAAATTGGTAGAGATTGATCCAAATGTGCATAAAAATTGGGAAAATGTCACTTAAATTGGGCGGATGTTTAATTACTGAGAACTTTTAATAATATGGAGAGGTGATTATAATATGGCAAAAGTAGGTTTACAAGTTGTAATACAAATAAATAATACAAGAATAAACTCTGTGTCACATACTCACAACTGTAAACCTACTTTTGGTCACCCTGTATAATATCAAGTAAAAAATCAGCATGTAAATTTAATATGTATAGAGAGAATCACTTTATCTGTATGATGATATGCACTGAAGAAAGACAGAATAGCAATATAGTAAAAAATTAACATTATGGGTTATTTTGTTTTTTTCTTCATATCTCTCTACATTTCTGAATTTTCCAAACTGTGTGTATATTATGTTTATAATAATAAAATATGCTTACATTTTAAAGATTAAAAATTGGGCAGAGGGTATATGACCCAATGCTAGTACTGAGAGCCATCTCCAGGAGACAAAGTTCTGGGACTCATAGGTCAGATCTGAGCACCGCTGGAACGCTGCTGCCCACCTGTCCTCTGGGGATGGAGCCACTGGATGTTGCCCCAATGCCTGGAAATTCTCACTATGCTCCTGCACTGCCCTCCTTTCTACAACAGGTCTCTGAGCCCTGATCCTCCCTTCAGACCTCTAACCCCTGATTCTGAACTTAGGCTTTTCTTTCTGGAGTCAGCTGCCCACGCTCCTTTCTCTACCAATGATTCAACCCAACCTCTCTCTCCTTCTCTCACACCTTTCTTCCAACTTTTTGTACTCTGAGGCTACCCACAGTGGCACACAATTGATGAGCATCTCTGAAAAGTAACAGGCACAAGATGACAGGAAGAGGACAAGAGAAGGAAATGTTGAGAGAAATGCTTCCGAGGTTTCCTTCCCTGTGGAGGTTTGACACTTCTGGCACTGTCTGGTTTCTTGTTCTTCCTCTTTAGAGAAAGGGCTTACTGTGACTGGGGAATGGTGAAGCCTACAGAGGGCATGCTCAGTTTAGTTCCTCCTTTCTTCCTCTTCGCCTGCTGTAGCGAAGATGCTCTGTCCTCTGGGGGCAGGGTCCCCTCCTGTCCCAACCCTCATCCCCAGAATGAGAAGGCCTGTCCTGGTCAAATGTTACTTATGACTGGGTGAGTAAGTCTACCTAATTCTGAAACTCATTTAGTACTTAGTATCCTATTCTATCCCACAGTAAACAACAGCCAATAACATTTTGGTCTCCATCTGCCCACTCTTGTCTCACTTCTCATCTGGATCTGAATCCCAAAATGGGGATTGGAGAAAAGAATGCTATTCCTGGAAACTTCTCAAGGGCTTGAAAAGCCTCTGTTAAGAGCCAACCATGTGCCCAGCATGAAGAGAACAGCTTTACATATGTGAGTTTATTTAATCCCCACAGCAACCCCCAAGTAGTTCACAGTATTTTCTCACTTTACATGAAAGGAAATTGGTGCTCAGAGAGGTTAAGAAGATTGCCAGAGTTCTCACAACAAGTGAGTGGCAGATGTCTCTCTGACTTCAATGCCCAAGCACTTTACATCAGTCATTGTCTTTGGGTGCCACTAAGGCACTCCTTAGGGACTGAGGTAGCATTCTCATGTTCGGTAATACTTCATCCTAACGAACTGGGCTATCGATCAAGCGACATGCAAGGGAGGCAAAGATGATACAACCAAAGGACAAGGAACAGGGTGATTATAAAACTCCAGACCAAAAACATCAAGAAATATCTTTTTCCCCAAGATTTCTTAGAGACTTTGAACAAATGACCTCCCTAGCTCCCTGACTTGTGCTCTGGCTCCCCCAGTTGTAAAATGATTCAATACTATCTTGTCCTTCTAAAGTCAGACCATGTGTCATGTTTCCCTGAGACTGGCCTCAGCATAGCTGTCCCTTCGCCCCCATTTGCTATTAAAAAAACAAATGCATGCCATGTGGCCTTGGGTAACACATGGAGTAAAATAATAATCATAATGAATAATGAATCAGCTTAACAATATATGGAAACCAGAAGTAGGGAAATGATGAACAGAAAATGATATCAAAATGCCAACCATAAGGAGTTGACCCTTTAAACAGACAAGCTGGAGATGTTTTGATCTGACCCCTGAAGGACAATCAGCTGGAGGGCAGAACCACAGTCACTGAGAGAGCTAACAACTCCTCAGATACTAAGGGACCGGGGAACATTTCCAGGAGCTCAAACCACTGCTACTTTCTTCTCATCTTCCCAACAAAAGCTCAGAATGTGCAAGGGCACCACACAGGTCACTAAGCACATTCCCGGTCGTCCTCCAGGGAAATTTGATGCTGAAAAATGGACCTATTCCAAGGTAGTGGTTCAAGCCAGATGAGGAATTACAGAGAAGACAGCCTTCTATGGAAAATACCCTGCCTCCAAATCCCCAATGTCTTCATTAGAGAACTGAAAACACAGGCATACCAGCTGGTCTCCACTGCTACGAAGCACTGTCGTGAGATGGAAAGAGCAGTGCTACAGGGTTGGCAAACAAGAAACTAGCCTTCTCGTCCCCTGCTCTGCCAAATTTTAGCTGGGTGACCTTGGCTGAGGTACTTGGCTTCTCTGGGCCTGACTTTCCTCACTCGTTAAGTAAGGTTTGACTAGACTCTGATGTTTTCTGGTTCTGAAATCCTATCTTTTGTCTTTGGATTATCATCTTACATTTACAGAAAATTAAAGCAGGCTCTTCGGCGTGTGTTTCTGAGAGATCCTGTTATTTCAGTGATTATGCCTTTACCTTTTCAGTATTCTTCACTGGCTTCCCTACCTCCTCAAAATTAAACCTAAATTTTCCAACATCGCATTCAAGGTTCTTTGTGACCCGCCATGTCTAGGCAGCCACCCTGCCCTCATGCCCACCAATAGTGTATTTTATACTCTGGCAATACTAGACTATTTACACTTGCCCATAATACCTTTACTGCAATATCAAGTATTTATTGAGCATGTACTCTATGCTAGACACATTGGCAAGCCTTTGTACATCTGTTCACTTTGCTTAGACTGCCTCATACTAAATTAAAGTATACCTTGCTTCTGTAACAAATAAGCTATATAGTATCAGTAGATTAACACAATAAGATGTTATTTCTTAGTCATTTGACAATTCAATGTGGCAAACAGCCTTCCACCCAGAATCCTATTTTGCAGCTTTTCTATCCTCTAAGCTTCAGTCCTTTACTTCCAGAGCTGAAAGCTGAGAAAAAGAAGGAAGAAAAGGCACCCCTACTTCTTAACCCAGCCCAGAAATGATGCACATCATTTCTGCTCGTATCCCATTAGAGAGAACTGGTCACTTGGCTAGATGTACAGGGAATTGGAAATTAATAGGGCAATCCCAGAAAATTTTCATACAATGAAATGAAAAAGCACAAGTCTTCGATGATCAACCAGCCATCACACACCCTTTCTTGACTTGTCTACTTAGCAAAGGCTTTTTAACCCTTCAACTCCAAGTGCTACCTCCTTTGTAAAGTCTTCTCTGACCTATGTAGACAGGTTTAGGTCCTCCTTTCTATCCCTCACTGCACTTTTCACATTTCTCCATTATGACACTTATCATAGGGTATTGTGTGGTTTGCATGCCAGTCTACTTAACTCCACTATGACCCTGCACCAGGAATCTTGTCTTTTCATTTTTGTATTTGGAAAGCTGAGCATAGTGCCTGGTAAATAGTAGTTTTACAGTGATATTTAATGAATTAATGAATATTATCAATACATAAAAGACTAAATGAATGATTACCCTAAAGAAACAAAGCTAGTTTTTATAAAGGAATAAAGGTCTCAGTTTAAAAAACAACTATTGGTGATTCAGGGTCATCTAAAAAGATAAAAAGTGCCCTAGCTTGTGTGGCTTAGTTGGTTGGAGCTTCATCCCACAGACCAAAAAATCATGGGTTCGAGTCTCAGTTTGGACATGTGCCCAGGTTTTGGGTTCGATCTCTGGTCAGGCATGTATGAGAAGGCAACTAATTGATGTATCTCTCTCACATCAGTGTTTCTCTCACTCTCTCTCTTCCTTTCTCCCTAAAAGCGATGAAAAATGTCCTCTGGTGAGCATTTTTTAAAAAATGCTAAAAAATATAAGCTTCCCATAACAATTGCTACAATTATAATTAATATTTTGCATTATTACTTACTTAAAATATATCTATCTCATAAACTCCATGAGGGTAGGGACCTTATATGTAATGTTCTTCACCCTGATTCCAGCATCTAGCATACTGTCTGGCACATAGTAGATACTCAATATTTCAGAAGGCATGATTGGCTAAAGAAATGAATAAGCACATGAATGAAGACTGCATCTTTACTTGCATGAGCCATGTAATAAATGCAGAGCTTGGACTACAGAAGGAAAGTATGGATGGGGCAGTAAAAACTGACCACCACGACTTGAAGAACGGCACAGAGTGCACATCATTACCTTGTGTAGTCCATGTCATCATCCTCTTTGTACAAGAGGATGAACAAACATTATTGGAGGGAGCTAAAATCTCAATGGGAATAGTAGCCAATGAGTTAATGAGGACAAATGGATGTCTCTAAAATGGTTGTACTGTGAGATCACCTTTGTGAATTGGTTGATGAGAGAAGCAGGAAGCAAGAGTGCAGACAATTACAGAGTCATGACAACTGTGAAAAATACATTGATTGAGAAAAGGCAAAAGCTTGTTTTTATAGTTTTTGAAGAGGTATTGAGACAGTTCTTGAAATGTCTGTAACACATTTATTCTTCTCATAGGTCCCACATGACAAAGTTTGGTTTAAATATTACATACGGCTTTGGGTGGATTAGTTTCCAGACTTTGTCAGGGGAACCTTCTGACAAGAAGGGCAGTGTGCAAGTGCATGGGCAACTTCCAGTCAGAACCTCTGCAGGGGCTTTGATCCAGGTCTCTTGAACTTCTGGAAAGTCTTATACATGAAGAAGTAAATTTGCAGTGTGGACTGATTTGTGGTGGTAATGAGGTTGGTGCTGATGTTGACAGATGGGCTTTTTCTAGAAACTGACCAAGCCATTAGTGGTAGGGCTAGGAATTCAGTGACCTGAAAACAGGACAGTACATTTTTTTGCACATCTTTGATAATAAACAAGAACTAAACTATTGGCCTGCCTCTAGGAGCTACCTGTCTTTCCTATGAACTGGGCACACAGCTAGACTGTACTTGCTAGTTCTCTTGAAGTTAGGCAGAGGCATACAACTGAGTTGTGGCCACTGGAATATGATGGAAGTGATGAATGCCAATTCCCGGTCTGGCCTGTAGGGGAGCTCCATCCTGCAGAACCCTCCTGGCCGCCACTGTTGAGAATAAATCTACCAAGACACGATCTGCTTGGGGAGAAAAGGCTGACCAATCTCTCAGAGGAGAAGGGCCTTGAGCCTCTTTCTCAGTGGGCTTTTACTGAATTTAGTTTGCACAGATATACATAGCATGTATGTAAAGCTCATCAATCCATGTCAGACAGTAATGATCAAAAAAAGGAGATAAGGTTAACAGATAACATTCTTAGGAATCATGAGGGCCTTTTGAGTCAGGGTCTGGTAGACAAGGTGATGCCAATTGGCCATAAAACCTGGGGAAACAAACTTATTTTGTGCTTGGACTCTTAACATTAAAATTGAGGGCATTCTTAACAAAGCAGGTTTCATAGGATTTTATGCATTCTTTCTCAGGTCTGAATGCTCCTGGAAACCTCCATCCCCACACAGGGCTGTATCCCCCATTGGCATTTTTTTCAGGCCTGAATCAGTCAGGGGGAGCAAGACAGCCAAGAGATTAGGAGACTTTTTACATATAGAATGAAGACTCAGGCTATGACAAAGCTGAGGGGTGAGGGTCCTTTGTCCCTCCTCCATAATCCCCTAAATCCTTCCCTGATGGCCCCTTCACAATTATGCCTGTCTTGGGTTGTTCCTTCCTTGAGGAATCTTAACCTGTCATTAACTATCCAGCCATCCTCCAGGGACCAAGCAGGGTGAAATAAAGGGGGCAAAGGCTGCATCCCTGCCGAAAGGATAAGTTTTGTCTCCTTAGTGGCTTATGGTCCCAAGGTCCCCTAGGCATAGGGCCTTTTCTCCTGTCAGTGAGGTTATAGCTCCTGAAACCAGGCAGGACGGTTCCCAACACTGGCCTATAAAAAACCTCCCGTGCAGTGCTCTGTATACTCTCTCCCCACCCACTGGTGAATGGAGAAGATTTGGAGAAAGGGGAGAGGCATAGAGTCTAAGCAGGAAGGGCCCTATGTCCCCGAATCACTGAACATAGACCAACCACCACATTCTGTGCACTTCTACCCCTACCAGTCCATTTTGGGCTGTGACAAGAACAGTACATTTTGTTGGGTCAAACCACTGAAATTTTAAAATCATTTGTTATAACAATTAGCCTATCTTGATTAATACAACCCTAACCCTATTTCCCAACTTTCAGATAGGAAGAAACACTAGGGTAAATTTCTGGACTCTCAGAAGATTGAGTTTAAAAAAAAGTATCAGAGAACATACTCAACATCAGGGAATATTGAATGTAATGGGATTCTGGAGTTAATTCAAAGCCTTATGAATTCCCACAGAGCTGAAGCCATGCCTGCTAGCCTCTGCTTATCTAACCAGTGCCTTCTGAACATTTCCACATTCTTGGGAGAACAGTGAATAACCATCACCCAACTACTTACTATATGTAACCCCCAACACAACCTATTTGATTTACTGTGCTTAGGGTATAGTCAGATAATACCACATGTAAAACTTGCCTTGCTTTTGCTCCCCCTGCCCCAAACATGGTGATTAAGAAGAAGAAAAAATAAATTAGTAAGTAACTTTGTGTTTGGAAGTATGTTTTTAAAAAGCTCATACAAGGTTTGTTGAGCACAGTACTAATGGTCTCTTCTGGAGGAGCCAAGCAAGTACTGTGGCAAAAATGAAAATGAGGTCTTTGGGTGCTTGCCTGAAGATGTTATTGGGAAACTTTTGTTTACTTACTAGACTTTAGAAATTAAATCCTTCTTCAAGTAGCCTCCGGGTGTTGAGGACAATAAATAAAGATGTGCTGATTGAAAACATTAAAAAAAACAACCTGTTACAGTCATTAAAATAACAAAGGATAAATTCAGCCTAAAACAAAATATTCCAAAATCATTTGGCCTGTCCAACAGAAACACCAAACTTAAGAATTGCATTCTACAGGTCACCTCTCTAAAGATGCTCCACCACATGAGATTTAGCAGGGTATGGGAGAAGGGCTCTCTTAAGTGCTAGGTAGCTTCTGGCCCTTAGTTGTAAACCTGAGCCCATTAATAGAAAGGGGGCAATTGCTCTCCCCATCTTGGGAGTTCCTAGAGAAAGGGATGAACTGGGAGATAGTCAGGGCCTACAGGGAGGAAGAGGTAAGAGACTTAGGAGAACATCTCGTTTTTTAGTAGAGTCCCTTTGTGTCTGAGATGGAAGATGTGAACTTGGGACAGTACTTTTCTCTTCAGGGAATAAATTCTTTTGCCCCTTTTTCAAGGAGTGCAGACTAAGCCATAATGATCCTTTAACTTTCTTCATCTCTTCCACAAACTTCATCTTCTTTCCCTTTTCCCACAGCACTCCATTCTTCTTCCTTCCCACCTAAGATCCCAAGTTCCCATAAACAGTAGGGTAGCTAGGAGCAGACCTGGTACTTCTTGAAGCTCATCACCAGAGCTAGTCAAAAATCACATAGGGATCCAGCAGAGGAGCTAGTGGGCTTAAGGATGTGTAGCTAAGATATGTGTAGAGAACTGAGTATCCCCCTCAAGTTAGGATTCATTCATTAACACAAAAGATGTGCAACCTCCTTATACATTCCCTAGTCACAGCCCTCAGGCCGTGACAGGAGTTCTTAAAGGCGGGCTGGTGTTGCCATGTAGAGCTATGTTATATTAGTGATTCTCAACCTCTTTTCTCATAGCTCAAAATCATTTCCCCCCCAAGAGCTTTATTCTTTGAAAGATTTTTATCTACAAAATAAATTGCATTTACAGAGAAAACATATTAAGTATTATTAGGTACCAGGTATTGTATTAATGAGTGCTTTACATACATTATCTAAAATCACTAGGTCATCTGAAAAATAGAAATTATTGAGTTGGCCAAAAAGTTCATTTAGTTTTTTTGTTATGATGGTTCTAGTAGTGCTTAGTTGTCTTTAACTTCATTCCAAACAATTTTGTTAGACTGTACTGTAACAGCTGTGATATCAGCATGCATTTAAAAGAACTTATCAAAATTGGTGAATTTTTATGCACCCATTTTAATATTGAAGATGGAATAAAATACACAACATTTTCAGCTTATTATGCTTTATTATTTCAAGAGAGGTAAAAACACAACTGAAATGGAAAAGATTTGTGCAGTGTGTAGATAAGGTGTTGTGACTGACCAAACATGTCAAAAGTGGTTTGCAAAGTTTCTTGTACTATTGACATTTTGGCCAAATAATTCTTTGCTGTGGGACTGTTTTATGCATTGGAAGATGTTTAGCAGTACCCCTGGCCTCTATCCACTAGAAGCCAATAGCAGGAGATAGCCGACATACTCAAAATATCCAAATCAGTAAAGGTATTGATGAAAATGATGCCTTTTATTTTATGAAAAAAACTAAATGGATTTTTTGGTCAACCCAATAGTAGTCCCATTTTATAGAAGAGTAAACTGAGATTCAGAGATGTTGAATAAATAGCCCATGTCTCATTGTTAGAGACTTAATTCTGAATGGGCTCACCTCTACACCCATATTCTTTCCAGTATACTCTCTCTACCATATAGAAAACAACATACAAACAACCAGAACTTCTTAGTGTGAAGATACAATCTTCACAATGAGTTAGTGTGGCTTAATGTCCTCAATCTTCCAGCCTCCCAGTCCTCCAAAAAGGGAGGGAAGCTTTCCTTTATTCCATCATCCTGTTTAGGCTTGTTGTGAGTACATAGATGAGGTCTGTCCAGAAAGTATCTAGTCATATAATATGAAAAATAGAGACATTTATTGAAGAAGATACAAGATATAAGAAACATTGTACATAGGACAATGATGCCTCAGTCCCCTTCAAAGTAGGCACCTTGGGGACTCACACAGTTCTCCCAGTAGCTATCAGCTGCCCCGTTGTATTTTCCAGAAGCTCATCAATGGTCTGAAATCTCTTCCCTTTCAAAGGTGATTTCAGTTTTGGAAAAAGCCAGAACCTGCAGGGCACCAAATCTGGGCTGTAGGGGTCTGAGTCCCCTGGGTGATTTGATGTTTTACCAAAAAACTCTGCACAACATGTGATGCATGAGTGGGTGCATTGTTATGATGAACCTGCCAGTCACCAGTTGCCCCTAGCGGTGGCCTTCTGAGTCAACTGAATAGCTTCTGTGGAGGAAGGAGTGTTCAAGCTTAACACAAAATCTGATGCAGATCTGTTGCTCTGCTCACTCAGGCATTTTGAATGTGTTGGCCACACAGTCCACATGCTCACTCAATGGCATCTACTGCCCTCACTGACTAGTACAGTGAAGTTGTCATTGTTCACACATGTACATTCTAGTCCACCTTCCTTGGCTTCCAGGTTACATCAATGTCTTGCAAACTGTTCTTATTATATTAACGATAGCTGGACTTTCTCCAGACAGACCTCATACAATGTCTTCAGGCTTTTTTGAAGTACTAGGCATAATTCAAGTAATTTCATTATTATCCCTATAGAACACCAGGAGCATAAAGAATCCAGATGGAACTGGAGCTGGCAGTTCAAAACAAATGGGAATTTGGCAGAGAGTGTTCAGAACACAGTTTAGGCACAGACCTCCTTCCCTGGATTCGTTCTCCCACTCCATTGATTCGATTGAGTATTCAGTGACATACCATGGGAGGCAGGGAATCCTTCAGGAACACGGAAATGTGGTGAGAACTGCAGGAGTCATGGAAGAATGACAGTCTAGGATGAGTGACAAATGAAAGGAAGAAAAAGAATGAGTGAGGAAGGAGAAGGACCAGGAGAGAAGCAGGAGAAGAAGAAAAGAAGAGGAGGAAAAGAAAAAGAGAAAAGGGAAAGGATGGCTCACCCTTTACACTGGTTTCGTAAACCATTGGTGAGGTCTTCACCTAATACAGTAACTCCCAACTGGAGGCCAACACAGTAACTCAACAACTCAGTAACTCAACCACCTAATACAGTAACTCAGCAACTGGGAAAGTGTTGCTTAGCTTTTTAGTGGGCTGTTGTTGAAGAACTATTACCTCAGAGGACCTTCACCACCTCCCTACCCAACTGGTAACTTTGAAGCCAGAATCTTTAAAACTTACAGAGTAAATTAAGAAAAAGGATGTTACTAACTCCAGAAGTAAAATGAAAATTGTTAGTCCAGTATCCTATGGTTAAGTTCTGTACTGCTACGCATGAAATTCACAACTCCCTTGTCTTTGTGTTAGCTGAAATACAAAATAACAAACACACACACACAGTAATAAAAACGAGAACCCCCCTCTGGGTACTTAGGAATACAGAGCAACCTTGAGCAGAGTTTAACTGACTGAGATATTTAATTGCTGTAAAACAAAGGTGTTTACATGGATATTAAAAATTACTCATTTTCTTTAGAAACCAGAATTCTTAGTTTAAATAATGAAATCCTTTAACTTAGTTGCTTGTATTTTCAATGGATCAGTTGTTTAGTTTGTAGTAGCTAAAAGATAAGAGGTAAACATCAAAGAAAGAGAATAGAGGCATACATTGCATACATTCTCCTTACTCCAAAATTTAAACAGTACTCTGTTAAGAAACATCTAAAGATCTGTGTATTCTGGATCCAAAGAAAATTCTTTTTATTAATTTTTTATTCTAGAGTCTAAAGTGTTTTTTGGCAGGGGTGGGAGAAGGAGTGGAAGGTGGACAGGGAGTTAGTGTAAAATGCCTTAAAAAAGTCTTCTGTTTTTAAATTCCCAAAGTGTTCTGACATCTTTAATAGGTGTTAACAAAAAGATGTATTTATCCATCGTTTAATTCTGGATGATGATCAATTTCAGAGTACCTTCTTCGGGGCCCAGAGAAAAATAGTCTCTGTTAGACTTCATATTTTGAAAATGTCTGCCTTGATTGACCACCTTCAGCAATAAACTTGAACTCATGTGTCTAGTCCATAAAGAGCATAAAACCTCAGTCTAAATCCTCTTATCCCTTATACAGGATAAAGCCCTTCTCCCAGGTGATAGGTGACATCTCAGAGTCCCTTTATCTGAACATTTGAAGTAGAGATAGTCATTTTAAAATGATGCAAGTAGTCAAAAATCTATTTTTAAAAACCCATTTTTTAAGAGGCTGTCATCATCTCTTAAGCCTAGTGACCAATGTGAGCCTCATCAATAATGGCACATCCAGACATCATGTACAGCCTCACACGCTGCAGTAGGAGCTACAGTGTTACCCATGAAGAATTCTTACCAAGAAGTTTAACCTGATTCCTATCAAGCCTTTAGATCTAACTTTGAGCTCACAAGAAATGCAGAGGACTAAAGAACAAGTTTAGCAACACCATGAGGAAACATCAGACAAATCCAGAAAGTGGGACATTCTACAGAACAACTGGCCCAGAACTGTGAACAAGTCAATGTCATGAAAATAAAATGTATGTGGATGTGGTGAGAGGAGGCAGTTCTAGAGTAGGACCCTTAAGAAACAAAAGAACCAGATGAAATATGGGGATCTTATTGAAATAACCATTTTAAAAAGATGGTTGGGGTAACTGGGGGCTTATTCATAAAAGGGATAGCGTTTGTTTGGGATAATGAAAATGCTCTGGAAGGAGTGGTGGTGGTTGTACAAAATTGTGAATGAGCTTAATGCCACTGAATCATACACTTAAAAGTGGTAAATTTTACACAATATATATTTTACTACACAGTTTTTTAAAAAGACATTTTGGAAACAAATAGGGAATATGTGAATGTGGATGGATAGTTACATGAATTAAAAATTACATGAATCTTGCCCCAGAAGGTAGCTCAGTTCTTGGAGCATCACTCTGATGTGCCAATGTCGCAAGTTCAGTCCCCGGTGAGGGCACATATAAGAATCAACCAGTCAATGTATAAGTAAGTAGAACAACAAATTGATGTTTCTCTCTCTCAAATCAATAAATAAAACAATTTTTTAAAAAGAAAAATTATGCAAATCTTGTTAAATATGATAATGGAATTGTACTTACCTAACAAAGATATGTTTATTATTTATGGATGAATATTGAAGTATTTAGGGGTGAAATATATACACATACGTGTGTATATATATATATATATATGTAGTATATATATATACACTATATATATTCTGGGCCAGTTCTGTAGAATGTCCCACTTTCTGGATTTGTCTGATGTTTCCTCATGGTGTTGCTAAACTTGTTTTTTAGTCCTCTGCATTTCTTGTGAGCTCAAAGTTAGATCTATATATATGTAATATATATATTATATATATACTATATATATTACATATATATGTAGAGTGTATAGTATATATATACTCTTGCTTTAAATTACTTCAGCATGGACTTCCGGCCAAGATGGAGGCATAGGTGGTCACACTGTACCTCCTCACGCAACCAAAACTAAGGACAACAAGAATTTACAAACAAAAAACAACCAGAACAGAGAGAAATGAACCGAACGGCAGTCTGAATACCATACATCCAGATCGGTAAGGAGGGGAGGAATCGGAGGCCTACGGAGGGGGGTCGAGGGGTACCGGCAGGAAAAATCAGTGGTTGGCAGGCGCGGGCGCGCAGGGCACAGACGGCAGTTGGTGGACCCCAGAAGCACAGGGGCAGCTGACGGACCGGTGGCAGACCTCGGGCGGGCACGGGAAGCAATGAACAGACACAGTGAGGCGTGCAAGGCAGCTGTCTGTCCGCAGCTGCACATTCACGCACAGACAAACTAAGCAAAAACGGGCAGCAACACAGACCATGCAACCCAGGGACCCAGCGCTGGGAAACAAAGCCTAAAGGCACTGACTGAAAACACCTGTGGGAGCTGAGGCCAAGAGATTCGCTCAGCCTCACAGGAGGCTCCTTGTGGAAACTCACAGAGTCCGAGAAAGTACACAAACCCACCCGCCCAGGAGCCAGCACCATAAGGGTCCAATTTGCTTGTGGGAAGTGGCAAAGGGGGCTGAAGTCCTAGAGAGAGCAGAGCGGGTGCCAGTGTTCCCTCTTGGACCCCACCCCCACATACAAGGTTACAACCCAGCGACTGAGGTGTCCCGCCCTGGTGAACACCTAAGGCTCCACCCCTCATACGTAACAGGTGCGACCAGACCAAAGGAAAAAAATAAAATTAAATTAAAAAGATGGCTCAAACACTGTTAAAAGCCCCAGCGCCAGTTTTTTTAAGCGACCGAGAAATAGCCGACATATCAGATACACAGTTCAAAGCACTGGTGATCAGGATGCTCACAGAATTGGACTTTGGTCATAAATTAGATGAACAAATGCAGACTACAATAAGAGAAATGAAGGAAAATGCATAGGGAACCAATAGTGATGGAAAGAAAACTGGGTTTCAAACCAATGGAAGGGACCAGAAGGAGGAAAGGAACACCCAAACAGAAAAGAATGAAGAAATAAAAATGCAAAAAAAATGAGGAGAGGCTTAGGGACCTCCAGGACATCTTTAAATGTTCCAACACCCAAATTATAGGGGTACCAGAAGGGGAAGAGGAAAAACAACAAGTGGAAAAGTTATTTGAACAAATAATAAAGGAGAAATTCCCAAATATGGCAATCCTTTGCTTGGGAAATAGACCAGGAACCTCAGAGAGTCCCAAAGAGGTTGGACCCAAGGAGGAACACGCCAAGGCGCATCATAAGTGCATTACCCAAGATAAAAATGAAGGAGAGAATTCTAGAAGCAGCAAGAGATAAGGAGACAGTAACCTATAAAGGAGTTCCCATCAGAATGTCAGCTGATTTCTCAAAAGAGACCTTGCAGGCAAGAAGGGGCTGGAAAGAAGTATTCCAAGTCATGAAAGGCAAGGACCTACATCCAAGATTGCTCTATCCGGCAAAGCTTTCATTTAGAATGGAAGGGGAGATAAAGTGCTTCTCAGATAAGGCCAAGTTGAAGGAGTTCATCATCACCAAGCCCTTATTATATGAAATGTTAAAGGGACTTATCTAAGAAAAAGAAGATTAAAAAATATGAACAGTAAAAAAAGACATCAAACTCACAGTTAGTAACAACCATACCTAAAACAAAAGCAAAGTAAGCAAACAAAGAGAACAGGAGCGGAACCACAGAAATGGAGATCACATGGAGGGTTAGCAACAGGGAAGTGGGAGGAGGAGAGAGGGGAAAAAGATATAGAGAATAAGTAGCATGGACAATAGGTAGAAAATAGACAGGGGGAGGGCAGGAATAGTATGGGAAATGTGGAAGCTAAAGAACTTATGACACATGGACATGAACTAAAGGGGAGAATGTGGGTGGGAGAGGGTGGGCAGGGTGGAGGGGAGTGAAGGGGAAAATGGGACAACTGTAATAACATAATGAATAAAATATATTTTAAAAATTACTTCAGCATGAAAGAGAAAAAGGAAAAAATAAAGAATATATGGCAGTTTTTAAAAATTGTTTGATCTAAGTGATAGATACTGTATGCTCATTATACTATTCTGATACTAGAATTTTGCAAAGGAGAGGGGAACCATGGACAAATCACCTCTCTGTACAAAACCACAAACCATGATTAGAGTTCTGATTGGAAACGTGAGTTGCCCTGAGGTGATACTCTCTGGAAGGCCATACTTTCCAGTGGTAAGAAGCTGGGTTGCACAGGATGACTGCTGGTGGTCATGGTCATGTGAGTCTAACAAAGGTCTTGTATATAAAAAAAGCTAAAAGGAAAGTTCAAACGGGTGACAAAAAAGTGTCACTCCAAAACCAGGGTGCAGGAAGTCTGCACAAAGAATCATTGCTATCAACTAAAACTGGCTCCCCAGCTACCCTCACATCCTCCCTCAGGGTTTGGTCTGCTTAATAGCACTGAAAGGTCAGACTGTTGCAGTTCTGGAAACTAAACAGAGAGAAAGGACTGTTTGCACCAAAGGTACCCTGTAGATCATTTCTCTTTTACAAATCAGTGCACCAGAAAGCAAGTCACTAGGCTGTGTCTCTTCTAGATCACTATGAAGTTCATCTCCATCCTTATTCTTCTTCATGAATAGAACTTTAGTGTACCCTGACTACAAGTGCTCTCAGAAGAGAGGAGAAGACGACTTTGGAAAAATAACCACTCAAGGCACTTAATAAAGTAAGGCTCAGGGAATGCAAATGGATGGCTTCCCTGCCCACAATATCTTACAACATCTGTAAAGCACTTCATTTATACCAACAGCCATAATCTTGCTATGAAACACAAATCACTTTAATAATTCTCCAATTTGCTTCCAGGTTAAAATCTTACTCGCAAATTGCAAAATGAACAGCTTTCTCTAAGGGTCTTTGATTTGCAAGGAAATGTTAAGTATTCTTACTCACCAAGGCATTCTGCTCAGGTTTGGTTTGACCCTGTCTCCTCTGGTATTTGCATCTCCACATCTCTGTCAGGAATCTTCCTCCAATTAGAGAGCATCTAGGAGAGGGATATTGACCTTCTTTGTCCTCTCCTTCCTATTCTGCAAGAAGAGACAGTATTCTCTGATTGCAGGCACAGGGCCACATTCACAGTGAGTAGGGTATCTAGGCTTTCCCTCCCCTGTCCTCCTCTCCCTCTCTACCATCTTCCCTTCATTCCCCTCCCACTTTTCCCTCCCCTCTCCTTTCTTCTGTTTCTTCCTTCTAGGTGGCCTCAGTGTTAGGAGGGCATTTCTCATCTTGCAATGAAGTCTAGCTATTTGTTCCTTCTCTGTTCTCCCTAATGCTCTTTAATTTTTTTTAACTTTTCAATTACAGTTAACATACAATATTTTGTTAGTGTCAGGTGTACAACGTAGTGATTAGACATTTTTATAACTTAACGAAGTGATCACTCCGTAAGTCTAGCACCCATCTGACACCATACATAGTTATTACAACATCATTGACCATATTCCCTATGCCCAGGACTGTTTTTATAACTGGTAATTTGTCTGCCTAGTCCCTTTACCTTTTATCATCACCCCAATCCTCCTCCCATCTGATAAGCATCAATTTGTTCTCTGTATCTATGAGTTTGTTTCTGTTTTGTTTATTTTGTTTTTTAGATTCTACAAATAAATGAAATCATATAGTGTTCATGTTTCTTTGACTTATTTTCCTTAACATAATACCCTGTAGGTCCATCCATGTTGTTGCAAATGGCAAGGTTTCATTCTTTTCTGATGGCTAAAGAATATTCCATTCATGTATGTACCACATCTTCTTTATCCATTCGTCTATGGACAGGCACTTAGGTTGCTTCCATATCTTGGCTATTTAAATAATACATGGACAGAATTAAGGGGTGCAAACACTCTTCATTACTATCATATCACACCCAGTAAAGATTCATAAAATTGCAAGATTCAGGTGGCTTAGGGCAAGAAAATATGCCCTCTGAATCTTCTATCTTGGCTGCAAGATCTAAACCAGTTTACTAGAGAGCTCTGCTTTAGCATTTTAGGTACAACCTGTTTAATGAAATATTATAGTCTATTGACTCTGTACTGTCAGGGGTAATGGTGGTACCTAGGCTAAGCCTGGGCTTAGGCATTCTTATATCCCTTGGCCTTATAGTACATTATGTATGTATGTATGTATGTATGTATGTATCTATCTATCTATCTACCTGGCTATCACATACCTAACTACAGGGTCCAGCAGAAGTAATGCCATTGAGTGAGTGGGTGGGGGGTGTGAATGTCTCGCACAAGATAGGCAGCAATTTGAACATTTCACCTAAAATGTCATATGGTGTGCTTGAGTGTGATATTGTTGTTACAGAATTACATGCTTATGATTTTGTAATAAAAGATTTTTATGTAATAAAAAGGGGCATTATTTGTGCCAGACCCTGTATACATCTACTTATTAAAATATCTATCCTATACCATACAATTTATACGATTTAAGGTATATAGCTCAGTATATTCACAGAGTTGTGCAAATGTAACCACAACTGATTTTAGAATCAATTGTCACCACCAAAATGACACGTTATAGCCGTTTAGCAGTGACTCCCATTTCCTCCTGACCTCCACCATCAAACCTCAGCAATTAGACTTGCTACTGTATTTTCTATCTCTATAGATTTGCTTTTCTGGACATTTTATATACCATAGTTTTCTGTGTATAATGCATAGTTTTTTGCCTAAGTTTTTGAGGGAAAATAAGAAGGCACATTATGTGTGGGTAGTACCTGAAATACCTTGTATCCATTCTTGTGTTTTGTAATTATTTGTTACATAAAATTTCTTATACCATATGTTCAAAACTAAATTCTAAAATCCCTTTATTATATAAAAAACAAGTACCTAAGTATAAATAAATAAGTAATTGAATTAAAAACTTAAAATGAAAGTTTTTTTCCTGAAAGTTTGGACCAAAAACATGGATGTGCATTATACATGGCAAAATATGATAAATGGAATCAACCATATTGTTTTAAGTTTTATCTATCTTGTAATACTTCACTCCTTTTTATTGCCAAATAACATTCATTGTATGTGTGTATCATATTTTATTCAACCCTTCATTAGCTAATAGACATTTGTATTGTTTCTAACATTAGGCTACTATGCATGCTGCTGCTATGAGCATTATGTACAGTTTTTTTGTGTTGACATGTTTTTATTTCTTCTGGTGATATATATATAGGAATGGAGTTGCTAGGTTATTATAGTAACTTTATGTTTAATCTTTTGAGGAATTTCTAGACATTTCCAAAGTGGTGTACTAGTTTACATTTCCACCAGCAATGTATGCAGATTCCAATTTCTCCACATCCTTGCCAATCCTTGTAGCTGTCTTTTTTTTTATAGCCATCTAATGAGACATGAAGAGGTATCTCATTTTGGTTTTGATTTGCATTTCCTTGATGGCTAATGATATTGAGTGTGTTGCTTATTGGACTTTTTACATTTTCCTCTAAAGAATGTCTATTTAAATCATTTGCCCATTTAAAAACTGGGCTTATTTTTCTTTTTATTATTAAGTTATAAGTGTTTTTATATATTCTATGTACAAATCTCTTATAAGATATAGGATTTATAAATATTTTCTTCCATTCTGTAGGTGGTCTTTCCATTTTCTTACATGAAAATGGAAAGACATGAAAGCTTAAGTGTTGATGAATTTTAATAGTTTTACCTCATATTTAAATGTTTTTTAAATAGTTTTACCTCACATGAAAATGGAAAAACATGAAAGCTTAAGTGTTGATGAATTTTAATAGTTTTACCTCATATTTAAGTCAATGGTCCATCTTGAGTTAATTTTTCTGTGTGGTGTAAGGAAGGGGTCTATTTTCATCATTTTGCATGTGGATATCCAGTTGACACAGCACAATTTGTTGAAAGGACTGTTCTTTCTGCATTGCATGATCTTGGCACCCTTTTCAGAAATCAGCTGACCATAAATGTGAAGATTTATTTCTGGAGTCTCTATTCCATTCTACTGATCGCCTCATTCCAGTTTTACACTATCTTAATTAGTCTTCCAACTTTGTTCTTTTTTCAAAAATCAGCTGATTGTAAATTGAGAATTTATTTCTGGACTCTCTCTATTCCATTCTATTGTCTTTCCTCACGTTAGTGTCATACTATATTACTGCCTTCCAACTTGTTATTTTTGCAAGATTTTTGGAATCAGCTTGTCAATTCCTGAAAAAAAAAAGACAAGAAAACAATTCAGCTGGAATTTTGATAGGGATTGTGTTGAATCTGTAATCAATTGTGGTAGTATTGCCATCTTAACAATATTAAATCTTTTGATGCATAATTGTAGGCTGTCTTTACTTTTCTTTAGGTATTCTTTAATTTCTTCCATGATTTGTAGCTTTACTTTTCTTTAGGTATTCTTTAATTTCTTCCATGATTTGTAGCTTTCAGGGGGAAAGTTTTGCACTCCTTTTATTAAATTTATTTCTAAGTATTTTATTCTTTATGATGCTATTATAAATGGAATTGTTTTCTTAATTTTGGTAGTCAATTGTATTTCTATTTACTAGAGATACAATTTCTAGTAAATTATATTTTTGACTTTTGTATGAATTGACTTTTATATATTGATCTTGTACTCTTGGTAAGCTTTTTTTATGAGTCCTAATGATTTTTTAGTGGATTCCTTAGGTTGTTTTTTTATACACAAGATATCATTTACAATTAAAGATACTTTTTCTTCTTCCTTTCCAATCTGGATGGTTTTTATTTCAATTTCTTGCCGAAGTACCCCAGATGCAACCTCTAGTACAGTATTGAATAGAAGCAGCAAGTGCAGACACCCTTCTCTTGTTCCTAATTTTAAGGGGAAAGCATTTAGTCTTTCATTGTTAAGTGTGATGTTAGCTGTTGGGTTTTTATAGATGCCCTTTATCATGTTAAGGAAGTTCTGTCCTATTTTCAGTTTATTGAGTGTTTTATCATTAGTGGGTATTAATTTTTCTGCATAGATGCTGTTTTTCTGCATCTATTGAGATGATCATGTGGTTTTTCACCTTTATTCTATTGATATGGTGTATTACATTAATTGATTTTTCGATGTAAAGCCAACCTTAAATTCCTGGGATCATTCCCACTTGATCATTCTATATCATCGTTTTTTCTATTTTTAAACATTATAGTAAAATATACAAAACATAAAAGGTACCACTTTAAACATTTTTAAGTATACAGGTTAGTAGTGTTAAATACATCCATAAAGTTGTGCAATCATTACCACCATCCATCTTCATAACTTTTCATATTGTAATATTGAAACTCTATTCTCATTAAACAATAAATTCCCATTTCTCCCTTCCCCTGGAAATCACCATTCTGTCTCAACAATTTTGACTACTCTAGAGACTTCATAGTAGTGGAATCATATAGTATTTATCATTTTGTTACTGGTTTATTTCACTTAGCACTAATATCCTCAAGGTTCCATGTTGTAGCATAGGTCAGAATTCCCTTCCTTTTAAAGGCTGAATAATATTCCATTGTATGTATATACCACATTATGCTTATCCATTCATCTGTCAATGGACACTTGGGTTGCTTTCATATTTTACTATTGTGAAAATGCTGTAAATATGGGTATACAGATAGCTCTTCAAGACCCTGCTTTCAATTATTTTGGGACTATATCCAGAAGAGAATTTGCTGGATCAAATGGTAGTTCTACAGTATTTTTGATTTTTTGAAGAACCTCCCTACTGTTTTCCATATCTTCTGTACAATTTTACATTCCCACCAAAAAAATACAGGGTTCCAATTTCTCTACATCCTTGCCACACTTGTTTCCTGTGTTTTTTGACAGCAGCCATCTTAATGGGTATGAGGTAGTCTTATTATAGTTTGATTTGCAGTTTCCTAATGACTAGGAGTGTTGAGCATCTTTTCTTGTCCTCATTAGTCTTTTGTATATCTTCTATGGAGAAATATTTATTTAAGTCCTTAGCTTATTTTGAATTGGGTGGTTTGTTTTTTACTGAGTTTTAGTTTTTTATATATCCTGGATATTAATCCTTTATTGGACATATGACTTGAAGATATTTTCTCTATTCTGTATGTTGCCGCTTTACCCTGTTGATTGTGTCTTTTGATATGCAAATTTAAAATTTTTAATCTGTTTTTTCTTTTGTTACCCATTCCTTTGATATCATATCCAAGAAATCATTGCCAAATCCAGTATCGTGAAGTTTTTGTCTTATGTTTTCTTCTTTTTTTAATATGTTGCTAAATTCAGTTTTCTTGTATAATGTTGAGAATTTTTTTGCATCTACATTCATAAGGCAATATTGTCCTGTACTTTTCTTGCGATGTCTGGCTTTGGTATAAGGGTCACACTGACCTCAAAGAATGAGTTGGGAAATGTTCCTTCTGCTTCTACATTTTGGAAGAGTTTATATTTTGGTAAAATTCAACAGTGAAGTGATCTTGGGCCTGGGCTTTGAACCAATTTCATTTTAAGTAACCAAAAATGATGATGCCTGGGTAGGATGAGACTTAATTCTGGCTTAAATTATAGACTATGAGTAGAAGATCAGAGCCAAAAATTTCAAGTGTCCCACTTCTTTTTCTTTCACAAATTGAAACATTTAGTGAGAGAAGAGATAAGCCTTTGTGACTTTATTTCCTCATCCAACAAGTTTAAGATGTTTAGAAAATGGTAATTATAGATCAGGGCTCATTCTGGAGTTCACAGATCCAAAACAGCAATAACTCGTAATGCCCAGACAGATACTTCCCAGATGCATGATGTCAACCACAAGAGACAGCAAGAAGGAAAAGGACCAGGGAAGGCTTATGAAAATCACTCCATCATAAATACAGTTGTCATTATTACAGTCCCTATTTGGGTACCAGTAGTGAGACAAATACTTTAACACAATATACTGGGAACCAGGGCTCAGAGGATGTTGACTGGCTTACTCAAGGCTACCCAGAAAGGCAGAAAGACAACTAAGAATTGTACCTTTGTCACCTACTACCTGGTTTAGTAGTTTATTTTGATCAGTATCTGCTGGTATTCTGTGCTTGGAATGCACAAGGGAGATGGTTCTCAGAGCCTCTCTGTAAAGTTTTCATTTGGTCAGGAGTAATCTATCAGTACCTTTATCCACGATTCATCTCCAATTTAGTCTTCATATTGCCCTTATTTTCAATCAGAAACAAAATTCTGAACAGAAGTTCATAAAAATGTTGTTAGCAGTCAAGAAAAGGTTCACTGCTATTAAAATGATTTTAGGGGACAATTTCAGGAATGTGGGTGAGGAGCTCCAAAGACCCATCCTTAAACAAAATAAGCATACTGGTGAAAATTAATATTTTGTGGCCTGATTTGATTTTTTAAAAATATATTTTATTGTTCATGCTATTATAGTTGTTCCCCCTTTTCCCCCTTTGCCCCCCTCCACCCCGCCCGCCACCCACTTCATGATCAGTCCCTTCACTGTTGTCCATGGATCCTTTATATATGTTCTTTGACTAATCCCCTCAACTTCTTTCAATCAGTGCCACCACCCCCTCACCTCTCACAGCTGTCAGTCTGTTCCATGATTCTATGCCTCTGGTTCTATTTTCTCAGTTTATTTTGTTCATTAGATTCCTTTTGTAAGTGAGATCATGTGGTATTTTCTCTTTCAATGACTGGCTTATTTCACTTAGCATAATAGTCTCCCTTTCCATCCATGCTACTGCAAAAGGTAGGAAATCCTTATTTCTTTATGCTGCATAGTATTCCATTATGTAAATGTACCACAGTTTTTATGTCCACTCATCTACTGATGAGCACTTAGGCTATTTCCAAATCGTGGCTTTTGTAAATAGCACTGCTGTGAACACGTGATGTAGGGTAAGTGGAGGCAGTCTGGCTTCCTCACCCAGGTGTCTGGGTAACTAAGGCAAGCAGTGTTCCCACAGCATTGGAGGAGCCTGATAACTAGTGTTCTCGTAGCCTTGAGGCCGGGTATGATAAACCGTTCCCATAACATGAAGTGGGCTCGCATGCACAGAACTATGTTATGTTATGTAATGTTTTGGCAGTTTTGCAGCTTTGTTCCCCTCTAGTACTTAAACAAGTAGGGGCTTCCCACTAGTTAGACATGCAGCTTGTGGTGTGCATGGCTCACCCACCTGTGAATAAAGGGATATCAAGCATCCCCACGGCTCCACGCATTTTCTTCCATCTCCTGAATGCAAGAGTGGATCTGCCCCGCCTTTATCGGTTGCAACACATGTGGGTGAATACATTCTTTTGAATTGGTATTTTGGGATTCTTCAGGTATATTTCCAACAGTGGAATTGTAACCATTTAAAGTTATTGTTCCACAAAGGAACATGAAAGCCAAGAAGACCAGAGGCTACATGCTACCACACAGTTACCTGCTTAGAAAGCAGGGTTATTACTCCAAGAGAAGTGGTTGCTGTCCCTTCCCCCAATTTGAGAGCAGATATTTTGCCCAGGGGAAGATGCCGGAGATAAGAATATAGAGTTTCGAAGCTCTCCACAAGAGAATAAGCTTTATTTGGAACAGAGTGTGAGGACATCAAACTGAAGGGAGTTCTCTAAAACAATGGATATTTTGGTGATAAGCAATTAAGAGGAAGTTGGTTGCAACAAGATAGATTGTAGGCTATCTAGTGTACCAGAAAGAACCAGGAAAAAAGACAGCTAAGAAGAGCCCCACCTGGGGTCAGAATAAATCTCAAACACTAGACTCAGAAACTACTTCAGGATCAGATTGTGGAGCAATTTATGCTCCAGAGCATGAGAACATGTTGAAAACAACAGAGTGATTAGCTAGCAACTAATGAAGCCTAACGACTAGTGTGACCTTACCAACAGAGACAGACAACTTAACAGAAAGATCACAAACAGAAACAGTCCAAGAGAGCAATGCTACAATCACTGTCATCCCAGGATGACTGTGCACATGACCAAGCATGCACATTCTAAGGAGCAACATCAGAGGTTTCACACTGCAGGGAAATACACGTTACTGAAATAATCTAGCTAAGTCACTAAGCAAATCAAAAAGCAAACTATAACAATAAGTTCATATACTCAAAAATGAACAATAAGGTTGAGGGAATCAATATTCAGAGTTAATACACTATATTATCTTAAATGTCCAGTTTTTGCCCTGGCTGTTGTGGCTCAGTTGGTTGAAGCATTGTCTAATAAACTGAAGGGTTGCGGGTTCAATTCCCAGTCATGGCACATGCCTAGGTTGCAGGTTTGGTCCCTGGCCCAGGCTCATGTGAGGAGCAATTAATCAGTGTTTCTCTCTTACATCAATGTTATTCTCTCTCTCTCTCTTTATCCCTCTCACCCATCCCCTCTCTCTAAAATCAATAAGCATGTCCTTCAGTGAGGATAAAAACTAAAAATAAAAAATAAAATAAAATGTCCAGTTTTAATAAAAAATTATTACACATGCAAAGAAACAGGAAAAGTGTTTTGTGACTCACACATAGGTAGAAAAAAGCAGTCAACAGAAACACCCCGTGAGGGGGCCCAGATACCCAACTTAGCAATGAATTCAAAGCAGTTATTATAAATATGTTCAATGAACTAAATAAAACCATGATTAAAGAAGCAAAAGAAGGTATGACGATAATGTCTCATAAGGTAATCACTAAAGAGATAGAAATTATTATTATTACTTTTTTAAAAGAACCTAATGGATACTGTGAACTTGAAAAGTACAATAACAAAACACAAAAATTCACTAGAGGGTCTCAATAGTATGTTTGACCTGGCAGAAGAAAGAATCAACAAACTTGAAGACAGGTAGAATAGATGGATAGATAGATAGATAGATATTATTTATCTCAAGAACAGAAAGAAAGTAGTGAAGAAATATGAATGGAACCTCAGAAAAATATGAGATACCATTAAGCATATCAGCAAACACATGATGAGAATACAGGGAGAAGAGAGGAGCTGAAAAATATCTGAAGAAATAATGGCTGAAAACTTGTGAAATTTGATGAAAAACATTAATCTCACACTCAGAAAGGTCAACTAACCCCAATAGATAAAGTGATCCACATCCAGACACATCATAGTAAAAATGTTGAAAGAGAAAAATAGCAAAAAAAATCAAGGAAAAAAAAAGCTCATCACATACAACAGAACCCAAATGAGAATAACATTCAACTTCTCACCAGACACAATGGAGGACAGAAGGCACTGAGATGGTGTATTCAAAGTGCTGGGAAGGGAAAGAAAAAAACACCCTGTCAACTAAGAATCTTTTACTTAGTAATAACTATCAAAAATGAAAATAAAATAAACGCCTTCCGAGATACACAAAACCTGAGAGAATTCATTGATAGCTGACGAAAGTTACAAGAAATAAAGAGATACTTCAGGCTGAACACAAGGGACTCCAGTTAGTAATTCAAATCCACACACAAAAAACATAAGTACTGGTAAATGTAATTATATATTATAAAAGACAGTATATCAATGCCTATTTCTTCTCCTATATCTTCTAAAATGATCTAAAAAATAAATTGTATAAAAGAATATATTTCACGATGATAGCAAAGGAAATGTTCAGAAACAAAGCTGAATCTGAGTAAAAAATAAGTTACAACATGGTAACTCAAATCCATAGGAACAAATGAAGAGGACCAGAAATGGTACATAAGAAGGTTGATATAACAAATTCTAAATATAACTTGCTTTCCTTTTTTCTCAACTTCTTTAAAAGATATAAAATCATGTATTATAACAATGTATTATATAGTTTGTAACAAAAACTATAAACTAAGTAGACCTAACAGACATCGATAAAATGCTCCAACCACCAACATCAGAATACACATTCTTCTCAGCTGACTATGGACTATTTTCCAGGTTAGATGATATTCTAGATTATAAAACAAACCCTAATAAATTTAAAAGGTTTGAAATCATGCAAACTATGACTTTTGACCACACTGGAAAGAACTTAGAATCAGTAAAACAAGGAATTTTGGTAAATTCAAAAATATGTGATTCTTTAGAGAACTTGCAGCCAAGATGGAGGTGTAGGTAGATATACTTTGCCCCCTTGCGCAACCAAAAGAAGGACAACAACAAATTTAGAGACAAACAAACAAAAATAACCAGAACTGCCAGAAAATCAAACTATGGAAGTCTAACAACCAAGGAGTTAAAGAAGAAATATTCATTTAGACCAGTAGGAGGGGCAGAGACAGGCAGCTGGGGCAGAGAGGATCCCCAGAAAGGCAGCAGCTGGTGGACCGGGCAGTCCCACATTTGCATGCAGATAAACTGGGAGGAACAACTGGAGAGTGAGACAGACCACGCAACTCAGGATTCCAGTGTGGGGAAATAAAACCTCAGAATCTCTGACTGAAAAAACCTGTGGGGGTTGAGGTGGTAGGAGAAACTCCCAGTCTCACAGGAGAGTTTATTGGAGAGATCCACAGGGTCCTAGAACAGACACAAACCCACCCACTTAGGAATCAGCACCAGAAGGGCCCAATTTGTTTGTGAGTAGCAGGGGAAGTTAAAGAAAACCAGCCAAGAGCCGAGCAAGTGGCATTGTTTCCTCTCAGACCCCTCCTCCACAAACAGCGCCACAACGCAGCAACCCGGGTTCTGGTGAATACTTAAGACTCCACCCCTTACTACGTAATAGGTGTGCCCTGACAAAAAATATGGTCCAAATGAAAGAACAGGTAAAAACTCCAGAAAAAAAAATACAACTAAGCAATGAAGAGAAAGCCAACCTATCAGATACACTGGTAATCAGGATGTTCACAGAAATGGTTGAGTATGGTCACAAAATAGAAAAAGAAGTGAAGGCTCTGCAAAATGAAATAAAGGAAAATGCACAGGGAACCAACAGTGCCGGGAAGGAAACTGGGACTCAAATCAACAGTTTGAAGCAGAAGGAAGAAATAAACATTCAATCAGAACAGAATGAAGAAATAAAAATTCAAAAAAATGAGAGGCTTAGGGACCTCTGGGACAACTTTAAACATTCCAACATCTGAATCATAGGGGTGCCAGAAGGAGAAAAGGAAGAGCAAGAAATTGAAAACTCACTTGAAAAAATAATGAAGGAGAACTTCCCTAATATGGCAAAGGAAATAGACTTCCAGGAAGTCCAAGAAGCTCAGAGAGTCCCAAACAAGTTGAACCCAAGGAAGCACACACCAAGGCACATCATAATTACATCACCCAAGATTAAAGATAAGGAGAGAATCTTAAAAGCAGCCTGAGGAAAGGAGAGAGTTATCTACAAAAGAATTCCCATAAGGCTATCAGCTGATTTCTCAAAAGAAACATTGAAGACAAGAAAGGGCTGGAAAGAAGTATTCAAAGAAGGCAAGGACCTACATCCAAGATTGCTCTATCCAGCAAAGCTATCATTTAGAATGGAAGGGCAGATAAAGGTCTTCCCAGATAAGGTCAAGTTCAAGGAGTTCATCATCACCAAGCCCTTATTATATGAAATGTCAAAGGGACTTATCCAAGAAAAAGAAGAAGATCAAAAACATGAACAGTAAAATGACAATAAACTCACAACTATCAACAACCCAACCTAAAAAAAAAAAAAGCAAAAATAAACTAAGCAAACCACTAGAACAGGGACAGAATCACAGAAATGGAGATCACCTGGAGAGTTATCAGCAGGGAGTGGTTCGGGGGAGAATGGGGGAAAAGGTACAGGGAATAAGAGGCATAAATGGTAGGTATAAAATAGACAGGGACAGGTTAAGAATAGTATGGGGAATGGAGAAGCTGAAGAAGTTCTATGTATGACCCATAGGCATGAACTAAGGTGGGAGAATGTTGGTGGGGTGGTACCGGGTAAAGGGAAATAAAGAGGAGAAAAAAATAGGGGCAACTGTAATAGCATAATCAATAAAATATATTTAAAAATGAAAAATGTTAAAATATGTGGGTATTAGACAGCAACCACGGGGGCGCACCTGGCCAGGCGCTACCTGGGCGATCCCTCAGTGGAGCCTGACCCCCTGCATATGCCCACCTTCGCTCCAGACTACGGCTTCCCTGGGCACAAGAAGCGCGAGATGGTGGCCATGCAGCAGGAGATGAACGATGCACAGCTGGTGCTCCAGCAGCGAGACTACTGCGCCCACTACCTCACCCAGCTGCTCAAGTGCAAGCGTGACAGCTTCCCCAACTTCCTAGCCTGCAAGCATGAGCAGCACGACTGGGACTACTGCGAGCACCTTGAGTACGTGATGCGAATGAAAGAGTTTGAGCGGGAGCAACGGCTGCTGCAGCGGAAGAAGGGGTGGGAGCAAAGGGAGGCAGATCTGGCCAGAGGCTAGAGGCCTGCAAGGTGGCCCTGTAGTGGGCCCACCCACCACCTGATGGACCAGTGGAGAAATAAAAGCCTCCAGGCCCTTAAAAAAATATGTGGGTATTAAACTATAAACTCCTAAATAACCAATAGGTAAAAAAATTACATGGGAAATTAGTAAATACTCTAAACCAAATGAAAATGGAAGGAAAATACACTAAAACTTACAGGATATGTCAAAGCAGTGCTTAGAGGGAAATTTATGGCTGTGGATGCCTATATTAAAAAGAAAAAAAGAAAAGAAAGCTCTCAAATCAATAACCCATCATTCTTTAAGAAACTAGAAAAAGAAGAGCAAACTAAACCTAAATAAAGCAGATGCAAAGAAAAGTAGATTAGAGTAGAAATTAATAAAACAAAGAATTAAAGAACAATAGAGAAAATGAAGAAAACCAAAATTTGTTCTTTAAAAAGATCAACAACATTTACAAACTTTAGCTAGACAAAGAAACAAAATAAAGAAGACTCAAATTACCAAAATAAAAAAAGAGAGAGGACATTACTACTGACCCTACACAAATAAAAAGGATTATACTCAAAAAGGGGAATACTATGAACAACTGTAAGCCAAAAAGTTAGATGATGTAGATAAAATGGACCAATTATTTGAAAGACAAAACCACCTACATTGACTTAAGAGAAATAGAAAAGCATAATAAACCTATAATAAATAAAGCGATTGACTTAGGAACTTAAAACTTCCCAGGAAGAAAGGTCAAGTCTGAAGATGACTTCACTCTTGGATTTCATCAAAACCCAGTTACCAGTATCTTTGGAACACAGTTTGCCTCCAGTAGGATTTTCATGAGGATCTGTATCCCTGACTTAATTTTTACTGACTTCTTAATAAAGCACTACCATGAGCCATGTGAACAATGTGGAGATCAAAGTGAATTAGTCCCATCAGTCATTAAGATCTCTCCAGAGATTAGGTTTTACATATTCACCCACAAGACAAGGATTCTTTGTCCAGAAACTCCAGGTCTGAATCAGAGCAACTGACCAAATCAAGACCAATTCCGTTTGCTTATCTGCAGGAGCTAAACCATCATCCTGCCTTGCAGGCAGAGTTTTCACAGCACGATAAAGTTGTTTCAAACATTTGAAACCCACTCTAATGAAATTTATTGCCTACAGAGTTTTTATTTTGAATTATAATAAAGTTTTAGAAATAGTTAATGATAGTTATACAAGATTACGAAGCTACTTTAATGCCACTGAATTACACATTTAAAAATGGTCAAAATGGTAAATTTTATGTTATGTATATTTAATCACACACACACATACATAGAAACACATGGGACCCCACTGCTGCTTGCTTTCTGTCCAGAATATTCCTCAAGTTGTTTAACAGTACAATCTAATTTGGGACTTTGCCAGAACCTGAGTTTCTCAAAGAGCTCCCAAGGTTTCCTATTAGTGCCATCAACATGGCAAATAAAAATTTTTTTCTAATTTCCTATATCTCTGCCTGTTTCTCCAGAAACTTGGAAATGATTTGTAGCAACTTAGAATCCAGGGATGCAGACGGGCTTAAGATGAGTGTATAACATTTGGAATTAGCCTAAATTGTCATTCACTTCCGTGTGCCCTCATTAAGTGTTACCTGAAATAACCAGCAGGATCATTAAGTGGCTTACTCTAATCCTTCTAGATTGTTAGACTTAATCTAGAATTAGGACGATACAACCCCAATGAACTGCTACTGACTGACTATGTCTTTTTCCTGTTTATGTTAGCCCCGCTCAGCCTTGTGACCCAAGGCTCTGGAGTGGATCAGCCTCCTACTCACTCCCTCCTGCGTATACCGCATCTCCATGGAAACTGCTTGTCAGACCTTGCTTGGCTGCAGGTTCTGAAGACCTCTCATCTGCAGCCTCAGTCCTTCACAGATTCAGTCTTAATCAGCCAGGCTTCTTAATAGGAGCCCATATTAGGAACTCCATCCTCTGTAGTCAGTGGGGTCTATAATTGTCCTTAAGCCTCCTTTGGGGTACTCCTAGGGAGTCTGCAATGTCACTGAGCTGCCCTGGGCTTCCACCACTGATAGGTCAATGGCAGGGTTTCTGCCCTGGAGTCCTGCTTCAACCTGAACTCATCATCTTCTTCCAGTAAGCTCTCTCCTTCCCTCATCTTCCCCCACCCACAGAGCTGGGAGCCATTTTGAGCTTTTGGGGCCCCACCAAGGTCAGCTGGAACAATCTCCTTTTTGATTATCCCAAACTCTTCTTTCTCTGCAGCCCTATTGCCTCTTGCTATAGTTCAGGCCCACATTATGTCCTTCTTCAGTGATTGCAAGATCCTCCTCTACGTCTGCCTTCCTTGCATCCAATCTCTCATTACAACCAGTGAGAAAGCCTCCTTATAAAGAAGATCTGACCTGCCTTTCCTCCACAGTCAGTTAGTGGTTCCCATGGCCCCCATGATAGATTCCAGACACACAAGATTGCACCTTTGTAATCTGACCCCTGCCCACCTCTCCAGGATCACCTCTTGCCTCTCCCACTGCATAGTCTGATCTCAGCCACACCAAACCACTTTCCTTCTCCAACAAGCCACCTGTTCTCTCTTGCCTCCGTGACTGTGCACTGCTGCCTCCTCCACCTGCAATGTCCTTCCTCCTCCCCCTCTGTATAAGCCTTTCACAAATTCTCGGGGAACATTCCTGCCTCTTGAATCTTAAGTGCCTCTTCTAAGTTCTCCTAGAGCTCCTGCTCTCAATCCCTTTCTGCTGAACTGTCAACCCCCAGAGGGCAGAGTGTGCCCATCTCCAGCCCCATGCCAAGCATATTCACTCCAATGTCTGTTCTGTAAGTGAATGAATGAAGAATAAGCTTCTGAAAATAAAATGTCACCACATGCTGATTATAAGTATATCCTTTCTCAGAGTCTTTTTTGGGGCACCATTCATCCCCATACTGGCTCATCTCTGAGTTTGCTACACTGTCAGGACATTACAACTTGGACCGTTGGCTTCTGTCCCTGGGGGCACTTCCACAGATGGGTCAGTTGCACCAGTTCAGCTCTGGCTAGTCCCGGCTGCTTCCTTTTTGTTAGTTACTGGGGAGGTCCCTACTGGCCTCATGGCTAAACCCTTGTGGCCTCTGTCAGCAGCTGGAGAGTCATTCCTAAGAGCTGAGATAGTGGGTCAGCCTCTTCTTACTGCCCAAGGAAGATTCCTTTCTCACTGGTTATGCAACTTCATTGAGGCTCTGTTTTCCTTAGTGAAGTCCAAGATTTGGAATCATGGTAAGAGGAGAAAATGGCAGGTAATAGATAAGATCTCTCATGTTTCCCCAGGACATTTCTTTTCTTTCTCCCAAGAAGGAGGGAAGTAGTAAGGGAGCTGTGTTCAGAGATAACAAAATAAATCAAAGGGGAAGTAGAATGTGTAAGGATCCTCTCTCCAGAAATTTCGATGGATTATCTGGAAGGAAGCCAGAAAAAGAAAGACTTCTCACCAGAGGTAGGTGCCCACCCATGTGGGTACATGGGATGTTATTAAAGAATATTTGATCCTCAATACTATTTCTGTCACTTTTTCTTGAGTCAACACACCACTCATCTTCCAGAAATGAGAAACCAACCAACTTCTTGCTGTGGACCTGGATAAGATGAAAAAAGAATGAATTTCACCTCAAACTGAGTTGCCTTGCTACCAGTGTAAGGCTTTCACAGACATGGAGGAACAAGGACTCTAAGTGGAGAGGGCAGCAAAGCAAGGCGCAGTCTCACTTTCTCCCCTGCAGTGAGAAAGCCAAAGATCCATTAGATGAGAAAATGTGTATGAAAGCACTTAGCACAATGCTTGGCAAATGAATGGGATTCAATAAAATTGACTTTATTTTTTTAAAACTATGCTCAGTGTAGGAACCCATATGGCAATTTTGTGTATAGGAAGAATAATAGAGAAATATTTTCTATCTGGATGATGGTTAAAATTTTGCCATTAGAGTTTCTTTCCTTTCATCTATTAAAAAAACAAATACCAATTACAGGCAAAGCACATTGTTTTCAGAACTTTCTATTTTACTATTAATGGTTGATTATATATATAATTTTTAACAGGCAGTAGTGGAGAGAACTCAAAGGCATTAGACATCATGAATGGGGGAGAAAGTACAAATTTTCTATTTCCTCAAAGCTAGCCAAACCTATCCATCTAAATTGGAATACTATTACTCATAACTTCTACCACATAAATAAATAATTTTAATAAGCATAGGTTCTAGTAGAGATGAGATAGCAAATGTAGAAACCAAGGACCAACCAGGTCATTTGCCTCAGTGTTGAGAAGGTTTTTTTACCTGGACATGTTAGGAGTGGTAGGAGATTCATCTGGTGACAACTTAGAAAGAGTAGTCAGGGAAGCAAAAGGAATATAGAAAACATAAACACTCTAATGCACATCAAGTTTTTAATAGGCAGCTTCTAATTCTACTTTACGTATGTTAATATCACCAAAACCTAGACCAGCACTCATGGTTCATGTCAGTGCTCCCCAAATGTTTGCGTAACCAAAACCAAAATAAAAACAAATGAAATGGGTACTTGTTGACACCAGTCAGTGATGTCCTGCACGAGATTCAATAACACTGTCAGGTTAACATACACTCTGAAAACAAAGTACTCGTGTCCTATATTTGCTGAGCACTATCCCACATGTACTTTCTTTTTTACACTCAACAGTTCTCTGAGATACATAGCCTCCGCTGCCTCCATTTACAGGCAAAGGAACTATGTCACAACAGGTAAAGGGGCTTACTCAGATCAGCGAGAAAATTAATGTTAGCCTAGAGTCTAAGATTCCAAAGTCCAAAATTCACAGGCAAAGTGAAAAGACTAAAAAGAATCTTTCTTGGGAATAAAGAGTTCCCTTAATATTTTAATAAAGTAGTATTACAACTCAGTAAGTAAAATACAAAGGCCCCCGCCCCCACAACAGAAAAAAATGGTGAAGGCTACAAACTAACAAAAAAAGGAGATTTCCATCACAATCAAAGAAAGGCTCTGTCTAAAAATGTGAGTTCAGAGCCCTCTGGTAAAATGGCCTAGACTGGACTCACAGCCAGGTTGAAGATAAATGGGCCTTTCTCCTTGCCCTAATCCCAAACCTGAATCTTGCGATTTTAACAACCTCCACGGGGAGTGAAGACATGAGAAAGCCAAGAATATTGGGAAGAATAGGTCAGCATTGTCTTTGCTTCATGGATAGAATATCAGCAGCTGAGGTGAAGGAATGCATAGGGCAGCATCACAGAGCCTGTGGGGCCCCGGATACTCCTCAGGGACAGAGTCAAGCTTTGTCTGGCTGTGTGCAGAAGCCCAGTAGTCTTGCTACTCAAAGTTGTGGTTTGTGGTTTGTGGATGCAGCAGTGAGGGCATCCCCAGAGAGCTTCGAGAAATGAGGAACCTCAAGCCCCCACTCCAGGCCTCTGGAACCAGAAGCTGCATTTTAGTAAGCTTCCCAGGTGACATGCGCATACAGTGAAGGTTGAGAAGCAGTGTGGTGTGGGACCCGGCTCTGGGTTCGCTCACTGAAAACGCTCAGTGAATGTGCTGATTGAACGACACGACAGGGGGATCTCTGAGGTGCCTTGCAAAAGAAACTCATCTGACTTAACTGAAAACTAGTCACTATCCGGCCGAGTAGAGTCTCAACCATCTTACAAAGGGCTTTAAGTAAGATTAATGAATTAATAACAGTGTTTTGTTGTTGATATTTTCCACAGTGAATTCAGAGTTTCTTATTAGTATCATTTCACCAGGATTCTTTTTATGCCCAGGAAATACCAATATGGCATAAATCTTTTACTTTTTTTGTCCTTTCTGGTCCATCTCTCACAAAAAAAAGGGCAAGCATTGGGAATGTAAAATCAAATGAGTAGAAATGAGAATAACAAATCTGAAAAGGCTGGAGAAAAAGAGTGCCCACCAATGTAAGGACATTGCTCTTTTACCTGCCTTTCCACAGAGAACGAAGTCTATGAGCTTTCACCTTGTACCATACAGGTATGTGTGTATATGTGTGCATGTGTGTGTAGGGGTGATGGTGAGGAAGAAGAGAACAAGAATTAAGGACCCTTATGCTGTTGTATGAGCTGACACAGGCCAACACACCAAATTTCACCATTAAAGTGCTTCTGAAGCAACTGTGTGCACCATCATCATCATTGTCATTATTGTGATCATCATTTTAATTCTTCTTGCTGTCTGCCAATCTCTTTACTTAGACCATCTTAGTAAGGACCCAGCCCCTAGCTTCAAGGACTGCCACAGACCTTAGGATGCCAGCAAACTAGTTATAAGAAAGGAGACAAAAGGGACTCAGAGGATGGAGAGGCATTCTGAGTTCCAATAATGAGTGAGCTGACTCACGGCTGACTCAGACAAAGGAAGAGAAGCTTGGAAGAGGGGAGGCGGTGGGGGGCAGACCTCAAAGGGGCCCTGCCCAAACGTACAAATGTGAGCTAGGAGGCCAGGAACATGGTGTTATTTAGAGAACTGCCTGCAGCTCTGGCATTGGAGGGAGGAGGGGATCCAAAAAAACAGGGCAAGAAAATTGTATTTGAAGCCAGAAAATGAGTTGTGAGTCTGTAGCTTTACGTACTTTCACAAAGCTGTAACATTCTCTCGTGACACTGCCCTGATCTTCGTCAACTCTCGGAATACTAACGCAATAGGAATTAACTGTCATCAGGTCCCCTGGGGAGGAGAGGTGGGTAAATCAGGTACCACCTCCTATTTTCCTAATGATCTCAATTAGAAAAATGAGCCTCTTCTGACTTTCTTCAGTATTTTACATTTGCAGAACATTGTGATCCAACTTGTTTTATATAATAGATTGTTAAAATGTTTAATATACGACTAAGGAGGATCTCTCATATTTATGGCTAGTTGAGGTTTCGAGTCTGAAGACTGCAGGGTCACACATTGTTATGAAAGTTGGTAATGGCCTTGTCCTATGTGGACTGTACTGAAATGATATGACTGCTCCACCACACATATATCTAGGCCCCCTGAAGAGCATGCATTTGTGAGATGGTGGGATGTCTGTGCAGACTGCTTGCATGGAACAGTTGTTCTCTGTGTGCTAAACAACCTACACAGAGATCAAACCTGTGACCTCAGCCTCATTAAGGCAATGCAAACCAACTGAGCTATCTAAAAATAAATTTGGTTGATTACATATTTATATGTGATTTGATGACTATTGTTACAAATTACTTCACCAGAATGGCACTGTGGTAGTGGAAAAGGCAGGTGTTCTTTAGCAGCCTGTCCACCTGTAAACTTCCATTGAGAAGAAAAATAATTTACTCCCCAAGGAAGAGTGTTTCAACTTTGCCTGCACCCAAAGGATGACATTAGCAGTTGCACACAGTTTTTTAAGCCTTGGACAACTAGTTTTGTTACTAGCAGGTTTGCTGTATTTAATTTGGGGTGTTTTACAACATTATCAACCCCACTATAACAATTACAAAAGCAATGAGAATATTTTTTTAAATTATATTTATTGTTTATGCTATTACAGTTGTTCCAGTTTTCCCCCTTTGTCCCCTCTACCCTGACCCACCCACTCCGTCAGTCAATCTCCACACAGTTGTCCATGTACACGGGTCATGCATATATGTTCCTTGGCTACTCTATTCCCATGCTGTACTTTACATCCCCATGACTATTCTGTAACTACCAATTTGTACTTAATCCCTTCTTTTTTTTTGCCCATCCCCCCAACCCTCCTCCCATCTGGCAACCATAAAATATTCTCTGTATCTATGATTCTGTTTCTGATCTGCTTATTTATTTTGTTTTTTAGATTCAATTTTTGATAGATATGTATTTATTGCCATTTTACTGTTCATATTTTTTAATTATTGGTCTTAAAGAAGACCCTTTAACATTTCATATGATACTGGTTTGGTGGTGATGAACTCCTTTAGCTTTTTCTTGTCCAGGAAGCCCTTTATCTGTCCTTTGATTCTAGATGATAGCTTTGCTGGGTAGAGAATTCTTGGCAGTAGGTCCTTGCTTTTCATCACTTTGAATATTTCTTGCTAGTTCCTTCTGGCTTGCAACATTTATTTTGAGAAATCAGCTGACAGTCTTATGGGAGCTCTGTTGTAAGTAACTAACTGCTTTTCTCTTGCTGCTTTTAAGATTTTCTCTTTAATATTTGGCATTTTAATTATGATGCACTTGGTGTGGGCTTCTTTGGGTTCATCTTGTTTGGGACTCTCTGTGCTTTTTTGGACTTGTATGTCTGTTTCCTTCACCAAATTGGGAGTTTTCTGTCATTTTTTTCAAATAGGTTTTCAATTTCTTGCTCTCTCTCTTCTTCTTCCAACACCTATATGATATGAATGTTGGAACACTTAAAGTTGTCCCAGAGGCTCTTTACACTATGCTCATTTTTTTTGGATTCTTTTTTCTTCTTGTTGTTCTGACTGGCTATTTTTTGCTTCCTTATATTCCAAATCACTGATTTGATTCTCAGCTTCATCCATTTTACTGTTGATTCCCTGTTAATTGTTCTTCATTTCAATTAGTGTATCCTTTGTTTCTGACTGCAACTTTTTTATGCTGTTGAGGTTCTCACAAAATTCATCGAGCATCATTATAACTAGTGCTTTGAACTTGGCATCTAGTAAATTGCCTGTCTCCATTTTGTTTAGTTCTTTTTCTGGAGTTTTGTTCTGTTCTTTCATTTGGGCCATGTTTCTTTGTCTCTTCACTTTGTCAGCTTTCCTGTGTTTGTTTCTTTGTGCTAGAGCTGCTATGTCTACCAGGCTTGGTAGAGTGGCCTAATGTAGTAGGTGTTGTGTAGGGTCCAGTGGCACAGACTACCCTGTCACCCAAGCAGGGTATTTGAGGTATGCCCTTCGTGTGGGCTGAGTACACCTTCCTCTTATAATTGGGTCTTGATTGATGTTGGCATCTCTAAGGTCATCCACTGCCTGTGTTCTATCCAGGGTCACACAGCATAAGCTACAAAGTGATCTGCAGGTGGCTGCTACTTATGCTGAGCTTGGAGGTGCCCAGGTGAGGCCAAGCTGTAAACCAAGGCTGGCTGCTGCTAAAGCTAGGCCAGGGGCAACTTATGGACAAGTATGGGCCTGCTGAAGCCAGATGCTGCTTGTTTGAGAGAATTTAGGAAAATCTGAAGCATGGGCCAAGACAAGCCATTCGTATGGAAAAGCCACTGGAAACAGCTTGGGTGGTCCTAAACATGGGGTGGGCAAGGCCTTAGGGATCACCAGAGTGGGGCACACAGAGTAAGTCAGGTTGATGGAATCTTAGATATGGTACACACCTGCCAGCTCTGTGGCTCTCTGGAAGGGCTCAGAAAAGAAACAATGGCTTTTGCCAGCTCTTTTCTCTGGAAGAAAGCCACACCCCAGTTCTTGCCCTAATGTGGGACAATTCAGTTTCTCCCTCTATGTCTCTGATGCCTTTCAATCTGTTGTCCCCACACAGATTGTCCCCACACTGAACTCAGAGGGAGCGAGTCCAAGTAAATCTGTGCATGGGCACTTTAAGAGGAACTGCCTGGGATTCTAGAAATTTCTGTCTTCCACAGCCTCCACCCTGCTGGTTTTTACAGCCAGAAGTTATGGCGACTTATCTTCCTGGCACTGGAACCCTGGGCTGGGGGGCCTGGTGTGGGGCTGGGGCCCTCCTGATTTTTATTGGACAGGTGTGGGTAGGGGACCAGCCTGTTCCACATCTCTGCCCCTCCTACCATTCTCAATGTCATTTCTTCTTTAATTCCATAGTTGTAAGGCTTCCATTCAGCTCAATTTCTGACAGTTCTGAATGATGGTTGTTTTATAGTTTAGTTGCAATTTTGATGTGGTTGTGTGAGGAGGTGACCTGTGTTTACTTACACTGCCATCTTGACTGGAAGTCCCCACAAATGTTCAACAATGAGAATATTGAATGTGCTGTTGAGAAGAGGCTTTTGATTTTGATGCAAATAAAAGAGATTAACAAATTGAATGAGGTAAAAAGCAAAATGAAACAACCTACCAGTGTTGCATGTGAGTAAGAGGTCAATTGTTATTCAAGAGGGGTGATCCTGAAAGATAAAGAGAGATTCAAAACATGTGAAAAAGCCTGGCTGGGCCTATGCAATGAACAGCAATCAGCAAGAAATAAAGAAAAGTAATCCAAGAAATGGAAATAATTTGGAATGTGTGAATGGCATCAACTTTGAATGCCTATAATCTAAATATTAATTCAGGTAAGGGCTAAAAATATGTTCAAGCATTTAAAAGCCAGATGTAGTAAAAACTCTCATTCTGAAACATTTGCTGAACAACAGTAATGGTTCCATAGATCCAAAGTCTGTTAGATCTATGCAACATTAAATTCCCCATGGAGTCTGCCAAGGAGTCCTCTATGATACTTGGGAAAGCTCACCAAGGGCTGCTTTGACCAATTTCCTATTTTTGGTAAAGAAGCCCAGTAGAATGGATACCAGCAAGGAGATGAAAATGCTATCTAGTTTTAAAGTTTTCAAGGACCATCAAACATTTCTCTTTTTTTTGTGAAAATGTGTCTTTCTAAGTTTAAGTCACTCTTAGCCAACTGTTTGTAAGATGTATTAATGTATATATACATTTCTCTATATATTTTCTGAATCATGCTTTTTTATTTAAATTGGGTAGTGGAATTTTCCTTTAGCTTTCAGCTATTGCTTTTGCATAGTATTTTAATGGCAGCTTGTTATTCCACTTTCTTACTACATCATGTGACCCGCCTTTTGCTGAACTCTTAAGAATACTACTATTAATGTCATTTCACTTAAATTGTTATGTTTCTCTGGATATTTCATGAGGATAAATTAATAGAATGAAGGTGCTAGCATATGTTTAAAATTTTAATATATTTCCAAATTTTCCTTCAGATAGATTTTGCCAACAGAAATCCTTTCCCAAAAAATATCAGTGTTCTTATTTTCATGTACCTTTGTCAGTACTAGATACTATTTTTCTTTTATCTCTACTCATTTTGAGGAGAAAAGATTTTTAATGTTGATTTATTTGGTTGTTATTGAGATCTTTCTATGATTTTTAATGTGTAATACTTGCTAATTTTTCTTTTGGATTATTTGCCTTTTAATTATTTGTTTGTACTAACTTTTTATGTAGTGAGGACAGTTCCCCCAATTATTTCATTAGACTTTTAACTTTATTTGTAGTGGCCAACATTGTTTTTCATCTCTAAGAATAATACCAGTCCCAATTAATTCACATGGCTAATGAGAAAACTAAATAAGAAAATATTTATGAAAGTGCTGTAAAATATAAAAGATTTTTATTACTTACTTCCAATATTAATGCTACCCAGAAATGAAGAGGGTTGGCCCTCATGTCTACCATGAACTGCTGACAATTAAACTCCTATTCTTGACTCTGACAGCATCTTATAAAACAAGAAATTAATTTATACCTTTTGTATCATAGTTACCAAGAATATTGTGAAAATAAACAAAGAGATGTAGAATATAAAAGCACTCTGAGATGTTTAGATGTTTCCACATAAAACCATTATTATCCTTTTACTTCCTTTTAAAAAATCTAATTATTCTAGTACAGACTCATTAGAACAGGAAAGGTATCAGATTTATCACTACTGTTACCTCAGGTTCATAAGTTTATGCCCTGCTCACCTTCCCAAATAGTCCTTTCCTCAAGCTTTTCTTTACTTGATTACAGAAAGAGATCAGTCAGTGAAAAGCTCTTCATCAACAGAAAAAAATATTTTAAAAAATTACATGGTTTTATAATTTATTAAGTAGATAATATCTAAAGGCATACATGGAGAAGTTTTGCTCCCAGCAATGTCTCCATCCTCCTCTTGCCCCCACCCCGGCCCCTGAGGTTTCCTTTGCATCCTTCTAGTGTTTCTTTATACATGTGCAAGCAAATACAAATAAATATTGTATTATTATTATTACTCCTTTCATTCACAAAAGTGGCATACTATATACATTGCTCTCTATCTTGCTTTACATTTAATGTAAACCTAAGACATGATGACACTGTCTTTAAATAGAGAAATTAAAAAAATTTCTGTCTTCATTCTGTCCCCAGAATTGTAGAAGGTCAAAGTTGGACAGCGTGGTAGAAGACTTTCTAGTCAGTCATCAAACCTGTTTCCTCTTTTTCCCGGGCAGAGGACTGCATTTTAAAGCCTCCCCTCTGGTTAGATAAGGCCATGTGACTGAATTCTACTGGATAGAATGCGAGCAAAGTTTATGTGTGCCACTTCTCAGTCCAGCCCATAAAAATATCCCCACACGATCTGCACATTCTTTCCCTGTCTGTCAGCAGGATGTAAATGCCTAGAGCAAAGTCATAAGCCACAGGTTGAAGACAGCAGAATTATAAAGTGGAAGGGCACGGCTCCTTGAACTACCACTTGGAAGAGAACCACCCACAATTAGGGACACCCATTTTAGATATATGAGTGAGAAATAAATTTCCTATCATCTGAGCCACAAGACAGTTTTAGGTTTGATATACAGATTTAATACAGCAGCTAGTGTTGCCTTCATTAACACAGACAATAACTTAAAAGTCCCACTAGTCCATCCCTGACTGATGTGGCTCAGTGGGCTGAGCACTGTCTTGCAAACCAAAGGGTCACTGGTTCAATTCCCTGTCAGAGCACATACCTGGGTTGGGGACCTCTGAGAGGCAACTAATCAACATTTCACACATCAATGTTTCTCTCTCTCTCTTTCTCCCTCCCCTCTCTCTAAAAATAAATAAATGAAACCTTAAAAAAAGTCCCTCTAGTCCAAGACTGGCATATGATAGGTGCGCAATCAATGTGTTTGGAAGAATGAATACTTTGAAGATAAATAATTAATTCACAACCCTTTTGGCTAGTTTAATTCATTTCAATCAGCTTAAATTATTGGAAAATTACTTATAGGGAGCTAAAATCCATCCCTCTTTGACTTGTACCAACATGACTGCCCTTCCTAGTCACACAAAATAAGTCTGAGCTTTCTTCAAGACAGCCTTTCAATTATCTGACAACACCTCATCCCATTCCTCCATGATGAATCCTTTGGTCTCCCAGCTAAATAGTCTAATCTTTTTCATTGTTCTTCTTAGGTTATAGTCACTAAAACTCTTATCACCATCTTTACCCTCCTGTGGGCACATTCAGTGGGTACTCAAGAGAGAAGGTCATACTCTTGGTAACACTAACCAGCCGTGAGGTACCATTGCCCCTCTTAGTCAGGACTGTACACTTCAGTTAACACAGCTTAATATTTTTACAGTCTCTGCGGTGGGCATATCACCTGTCGACTAATTTCAATCTTGCGGTCAAGCTTCCTACCTCTTCTCTCTCCTCTCTCCCGCCCCCAACATACACACCACTTCAGTATATGAGCTTTGACAAATGTTTTCTCTGAGATTCATTTCTCATGTGAAAAATGAGGTGGTTGGACCAGGTGATCTCTGTTTTTTTTCCCCCTATTCTAACATTCTTTAAGTCTAAAACAGGAAGTTCTGGGAGAGCTCACATTGTACTTTTACATAGGACCTTTCACCCATAGCAGACGGAGAGTATAAGTCTACCTGGAAACATTAAGCTCATTAAATAACATGAAATTCTATAGGTTATTTTTCTCAGTTGTAATAGATGTATTATTTTGTTGTCTTAGTTGTATTGTTTTCTCTGTGTATGAGATATATTCACAGATATCTGGATAGACTAAGGTGGAACTATAATGGTCAGAAGGGGGAAATAAGGACCAGTGAGAATCAGGCAGTGTTTTTCTCTGAAGGAACTCTTCATCATTTTTTTAACCCAAGAAAGAGTGACAGTGAAAAAGGTCATAAAGCCTGGTTTATCGTCTCATCAGTTTCCTCATTTCACTTCACACACTGTCCAAACATACAAAAAGATCCCTCAGCCAATGGGAAAATAAATGCATTTGGTGTGGTGGGGGTTTATTTAACCTATGTCTCCATACCCCTTTGCCCTTGGTAATTTTTTAAAAATTGATTTTAGAGAGAGAGGGAGGGAGAGAGAGATGGAGAGAAAAACATCAATCTGTGTTCCATTTAATTATGCATTCACTGATTGCTTCTTATATGTGCCCTGACTTGGAGCCCACCACCTTGGTGTGTCAAAACAATGAGCTAACCAACTAAGCTATGCAGCCAGGGTGGTAAATTTCTTAAAACAGACATCTTACATGATTTAAGCTGATTACTTTCTCCTGATATTTCTGCCTGACAGTCCTTTATCCATGCCTACAAGCCTGGATCCAATTCCCACCCTCGACCAAATTTTACGCATTATTATTTGACCTCTTTTGAAAAAGTCATTGCCGGTTTTATAACCCGATCTGGGCACACTCCCCATTGGGGCCTGCATTTCCTGTGGATGATGCGTTGGTTTCCTAGGTGACAGAATAGACCTGTTAGCTTGTGGCTTCTGACTCACTCACTGCAATGGACGTCACAAAATCGTGGTTGAACAAGTGGATACTGATAAAAGCATATGCTTAAGGGAGCAGTAGGGCACTAATGGTTAAAACCATCTCGTTGTACCAGCTCTCCCTCCCACCAAGCAAGCCAAAAGACTGACATAAAAACCAGATGTGAAAAAACAAGCAACAGATTTGAAACCCCTCTGGATTAGCAGTCATATAGCAATGCACAGTGGAGTCCTATGTACAGCCCGAATATTTTGTTCCTTTCCCTGTTTACAATTTCCTTTCCCCCCCGGGACGTGGAAGTACCAGGACTGTCTAATGAAGCATCTGATGGAGACTGAAGGAAGTGAGGTAGAGACAAGCCACAATCTCACCAAAAGCTTGTTTACTAAGGTGACATCTCTTTCTGATTTTCTGTTTCCCAAGAGGGGAAAGTAAACTCAGAGTGGAAGGGCCAATTATTAGAGCCCAGAATAAAAAAATACATTCTGCCTGGCAATTAATCTTCAGAAAAGCTGGATTTCATGAAGACTAGAGACAACATGTACACACACACACAACAGGTACACACACACAACAGGTACACACACACACAACAGGTACACACACACAACATGTACACACACACGTTGGGGAGGAGGGAGAGACAGGGTGAGAGAGAGAGATTAACTTTCTAGCTACCTCTTTTGCTATAACTGATCCCAGCAACATGCTGAACTACTGAAGACTGAATGGATTCTTTAAATTCTTGAATTCCTTAAATGACCAATAAACATAAAGGTTCCTTCCTGGAGATAATGCATCTTGTTTTCTACAGAGCCTTGAGAGATGCTTTAAATAGCAACAGCAAGCATCCCAGTGAATTAGACAGCAAATGTAGGTTAGCTTTATTTAGACAGATAAAGAGAAGTAGAAAAAGTTGTCTGGTTCAAGGGCAGTGCAACCTGACATGACAGCTTTTCCTAGAGGAGGAGAAATTACCTTGGGAGAGAGGGGTATTTTGGGGAAAGAGCAAAGTTCCTTGGATCACCAAGGCAAGTGATTCAGTCCAGAGGAGCAGGAATTAAGAATGGCTTGTCACTTGTTGAAGGGAAGATCTGTAGATTTCAAATGTAAAGGAGAGTTTAGCATCCCTAAATTCACACATGCACACATCTCTGTTTCCCATTTCTTGAGAACACCATCAGAAAGGACACTTTTCCCTGAACATAGGCTAGGGTAGGGAGTTTATGAGACTCCTCTGGAGTGGGACTGGAGAGCCTCAGCAAGTTCTGAGTCAAGAAATAAGTCCAGATGGAGAACTCCTGGAGATGTGGCAGCCCAGAAAGCAGGAAAACTGGCCAATCTGGGAGCATTCACTCTTTAAACAAAAATGTGGATGATTGGGTAAAAGTTACAGTCAAGGGGTTTGGTTTACTTTTTTCTCCCTCTCCCCACAACCCTTAGATTATTTTTCTGAAAACAATGCCTAATGGAAGGCAGCTGGCCTAGAAAAAAAATCTAACTCTCTGGTTTTGTTTGTTTGTTTTTACTCTACTGTTTATGGTTTCTTCTCTTTTTAATTTTTTGTTGATTTCTCCTCAGTTTTCAGGAGCCAAATGCTATTTGATGTCAGTTCATAGCCCCATTAATTAGCTTTCAAAGGAACAATTTTAATTAGTAAATTTATAATATTTGAATAAATTGTACTTAAAATATGTAATGGTTTTAAGTAAACCAATTTATACCTAATACATTTTTATGTTCCTAAAGTGACACTGAATTTAGACTTCTTAAAAAAACTGTAGAGCCCTAGCTGGTATGGAGCAGTGGATCGAGTGCCAGCCTGCTAACTGAAAGGTTGCTGGTTCGATTTCCAGTCAGGGTACATGCCTGGGTTTGGGCCAGGTCCCCAGTTGCAGGCGTGCAAGAGGCAACCACATATTGATGTTTCTCTCCCTCTCTTTCTCCCTCCCTTCCCCTCTCTCTAAAAGTAAATAAATAAATAAAATATAAAAAATAACTATGGAAAATCTAAAAAAAACTATAGAAAATCTAAAAATGTAAATTTGCAGATTTCTTTTTTAATTTAACCTTTATTGTATTTTTTTCAATTACCATTTAGTCCCCTTATATGCCCTTCCCCCCGGCAATCACCACACTGTTGTCCATTAGTCCTTTCTCCTTTTTGCTCAATCCCTCCACCCCCATCCTGATCTCCATCTATATAGGAGTCTATTCCCATTTTCCTTGTTAGTTCAGTTTGTTTATTAGATTTGTCATATGAGTGAAATCATATGGTATTTGTCTTTCTTTTACGGGCTTATTTCACTTAGCATAATGTTCTCCAGGTCCATCCATACTGTTGCAAAGGGTAAAACCCTTTTTTAATGGCTGAGTAGTATTCCATTGTGAAAATGCCCATGGTGGTTTTATCCACTCATCTACTGATGGACATTTGGCCTGCTTCCATATTTTGACAATTGTAAATAATGCTGCAAAGAACTTAGGGGTGCTTATGTTCATGTCTCTTAAAACTAGATGCTTCCTTGTTAAGAGTCTCACAGCTTCTGAAAATTATACATCTTTATGTATTGCCAAGGCAGCTGTCATAGGCAAAATGATCCTGTCATGAAGCAAAATTTAAACTCCATTTTTAATTAGTTGTTTGTACCACCTCCTTTGTACTTATCATTTGTTCACTCATTTCATTCCTTCCTTCCTTCAACAATTATTTACTGAGTACCTACTATATGCAGATAGAGTGAACTTACTTACTTGTTCCCACTCTTCATTACTGAGTGCTTCTCTCCTCTTTGTCAATTTTTCTTCACTCTGTCCACCTCACTAGTTACTTGGTAAACTAGCATATGGACTAATAATTTGTTCAGTTGAGAAGTACTGTTTTGTACTTTAACTAGTGTACACAAAACTTCCCTAGTTCACTGCCAAAAATTCAATATGCTTTTGACCACTTGTGAGACTGGCACATCAGTTAATCATTTGAAGCCATTACAATTTTAACAAGAGGATGGAAGACCCATTCCTGTGACTATATTTATAAAGTAATAGATGCAAAAGACTCATATGAGATCTGATGCCTAACTTATTCCAGTGTTTTATTAACTAACTTTTTATAGAGCCCCTCACTTAAAGCTACTCCTATAAGTTTTTTTTATTTGTGCAGTTACAGGACTCTAATCAAAAGGAAAACTACCTTTTTCCTTCTTTTTGGTAAAAAGACTAACATTTCTACATCAGTGGAAATGGAAAAATTTAATAACACCCCGGGACCTATATTTCTTGCTCTGACATCTCAATTGCTTCACTATTAGAGTACCTTTATTAAAAAATTTTAATTTGTGCTGATAATAAGGAGACCTTTAAAATGTTCTTCAGTAAGTGAATCTCAGAACTTGTTTTTAATATACTTTGTTTAAATTTTATTTATTTATTATTAGAGAGAAGGGAAGGAAGGGAGAAAAGAGAGAGAGAAACATCAATGTGTGGTTGCCTTTCACAGGCCCCTTACTGGGGACCTGGCCCACAACCCAGGCATGTGCCCTGACTGGAAATCGAACCAGCGACCCTTTGCTTCACAGGCCAGTGCTCAATCCACTGAGCTACACTAACCAGGGCTGTTTTTAATATTTTTAGTGATGGAGGAAAATCACTTGTATTTGGAGTTGAAGGAAAAATTATAATCAATCACTTGATCCAAGTAAATAAGATATAGTATATGTAACTTAAAAATATATGAGGTATGTCCAGAAAAAAAGTCTAGCTATTGTTAGTATAATAAGAATAGTTTGTGTGACATTGATGTAACCTTGCAGCCAAGAAAAATGGACTGGAATGCACATGTGTGAACAATGATGACTTCACTGTACTAGTCAGTGGGGTTGGTACATGCCCTTGAGTATGCAAGTATATTGTGTGGCCAACACATTCAAAATGACTGAGCAACTAGAGCAACAAATCCGTGTCAAATTTTGTGTTAAGCCTGAATATTCCCCAGTGGAAACTATTCAGATGATTCAGAAGGCCACAGCTATGGGCACAGCTGGTGATTGGCAGCTTTATCATGACAACGCTCTCACACATGCATCATGTCTCCTGCAGAGTTTTTTGGTGAAACATCAAATCACTCAGGGGACTCAGCCCTGTACAGCCCAAATCTGGTGCCCTGTGACTTTTGACTTTTCCCAAAACTAAAATCACCTTTGAAAGGGAAGAAATTTCAGACTGTCAATGAGATCAGGAAAATATAATGAGGCAGCTAATAGTGACTGCCAAGTCACTAATAGTGAGGTCCCAAGGTGCCTACTTTGAAGGGGACTAATATGTCATTTTCTTACGTACAATGTTTCTTGTGTCTTGTATGTTCTTCAATAAATTCCTCTATTTTTCCACAGTATGTGGCTGGATACTTTCTGGACAGACCTCCTAGCAATTTTTGTTTGTGTTTTTCTATGTTCTCTATGTTTGCTTTGCTAAATATTATTTAAGTAATATAAAAATGCTGTAAAGGAGAAATATTGTAACACTGTTTGACTAAGTAAAATAAGAGTCACAAATTTTATTTTTATTTTGTGACATTTGTGGCTTTTCAGTATGACCTTGGCATTCTTCCTCTTCTGATGCAATTTCCTTCTTTGTTTCATTCTGTTTTGGTTGAAGTTGTTTCAACCTCCCCCTTCCCTGAGCAGTCTTTCAGCTTGTCTGTGAGATCCCAAGCTGTCACTTTGTTTTCTGAATATCCACTTCTATTTTCTGTGGCAACACCTGCAGATAAACATCTAGCCAGCCACCTAAATGGACACACCCCACACCCTCTCAAACTCATATATACACAGACATAGGTGGGCATGCACACACATGCTCAACTCCTGCACCCTCCCCCAGGGAGCTCAAACCACTCCAGCTGTTTTCTGGCCTTGGCAACGAAAGCAGCAGCAGAGCTTCTGATGTCGGTTCTCTGATCAGAACCAGCACTGATAATGTTGCAGCTGCCAAGGAGGAATTTAAGTCACCTGGAGAAGATGGCTGTACAGGAGAAAGATGGCAGACCCAGATGCTTCAGGTTGTGTATAGTGATCAGAAGGGAAGAAACAAGAGTTGGGCTTCCTTCACCTGAAGTGCTTTGCCCCATTTTCTGTTGACAGCCATGTACTGATATTTCAAGGCTCAGCTCAAGTATCGCCTCTTTCTATAGCTTTTCCTGACAAGCTGACTGTCCCATCCTCTATACCCATTCAACACTTGCTTAATTAGAAGCTTAATTTTCTCCCAGAACCCATGAGGTTCAAACTTTTAAAGGCATAGACCTTTGTTGATTCATCTTTCATCTTAGTCCCTTGGAACATAGTAGGCATTCAATAAGGGTTAGATGGATGAATAGAATCCACTGCTTCCCTCCCATGAGTGAAAGTAGCAACTGACTTTCTGCGGAGGTGAAAGAGAAGGGTGTCCTAGTGAGTGTCTTTTCTCCTTTTAAAAGTTAACACTAGACATGAAGATGGCGCAACAATGATCCTCCACATGAGAAAACAGCTCAGCAACAAAGAGAGCAGCTGCCTTGTCATCATCCCCATCACTGCTATTTCTTCAGGTGACCAACAGACAAGTCCAGTTCTGATTACAAGACAATAAGCCTTAGCTCTGGCTGGGTAGCTCAGTTGGTGAGAGTGTCGTCCCAATACACCACGGTTGTGGGTTCAATCCCTGGTCAAGGCACATACAAAAATTAACCATCTTCATTTTACAAGTGAAGAAAGTGAGTCTTGGAAATGGTAAGCATTAGAAAGCCACCTTAGTACCAATACTCAGCAGAGCTTAGATTTGAACCCCAATCTGTCTGACTCCAAAACACTATCTTCACTCTTCCAGTTCCTCTCAGGAGCTATTTTCCAATATTGACATCAAGTTTTCAGGGAGGTTGAAAGTACAGATTGAATCTTTCTTGAGTACTGACGCTGGGCCACACACGGGGCAGATATGATGAACCATCCTCCACTCCAGGAGCCAAGTAATTGGTGCAGAAATCTGACACCTGAACATAGGCTAAACAATAGGGAATGAAATAAGGGCCACCGTGGAAGGGACCATCATAGGCTCCTTGAGAAATGAGGGAAGGAGTAGTTCTGATTGTACAGAGAGAACAAGGAAAGTTTCACGGAACATGGAAACATGGAATTTTGACAAGGCTCTGAGGAGGCCAGGGGTGGGGTCAGCAGGCACTAGGACCCTGCAGAGCAAGGAAAGAAACAAGTTACTGGAGCTGGGTGGGAAGGTCGGTGAGATCAGTGTCTGGTTGGAAACTGGAAGGTGAAGGTGGGTTGGAGCCAGGCCATGGAAGGCTGTGAATAGAGTCTGAACTTGAAATGGGAAATTTTTGAAGGTTTTTGAGTAGGGAAAAGCAAGGATCCAATCAAATCCTGTACTAAAAGATCCAGAACCCATTCTGACACCAGATCACAAGTACATGAAGCACAGAAAGCAGAAAAATATAGACAATCAATACTTTTAATCAAGATGCAAAAAAGTGTTCTGCTTACTTCTGAGGAAACACGGCCAATGGAGGAATACATGTCTAAATCACCAGCTCAGACTCCGCCTGTCCTCTTCCTTCTGCATTGGCTAAGAATGGTCCCATTCTCATGACTCGGAAGGTAGCCTCATCCAGCAATAAAACCCCAGGGCAACAGATACAATCTCCTCCTCCCCCCAAAGAAAAAATTCCAGCAGGGAAATGACAGTTCCTTTCACTTCCTTCCTTTCGTCAGAAGCCAGCCCACAAAGATTTCTTAACTGTTTTCTCACCTCAACATATCAGACAAACATCCTAGAGCAGGAACTGGATCCTGAGGGCTTAATTGAGTTAAGAGGAAAAGTGTAGGTCATCTAAAAGCCTCTCAATGGTTTTGGAGTGGCTTTCACGTCTCTGAAAGCCCAGTGACAGTTCTCAGTTGCTTGGATAGGAAGGAGCTGAATGAATTTCCTAGCACACAATTCAAAAGCACTGGAAGTCAGCAGTTCTGAAAGACTGCAGAAATGGCTTGTTTACATTTTTCTCTTGGGCTGAAACCCATCTATTTAAACTTTAACCAGAGGCAATTATGAAACCACGGTAAGCCAGAGATGGCAGCCTGCACATGACAGCGAGACAGATGCCAACAGTCTGGCATCGAAGGAGGAAAAAGCGAGAATATTTTGAGAAAGGGGTCAAGGAAGAAATACAAAGAAGGTTTTAGAAGCAAAAGGTGTCACCTAAGTAGCTGATCTTCCAGAGAAGAGGGAGGAAAGTGGTGAGGGAGGGAGAAGCTGGTGGGGTGGGCAGGAAAGACAGCAGCCTCCGATGGAGTAGGTGGGGCTGTCACCATCCCACCAGTTAAAAATCCCACCCAGGAACAGCGCACTGCTGTAGCTCTGCTGCCTGTACCCTTTTTCCCTCTTGGGTCAAAAGTGCATTAACCCACTGAATCAGTGGCCCTGGGAGGTCTGCCTGGAGCAGACACACCCAGCCAGCCCGGACACAGGCCTCTTCCCCGAAGGCCAAGCCTCCTCTTTAATTCAGGTTTTCCTGGCAAAGACCCACCTGGGAGCTGATGAGCAGTCCAGTGACGTCAGAGGAAATACCCCACTTGACAAAGGACTCTGCTGCAGCTGCCTAGGATTTGGTGAGTCCTAAGAACAAACTAAGAGATAGCCGTTGCTCTGAAGTGAATGTTTTATTCTGGACATGAGGATGTCCATGGACCTGACATTGACACCAGGGCCAATTTTAGATGCTTATACGAATGTGGGGAGATCTACAGGACATCAGACCCCCACATCTCTCTGTGCAAAAGCACCTGACAATCAACCCCTGGATATTCACTCCTTTGGGTTTTTTAACTTTTTGGTTTTGAGTATCCCCATTAAGCAGCACACACAGTATACAGAAGAGAGCCCTGCCTCAGATGTTATTGGCTCGTTTCTTAGCAGGAATTCACTTTTTACCAGTTCCAGTCAGATTAGAACCAGAGCCTGTGGGAGGAAGATCTAGGACAAGCATTTTGGTGATAGAGAATGGGCAGAGGCCTTGGGAATAGTGAGTGGGAAGCTGGCAAGCGTCGTGGAAGACAAATCTCTGTACAACAATGAAACCCAGTCCCTCAACATAAGTCGGAGTTTGTGTAGGCAGCAGAAAGCTGGGTTCATCCAAACCTCCCTCGAAGCTTTCTTCTCTGATAACCCACTCTTACCAGGGAAAGCCAATTGGGGCACAGCCAGAAGGAGTTGCACAGTCAGTTGCCACTAGAAGGGGCACAGTCAGAGGATTTGCACATACTCAGGGCCATGGCCGTGGTCTTCCAGGGCAAAGAGACCAAGGTCATGGGCTTCTCTCCAGACCAGTTTGCTATTCTCACCGAAAGATCTGTCTACAGCTCTGAACTGCACTCCCAAGTCCAGCCAATCACCTAAAAAATTCATGATGTTCTTCACAAGGGTCTGGGCGGAGAGTGTAGGGACAGCTGCCTGCAGACTCTCCCCAACTGGGGACAGATCCTGGAGTGCTGTTGGGGATGGAGTGGGGCACACTGTGTATGAGCAATATAACATAGTGTGACACTTTATTTTTATTAAACATATGCTCCACTTTTATTTGTTAAAGTTTGTATAAGTATAAATTGCTTCCTTGGGCCCAGATCCCGGAGTAAGGAAGCTGGTCTCTGACGGCTCCTGCAGGACAGAGCCTGTGAACACATGTCTGCTGGCAGTTATCCCAAGAGCTGCACAGAAATTCTGAGGAATACACATCGACCAGCAACTACCAGAGGGTGTTATGCCTCAGAGAAGACATTTGTAAAATCAGGCATGAGATCTCCAAGGGAAATCCTGGGGGACTGTACATAAGCTAGAGAGGCAGCATAGTGTAGTGGTTAAAAGCGTGGATTCAGAAGCCTGGCTGTCTGGGTTCAGATCCTGATGCTATCATTTATGTGCTGTGTGGCCTTGTGCAAGTGTAACCTCTCTGGTCCTCAGTTTTCTCATCCATATAATTTAGACAATAGTAGTTTCCGTTTCACAGGGCTGTTGGTAAGTAATAAATGAGTTGATTTTTGAAGGGTTAAATAAGTTAATGTTTAAAAGCTCTTAGAACATTGTCTGTCACAGTGAGAACTGTTGAAGTGTTGCATTTTAAAAGTAACACAATCAAATGTGCAGGCCTAGAAACTCCAGTTGTTTGTATGATTGACCCTGTCTCCAAGGAGGCCTTTGCTTGGCTCTAATCTACCCTTCACTTCCCATCATACCAGCATGAGAAGACAGAAGAAAAATGCAAGAAAAATACCCTGATACCTTTATGCCCCAGGCCTCCCTTGAAGTACTAGTAAGGCACTTCTGTTCTGCTCTGAAACCTAGCAGGAGCACTGTCCTGTGCCTGGGCCAGGAACAGGAATTCCTCAGTGCAGACCCCTCAGACCCTTGGAAGGGTCCAGGCTTGTGCTGTCCCTGAATGCTCACTCACCTGTCCTTCAAGGATACCTCGCACCACCCCAGGGTTCCAGAACACGAGGAAAAGCCCTCACTGAGAAAGGGAGAAGCAGAGAAAGACCAGGTGGCAGAAAGGGGATCACGGAAAGAGGAAGCCAAACACAGGAGAAAAAAGTGGAAAGCTGAAATAAGTACAAGAAAACTTTTTTGGTCTCTCTATTTTTGGCCAGGTGAAACACAAACATAAGAAAATAAACTAAGCAACTAGAACCAGATTGTACTGGTGAGGGGATGGCAGAGGCTGCAGGGCTGCGAATACATGCCAATGACCTCATCTTCCTCCTGTGCCCTGTAAGTGTGGCCCCAAGAGTCTCTTGTGCTGTGGCCTAATAATGATTTCATTTCACAGACTTCCTTCCACATTTTTTTTCTTAACAAAGTCCATCACATCTGTTTTGGGAAGTAGAAGCAGTGTCTATCTTTAGGAAATCTAAATGCCAAAAAAGCTCAGAGAAGCACAATTGAGAAGTAAAGAATAGTTCGTGTGATCAGGACAAATATCAGATCACAAATATTTGAAATTCTTCCCCTTCTGGGCCCTCAGGAGAGCAGTGCCTTTGTTTGCTGAATTGGCTCACAGATGACTTGGCCTTTGTTGTGTTGTGTAGGATGTTGGATGGACAGGAGAAGCTGAAGGCAGGTCAAATATTTGTCAAGTACCTACTAAGTATCAGACATTCTGCTAGGTGCTAGAAATTCAAGAGTGAACCAAAGCATAGGCCTCACTGTTATGAAGCTAACACTCTTGTTTTTTTTTAAACTTTTTTAAAAAAGATTTTATTTATTTATTTTTAAAGAGAGGGAAAGGGAGGGAGAAAGAGAGGGAGAAAAACATCAATGTGCGAGAGATACATTGATCAGTTGCCTCTTGCACACCCCTAACTGGGGTCCTGACCTGCAACCTAGGCATGTGCCCTGACTGGGAACTGAACCGGAGACCCTTTGGTTCACAGGCCAGAACTCAATCCACTGAGCCACACCAGCCAGGGCTTGCTTTTTTTTTTTTACTTATTAAAAAAGTCCTGGCAAATTACACATAACATGAAATCATCATCTTAACCATTACACAGTTCAACCGTACACAGTTCAATAGTGTTGAGATGTTTACACTGTGGTGCAATCAATTTCTAGAACTTTTCCATCTTGTTAAACTGAAACTCTATGACCACTAAACAAGTGGAAACTACCATTTCCCCCTTCCCTGCTCCCATGCCCTGACAACCACAACTCTACTTTCCATTTCTATAAGTATAATTACTCTAGATTCCTCATATAAGTAGAATTATAAAGCATTTGTCTTTTGGGGACTGGCTTATTTCACTTAGTATATCCTTAGAAACATGTATCAGAATATCTTTCCTTTTTAAGTCTGAATTATATTCCCTCTTATGTACATGTCACTTTTTCTTTATTCTGTTCATCTGTTGATGGACCCTTGGGTTGCTTCCACCTCTTCATTATTGTGAACAATGCTGCTGTGAACTTGAACGCACAAATATCTCTCTGAACTAACACTCTTTTATGGAGCTTATCCCATCACATTTGAGTTATTTGCCCATCAGTTAACCCAACTAGATGGTTAGCTGCACAAGGACCTGCATTGTTTGTTTTTGTATCACAACTATATATAGTGCAGGCACATAGTAGGAACTCAGCAAATATTTATAGAACAAAATAATTTATTTTTATACTGCTTAGTCACTACTGCTGCAGCTGGCTATTTTACATATTTTAATAAATAAGTTTTGCAATTTTAATGAATGCTATTTTGATTATATTTACATACTAAGATAGTTTATATAAAGGGATTAGTATAAAAAAATCTAAATCTCAATCAAAATTCACTTTCTAGATGAAATGCCATTGAGAATTCCTTCTCACTCACTTTGCTGAAAATCAGCTCTTATGGCTCTTATTCCTCTCCTTTCTTTCCTTTATTTTCTTCAACTGAAAGTACTACATAGATCTTGAGGACCTCCAGATGGGTCCCCTCAACCCTTGGTACATCCTGTTGAATAAATCTAGGCATGGGCTCAGAAACTTTCACTGAGGGTCATTTTGCTTGAGGCACAGGATGAACAAGGCCACACAGCCCTACCTCTGGAGGAACTCCCAATCTTGTGGTTCTGCCTGATTGTTCCTGGCCACAATTAAGCAAGTGGATTCAGTTTTCTTAGGTGTAGAAAATAGTATTTACCTCCATTCCCTCTTACTCAGATGCCAAACACAGATACCATAGCATTTACGAAACATGAAGAGCTGAAAGACATTGTTGAAGATTTTGAGTAGCATTGTATCTGATGATAATTACAACGCGTAGTATTTGCCATGTCAGAAACTATCTCTATAATCCATTACAAAATACACGTTGGGAATTAGGATTTCTGGTCAATGTAGCATTGTTGTACATAAACCTTCAAGGCACTCACTCAGGTCCAAACACAATGTGGTCGTTTTTGAAATATAAAAGAGAAATATGAAATATAAAAGAGAAATATTAAATATAAACTTCTCCATGGAACACAGAACAACAAATGGGACTGAAGGCATGGGCCTGTGGGGCTCCAGGTCTGGAAGGAGGCCGAGGATGCTGGAGTGAGGCTTCTGCCGAGTAAGAAAAAGTCAAAGTGATCTGCATGGGGTGAAGGGAGTAGGCTGGAACCAGAAGCAGGTTCACTGCTTGAATCTATGGGCTAGACCGAGAACTCCCCTCCCCATACATACCAGCTGGCTGGTTAAAGAGGATTTAAAAAGCTGACCACTGCCTGATGGTGGGCCTTATATGAGGGAATGATGAGGCAGGAAGGTAAGAGCATGTGCCAGCAAATTGGATGAAGCAACGACACGCCTCCATGGCTGACTCTATAGCATCTCCTTTGTCACAGGAGGGCACAAGAAAAGAAACCCTTTTTATTTAGATAATATGATTGTCTATAAGGAAAATCAAATGGACTACACTGAAAAAGTATTAGAACCAAAAAGAATCCAGCAAGATTTCTGGGTATAAGATCAACAAACAAAATTCAATTGCAATTCAATATATCAGTGTTTATCACATACAGTATTTAATAGTAAACAAAAGACACCACTCTTCAAAACAATAAATAATACATTTACTACCTAAAAATAAATATAACATAAAATGTGAATTTTAAGTATGAAAGATTTTTATGGAAAAAGTTAACTAAGATTTGAAAAAATGGAGACATATACCATATTCTTCAATTGGAATACCCATTATACTGAAGATGTCAGTTCTAAAGTTAATGTTTAATTTCAAGGCAAACTCAACTTTTAAAATACCAACCTAATTATGTAACATGAAGCAATGATTACAAAATTCATGTTGAACAGTAAAGGGTCAAAACGTATTATAGTGGTTGGGGATGCCTTTGGCTACAAATAGAAGAATATAAAATTAATGTGTGACTTTAAAAATAACAAATTTAGCCCTGGCTGGTGTGGCTCAGTGGATTGAGTACCGGCCTGTGAACCACAGGGTCACTGGTTTGATTCCCAGTCAGGGCACATGCCTGGGTTGTGGGCCAGGTCCCCAGTTGGGAACATGCAAGAGGCAACCACACATTGATGTTTCTCTCCCTCTCTAGAAATAGATAAATAAAATCTTGAAAACCATAACAGGTTTATTATTTCACATCAGAGAATGTCCAGTGGAAGGTGGTTTCAGTATTGGTTAATTTAGCAGCACAATGACATCTTGGGGACCTGGGTCATTTTTATCTGTCTCCTCAACCCTTCTCAGTGTGTAGGTCTCCGGCTTTTCCCCTTGGGGTGGCAAGGTGGCTGCCACAGTTTCAGGCCTCACATTTCCCCACAACTCTGTACAAAGATAGGCAAGGCAAGTCGTTTTCTTATGTACCTTCTCAAGTGAGAAGAAAACTTTCCTGTTATACCCACCCCTACTCTAGCATAATTCCACATGGGTCTCATTGGCAAGAGATGCAACACATGCCTACAGCCAAACCAGTCACAATGGAATGGAATTGCTGTAATGGGCTTAGACCAAGCACTATGGAATAGGCTTCCTGGACGCCTGAAAACAATTAGATTCCGTTGGAAGGAGAAAGAGACAACGTTCTTTGGTCTGATAGCCAATTGCAACCTAAGGCAATTTTGAAAAAGAATAAGTCAGGGGGTTTGCCCTACCAAATAATTAATACTTAAAATCAGAGGTGGCATAACAAACCAGGAGTGAAAGGATGAACTATTTAATAAGTATGTGTTGGAATAATTATAAATGTATTTCATATCACAAGTTTAATTTGGTATGGATGTAAATGTAAATAGTCAAATTCATACTTCTAGAAAAAAATGAAACTATCTTTACATACTTGGGATAGGGAGAATTTACTAAATAAAACACAAAAGAATAAAACACAAAAGCAAAGACTGATACATTTTACTACTATGAAATAAAAAGGCATCATCAACAAAATACAAAGACAGGCTTAAACTGACAGAAGATATTTTTCCAAGACATAAAACCATCCATATATTAATATTCAAAATTTATAAAAAACTACTAAAAACAGTAAGAAAAATAAACAACTACAAAAAATTGGCAAAGGATATGAATAGGCAATTCACAGCAAAGAAACCCTAATGGCCAATAAACATACAAGAACATGCTTAATCTCACTAGAAATTAAGGGAAAACAAAATAAAATAATAAAAATTTCCCCATAAATAGGCAAAGTTTTTAAATTCTGAAAATATCAAAAGTTGTAAGATGTGGGGAAACAGGACTCTTAGTAAGCAAAATGATAGCATACAAAAATAAATCTTAAGTCCCAGCAGTTTCTCTCTTAGGGATGTTGCCTAGATTAGTGTTTCTCAACCAGAGGTGATTTTGCCTCTCAGGGAACACTTGGAAATGTTTGAAAAACTTTCTGGTTGTTATACATGTGTGTGGGAGGGTGTTACTAGTTACTAGTAGAAGTGAGGGATACTGCTAAAATCCTACCCTACCACAAAAAGTTATCTGGTCCAAAATGTCAATAATGTCAAGGTTGAGAAAGTCTGCCCCAGAAAAACTTTCACATGGTGTGCACCAGTAGACTGGGTTTTCAGTGCTGATTGAAGCACTGTTTCTTACAGCAAACAACAAACTAAAAACAACTTACGCACCATAATGCAGCTGAATGAAAAAGTAACATGTGTGTATTCAAACAAGGGAAGAACATACAACGGATAAAATTAATGAGCTTCTCCAAAGACTTAGGTTCTTCAGACTGCAACATGAACAAGTCTAAAAAAGTAATGGTGACCAAAAAAAAGCATTGTAAAATGTTGTGTACAGCATGACATAGTATTCTTTTACATTTCACAAACACAAAGTAATATTATATGTTGTTTATGAATGCATACATACAAGAAAAAGCATAAAAACATTCATGAGAATAATTTATAGGAACTTCAACATAGTGATTACTTTTGGGAAAAGGGGAAAGGAGAAAAACAGAGAAATAAATGGGTGAGGAATAAGCAAAGTGTTTCAACTATACCTGTAAGACATTTTACAACCAAAAAATCCCCCTAAAACAAATAAGTCAAATATTAAGATTTGTTGAGTATTTTATATGTAGATGTTTGTTAAACTCTTCTCTATATTTTTCAGTTTGATTGAGGTATTTATTTATAATGAAAATATTTTAAAATATTTTAAGAGCTACATTTGCAGGAATGAGTACTCTTTACGTGTTTCGGGAGCATAGAGTTGGTGGAGGGAGTCCGTGTTTCCAGAAGAAACCATGCTGTTCTAAAGGGAAATTAGAGAAGGAGAAAGTGACCCTTGAATAAAGAAAAGTTTGTTCACATAAAGACCCTATCCCTGGGATTCTTGGCAGGAAGAATTGGCTTTCCCGCCGCGCCAGCAATTGGTAGGCTATTCCTCTGTCCATGGTCCTATTCCTCTAACTCAAACAACCTTACAAGAGCTCAGATTTGAGGTTCAATTTTGCCTTGTAGTGTTCTAGATGGAGCTGAGAAGCTGCGAGAAGAGGAAATATTGTGGGTACAGCAGGTCTTGCGTATTTGGAAAGAAGCTCTGACTGCAGTAGATGCCATCAGCAGAAGGGAATCCTGCTGGGCAGTCATTCTTTGTAATAACGATGAATAGCATCTCTTGGTCAAGTGAGCCCCAGTTGCGCTGAGGCCTGCTTGGTGAGAATGATACCATCACCCCCCTCACATTTCATAGTTTTAATGAAAGGCTTTCTCATCCCTAATGCTTTTCATCACTTCTTCCCAACACTCCTTATAAGAGCAGTCGATACTTGCTTCTGCTTTTACAGAGATGGGAAGAGACTAACAAAGCTTCTCCCAAGATTTAGGTTCTATGAACCAATATTTTTACCTAAGCCACTGGGGGTAAATAAATGGTGAGAATAACTCAACTGAGAAAGATGTTTTATGGGCATCCCAGAGTAATCGACTATCTTTGTAAAAGAAACAACATTTCTTGAGATCCCAGGAGGAGTCTGGCACTACATAAAGCGATATGAGCATGAGAGTACAGAACATAATGTTTGGGAACATAACGTTCCTCCTGGGACTTAAAAATTAATGTAGATCCAAAACTGTTAAGAAAATACAAGGGTTGTTGTAATAAATTATGGGAAAATAAAGTGAAAGGTGTAGGGGCAAAAGTCCCAAGCATAGTGATAAACTGTGGAGCACAAAAACGGAATATGATGAGCCAATTAACCTCAGGAGAACACAAATTCGCAGTATGGGCAGAATACAAGATACCCTGTGAAGTCAATTTTGCAGACTCAGTCACTTGTCTAGTCACACAAAATCAATAGCTGTTTCTGACGGGCCCCTGGAAAGAAAAAAAAAATTACTGTTGTTTTCTAGATATGGAGTCAAAACCAACTGACATACAATAAAGTAATTAGGGGGGAAATAGTGGGATGGCAAACTTTTAATCTGTAAAACTAGAGATCTAGTTCTGGATGACAGCGCTAATGGAAATAGGTGCAATTGGGTTTGTAGATGCTGATTTTTACCAGCAACCAGAAACTGTGCTAAAAGCTCAATTTGGCCTACTTTAGGTTCCCTGGGTGAGTTGGTAGGGGAATTTTCATTAGGCAATTTGTTATATGTCAGAAGAGGAAATACAGCAATATATGAACACTCTGATATATATAGGTAAGAAAGTATCTTAATAGAAAAATGTACTCTAGTCTAGGGCAACTCTTCCCCACCAAGATGATGGAAAGTGCTTGGAAATGTTCAAACTAGACTGAGCTTCTGTCATTGCCCCAGTTTTCCTGCTTTAACAACTTCAGCCTTGCTAACATACCAATGCTAGGAGAGGTGGTTTAATTTTTTTTTTTGAGGCAAGTTGGCTGATACCTATATTACTTTAAAGGGTGGGTGGTGCTCAGGAGCTCTTGGTGGGGTGGGTCCGCTTCTTCTTCAACATCTGGGACTTCTGGCTGTGTGCCGTGGTGCTGGCCTTGTGACGGTCAGCAACACACAGACTCAGGTGATACTCGTTCTTGCAGATTTTGTGCTGGATGCTGCTCAGGGAGGTGCATTCTTGTTGATGATGGTGTGCACATAGGAGGTACCTGGCTTTGGCTGGCTGATTTCTGATTGGTGACAGTAACCACTCCTTTGCCATGGGCAGGGGACTCCACAATCAAGTTTCGAAGAATCAGTCTGTTGTAGCAAAAGGAGTTACGGGCCTTCAGATTATTGGGCTCAGTACTGGAGGTCTGCTTGTTCCTCTTGATCAGGAAGCTGGAGCAGTTCCATTGCAGGTGGGCAGACACAGGGGCAGCTCCTCTCGCTGCAGCAGCCAGACAGAAAGAGATGGTTTTACATATTGATTGTCAGCTTCTGTGCTGGTCACTCATGGTCAGTGCAACTTTGTTCACTTGTACGAGGAAGGACCAAAACATCCCAGAATTTATTTTGAAAAAATTGTGTGTTCATTTTTTCATGTTTAAATTTCAGTCACCTTCAAAGTACTCTCCATTTGATGCAATACACCTATGGAGACATTTTCTCCACTTTTCAAAACAGTTTTGAACTTGTTGATTTTGATGCCTTTTAGTGCTTCTGCAGTTTTTTGTTTCACCTCTTCCACATCCACAAAACGTTTCCCTTTGAGGACTTTTCTCATCCTAGGAAAACAAAAACAAGTTGCTTGGGGCAAGATTGGGTGAATAGGGAGGGCGGGGCATGGGGGTCAAGCCATTTTTGGTCAAAAACTACTGACCAAAAACTACTTCAGTGCAGTGTGGACAGGTGAGCTTGTAAATCACTGGTCATGAAATGGGCAAACGAGTTGAAAGAGTCTTCAAAAAAAATTCACTGAAGCTGCACGCAGCTTCTCACAACAAGATCAGCTGGGACAGTGATGCAGATGGGTTCCTAGAACACTCACCTCACAGGGGAAGCCTGTACTCCAAGGGCCTGCTCTGCAGAAGATAATTCTGTTTTTTAGGGGAGTCCCCCTAGTACATATATACCTTCTCTTGTTTTCTAGTATTATAGTAATGTGAAAAGATAAAATTGTCTAGAAATTATTTCATTGTGGAAGGGAATAAATTAGACAGGTACTTCCACATGGATATCCAATAGGCATCTCAAACTGAACATGGCCAAAGGAGAGCTCTTAACCTTCTGGTATCAAATAACAACAAGATGCTTAAATAAATAGTTTTACTTTTTCATAAACATGATACCTGGCAATAAATGGTTGCTGGTGTTGGTTCAGCTGCAATTTCTAAATCATCAAGTAGTATTTTTTTTTCTACTTCACCATCCTTAACATTTTGGCCTTTAACCATCATGTCTTTAGTTTTGTAGTCACATGATGGCAGCCATGACTCCAGACACCGTGATGGTGTTCCAGACTGTCATATCTATCCCCAGAAGATTTTCACTTAGGTTGTTTTAGCCATAAATGAATCACCCTTAACTGCAAAGGAGATGGGGAAATTGAGTATCTAGCAAAAAAGAATGGGATTATTATGATTGAATTGTGCCAATCATGATTTATCACTTGGGGCTAGATATACTGCCATCCTCAATAAGGTCAGGGCTCTGTTAGCAAAGGGGAAGAGAGGCTGTTGGGGAGGAAATGAACATGGTCCGTCACACTTCTTAGTCCCAGCCTATCTGTCTTATTAAATAGCATCACCAACCAACCATCCAGTGTCCCAGCCAATAATAGAAGAAAGGACTTAAAAATTTTTTATTATTATTCTGTTAACAATAAAAATTGTTGTCTCAATTTTTCCCTTTTGCCCTCCTCTGCCCAGCATACCCCCTGCTCCCACAGTCAATCCCCACACCGTTGTCTATGTCCATGGGTCATTCATACATGTTCTTTGACTAGTCCTTTCCCTTTCCCTCCTCCCCTCTGGCCACTGTCAATCTGTTCCATGTTTCCATGTCTCTGGTTCTATTTTCTTCATTGGTTTATTTTGTTCATTAGATTCCTCTTATAAGTGAGATCATATGGTATTTGTCTCTCACTGACTGGCATATTTCACTTAGCTTAATACGTGTATTCTTCAGTTCCATCCATGCTGTTGCAAAAGGTAGGATTTCCTTCTTTCCTTCTGCTGCGTAGTATTCCATTGTGTAAATGTGCCACAGTTTTTTGATCCACTTATCCACTGATGGGCATTTAGGCTGTTTTCAGCACTTGGCTATTGTATATAGGGCTGCTACGAACATAAAGGTGCATAAGTTCTTTTGAATTGGTGTTTCGGGATTCTTAAGGTATACTTCCAGCAGCGAAATTGCTGGGTCAAAAGGCAGTTCTATTTTTAATTTTTTGAGGAAATTCCATACTGTTTTCCACTGTGGCTACACTAGTCCACCTTCCCACCAACAGTGCACTAGGGTTCCTTTTTCTCCACATCCTTGCCAGCACTTGCTGTTATTTGATTTATTAATAATAGCCATTCTGACAAGTGTGAGGTGGTATCTCATTGTGGTTTTAATTTGCATCTCTTTGATGGTTAGTGATGCTGAGCATCCTTTCATATGTCTATGTGCCCTCTGTATGTCCTCCTTGGAGAAGTGTCTATTCAGAGTCTTTGCCCATTTTTTAATTGAATTGTTTGTCTTCCTGGTGTTGAGTCATATAAGTTCTTTATATATTTTGGAGATTAAGTCCTTGTCCAATGTATCATTGGCAAATATGTTTTCCCATACGGTCAGTTCCCTTTTCATTTTAGCCATGCAGAAGCTTTTTAATTTGATGTAGTCCCATTTGTTAATTTTTTTCTTTATTTCCCTTGCCCTAGGAGATATATTGGCAAAGACACTGCTATGTGGGATATCTGAAATTTTATGCCTATGTTTTCTGCTAAGACTTTTATGGTATCACAACTTGTATTTAAGTCTTTTATCCATTTGGAGTTTATTCTGGTGTATGGTGTAAGTTGGTGGTCTGGTTTCATTTTTTTTGCATGTACCAGTCCAGCTCTCTCAACACCATTTATTGAAGACACTATTTTTACTTTATTATATGCTCATGCCCCCCTTTGTCAAGTATTAATTGACCATAGAGATGTGGATTTATTTCTGGGCTCTCTATTCTGTTCCATTGATCCATGTGTCCATTCTTATGCCAATACCAGGCTGTTCTGATTACAGTGGCCTTGTAGTATAGTTTTATAGCAGGTATTGTGATTCTTCCAACTTTATTCTTCTTTCTTAAGACTGATGAGGCTACTTGGTGTCTTTTTTTGGTTCTATATAAATTTTTGGAGTATTTGTTCTAGATCAATGAAATATGCCATGGTATTTTAATAGGGAGTATGTTGAATCTATAGATTGCTTTGGGTAATATGGATGTTTTAGTGATGTTAATTCTTCCTATCCATGAACACAGAATATTGCCTAATAATATGATTACATTTTCTCACCATTTTGTAAAGGTCTGGGACAATTTAAAAGAACCATCTGGGAAATGTCCTCTTCTCCTTTATTTTCAGCCAGGCTTTCAAGTAGGGGAAAACCCAAATATTCATGGAAGAAGAGAGAAATACTTATATCTGAAATTTTCTGCCTTTTCTGACATTTTCACATATCTATTTATGTTCTTCCCAAAGACTAAAACTACTTCCACTTTCTTCACCAGAAAACCAGATTTTTCAATAGGCTGTCCTCTAGCTAAAATGTTAAAATCAGAGAAATTAATATGCAATCTTCCTTCATCTCCCTTTCTAGGATCCTCTCAGCCCTGCCTATACCTTCTCAGTGCTGAAGTGACACCCTGCAGGTCCAGCCTTCTGGATCTGGCTCACTGGGCCGATGGGCCCAGCCCACACTCAGCCTCCCATGCGTCTGGTCGGCCATGGCACACTGATACTGTGCAACACAAACTTCGGAAAGTTCACATCCACACTAGGAGCATAGCATCCTAGTGATGCTGACCCAGCATACTCCCAAATGTCCCTATGTTTAGAAATGTCCTCAAATACTGCTCATAAATTGCACACAAAGAATCCCAAGGGTTTTGAACTTTGGGACTTGACAACAGAAAATAACAAAAGATCATCTTCAAAGGTCTTCAGGGACTATATTAAAAATAGAAATAAACTGTTTCTCTGTACTCACCACAATCTCAGCCCCTCCCCTTTCTTCCTCTGTCCCCCCCCACCCCATACACACACACACCCATGTCTAGCTTCATGCTTGCATGTTACCTCTTGGACATTTACAGGCCCCTGAAACAGAGGTTCCAAAAACAGTCTTGACATTTTTGATAATGCATCAGTAAAAATATGGAATTTGAACTCCAAAATATTCATGTTAAAAAAAATAAAACATCTGGCCCTGGCTGGCATAGCTCAGTGGATTGAGCGCGGGCTGCGAACCAAAGCATCGCAGGTTCGATTCCCAGTCAGGGCACATGCGTGGGTTGCAGGCCAAGGCCCCCAAGAACCACACATTCATGTTTCTCTCTTTCTCTCTCTTTCTCCTTCCCTTCCCTCTCTAAAAATAAATAAATAAAATCTTTAAAAGAATAAAAAAATAAAATATCTGTATAAAAAAACAAAAATGAATAAAATTAAAATTACATTCAATTCTTTGGTTAAATTTTTAAATTAAAATTTAAATAGGGTCTCTGAAGGGAGCCTATTTCCAGATTTCTATCTCAGGCGAACTGGGTTAACTCTATTTCCTTATGGTTATCAGAATTCTAAAGATAGCTCCCCAAGATTCCCATCTCCTGGTCATTCAGTCAGACACTAATCTAGGTCACTGCTTCAGTCACTAATCTAGGTACTGCTGTGAAGGGATCTTGCAGATGTAATTAAAGTGCCAAGTCATTTTACTTTAAGATTTAGAGAGTTTTTTCAGGTGGGTCTGACCCAATCAGGTGAGCCCTTTAGAAGAATATTTTTCCTCAGTTGGTAGCAGAAGAGGAAGTAGAAGAGATTCTAAATGTGAGAGAGATTAGACAGTGATTGCTGGTTTTGAAGATAGAGAAGACCACATGAGAAGGAATGTGTGTGGCCTCTAGAAGTTGGCACCTCTGGGCTGGTAGCTAGAAAGAAAATGAGGACCTCAGAGCTCCAGACACAGGAACTGAGTTCTGTCAGTGATGTGAATAAGCCTTGAAGCAGATTCTTCCCCAGGTAAGAGTCCAGCCTGACTAATACCTTGATTTCTACACTGTAGGGCACTAAGCAGAGTACCCAGCCAAACCCACCCAGACTTCTCACCTACAGAACTGTGAGCTAATTAATGAGATGTTGTTCGAATCCCTTAAGTTTGTAGCAATTAGTTACACAGCAGTAAAAAACGAATATATCCCTTTGATTTTTACATTTCTTTTTTAAAAAATATATTTTATTGATTATGCTATTACAGTTGTCCCATTTTCCCCCCTTCACTCCCCTCCACCCTGTACACCCTCTCCCACCCATATCCCCCCCTTTAGGCATGTCCATGTGACATACTTATAAGTTCTTTAGCTTCTACATTTCCCATACTATTCTTACCCTCCCCCTATCTATTTTCAACCTACAATCTATGCTACTTATTCTCTGTACCTTTTCCCCCTCTCTCCTCCTCCCACTCCCCTGTTGCTAACCCTCCATGTGACCACCATTTCTGTAGTTCTGTTCCTGTTCTAGTTGTTTGCTTAGTTTCTTTTGGTTTTGCTTTAGGTGTGGTTGTTAATAATTGTGAGTTTGCTGTCCTTTTACTGTACATGTTTTTTTCTTTATCTTCTTTTCTTAGATAAGTCCCTTTAACATTTCATAAAATAAGGGCTTGGTGATGATGAACTCCTTTAACTTGACCTTATCTGAGAAGCACTTTATCTGCCCTTCCATTCTAAATGAAAGCTTTGCTGGATAGAGTAATCTGGGATATAGGTCCTTGTCTTTCATGACTTGGAATATTTCTTTCCAGCCCCTTCTTGCCTGTAAGGTCTCTTTTGAGAAATCAGCTGATAGTCTGATGGGAACTCCTTTGTAGGTTACTGTCCCCTTATCTCTTGCTGCTTCTAGGATTCTCTCCTTCGTTTTTACCTTGGCTAATGTAATTATGATGTGCCTTGGTGTGTTTCTTCTTGGGTCCAACTTCTTTGGGGCTCTCTGAGCTTCCTGGATTTCTTGGAAGACTATTTCCTTTGCCAGATTGGGGAAGTTCTCCTTTATTTGTTCAAATACGTGCTCAATCTGTTGCTTTTCCCCTTCCCCTTCTGGTACCCCTATAATTTGGATGTTGGAACGTTTAAAGGTGTCCTTGAGGTTCCTAAGTTTCTCCTCATTTTTTTGAATTCTTATTTCTTCATGCTTTCCTGCCTGGTTGTTTCTATCTTCCTTCTGGTTCACTGTATTGTTTTGAGACCCAGTTTCCTTCCTGGCCCTCCTCCGTGTATCTTCCTTCATCTCTTTTATGGTGACCTGCATCTTTTCATCTAATTTGCACCCAAAATCAACCAAATCCGTGAGCTTTCTGATCATCAGTGTTTTGAACTGTGCATCTGATAGATTGGCTATTTCTTGGTCGCTCAAAAGGATGAGTCCTGGGGGACTGATCTGTTCTTCTGTTGGAAACATGTCTCTCCCTATCTCACCTTTTTTTTTTCTTTTTTGTTCTGGTCTGGTCGCTCTTGTTACGGTGAGGGGCGGAGCCTTAGGTATTTACCGGGGCTGGGCACGCCAGTCGCTAGATTGGGACGTTGTATGTGGGGATGGGTTCAGGGACGGGTTCAGGGGCGGAGACAATGGCGGTAGTTCCATTCTCCTGAGAACACAGGCCCTTCTCTGGGATCCTGGGTCGCGGGCCCTGCCCTGGTCCACAATCACTGCCTCACTGGGTCCGCCAGCCTCCTCTTGCGCACTCACACCACTGCGATCTTGTGCGCTCTGGATGGCTCACACGCCGAGCTTGCACCCAGTTCGCGCCGAGTTCTCCCCGATCACCGCGAGCCGCTGCTGACCCGCTCCCGCCTGGCTCTGCCCTGCCTACCTGTCTGGGTGAACGGGTCTACTTCAACTTCTTGGCCGTCCGACTTCCATTCAGATAAATTCTCTATCAGTTCTGGGTGTTATTCTGCTTCTAAATTGTTGTTGTTCTAATCTTGGTTGTGCGTGGAGGTATGGTGTGTCCACCTATGCCTCCATCTTGCCTGAAGTCTCCCAGATTTTTACATTTCTAAATAAAGGTAAATAATGTCTGGCTATGTCTAAGAAGCACTCTGAAAGCAAATATTAACAAGATTTAATCGACTTGTTTTAAGTTCAACAGAAAAGAAATATATTAAATTATTCACAAGATGCTATGATTTTTTTAATTATATCACCCAGTGAGGTCCAATCCAGGCCATTAGACTCTTTAATCCCAGTTAGGGTTGTTTTCTCGTATTCATGGCAGATGCAGGTCAAGGCTAATTTTAGAAGCCACGTCGTATGGGTTTAGTACGAAATTCTTGCTTCAGAGGGACATGATTTAACCTGCAGTTTTTTTCATTTCAGAAAACAGTATTCTGCATTTTATAGATTCTCTACTGGACGCCTCATCTACATGTCAAATATGGGACTTATTTTTCTTAGCTATAGTTCCTTCTTGGAAAAACTTGGCCTACACCTTGGCAAATATGTTGAAATTCAGTAAGCTATATTCTGATCTTGAGAAAATTATGAGAGAAGAGGCAAAAGATGATCATAACTTTTTAAATAAAATGGACCACTGAGATAAAAGAAAACCAAAATGATCTCTTGGGGCGAGATTATTCTGACCACACTCATTCCCTTAGTAGAGACATAAATGGTGCTGAGCCTGCTAACCCAGATTTGCCGTCTTGAGAATGATATGTAGCCATGGAGTTCTCTGATGAGCACGACCCCAAGACCAGATCTAGTTTAAACACAGTGATCTGGAGAAAAGGAAGAGGAAGAGGAAAGGAGTCGTTAAGTAATCTAGAGTTGTATGCAGGGTGAGTTCCAATTTAGGGAGTAGACTTTACATACAAGATGAGGAGACAGAAGAAGGATGGCTAGGGAGCTAAAAGTTGCAGGACTCTAGGTAAGTTACTTAAATTCCTTAAGCCTCAGTTTCCTCTTGTCTAAGTCAGGATAGCTTTTCAGTGTTCTTAGCACAGGGTCTAGGACATGGAGTCTTCAATAAATGATGGCTGCATTAGGATCATGCAATCTCATCCTTCCGCCCTTGTCCAAGAATCCCGGATAATCATCTCTGTTCTAATGGATGCTAATAGCCCTGCTGGCTAGTCCGAAGTATCATGTTCAAAGCAAAAGACTACAAGCCAGTGTCCAGGCCAGAAGTCTAACGCAAATACTCCCTGAGGGCAGAGAGGGACAGAGAGAGTGGGTCTGACTAGACAAAGCTGATTCCCCAGGCAAGAACAGGGTATTTATTAAATCCACAGAAGGAAGGATCTATAGTCAAATATCCACAAATAAAAATCTCTTTCTAAAACAATCAAATTTTCTGACCCAATCAGTTGACAATGATATGGCCACTGAAGATCATATTTTTCCAACATGGTCCATTTTCTTGGCTTTCCTCAGTCATTAATTATGACCATGTTTTCCCAAATGTGGAAATTCCCCTTGCACAGATGCTGCTGCTGGCCAACGCTCCTTTCCTGAGAAGTCTCTACAACACAAAAATATTTTTGTTTTCCCCAATTGCCCACAGGGAAAATGTCCTCATTCTTTTTTTTTCCTCCTCCCTTAAAGCCCTTTGACAATTTCCAGGAATCTAAGTAAAACAGAATCACTTAGATCACTGGAGAGCCTTTTAGATGTTCTACTTCTGAAATGGCAAAAAAAGAATCCTGCACTTTAAATTGAACATTATTAAATCAATCATAAGGTTTCTTTTTAATAACCAAAGGCAATACCACTAAAGTCAAAATATGATGGGGCAGCTGATGGCAACTGGGAGAACTATGTGAGGGCCAAGGTGCCTCCTTTGAGGGGACTGAAGCATCATTGTCCTATGTACAATATTTCTTGTATCTTCTTCAATAAATGTCTCTATTTTTCATTAAAAAATACCTCCCACAACTGCCTGAGTATATGGCTGTGGGACTTGGGGGTTTAAATTATAAACAGAAATGGCCAAAGTGATTCTCCTTGTATCTGGATCAAATGCCATATGCAAAATGTGCTTCATACACATTAAATCCCTATACAAATGTAGGCATTTGGCACCAAAGTGGGTATACTGTGCCTGATTAGGAAATTTCAAAGAACAAAGAATTGAGGTGGCCACTTAATGAATTTAAGGAGGGCAGAAGAAGTGTTTTAAGTGTGGCTTTATGCCTTTATGTTGAATGTGGTTCCTATTCTTTATCTACAATAAAAATAAAAGCAAGCAGTAGAAGCTTGAACTTTGCGCCTATTGCTTGATATGCATAAGTATGGACTGTAAGAGAATGGTTAAGTGCCACTCTCAATTAAGGACCAATTAAAGTGAAAGTATATCTTTAAATTAAAACATGTCAGTGGAAAAATATTAATTTACTAAAATTATTTATGCCTTTATCCCCAGAAAAATGATCAGGTGATCTAATATCCTAGTATTTATAAGATAAACAGAGCTATTATTGCACAGAAAGTCAATACTTTTGATTAAGCAATTACCTTCCATTATGATATGTGGTTTACCAAGGAAATATTAGCTTTCTTCTTCCACCTACTTAACTTGCATTCTCTCAATGTAAGTTGGTTAGTAGGTCAGGAAATGGTATCTAATTTTGTATTAGCATTAGTCAAATGTAAGTAGGAGGGGATAGTTACCATAAAATTTTTCAATAGAAGTAACTGGAATAATCAGCCATTAGAATAATCAGTGTCAATGCTTACCAAATTTAACACAGATAATGGAGACAATGATGCCCCTGATTTTTGCAACATAAATGAGTAAAATTTCCTTTGAATTTGAAAATTTCCAGTTAAGTCTTTGCATGACTGTGATTTTCATGAGGTATACTCATAAGCGGGGGAAGGGGAATTTTACTCTTTCTTTTTTATAAAGAAACAAACAAAAAATATTTTCACCTTTGCAAGAGAAATGAATGGGGTTAAAATGACATATTAAAAAATAATAAAAATTAGAAAGTTAAGAGCACAAACCTTGCTCAGGGAAAATTTAGTATGCTCAGAAAAAGAGGAAAAAACAGTAGATATGTTACTTGATGTGATATATAATAACTGGTATGGAACTGGCCCTGACCAATCAAAATAGACATCTAATAAAGCAGATTGGACACCTGGTCATAAGCAACTAGAATAGTCAAGTGAATATGTGTCAACTAGATATCAATCCTGATTGTTTCATATGGTCATGAGAGTCAGTGTAAAGTTGATTTGTAAACCAAAAAGCATTATGAAAACTTCTGTTACTGTAATAGGTTTAGATGCAGCTGAATGAAGGGTCAGATTATGGATATGTTGACGAAAATAAAAATATCTGCTTATTTTTACTGAACTCACATTTTTATAGTTGCTTATGAACTGAGAATTCTTTCTCTTTTTACTTCCTCTCATCACATTTCAGGTGAAACAGTTTAAAAAGCTGGGTTTTGGGTCTCTTTAGACCATTATCAACAAGACCATGTTTAGTTGCCTGAAGGCAAGTTGCTTTTTAAAATTCTAAAATATCCCTCATTTCCCTGTCTATAATGATATTCCATAAAATCTATGAAAGTTCTTTTTAGGTGGTGGTATATGGGGTATTTTTGTTTGTCTTCTCTCTTATATTTTTTGTGCTGTTTGAATTTTTCTAATAGTTTTTTAAAAACAATTCATTAAAATAATTTTTTAAAACCCTCTTCCTTCTATTTACTTAGCCAAAATTATATCACAGTCTCCTATCCCCTATATTAGATAATTAATTTTCTGAATTTGTATGCCCAAAATTCAGCACCACTTTCATTTTAAATTTGTTTTCAAGAACCTCCCACATAGCCAATGTGTAAAGGCAGAGTATCTGTTTCTGCAGCGCACACTCTTTGAAGGACCTTCTTTTGTTGTTTTTGTTCTTTACATTGTCACATTTAGTTGTTTCAGAGTATTGTTGAACTCTCAGTTTCCTTTGAAAAGAGTACATCAGATGTACAATTTAGGTAACTTGGGAACACCTTGCTCAAACTAGATAGTACTTGTAAGTGTAGGAAATGCTTGTGGATAAAATAATCTCAGAGATTCTCTTTTGTTGTATGGGTGTCACAGTGACAAAAAGAGCCGGATTAGGGAGAGACTTAGGAACTACTGTGGCATTGATGCTTATAAATTCTTTACACAATGTTCCTTTTCAGGATCTGTTTCTCATGGTGTGATGGGTACCATGAACCAATAAAATTTCCAAAATTTTTAAGCCAAATGGTTTGGCTTCTTTACATTCCCCATGGACCCTACAGGGTTATATTTATTTAATACTGGAGAATGGATCTTAGATCAGTAACAGAAATTCCAAAATAGTTGATTTTGTAAAGGGTGGCAGGAAGAATTCATTTTTTTCTCTTTCGTATTGCCCACTTGATTGTGATTGTAATGCTATTTGTGCCCTTTTTGTCTACCCATCTCTCAGTATAAAAGTGAACAAAAAGTAGAACAGTTTCCATCATTGAAATTTTCAAGATCAGAATGGATGACTACCAGGTATGCTCTAGAAGAGATATATACATTTAAAGAAAACTTGACTACAGTGACCTTTCGAGTTTCTTTCATCTTTAGATTCTTGCTCTGAAGCGTACCCTCTAGATTATAATGGCAATGCACCATATTGGAATAATAGGAGTCTTTTTTGACAACCTTCCTCACTTGGTCTTGTACCTGCATCTTCTGTGGGGCTGGCAGTTCTGAGAATTAAACAGGAGATGAAGTGGGTGGGAGAGTGTTCCCAGGAGACTAGGAGCTGTCCAGCAGTCAAAGGAAGTGACCACACTCTATTTAAGTCCCAGGTATTGAGACTTACGGCAGTTTGGAGCAAGAATTGAGCTATGCATACATGTTATCAGTATGTGTACATGTATATAAAAGTATATGCTTATCCAATCCCAACCCAAGGAGGTTTCTCCTAACTTCTATATAGCTTTTCATTTAAAATTGGGTCAATGCTGTTTTTAAACTGTGTAGAAAAAAGAAAGTAATAATGTACAGGGCAGAGTAGAAGAGTCACAGAGGAAGGAAAACAAAAATAGGACTAACACTGTTCAAGGAGTCTTTCTGCTTAATTTCAAGCTATCTAGCCCAACACACACACATCAGCATGTGTAAACATGCTCTGTAAGTATGTGTGTTCAAGTCTATAGCAGCTTCATTATTTATATCTTACAATCAGTAATGTAATCACCAGAGCACACCATTTGAAAAAAAATCAATGTGTCAAGTATTAGTTCACAAATTCTTCCCAGAGTATGTAACTAAAAATATTAAAAATGAAGTTAATTTGCCTTAAAAGGCTGCTTAGTCTTTTTCCCTTTGCAGGTGGCAGATGTATTCACTTTGGTGAATGCCCACTTGATTGAGGTGCTGAAGAATAACACCTCAAAAATAATTGTTTATAAGCTGGCTGGATACCTAGTCCTCTTTTTTTTTTAATATTTTCTTCTGAAAGGAGAAATCAGTGTTTCCACAGATTCCTGGATTTGAGATTAAAGGATTTTGGGGAAACATTTCAGCCAGCTCCCATGTGCTAGGCAATTAAATAGTAATCCAAATTTGTAGGTTAAGCAACTGAATTATAGAGGCTAATTGCTCCATAATAATTTTTAATAATTTTAAAATTTACTAAGTAACACATATGCATTGTAGAAAACTTGAGAAATACAAAAATACCTCCCAAAGAGAAAATCAAAATCATTCTGGCATAACTGTTGTTAACAATCTGGTATACAGCCCCCTAAATATATATATATATAGTCACATATATATTTCATGCTCACTATATCTTCAAGATGAGAAAAAAAGGGACAAAATTAAATAGCTGTTGCTCCATCTTATCCAAACCTGGAATCACTGTCCATATACTTTAACCACCTCTTTTAAGTTTCTCTCTACCCTAGGACTCAATCTGACAATCAATTGTAAATGAGGTGCCACATTTCCTACTTAGAAAATAGCACTAGGGTTATAGGCAATTCCTTACCTTTCTCTTCCTGAATAGAGACCCATGAATTTATAAAGGGGATATGATAGTGCAAAATCGACTTTATTTTTGTGTGTTCACATTGGAGGTCCCCTTGTTGACAGCTGTAAAGGCAATCACATGCTCAACAAAGAGCCCTAGAAAGGAAGAAGTTACCTTTAACTTTGAAAATCCTTTTACCCTCCATGATTTTGATGGCTTTAAATTTGTCACCTGAATTCGATATTAGCATAATTGTCTGCATTCCAGCTAACGAATGCACCTGTTTCTAAGACATTATTTTAGCAGTTTTAATGAGCTCTTCAAAAGCATTTTCCTGGATTTACTGCACTGCTAGAGCAATAGCGGCTGTAAGCAACCAACAACACATTCAGTATTTGAATGGGGTTTTGTGAAGTTGTTATACTTGAGAAGGAGTGCCTATCCATCTGTCTGGGTTGAGGGAAATAAAGCTGAGATGTAGCTGTGGCATTTGGAAAGAGCGCTAGAGTAAGTGGGGCTGGTTATTCCCTGCTTGGCCAGAATATATGGATCCCAGGCAGTTCACTTAAGTTCTCAAAATTCCCGTTTCTCATTTATATAATTGCGGTACCCATTTTATAAAGTTGTTGCAAGGATTAAGCATCTCACCTGTTATAAATGCTTCATAATGTTAAATTGTATAACTATTATGTTTATTACTGAAAAAGATAGACTTTAGGTGAATCAGACAAATTCTGCTTCATTGGCTGTAAGTTTTAAGATGGTTCTTAGGTGAATAATTGCTCATTGAGACCTATAGTAAGAAAAAGATCAAATTGATGTCTTTTACTTAAACAATCAGGAGGTTCATTTCAATGCTGAATCATACCTTACCCCACAGTGAAGATTTTTTGAAAGAGAAGACATCAACCAGTTTCTAGAAGCCCAAATCCTTAATGCCCTAAGCCATTTAGAATTTTAAAATATTATGTAAATGTTAGGATATTATGATGGTTATTTACTTTTAACATTAATTTAATACTTTTTATTATATTATCAAAGTTATTTCATGCTTGTTACACTCTGATTTCAGTACATTTTCACGCTAGTAATTTCCCTCCTCCTTTTTCCCCATATGCTCCTCTGTATACTTTAATTTGAAAAGTAAGTGGTAATAACCCATCCAAAACTCAATTGAATGGAAAATGAAAAATAAGACAAATGTTGCTTTAAAGATACACACAGCAGATACATTACAGATCAATTGGAGGTAACACTATGGAATAAAGTTGCCACAGATTTTGATACCTCTCTCACTCCCTCTCAAATAGGTAGCACAAAGGTGAGATAGCTGTTAAGAAAATAGAAAATTCTCCTATTGCTTTTTTATTTTGATAAAAGTGAGAAAACGATCCCGGCTGGGATGGAACTAATTTATTTTCCTTTTCTCCTTTATACCATTCTGGCCAACAGTCTTCCTTCAGTAATTGAAACTATTTCATTGGTGTTTCACCCCACATGCCACAATACTGGACAGTCACTCAGGTCAGAGGACCAGCCTGGGAATCTCCACCAACTTGTTATAGGGGTGTCTCTGCAAAGGCACTGTATTCTAGAAACCATCCGTTTGTCTCTGGGCAGGCTTCTGGTAACTATTTGCATCCCCACATTTCAAAAGATCCACTCTAACCAGACTTGCATGGAGCATCTTGTCCGAAGACATTCAGTTCTACTCTGAGACCTCAGCTTTGTTACCTGAGAAAACAACCCCAAGGGAGCTCTCCTCCTGCTGGTCTTTGCCCTTTGACTGTGTTTTGCTATGGAAGACAAGCTGACCTCATCAGGAGGAGGACCTGTTGTGTATGGCCTGGCTGCTCGCAGTGTGGTCCTTAGCGGGGCAGCATCAGCATCACCCGGGAGCCAGTTAGAAACACAGAGTCTAACCAGTGCCACCCCAATAAATTCAATAAAAGAGGGGAGAAAGAAGAAACACAGAGTCTCGGGCCCACCCCAGACTCACCGAACCTGAATCTATATCTTAACAAGATTCTCAGGTGATCTGTGTGCACATTTAGGTTTAAGAAGCAGTGGTGGAAGGAATCTGCCTGAGGTCTCTTTTCCTAGCAGCAGACCTCACCATCTCCTGGTCCCAAGTTGTATCCATCCACTTTCCACTTCTCTTTGCACAGATTTCCCTGCAGTGCTCCTGGGCAAACTATTTCTATTTGGATGAGTTCCCAGCTTGTGGATCTTGCAGTGATCTGCATTTCTACAGTTCAGGTGGTCAAACATGTATATGGCTCCGGCTCCCACCAGCCAAACCATGCCCATTCCCCTCCAAGTCATCTTGCTTTCCTTATCCCCACAGCTGTAGTGTTACCATCTTCATAAATTATTGTGAAAGAAGAAAATCACCAAAAGAAAAAAAAATAGTCTCTATAAACCTGCATAGTTTAGAGCTAAAGAATATGTTAAAATTTTCCATCGTGGAAATTTCCCAGCTCCTGGGCTCTTCAGATTTTTTTTTTTTCAGAGCTGCAAGCAAAGAATGGAAATTTCCAATTGCAGCATCAAGGGCTGCTGTTCTGCTGACTGTCTTGCTCAGCTGGGGTCATCTGCTCCTCTAAGACATCAAGGAATGCCAAGGTAGGTCTGAGGGAACACACACACTTCCTCTGCAGGAGGGAAAGAATGTCTTTGTGCTGCCTCCAGGCTGTGATGAGGAGAGGGGATGGAGAGGTGACAGGCCCTGCTCCACCCACCTGAGTGGGAATTTTGTTGATAGTTAGCACGATCAGCAGCTTATCCTACCTGACATCTTTCCAGTGGCAGCTGCCTGGCAGGTCTTTTGTTTTTTTAAGGAATCCCTAAAGTAGGTGGGAGATGCAGAGAGAGGGGAGGAAACAACATTTGTTGAAGACTACCCTTCTAAGTACTCGACCAGAAATTTTATATATATCATTTAACTTTTATGTGACCTACCCAGAGGTTAACTTCTGATTTTCTGCACCCAGATTTTGGAAGCTTCATTTGCCCTTCCTGACACAGCCTTGTGTTCCCTGACCCTCCCAGAAACACGTCGTCTGTAAATATCCCGAAGGTCTGTCTCCACCTCTTCAGTGGTATCAACAGCTCAGTTCCTTTTCCCTGTATCGAAGTTGAAATGTGTTTTCATTCACAGCTGGTCCTGATGTCTGAGCCAACAGTCATCTAATAGTTCCCTGAATTCTGTCCTGTTCATCCCCACGCACTGCCACTGCCACTACAGAAGCCTGATGGTGGCAGCTCCACGGAAGACCCAGTGTACAAAGGCGCTGGCTTCTTGCAAACAAGTCCAAACACCCGGACTGGCTCTGGGCCAGAGACAGCGTTCCCAGTCCTGGGCTGTGCGGCTTGTCTGAGTGGTTTGGGAGTTTTGTTTTCATTTTTAGTGTTTTGCATTTTTTTCTTTAGTTTTGGGGGATTCTGAATGACTCAAAGGCTCAAGGGTTACCTATGTTTATTCTATTCCTACGGGCAGCCCGTGGCTCCAGGAAAAAAATAGTTAAGGAAGATTTCTGAAATCACTATTGCTATTTATTTTTAACATTATTTATTGAGGCAAGTTTGGTAATAAAGAAGATGTCCCAGCAATACATTTTTTAAAATCAGCACATGGCAAATGAGTTTTAAAAAGTGTACTTATTCTCTGTTGTTTCAATTACATCTATAGCCATAGTTAGCAGTGTCATCTTTGAATACAGTGACCAATTTTTCTACCTTTTCATTTTATTTTTTAAATCCTCACCTGAGGGTATTTATTGATTTTAAAGAGAGGAAGGAGAAGAGAGAGAGGGAGAGAGAAACATGGATGTGAGAGAGAAACATCAATCAGTTGTCTTCTGTATGCATCCTGACCAGGGATTAAACCTGTAACCTAGGTATGTGCCCTGACCAGGAATCGAACCCCCAACTTTTGGGGTATGGTTAGGAGTGTCCAACTTTTTGGCGTCTCTGGGCCACACTAGAAGAAGAAGAGTTGTCTTGGGCCACACATTAAATACACAAACACTAAAGAAGACAAAAAAAAATCTCATAATGTTTTAAGTACATTTACAATTTTGTGTTGGGCTGCGGGTTAGACACCTCTGGTTCGGGACAATACTCCAACCAACTGAGCCACCCAGTGAGGGCTACAGTGGCCACTTTTAATGCCACCTAATAATGAAAGTAGAGAAGAGTGGGAATGGTTGGTAAGAAGGTTGTAGGTCTGTTTAGGCTCTAGTCTCAAAGGCTAACATTTATTTAGTCATTGTTAACTCCTGTGACAGGTTTTTCTCATCCCTTTAATCCATTACATCTGATTTGGATTCCATGAAGAAATTCATCAAGGTGACACTTTTATATGGGTCTGGGTCTCATGACAGTACCACACTCCTGACAGGCTTCTTTCCATTCCTCCTCTGCATGTGTCATTAGCTAGCGGATATTGGTCCTCTTAGTTGAAGATATTGATGATTCATATCTGTAGGGCGTGCTAAATAGATGTATGATGACTATTCCTTTGCCATTTAGACCACAGAGATGACTTTCTAGGAGAAATTTATGGTTGGAATACATGCTGTTTTAGATGCTGATTGATTGATTTCAATCATGGCTCCAATTCTCTCCCTCCTGTTTCCCTGCCCTTTCTAATGTGACTTTGCAGCTCCTCCCAAGTTAGAGTCTATTTCCCCACCTAGGCCACTGAGTCTAGGCTGGCCTTTTGGCTTGTTTTGGCCACTAGACTGCAACAGAAGCAACAATGGTTCCAGTTCCAAGCCTAAACCTCAAGTGTATGCTTCTACTTTCTGTCTTGGAACTTGCCACTGCTATGTGAACAAGCCAGGCTAGCCCTCGGGAGGGTGGGTGGGAGACCACGTGGAGTGGGAATGGGCCATCCAGACCAGTCACTCCAGAGCTCGCACACCAGCTGACCACAAATACATGAGCAAGCCCACCAAGATGAGTGCGGCCCAGCCCAGATTAGCAGAACCACGCAGCCAATGCACAGTCTCATGAGGAGTAATAAATGGTAGCTGTTTTAAGCCACTAACTTTTAAGGTGGCTTGTTATGAAGCAATAGGTAACTAATACAGATGACCAATTCCCCACTCTCCCCCCTTTTTTTCTAACTGACAGGAAGCTCAGAGTCAAATCTGAAGGCCAATCGCAGAACCTGTGTTCATTCATTATTCATGTTTATTGCACCCTTTATGGCTAACATATTTGCAATCTTCTCTCTCCTTGGAAGTGAAATTTTTAAAAATTAATAACCTATTGTTTGCCACTTTGGTTCTAAACTACTCGTAAATCAATCCCCTGTCTTAAACATGTAGGTGGTTTTTACTTGTCATTAGATTAGAAGAGATGACTGTAGAACAGGACTGGCAAACGTGTTCTGTAAAGAGCCAGCAATATTAGGCTTTGCAGGCCATACAGCCTCTGTCACAGCTACTCAACCCTGCCATTGTCGTGACAAAGCAATGCTAGACTACGTATTAACAAGTGGGCATGGCAGTGTTCCAAAAAATCATAATTATAAAAACATGTGGTGGATAGGATTTGGCCCTCAGGTCGACACTACTATGCAAAAACATCTTCATCTATTCTATGAGCCCATCGACTTTTTTGTAATTCATCCCAATTACTTTGAAAAAAAAAAGGTAAACTCAGTGAATTTATTTCCTCTATCAGAAGACCAGAAAGGGCTGACCTCAGAGCCACTAACAGCATTTGTACAGGGCAAGTGTTATACTGAACAACTTAAAATTCCCTAGCGACTTAGTCCATGACTGGGTATTTAGTTAATGCTAAAAGCTAGGGTGACACAATGTGTCATTTGTTTTCTTTCATTTCAGAGCCTCTAATCTCAAATACGCTGTATGTCACAATGAGGATGGAGCTCCAGTTGTACTTCCCTACTCGGAGCTCCCTGAATGTATTGTGCTTTTTCACGCCTCTCTAGCTCTGCACACAATGTTCCTTCTTCCTGGAACGCACTTAGCCCTCTTCTCTTACTGGCTAACGCCCACTCGCTGATCAAAACTAAGCTGAATGATACTGCCTCTTGGAAGGCTTCCCTGAGTGCACCTCCACCTCCTCACCCCCAACTTCCAGTCTGCACACTCAATCTCAGCATTTATTTTACTAAATTAATAATTAAAATAGTTAATAATGCTTATATGGTGCCCGGCACCTACTATGTGCCAGGCATTGTTAAATATATCACTTTAACTGAAATCTTCAGTATATTTTCCATTTTCCTAGTGCAATCTCTCATTCAAAAACATTTACTGCGTACCTCCCAGCTTGTGCTAGGCGAAAAAGAGAAATAAAACACGAGCTTATAATACAGAGTGTAAGCCCACTGGGGGCACATGTTGTGTCTTATTTGTCTTTATTTCTCAATACCTACCAGTCCAGAGCAGAGATTTTAAAATTAATACTAGATGAATGAATGAATGAAAATAGCTCACAGTGATACACAACACGAGCCAGGCAATATCTTAAGCTCTCTATATGTGTTAAAAAGAAACAACAGATCCAAAATGGAGTCACTTGTGGTAAGCTCCACCAAGACTTAATACCTAACCTAACTGCAATTGTGGCCTCTCCCAGGAGTGGAATTTTGAAGCAATCAATCTGGAATTTCCCAGTCAGCACTAGTGAGGTAATCTGCCTGATAAGACCCCCTGCCTTCCCCTAAAAGAAGATGTCTTTGCCTGAAATAACCCACTCTATTAATTTTCTTGCCCCATCCCACTTCTGTCTAAGAAAGCCTTCCATTTTGTACAGCAACTTGGAGCATCTTTCTACTTACTAGATGCTACTTGATTCATAAATTATTCAATAAAGTCAATTAGATCTTCACATTTACTTGGTTGATTTTTTGTTCTTTAACACATGGCTATGTTCATTAACGCCTCATAACAATTTTATGGGGTAGCTGGTAGAATTATTGCCATTTCACACTTGGGGAATCAGATTTGGAGAATGTTTAAGTAACCTGCCCCACAGCCACACAGAGAGTGCGTGACAAAGCTGGTTCCGGAGTGCATGCTCATAATCACTGGATGAAATGAAAGCTGAGTGACTCAGCAGAAAGCCATTGCCACTCCTGGAAAAATACTTCAAAGGACGCATCTTTGAACACATGGGTGATCTGGTGGTAATGGTTACGTGCTTGGGTTTAGGAGTTCGAAATGCATTCACATTTGCACTCACGAGCTCAGTGTAAGATGTGATTAGTGGTGGTACCCTCACATTTACTCACAGCACAGCACGGTTGCATCCTGAACTCCAAGATGACTTCTCCCACCACCCTCTCTTCCTTTCAGGTGGGCACACACTGATGCTCAAGGAGCAACTCTGGCATAGCTGCCAGTGCAGGACTGCTGTTTTGACTCTGGTGGCAAGCGGGCTTATACAATAGATCCACCCATGCTGGCCTATTCCAATGGATGCTTCAGCAAATTAACATTTTTAAGAAGACTACATAGGAATACCCATAATGCTGCTTTTTTTTTAAGAAAAGGATTATTGCCAGTCACTCACTGATGGCTTTGGAAGTCCCCATGGGGCCTCCCAGGCAATATGCCATTCTGTGGGGAAGACACAGACAGGAAGAGACAGTGACTGGCCTTCAGCTGTCTCTGAGGACAGGCCTGCTCTGCTGAAAAAGAAAGAACAGATAGTTCTAACTGAATTTTGCTTCTGAAACAAGCATGGGTTTGGGAAGTTCTAGGTCTGAGCATTAGGGCATCAGAGAAGAAAAGTGGTCACAAAGTACTTGCAGACCGTTGATGTCACAGTCCCTCTGAGTGCAGAACAAATGTGTACATTCTCCCGCCTCCAGGCAGTTTTCTTTTAAAAAAATTGGACTGGGCTTTTCATGCAGATATGAAGAACTGCACAGAGAATATAGTCAATAATATAATAACTATGTATGGTGTCAGATGGGTACAAGACTTAATGGGGAGATCACTTCATGAGTTTTATAAACATCTAATCACTATGTTAGACACCTGAAAGTAGTGTAATATTGTATGTCAACTGTAATTGGAAACTTTTTAAAAATGCTAATTGGAATTTTCCCCTTTACTCATTTTGCACTTAAGTGGAGAGAAGGATGCAAAGCGGTGATTTGCGTGATGGCCTCCAAGGAAGACGAGGACATAACAAAGATGGGCCAGGGCTAGAGCTAGCTCCCACAAGCTTCCTGTTCTTAGTCTGAGGCGGGACCAAGTCCAATAAGAATTCAACAATTCAAGAATCAGCTCTTGAAAGCAATCATGTGTCAGCGCAGGGCTATGAAAGATCGTACCTGCGAGTACATGATAAGGTATGAGAAGTGAGTGTCTTTCCCTTTCTCCTCTGCAGACTTTGCTCCTGGTCAATAAGTAATCATGGGACTTCTCCAGGAAAACATCGTTGCCTGGCTGGAAGACTTGAGACACCTTCAGTTGACCAGTATTCTTTGGCACCTACAAACATTTTTCAGGGTTTGGGTGGAATTTATAGCACCTTATTTTCCAAGTAATCCAAATATTATTGTATTTATAGTCCATTTCATACAGTTTAACACGTAATAATTCTCTGCTTGTTTCATTATGTAAAACTTTCATTTTTCTCATGTAGATCATAAACTCACTGGGCAGGGATCATGTCTTTACTTCTTTTGAATCCTCCACAGACTAAACAGAATGCAAAAGCACAGTCCTGGGCAGTCAGAGGGAAATGACCATAGGACAGCGTCTGGCGACCTGGGTAGTTTCTGAGCCTCCTGCTGCTTCAGCTGGGGAATAAGGCCTTCAGGAAGCAGTAAGTTTCTGATGTGCAATTTTCTTATTTGAATTTGCTCTATGTACCTCACCAGTTTGTTGGGAGGATCAAAGAAGACAACATATGTGGAAGTATTTTGTAAACCAGTATTTGCTAGTTACCTAAATGTAAGAAATCTTCAGAAGAGGCACTTAGTAAATATCCAGTTGATTTTTAATGATAAGTTATTGTATTCCCCTTTCTTCCTCACATTCAGTTCCCTTAGGGGTTTTATTTCTCAGGATTTAATTTGATCCGAGTGGCACAGCCATTCCACATCTTCCTGATACTGTGTGACATGTTCCCTAGTGCACTTCGCCCCACAGTACCTTAGAATTGGATTGAAATCTAAGCAATCCAACAAAAGAGTCGTCACAGAGCATGCTGTGGCCACATCTGTCATACAAAGACTCCGTGAGATCAACACATTTGTCATTCATTGGCAGGGGTGTCCAACCTTTTGGCATCTCTGAGCCACACTGGAAGAAGAGTTGTCTTCGACCGCACATTAAATACATTGAGACATGTAATCACAAAAACATCTCATAATGCTTTAAGTAAATTTATGATTTTGTGTGGAGCCACATCCATAGCCACCCTGGGCCGTGTGTGACCCTTGGATCCCTGCACTAGAGTTTCAGAGCCTTTCTTGTGCAGTGTCAACCCAATCAAATTGTACCCTAGGCCAGGATTATGCATATTTCTAAATTCCAGCACATACTTGATAGATGCGAGTGGTAGATCATTGCTCTAAGCCCAGGCCAGCTGAGAAGAAAATGAAAAACATGGCATCTTAAGTGGGAAATTTTACAAAGAGATGACACTCTGACACAGGCTTTTAGAATGATTCATCTATTTATAGTCCTTATTTTCTATTTTTTAAAAATGTTGTTCAAGTACAGTTGTTTCCATTTCCCCCCAGTAATCCCCCCTGCCCCACCCATTCCCGTCTCCTACCCTCAGTCCCACCCCCTTTGGCTTTGTCCATGTGTCCTTTACACATGTTCCTGGGTAATCTTATTTTCTATTTGTTCTTAGCAATGAAGACAGTCTCTCTGTAGTAACAGAAGTCTATATGATATATTGGGAAAATCTTTCAAACATTGTTCTTCCTCAGAATGCTTCTGGAGGATATAGAGTTTAATCTCAGGCTTTTGTTTTTGTTTTTTCTCATTTAACTAGAGAGAAAAAATGGAGACACTAAGAGGTAAAATAAGTTGTCTATTCTAGGGATTGGCTTATATAGATTTCTGATTCCCTAATACTTTAAATCCAAATAATGTGATAGTAAAAATAACTAGAGAACTGATGACTTGTTTCAGGTAGGAATTATCATCTCTTTTTTAAAATTCAGTTTTTATTTTTATTGTTGACATTATTACAGATGTCCCCCATTACCCTCCTTTGCTCCCTCTTACTGAAAATTTTCAATTTTAGTATTTTCAATTAATTCATGAAAGCTATGTGAATCTATTTTTTTCCCCAAGTTCAATGATAGAATGTCAACTGCAGCACTCATGTACAGGGTTGAAGCATTTTGTCAACATCGTGAATCCAGGCCAGTTTTGAACTTCGTTGATGAACATATTAATGATGCTGTTTTTATGTGGCAAAAAAAAAGAGGAATCTTTTTTTCAGCATTAACCAATCCAGAACAGTTTTCTGAAACCTCATGTATTTTCTTTTTTAAGCTTTGTATTATGGAAAGTTTCAAATATTTAGCCAAAGATAGAAAGAATAGTAAAAATGGATCCAACTTCCTTTCTTTTTAATTTTTTTAAATTGTTGACACAACTTCAGGTGACCCCCTATCACTCCCCCAACTTCCACCTTAATGAACTCGTCACCCAGCTTCAACATATGTTGTGAAACTCCATTTTTAATAGATATTAGTATCTATTAAAATTAAACTCATACTACATACTAGTACATTTTAATGTTCAAATCTAATAACATTCTTATTCATATACATATTTTCCTAAAATAATTTTGTTTTCACCAGACACTTTTCTTCTACACTCTCAAATCTCTCTCACTTCTCTTGGGGCTAAGTGAGGCTAGCCCCTTTCACGGTCAATGCCAGAGGAAAAAACACCTAAGACGATGAGGAAGTGGTACATTTAAAATGTGTTAATTTATTTATTTTAAAAATTCAAGTGCATGCCATATATTTATTTTTTATTTTATTTTTATTTTTGATGGTTTCTTTTTTTAATAGTTCCTTTTTATTGCATCTTTCCATTATCGTTTATCTCCCTTATACCCTCTTCTACCTCTACCCACTCCCCTCCTCCACATAACAACCACACTGCTGTCCATGTCCTATTTTTCTTTTCTCTTTTTGATTTTAGAGGGAGGGAAAAGGAGAGAGGAAGAGAAATATCAGTTGGCTGCCTTCCAAATGCACCCTGATTGGGGGCTGAACTTGCACCCAGGCATGTACTGTGACCTGGGAATCGAACCAGCGACCTTTTCAGTTTGTGGGACAATGCCTAACCAACTGAGTCACACCAGCTGGGGTGATTTAAAATTTATTAATTATTCTCTTCCCATGACACCATGCCTTGCTCTCTGTATCTAAAACATTGCTAGAAAATAGTGGTGATGGGAAGGGAGGCACTTCCAACAAAAGGGCCAATCTTTTGTCCTTTTGCCCCCAAAATGTATGGCAGATGGTAGGTCCTGCGAGGGGATTACTCCATACTTGAAGCTAAAGGGAGAACCCCAGGGACAAATATTACAGCCCAAGTGTTTCAAGGTGTAGAGTTTCTTATATGTAATAGGTCCTTATTTATTTGATTTATTTTTTATATATTAATATATAATAAAGAATTTTGCTGAGTACAAACAAATTATTTGTCTCATCTAAGATTTATAAAAATTCATATCAATTTGTAGCCAAATCATACCCAGAGGGGATCTAAAATAATAATAATTTTTTTAAAAGAAGGAAATTAGAATGACGGAGTTGGGTAGAAGTTATGTGGCTTTCATGTAACTTTGGTTTCTTTTATATTGTTCCCCATGAAAAAAGAACACAGAAGAATTCCTACCTAGATGGTAACACTTGTACCATTCACTTAATTGTAGGAGTCTTGATTGCTCTTGGGAACAAGTACACTGCTGTGGCATGAGGTGGAAGGTATAATTTGAAACCAGACAAGAGATAAAAGGCTTCTTTTAGAAACAATGTAATCATGTAAATGTAAAAGTAAAAAAGAAGGCTTAATAATTTCACCAAGTAATCTAAAGCTAAATTTTACATGCAAGTTCCTTACCAAAGTATACCAAACTTTGGAGAACCCAAGCCTACTGCGGAAAAAAGGTTTTAAAACTTCTTTTAAAACAAATGCAATGGGGGTAGCAAGCATGAAATATATTGGAGTGTTATTCATTATTGTTATGTGCTGTACCACCCGTGATAACTTGTTTTGCGTTTAGTAAAGGCTCAGAGAATGAACACTTATCATCCACTCCCGTGTGGACTTTCAGAATCGAGGACAATAGCTTTCCTTTTTCTTCAGCGGTTTAAACTCAAGGGAGTCTGGGAGGTGCTGCACAGAGGAGTAGAGCTCGGTCAGAACTGGGCTGATTTCCAGTTCTGCTTAGGAGTTTACTGCCGTCTATGTGGGATGTTGAAGGAGGTGAGGGCATTGCATAGGCATCTAGCGATTAAGCCTCCTTAATTATTGCTCAGCCCCAGTGACCTTCCCTGAAGAACTCAGCTGCACTTCTTCCTCAGCACATTCACAATGAATCTCTGACAAACGGGAATCTCTGAGATACAGGTTACTCAGTCAGGAAAAAAAAGGTATTAATTTACTTAGGAGAAGTAAGCACTTCATAGGAAAGCTTTCAACTTAACAGAGGAGAAAATAACTTTCCAAAAAGGATCAAGCCAGTAAACCTAAGGAAAGGAAGAAAAAATGAAACAATGAAATAGAATAATTAGTGAAAATAAAAATGAAAGACACTGATAAATATATCAGTTACCATTATAAAATTGAATTAACTGAACTTCCTTTACAAAAGACATACTTTCAGATTGGGTTAAAAAGGCAAAAAAAAGCAAAATTAAGCTATTATAAGAAATTCACCCTGGCTGGCATAGCTCAGTGGATTGAGTGAGGGCTGTGAACCAAAGCATCGCAGGTTCGATTCCCAGTCAGGGCACATGCCTGGGTTGCAGGCCATGTCCCCCAGCAACCGCACAGTGATGTTTCTCTCTCTCTCTCTCTTTCCCCCTCCCTTCCCTCTTTAAAAATAAATAAATAACATCTTAAAAAAAAGAAAAGAAATTCACCTCCAATAAAGCAACAAATTTTGAAAACAAATGATTGGACAGATGTATGTCGAGCAAATCGAAAAGCAAGAATGGCAATGTTAGTGTCAAATTCAAGGCCAAAAGTAGTGAATAGAGAACAAGGAGATGGAATGATTAAAGGCACTGTGGCAGAAATTGCTAGGTGCCTATGCAATGCCCATTACTCTTCACTCTTGCTAACTAAAACCTCAGTTTAATTCGGCACAGCCATGTGTCCTAATTTTTTTTAAAAATCAACTTTTTTCTTCTCTTTTACAGGCAGGGTAGACAGTAAGTTGAAAGCAGAGTTTAGTGGCCAAGGCTTGCTGAAGTCTAATTCAGCTAGAAGCTACTTCTTTTTGCCTTACTCTTTTTTCTCCTTTCTGACTGGAATGTATTGTAATGGCTCGTGTTACAGAAGCTATGATGCCACCACATACATCTTAGAGAGTGGACACTACATAGTTAAGGTGGCAGAACAAAAAGACAAATAGAGTTTGCATTCCAGATGACCAGGTAGCTACTCCACCAGCCCTGAACTTCTTACCATTATACATCTTTTATGTTTGAAAAAAAATATATTTGTATTTAGGTAAGCCACTTTTATTTGGGTATCATTTTCTATGTAGCCAGCTGATTTCCTGTGGTACAGACATAAACATGAAAAAAATACAGTTGTCAGCACTAAAGAAATAGCATGAAATAAAAAAAATCAAAACCACTAGAAAGGCAAACAGAATTTGATGGAATTGACAACCATAGTATATACCTCTTTCAGAATTTGCTAGAATATGAAGGCAACTGAAAGAATCTAAAAGATTATAATAATATAACCTATAAGCCTATTATACATGCATGTCTATATGTGTTATTAGTATATAGTATAAAACCCACAAATATATCTCACAAAAAGAGAGTATACAATCTTTTTATATGTGTATAAAAGATTACGAAATCAGCTATATACTTGGCCATAGAAGACGAAAGCATATTGTAGTATAGGGTCCTGAACAGAGGTGATAACAGAAGCAAACAGTCTGCTTTGCCCTTGCCAGCAGAGTGACCTTGGGCAAGTACCTTAAATTTCCTGGGCTTTTCCAGTTTGACGTCCACATGCCTAGATAAAGGTGCTAGCTAGTGCCACATGTTACTAACTCCAGGTAGAGGTACCAGGTCATCAGGTGGCTGTCACTGTTTCACTTTGGGAGGGTCAGCAGCAGGCTAGAAGGTTAACATTTCTCCTGTTGGCCTCCACTAAAACAGTCAACAACAACCGTCTAGCACGGAATTCAAGGGCACTGAAAGAATGTTAAATGGATGAATTGTTACTTGCAGGAAAAGAAACAGGCACCATGTTTCCAATTATTCTTCATTTCAGACAACAACTAGCTGTTTCCGCTGGCTGGCACAGTAGCTGAATGGGGAACACTATTGAGTAAACTCTGCTGAAGAAGGATGAATGTGGGACAGTGAATTTTTTGACACAGTCTCAGCTTTATTTCTGCCTATTGCTGGCAGGCTACCACAAGGGGCATAAGGAAACAATTGACAAAAACTTTGTAAATAAGGCTTAAAGGAAAAGAGGTCTCTATAGCCCCCCACAATATAAACTTTTTGTACCAACAAGAATCATCTGTGACATAACAAAGAACCTCTAAATTTAGCTGTTGGTTCAAAAAATTAAAAATGCATAGATTTTTTTAAAAAACAAAAAATAAACCATTTTTAATATCACAAAAGCAAAATATTAAAGTAATTAAACTTTTAAAATAAAGAAAAGATCAAGTATTTTAATATATATAAACATGTGACTATTAATAATATTATTAATTATATATTTAATAAATCATTTCATGTAAGTAGATATAAAGATATAGGCTGTTATAAATTATATGTATTCAATGTTTATATTTTGATAAAATTTGTATTAAATTAATACAAATATTAGATACAAATAATGAAATTAAATACAATAAAATTTTAAATTTAATATAATACAAAAATAATACAATAAATACAAAATTAAATTTAATACAATAATAAAATTAAATTTAATACAAATGTTAGATATACAAAAATCTTAAAAGTTTTATCCCTGAACTTAGAACAAAAGTAGAAATAAACTGAAGATAGTAAATTCCCCAACTCATTTTAGGTCACAAATTATTAATAAACTAACTCTCTGATGTTCAACTGGGAATGAACGGGATATTTGTTCCTTTGCTTTTGGGGATCTTTAATAGCATCAGCAGAGTGACATTTATGTCTTTGTATGTTTCATCTCAAATATGTTGATGTACAAATTTTTGTCCAAAATGTTTCCTTACCCTCTAGGTGTTCCTAATTTTTCTTAGCATTATCTTAGCCTATCAGTTCTTCACCAATCCCTACACCTTCTTCTCTTCAAAAATTTTTGTGCTGTGGCAAAATCAACTCCCATCTTCCCGCTTAGAATGACCTTCTCATTAACTTCTACACTCACAAATATCTTTTCTCAGCCTCTGCTTAAGTTCTTGTCATTCACAGAAGGTCCATCTTTTTTCTATGTGTAGGAGGACATCAAACTCAAAACGATTTTCCATCTTTGAGTTTTCAGACTTATTCAGATACAGATCAAATAATGTATTTCTTCTGAAATGTACTGCTTTCTGAAATGAAATAGAGTGCCCATTTACCAGAAAGGAAGACAGGCTGGGGAGAAAGGACAGAGAGTGAAGAAGAGGCAGAGAACAGACTTCCCCTGTCTAAACTGTGCTAAAAGCTGAGACTCTGTGGTTTCGCAATCCTGTTGATTAGCACAATGCCATCAGGACTACATGATTTTTAAAAATTCAATTTGGCAGACAGTAGTGCATATTTACTGAATTGAATTTATAAAACTGGTGTTAAGAACTACATTAAAATGATTAGAAGATTTTTTTGTTCTGGTCTAGATTTTATTTTAAGGATTTTTTTTTTATTCCAAAATTGTCCTGCTAAAATTTGTGAGTCTGTCTAATCATGTAAGGCACAGGATCCTCTTGCATTCCTGCCTTTTCCCAACATGCAGAGGTCGGATTCCTTGTGCTCCCTTCCTCTTCATGAAGGGACGAGATGTCACAGAGTCATGTTAAAGGATCCAGAAGGGTTAAAAAGAACAGAGAAGGCATTCTGAGACAAACACGACATATGAAATTGGGAATCTTTTTTTCCACATAATTTGTAAAGCTTTTTGGCTCTTTCTTGTCCCCCCATATTTGTTTTGCCTTCACTGGTCAGGGAAACTCAGTTTGGCTCATTAAGAATTTCATCTGCCTCTCTGGAAAAGGGCAGGCAGAGTGGGCTGGTGGAGGGGGGGGGGGCGGTGAGGGGACAGGGGAGATTTAAAGTCTTTCAAGTTTGAAGAGGGAAAGTGCAAACTGGAAATTAAATTTAATTGTTTCTTTCTCAAACATCACTTCTGGTTACAAGACAATTTGCAGTAGATAAAGATCATGTTTTTACAAACCTAACCCACATCACCATTCTGGGACTCCGATGTGCCCCTCTTCCACTTTTTGGTCAAGGAAGAAATTCATCTTACCCAGAATCCAATCATTTAAAATGAGTCACGATGCATGACTCAAGATTCAATTAGCTCCAGTGTTTTTCCTCATATTATATTGTTTCCTCTGAGAGTGGCTTGTAGGAGGGTTACCTCCCCACTCCCAGGTAGCTATAGATTTTACTTAAACTTTGTCTATTGTATGAATATGTGTGTGTATGAATAAAATACAATGTGTCTACATACATGGTATTTGAATAGTGCTATAATTATAAACACAAGTTTAAAGAAAAGAACAGCCCTGGCTGGTGTGGCTCAGTGGATTGAGTGCTGACCTGTGAACCAAAGGATTGCTGGTTCAATTCCCAGTCAGGACACATGCCTGGGTTGTAGACCCCATCCCCAGTAGGGGGCGCTCAAAAGGCAACCACACATTGATGTTTCCCTCCCTCTCTTTCTCCCTCCTTTCCCCTTTCTAAAAATAAATAAATAAAATATGTTTTAAAAATAACGAAAATATCAGTTCACCAATTCACCCAAGGAAAGGACAAATTAACTAAAACAAATACCATATTACAGAATATACCTGATTTTTGTTTTTAAAATCAAGTAATTTTTACTCAGATTTTACAAATTTGACTTAGTCATTTCTCTTATGCTAGGGATAGAAATCTCCCTCATACATTTGAATTATTCATCATAGATGTCAAACATTACACAAAGATTTATGGTGAAATTAATACTGTGGATCAAGTATAAGTGGCTGCTCCCCATTTATATTTGACAGCACCACCAAACCCTTTTTTGCTGCAGTTAAGATAGGAGACATTTCCATGGTTTTCACAGTGTGCAAGATAGGTAGACTTCAGTTCATACTGTCTGGCTTTCCTGGGTCTCTCTGTATGCTCACTGATAAATTAATCCCTGTGCAGCTAGATCCACTAACCCTGAACCAAATCTTTCAGAGACTCTTTTGTGTTTCTGGTCAAAGGCAAAAGGCTCACACTCCTAGATCCTGCACTCACAGCCTTTCCCCACCTGGTCCCAGTCTACACTCCTGCTACGTCCCGCCTACGCTGCCCCCGCTTGTCTGTCCACTTGCTCCCTCTACCTTTCTGCCTTTGAGCATTGACTCACTCAAGTTCTCCTTACCTGGAATACCCTCTTCCTTTTGCTCTACAAACCCCAAACTCATCCCTTTTGTAAATTTTGTGTTTTTTAATTATACAAAATAATGCATGGCTACATAATTCCTGGGGAAATATTTAAACAATGTAGAAGTATATGTACAGTAAAAAGTCCCTATGCATTCTAGCCCTTCCCTGCCCTCCCCTATCACTCACCAACTGCACGCTCCTCCCCCCATATTTTCTGGGTATCCTTCCAACTCTTTCTCTCTGCTTTTAATAAATATATAGTTTTTATTTATTTCATTTTTAGGTAAGTGGGGTTAACTATACACTCTGTTCTGCAACTAGCTTCCTCCTATTCAAGATATTAAGTTTCTTCTCTCCCGAAAGGGCCCCCCTCTGCCTTGAACTTCTAACTCCTGGTGTCCATGGTACTCTTGGTGTCTGATCCATCTCTTTGTGGTGTTGGGTTGTTTAATATTTTTATATGTTAGTATCTTATCATTGGAATGTGTAGTCTTTGAGGACAGGAACGTGTCTTTATCCTGTGTGGTGGTTGTAACTGTATTATGCACCAAGTACATACTCAAAAGTGTTGAATTGAGTTAGGTAAACTTCAGGTTCCCCATTTCCCAATCTAAGGTGGGAAAACATTCCTTAAATGGAGAGAAAACTAAAAATGTACCACACTGAAGTACTTTAGAGTTTTCATAGCCTCTCCTGAGAATTCTCCCAATCTGTTCTGCGTGACGTGTGGGGGGATTTCTACACATCCACTGAGAAGTTCCGGGACTTTGTGAGAAGTCACAGACCCCAGACAAAACTTTTCTTCTCTGACCTCTCAGACCAAGGACAGCTCCACCGCTTAAAAAGTCCTCAGAGAGGAAAACATTCTTATATGATGAAAGGACATTTATAATTCAGGGTGATAGGGGAAGGGGGTATGAGGGGATTACAGTCTATTCAAGGAAAACACACTCTCTCAGACTTTTTACATCTAAAATTTCAACTTTCACTGAACCACTTCTCCAGTGGAAATAATCACTGGCCTAACAGCCACAGCACTTCGAAAGCCTTTCAGTGTTCCTTTTAACATAAAAGCTGTAGAGTCAAATTTGACATTCCATTTATTTATTTATTTATTTATTTGCTTATTTATATTCTCCCCAAAGGATATGTTTGTTTACTTTAGAGAGAGAGACATTGATGTGAGAGAGAAACATTGATCTGCTGCTTCCCACACGCACCCCAGCTGAGGATTGAACCTGCAGCCTAGGTATGTGCCCTGACTGGGAATCGAATCCACAATCTTTTGGTATATGGGATGACTCTCCAACAAACCTAGCCACCCAGCCCAAGGCAAACTTTTCATTAATTAAAAAAAAAACACACATTATTTTCTTGCATCACAGACAAGGCACAACAACCAATACAAGAAGTTGTTATATTGAACAAGTTACTTAATACTTCCATGCCTCAGTTTCTTTATCTGTCCAAAATGGGTATAACAATAGTGTCTACTCTATTGGATTCTGATCAATAAATGAGATAATCAAGTGCAATATGTAGCAAAGTCTGGCTCAGTAAGTTCTCAAAAATGTTAGCTATGGAGAGGATGATCGTGTTGTGGCTGCTCATGCCTGTGTCAGGAGCTCAAAGGGTTTTCCACATGGGACTCGAGTCAAAGAAGGCCGACAAGAAAGAACATTGTTGAGCTGTTACAATGGTGAACAATATGAGTGATATTTCTTAGAAAATCCTATTCAATTCCTTTAATCTCATTACAACAAATTTGCTTAGAATCTTTACTAAACTGACTATTGCTTGAAATAGATGAGTTATTAAATGGAAAATCTCTTTTCATTAGAAATTTCCAGTATAGTTTTATATTCCTTTTGACATCGTACATGTCCTCTATTAATAGTCTCAATTCCTAAGTCCATATAACCCACTGAAAGAATCTAATTTAATATTTAATAGCTAAGAATTTTATTTTATTAAAAAAGTTGCTGTTGGTCCCAAAGAAGCCAAATCCTTCAACTAAGACCATTAATCAAAACAAATACATTATTTTAGTTAAGGACTAAATACTTAGAATGCTGCAGGTAACCAAAATAGTGAAAATACCTTAAATTGCTAATTTTAAGATCTGAAATAGTCATTAAGACACTGTGGACATACACAGAGAAAACCCAAAGCAATTCACTGGTTAATTCAGACACAGAGACACTTGGCATCAACTGATTGAGAGTTCCAGGTTGGATTGTTTGGTTACTGAATTGCTTACTTTGTCTGGGTGATGTCTCTATAATAAATGAACAGGCTACCTTGATAATTACTGTGTGTTCATTAATGTACAGGCTAAGGGCATAGGATGTGAAATCAGAAAGATGAGTTTAAATTCCAATTTGGTAACCTCCTAGGTCAGTCTTGGGTAAACTGTTTGACTGCTCTAGGCTTCAGTTTCCTAATTCATAAAGTGCGAGTATTACATATTTTGTTGGCTTGTAGGGATAAAATAAAATAATATACATATAAAGAGCTTAACTGACACTTAGTAGGTAGACAGATTGTTTCTTTTGTCTGTTTAACCACTTCAATTTTTAACCCTTGATAATAAACAACTATCTGAAAAATATATCAGATGATGATAAGTACCATGGAAAAGAGCAAAGTGGGAACCCTACACATCTACCAGCGTGTGGAGGGGTAGCTAAAGCAAGGAAAACTGGAAGGAGACAGACGTGGATCAGGGGGCTTAGCCTCAATCCCAGACATATAAACATTGTCAGGGTGCACAGGGCAAACTATGTTCTTTTGACTTTTGTTGTTTCATGATTGTGACCATCATAATCAGGAGGACACAGCCTAAAATTATAGAGGCAAGTGGAGAAGAATTCAGGAATGAGGAGGTGGGGGAGCTGAGACTTGAGAGACTAATGAGCTGTAGGGCCAGCCATCGGTGTCAGTGGCCCTCAGTCCTAAATGCAGGTTCCATTGGCCTGGAAACACACTTCCCATTGATACCCAACAATGCAGTCCAGAGGGTGAGCTGTGTTGTAGCAGCAGATTCTTCTGATCATTTATATATATATATATTTTATTGTTGTTTAATTACAGTTGTCCCAATTTTCCCATCATTGCTCTCTCCTGCCCTGCCCAACCCCCTTAGTCAATCCCCACCCTTTTGCCCATTACCATGTGTCCTCTATACATGCTTCCCCTCCTTTCCCTTGTTATCCCTCTCTCCCTTCCCCTCTGATCATTGTCAGTTTGTTCCTTATTTCCTTATTTCTCTGGTTCTATTTTGCTCATTTGTTTTGTTCATTAGGCTCCTGTTATAGGTGAGATCATACGGTATTTGTCTTTCACCTCCTGGATTATTTCACTCAGCATAATACTCTCCAGTTCCACCCATGCTGTCAAAAAGGGTAAGAGTTCCTTCTTTCTTTCTGCTGCATAATATTCCATTGTGTAAATGTACCATAGCTTTTTGATCCATGCATCTACTGATGTGCACTTAGGCTGTTTCCAGCACTTGGCTATTGTAAATAACACTGCTATGAACATTGGGGTGCATAGGTTCTTTTGAATTGGTGTTTCAGGATTCTTAGGGTATAATCCCAGCAGTAGAATCATTGGATCAAAAAGGCAGTTCATTTTTTGTTTTTTGAGGAAATTCCATACTGTTTTCCACAGTGGCTGTACTAGTATGCATTCCTACCAACAGTGCACTAGAGTTAACTTTTCCCCACTTCTCTCCAGCACTTATTGTTTGTTGATTTGTTTATGATGGCCATTCTGATTGGTGAGAAATGGTATCTCACTGTAGTTTTAATTTGCATCTCTCTGATGGCTAGTGATGCTAAGCATCCTTTCATAAATCTATGTGCCCTTTGTATGTCCTCCTTGGAGATGTGTCTGTTCAGGTCTTTTGCCCATTTTTTAATTGGATTGTTTGTCTTCCTGGTGCTGAGTTGTATGAGTTTTTTATATATTTTGGAGATCGAACCCTTGTCCAAGGTATCATTGGCAAATACATTTCCCCATACAGTTGGTTCCCTTTTCATTTTGCTAATGGTTTCTTTAGCCACACAGAAGCTTTTTAATTTGATGTAGTCCCATTTGTTTATTCTTTCCTTTATATCCCTGTCCCTAGGAGATATATTGGTGAAGGTATTGCTGCATGGAATATCTAACATTGTACTGCCTATGTTTTCTTCTAGGACTCTTATGGTGTCATGACTTATATTTAAGTATTTTATCCATGTTGAGTTTATTTAAAATATATATAATATTATTTCAAAAATAAAATAACCACATTACAGAAAGGATGTAACCTACATATAGAAAATCTAAAAGATGTAGAAAAAAGATAAGCCACCTATAATCCCATTATCCTAAAGTATTTAATATTAGCATTTGGCCCTGGCAAGTGTGGCTCAGTGGATTGAGTGCTGGCCTGTGAACCAGAGGGTCACAGGTTCTATTCCCAGTTGGGGCACATGCCTATGTTTCGGGCCAGGTCCCCAGTAGGGGGCACTTGAGAGGCAACTGCATATTTATATTTCTCTCCCTCTCTTTCTCCCTCTCTCCCCTACTCTCTAAAAATAAATAAATAAAATCTTTAAAAAACAATAATATTAGCATTTGGGTTACGTTCCTCCTCATCTTTTTCATATGTATATTTAAAGATAATGGCAATTATACTGTATACAATTGTGGATCCTGTGTTTTTAAATGTAACATTGTCTCATAAGCATTTTCCCTGTTGCTTCCTGGCTTTTCATAGCTATCCTTATAACAGCAAATAACATATCATTAAGTAAATGAATGGTAATTTACTTAATTTAACTATCTCCTTATACTATTAGATGTTTAAAATCTTTCTTCTTAATATTATAAATATTATATCAATGTACATTTTCCTGCATATCCCCTTTTCCATATTTTAGATTATCTTCTCAGAATTGATTTTCAGAATTTTCAAAACATTAACTGTTCCAGGACATCAACATTTTATGGCTCTTTGTGTTCACTGCCAAATTGCTTTTCCAAGGCATTATATCAATGTACAGTCCCAATAGTGGTGTGCGAGAGGAACAAACCTCATTGCACCCTTGAAAACACGGGATTATTACATTATTAATTGTTTTTACAGCTTCAGTTGCTGGGCCATGATAATAAACAAGTAAATACATAGTATGTCAGACAGTGATAAGCACAATGATGAACAGCAAAGTGGGTAGAGGGAAAAGTGGTGGGGGCTGGCATGTTGGTGGCTGCCACTTTATATAGGATGATCGGGAAAGACTTTCTAAAAAGGTGGCATTTGAGTAAGAGCTGATGGGAGTAAGGGAGTAAGAGATGAGAACTGTCTGAAAAACGAGGGCTCCTGGCAGAGAGAAAACACCATGAGAAAGACTAAGACAGATTCACGGTGAGTGGTCTTGGAGGAACAGCGAGCAGGCCAGTGTCGCTCCTGTGCCTTAAGAAGGGGACAAGGAAAAGGAAGAGATCAAAGGCAAGGAGGGCAGCCAGGGTATGCAAGGCTTTATTGGCCACTGTGAGGGTTTTCCCTTTATCTGGAGTAGGATGGGAAGGCAGTGAAGGGTTTTGGGGAGAGGGGAGTGAGGAACTGACCTGTGTTTCCTGTGACTGGTTGATGCGTTCAGAGTAGGCTAATGTGCCCCAAACCAAACTCAGCATCTCCCTCCACCCCCCACAAACCTACATGCTCAGCAGCTCTAGTGTCTGACTCATCAATGCTCAAAACCTCAGTCATCTTCTGCATGTTAAAACTAGTTGTCACCAGGCCCTGTCAATTCTCCCTCCAAAATGTCCCCTGTGTCTGCTTTATCTATCCAGTCCCATTGCCAGGACCCTACCATAATATTTTTTAGCTGGTCTTCCAACCTTCTGTCTTTCTGCTCACCACTCAGAACTGTCCGTGATCATAAAAAAGCTAATCAGTCTGCTCTTTAATGTGGCTGCCTCCCTTCCACCAATAAGGCCCAAATTCCTCAGAATGAAATTCAAGCTCTACCAGAATGTGATTCTAATCTGGGGGTCAAAACTTATCTCCTAGTTTTATTCAGAATTAACTGTGCCTTCCTGTCTAACAAGTTTCCTAAACTAGCTCTGCACTTTCTCACCATTCACTTTTGCTTACATTGTCTCCTCTTCCCTGTACCTTTCCTTCTAGCCCTGTCCAGAAATCCTACCCATGCTTCCAGGACCATCCCAAACAGCACCTTCTGCACGAAGTCATGCCCAATCTCCCGTGCTGGAATTATGCTCATTTCCTTCTATGCTCCCATAAGTTCTATCCATTACTCATACATTCTGTGCCATATTATGCTGTAGTTTTGTGACTATGCTTTCTCTCCTTCTAAGTGAAAAGTGCCTTAAGGATCCACATCCTATCCTATAGCATTTATTAGAATGCCTTGAACATAATAGGTGTCCAATAAATGTTTGTGGTACTTAAATTCCCGAAGACCTTGTTACTAATTTGTTGTTGAAATACAATTAGAGTTCAGGTCATCTGAATCCCAACATCATTCTATCTTTCTGACTCTCTATGGTTCATTATTATCTTATCTGAAGTATATTTGAAACCGCTAAGGAATATTAAGGAAGGATGACTAAGCAGAAAACAAAGGCTGAAATTTATTTTCCATGTAGCTATTTAAACCAAAGTAAAACTAATTCAGGGGGACTAAAATTTTGACTCTGAATTTAAAAATAAAAATTAAAAACATAGTATATACACATCTAGAGCATTTTTGGCTTCCTACAGTTTGATTTTTGAGCTGCACTTAATCTTTTAAGAGCCAAATTGCCATATTTCTGGGTAGTCTGTAAATTTGGAGTCTGGGGGGAAAACAGAAACAAAATTGTGATTTTGCTCAACAGCGGTCAGCAACATTTCTAGCTGCTAAGAATATGACAGGGTTTAAACATTTGGGATGAGACCCTGAGGCATAATTCCTCAATATCCCAATTCTCCCCACTTGGCAAAACAGCTGAATGTACTAGTCTCCTAAACCGGGTGTCTCCTTTGGCATTTGAAATTAAATTATACCCGTGATACATGTTATGCATAAGTATATGCATAAAATTAAGTTATAGTATCTAAAAGGTGGTAGTAGCATTAATATGCACACACGAGAGTTCTTTGTGAATGACGGCTGATACTGACGCCTTAGGAAAAAGGAGGGCATGACTGTGTTTAGACATACACCGAGGTCTGTCCAAAAAGTATCCAGCCATGCACTATGAAAAGTAGAGAACTAATTGAAGAAATACAAGAAACACTGTGCATAGGACAATGATGCCTCAGTCTCCTTCAAAGTAGGCACCTCACACAGTTCTCTCAATCGCCATCAGCTGCTGCATCATATTTCCCTGAATCTCATCGACAGTCTGAAATCTCTTTCTTCTCTTTCAAAGGTGATTTTAGTTTTGGGAAAAGCCAGAGGCTGCATGGCACCAAATCTGGGCTATAGTGGGGCTGAGTCACCTGGGCGATTTGATGTTTCACCAAAAAACTCTGCATGAGATGTGATGCAAAAGCTGGAGCATTGTTGTAATGAAGCTGCCAATCACCAGTTGCCCATAGCTGTGGCATTCTGAATCATCCAAATGGTTTTTGTGGAGGAATGTTCAAGCTTTACACAAAATTTGATGCAGATTCATTGCTCTACTTGCTCATTCATTTTGAATGTGAGGGCCACACAGTACACATGTTCACTCAATGGTGTCTACCATTCCCACTGACTAGTAAAGTGAAGTCATCATTATACAACCATGTACATTCCAGTCCACTCTCCTTGGCTTACATCGATGTCGCATAAACTGTTTTCATTGTATTAACAATGGCTGGAGTTTTTCTGGACAGACCTTGTATTTTGGAAAATAATTTTAGGTGGTGGGGAAGAAAGGAAATGGAAAGACTGTCTTTCCTATACAGTCTTGCCTTCTCTCCATTACAACTTAGACGGGAGCAGCATCGCTATGAAGAATATCCCACTGAGCTTTTCACAAATTCAAGTGAAATGGGATGAAATTAAAGTTTTACATTTTACAGGGGAAAAAGGGCAAAACTGAAGCACTAATTCTTCTCACTCTACTCTGCCTCACTCTGCATGTTGCAGTAGCGACTGACCTGTGACTCTGACGTGAATTGTAATATGGGGTCGTAGAAATGAAAGGAGCCTCTCAAGTAGTTTCATCAAACTTCTATCCTTGGCAAGTAAGCCCCAAACCATTACAAAGACTTAGTATTTAAGAAACTTTCCCACAGGCAATTTTTCCCAACACAACCTAAATTCTACCTCATAGGATGACGTGGACAGTTTTTCTTGTTCTCTGCAATGGACACATGAAACTGCTCTTAGCCACAGCTAATGATCATAACCATTTCTCCATCACATGGGTGGTATTTCCGGACTATGGGAAGACAGCACAGAGTAATGGGTAAGAATTCAGGCTTGGAGACAGACGGATTTGTTCTTAAGCCACAGATGTATGATCACAGGCAATTTACTTAAGCTCTCTAAGCCTCAATTTCCTCACTCATAATGTGGGAAGGATAATACCATTCAGCTGATCAAATTACTGTGAAGAATAGTCTAGAACAAGTGTTATCCAATAGAGAAATATAATGCAAGTTGCAAATGTGAATCACATATGTAATTTAAAATTTTCTAGCAGCCCCATTAAGAAAGGTAAAGAGAAACAGGTGAAATTAATTATAGTAATATACTTTACATAACCTGACATATCTAAAATATCATTTCAACATGTAAAAATATTAGTGAGATATTTTACATTTTCTTTTTGGCACGACATCTTTGAAATCCAATGTGTATTTTACATAGATGGTTTATGTCAAGTCAAACTAACCACGTGTCAAGCACACTTGGCAGGTGGCTACCATATTGGAGAGTGCAGGTCTAGAAAAAGGCTGTAAAGCATTTTCCCACTCATCATACTGGGCATGTAGTGGGCCCTATAAAGTTAGGTATTCTATTAGCATCATTGACATTATTCTTAGAGAGCTGCATGATCTTCTCAAAGCCTTCTCTTCTCCAGACTGGCTCTATCTGTGGTTGCTCTTAGGTGCACTGGGAGAAGTTGGGTTGCTCAAGTCTGAGCCCTCCAGTTATTTCAAGGGTGACTTCCTCATGGTTACACTCCATGTATCCTGTGGCTGGGGCCCTAAAAAGTGAGATCTGCATGCAGACTATATCCCTGGAGCACCAATGACACATTAAGCCCCAAGAAGCAAGCACCGCCACTAATCTGCCATCATCTCATACAAATATAACAGGATAGGGCATTTGCCACGGCAACTGCTTGCGCCTACATTTTTCGCCTTCCAAGCTGCAAGATGTTATGCAATGCACTGTGCTCAAAAGTTGATTTGATAAGTTAAACACAGTTAACCATATGACCCAGCAATTCCACTAAGTATACCCAAGAGGGTTGTAAAGCATATGCTCACACAAAAACGTGTACATGAATGTATATAGCAGTATTATCTACAAGAGCCAAGAAGTAGAAACAACACAAATGTTCACCCAGTAATGGATGGATAAACAAGGGTGGAATATCTACACAATGGAATGTCATTCAGACACAGAAAGGAATGTAGGGCTGGTACATACTACAACCATGGAGAAACCTTGAAGACATTATGCCTAGTGAAAGAAGCCAGTCACAAAAGGCCACATGTTGCATGATTCTGTTTATATGAAATGTCCACAACGGGCAAATCCGTAGTGACAGGAGGCAGATTTGTGTTTCCAGGCACTGGGTGGACCAGACATTTGAGAGTATTTGCTGACAGGAATGGTGTTTCATTCTGAGGTGATGGAAATGTTCTGGGATTAGATAATGACAGTGATTGTATAATTTTGCAAATATACTAAGAACTACTGAGTTGTGTTTATTTTTATTTAATTATTTTAGAGACAGAGAGAAAGGGAGGGAGGGGGAGAGAGAGAGAGAAACATCCATTTGTTGCTCCACTAATTTATGCATTCATCAGTATGTGCCCTGAATGGGGATCAAACATGTAACCTTGGTGTATCAGGATGAAGCTCTAGCCAACTGAGCTACCCTGCCAGGGCTGAGTTGTTCTTTTAAAAAGTTGATTTATGCCCTGGCTGTGTTGCTCAGCTGGTTGAAATGTTGTCCCGTACACCAAAAGGTTGCAGGTTCAATTCCCAATCACAGCAGGAAGCAACCGATCAATGTTTCTGTCACATTGATGTTTCTCTCACTTTCCCTAAAGCTGATGAACGTATCCTCAGGTGAGATTAAAAACAATAATAAAATTAAATTAAATTTTTAAAAAGTTGATTTGCTGTTCTAGGGAAGCATAGTCGGACAGACAAGTACTGCCAGAATCCCAGGATAGGGAATTATTTGTAAGACTTTAAAAATAGATCACCCATGCCCAAAATATTACTTGATAGCGTATCACCTTTAATTAAAGTGTTAACTAAATCAGGCCTTTCCTTCCCATAAATTAAAATGGTTTTACATTTAATGTGAGCTACATATTAACCACTGAGAGGGCACAAACCTCAAGGATGCACAAACAGGTACACATATCCATAAACATAAATGCATGTAAGTGTGCCAGAATCTTCTGAAAGAATGTCCCTGCTGTTCCTCTGCACCTGCCTCGCAGCATGCCCATCTCACCCCAGGGTGGCCCCACACCTGTCCAGTGGCCCCTACCTACTGTGTGCCATCAGAGCGCAGCAGTTAAGGGATGGGCCGCGTACAGCCAGACAGCCTGCGTTCAAGTTCAAGTCTCACCACTCTCTAGTTCTGTGACCTTAAACAACTACCTAACTCTTCTGTGCCTCAGTTTCCCTTTACAATGGAGATGATAAGAGTGCCTGGGCTTATTGCCAGGATTAGGAAAGTTAACATATACAATATAAAGTGCTCAGAAGAATGCTCAGCCTATAGTAGATACTTTATACGTGTTTTCTAAATAAAAATAAATCAATAATTAAAACCCTGTATCCTCAGCATGCTAACCTTGCTTGAACATGCTTTCCCTCTTTCTAGAACATTCTTTTTCATGATAGCTCCTCTCTTCTCTTCCTTCAGTACTTTGTTCAGTTACTGCCTCAGCAACCCTGATTATTCTACCCCATCCTACCCCTTTCTTGTTTATTTCTGTTGGTAGCATTTATCACTTTTTAATATACTAGATAATCATTTGCTTATGTATCTTGTTTGTGACCCATCAGCTCCAACCAGAAGGCAAGGATCTTATCTGTCTGTTTGCTACTCAACCCTGAGCACCTAGGACAGTGGCTGTCACAGAGACGGCACAGTGAACAGTAGTTACTTCTGGGACCCAGTGGCGCTAGGATTGGAACGGGAGTGAGATGTAGCTTTCCCTAAATGCCCTTTTGCACCATTTTATATTTTATCACATGCTTCAGTTCTTTCACAAGGAAAAGTGAGAAACAAAATAGTGGGAATAAAAGGGTACATGGACCTGAGGGAGAAGCCAGTAGCACAAAACAGTAAGACTTCAGTTATCCATGACCGGGGGAGGGTTCGGGAAGAAAGGCCGCCTTTAGGCCTTACCCCTGAGAAAAAGTGGAATGACTCCTCAGAAATGGCACACAGCCCTGGGCTTGAAGCACAGCATGTACACAGGATAGCAAGGAGTCTTAAAAAGCCTGCTTTTCCATTGTGCAATACGTGTCCTGTACCTATGGGTACAATGAGAAATTTTTCCATGGCAAAAAGCCTATTTCCAGGCACAGTAAACAGAAGTGTTTGCACAGGGCTGTTTGCCCACTTCTACCACTGCGGCGTGGACAGGCAGGTGGCCTCGGTGCCTGGGAGTCCTTGGGCAGGAACAGCTGATCTGCGTCCACAGCCTTCTCAGACACAAGGGCCCTTCCTCATTCCCTAACAGACCCTCTGGAAACTGATACAGATGACAGGATCCCATACAAGAGCACTGGACTTCCAATGAACTATTCTGTAAACTTATCCCAACTGGTTTGGAGTAAAACTCTGCTCTAAGTTATCTTTGGGGTCCCCCACTTATCTTTTTAGTGTCTCCATTTCCATCCCCTTGTTTTACTCCCTCTCTGTTCCCTCCTGTCAGGAGACCAACTGGTAAGTCATTAGCCCCTTGGATAATGTATTGTACATTCTACAAGTTTTTGCCTTTAAAAAATGGCCAATAGGAACAAAATAATAATGTTGATGTTATTGATAATAATGAGGATGATGACAGCCATAGCTGATGGTAGCAGTTATTGTTTATTGAATATTCACTAACCATGGATACAATTTGTCATATTGAATCCTCCCATAATGTAATGAGGTAAATACTTACCTTATACTCATACCCATGTTATAGATGAAGAATGAAAAGTCACATAGCAAATGGCAGATGAGGCGTTTTGAAGAACTGTCTCTAGAAGTTTTTGCTGTAAGGAATGGTATCATATCATTCAAACGAATGAATTTGTAAGGTGGACACTTTGACCCTGTAGAGACAGAGCTGGGAAGAGTCAGATGATCACAGCAACCCTGAACAGCAAAGAAATTGACCCTCGAGGCTTGAAACTTGAAAATAAACCACTGTGTCTATGCCTAGGTCCAGTCCTGACTAACAAGCATGAGATTACCTGGGGCAATTCACATAACCTCTGTGTGTTTGAGATTATTGTTGAATTCGGTGAGGTAATGCCAGTTAAGTGTTTGCAATTGTGTGTGTGCGGGGGGGACATTTAGATGCCATATATTTTGATTGCTATAAATCCCTACTATCAGAACAATTTATTTCTAGCTTCCAAATAATGGAAGTGCTTTTTCATCTGATTTAATAATGTAGTTGTTGATCCATTTTCTATAGGTTTTTATTAGAAAGGTAATATAACAATAGAATTTCAAAGGGAATCACTCCAAATCCCATTTCTCTAATAGTAATTATTTTTATTTTTGCATATTGCCTTCAAGTTTTATAAATTCTGAGAAGTTACATGAAGAGCACACTACACTGAGTCATTTCAGATTTTTATCTCACTCCATCACAAACCAGCTGTTAGACCTCAGGGGAGTCCCATCTTGCCTTAGTTTCCCAAAGGATAAAGTGAAGAGGCAGGACCAGACGGTCTTTAAAATCTCTCTAGATCTCACAGTCTATGGTTTTTATCTATAATCTACTTTCTTTTTTGCTTTCTCAATAGTTAAGGTACATGTAAGAAATATTTGCCAAGTTAGTTACCATTCTAAACAATGGGAAATAAAGTTTCATGTAGTGGCTTCTGTGACTGTAAGGTTATAGTTATCCCCCCACCAAGGAATTTCAAAAGTAGTAACCAAATTACCAAAAAGCTATGAAAGTTAATATTTCAATGCATTCATTATATATATGTTTGCAACTAAAATATTGGCAATTCCGTACATTAATTATAAGTAAGCATTTAGTTTGGCAGGCCATTCTAATCTTTGTTGATATACAGTTATTAATTCAGAACATAAATACAAAAATGTTCCTTTGGTATTTTTTTCCATGTGGTATTATTGATTTTTAAAGTTTCTCTACAAAAATATCAGGAAGAGGAAAACAGAGAAGAAAAGAAAAAGGAATGACTCTACCTGACTTAGCTCACGTTGGCAGAAATACATCTATGTAAATGTCTAAAATGTCTGTAACTGTTAATGGGATGAAGCAATCCCTCTCCTGCACTGTCACTTGGCGTGTAACCTGTTATAACCTTTCTAGAGGCATTTGACAATAGTAATCAAGAGCTTAACTATGTTCCTACTCTCTGGCTGAGTAATTCCACTCACAAGAATTTGTGCTAGAGAAATAATAAGTGCACAAATGCTTTGTTGCAGTATTAGCATAGAACTGTAAAGATCTGTAAATAATGGAAATGTCCAGAAATAGAAGAACATCTAAGTAACTGAGGCCACACACAGTATATCAAATATATGTGTACATAAATGTATATATATTTTTTATTGCTTTTAGACAGAGAGAGAAACATCGATTTGCTATTCCACTTACTTATGCATTCATGAGTTGATGCTTGTTCATGCTCTGACAGGGAATCAAACCTGCAACCTTGGTGTATTGGAACGATACTCTAACCAACTGAGCTACCTGGCTAAGGCCTAAATGTGTATATATTCATGATATATATGTGTGTGTGTGGGGGGGGACATTTTTCCTCCCTCAGCCAGATCATGGTGTAGGTACCAAAGGTTCTTATGGCTACTGGCTTAGTCACTATTTCTAGGTCTTTTTAGTGAATAGAGGAGCTAAAAAATACATATGTACTTTTATATATGCTTCATAAGTTTCTATCGTTAATTTCTAATACAAATTCAGAACTACAGGGTAATTAGCTAACCTTTTCTTTTTTTTAAATTCATAGTTTCTCCCTCCCATGCTGAGAAATCTGATTCTCAAGGACACTGAGCATGATAGAATCAGAATATCCTATAATTAATATTTGCTTGTCCCATGTCCCCCAGGCTAGCAATATCAACATCACCACCAGCAATGTGATGACCAAGAACTGATGAGAAGCGTTTCGCAGTTCTTTCTGTTTCCAGGGTGCACCACATGACAACTGTGTCAGTCAAATTAAGGTTTCTCAAAATAACGCTGCATATGCTAACAACTGGGTGCACAATTAGGCTTTTTTTAAATATAGGAATTTCATTTTAAAATGAATATTTTTATAATTAGGTAAAATACCTGCATAATTCCAAAGTCAAATTTATGAAACAAGGTAAATTTTAAAAAGTGTAGTTTCTATCATTGTCCCTTCCACTTCTTCCTTTCCACCTCTTATAGGTAACTATTATTTTGTTTGTTCTTTAATATAGGCAAATATGTCTCTCTCTCTATATATATATATATCTATGTGTGTGTATGTCTATATATGTGTATATATAAATATATGTAAATATATATTTATATCCATTTTTACATAAATGATAGCATCCTGGACTACTTTTCTCCTAGTTGCTGTTTTACTTAACAATATACCCTAGTGATCAACCCATAGAAATATATCTAAAGAGTCTTAATTCCATTTTGCAGCTGCACAGAATTCCACTGTGTAGCTGTACCACACTCTGTTCAACCACTCCTCTATTAATAGATTTGTTTGTTTCCAGTCTTTTGCTATTATAGTTTCTGTCCTATGGTTTTGTAATATATTTATATATACTTAAGTCCATCTTCTCATACCAATAGCAGGGGAGTTATCAAAGACTATTAGGGTCATGTCAAAAGAACTGAGGAGCCAATTTGAAGATGCTACCATAGACCAAATAGGGATAACTTCAGCATTAATAAGAATAAAAATAAAATGTTTTGAATTACAATGCTTCAATTAATGAGTTCAAATGCTAATTAAAAAAACAAGAAAACAAAACACCTACTTGGCCATCATTGGCACGTGTCAGAAATAAACTCAAGGAATAATAAGGTTAAAATATCTCTAGTTTGTGAGCTTTGGTAGACTAACAGATCTGGGTGACATGATGAAAGAAGAGATGATGACACGTTATGCCCCTCCCAATGGCAACACACAAAACTACCTATGAGCAGTCTTGCCAAAAAACAATCTGAATCTTATAAAGCCAACAGATAGTTCTGAGGAACTCAGAAGACAGAAGAACATGTCCACCACACACTGGGGATGCAATGAGGGAAATCCAGCCTCTGGGAAGTTCTGCTGGACAAACAACTTGGTCTCTTCAACAAGTTAATTGCAGTGGGAACCCACATGTATTTGAAAAGATTTAACAGACATATCAGCCAAGCTCAGTACTGTCTGTGAATCTTATCTGATGCCTGCTTCAAACAAATTATAAATATACATTATGACATTTATGAGGTCATTGAAAATTCGAAGATAGACTGAATATTTCACATTACTAAAAAATTTCTATTCCTTTCTCCTCACCCCCTTCCATTTGGCAACCATCAACTTATTCTTTATATCTACAGGTCTGTTTCTGTTTTGTTTGGCTTATTCATTTATTTCATTTTTCTAGATTCTACAGATAAGTGAGATTACATTCTTTATAATCATGAAAAAGTTATTTAAAAAGAAAAACCTTTTAGCTGTTTAACAATATCGTTTTCATAATTCAAATAGAATTCACTTGTCATGCAGTGCATAAAATTACTTTGAATGTTTTAAATATAATTGGGCAAAACAATTTACTCAATATTTAATTATATTTAGTTTTGATTAGGCACCAATACTCTTTCATGAGGTTGGGAAATTCCATCATTTAATATAATAAAATAATCTCAAAATTATAGTTTAGGAGTAAACAGTTAATTTTTTTTTCTCCCTCTTACATAACACAAAAACAACTGATCCAGTTTGGCATAAACTTTCTTCTCCAAAGTCACCTTTGTGCTGAAATTCAGCACCTCAGATTTCAGTCAAATAACTTGCAGATGAGACAAGGTTTCTTAACACAATTTTCTTGTAATTTTACTACAGTGTTAGTTCCTGGTAACTTGGGAAAATCCTTTTTTCATAGTTAAATAGGTCGGGTGAATGCTTCTGTCTCCTATTTTCTAACATGCAGAGAGAACAGGGAGTTTAAATAACTCCTTTTGTATTGCTGAAATAAATGTAAAGCCGTGACAGTAGATGCAACTAACGAAAAAGAGAGTTAATGGGTATTTTTAGCATATTAATAGTTAATACTGGTACTGTAGGGTTTGTCATTCAAGTATGAGAAAATTAGTCCTTAAGATCAGTAAAATTTTAAACCAAGTTACAAAAACAAGTATGTTTTATAATTACATATAGACATTTAATTATATCATTCATCTGAATCTTCTTTAATCAGATAACAGTCTCTTCTTCATTTATTTTGAAAGAAAGACATTTTATTTATACAATTTTCCTTCTTTGTTCCTATGTAATTTTCTCCTAAAGAAACCATAGTCCTCTCTTGTTATGAAATATATTAACAGATTATTATTAAAGTAACATTATGTTCTGAATGTAGACCTTAAAACAAAGTTATTGGTGAATGTAGCCATTCATTTGGAAGTGAAATTTTCTGATTTAAAAAATGTCCCATTTGTCCATTTGAGTTCCATGGATTGTTTTACACTTCACATAAACTCCATCTGCATTTACGGCTCTGTGCCAGGCTTTGTGCTACGTATTTTTGTATACAATCTCAATTATTTCCTACAAACAATAACTCTATGAAATAGTTATTTTGGAGAGAGGTTAAGTTGCTTGTTAAGGTCACACAAGAATGTAGTTGGGCACAAATCTTGTGTCACAACTTTTAAGTTTATGAACACTGGTGATTGAGAGCATATGTAGCAGCCCTTGGTTTGTGACAAGCTTTGCACTAGAAAGTACTGGTGCAAAGGCTGGTAGTCATCTGTCTTACTGTAAAGTCAGTGTTCTCTGCCTCCCATACACACTGGAAGATGTACCGGAAGTGCAACGTGCTTCCTGTCGCAGCCAAGATGGTGCCAGCTGAGATGGAGCCCCTCTCACGAAGAAACCGACCAAGAGGCGTCAAGGAGAAGGGACAGGCCAATCTGTTCCTCACAACGGCAAAGCCGAACTGGCTTTCTGCCTCAATCTTTTAATGCATTTAAGAAGGTTCAGACATCCTTTAAGCCTGGGAATACACAGTGTTTTGATTTGGTGACCAGCAAACTAAAAGTCAACCTGAGAAAGTTGATTTCTTGACCTATTTCCATCAAGGGTCACTTGTTTCATCCCAATGGACTCAAAGCTAAGAATTAAAAACCCCAACTTTAGTAAATTATATGTTTGAAATACCAAGAGTTCTAATTAGATGTACATCCCAAATGCCAGTAGAGCCCACTCTATTCATTTACTCATAACTTCATGAAAAACTGTTTGTTTGGGATGTGGTTTTTAAAAAGCAATTTACCTTCAGGCTGAGTTAAAGAATGGAACATGTGAGAAAAGAATTTTCCAGCTTTTGTTGACTCAGTGATGAAAAGGAAAAATACGTTTATAAAAATTTGGCTGCTTGGTAACTAAAAAATAATTGATCTAAGAACCCTGAAATTTTGCACATTAAGGGCTAAGTCTAATTACAAATTTCAAACATAATTTTCCAGTGCAAACCCTTGTTCTAGCTTCTAATGCTACAAAATCATTCTGATGGGCATCAGCTAGGCATCAAATTATTAACTATTCCTATAAAGTTGTGCTTGAAGTTACTACTGGAATATTTTATTTGTGGAAACACAAATACAGTTACACAATACCTTGGAAGTAGACTTGAACTAAAGGATCTTAAAAATAAATAGGAACAACAAAAATAAAACATGACTAACTCTCCTGCCACCATCAAAACAAATGTTTCCAAGGACTTGAAGCCAAGAACTAACAGAAATCCATAAACATAAAGGCCAAGATAATCTGTTGAATCTACGAGGTCTCTCTATATGTGACACATCAAAATTCTAAAAACCAAATGAAAAAACCCACCTGCTTTGAAGGAAAAAATGTCAAAGAGCATTGACCTTTTCTGCTTCTCCGCCTACCACAGGAATCCCAGCTTGCAGTTAATTTTAAAGTTACCGAATCTCCCAAAATTGTGGAAGATGGATGTCTTAAAAGTGCAGTAGGTTTGATCGCATAGGTCATATCCACATTAGTGAGGTTGTAATTACTGAGGGAAGGGTAATCTAGTTCATCCACTTTAATAACCAATTCTTTGTCAGATTTGCCACGGAGCCAATGCAACTTAATTATTAAGACACACTCATATTAGATTGAACTATTTTCAATCCAGGAGTTTTTATTACGGAGAGAAAGCTGGAGCAATGTAGGCAATTGTGTGCATCCTTTCTCCTTTTCTGTATCTCCGTTCTTGTTTATGTAGAAGGTATTGAACTGAACTTCTTTCACTCTTAATGTTTCACATCTTGTTTTCTTTTAGAAAAAATTGAACTAGATTTTAAAAAGCTGCAGGGTAAGTGTTGGTGGCTTGCTCCCAGACTGCTGATCTGGAGAACAACAGACCAAATTCTGGCTGCCCAGAGAAACCCTGCATACACAACTAACACATCATCTAGATTTTATCGGACCTCTCCCAAGCACTTCCTTGGGTGCCCAACCTCTCCTTGAATCCACGCACACAGTATTTCTTTTCATTTGGTTGCAATGTTGCTAAAGGGCATGGTCACTTGAAAGGAAGCTGAACTTGGAGTCAGAATCCATGTGTGAGTTCCAGCTCTTCAGAGCACCAGTTAAAGGCAATTTAGTGCAGTGGGTAAGTGCGTGCCTGCTAAAGCCACTTTCTAGCTATGTGACCCTAGGCAAGTTATTTAAATCTTGTGCCTCAGTTTTCTCATTTATAAAATGGTGACGATATCAATAATGACCTCATAGAATTGTTGTGAAGGTTAAATGTCTTAATAGGGCTTAGAACAGAGCCTCAGGTATCCTAAGCACTCAGTAAATGTTAGTAATTATTATTACTAGCTGCATGACCTTGGGGAACTCACCTTACCTCTACGAGACTCTATTTCTTCCTACAAAAAGGGATCAGAACTTCACGTGGTCTTTATGAAGACCAAATAAACTCACACAACATAGGTGACAATCATTTTAAAAAACTTATCCAAGTATTAGACAACTCTTTCAATCAACTAGAATTAGTTCCTTTCTGCTCTATGCTTCTATAGTACTTAAAACATACACATGTAACACACACACACACGCACACACACCCCTGCTGGAGCACTCATCATATTGTATCATAAGAATTTGCTTACTTGTCCATGTCCCCCACTGACAGTGCATCCTCTGATTCCCCTCTGCACTGTCAGCGCGGTGGACATACCTGGTACAGGACAGGTACTCAATAAGTATTTGTCCAAACGACTGAGCAGGAATTCTCAATGCTTTTGCCAAGAATGATGGATTATCACCTTCTGCCAAGTGTCCTCAGCAGACCACCCCAAAATGTGCTTGTTTTTCCTCGGCCGCAATATATTGAGATTCTGTCATATCAAATGCAGCTGTGTGGTTGCATCCACTTATTCCTTTTACTTAATAAATAATTATTGAGCATGTATCGTGTGCCAGGTCCTATGCTGGGCTCCATATAGTGTACCACAAGTGGCAAGTGCCCAGGCTAATTTAATTCCCACATACTATATTGGAAGGACCTATTTACCATTGAATCCTTTACAACTGGAGATAAGTTCCTTGGTTTGACTCCTTCCAGCAGAATCTTAGGGTAGGAACAAAATGGTTTCTCAGAAGTGGTAGCCCTTATAGAATAATAAAGGTTGGGGATCTGACTTCCTAAATTCAAATTCTTGCTCTGTTTTGTACAGTAAACCCTTGGACAAATTACGTAATCCCTTTAAATCTAACCTTTCTTGTCTCTAAGATGGTGCTAGTAGAACTGATGTGAGTATTAATAGCAACCCATATTAATTGCTTATTACAATACCTACCAAATAGTAAGCACTTGCTACTGTAATTAATCCAATCCAATATACTGGTGTTTGAAGTTCCATCACAAATGTATTCAATGAGTGGGGCATTCATGCCCAGCTTCTGCTTGAATTACCAACAGGGTTAGGACACTTACAACCTCCAGCAGTTTTCTACTTGATTGCTGGGAAAATCTCACTGTTGAACATTCTAGTGGCTTATAATATACATGCTTACATCTTTCACTCACGGGTCCTTGATCTGTCATTCAGGATTACCGAGGAGCAATTGAATCTCTCCTCTGCAGGACAGCCTAGCTCTCGCCCTCCTCCTCACACACCCACATACAACCTGAGCTCCTTGAATCATTTCTGGTATGACACTGATGACCAGATCCCTTAAAGATTTTATTTATTTATTTTTAGGCAGAGGGGAAGGGAGAAAGAAAGACAGGGAGGGAAACATCAATATGTGGTTACCTCTCATGTGCCCCCGACTGGGGACCTGGCCTGCAACCCACACATGTGCCCTGACTGGGAATTGAACCAGCAACACTTTGGTTTGCAGGCTGGTGCTCAGTCCACTGAGCCACACCAGCCAGGGCGTCCTTTTTACCCTTCTTGAAAAATCTTTTCTTTATCAATGTCTCTCTAAAGGTTGAAGATCCAAATTCATGAAACAGAACAACTGTGGCCTGATCACCAGTGAGTACTAGAGAACTACTTTCCCACTTGCACACTCTGTTTCTATTAATACAACAAAAGATTGATATTTTTGGAAGCTATATCACACTGTGTTAATTCATCATCTACTCATAATCAACAGGAGACTAAAGCTTCCTATGTGAGCAATTGTAGGCCATCTTGCCCTCTACCTGTACTAGTACAATTGAAGTTTGGGATCCATGAGTACTTTATATTTGTCCTCATTGACTTTATATTGTCCAATGTGATTCATCATTATATTTTGTCACGCTTTGCAGGGCAGGGGAATTCTGATTGCAGCACTCAACTTATTTGTTATTCCTTCCAGTTGTGTGTCATCTCTAGATTTGTTCAGCATACCGTCAATGTTATCATCTTTGGCAGCAATAAAACATTAAGGGGACAAGGCTGCAAAGCAGACTTGCATAGATCCCTAGGGATCCCTAGGTGTGCATCAGACTCTTAAATTTTTTAAGACATCATTTATTTAATCAACAAATATTTATTGAATGCTTACCATATACCCAGTGTTAAGTACATAGTGGCAAAAATAAAAAGTAAAAATCCCTGCCCCCATGAAGCTTACATTCTAAAAGGGGAAATAAAGAATAAACAAATAAGAAGAGAAATACATAATAATGAGTTTTTTTAAGTGAAAAACAAAGCAAGTAAGGGGCTAGAGAAGGTTACCAGCCCCTTAGTGGGTGGGTGGAGTGAGGGGTTGTCTGTAGGCAGTAAGGACAATGCAGAGTTGTTTGGACTTTCAGTGTCCCACTCATGTCCTGCATTCTTAGTGTGCGTCTGGCCCCCAAGGTGTCCCAGAGTGCGCTGCAAGTCTTTCTAATTTCTCAAAACTCACTTTTCTCTAAGTGTAGTCATATTAGGAAAAAATCAAGAGATTAATGATGGGGAATTTAAATAGTCACGAAATAAAAAAGAAAATATGAAAGGATGTAATTCCTTAAGAGACTTCACTACATTTCTTCACATGCATGGGACATTCAAACATTGTGAGGCCAGCTGGGCTAGCAGGGAAGCCAGTCACGACTCCTGATGAGGACTCCAGAGAGAGAATTCTAAAATTACTGCTCTACAAGGATAGTATATAGTGGGGGGACTCAACAATAGAGGAAAAACAGAAAAGCTAACACTTACCTTATTCCAATCCCCATGTTCTCAAGTATCGACTGGGATATAAATCCAATTGTTTGTGGAAAGTCAGGAGGATGGAATGCTTGGGTGACCCAAACGCGCCTCAGCGAGCCTGGAGGTTGACCTCTGGAAAAGACGTCCATAAGGGACAGGTTTGAAATCTGCCTTTATCATCCACGCTCTGCTCATGGTTCTAACATTAATAAATTCTTCTAAAAGTTTCAGATACTCTCCAGATAGTTTACATGTTGGAGGGGTTTGATAAATCTTCATTTTGTACAATCCTAATTGCACCCTTGGATTGGAAATTTATTTTATATTCTCACAATTAGACTTTTTTTCAATCACAGTTGACATTCAACATTAGTTTATATTAGTTTCAGGTGCACGGCATGGTGGTTAATTAATTATATAATTTAAAAAATGATCCTCTCCAGTATGTCTACTACCCACCTGGCACAGAGTTATTACAATATCATTGATTATATTCCCTATGCTGTGCTTTACAGCCCCATGACTATTTTGAAAGTATCAATCTGTACATCTTAGTACCTCACCTTTTTCATGCAGCCCCGCCCCAACTATCTCCCAGCTGACAACCATCAGGTTGGTTTGTCCTCTGATCTATGAGTCTGTCTGTGTGTTGTTATGTTAATTTATTTTGGTTTTTAGATTCTACATATAAGTGAAATCATATGGCATTGTCTTCCTCTAACTTAATTCATTTAACATAACAGTCTCTAGGTCCATTCATGTTGCTGCAAATGGTAAGGTTTCATTTTTTTTAATGGCTGAGTGATATCCCATTGTGTACATGTACCACATCTTCTTTATCCAGTCACCTATTGATGGGTACTTAGGTTGCCTCCATATCCTCACATTTTAACATTTATATTCATTCATTCCTTTACTGAGCAGCTATTTTGTACCAAATATTTTCTTGGTGCTTGGAATGCAAAGGCAACTAGGAAAATATGGTCCCTGCTTACAGGACCTTATAGTAGAGGGCAAGATAGAAACAGAAAAGGCAGCTCTGAGAAAGCACTGTGTTATGAAGAGAAAATCACCCAGAGCTCTAAGGGGGTCACATAGCCCAGGCTTTGGTAGAATTGGAAGTTAGTGACTTTTCCACGAAGATTTTCAAGGCTGTGAAGGAGTCTGTCCAATAAAGGGGTGAGGCAGGCCTCTGTCGGCTGATGCAAGTGTTGGAGGTGACAGAAAGGGCTGTGCATGCTGTGCATCTAGCACTGAAAATCATTCAGTGCAGCTGAGGCAGGGTGGTCAGAGAGGAGCCTGGAAGGTACATGGGACCAATTATTCATAACCTTACAAGCCATGTCCTAGAGGAGGTAGAATCTACTGAAATTTGTGATTGCTTGAATGTTTGAGTTTTAAAGGGAAGGAAGTCAAGGCTGCTGCTCAGATTTCTGACTTGAACAGCTGTGTGGACAATGCTATTGCCTACTGACAGCAAAAATACAAATATAAAACTGAGGAGATTTGGAGGAGGAGAGGACAAGTTTGGCCTTGGTCATGTTTAGTTTGATTCCTGGGGGACATTCACAGGGTACCAGTAGGCAGTTTGATCTGGAAGTCTGAGGATACAGGTTGAGGAATCACCAGGATACAACAGACAACAAAAGAATCTCCAGGGGTGAAAGAGATACCCTGGGTGAATGTCGGGGAAGAAAAAGGGGACCAGGGGAGGAACACCAAAGCTTAAAGGATGGGCAGAAAAGAGATCCTTTTTCAACTCTTTCTTTTATTTTTTTAAAGCATATTGTATTGATTATGCTATCACAGTTGTCTCATGCCCCTCCCCCCTTATTCTCCTCTGCCCTGCACACCTTCCTCCACCCGCATTACCCATCCCTGCCTTAATCTATGTCCATGGGTCATACATGTAAGTTCTTTGGCTTTACATTTCCTATACTATTCTTAACCTCCCCCTGTCTGTTTTCCACCTACGATTTATGCTACTTATTCCCTGTAGCTTTTCCCCCATTTCCCCCCTCCCCTTCTCCACTGATAACCCTCCATGTGATCTCTATTTCTGTGATTCTGTTCCTGTTCTAGTTGTTTGCTTAGTTCATTTTTTATTTTTATTTTTTAGGTTTGGCTGTCAATAGCTCTGAGTTTGTTGTCATTTATTGTTCATAGGTTTGATCTTCTTCTTTTTCTTGGATAAGTCCCTTTAACATTTCATATAATAAGGGCTTGGTGATGATGAACTCCTTGAACTTGACCTTATCTGGGAAGCTCTTTATCTGCCCTTCCATTCTAAATGATAGCTTTGCTGGATAGAGCAATCTTGGATGTAGGCCCTTGCCTTTCATGACTCTGAATACTTCTTTCCAGACCCTTCTTGCCTTCAAGATTTCTTTTGAGAAATCAGCTGACAGTCTTATGGGAACTCCTTTGTAGGCAATGGTCTTCTTTTCTCTTGCTGCTTTTAAGATTCTCCCCTTATCTTTACTTGTGCGTAATGTAATTATGATGTGCCTTGGTGTGTTCCTCCCTGGGTCCAACTTCTTTGGGACTCTCTGAGCTTCCTGGACTTCCTGGAAGTCTATTTCCTTCACCAGATTGGGGAAGTTCTCCTTCATTATTTTTTCAAGTGAGTTTTCAATTTCTTGCTTTTCCTCTTCTCCTTCTGGCACCCCTCTGATTTGGATGCTGGAATGTTTAAAGTTATCCCAGAGATTCCTAAGCCTCTCCTCATTTTTTTGAATGGTTGTTTCTTCATTGTGTTCTGGTTGAATGTTTATTTCTTCCTTCTGCTCCAAACTGTTGATGTGAGTACCAGTTTCCTTACTGTCACTGTTGGTTCCCTGTACATTTTCCTTTACTTCACTTTGCATAGCCTTCACTTTTTCCTCTATTTTGTGACCATACTCAACCAATTCTGTGAGCATCCTGATTACCAGTGTTTTGAACTCTGCATCTAATAGGTTGGCTATCTCTTCGTTGCTTAGTTGTATTTTTTTCTGGAGCTTTGATCTGTTCTTTAATTTGGTCCATATTTTTTTGTCTTGTCTTGCCTGTTACACAGTAAGGGGTGGAGCCTTAGGTATTCACCAGAGTGGGGCAACCCATGTCATTGCATAGTGATGCTGTCTATGGGGGAGGGGTCCAAGAGGGAACAGGGCCAATTGCTCAGCTCTCTGCTGGCTTTCAGTCACTTCTTCCACTAACTACAAGCAAATCAGGTCCTTCTGGTGCTGATTCCTGGGTGGGTGTGCTTGTGTACATTCTAGGACCCTGTGTGTCTCTCCAATGAACTCTCCTGTGAGGCTAGGAGTTTCTTCTGCTGCTGCCTCAACCACCATAGATTTTTCAGTCAGAGGTTTTGAGGCTTTATTTACCCTCGCTGGGGGCCCTGGGTTGCCTGGTCTGTCTCACTCCCCAGTTGTTCCTCCTGGATTATCTGCACTTGAATGCTGCCTCACCTGGTCCTCTAGCCGCTGCCTGCCATCAGTCGTCTCTGCCCCAGCTGCCCATCTCCACCCCTCCGACTGGCCTGGGTGAATGTTTCTTCTTTAACTCCTTGGTTGTCGGACTTCCACACAGTTCAATTTTCTGACAGTTCTGGTTGTTTTTGTCTTTAAAGTTGCTGTTGTCCTTTTGGTTGTGCATGGAGGCACAGTGTATCTACCTATGCCTCCATCTTGGCTGGGAGACTGCCCTCATGAAAAAAGAGATCCTTAAAAGAGAGAGTGAGGAGGTACAGCCTGAGGGATAGAAGGGAAACAGGAAGTGTGAAGTATCACACAGGACAAGGGAAAAGCAGGTTTTAGGTAGATTTTGACCAACAAAGGCAAATGCTATCAAGAAATTAAGTAAGAATCAACCAGGAGTGCCCATGGGGTGAGCACCAAGAAGATATTTGGCCTGTTGGGCAGAAGGCAGGGTCAGTGGAGGTAGAAGCCAGGTCACAGTGAGTTGAACAAATGGAACCAATGAATGCAAACAACAGTTTTTAAAAATTTGCCTTAAAAGTGAAAGAAGGAATCCCTGGATTTCCTTCCCAATGATAGGAAAATGGGGCCACCATAAAGTCTCCCTCGCCACCTCTACACTGGCTTCACTGACTACGTGGCAATGCTCTTGGTGGGCGTGGCCTCTTTATCAGACAGGTGTCCCCAACCAGTGCTGGATGTGGCGCAAACTAGGGTAAACCAGGTCTGCCATTGCGCTTTCCTCCTAAGTCTTCTTCTGCACTTACCCCTCCACTGGGTCTATAAGGTCCACATAGACTTCCAGGACCGAAGGTCTACTGTATGTGTGAATGTGCACCTGAGCAGCCCACCAACAAAATGATCTTCACAGGTAAAAATCTGGTCAGAAACCCTGTCGCAATGTCATTGTCACTCACCTATTGCCATAGCTCATGTATCGGGACAGTCAGAGGGAGGCAAGAGGAGTTTGGTCACCTTGGAGTGTGGAGCAGGCAGCTGGCCCCACAACTGGCCGGGCAACTGTCCAGGCGGGGGTGCTCTCTGAGAGCAAAATCCAGAAGCCAAAATAAATGGCTCAGGAGGAAAACAGATGACCACAACTGCGAGCAATGCTGAAGGTTCGTCCTAAGGAGTGAAGGTGAGCCAAGACATAATGGATGAACACTGTAAGGGGTTTGGAGGAGGGGGAGGTACAGGGGGCAGTCCAAGTGCAGGGACCAAGAACCAGAAGTTGGCTGAATCTGTTATGCATACACAGAGGCCAGGTGCAATTATGCTGGACAGGTGTGTGAACCCCATCAGCTCTGTTACCCTGCATCCTTCCCCTGTGTTCTTTCAGTTCTCAGCCCTTCCTGATACAAAGTCAAGTTTCTGACATTCATCACAATCCCCCAAAGCATCCAATATGTGGGCCACCTGTGTCCCAGGATGGCTATAAATGCAGCCCAACACAAAATTGTAAATTTACTTAAAATATTATGAGATTTTTTTGTGATTACATGTCACAGTGTATTTACTGTGTGACCCAAGACAACTCTTCTTCTTCCAGTGTGGCCCAGAGATGCCAAAAGGTTGGACACCCCTGCAGCCAAAACCTTATTTTCACAACCATAACTCTGTCACCATGACCCTGTATTCCAAGAAGGTAGAAAAGCGCCGGCCTGGGTAGGACCAAGAAGGTGGAGCACAGAAGCTTGGCGGCCACTAACTTGAAAAGGTCTCAGTGAGAGCGATCCCAAGCCTGAGAACCAGGAGTTGAAGTGAAGGCCTGAGACAGTCCCTTTAGGCCCTGAATCAGTAAAAAAACCGGCTGCATGGCTTGATTAGTTGAAACACTATTTCTAAGTTGTAATCATTCCAGGATATTTACGTTCTCTGAAATGCACATTGTGACTGAACTGAAACCTGTCTTCAGTTTTGAATAGAACACAAAGACGGGATAAGGAATAGTGGTAAACATCACAGATGAATACAATATCTTTGGCTTGTGCATAGACTAGCTTAGCTGCATAAACTGAGTTTACAGCTCAATTTTTTTTCCATTTCATTCAAGTCAATAAGCATTTACCTGCTGGATAGTACTTAAAACGGAGTTTTCATCTAATTCTCATTTAACAAAATCGAAAAGGAAGAACTAAATAATAACACCTCATTTGTGTATAATTCTTGTATTTCAAAGAGGACATCATAACCCATTTTATACTATCTAATTTACAGTAACAACACTTTTATAAGGTAAATACTAGCAAGGGCTATTATCATTTTACAAATTATGCATGAAAGGAACCAAAGCATGTGAGAATAAAATAGCTGGTTTGATGTAACTTCCATTTTAGAGGTGTAATAACTGTTTTCTTTTCTTTTTTTTACAATAAAGCCAAGCTTTAGATAAACCTGTCTATTAAGGTGTATCTTACCCTTAAATTTTAAAATGAAAAAAAAACTTGCTTAAGAGAAATAACTAAGACCAAAATGTTCCTGTGATCAACAGACCAAATCTCTCTCCCAAGTCTAGATCAAAAGCAATCCATCCCTACCACCCAGCTCTGAGTTTATCAATACCATTCTCACCATCGAGTGTCACACATATTAACAGTCACCTGAGTATAACACTTCATGTGTCTTGGGCTGCTATGAACCTGTCATCTCAAATTGGATTTGGAAAGTAACATTACACGCATACACTCTGCATGTATATAAAGTCATTGACACTTTATGCTCAGATTGGCTTCCACTTGGGGGTTAACATGTTTCTGATCTTTTCGTGTATTCAGCCACTCGTTCATTCATTCATTCATTTGTGCATCCATTCAACAAACATTGCATGTATGTCCAAAATGCACAAACACTACTCTAGATGTAAAAGATAAAAATAGGAAGAAAAAAATCACTGACTTCAGGAAACTCACAGCTCAGGGAGGGACCCAGGTAGAGCGAACAATTGCATCTCAGTGCAGGAGGTGTAGAGATGGAGCCACACATGAAAATGGTTTGCGGAGCCCAAAGAGGCAATCGGTCTCTGTCTGAGAGGGTGAGGAAGACCTAGAGAAGGCGCTCCTAGATCTGAGCACACCAGGAAGAAGGGAAGTTGTGTATTCCACATGCCTTCTGAAACTCTATTTGAGGAATGTCACAGGGAAAGCAACACAAAATCAAAGCTTGGGTCTGGTCTACCCAGGGTCTGTATTCTTCACATTTTATTACTGTTATACTCCAGGGAGTGAGGGTAAGAACAGACTAACTAGTTATCAAATATGTGTGATCTCTTAGCCCATCTGTTTTTATTTCAGTCTAAAAATTTTGTATGGAAATATTACAAATACAGCATTTTCAAATGCATTGTGTTGGATGGGTCAGATTTTTTCTCTTCCCCTCTTTCTAACCATTCACAGTTGGTGCTGCCCAGACTCAAAATAATGAGAGCCAGCCTTATAGGCTTCTTAGCACCACCCCCACCCTACACCCTAGCAACAGGTGTTTGGAAATAGAGTCTGAAAATCCTCCAACTAAGTCCCTGAAGGGACAGCTCTTCCCTGAAACCTCTGAAAAGTCCCGCATGAAGACGTTTATGAAATGGGCCACAGGATAAAATGCAACCATTAGAAAACTCATCCAGAACCTCCCCCCAGACTAACTCTACTGCCTTGGGAATCCTACTCTGAATTCCATCATCTCTTAAGAAAAGCTTTGCATTCCTAAATCACATCCTGGTTTCTAACTGGAAAATTTTCAGAGTTCAAAATAACTCATCTATTTTGGTTCCTGACCAATTACAGAATCCCTCTCAGACATCATTTTTTCAATTACCCCAATACTTTACTCATTCAACAAACATCAACTTTGTCACTTCTGACTCTCTTGAAGCCAACCCTTCAGTTCTGTGTCTCCCATTACTTCACTGAAAACACATGTGAAGCTTGCAGTGACCTCTAGGTTGTCCTGTGCAATGGTCAATTGTCCAGCCTCATCTTACTGCCCTCTCAGCAGCTCCTTTGCCCCAACACTCACTCTCTTCTTGTCGAGACATTTTCCTCATTTGGCTTCTTCATACCACACTGGCTTTTCTCTGACCTCTTTGATTGTTCCTTTTAAACCTTTTTTTGCTTTGTCCTTCTTGATTTCAGAATATTGCTCTCCTTCCCTTGTTTATCTTAGTGTCATTACACTTCATCCTGACCTCTCTACCTTACTCCCAAACCTGTATCTGATCAATAACTATGTATCCATGCTACTTCCAAGCACGCCTGTGGATTTGTCACTACTTGTCTTCCACTGCTACTGTGGTGATTCACACCTTAATCCCTTCCTTAGACTATTATGAGTACAGTGGCCTTCTAATTGGTTTTCTGGGCATGGGGATCTACAATTGTCCATCTAGTCCATCGCTTTAAATACCAAGCCTCTTTCCCTAAGTCTGACTTGGAAGCTGAAAAGCATTCTTCACCTAGAGTGCTGCAGTTTTGATTGGGCACTGAAGATGAGTTGGCCAAGGGGAGAAGATCCCTGGGGGAATACGATGAGAAGAGATGTGAAAAGGCCAATGGTGTTCAAAGAGGAAAATATGTTGTGGACTAAAAATGACTGACAAGGTAAGTTGTAAACATATTGAAAAGAACCTTGATTTACAGCTAAGGAGTTTGGGCTTTATATACTAAAGACAATAAGTATTATAAGAGATTCTTAAATAGGAGACAGATGTGATCATTCATATTTAAAAAATAGTAGAACTTCTGCAGCAAGATGGAAGCTAAAATAGAGTGAGGGGAGACTGGAGCCAAGAAAGCCTGTTAGAAGCCACTGTCCTTGTAAAATAGTCTTTTTAAAAAATTTATTTATTTTTTAGGTATGAATCACCACAGCAGGGGTGGATGAAAAGTAGTGACAAATCCCAGGGAGATTTGGAAGTAGCATGGATACATAGTTATTAATTAGATATGAGTTTGGGAGTAGGGGAGAGAGGTCAGGATGAAGTGTAATGACATTAAGGTAAACAGGGGAAGGAGAGCCAGTGTGGAGGGGATGGTGAGCAGCCAGTGGTAGCTGAGTCCTCAGAATGGATGGGACATCCTGAGGAGGGCAAACGTGACAAGAATGCCATGAAGAGTTCCCTGGGGGCAAAAAAAAAAAAAGCATGCAGGCAGCTGTCCCAGGAGGAGGAGTCAGGGGAGAAGACTGGGCAGGAGCCTTTGGAGAGGCAGCAAGAGAAAGGGGCAGGGTGAGGTATGCAGGGAAAAGGGACTTCAAAGAAGGAATGATGACCAACACTTCTGCCTGGGGTAGGATGAGTGATAAGATTAGATGTGGTAATTAAAACCGAGGAGTACAGTTTCTAGAGTTAGAAACCAGGCTGTAGCCCTGGACAGGCAATTCAGTCGGTTGCTCTGTTGTTCTCTTACACCACGGTTATGGGTTTGATCTCCGGTCAAGGCAAATGCAAGAAGCAACCAATGAATACACAAAGAAGGGGAACAACAAATCGATGTTTTTCTCCCTCTCTCTCTCTCAAATGAATTTTTTAAGTCAGGCTGGTATGGATTGAGTGAAGATTCCTCTTTGAACTTTGTGAGGAACACAAGTAATGGCTTGGAAAAAGGTGGAGTTGGGCAAAATGTTGGATTTTTTTAATGGGATGGGAGTCTTTAGTACAACATACGGCTTCTGCTCCAATATCTCTCGGGAACTTACTACTCCACAGGACAACCATGTTGCACTTTTGAATGACAATTGAACATCTAAATCAGTTCAACATTGGACTTGGCATTTCAGTGCCTAGAAAATTTGCAAGACAGTTATATTTTGGTCTTTCATTTATTGGCCAAAATCTGCCCCCCTCTAACCACAGTCCCCTGTCTCCTGGAGCCACAAACAACATAAGAAGAACTTCTTCCATGTAGGGAGCACTTCAGCAATCTGAAAATGGTTTTCAGCTACCTCTTGGGTTTTCTCACTTGTTTAACTTTTGTGAAACAATCCAGTCTTTATGTATTTATACCTGCATGTATGTATGTATATTTTTTGTTATCAACTGGCTGCTCTCCTCTAGAGATCCATAGCCTAGTCTCTTCCTTTTAAAATGTGACACTCAGGCCTACCTGTGAACCAAAGGGTTGCGGGTTTGATTAGTCAGGGCACATGCCTGGGTTGCGAGCCAGGTCTCCAGTTGGGGGCACGTGGGAGACAACCACACACTGATGTTTTCTCTCCCTTTTTTCCCCTCCCTTCCCTTCTCTCTAAAAATAAATAAATAAAATTTTAAAAATGTGGCACTCATTTGTGGCAATTCTCCTCATTTGGTATAAGCAGTGCACAAATCAGTAGGGGCATTCTCCCCCTTTTCTGGGACATGGGTCTTCCACTAATGCCATCTGAGGCAGTAATACTACTGACTCATAGTACTTCACAATCAACCCAAACCCTGAGACCTCTTGCCCTTGAAATGTTGACTAGGTCTCCCAATTCTTATATTCATACCATTGACTTTTTAAGCCAATTGAAGGATTTTGCACTTTTTCCCACTAAGTACTGTATGTTTGTATTTGATTTTTATTACCCAATAGTAAAAAAGAGTAAAGTCTTAGGAGTCAGACATAAACTCAAATTCAAATTCTGATTTTATTGTGTAGTCCAGTGACCCTGGGTGTGTTGATTACTCGCCCATTCAACGTATTTATTGGTGAAAATAAGGATAATCATATTTACATTATGAAGTGTCTCTGAGGCTTAAACAAGGGCAGTCCAGTGCCTAATTATTAGAAGAGTTCAAATTTTGGCTTTCTTGCCTTCCTTTTCTTCTGTTTCCTCGGATTTGTATTCTTAGCAGAAATATGCCTTTTAAGTCATAACTTAGGATTAATAAACCTCCCTTTAAATAAAAAAGAAAAAACAAGTTAAGCAAAACAGGAGCCAAGGGTCAAAAATACACACTTTAGTATAATAGTTAAGCATATAGGCTCTTAGGCAGACTTTCTGTGACAAATCTCAGCTTTTCTACTTACTAGCTGTCTAATCAGAAGCTAGTTCATTAACCGTCCTGAGCCTTGGTTTCCTCATCTATAAAATGGGAATGATAACAGTGCCTGTTTCTGTTGGGGAAGAGTAACTGGAGTGATGGAAAGTACTTTTTACACAGAACTTTGCATTTAATGAGTACTCAAAAAGTGGTTAGATAGTACTATTACCACTAGAAACCTCCAGGTAAACATAATGCTCTTTTAATCTACATGTTTGGGTATAATCATTTCATCTACTAAAAGTACTGTACAATATCCCATTCCATGTTTTATTACATATTACATGAGAGGCTCCCATGAAAACCTCTGCCCAATGTCAGGAATGACCAATATGTCTGTAATCTTTTAGACTAGCTATGGGATCTTGGGCAAGTCACTTGACATCTCTGGGCTGAACTTCCGTGCAGTGGAAATGATAATAATACTCAGATATCTTGGATGAGGATTACATGATGAAAGCACATGGGGGGACAAGAAAAATGAGCGTAATTTGGAAGGACTTAAGTGAATCCATGCTACCTCCTCTTAACATCAACTTTCTTTTCCCAAGTAAATACAACTTACCAGTTTAGGTTCTGGAACCCACCTTTTTCTTTTCTAAAAACTGGTATATTTGTCTAGTTCCAGCCATATGGTACTTCTGTCCTCAATGGTTCCTCATAGCATGTCTATGACAATATCTGGAAGTTCTTTTTGGATCCTGGAATGTTGTTTATATGCATCAGAAGGTTTGAATCTCATTTAAAAATGTGAAGTTCTTCCTTACTCTCTCATCATTCACCTTGGGCTCCATTTTCACCTTATATTTCTTTTTTATCCTGACTAAAAGAGCAATACATGTTTATTGAGGTAAATATAAAATATTCAAAACTCACTAAGAAGAAAATGAATTGTAATTCCACTACTAGGATATCACCATTATTAATATTTTTCTATGTAACTGTTCAGTCTTTCTGAGGACATATATATTTTTATATTTATATATATTTTAATCCTTACATGAAGATATGTTTATTGATTTTAGAGAGTGAGGAAGGAGGGGGAGGGGAGAGGAAGAGAGAGAGATGCATCGGCTGCCTGTCACATGTGCCCTGACTGGGGATCAATCTGCAGTGCAAGTATGTTCCCTGACTGGGGATTGAACCCACGACATTTTGGCGTAGGGGACAACACTCCAACCAACTTAGCCACCCTGCCAGCGCTGAGCAAATATATTTAATAATAAATGACCAACATTTTCTGATGTCAAGACATTTTCCATAATTTGCTTTTTATGGATACATAAATTTTATCATAGGTGTACATTACAATTTATGCAATATTTCACTTTGGACACTTAGGTGTTCAATAGTATAAAGAATGCTATACTAAATGTTCTTCTACATTAAATTTTGTGAGTGATTCTGATTTGTTTTCTTAAGATAAAGCCTTCAGTATGAAATTACTGTGTTAAATGGTTTGCATATGCTAAGGTTTTTTTTTTTTTATACACGATGCCAAATTGCTCTCCAGAATGCTTGAACCAATTTAAATGCCAATATTGTAGGAGGGTGCTTATTCCCTGCATCTTTATCCATGCAAGAAATCGGCTTAAATTTCTTGATAATTGCTAGGCACAAAGACATCCAGTTTTATTTTAATATTCATTTGTTTAGTTGCTAATAAGGCTGAAACTTTTTCATTTTAATTAACCAATTGAATCCCTTTTTCTTTTTGCCTTTTCATGTTCTTTACCCATTCTTCTTTTGAGATGTTGTCTTTGTCTTATAAGTTTGTAAGAACTCTTTATATATTAAGGATACTATCATATACATGTTTATGGTCTAAAATCTCTCATTTATCTTTTAATTTTGTTTGTGGTACCAATTCACTGGTTGACTTAGCCTGGACCACATGCCCTATCTCCTGAGATAAAGGAGGAGTCTACTTCCCCAGAGCTAAATGCATATCCCAAAAGAAGGAGCGGCTGGGAAATGGGACATATATATATATATATATATATATATATATATATATATGAAGATAACTAAGGTAAGGAGTATATCTTTAGGTATCAAGATAATTGCTTTTAATAGAAAATGACAAATACTCTGGCATTTGAAAACTCATTCGTTTTACCACTGTCAATGTGGTAGAAACTACAGTTAAAATCATGAAAAGACATGGTCCCTCTCTAGGTACTAACTTCTTTACATTCAAGCTACATAGGGGTCACCTGGGTGCATCATAGTTTCCACGGTCTAATCAAACATTGCTGCAACCTTTTTCTCCATAACCAAATGATGTTTAGGTTCTCTGAATTCCTTCTGTAATACCGGTTCCATAGACCCTGGAGGCTTAGGCCACAGCTCCTCCTCTCTGCTGAATTTATTCTGGTAAAGTCTCTGTCTCTTGGCTACTTTGTTCTCTGGTTACTTATTTGGACCATTCCTTGTCTTTTTTTTCTTTCTTAAACTCAGGGTCTTACTTATACCACTTGGCAATGTCTTTGTCTGGTTTGTGACCCCAGACCTATATCCTGATTTAAACATGTTCTCAGAGGAGCCCTCTGTGGGTCAACTGGAGCTAACCAAGTTGGGCCCCGGAGCGCTGGGGCTTTAAGTCAATCACAGCGGTGATTCAGAAGAGGCAGGACACAGTAGCACCCACATACTACACACCAGTCATAGTTCACAATGTTCTGCCCAGCACAAGCCATTATCCCCCTGACCCCATCTTAGACATTGTTACTGATTATCTTTGTACCAGTTCTGTTATCCCTTCCTGCATCTTAGCCATGCCTGGTCTTTTTAACACACATCCACTCCCCTCCCCAGATTCATATGTTGAAGCCTTAATCCCAGTATGATGGTATTAGGGTGGGGCTTTTGGGAGTTAATTAGGTCATGAAGGTGGAGCCCCCATGATGGGATTATTGCCCTTATAAGAAGAGATACCAGACAGATGATATCTGTCTTCATGTACGGATACAGCAAGAAGGTGGTTGTCTGCAAACCAGACACCAAATCTGCTGGCGCCTTGGTGGTGAACTTCCTAGCCTCCAGGATGATGGGAAATAAATGTTTTTGATTAATTCACCCAGTCTATGGTATTTGTTGTGGCAGCGCAAAGACTAAGACACATTCCTTCTGCCTTCTATGACAGTGATTTGGCTTCTGTGGGGCAGCCATGGCCTCCTTTTACCCCTTCTTAGAGGTTTTGACCACAGCATTCCTGTTTCAGTCCAATCTCTAGTATTTGCCACTCTTCCATTCCTCAGTATGATCACCCGCCCTTCTCAGCTCTTTCCATGGGCATCACACTTCTTTTTTTTTTTTTTTAGATTTTATTTATTTATTTTTAGAGAGGGAAGGGAGGGAGATAGAGAGAGAGAGAGAAACATCAATGTGCGGTTGCTGGGGGTCATGGCCTGCAACCCAGGCATGTACCCTGACTGGGAATCGAACCTGCAAACACTTTGGTTCGCAGCCCGCACTCAATCCACTGAGCTACGCCAGCCAGGGCGGCATCACACTTCTGACGGTGGCCTCCAAATTACTTTATGACTCTCTCCTATCTTTGTTGGCCACTGGCAGCACTGCCACTTTGAGGACACCAAGGGACCCCTCATCTGCCAAAATAGAGTAATAGTAGAAGAGCCAAGTAAAAAATAATTCCATTATTTCCTCTATTCTAAGACCAATTTATTGTATGATATACCACCATTTAATTGCTGTTTTTAGAGCCCTCCTCCCTACAAATACTACCACATATCTATTAAAAATATCTATTGAAGATAACGATTTTAAAGCTACAAAAATGTGAGGGAAATGCTACAGCTGAATGGTTCTGTTTTTCAGTTAACTATTAACATTAAGTATGCCTCATTCAGTAGCACTACCCCTTCTTCATAATATTCTTACTATATACATAAGCAAAAAACAAACAAAAACTCATTGTCTTCACTAATTTCCACAGACCCTACTTGTCTCCACATGTTACCCCCGTCATTATTTTCACAGGTTTGAGCACTTCTTTTGAGTGAGCTCTTGTTATATACTCTAACTCCTACCTTTCCTGTGTGTCCTCTAAAAATACATACTTATCTGGAACTTCTGACCAAGATAGAGGCATACATAGATACACTTTGCATCCTCACACAACCAAATGAAGAACAGCAAACTTAAAAACAAAACACAGCCCTGGCTGGTATGGCTCAGCGGTTGAGTGCCAACCTGCAAATCAAAGGGTTGCTGGTTTGAATACTGGTCTGGGGACATGCTTGGGTTGTGGACCAGATCCCCAGTGGGGGGTGCTCAAGAGGCAACCACACATTGATGTTTCTCTCCCTCTCTGTCTCCCTCCCTTCCCCTTTCTAAAAAATAAATAAATAAAATATCTAAAATAATTTTAAAAAATATTTAAAAACAAAACAAAAACCAGAAAAAATATTTTAAAACAAAAGAAAAACCAACTAGAGCTGCTAGAAAAATCAAACTGTATAGAAGTCTGACAACCAAGAAGTTAAAAGAAGAGACACTCATCCAGCCTGGTAGGAGGTATGGAGGCTGGTGGACAGGGCAGGGAGGGCATGCAGCAAGGCAGCAGATCAGGCCAGATGAGGCAGTGGCCTGGTGGACCAGGCAGACCAGGTAGTCCCACATATGCTTGATAAGCTAGGAGGAACAACTAGGAAATGGGACAGACAACACAACTCAGGGTTCTAGCACAAGAAAGTAAAGCTTCAAAACCTTTGGCTGTAAAAACCTGTGGGGATTATGGCAGTGAGAGAAACTCCCAGCTTCACAGGAGAGTTTTCTGGAGAGACCCACAGGGTCCTAGAACATACAGAAGCCCACCCACCAGGAATCAGCACCAGAGGGGCCCAATTTGCTTGTCAGAAGTGGGGGAAGTGACTGAAAGCCAGCAGAGAGCTGAGCAAGTGGCACCGTTTCTTCTTGGACCCCTCCCCACAGACAGTTCCACAATGCAGCTACATGGGTTGCTCCACCCTGGAGAATACCTAAGGCTTCACCCCTTACTGTGTAACAGGCGAGACAAGACAAAAAAAAATATGGCCCAAATTAAAGAACAGATCAAAGCTCAAAAAATACAACTAAGCAACAAAGAGATAACCAACCTATCAGATGCAAAGTTCAAAACACTGGTAATCAGGATGCTCACAGAATTGGTTGAGTATGGTCACAAAATGGAAGAAAAAGTGAAGGCTATGCAAAGTGAAATAAAGGAAAGTGTAAGGGAACCAACAGTGACAGTAAGGAAACTGGTACTCACATCAATGGTTTGGAGCAGAAGGAAGAAATAAACATTCAACCAGAGCACAATGAAGAAACAAGCATTCAAAAAAATGAGGAGAGGCTTAGGAACCTCAGGGACAACTTTAAACATTCCAGCATCTGAATCATAGGGGTGCCAGAAGGAGAAGAGGAAGAACAAGAAATTGAAAACTCACTTGAAAAAATAATGAAGGAGAACTTCCCCAATCTGGTGAAGGAAATAGACTTCCAGGGAGTCCAGGAAGCTCAGAGAATCCCAAAGAAGTTGGACCCAGGGAGGAACACACCAAGGCACATCATAATTACATTACGCACAAGTAAAGATAAGGGGAGAATCTTAAAAGCAGCAAGAGAAAAGAAGACCATTGCCTACAAAGGAGTTCCCATAAGACTGTCATCTGATTTCTCAAAAGAAATCTTGAAGGCAAGAAGGGTCTGGAAAGAAGTATTCAGAGTCATGAAAGGCAGGGACCTACATTCAAGATTACTTTATTCAGCAAAGCTATCATTTAGCATGGAAGGGTAGATAAAGAGCTTCCCAGATAAGGTCAAGTTCAAGGAGTTCATCATCACCAAGCCCTTAGTATATGAAATGTTAAAGGGACTTATCTAAGAAAAAGATGACAAAAATGTGAACAGTAAAATACAACAAACTCAGAGCTATTGACAGCCAAACCTAAAACAAAAACAAAACAAAAACAAACTAAGCAAACAACTAGAACAGGAACAGAATCACAGAAATGGAGTTCACATGGAGAATTATCAGTGGGGAAGGGGATGGGGGAAAAGGCACAGGGAATAAGAAGCACAAAACAAACATGGGGAGGTTAAGAACAGTATAGGAAATGGAGAAGCTAAAGAACTTACATGTATGACCCATGGACATGAACTAAGGTGGGGGATTGATGGAGGGAAGGGGTGCAGGGCAGAGGGGGATGAAGGGGAGAAAAAATGGGACCACTGTAATAGTGTAATCAATAAAAGATACTTTAAAAAAAGAAGTAATTGCCAGTTACAAAAAGAGTCATGGGGATGTGAAGTATAGCATAGGAAATGTAATCAATAATATTAAATAACTATGAGTGGTGTCAAATGAGACTTATTGGGAGGATCACTTTGTAAGTTATAGAAATGTCTAATCACTATGTTGTACAGCTAAAACTGATATAATATTGTATGTCAACTGTAATTGAAAAATTTTAAAACAATTTTAGAAAAAAGGGAACATTAGGTCAAAAAGAGAAAAATCTGAATAAACTATGAACTATACTTAATTTTAAAAAATTAAATAAAAATATGAGCTTATCAGGACACTTCTTGAGCAGCCACATTGACCTTTACCAGATGCTCCCTTTTCTTCATGGAAGTCATGGGCTTTATAAAAATTTAAGTTTCAAGTCATTTTGCTCCTTTTGAGCTTTCTTTTTTAGTTCCTAGCCAGACAGACCCTCATGTCCATATCTTGTCTTAACTTACTCAAGTCTTCCTTTCGTCAGATTAGAAAGTACAGAATCACCTTCTCTGGCTACTACAAATTCAAGGATGCTGTGGTCACTTAAGTTGTTTGTCACTTCCACTTCACCAACACATTCTTCTTAGCTGGTTAGAATTGAGTACAGAATAGTACCTCTTCAATAAGCAATTAGTTTAAATTGAAGTCATGCCAACTTTATTTGATGCTCACTTTCCTGCAGAATGAGTTTGTCAGTAGATGTTAGAGTTCTCCATTAACTCTAAATTATGCCCCTGCACCAATAGTTTTGTCATTTGCATTGGAAAAGCATTATTGATGTTGCCATAACATCACCAGGCTTGCTAGAACTAGTTGACAATGCATAGCCAGTGCGTTGAGAGTGTGAACCAGGAGTAGGGTGCGGAGTGCTCTCAGGGCATGGGCTGTGAATACAGAAGCTGGCTTGGATTAGGGCTGCTGAGCTGTGTAAGACTTGATGTCTCACACCATGTAAAGTTCGGGAAGACTTTAATGCTAAACAGTTGAGTGTGAAGGCCAAGTCACATGTGTAGCATAGTTTAAGCAGCAGAATACAGCCCTCTGGGGAAGAGGAAATGGTTAGAGATAAGCTAAAGATGTCAGAGTCATGGTGAAGTAGGGCAGGGTTCAGGACAGGGTCCCAGGTCTACAGGGAGACTGGTATTCATGGCAGAATGACCGGAGACTGAAGCGTGGAGGTCAAGGTGGAAGTCCAGAATTGGACAAACACAGGAGTGAGAGGCATAACAGGAGGGAGCTTCAGGTGTGCCTAAGGCTCACAGCTAACCTCACAGGAAGGAAGCAAGATGCTGGGGTTTGCACTGATGATCCACTTTCTCCCCAGTCAGAATTGCAGCTAAGTGCTGGGGAGGCTGGAGAGCTAGACCTATAGGTGGAGCTCCTAAGACAACCCAGCAGCTGGTTACTAGGGAAGCAAAGGCAAGACAACTATCCAGCTGCCTTATGTAAGCTTCTGTGACAATGTCACTTCTGCTTTTACTTTCACCCAAACCTTTTCTACCAGTCATCAGTCCTCAGGTTTGTGACTTTCCATTTGTGTTCATAAGTTCTTCACTCACTCTGCTTTGCCTTTCGATCCTGTGCTTCTTTTGAACAAATGATATACCTTCATGTTGGTGAAATACAGCAACAGCTCCTGTTAACTGATTATTTACCATGTACCGGGCACTGTGCTAGCTGGCTTACAACCACTGTCTTATTTAATTCCCACAACTTCCTTAAGAGGTGGGTATTTTTATTCCTGTTCTAAAAAGAGGAAACTGAAGCTTATATGGCCACACATCTGGGACACACAAAAGTTCAGATTTAAACTTAGTTTTGTCTACCTCCCTATCTGTTGCTTAAGTGACTATATTTATACTGTTTATACTGTGATATATCCAAACAATTCTCACTGGTGCCTATCAGCCACTAGATTTTTTTTTATCTGTCTATCTACCTATCATCTCTCCTCTTTTATCACTAACTGCATAACAGTATGCACTGTGAAAAAAGTAGATCACTATTAATAGTACTTACTGAATGAATTTAATGTAGTTTAAAAATGTGATTAGAACTCCTATGTCCTCTCTTGGTTTGGGTATTTATAAAGTCAATTAGTAAGAATTTTTCAGTTTCTTCTATAAAAATACTACATTCATGCACATTCATTCATTTCAAGGAAGAGAAGGGGCAAAGTGTTAAATGAGTACTAAACTGAGGAGACAAAGTTTATTTCCAAAAAAGTCAGATGTAGGCACATGTGTTGATATGTTCCAATACACTTGAGAAGTTAAAATAAATGGGGCATAGCTGTATATGAACGGATTACTTTCTTCACAAGTGTGAATCTGAACATCTTTTTTAAGACATGATTTCCCTGTTGTCTAAACCAGAAGGTGTCAAACTACTGTCCACTGGCTAAAGCTACCCCACTCCATATCTTTGTATGGCCTACGAGCTAGGAATGATTTTCAGATTTTTAAGTAGCTGAAAAAGATCAAAAGAAGGATAATATTTGGCCCTGCCTGGTGTGGCTCAGTTGGTTGGAACTCTGTCCTGTAGACCGAAAGGTCATGGATTCGATTTTTCAGTCAGGGCACATACCCAGGTTGCAGGTTTGATCCCCGTTTGGGGAGCAAATGGAAGGTAAGAGATTGATGTGTCTCTCTCACATCAATTTCTCTTTTTTTCTCTCTTTCTTCCCCCTCCCTCCCTCTCTCTCTAAAAGCAATGAAAAAAATGTTCTTGAATCAGGATTAAAAAAAATACTATTTCATGGCATGTGAAAGTTTTATGACATGCAAATCTCAGTGTCCATAAATAAAGTTTAATTGGAACAAGAAACGTTCACTTATTTAGTCACTGTCCATGACTGCTTTCACTCAACTACAATGGCAGAGTTGAGTAGCTGGGACAGAGACTGTATGGCCCACAAAGCCTAAAATATTTCCCATGTGGCCCTTTCCAGAAACATTTTACTACCTCTGGTCTAATTAAATAATACAGAATGTCATAACATTTTAAATACTGTTTCAACTACATCTGCTAATTTTAGTTTCTAATTCAAGGACACTGTACCAAAAGGTCATGGCATCTCTTTTGTTATATGTTCCAGGACAAAGGTAGAACCTTTTCTCCTTTTGTATTCTCTACATTCTCTCCTAAAGCACCTTACTGTGGAAACAGTAACAGATTGAGAAGCTGGTGGTTTCTCTCGGAGGTAATACATCTCTTCCTGCCAAAAGTCATCATTTTCTCTGATGGGAAACTAGGGCTGGGCATCCTTATGAGTGGTTACTGCATGTTACAGAACTGTAGTGGTGCTGAGATGGATTCTCCAGACTCCATCAACTGATTTAAGGTGGTAGGACAGAGTCGGACAGACAAGGAAAAGCAAATTGCTCTTTTTGTCATCACCCAGGACCTAAATAAAGACAAAAATGACTCAGAGTTACCAGACACAGGTGAATATTACTTCCTAAAATGTTTTCAGGAGGCACTGAACATCACTACAACATGGCACTGTGAGGGCTCAATCAGTGTGTTAGTTCAAGAGCAAAATCAAGGGAGCAGACCTCCTTATTTTTCTAAGATCAGGTTTGGTTTGCAATAAAGTTCAAGGGCATCTGTCTTTTTATTTATCTATTTATTTACTTACTTACTCACTCACTCTTTGGGACCCAAAGACACTTCTATTATCTTTCTGTATCTCTGTCTGTCTCTGCACAGTATCTCTTTTTTCAATTTAACGAAATTTTGGTGATTATTTATTATGTGTGAGACACAGGACAAGCCCCGAGGATACAAAAATAAGTAAAATAATCCCAACTTTCAAGGAATTTAGGGTTGAGGAGAGAAACAAGTTGTAATGACCTTCTTGGACCTTTTGGCAACATTTAACTGTCCTTCTTTAACATATTCTTCTCTTGCTTTCTTTGGCCCCATAATCTTCTGGTTTAATTTTTCTGGTTTCTGATTCTCAGTCTCCATTGTTAGCTCTTTCTTTTCCCTCCAGTCTCTAAATGATAAGAGCTTAGTCCTGAGCCTGCTTTTCTTATGATTCCATCCACCCTCTTTAAACAATCTTCTTCCAAACTTATAAATCCAGTCCCAGCAGTTTTTCTGACTTAAGCCCTGTATTACAGGTCTGCAGAAGACATCACCGCTTTTTTCTCTCTTCCCCAGAACTGTGTTACTGTCCCAGGATTGTCCATCTTGGTGAATGACACCTGTACGCATGCATCTGACCTTGGACGAATTCTCAAGGCAACCATGACATTACTTCCCTCTGTAACTCACTGTTTCCATTGAATCATCAAGTTCTTTAAAATAACTCTTATGTTTTTTATTTTTCTAAAATATATCTTTGTTATATTTTCCCATTGCCATTTAGTCTCCTTATGACCCCCTCCTCCAGTCATCACCACCCTCTTGTCCACGTTCATGAGTCCTTTCTCTTTTTTGCTCAATCCTTCTACCCCCAAAACACCCTGTAGCCTCCTCCCAACTCCAATTCTGGGAATATGCCCAAAGGAACCCAAAACACTAATTTGAAAGAACATAAGCACCTCTATGTACATTGCAGCATTATTTACAATCACCAAGTTATGGCAGCAGCCCAAGTGTCCATCAATAGATAAGTGGATAAAATGACTATGAGACACTTACACAATGGTGTTCTACTGAGCTGTAAAAAAGAAGAAAATGGTACCTTTTGCAACAGTATGGATGGACCTGGAGAACATTATGCTAAGTGAAATAAGCCAGTCAGAGAAAGACAAATACCCATATGATTTCACTCATATGTTGAATTTAACAAACAAACTGAACTAACAAGCAAAACAGAGACAGATTCATAGATAAAATAACTCTTAACTCTGATCATTCTTCTTCCTGTACATGCTACCGCCCTAGACCAGGAAGACATCATCTCTGACCTGAATCACCAAAACACTGTTTCAACTGGTCTCTCCACACCTGCTCTCTCACTGCTCTATTTTCACTTCTCACAGACATTTTCAGATAAAAAAAAGTTAATAATCTTTAAAAAGAAACACAATGCTAGCAAAATACATGGTGTTCTTCATCCTCTTTTTTTTTAATGCAGCAATGTATCATGAAGATCTTTTCACATCGGTACATCTAAAACTGCCTCCAAAGTTTTTAACCACTGCCTACCTTTCACCTGTATAACTGTACCATAATTTATTTAATCACTTCTTTGTCAGTGGGCATGAAGGTTGTTTTGTCTTTAGCATAAAAGCTTCAGTGAAGATCCTAGATGAGTCATCCTTTGATATGTGTGTGAATGCATCTATTGGAAGAATACAGAAAGGTGGAATTACTAGGTCGAAGGTTTTGTACATTTAAAAATGTAATAAATACTGCCATGTTGCCCTCCATAGAAGTTGTATTGATTTTCACTCCTACTGACAACGTTTGCCCTCTTCCTAGCATGGCGAACAAAGTATGCTATTAAACGTTTTGATTTGTGCCAAAGTAATATGTAAAAACTACATCTCATTGCACTGTAATTTGTGTATCTCTTGTTATGAGAAAGTATGAGCATTTTTACATATTTTAAAGGTCCATTTGCATTTCCTGAACTGCAAACTATCAAACACTTTGCCCAGTCTCCTAGTGTTTTCAATTCTTTTCTTATTGATTTGTAGGAGTGCTCTGATTTCTTCTTAAATAATCTAATACCCAGGGTCTTTCAGGAACTCTAGTATTTTTTAAAAGTCACAGTTTGGCCATTTTCCCTAATAATAATCAAATGTTAACTCCATTACAGGAAAGCCTACATGAAGAGATCATCTGTAGAGGTTATAAATTGATTCACAGAAGTTCCTGACTTCCTGATAATAGCTTGGCAAGGCTGCCTTATACCTATAACTATACTATTTAATTTAATTTTACTGATAACACATATTCACAAAGTGAACCTCAGAAATATGAATGCCCAATGTCACACAGCTAGTAACTCCTCTACTTCTGGAATCTTAAAAGCCTAGTAATCCATCATCCCTGGCCATTCCTCACCACACCAGGCTTTGATCCTTGATGCCTGTAATTCTAATAATCTGTTTGTCCTCTCTTTTTCCTTCTATAAACACCCAGTGAACATTTTTAAGTGCCTACTATGTGCCAGGAATCCTCATAGGGTTTAAACTTTAGAGGGGTTCTCAACCATAAACAATAAAAACAAATAGTAATTAAGTTCTACATAGGATGGTTGGGAAGGTGGACAGAGAAGGATACTTTAGTAAGGGCGGTCAGCAAAGGCCTCTTTGAGGAGGTGACATTTAAACAGAGATTAGAATGAAGAAAAGAATATTCCAGGAAGAGGAAATATCTGGGATGAGCCCTTTGAAACAAGAGCAAATCCAATGTGTTTAAGGAGTAGAAAAAAGGCCAGAGTGATTAGACTCAAGGGAGAGAGGTGGGAGACGAGATTGAAAAGGTGGTCTGGGTTGCCACCCAGGGCTCTGTAGGCCAGCAAAGGAGTTATTCCAAGTGCAATCAGAAGACGTGGAAGGGTTGCAAGAAGAGAAGCAATAAGATCTGATTTATGTTTTATGCTTCCTGTCACTCTGGCTGTGCTGTGGAGAACAGGAGCAAGAGTGGAAGCAGGAAAACCAATTAGAAAGCTATTTACAGAAGCCCAGAAGATGGTGCTTATGTTAGGGCGGTAGCGGTACAGATAGAAAGAAACAGATTGTGAAAATGTTTTGGAGGTAGGGTTGACCTGAATTCCTGATAGACTGGATGTGAGGACTGAGGGAAGGAGACGCATCAGGAATGTCTGCATGTTCATTTGTTTTTGACCTGAGCATTGGATGAATGGTCACGCCATTTAATTTTAAAGAGAAGGCTTCAAAGAATAAAAAATTTTGTGTTACTGTATTGTTCCCTTCTTCCCCTACGCAGCCTTAACAGACCATGATTTTATTCTTTTCCCAATACCTTTATCCTCCCCGCCCAGTTGCCCTTTAGACCTTCTTATCCAAAAGAACTTCTTCTACCTCCTCTACTCCTCAATCCACTGCAGTGTGGTTACCACACCAAAAAACTACTTCTTGCCAAACACAACAATGCCCTCCTTGTTGCTAGGTCCGAGGACTTTCAGTCCTCATTTTTCTTGACCTTTCTCTAGCATTTAATACTGTTGACAATCCCTTCCTTGGCTTCTCTTGGCTTTACTTGTTCTGGTCCTGCTACCGCTCTGGATATTCTTCCTCTGTAGGTTTGTTTCCTTGCGTTTTGAGTGTGAGCATTTTCATAAGGTTCCAGAGTAGGTCCTCTGGTCTTCTTATGCCATACTTTTTCTGTTGCGGGTTTCATCTGCTTCCATAAACCATCACATTCTGATGGTTCTAGCACAGATCCCCCTTCTGAGTTCTAGACTACCCTGTTCAATTAGGTCACAGAAAGCTTCATTTTGATGTCCCGTGGACACTTCAAACTCAACATGTTTCAAATTAAACTAATCACCTTCCCTTCTCAACCTACACTTCCTCCTAAAGTCCCCATCTCGGCACACGGTACCACTATCCTCCCATTTACCTAGTCACAAATCTCCTTCTATTCCCAATCCTGCAGATATAATCAATAACAACATTCAGTTGGTTCTGTATCTTAAATACGTTTTCGAATCCTTCTTCTCTATTTACATTCTTGCTGCCTCAGTTTAGATGTCCATCATTTCTTTCCTACAGTGCTGATCTCCTAGCTAGTCTCCCCGCCTATAGTGTTACTCACACTAACAAATTCCCCAAACTGCAGTGATCTTTCTAAAATGGACAGACTTCTTAAAATTCACCAGTGGTCCTCCACTGGCCTTACAATAAATGGAAAATTCTTCCACATACAAGACCTTGCTGATATTTCTGGGTGGATCCTTCAGTACTTCTGGCATGCATTCATACAATGTATTTACTGAGAATCTACTACTTCACTGGGCATGGTTCTTCCCTCTCACCTCTGTGGGTATACATGTTTACCTCCAGGACTTTACACATAGTACTTTCTTTGCCTGGAATACATTTCTCTTTAACTTGCCCATTTGTCTGGATTACTTCTACTTATCTTTCAGAATGCCTTTCCAAATTCACCTTCTATGGTTTGGGACCCTTACATGGAAGTCATGATTTGGTACCCCTCCAGTGATCTCTCTTGTCGGCATCATCTGACTGTTGTGTGCCCAACTCCGCACTCATCTGTCTCGCCATTATACTGTCAGGGCCTTTGGAGCAGACTGTCTTGTTCATCTTGGTATTTCCAGTGCCTAGCACAGCACCTGACTCCGAGCAGGCACTCAATAATGAATAAATACGGTGGCAGAGTTGGGTTTCAAAGTCAGGTCTTTTCTCTCTGGCACAAATCGCACATTTGTTTATGCTACTTCTTAATATTGTGAATCTGAAAATTTCAAAAATCTGTGCTAGGTATATTTTTGCCTATCCCTAGTGAAAATACCGGTAAATAGATTATTAGCTCCAGGAGGATTCTATTGATTATTTCTTATGTAGCCCTTCTTCATCATCCCATTGTTTTGCTTGTAAAAGTATTTTGGGTTAACTAAATCTGAAATGACTGAAAGCTCTCTCTATACAATTTTATATCCTTTCTGTTGCTTCTACAACACCACCACATAAGCAGAGAGCAAGTACATTGAGAGTAAGTTCAATGTCATTGGATTGTCTGGCAATTGACACTAAAAAATGATGCATCAACAGCAAATCATTTCCCATTTCAATTTCCTCCAAGGTCTCTATGGGTAGATATTAAAGTTTCAGTGTCAAAATTTAACATCGCAAAATCCAACTAAAACTGAAATTTTTATGTAGTGAGTTCAATCTAATCACAGAGTCTGGTAAACGGAAGCGTGGACATCTTTTAGTCCGTCCAGCACTGTTGTTGAGCTTCTATGAGGAAACTGCCAGGAGAAGACCTGGACTGGCTTGTCCAAGGTCATAGGTCAGTAGAAGTGGGAGCAAATTTCCTAACTTTCAGTCAGCTGACTTTTCCTCAATGCCATATACACTCTATTTTTTTCACCTAAACAAATGATCTACATCAGAACCCACTGAACTGTTTACATAATGCTTATCTTTATGATATTGCCTTTGTGATATCCTTGTTATAAAGAGGAAGGAACTGAGAAAAAAAGAACAAGGGACATAGGGCATGGGTAAAAGAGACAATTAGTACTCAGAGTGATGGGCTCCTATCTGTAGTGCACCCTGTGATCACACTGTTCTCGAGCGCCCCGATGCTAGCTCAAGCTTATTTGTGCTCCTGGGGCCTGGATGCCATCCAATTCTGTGCCTTATTTGGTCTAAAAGATTTCCCCAGCTTCAATGTGTATTTTTTGAGCTTCATTTTAGAAATATCATCCTTAAATTTCTTTACTTCAGTTTGTTTAGTTTCCACTGCTGAAGAATGAAGATTTGGGGCAAAAGATAATAAAGATGCTGGGTTTTTCTAGGCTTTATATTTCAAGGACGATTTTTTTTCTCGAATGGCAACTGTCAGGCTACTTTATTCCTCAAATGATGCCGTTTTCCATGGGAATTAGTATTTAATTGGGCTAACATGTTTTCACTGAAAGCAGATTTCTTTCCAAGAGGATCAGTGTGATAATGTTTTACCAGCTAGTGCTACGAGACCAAATATAAACTAGTTCTGAGAAACAGGAAGTGAACCTGACTGGTCTGGTCTGCGTGTCCCTAGCAGTGACGCACATACAGAAATCGAATTAGGAAAACAAGATGTGTGGGTGTGAGGCAATCAATAATAATCCAGGAGGCTACAACACAAGCAAGAACACTTTTAACCAAATGCCATTCATTTTAATACACCCTGAGAAGTTTGACTTCCACGGAACATGCTAATGATTAGAAAGCAGATGAGCCTGAGTTCCCTAGCAACAGCATGTGCTTTTGAGACAGTCATTAGCCTTTCTGTTAATCCCACCAACCCTTTCCTTTTCCAAACATATGACTGACATTAAAAAAAAAAGATATACTTTAGAAAGTCCTTTGAAATTTCCAGGAGTGAAATGAAAAGGAATAATACAAGTAACAGAAAGGTTTCCCTGAGAATTGCACTCAGGCAAAGTAAGTAATGTTCGGATGTGCCCAGCCTGTCCCTGCGTTCACTGCTCTCAGTTCGCTCTGTGTTTCTGAGTCCCCCGTGGTAAAGGGCAGCGGAGGTGAAACTGCTCAGAGTCCGGAGCAGTCCCCTCATGCAACATGAATCACGGTCGGACAGTGGGGTGAACAGCGGGGTGCACAGTCTGTGTTGGGTGATGAGGGTGTAGGGGAGGGAATAGACGTGCACAGTCTTTCTCCTTTAAGCAGAATAAATTACCCTGGTTGAAGGAGGATGGTGAGGGGAATGAAGCTGTTTTTCCTATTGATTGTTTAATTGCACCAGTGGCTGTTTGTCTGAGGGCCCTGGCCAAGAGCATTATTTTCATGGCTAAAGTGAGGCTGGGCAGGTTTCCATACCCTTCCCTAGTTTTAAACAAGACAACTCATAAAGCTCAGCCAGGCTAGAGGAATTGCTATGGTATATGTTGAGTTTTGTTACCCAGCTTTACCCTAAAAAGCCAGGGCTGGTGGGATGATGGGTCTCAGACCCCGAATGATTGCCTCTAGGTCTGTCTTGGGTTCAGGATGCACAACTCTTCTGTGTAGCCTGAGTCAGCTGCGGGCCGTTATTCGAAGGGTAATTATTGCTGCGTTTTTCTGGTCATCCTTATTATGGCCTGGGTTCCTTTCAGCTGGACACTGGGATCCTTCAGTTTGGCCCCAGTGACTCCTGGTTCTCCCCACCTCCCCACCTAACCCCCCTGCGCGCTCCCTTCCCAAGGCGACCACCTGCGCCGCCCCACTTACCATCTGCCCCGCGGGGAGGGCCCCCCGGGGTAGCGGAGCCCTCCCTGCTCCCGGGCGGCTCTGGGGGAGCTCGGTGTTTGCCTCCAGCCCTTCGCTACCGGAGAGATCAGGTTCCTCCCCTCCTCCCCCTCCAGCTCCGGCCGCCCTCCTTCTTGCATGACACAGCAGAACCGCAGCTGCTGCAGCAAGTCCCAACCATCCGCCCAGGAAGCGCCGCCACCCGGGCTCAGGAGGGGCGGGGGGAGGCGAGGCAGGGGGCCGCCGCTGAAGGGGGGTTCTTGCCCCCACTTTGCACCACACACTCCTTTCCCCGCCCTGGGGCACGGGCACAAACTCTGGCTAAAGCCGACCAGGCCGAGCAGTTGAGGAATGCTGGGTTTGGCGTCAGAAGAGATGGGACCGGAGAGAAGGGTGTGAAGGAGACCCCAGTAGGGACAGGGTATTGCAGGTAAAGAAGGGGAAGAAGAGGCCGAGAAGTCAAGGGCCAGGCTGTGAAGGAAATAAAGGAGGTCAAAGAGAGGTAAGGGGGTAGAGCTGCCGAGAAGGGAGACCCGGCTGGAAGGGGTGGGGGGCGGTGGAGTGGGGGGAACTGCAGGGGAAAGAGGACTGGGAGGGAGTTTTTTTTTGGGGGGGGGGCCCTGAGCTGAGCACTTAAGCAACACGGGGGCTGAGTTGGGGGGCAAGAGCAGAAAAGGGGAGAGGGATGGGAGAATTACTCATTGGATAGGAAGGTAAAAATTGGGGGATGTATTATGGAGTTATTGGAAGGGATGTAGTGGAGCTCATTCATCACGGCTGACCAGGTGGGAAGGGACACAGTGAAGGCAAAGCCAAGAGAAAGGATGATCTTCCACCCCAGTCTTCACTTGTCTGCGAAGTTTTAGACAATTCTGCCAATCCAAGCAGGGAGTTTTCCTTATAAATGGAAAAGCATGAACTGAAGCATAGAAATAGTTATTCAACTTAGATTTACAGGATAAAGTCTCCGTGGTCCACACAAACTTTAAGGCAGAGATTTGAGTTATAGCCACCAGCCTACAAAGGGGCTGTGAGTCAATGATACTGAAGAAGCTCAAAAAACTGATGTTACAGTGTCTGCACATCGCTGGACTTGAATAAGTCTTTCAAAGTGTTTGCTAAATGTTAGGAGTGATGACAAACTTATTGGCAAAAATGCACATGCTTTCCTCTCTTTCTACATACACACACCCCTATAATTTCTAGTGTCTAGCATGTGAAGTATGATTAAGGGAAAATATGTTTTTGTGATTATTCTATTTCCTACCAACCATACTCTATGGCATTTTACAGCAGACCAGCTGCTTCTCACCATTTCAAAGAATGTGGTCAGAAAGTAATGAAAAAACTGCCACTTTGGTTTTGTCTGTACCTTCCAGGTCATATCTTCGTACCTCACTTCCTGACACAAACAAGTTTTCACTGTTGTCAGCAACAAAGCCCTAATATAGCTGCAGAAGAGAAAAACTGCATCGCATTTTGCCTCCTGCAAGCATCATCCACAGTTACCAGAGGAATGTAGTTCCAGAAAGCTTTAAAGCTGGTGGTGATGGTAATTATGTATCCGATGCCTGATTCTATTTCTGTTATTATTGTTTTGTCATTTCTGTTCTTCTACCCAAGAGCTGGCTAAACTTACACAGGTACAAATCCGGCTTTTCTGTTTGATTTGGTAGCATTTAATCAGACCTAATAGAGAACTCATTGCTCTACTGGAAAATAAAGTCGGAGCCACGAAATGTCATTTTAACAGAGCGTGGGTTTTGTGACTGTGGAAAAGGATTTAAGGACGCTCCTTCTGTTCGGTATCCTATGCAATGAGCAAAGGCTGCGCGCACGCACAGACGCCACAGCTCCCGGATGCCCTGGCTGCTTTATCTGGACTTCGGCAGCGCCAGAAGCCTCTCCGGGATGCTGCGAGGGGCTCTCGGTGGGTGGTGGTACAAACGCCGCGTCCTCCGCCGCCAGTCCTGCTGCTGTTGTTGCCGCTGCTGCTGCAGTCACGTGGGAGCCCCTTTAAGTTTCCATAGAGAAGCCTCTCCGGTGTCACATGATGGACATGATATAATGAAACAACGTTGTGGAGAGGAAAGCATTAGGGGAGCCCAGGCTACGAAAACAAGTGAGTGAGAAGAGGTGGGAGGAAGAGAAACTACGCCACCTCCCCTGCAGCCGAGCCGCGCGCAGCAGCAGCAGCCCGCGAGAAGGGGGCGACGCCAGTAGGGGCGGGGGGCGCGCAGGGAGAGCGGGTCCTCAGCCCCGGCCTGGGGACCCCGCCGCCCACCGCGGAGAGAACAACTTTTAGCCGGCAGCCTCGGCCAGCACTGCACCTGTCTCCGGAGCCTTCATCGCTCCCTGTGATAAGCAAAGGGAAATTCTAGAAGAACATGCTCTACAAATGTACATGCGCATCGTTTTCCCCCTTGCGTCTCGCTCTGGAGGAAGGAAAGAGAAAGGGATTTAAGCAGTAGCGTGGGCTCAGCCCCAAAGGTAAGTTCTGAAGGGTGGGGAAAGCCCGGCCCACGGCAGGACTTGGGGATGGGAATTTTGCTCTCCGCTTAGACCTCTCGTGGGGAACGAGGCGTCCGCTCGCTGCCGGCGAGGAGGATGGGTCCGGTGGTCCAGCAGAAACATTTCCACTGCGGACTCTGTTATTTCCTCTTTCGCACGCCCCAAGGTTCCACCCTCGGGCTCCCCGGGGCCCCCTGCCGCCCCTCGGGCGGGGGCCGCGGGCCACGGCCGGTCGCTCGGGAGCCGGGCGAGGGAAGGTAGGGGTCGTAGCGTTCCCCGGGAATGCCGGGGCGATTTCGCCATGTTTGTGTTGCTGAGAGCACTTTTCTCCCCTTTGAGGTGGCTAGATGCCACATGGCTCCTCCGGAGCTGCTGCCGGGTTGAGAGTGTTTTTTTTTCAATGTCCGCATTCCAGCTAATGTTGCGCAGATAAAATTCAAACTTGAGGTAAACAGAAGAAGAGGAGGAGGGGAGGGAGGGAGGCTGTTTCCATTTCGAGATCCCACCTCTTCACTCCGCGGAGACCAACATCGCGAACCTCGAGAGCAGTCGCTCGCTTCTCCCACCAACCCCACCTTGCTGTCTACCAGAAATAAGGCGGCGCGCGCTCGGGGGTGGGGGGTGCTTACAGAGGACGCGGCGCCTGGGTTCTTAAAGGGAGAAGCACCCCGCTCCCGGCCTCCGGCTACTCCTTTCGCTAGGAGGGACGGAGGATGCCTCGCTTTGCTCTGGAGCTGCGGGACGGGAGGACTGCGCTCCCGGGCGGGGCGGGGTTGGCGGGGGGGACCTGTCCCCTCTCACTCCCTCTTTCATTTGGGGAGCCGGACGGTATAGCTCCCACCTCGGCGGGGCTCGGGCTCCTGCGGGCGGGCTGGGTGGTTCTCCAGGTGTCCAGAGGGCAGGTGGAGTAGCAGGTGTGTGGTGGGTGGGCATTTCTATTTGTAAATTGCATTGGGTGGGACGAGGGGGGAAGTCGGAAGGCAAGTGCAAGGGCAGAACTGCGTCTCGTGTCTTGGCGAATTAAGGAGACAATTCAGTACGTTCCCACCCTGCTCCTACCCCGGTTTAAGTATCTGATGTAGCTGGAAGCTAGGCTGAAGGGTGAGTGGGGATGTTTAAGGGTGAAGTGAGCTTCGTCATGTGGAAAGCTAGGCTTCTGACAGCTTCGTAGGCATGCCCCCTCCACCCGGTCGAGAGAGGTGGGCTGGGTGGTTCCAAAGGGGTGGCATCCCACGGGGTGGGAGCGGACTCGGGGTCCCGAGGTGCGTGAGGGTCCGCAGCCCTTCGGGCGGGGGAGTGCCGTGGGAGGAGGCGGCCACGTGAGGGTGGTCTGCGGAAGCGCTGGAGCTGAGACAGGAGGGTGAAGTGCGTAGCAGAGTCGTGACGGGGGCTGACACCGAGCCGCCGTGGGCGGTGGGCTGAGAGGGAGCGCGGGCTCGCGCGAGCCCGACCCCAGAGCTGTGGCGAAGGTTTTATTCCGAGCAGCGTCCTGGTCCGCGGGTGGGTGCGCACTCCGGCCCTCTCCCGGGAGACCGTTTCCGGGCGGGACTGCCCGGAGCAAGGGCTGTAAACAGGGTGGCGCCCTCTGCCCTCACGCCCCTGGTTTGCCCGGGCGCGCGGCCGGCGGCGCCCGAGGCGCGGCCGCGGCGCCGGGCAGTGGCGGCGGGGGCGCGCCCGTTCCCCGCCACCCCCGCGCGCCCCACCGCCGCTGCCGCCGCCCCGCTGCCAGGCCTCCTCTGTTTTTGTTTTGTTGGAGTCCGCGTGCAGCTGGCGCGTGTCGAGTCACGTGCCGTGGGCGGGAGGGGAGGGCGCGGTGACGCACGGTCCCGAGGGCCTGGCGTCCGGGGAGGCTGCGGGGGAAGGGGCGAGGGGGCGTGTGCCGCAGACAGATCGCGATTGCGCCTGAGGTCAAGTTGAGCCTCCGTGAGCAGTATTCGGACGTGGGTGTAAATCCCGCCGCACTCTTGAGTTCGTGGTCGCAGCAGCTAGGTGAGCCTTGTCCATCCGGGTTGGGGGGCTGCCTGCGCGCTGCTTCGGTCAGAAGAAATTAAGCAGACTTGACCCTTGTGTGTATCTCTGGGCTTATAGAGACCTATACGTAGTTCTTGGTTTTGGCTGCACGTTATAAACAACTCGAGAGCTTTGAAAGGACTGCGGTGCCCCACCCAATTCAGGACCAATTGAACCCAAATCCAAGTAGGGCTTGGACGTCCTGCCTTAAAAACAGCAACAACAACAAAAACAATTCCGTAAGTGCTTGTGATGCACGAGGAGTGACAATTTACAGAGGTGGCTAGCTTGATGGAATAGTTAGTTGTGAAACCATCCATCTTTAGGGATGAAATGGTAAAAATGGCTAGCACGTATTGATCAGCCCCTATGTGGGGTTAGCAAGTGCGGGCATTGTGACTGCGCAAACACGTATATATGTACTTGCTGTAACATTGTTTCCCCCTTTTACAGTTGGGCAGATCGAAGCTCCCGAAGTTAAAATGGTCAGTGACGGTCTCTAACTTGTACCCAGGTAGGCTGACTCCCGAACTCATATTCAACCAACCATTATATATACTGCATTAAAAACATGCCTTTACTTAAGAACCACCTGTTTGTGTGACAAGGACTAATTATATGTTTGCCTATGGGCCAGAGAGTTTATGTAGATGTATTTGTATGTTATGTATTTTTATCTGGAAAGTTTTGCTTGTGTTAAAGCAAGGAGAATCACTGGGTGAATCTGTTAAGGCCTATAGACTACAAACATTTCAAGGAGTGTTTTTTTTTTAAAGAGGAGAGCGAGGGGACCCCAGTAATGTGAAGAAAACACGCTCTATGGGTGTTTTTTTGTTTTGTTTTTGAGACTTGAACATACCTGTGAAGTGCAGGGTTGAGAGTCCAGAAGAGGCAGGTGTTTTCTGAGGATTTATGTGGGCAGACACAGAAGTCCTTCACGTTGCTGGGCACGACACAGTTTTGGTGGTCGCAGGCTGGATGTCCCAGAAAGAACCAGGCAGTGTACAGAGTAGCGTACATTCGGCCATGTCAGTTTTGGAGGAAAACAACCATTTTGGTCTGTAGTACAGAAGCAAAGCTTCTCCAGCCCCTTCTCCCTTTGATTTATTTCATTTCTCTCCTGGTCAGATAAACTCTCAGGGGGAATATTTAAATACGAGGTAATCCATTTGTTTTGAAAATGTGTTCAGTAATATATTTTCTGGGGATATTCCAAATAAAACTCACAGGAAATACGGGTATTTCCCTGGCAGTGGAGGGTTTGATGAAAATGTTTTTTAATTATTAAATATGTATTACTAAATGGTACTGTGTCACAAAGAAATGTCTTGGTGTCCCTGCTAGTGATTGCTATCTGATATTATGAGTTGTATGGCAGGCTAAGCATATTACTTATCAAGTTGTAGGGATTGGTTTTCATGTCGCTTGCAGTTTTGGTAAGGAATGTTTACAGACCTACGGAGGCAAGTTTGACGTAATCCTGAGTAATGTCATGTTGGAGTCTGCCGTGGAGGTAGCTAGCTCTGCAGCCTTGCGGCCCTCATCCCGTTCTCCCCATCGACCACCAAAGACACTTTTCTCCAGCAGTTGCCAGATTGCTTGTGGTTCCTCTGCACAGCTCTGCCTAGGTTTCTTTTCTGCTTCTTGTGTACCTCCTTCGGGAAATTTCCCCCGGTTTCCTCTTAGAGAACATTTTTAAAATACCCTCCCCGTGTCTCCTCTACACCTTGCACGTGCGTGCCTCATTGCCTGTGTCACAACATATCACACTGGTTTTGTTCCCGTGTTAGACACCCCTCCTAAGTTGAGCTTGTGAAAGGTGCGAATGGTGATTATTTTATTTACTCTGTGTTACTGGCATACAGTAGACACTTAAGCTTATTGCGTCAGTCCGAATTGAATTTGAGTTGCATTGTTGGTGTTTGCCTGTGTCACCCATCTTCACTCTTACCTGTCCTCGCCAGCTCTGCTGCCAGTTACGAGGCTAAAACACATCCTTGCACAGACAACACAAAATACTGCCAGCGAGTTCTCAGGAAAGGAAGAGGAAGGACGGGGCGAAACCGGTTTTGCACTTGTTTCCTAGTTTCGTTCTCAGCTGACCAGTCGGCCAGAATGACTTTTCTTGGTTACTTGCGTGCACTGGGAGAGAAGCTCAGCATGATCACTTTTCAGTTTATTTTGGAGGGAGGAAATGGCACAGCATTACTGAAAGACGTACTTTTACGCGCCATAGCCAGTTGCAGGTGCTCCATCATATTCCATTGCACTGTAGCTTTCAGATTTAGTGTTACCAGAGGCATTTTCGAGGCAGCACTGTCCTGTAGAGTTGTCTCAGATGACAGAAGAATGGTTATAATGACACATTTTTAATGACGTAGCAGTGATGGTCACTAGCCACTGGAGGCTGTGGAACACTTGAAGGTTGGTTTGTGTTGGTAGGAAATGTATTTCTCATTGGTTTAAATGTAAATACATGCAAGTGGTTAGTAGCTACTATATCGGATGGGGCAGTTACAGATGATTTGTTTACGTTAGGTCTGGTGTTTGACAGGTAAACACTTAGGCTAAGGTGTTCTGCCTTTAAAAGAAAAATCTTGAATCATTTTTTAGGGCTTAACACGATGCTTCCCATTCCCAGGTGTTACTGGATGATATTTTTCACTGTATTTGATGATGGATTGAAAAATAAAGTCCCAAGAAGATTCGGTGCTCAGGTCCTCCGGAGAGTGCTGGAAGTGTAAATCAGATGAGTAGTCGTCTCTGTCGTGTTGTGCACTTGATCATGAGTCGTCTTCAGAGAGATAAAATCAGGTGCTGAACTCGGTTAGTTAGAGAGTTGGGTTTGTAAAGTCAAAGGTAACTTACACACGTTAATGGAGTCTGAAAAGAGGACTGGAAATACCTTCAGTATGCCGTGGCGTTGAGAAAACAGCGTCAGTATGAGAAACAGGACTGGAAACATTTATTTCTTAAACCTCGAAGTCTCCGTCTGTGGTGATGCCGACACCCAAGTTATAAACTACTCGAAGAGGATATGTGAGATGTAAATAGAAACAGATGTTTAGCTGCGCAGATAACCGCCACTGGACTGAGAAATGTTTGTATAAAAAGGCCTGAGATGCATCCAGCACCTGTTCAGAACGAGGGCCCTGAGGCTGAAAAGCGCAGACTTTGTTTCATGTGGTCAATGCCGTGTCGGCGGCGGGTGGATGGCACAGCCCAGCCTGGGGTCCAGCCCGTGAAGGGGCTGATGCCCACTCTGCTCCCGTGCTGTGCAGCAGGCTGACGCACCTCGTGGTGCTCTGTGTGGCTGGATCCCGGGCCTGTCCTTGTGCCCGGGACACAGGCTGGCTTCCTATCATTCTGCCGTCAGTGTTCCACAGATGAAAATTAATTTTATTCTACAGTAAGTAAAACATAGATGAAAATATACATCTGTTGTTTAAAAAATATGGTACTATGTATTCCAAGGTAAAAAAATGCGTAGTTTTCTTTTTGGGGGGTGGGGGAGATGTTACTTTCTCTTTTGGCAATTTCTGGCCTCTCCGTGCTTTATGATTGCTCTTTTACTTTCTCTTTTAGCAATTTCTGGCCTCTTAGTTCTTTATGACTGCTCTTCAAACACCTTCGGTGTGAACCTTTTGGTCGGGGAGAAGCCCACAAACCAAGAACAGGCTATCAAAAACATGTGCTCTCTAAAGGGCTGCCGCTGCCCTCAAAACCGAACCAGAACAAAACAAAAGAACGCAACCATAACAAGACAAAACCCACCACTGCTAATAGCAATGGTAGTTCACCCAACTAACCAAACAAATAAATAAGCCTGGGGGATTTGAGTTGTTGCTTTGAGGCCAGTAATGTGAAGTCTCTTTTTAGATATTAAATGTAAATTACTCATAAAAAATTGTATGTGTCTCTGACTGTATAGCAGTGATAGGAGAATTCACACTGCAGTGTAGATCTCTTCAGCCTAGAAGATCCTGTTGGGCTGCTCGGGTTCAGATACTGGCGTAAGAGTCATTTTGAAAGTTTATTGGGAACTCGCTAGTGACCTCGGTCACTAACCTGACAAGCATTGAGGGAAGTTGCTGGCTGCATCTCTTTCTCGTCGGTGGAGTGGTTGGGTCGGAGGAGTGGTTCTCAGGCTTCTGTGTGTGTTAGAGTCACTGAGCGCTTGCTAACACCCGATTGCTGGACTCCCACCCGGAGTTTCTGACTCAAAGGTCTTGGGGTGGGGTGGGGGGGGGAGCTGGTAATCTGCACTTCTCACAAGTTTCCAGGTGATGCCGCATGCTGCTGTTGCTGGTCGGAGGACTGTGTTTTCAGGACCCGTGGGGTAAATGATTTCTCTGAAGTTCGGTAGTTTTGTGCCTGATTTGCCCCGTTTTTGAGGAGCAGCACCTGTTCTTTGATGTCTGCAACTTTATGTCATTTAAAGATTACTGTCTGGCAGATGGAGTTTTAAAAGGTTGAAATGGGTTGATTTTTTTTTGATGTTTGTTCTTATTTGTTATTTTTGGGACACCTCACTTTTGACCGGGCTCAGACTTAGAGGTGGAAGCTGCCAGAGGGAACAGCCTGCCTCTGTTGGCAATCTGTTCCTGGCGTTTTCCTTTGGCCTCCTTCATTCTCTTAGCCAGGAATTTAGCACATTCTGCAGCCTCTTCCTTGTTTTTCTTCGTATGTTGTTTCTTCAGAGCTGCAGGCCGGCGTCCGCATTGCAGGACACATGGTGTAACAAGACGCTGAATCTTGGGTGCTTTGGTCCTAGGTTTCTTACCATCTTGGTACAGGGGCGTTCTTGCAACGTATTGGTGGACATCATCTTTATGGAGAGTGAGAAACTTGTGGGTTCTGCTCGCTCTTCTGAGCCCCGGGTGACGAGGCACATTAGCATCTGTGAGACCAGGAGTATCTTTCTCCCCTTTTTTTGCAATGACCCAGTTGAGAACACTGAGCTTGGCGTCCACGATGCAGCGCTGAACAGATCTGTGCTTTCTCTGTCCTCCTTGGTCTACAGCAGAAATGCCCCTTACTGAGCAGCTGGTGGACATGGGGTACCCATGGGACACGCTGCCCCATGGGGGAACCTTGTTTGTTGTTCCTGCCACTGATTTGAATGACATACTCCTTCCATTTTTCACCTGGAGCGTCAGCAGTAACTTCTGTGTCCATGCACTTCTCATGAAAAGGACGAAGTTTGTACTCATTGTCCACCACAGTGAGCTTCTGGCAGCCAGTGGCTGGGAAACAGTTGTTCAGCTTCATCGTGAAGCAGCGACAATTTCCAAGGCACCACAATAAAGAGTAGGTTCGTTCATTTTATTTTGGGAGTTCTTAAGAATTCTGTATTTTGCAAAAACTTGGGTCTCTTAAAACTCAGACTGCATATTCTTAACCCAAAACTAAGTAGACTCTCCAGTTAAAATACATGGAAATATTTCCGATGTTATTAAATAACAAAACTAGTCGCTGCTCCTTAAACCTAAACGTAGTGTCAAATCTAATCATGTAGACGCACAGCTACAGGGTGTGATGGGGGCACATTATATAATTGTGGGCTCACTAAGTAGAATGGCTATGTGTGGGTCCACGGTAGACTCTGACAGTGTTAACCCGGATGTCCTCTGAGGGGAGCTGCCTCCTAGAGTCATGGCCGCAGGACGGAGGTGCCCCTCGGGGGTGAAGAGCCAGTGAGGGCACAGCCATCCCCTATGTTGAGGACTTGGGGAACAGTGGAGGCTCTGCAGTTTCTAAATGGAGGGGCTCCGGCACTGGAATTTGGTGGGAAGGAGGTGGAGATACCAGGAGATGTCTTAAAGCCACACTGTTCTTACCCAGAGTGTGTGCTTGGGTGGGGGGGGGCCCTTCGGGGAGAGGTGCAGGGAGAGCCCAGGCATTCTGACAGGTGGCGCTCTGGAAGCACTCCACGTTCCAGTAGACTCCCAGGTGCCGAGCGTCAGATGGACTCAAGGTTTGAGGTGAGTTGAAGTGAGGGTTGATACTATATTCTAATATGAGTGAATTTATTGGAGAAAAAGAACAAGATTTTGGGGGGAAATAATTTCATCTGAGACAAGGAAAATGAAGAAATGGGTGAGGAGTAGGGAATGGGAGGGTAAAGATGACAGATTTTAAGATTTTAAATGTTCCAAAACTTTCCTTCTCATTGTTGCTGAATACTTCAAAATATCCGGTGCTGCTCTTTGACCAAAGTCAGATGCCTTTCCGGAGTTATGCCCAGGATTCACACGCCATTCACTTTTTTAGATTGCTTTAAGATGGTTAACTGGTTTAAATCAAATTTCTGGAAGGCAGGCGCGATGCTTGTTCCTGGGTGTGTTCCGTGGATTAGGAAACGTGACTCGTGGGGCACAGCCCACGAAGCTGGGCTGAGGCTGAGCGATCTCACGGCTTTTCCATCTACTATTGTACCGTTGCCTTAAAATTCTTGTTTTCTAACTGCTTTTGTAAAATGGTTGAACCTTAAATCTTAGAGTTGATTTGGCATCCGTATATTTGATTTTAAACTACTTTTCATAGATACGGCCTTGGATTTGAGCTCCTGTTTATTTCTTTGAAAAGTATTGCTACTACAGGTGATTTGCTACACAGATGTGCAGCCCGCCCTCTCTCCCCCTTCCCTCCTTTTCTTCCTCCCTTCCTTCCTGTCTTCCTTCCTTTCTTTTCCTCACCTGAGGATATGTTCATTGGTTTTAGAGAGAGGGGACAGGAGGGAGAGAGAGAGGGAGAGCAACATCGATCAGTTGCCTCTCGTCTGGACTGGACTGAACCTGCAACCTAGGTATGTGCCCTGATGGGAATTGAACCTGTGACGTTTGGGGCTACAGGTATGACACTGCAACCAACTGAACCACGCTGGCCGGGGCTGCAATCATTTCTTGACTCAAATATCTGTGACATAATCTTTGTAACTAAATCTTGAAGCTGTTTCGAGTTCTTTAGCAAACAAGGGTTTGCCATCTGTGTGACAAGAGTGCTGGGGGTGGCCCACGGGCCAGTTTCCACTGGGAAGCCAGAGGGAGGGAGGTTTGCTGTGTGATCCCCTCTGCTGTCTTTCCTGAGGTCCCCCCCCCCTTCCCCAGGACCTTTTAAGGCCTCTTGTGCTTTAGAGAGTTAAGACACTTTTCTTGGATGTAATCGTACTAGCACTTGACAACATCTTTGTCCTCCTGTGTCTCCTGGGGGTCCTTTCTTCCAGCTTCTGATACTTCTGTTTCTCTTACAGCCAGGCTTCTGGCTTCTGGCGGGCCAAACCTCCCTGTGGATTTCCTTTATAGTCGATCCTGCCTCCACATTTGCTGCTTCCTTTCCCTGTCAGAAGCCCTCTGTGCTGCGGTTGATCTTTAGTTTGGCGGAAAGAGTACTGAGGCAGAAGAGTGTTTATAATAATGACTGGTGGGTACCTGCCTTTTTGGATACTGTTCTAGTGCTTTCCGTGCTTCCCACTGGATTCCGGTTCCCACGAGCTGCTGAATCGTGGGAGAGTGTCCCAGTCTGTGCCAGAGGCTGCTCGTCGGTAAAATAAGGTTAGTGAGTTTCTGGCCCTAAGGCACTACGATTGAATTTGTTCACGTCACGATATGATTGTAAATCCCGACCAGGAGTACTTGAGCTTTTTGAAGGATACCTGTTAAGCAAGACCAGGCTCAGTGTGGAGTGCTGCTCGAACCCCAAGATCAGGAGATCCAGGACTCCTTAATTAGACTGTCGGCGGGCTGGCTGGCCTGCTTTTTCCTTCCTTCAGGAGTTTGGGGTGGGTCTCAGAGGCACTCTTCACCGTTCTTGCGCTGTCTGCCTCAGGAGACCCAAAGTTTAACCCGAGCACTCCCCTTTGGAGAGCTTGTTGACCCCGTGTCTGGAAGATGCTGCTGCTTTTCATCTCCGTGATGGAGGAGCTGGGCTTCTAAAGCATCCTTTTCTTGATGGTATTTTCACAACTAGGGGAGTTTCTGGGAACATGCCTAATACTTTTGTTTGTTCTTAAACAACTCATAAAAACTGCTACCTCAGATCTTTCTCTTGCAGATTTGTACACGGCCTGTGACCTTGAGTGCTTGCTTCCTATTTCTCGGGGAATTTTTGTTAGTGCTGAGTCTTGTTGTAATGCTCACGACTACACCAAGCTTCTTATCTGCCCCTTGTCAAGGTCACTGACGATTGTTTTACTTCATGTGTTTATATTGATGTAACAGGCACTCATTGCACATAATGTCCATTTTCTAAAAATATATAATTTTTTGTTTATGTTTCCAGAAAGATTACATATTTTTCATTGTTTTCTATTTTTTAGCATTTCAAAATTATATAATGCCTACTTTTTATAAGCTCCGAAATGTGTTTTCTGCTTTATGCCTTTTAGTTTGTGAAAGTTTATGATGCTTGCTGCATTTGTAGACTTCTCCTGTTTTCATGGCAAAAGATACCCAAATCCTCCTTTGCTTGAATTTTAAAGGGTTAGGAATTAAGATTCCTTCTGCTACTAATCTGACTCTTCCGAAAAGGTACATAGGAGTTTGCTCTTTGTCATAGATCTTGAGCAGTTCGGAACAAGGTTTTTATATGGTAAATGAATCAACACCCAATTTAGTCAACTCACGTTATCTGCAGAATGAAGATCCTTTGCGATTCTAAACAATAGGAATATCCCAACAACAGATTTACTTTAAAAAGGTTTTTAAAGTGATTATCCATATGATTATCCACATAATAGCTAAAGAGCATTTGCTCTTGTGTGGAGGACGTGATGGTGGCATCCTGGGCTCGTTCTGTGTCCGGTGGCCCCCATCCAGCCCTGGGTGGAGGAGGGGCCCACATTGCTGGAGTAGCCGTGCCCAGGGAGTCCAACTGGAAATGTCCCCTTCTGACTGTATTTTGTTGTTGTTTTTGGAGATCACCAGTTGTTTGAAAGCACTGAATTGCAATCATATGTTATGAATATACATATTCCTTGCTAATACACGTTTTTGGACCACTGTGCTCTTCTGGAGTTAAGAGGTGCATGTGCTGGGAAGGTGACTCATCAGGAACATGCCAGGTCCCGGACATGCCAGGTAGACAGTCCAGTGTGGTTCGGATCGTTGCACTTTCTGTGTTACTTTTCACATGTTGCATGCCTCCTAATTCTCGACATGGAGTCTAGGAACAGGCGCAAGTAAATATGTCCTGTCTGGGCAAAGTTTCTCTCCAAAACTAAACAGAAGGAAACAGACAAAAGCACTTAAATGTGTCTGGAGTCCATCTGAACAGTTTGTGGGGTGCTGATGCACCAAGGCCCTGGGGTGCTGACGAGGGTTCTTGGCCATTCCCTTCCTGCTGGCTTATTCTCTTTCCTTCCTGACTTCTTTACTCTCTTGATTTCCTTCCTTTTTCCTTTTTGGGTTCTTTTTTGTTTCCTCTGTTCTTCTTCCTCATTCTTCAGCTTTCCCCCCCCCGTTCGTGGTGTGGATAGCTCTGTCACATTCTATGGTTACCACAGGCATCTTTTTAGCCTACTAATGGCAGACCAGAGCTAAAGACAAGTTTTAAAACTCTGACATTTAAGGCTATTGTAGTCTGTAAAATTCCATGCTCGGGCAAACTCTTTGTAAAGAGTTTAACGTGTTTACGAAGCATATTACACATTGAATGGAAAAGGTATGTGAAATGTAAAACTTCCCACACTCTTTGGGATATTTGAATAGACATTCAAATTGGTTTCAGATTGAAGTTCACATTTTGTGCAAAAGGCCATTCTTCCAAAATTTAGGTAATAGTAGTCATGTAGACAATGAATTCCAGGATTCTTTTTGCTTATGACATTTTTGGTAAACACAGGTGGTATTCCGGTTAAAATAATGCCTTTGGACTCCCTAAATTGCAACAGAGTTTGGTATAAAGAATGGGACAGCATCTGATTTGTTTTAAGTACCCAACTATTACTTATGTCACCATTGAGGATCAGAATATATTACAGCTCTAAGAGGCTTCAGAGCTGGTTTAATTCAATCTGAGTTTATGGATGAGACAGTTGATGTAATGTTACACGCCTGGGTGATGGCATCATTGACCACAAGCAGGTCTTTCACTTTCCTGCCCACTCTGCCCTTTTTGGACAGAAGGTTAAATTTATGAAATTGAGAGGTAAGATGGGCAGAGAAGCCTGAGAAACGTATGGGAGTTCTAAACCTTGCTTGACCTCTTCAGCTACGAAATGTCGGACTAGGTGTTGAACCTCTCTGAGCTCCGTTTGGGAGGGTTGAACTCGGGTCCCTTCCAGGTCTGTGACTTGTTCCCGGGAGAGGAAATTGACACAGACATGGATTCTTTCTATTGTGCATTTGTGCAGTTTCAGTTTGTGTCTGTTTCAAGTTAGATGTCGTTCGTATGTTTTTAAGTAGGTGTCATTTGTAATTTTTGTTAGTGAATCAAGTTTTCCGAAGTGTAGTGTTCCTGGACACAAGTGGTGGTCGGCATGGCAGCAGCCTCTGTGTTCCGACGTGTCCAGCTTTATCTTTACTAACGGAAGTTAACACCTTCAGAGGCAGGTCCCCCAGCTGCACACCGGTGGACAGGTCCTGCAGAGGAATATTCCACAGACAGGTCATTAACAGGTGCTTTTTTCAAATGGTTTACAGTTTCAGTGTCAGAGAGTCATGTCACATAAATAAAATTTCAGAGACTTTGGCTATTCTAACTTCGAGAGTGGCTTTATTTGGGGTTGTGAAACAGGTTTTTCCATTCTCAGTAGGACGCTCTGTCATTGTTTGTGTCAGAGAGAAGGCAGTTGTGACAACGTGCAAGGGTAGGAAAGATGAGAGGAGTGCAGAGTGCGGAGAGCACGCTACGGAGACTGCAGGTGCTTTTCTAAGAAGACTGTAACTGAGCGTGGGGACCTGCCCCAATGCTCGGGAGTAGTTCCCATGCTCTTTGTTTAAAAAAGCCCATTCTTTCAAAAAAAAATTTTTGACACCTATCATGTGCATCACATTTAGCTGGAAATTACAAAAGAGTTACTCATCATGAGTTTCCCCTGGGTAGTTTCCAGAGCGTAGGCCACAAAACGATAAGATGCAAAAATATCTGAGGACCCCCAGGAGTGGTCTGGATGAGGACAGGGAAGGGGCGAGGACCCCTGGGAGCCAGGACCTGGGAGCAGGGTGCAGGACTAGCAGTTAAGAATAGGGAAAGAGCTCATTTTAATTTTCTTTTGGGAGAGTGCAGCGGATGCAGTTGGGCTACGTTAGGACATGGGCTTCAGAGTGGGGAAATGACCACTGTGTGTTTTAAGGTGGCAAATGAGGGGACCCTGTGAAATACCAGAGCCTTTTTATCCCACCTTTTTATTTGGAAAATTTCAAATCTTTAGAAAAATAGTACTCTGAACACCTATATGCGCTTCTTCTGGAGTAATCAGCTAACATTTTGCCACACTTGCCCACACGCTATGTGCATGTGTGTTTAGAATCAGATGTGGTATGTGTATTTGTAGCTCTTTCTTAGCCGCTTGAATATGAGTTGCAGGAATCATGACATTGTGCCTTTAAGTACTTGCTAAAGAGGATTTTCCTCAGTATAACCACAGTACAATTTCCGCATCCAAGGAGTTGAGCACTGATATAACAGGTCAAACTTAATAGAAAATAATTAAATTTGGGGGTTGAATGCATATTTACTTTTCTTTTTAAAAATCAGGCAGACTAGTCTGGCATAATGTTTATTGAATGAATTGATGGGATGAGAGACTAGATAGAGCACATACTGAAGAAGTAATATATGTTGCCATAAAAATAGAAAGAGGAAGTTTGTGAATATTCTGATATGCTGTATTCTTAAAGATATAATCTTAAGTAAGGACAAGACCTAGAGTATAAAAAAGAGAATTTGTAAAGTGTTGCATGAGAATTTATAAGCAGCTGTTACACATCTATATCTACATGTAGATAGATAAAAAAATGAACTAACATTTTATGCCTTTCAGAGAAGGAGGTAGGTGGCTGGTGGACAGGGAGACTTTTCCCTAAATACCCCGCCCCCACTTTTTTTAACCTTTTGAATTTTCAACTCTGTGAATTAGTTATTCAAAAATAAATAGTAGGCCCTGGCTGGGTAGCTTAGTTGGTTAGAGCATCGTCCTCATACACTAAGGTTGTGGGTTCGGTCTCCTGTCGGGGCACCTACAAGAATCATAAATAATGCGTAAGTACGTGGAACAACACACTGATGGGTCTGTCTGTCTGTCTCTGTCCCTTCCCCTGCCGCCTCCCTCCCTGCTTCTCACTCTCTCAAATCCATATAAATAAATAAATAGCAAATAAACAAGCATAGACTTGTGTTGACACTATTATTAGCTTTGTAGCACACAGAACACTTCTCTTTTATAAGGAAATTTGGAGGATGGGACCTGAAGCAAAGATGTGGAGGAAAATTTTTATCTCTTCAGTTTTGAAGGAAAAAGGATGTCATGATGTAAGATTTTTTTTAGAAATATATTCTTTTTTTAAGATTTTATTTATTTATTTTTAGAGAGGGAAGGGAGGGAGAAAGAGAGAGAGAAACATCAATGTGCGGTTGCTGGGGGCCGTGGCCTGCAACCCAGGCATGTGCCCGGACTGGGAGACGAACCTGCGATGTTTTGGTTCGAAGCCTGAGCTCAATCCACTGAGCTACGCCAGCCAGGGCAATATAAGATTTTTTGCAGGAGCTGCTAATGTGGAGAGGAGGGACGTGATGGGGGTCTGATGTCCAGGAAGGCTGGGGTTTCACTGAGAAAAGCAGAACGGAAGATGGTGTAGAACACTGTATATTCCTCCTGGAGTAAAGGATGATTTTTCTTCCTGCTCTCAAAATGATAAACAAGAATTTGAATTTTGTAGTTTGTGTCGGTGGGAAAGTACAGAAGATGGCAAATGGGACTGAGAATTTACATTTTGTTTATATTCATATTACCTTTGATGATAAAAGATAAGTACATTTAAAAAGCTGCTAAGTGAAAACGAACACTTAGGAATAATGTTTGGCTATTTTCTTGACATTTTTAAAAAGATAGATTCTTGGGTATTATGTGAAAAATTGTATGAAAATTTAAAAACCTTATTGAGTAAATATTAGTGTTTTTATTTGATAGCAATCTGATTCTTTTGTGTGATAGTTTTTATATAATTATATGGTGAACTTGTGATATTTATGCCTAAAAATTATTTTGCAGTGTTTTGAAATACGTTGCATGAAAAGGTTAAGATTAATTTTGGAGTTAACTCAGCCTCAGTTTATTTTCTGTTTTCATATGATTAACACAAAGTTATTGATTGGTACTTAGTGCCTTTTCTCTCAAAGGCCAGTGTTTATTAATCAGTGAGTGCTGACTTGCTCCCGGTGTCCATTAGGCATCCTGGGGTTAATGGAGACAGATGGTCTGCCCTTGACAGATGCTTCTGGAAAGTTAACATTTCAGCAGCGGTAGTTAAATTCCTGTCCGGGAGGGAAGCCACTGATTGCTCAGGCCGGCCCTCCCTCGAGAGGAGAGGAGCACCGCACTGTTTGATCAGGCGTCTGGGGTGACACTTTGCAGGTGAAGAAATTTGATTTTATCAGCTCATTCAGAGCTGATGGGGACTGTGAGGCTGAGTGAAGCTAACCAAGCTCCGCAAGTTTTCAGGAGATTAAATATCCGAGTGTGTTAACTTACAGTGGCAGATGTCCTGTGGCCAGCTTGTTGGAAGGAGAAACTGTAGATAGTAACTTTACTTGGTGAACATAGAAATAAGGTGGGGAAGAAATGGACGTTTTCAATCGATATTTCCATCAAGATACAGGAATTTGATACAGAATGTTTTTTCACTCCAGGGCTGGCCTGCTTTTAAAAACCTGGTGCCTAATATCAGATCATCTTTACTAGAGTGTGGTGCTGGTAAACGTGATGAATTCTTCTCCGGCTCCCTTTGTAATCCGTTATCAGAGGCCCCATTCCCCTATGCTGGATGTGTTTCAGTACAAGACAGAAATAACAGTAACAATAATAACGATTGAGTGTTTACCATGTGTTAGGCACTTGACTAAGATGCTTTTATTTTTCTACGAAGCACAGTGACCCTAGGGAATAGACACTGTTACCATTCCCCCTTTAAGGAGGAGAAAATCAAAGCTTAGGAAGGCTTAGGGCTTGGAGTCCAAATTCAGAGCCAAGTAGCCTGACTCTAGAGAAGCTAATGATCTTACCCACATGCAACAGAATTTCTTCTGCAGGATTTCGGTTTCTTTCCGGTTGTGTTTTCCTTAGTATATAACATGGTCATTTTGAATTACTTTACCTCTCAAATGAACACTTGAGAAATAGTTATTTTTAAAGGATGTTAAACCCTAACTCTTAAGGTAGTTTTTTTTAAAGATTATTGATCTTACCTATTTCATAATTCTGAATAACTTTATTTAGAGGATGACCATTAAAAATTAAAAAGTTGCAGAAATCCTGAGGATAATGCAAAGAACATTTATTTTTACTTGTTAACATTTCCCATTTACTTTATCATTTGTGTGTGTTTTCTTGCTGTTTATATTTATGCATGTATATATGTATGTATTTTCTGTGAACCATTTAAAAATGTTATATATATTATGGCCCCTTACCCCTAAATATTTCTTTTTTTTAAAGAAACTTTTTTCTTTTTAAAAAAGATTTTATTTTTATTTATTTTTAGAGAGGGAATGGAGAGAGAAAGAGAGAGAGAGAAACATCAATGTGCAGTTGCTGGGGGTCATGGCCTGCAACCCAGGCATATACCCTGACTGGGAATCGAACCTGCGATGCTCTGGTTCGCAGCCGGTGCTCAATCCACTGAGCTCCACCAGCCAGGGCACCCCTAAATATTTCAGTGCGTATCTCCTAATATGGGTATTTGCTTACATAATAGTTACTACTTCATGAATTTATATTCTTAAAATACTTTCACCTAATACGCTGTCTTGATCACAACTTTGTCACTTGGGCTGAGAAAGTCCCTTATCACAGTCCTTTTTTCCTCCTTATGGTATGAAATCCAGTCTAGGGTTATCTGTCACATTTAGTTGTCACATCTGTTTAATACCCTTTAATCTGGAATATTTCCACCATTTTTCTTTGCCTTTTATCAGATTGACATTTTTGAAGATGAGAGGACCTGGCCTTTTTATTAGTCTTGGAAAGTTTCTCATTTTGTGTTTGTGTGATGTTTCCTCATTGTTAGATTCACATTATGCGTTCTTGGCCAGAGCTTGTTTTTCCCCCACCTAATTTATTAAGATTATTCTTCTTCTACAATAAAGTTTATTCTTTTTCTAAAATTAGAAAGTTAGCACTGACACCACAATATTATCTAAATGCAGACCTTTGTCAGATTCCATCGATTGTTCCCAAAATGTCTTTACAGTATGAGAATCCTGGGTGACATGTTACAGGTGTTCTCCTTTTATCTGAAACAACTTTTCCGTCTTTAGGTTTCATGGCACTGACATTTGGGAAGAGAGTGAGCGAATTATTACCAGCATGCCTTCAGTGTTGGCTGGTTTGAAGTTTCCTCACAGTTAGATTTGGGTTTTGGTTACCCAAGGGACACTGTGTTCTCAGGGCACCAGATTCAGAGGCACTTGACATCTGCCCGTCCGGTCCTGCTGCTGGTGATGTTAACTTGGGTCACTTGGTTGAGGCGTGGTCTGCCAGGTCTGTCCAGGGGGGTCACTCTTTCCTCCCTTTCAGATGGCGTGTCTCGTGGAGTAGTGTTTCTAGTGAACACCCTGTTATTCCTCAAACTTTTACTGTAGGCCTTAGCATCCATGGGTGGTTCCTGCCTGAATCGGTTGTTCTTACGATGATTTCCTGATGGCGATGTGAAATTTCATCACTCCCTCTTCATTTTTTCATTGTTTTTTTTTCCACAAAGAGGGCCGTTCCCTTATTTCTCATTTATTTACATCAGTGTAGAAGCATGGGTTCATATTTTTTGAATTATTTTATTATCATGACTTATTTTTGATGTTCAGATTGTCCTGGATTTGGCCAGTGGGAGCCCCTTCAAGCTGGCCACAATGTCCTTCTGACACATCCTCGCTCTGGCACGGAGCAGTCCTCTGTGCGTTCCTGGCCTCGGCCCCAGAAGCTGCCCTTTCTCCAGGGAGCTCTCTGTGAGAGTGCCTGTTTCCCCGCGGCCTAACCAAGAGGGACTTGTTGTGCTGTTTTATTTTCGTCATTCTGGTAGGTGAGAAATAGCTCTCTGTGTAGTTTCGATTTGTATTTCTTCTATGAGTGGAATAGAACATCTTTTCATATGTTTAAGGGAGAGATGTGTATGACTGTGTGTGCACAGGTATGTATGTGTGTGCATGTTCATCTCCCCTGCCCATGTTTCTGCCAGTTTGTTGCTCTTTGTTTCCTCAATTTTAGTTCTTTACGTATTGTGGTTTTTTGCCCTTTGTCTCTGATATGAGGCAGATATTCTCTCGCATTTTATTTATTGTCTTTTGCTAATGATTTTTTTTTGTAAAAAATGTTGCTGGAAATTTTACATAAGCAGCCCTGGCCTCGTTGCTGGTCAGTCGGAGCATCGTCCCGTACACCAGAAGGTTGCGGGGTTGACACCAGTCAGGGCACACGCCTAGGCTGCGGATTGGATCTTGGTTGGGGCATGTACAGGTGGCAAAAAAAAATAAAATTACATAATCTAATTATATAAGAATTTTACATAATCAAATTATGTGTTTTTTTTCCTGATTTTGATTTAGCACGTCTTTCCTTACATCAAGGTTATGAAAGAATTCACCGTGTTTCCTCTCTAGTGCTTGTGTGACTTCATTGTTTTACATCTAGATCACTTGGCATCTATTCCTGTGTGTGGTATAAAGTATAGATCTCATTATATCTTTTTCAAAACGGCTGATCAGTTATTTTAGCTGTTCATTAAAAAGTCCATTTTACCCCAGTGATTTTTAGATGTTGCCTTTTTCCCATCTGTATTGAAGTTCCATTTGTAGCTGAGTCTGTTTTTGAACTTTCTGTGACTGGTTTGTCTACTATGGGTCAGTAGCACACTTTTCATTATCGAGGCTTTGAAGTACAATTTAATGTCTGGAAGGACCAGTCCTCCTCTCTAGCATTTAGTGTTTTTCTGGCTGTTTGTGTATGTGTATTTTTAATAGGTTCAGTATCAATTGTCTAGCATTATTATGGGGATTACATTGAATTTATACATCTTTTGATATTGACTTGTTCTATACCAAAATAAGAAATGTTTTTCTAGTTGTTAATGTTTATTTGTGCCTTTTCAGGAATGTTCTAAAGTTTTTCTCAGATGGGTTTTACACAGTTGAATATTTTCTTTGTGAAATTTTCTTTGTCTTTTCTTATGGCTTTTAAAGAAACCACACCCAAGGAAGGATATGTTTATTGATTTCAGAGAGAGAGAGGAAGGAAGAGAGAGAGGGAGAGGGAGAGAGCCATCAGTGTGAGAGAAAAATATCGATTAGTTGACTCTGTATGCACCCAGGGATTGACCTCAAAACCTAGGTATGTGCCCTGACCCGGGATTGAACCTGTAACCTTCTGATGTACAGGATGACACTCCAACCACCTGAGCCGCCTGGCCAGGGCAAAACTTGCTTTTTTAATTTACTGTATCATAGATACCTGAACAGGTCAGTACCTGCAGACTTAGTGCATTTTTAAAAATGGATCCATGGCAGTCCATCGTACCCTAATTTAATTTTTCCTCTGTTGATGTATTCCATGTTGCTTCTGATTTATCCCTGTTACAGACTGTGGACTGTATCCTTGTGCCTCTGTTTTTGCTTACTTGTGTCATTGCATGTGTAAAACAGATGCCTGGAAATGGAATTGCTTACTCACAGACCATGTGTGTATGTCTTTTGTAATATATTCTACCAAATTAGCCCCTCACACTGACACTTTTAAAATCAAGTAAACTTTATTGTATGTGTTCATGGTTAAAAGACATTCAAAACTTTTCTTGAAAGAAACTTCATGAAAGTTAATTCTAAATAAAAAGTGTGTATCTACTTGTTCATTAATATGGGGGAAATACAATGATATCAAAACCATGATTTATAGCTTATATTACTTAAATATAGTTTTAGAAATCAGATGTTTCTTGATATGTATTAAAAATAGAAAAATTTCTTTGGTAAATAGGCTTTGCATTTAGACTAAAAGAAAGCATTGAATTTAGTTTAGTGGAGAGAAGGACATTTCCTGTGAGATTAGGCAAAATTTTATCACGTCATGTGGGGTCAGTGGACTTACTGGCCTGAAACTGAAGCAGTGTGTTTATTTTCAAAGGTAAAGTAAGGGCAGTTAGTGGAAGACCTTGAGTTCCTTAAAAGTGTGGACTTGATCTACTCGGCTGCAGAGAGCCCTTCTGAATCAGTAATCTATTGCCATGTAACAAATTACCCTCAAATTTAGGGCTTAGAATCCCAACAAACATTTATTATCTCTACTGGTTTCTGTGGGGCAGAGACGTGGGTGCAGGCAGTGCTGTTGCCACATTCTGTGCTTAGAAGCAAGCCAGAGAGTTCAGTCCACGTTCAAGGGGAAGGGGGCTGGGTTCCTCCTTGAAAGAAGAGAAGTGTCAGAGAATCTGGGAACACGCTTTAAAACTACCACACTTATCTGTGTTCTGAAGGAGAGGAGCAATGGTATGATTTTGAAGAGGAAAAAGCCACGGTAGCCAGCAGAAGATTAAACTGGTAGCAGTGTCGAGATGAACTGAAGACAGGGAGAAATGGGAGGTAGATCCTAGTGAAGTCGTCCAGCGGTAAAGTAGTGATGGAGTCGGTAGAAGGAGATGGGAGAGGGATGGGTAGGACACAGGAGGGTGCAGCAGAATGAGAGGGAGGAAAATCAGAGTAAAAAGTAGTCTCCAGGCATCCAGATCTGAAGAATGACCAGGCATGTACTAACTGGAAAGAGAAACCAGTTTTGAGGGGACAAGGGTGCTCATTTGGTTTTAGACATTTAAGGGGAAATCCCCAAGCAGTTGAAACTATAGAACCTCGGTTCATGCTGAAATGTCTACCCAAAGAGGGAGAAGTTCACATTTGTCCTTCCAAAGTGATGGTTGAGTTCTTCAGGGGATGAGTATGCAGAGAGGCCCCAGCTCGGAGGACCTCGCCTTTCGGGAGGCCGTGGTTGGGAGGCTGATTAGGGGCAGGAGCAGGCTCTGCAGCCTTGGAGAGGACGGAGAGCCAGCTGTGTTCCTGTTGGGAGCGGGGAAGGTGGAGTGACCAGGAGCTTCAGCTGTTCTAGAATCCAAAGAGACTGATGCTTGAGACCAGTGCATTTGCCTGTAAGATTATTAGAGGTGACAGCAGTTGAAGTGGAGTAGAACAATTTTGGAAATTGGATTATAACGTTTAATTTGATGATTCACTTTCTAAAAAGTGCTGGAGGTGGGAGGATGAGTGGCTGGCCTGCCTTTCATCACTCTGACTCGGAGAGCTCACACCCATCTTGCTTCCTTTCAGCACCACCAAGCCTACCTGGAACGGCAGTGCCAGTGCGGCTCAGCTCCTGGGTGGAGGGATGGAGGAGGACGTTACCTCTTGTTTTCTGGGAAAACACTTTTCACTTTTAACTGTAAGTGAAATTAACTTAGTTGATACATTTTTCTACTTTGCTTTGAACTACTCTTACCTGTGCTCTTCCCCTCCCCCTTTTGTTTTCCTTCTCCCCCCCCATCAGTATAACTTTAAGATCAGATTCCCGATAAAGGGTCACCTATTTTTTCTCTCCCCTTCCTCCTAATTCCAAGCACAATTGTATTATTGATATGCTTTGTTAATTGAATTTGTAGGGATGCAATGAATACATGGTAAGTGTTAAATAGTAATTGACAAATGTAAATATTGAATTGAAAGATGATTTTCGATTTTATGTTCCCTATCTGTACATGTATTTAATCAGTTTTTAAATTAGAAAAAATAATTGTCAATAATATGTAGCAAAAACATGAAAATATTTCAAAATTTACTTTATGTGATGTAATATATTTCAAGATTTCTATTAGGGTTTGAGATTACATGGACCAGGGTAATTATGTAGTAAAACAGTAACAAAGCCAGAAATTAAATACTGAGTTTTCTCCGCTACGTGGATGGTGTTGATTGTTTGATTTTTCTTTTCTGATAGGGTTATTTTCTTTCAAGATAAAAACTTTAGGTCCTCCAAAGACTTAAACAGACTAAATCACAGTAACAGTAATACCTGTGGTTTTAAATGAAAAGGTAGACTTTATGCTGTGAAAAAAGAACTTGCTGTTATAAGTTCTTTTTAGCACGGAGAGATATGCTTGTTCTCAGCAACATCACCGTTGAGTGAACAGGGGCATGAACTGATTCAGCCTGCTTCTGCAGTGTGCCTGGGAGGTGAGCGCGGGAAGAGCAGGCGGGGTCAGAGGACAGTGAGCGGGGATCGGACGCGTGAGGCAAGCCGGAGAGACTTCAGTGCGGACAGCACAGAATGTGAGTGAAGGGGGAGTGAAGAGAGAGGCATGGACTGCACACGTGTCAACACAGCCAGGGAGGTTCTTACATGTGGCTTTCGTTACATGTGTTAAATTTTTCTGTCAGTGGGTGTCAGAGAGAGGACAGAAAAGAGGGAGGGAGAAAGGAGTGTTCCAGGTGATCCCAGACCGTGTGGTTTGTCTTCACAGTTCGAGATCTGGCTATATTTGCTAAAAGTCGTGATATGGTATGATATAATCAGGTGTAGATATTATATCAGATGGATATTTATTATATTATGTCATGATTAAATGTGGTTAATTGGTATATTTGGCACTCACTTCGGGTGCCATCAGGCCCAGGGGCCCCTCCAGGGGCCTTTTTTATCCTCAGCGCCCCACGCTTGCTGCATTAGTGGTCCTCCCCCCATGCCTCTCTGTCTCCAGAACGTCCTGGGATAACTCTGTCACCGGGCTTCTGCAACATGCTGCATGAACGTCTGCTCGTGAGCTTGTTTTCCCTACTAGACTGGGAACTCTTTAGTAGGAGGGGTCAAGGCTTACTCATCTGGGTATCCCACATCCAATAAATGCTAGTTAAATAAACAGACGACTGATTTTCCCACACTTCATAGTAGACACACTCACCACAGTCTATCGGTGTGGCAGTGAAGTCACCGAGCTTTGATGGTTGGGAGATCTGGGATGAGGGAGGGACACCCACCACATGAGCCTCAAAGAATCTGGGGGGGTGCTGAAAATGAGCAAGGACAGATCCTGGTCTTGGGGTGTTCCACTGGGTAGGTTGCGGTGACGGCTTGGGAGCAAGAGGCAATGCGTGGGATGCTGTGTGGTCAGCGTTGCCGCGGAGGCCTCATGCACAGACTGCCCCAGAAACAAGTCACTAATTTGTCCGGGGGAGGTCTTGGAAGACTGGCATTTGAGTTGAGGCTTTGAGAGGATGTAGTTGCTCACCATGTGGAGAAGGAGGAGTATGTCCCAAGCCGTAGAGGTATGCGGATCAATTCTTGAGAAGCCGAGAAGCTCGGGAGGGCAGTGGGGACATGAGAGCAGAAGGAGGCCTGTGTAGAATGCTGGTGGCTGGTCTTTGCCGCAGTGGCCAAGAGAAACTTCGGGAGGGTTTAAAATCAGAGGAGTGGCACAGGTTCACATCTTAGTTTTTATTTATTTAAAACATTTTATATATTGATTTTTACAGAGAGGGGAAGGGAGGGAGAAAGAGAGGGGGAGAAACATCGATCGGTTGCCTCGTGCACGACCCCAACCAGGGACCTGCCCTGCAACCCAGGCGTGTGCCCTGACTGGGAATCAGACTGGCGATGCCCTTTCTGTTTGTTGAACAGTCCCCAGCCCACTGAGCCATACCAGCCAGGGCCAGATTCACACTTCAGTAAGATGCCTGACAGCCGTGTGAAAATTGGGCCAGAAGGGGAAAACTAAAGAGAATAGACTAGTTAGGAGGCTTGTGCAACAGTCCAAATGAGTGGGATGGAGGGCCTGGATTGAGGCATTGGCAGTGGAGATGTGGAAGAGAAGACTGTGGAGAGTATGATTTTGGGAGGTAGACTTTGTGAAATTAGTGACTGGAGCTATAAAGATCAGTTGCGAGAGAAATGGGAAAATAGGAAACTGTTATAGATTTTTACCTCGGGATAGGAGAGTACAAAGGAAGCCTTGGGTTTGGCCTGGATATTTGGGAATGGGGTGTCCCAGTGGTGATAAGCAGCAGACAGTTGGAAACATGACTGAAGTCGAGGAGTGAAAGATACAGAGTGCGCGTCTTGCAGTGAGTGCGTGATGTTGCGAAAAGGAGAGCTAGCTGCACAGTGTCAGAGGGCTGAGCAATGGACTCCAGACTCTTCACCACTTACAGGGTGCACTCAGGAAAAGACTGTCTGAGAACAGATTCAGAAAGGGAAGTAGTGAGTATCCTATGCCACGGCGGGTGGGGGGTAGGGGGGGTGGGGGGTGGAGAGGAGTGAGAAGTAAAATGAGGCTTTTGAATTTTACCAAGTCAGAGGTGCTCAGTGAGAATAATTGTTACATAGTGTCATTTGAAACTTCCTTTCAATGATGAAGCACAGTGGTCCTTAATGAGTAGAGACAATGAGTATAGACTACATTTTTATAAAAATGAACCTAAAATAGAGGTAGATTACAGATAAAGGGTAGAGGAAAGGTCTTCATTTTTTAAAAAATATATTTTATTTATTTATTTTTAGAGAGAGGGGAAGGGAGGGAGAAAGAGGGGGAGAAAAACATCAATGTGTGGTTGCCTCTCAACACGCCCTACTGGGGACCTGGCCTGCAACCCAGGCATGTGCCCTGACTGGAAACCAAACCAGTGACCCCCTGGTTCTCAGGCTGGCAGTCAGCCCACTGAGCCACACCAGCCAGGCGTGGAAGGTCTTTATTTTAGTGTAAGGCATGTAGCATAAGTACGCTGTGATGGTCTGAATGTGTCACATGTGGTTGGAATAGCCTTTGTAGGAATAGAGAAAGAGAGCAGAGTAGGGCCAGCTCTCAGGGCTAAAGTTTTTTTTTTTAACCTATAAATTCTTTGAATATTTCAATCCTCTCTGTTGTGCCAGTAAAAGACATTTTCCTTTAAAGATCTAAGCAGTGACAATGACATATCAAGGCTGTTTGAGTGGATGATCATGACCAAGGAAAAAAGTCAGGCATAGAGCAGTTACTTCTAGAACTTGGGACCCTCACGGAAGGAAGCCAGTGGGCTCTGGTGTCGTCAGACGGCTGTGCTTATCCCTGCATCTTCGTTTAGTGTCCAGCTTTGAAAGCTTTCAGCGAGTCTTTGAGTTTCATCCACATTCTGTGACCAATTGTTAAAGAAACTCAAAGTCTGCAGTTCGTGTTGGTTTTAGAAAGTCAATCTCTGAAGCCCGTTTCTGGAAGGAGTTTAAAGAAAGAAGAGGACCAGAAGCCAGGTTCAGTCTTCTGGTGGATGCTTGGAAAGGGATAAGTAGCTTCTGGGATCAGGAGAGCAGATCAGATTACCTTGTGAAGTAGCGATGGAAACAAAGCATGCATCAGAGGGACTGTAAACACCCTGCATTCTTCCTTCGAGCCAGTAATACCATATCATCGATGACAGATAATTTTCTCTGCGTTTTATTTCTTTTGAAGGTTGGCAGAACTAGAACATGTTACAGTGGTACATTTAAGTGTTTTAATATCCAGGTGATTAGGGAGTGCAGAATCTCTTCTGCTGTATTTTCAAGGCTCTTCTCTTGTTCTGACTGCATAAATTTAAAAGCAACTAATGTCTGTAGTGAAACATTTCTCACTGTAAAAGTCATGGACAAAGGTGGGGGGCATTTGCCTACCTAGAGTCGGGGACTTAAACTGCAGTCAAATGTTCAGGCCTTATTTTCTTCAAGTGTGAAGGAAAGAACAATGCTCAAGATACAGCTAAGGTATTTTTAAAGTATGCAATTTGTGTGACTCTTGCTGAGTCAGGTGAGTGGGTGATGCTGGCAGAGTCGTAGAAGAAACTGACTTCTAGCAAGGGATGAGAACCCACGCTAAACAGCACAGGAGTGGGGCTGAGAGTGTGCTCAAGGAGAAGGAAGACTCGGAGTGGTTAGATGGTGGGGCCGATGGCTGCGCAGTGACTCGAAATGACTGGACCTGGGGCCCAAAGGGAAAAGGACTTGCTCTCTTTACCTCAGGATGTGAGAGGAGAGCTCATCCCAAGTCTGGGAGTGGAGGTAGAGTGGCCTAATAGAAAGGACTGACTCAAAAAAAGAAAAGAAAGGACTCACTCCAAGGAATTGCTGCCCGGAGGGAAAATAGAATTGTGGAAGAACAAGGAGGGTCCTGTTAATGTTCTAGACCTACCATAAAATTGCTTACTGTGAGATTATTGTGCTTAAAATGTAGTCCAAATGGACAATAACATGTGTACCCCAGGTTGCACAGTAGTAACTGTCTTGGTGCCTTTGAACAGACTGGGCGCCTGTTACTCATTAGGAGTACCAAGAAGGGGATTCTTGCTGGCAGACAGGAGAGAGCAGGATCCAGTGTCTTCACAGAACAAAACTTCAGTGCATTTAATGCAGTGAGGGCAACAAAACCTGGGTGTGGCATCTCTGGGGGCGGGATTGGGGAGGGCTGGTAGACAAGAATCTTTTTTTACACAGCATTTGATGCTTAAAGTTATTCTCTAATTGTCATTTCTCAGAACATGGCCGAATTTGGCCTGTTTAACCACAATATGTTCAGGAGGGGCAGAGACCTGGAGTTTATTTCAAAAGAAAGCCCAGTAGTCAATAGAATATAGGGGTCTGCCGATATGATAATAATATGTGATTTCCCTGTAATGTAGTTGGGATTGTCAAGACTAGGAAAGATTTGAGGTATGCAGGTTACATGACTCTAGTTTAATTACCCTCTGGTTTCAATCTTCATTGTCTGCACTGTTAAGTTTTATGAAACTTAGTGCAGTGTTCTCTAGTTTAATTTGAAGCAGAAATTATTCTTTGATAATCAGGCAATATCTCAGCTAGTTTTCTCACTCAGAGTATATTAATCAACAGATAACTGTTGATAACATACTAAATATAAGTGCATTACATGCTATAAGCAGGTACTAAGATGAACCAGAGGCAGACATTTATTTCTCAAGTTGTCTGATCTAATGGGAGAAGAGGATGGTCTATTGAATGGTGTTTGGGAAGTGGGGTTTTGCCGTCAGACGCAGCCCAAGTTCAGATCCAGGTTTCCATATGTATTGGATACATCACCATGGAAAAGCTACTCAGTCTCTCTAAGCCCTGTCGAGTTATACATCTAGTGCCTGTCAGCACCAGGGTCTCTATAATAGTACCTGTCTCAGAGGAGTGCAAGAGGCCTAGGAGATCATGGTTGTAAAGGTTTTGGAATGCAGGAATTCCTCCATGAACACTGACAACACGCACAGATGGAGAGAATGCTGCCCCATGGGCCTGCGGCATTACGACTTTTTGGAAGTTCAGTGTTAGACAAATGACTTGGGGAGCTCTCTATATGGAAGCAGTGACATGGAATGACATTCCCAAAGGTGAACATAAGAAACAACAGGAGAGAACAAAAAATCTTATATATTTTTTTAATCCACAAAAGTGGTATAGTAAATTATATTTCTTATTTTCTGTGGTGTTTTGTTTGTATTACTTTCTGATAACACAGATGTTAAAGGAGTTGAATCAGCCTGAATCGACAGGGAAATAACTCACCAATTCTTTTAATACACGATTATTGAGCCTGTTCTGCACACATCTCATGGATTCAGGCACTAGATGTAGTTTATCAGCACTCAAAATAAAACTGGTTAAGGAGCCGTTTCGGTGATTGGCTCCCAAATACGGCATTTGGCTGACTGTTGAAGCCAGGCGGCTACACGCGCTGGAGGATTTTCGGCCATGGATACCTCAACTATTTCTTTCGGACATCTTAACTTGAGTATCTGTAAATGTTCAATATCTCTAATTACCCTGTGATGTGATTTATTCTTTAACAGGTTATGTAACTGATAACATGCAAAAGGTTATATAATTCTATAAACTAATAGCACATTATTAATACATTAAAGCTGCTGTGTGAAGAGGAGCTTAAGTCATTTACCGTTATTATGGCTTACTAAAGATACATTAGTCAGTAATTAAATACTTGTTGAATGCCACCTGTGTCTCCTGTCAAAGGTCTGGCGATGGGCCTTGGGTATTTCTTGGTCGTAGGTCCAGTATTTGGGGGAAAGAGCTGAACATGGACCAAAGGGGTGTGAGGGTAAGCTGGAACCCAGCAGTGTCCGTGTCTGTCACCACCTCTAACCAAGAAGTAAATAATGGCTTCAGAGAACAATAGCTGCTGATGTAGTTCCTCCTTTCAAATCTCAAGTACATTCCTCTTTGGGCCAACTCAGACCTAGAACCATTTATGGAAGGGAATTCTGGGAAATGTAGTTCCACCTTGCCCAAGTTACTATAGTTCAAACCTCCTTATGTTCCTGTACTTATTTGTTGTATTATAAATAAGAGAGACATTCAGAATTATTTATTCTTAGAAGATATCAGGATATTTAAGATATCAGAATACTTTAAAAATAAAATTTAACATGATTATACAATTGTTTTCTTTTCCATTAAACCATGTCTTTATTTTCAAAGCCATGAAATAGCTTAAAACAGGAGTAATATAAGCCTACCTTCTTCTGTTGCAAGAAAACATTCTTTTAATTTGCTAAGTTGGATCTGTGCTAAAAAAAATTTTTTTGAAAAAAGTTATCTAGTACAGTGCCATCTAGTGGTATGTTAATTTATTTTCTGGTTATTGAGAATAGTTCACTACCACATTTTACTTCTTGATAAATCAAGAACTTTACTTTTAATCATGCCTAACTCATAAGACATAGGGGACTGTTTTTAAGTAAATCAAATATTTGTAAATAATTAAAGAGAACTAGAAAAAAGCTGGAAAAGTGGTTTTCTTTTTCCCTTTAGATTCTGTTCTACTTCATTTTCATACATAGCGAGTCACTATTTGTTCATTTATTTGATACCATTTGGATCCAAGAGGAAAGTAAGTTTTTTGTTTGTGAAAAGAATAGGATTATTTTAGAAATGTGCTCTGGTGGAATGAGTATGGGTTTTAGAATCAGACAGGTATGGGTTTGTCTTTCAGCCTCACTCGGCTTCTGTTCTGGCAAGCAGTGTTCCAAGAACTTTATGTGAATTGTGAAATATTCACAAAAACCCGATGAGGCGTGCTACAAGTGGGGAAGCCAAGGCCCACAGAATGGTTAGTGTTAAGAGTGTGTAATCTCATTGCTTTTTGGTTGTGTGTTTACCTGTTTCTCTAACACAGTGACCTTTTGCAGGAGGATCTTATTTCCGTTTTCCCAGCGCCTCGTATGGATTCATGTGTTCCCAATCCAGTGGGTGAATATTTGACTTTTCTTTTTTGTTTCCATGAAGAGCCACAACAAGAACAATAGAAAATTAAATTGTAGATAAAATATCAAAAATATCATTGTTTTCTCTCTATTTTCTTTTTTAAAGGGATTATACAGTAAGAAACTCTAGGCTTTGTTCTCTGATTGGTCACTTAATTTAATTTCAATCTCAGTTATATATGCACAGGATTTCAAGACCCTAGGAGTTGTACAAGGCTTGTTGCAAAACTCAGCAATCTCCCAGCTCTCACCCTCCTCACTCTCTCTCCTCCCCCCGTCTCTGCTCTTGGGAGTTCCTCTTGGAGACCTGGTTCTTATTATCTCCAAATCTCTAGCTAGCTTGTCGTTCTTTCCAATTTTTAATTTTTTAGCCTTAGGCATTACCTTTGACATATGGTAGATGAAGAGAATTTATCTTTCTTATACACCCTTATCCTAGGTGAAGGGCCCTCCTCCATTCTCATTACAATTAAATTTTGCATAATCAGTGTTTATGTTAGTATAACTATAAAACATTATTCACAGCATGGTTACTTGTTATTTCTAACACATTTTGTTTGTTTATTTTCCCTGGTTTGTGTTGTCTTTTTGGAGAGGAGGGTGTTGTGTGTTCGCTTAGATTTTCTGTATATATCACTTACTCATCTTAAGCTATTTTCCAGGTGCCTAAATATAGTTAAGATATGTGACTTTGAGCCAGTTTAGCTCTTCTGGTAAAATATTTTGTCATTTATAGACTGAAGGGTGCAGAGGACATGAAGCTACAGGCTGCTTGTATTCCTAAAACTTGACGGTTCCCTGGAATGGACACCTGGACGTTTTGTGCTAACCATGTTGTTAATGGACCTCCTTGCCAGTCCTTACCCAGCCCTCCTCTCTGACCTGATGGTCTTTTCTTGGGTTGGCTGGAACATCTGTGCTGCCTCCCAGAGGGGCTGGGGGATTCAGGGTCTGGCTGGAAGTGGAGCCCCATTTGTGTGGGACCAAGACTGCTGGTCAGCAAGTACACATAATGAGCTAGAAATGCCCCCAGTCCAGCCAGAAGATCGGAAATTCTTCGATTAGGAAGAGTTACTTGAGTCTTTTGACAGGTAAAAGCACTTATTTTTTTATGGTGAGTAGTCATGGAGAAGCAAATGTACAAATAAAAGTTGCCAGGGGTGAAATAAAGACTAAATAGCATGTAAGATATGAGCAAGCAATAAGTAAAATCTTGTTTGAAACAAAGGTGAAACAGAAAGATCTCTAGCAGTAGCTTCTCATAGATTGCTGTAGAAAATAATAATGCTGGAGATATAAGCGCGAATGATCTAATGACTCTTAGCTTTGTAGATACTTTGTTTACCTCCACCATAGCTTTAGCATGCTTGTGAATGGTGTGTGAAATGTTATTTGGGGGGATGTCATTATAACCTAATGTAAATGTAGAAGAAAAAGTAGAGGACAGAATGAGTCTCTATAGGCAAACGTTGGAGATACGGCAGGTCTGGTTCCAGACCACTGAAGAAAGCAAATATTGCGATACAGTAAGTCACATGAACTTTCTGGTTCCCCAGTGCGTATAAAAGTTATGTTGGGACTATGCTATAGTCTATTAAGTATGCAATAGCATTGTCTAAAAAGAAACCCAAAACAATGTACATACCTTAATTTAAAAACTTCTATTGCTTAAAAAATACTATTATCTGAGCCTAAATTTAGCAAGTTGTAACTTTTTTGTTGGTGGAGGGTTTTACCTTCAATTTGTAGAAAACTCAGTATCCGTGAGGTGCAGTAAAATGAAGAAGCACGATAAAAGGAGGCACGCCTGCACAATTCTAAGAATTTGCTACTGAAGCTGTCATTCTAGACAGCGAGCACTAGGAGGCCACAGAGACCACGATGCTGGTGGATTTAGGATTAGCTGTGTACCTTTCCTGATGGAGTTGTAAAGGAAACCTAGGGCATAAAGCCCTTTGAACTGCTGTAAAAACTGGTTAAAATTCCGGATCACTTAAAGTAAATTGAAGGTTAGCCATCCTATTTTTCATAATGTAGTAATAAATGAATCTAAAATGCAACACTTTTTAAATATGCTTGACATTGTAAATAACATAAGTATGCATAGCCACCGCTTTGTAAAATCGTAACTTTGATTTTTAGTTCTTCAACCCCTAGATCAAGGCCCTGATTGCCTTATCCCTGGATGATTTTAGTAGCTTCCCAATGGATGACCCTTTTAATCTTATTTTCTTCCAGTCCATTCTCGTTAAAAATAAGGTTTTCATCAGAAATAGTTTTGGTCATACATGTCCTCTGATTAGAAACTTTTGGTAGTTTCCAGTCAGATAGTGTTCAGATCCAAGCCCATTCATTGATTCATTCATTCATCCATCCATCCAATATGTATCAGTGCCTTTATACAGCAGGGCAGGTAGTCGTGGGCGTTGTGTTTGCCCATGCATTTTCTCAGTGTTCTCCACAGAGTCTCTCTCACAGCTGAATAAACATATCTATTCATCCCTAGAATTTTACCTTTGTGCCTTTAAACATAAATCAGCCTCTTGGTCATTTCATAATTCCCTTCTTTCAGAACAGCCTCTGGTTATTTAAGACCGGATCTTCCTCAATTACTGTGTGATCTCCCAGCCTTTGTGGGACGTAGTTCATACTGTACTGGTTTCATTTATTTTTAGTTTTTCTCTATTAAAATCTAAAAAATGTAAATTTGTATATGCTTAAGAATAAGGTGGGTTTTTTCCTTTATATTTCTTCTTAGAGCCAAATACAATACTATATAAAAACGAAATACTACCTAATGACAATAGCACATAGCTTTCCCTGCACCCTTCAGCGCTGTCTTCTTTTCTGACTGAAACTCAGTGTTGTTTGAGAATCTACTCCTTTCTGCGTGTTCATGGACTTTGGGGAAGGTGGGCTGAGGCCCCAGCCTCTGGCATCACGAGGGTTCCATTCTTGACATTTGACATTTGAGCGTGAGCATGTGACCCGGTTCTGGCCCGTGGGACAGGAAGTCAGCTGTCCTCCCCGAGTTAACCTGGGAGTTGTGCCCACATCGGGCTGAGCGGCGGCCGCCATGCAGGGGACCCCGCCCAAACACTGTCACCACACTGAGGAGGGGAAAGTAGAAAAACAGGAGGAACTTGGGCTTTGTCTGGCCTGACTGAGCCACCCTTCATTGGTGTTTCTTGTTACGGGAAGAAAATGAAGCTTGGTTGGTTTGGAATCCCAAATCTCCTGTTTTCGACAAAGGCATCTGGCTAACTCCTGGTCCGTCCGGTCTCGGTTTAGATTCCCAGACCTCTCCCAGCTCCCGGGACATCTCCTGCCACGGCCTGGCCACACTGTGTCGTGACGATTGTTTACGTTCCAGTGCCATCGCTGACGGTGAGCTCTGCGAGACTAGGCACTTCCTCTTGTTTACAGCTCCGTCCTTAGGAGCTAGGGTAGTGCCCAGTGACTGGTAAGTTTTTAATATCTTTATTCATATTCTCCTGGAAGTCAACACAAGGTTTCTGGGGCAGGGACAGATTATTACTTACAGCAATAAGCTAAGTCAAGAGACTCCTAATGTATAACCCTTGGAGTAACCCCATGGCCCTGGTTCATCCTTCTGAAATGTAAGCACTTATTCAAGGGAAAGAGATAACTTACTTTCTCTTCAGTCATCTTTGAGGTTTTAAGGCTCATCCTTTAACCCAGGTCTTCATAAATGTGCCCAGAAAGCTGTTGCTGTGCAGAGGTGTAAGAATATTCTCTTTCTGACAATGACACACAGTAGATGCTCAATAAACTATTTGTTGGGCATTCAACAATTTTAAAGACTAAATTTAACTGAGTTATTTCAAATGGGGCAGGGATTGGAGGCTTTGTTGGTGCATTGGGGAGAGTGTATCAGAACTATGAGGGGGGATTTTTTTAATCAAAAATATACTTTCCACCCGGAGATTCTGGTCTATTTCTATCATAATTCCTTCAGGATTTGTGGGGCAGTTTTGTTGTGCTTTTGTTTGTTTGTGTTTGTGGCCACGTAGGAGGTGAGAGAACCCTGACAGCTTGCCCTGCTTTGGAGGTGCCCACCCCCTGCCCCGCCCCGCCCCCCCCCCCCCACCGTGGCCTTCCCTGTATGAGTCAGTGACGAAGCCTTACATGTCAGTGCTTAGTTCCTGCCAACAGAGTCTTTGGTTTGGTGTTCACTAACATGGATTTGGTGGGATCTTTTTAAAAATAATTTTTATTATTAATTTATAAAAGAGGATTTTAAAAGGATTTGGGGCAGTTCTACAGCAAAAACACATAAAATGACATATAGGTAGAAAATCAGAACTGAGAAAAAGTTTACAAATATGTTGATTGACTTTTCATTCAGATTTGACTCTGGTTTTTTTTAACTGAGATCTAATTGATATACAGATTATATTAGTTTCAGGTGTACAACATAATGAAATGATCACAGTATGTCGAGTTAACATTTGTCACGATACACAGATTTTTTTTTCTCGTGATGAGAACTTTTAAGATCCACTCCCCTAGGTAATTTAAAGCGTGTAGCACAGTATCGTTAACTGTGGTCTGCACGCTGTGTGTTACATCCCCGTTGGACCCCTTCACCCGTTTTGCCCACCCTCCCTCTCCCCTGCTTCAGGCGCCAGTCTGTTCTCTCTGTCCACGAGCTCAGGGGTTTTTGTTTTGTTGTTTTGTTTAAGTTGCCATTTCAAGTGGTAGCTTTTTCTATTGAAATTACAAAGTAGTGGGGTTTTTTTTGCTTTTAGGTATTATATTATTCTTTGCATATATCCAACAGTATTGATGAATTAATGTTTTATCAGTTTGAACAGCTTTCCTTCATAATTCTCCATATAAACAGTTACCACTTGGAGGTTAAAAACAGTTTTGCCACTTCATTAAAATTTGTATATCTAATTTCATTTATCAAATTGACTAGGACCTCTACTTTATTAAATAGAAGTAATGGTTGTAGTCACCTTGAACTCATTTCCTGTTTTTTAAAGGAAATACTTTTATTGTTTAATAAGTATGACTTTGTTTTAGGTTTTTGTAAAGAAAATTATTTTCTATTCTTGATGTGCTAGGAATACTTTTAAAATCATGAGCAGCAGTCCGGGCCAGGTAGCTCATTTGGTTAGAGTGTCATCCCAGTATGCCAAGGTTGCAGGTTCGATCCCTGGTCAGGGCACGTACAAGAATCAACCAATGAATGCGTAAATATGTGGAACAACAAATCAGTGTGCCTCCCTACCTCCCTCTATCCCTCTTCCCCCTCCTCTCTCTCAAATCAATAAATTTTAAAAAATGCGTGATGCTTTAAGGATTAAGAAAACTATTTCTCATTCTCTAAGGAGAAATCTGACCTTGAATGAACTTTGTACTCATTTCCTCTGAATCCTGCTAAAAGTGGAAAGTCAACCATGTTACTAGGCAACATTGCTTGTGGTAAAAGTGATATTTATTTGGTAAATGTATTAGCGCTGGAAAGAACTACACATGAACCCTAAATTCTTGGTTAGAAGAAATAACTGGGAGCACATTTCAGAGGTGGTATAAACTTCGTGGGGACCCTGGAAGCTGTGGCTTGAACCAGCAAGGTACTGGTTTCTTTTGGGGACATAGGGCTTCCAAGCCAGCATGAGTCTGTACCCGCCCTGGGATTCTCGTTTCCTTGCACCTGAGCTCTCATCTGCATGTCAGAGAGCAGCTTCTGGATGGCCATGTGGACTCCTGGGAAAATTCTTCCCGTGAAGAGAGACACTTGAAACTGCCCTACTGTCATGCCTTGTTTTCTCCTTAGGTGTTCCGAGTAGATGGCTGCTGTGTGTGGCCTCTGGTAATTGGATCGCTCAGAATGTGTAGTTAGAAGTCCCACGTGGGCATTGCACTGTGCATTTAATCACAATACAGAAATAAAGTGTTTACTGGGGTTAATCTAAGTTTATTACTCAGAACCTTCAATTTCTAATTTTTATTTTTGAATAACTCATTCTCATTGACTATAAATGAATATTATAAACTCAAACTTATAAAAATAAATATGTACAGTTTACTATTTTCTTTTGTTAGAGTCCATGTATATTTGCCAATTCAAAAATACATTAGCTATTAAAAAGAGTTTGGTAAGGTTTTAGACCTGTGTGGTCCAATGGGTAGATACTTGCTTTTCTAATAAGGCTATTAAAATTAAAATTAAATATAACTGAAAAGATTCAATTTCTTGCTTATACTAGTGTTGTTTCAATAGCCACATGGGACTAGTGGCTGCCATATTGGAAAGTATAAATACAGAATGTTTTCATTATTGCAGAAAGTTTTCTTGGACACTTTTATTCATCCAGATTATCAACAGCTTTATATTTTTACTGTTTATGTTACATGCTATAAGAAACTGCTGAACTAATTAGGATATCTCAGGGACAGTATTGAAGACCCCATTGTATTTTTTACATAATAATCTGTTAGAGATATGTTTCTCAGATTCGCATACCAGAACAAATTCTGTTTTTCCTGAGACTTACCAATCCATCATGGCCAGTGTGAATTTTGGAATTGATTGGTTTTCACTTTTTGTTTTATCGACCAGACAGTGTAGGGCCAAATTTATGGCTAGATTAAAGAAATCTTCTGGCCTACATAATTGTATGCTTTTTTGTTGTCTGTATTTTTATATTTATAAAATATAATTTTACGGTAAAGTTTGGATTTTTATAGGCTGTTTCAAATGCTTTGTGAAAGGAGACAGTATAAATATGGTAATAAATAAATACCTTCAAGATTTTGATGGATACTTTAGTGACTTGCTAGTCAGGTCACTTACTGAGAGCCGCTTACTACCTACCGAACGTCAGTGCTGAGGAGGGGTGAAGGAGCTAAAGACAGTTCTTGGCTGAAAATGATTACGACACCCACACGGGGAACGGGGACTGCTTTCCAAGGGAAGTGACTTACAATGTACACCTGTCATAAAATCAGTTTAATTCAGTGTTCTAAAATGCTTTTAGTTTTCAAAGTAATGTTTGAAGAACTCACTTACAAAACATAGTTTATAAAATTTTCAGGCGTTTTAGTATTGGTAGGGAACTTCAACCAAGGCCGCATCTGAGTATTTTGAGCTGGTGAACCAGGTTCGGGTAAATCGGAGAGGGTGCTGTTTTGTTTCTTTATGGAAACTTTTGTATTTTGAGGGTAGCAGAGAATTTAATTCTGGGCATTTATATCTTCTCAGTGTACAAACACCACAGTGCTTTTCTTTTCCCATTCTGGAACTTATAAGCAGGTCGACATTATATATGTCGTTTATGTTTTGCAGCTTTTTTTTGGTTCTGAAAACACTTAAAGCAACTTACCACATTTCAGGCCAAAAGATAAAGCAACTTTATTGAAAAAAATAAAGGCAACTTCATCTCAAAGAAGTTGAAAGATTAAGTGCTCCTGTGTCAGTTTTCAGAGTAGATTTGGTCATGTATTTGATTTTACCTTTTCTGCATGCTCAAGTGAGAAACAGAAACAGAATTATATCGTTTTCATGTACTGACAACCGGAAGCATATAAACATCTGCAGAAACCAAACATTTCCTGGAACTAAACTCAAGCAGAAATTTGTCACGTGAATCTTTGTTTAAAGAACCTGGTGAAAAATATCTCCAAACCACAGTTACGTAAAAGGCCCAGGAGCAGGGTCCCGTGGATCAGGTCTCCAGAGGCAGAGGTGCAGGAGTCTGGGGCGCAGTGCTCAGGAGGTGCGTGTGCTGGCTGGCGTGGGGCCGGGGTGCAGAGCAGCTCGGGAGCAGGAGCCCAGCTCCTCTGCTGGTCTGAGACCAGACATAGGAAGGGAACTTAGAAAATCACGGTCACCAGTAGGACTGTTAGATTGTTTTTTTTTTCTCTAGAGTACTAGGTGTTGTCAGTGTTTTTTGGGTATAGGTGCCGATTTTATTCTGTTCATCTCAAGTCTTCTGACAAACACCTGCAGTGGGAGATGGTTTTATTTTGATGACTAATGTGAAGCTTTTAAGCTTTGAAGGAAGCAAACATCATTTTTCATGGACTTTTAAGGGCTGGGCTTCTATTTTTGCCCCTTCAGAAGGCTAGTTCACTTTGGAGTAAAAAACAGCAATGGAATCTTTTTTTTTTCAAGGAGCTTACGCCCATTAATATGTTTCCATAACAAAAAGTAATGTAAGACTTCAGAACTTATGTGACATGGAAAAAACAACTTTTGCCTGAATTATTTGAGGGAAAAATACAACACACTGTCCATCTTTTGAAAACCTGAACTGGAAAACTTAAGTATGGTCATCATAGTGCAGTTTCTTTGAAGAATGTTTGTATCCTTTGAAGAAGAAAGTTTGCACCCTTTGAGCCACTAGGCTGAGTTAACTCAAAAAGTTTAAAACACTTTAGCCTGTCCTGTAGGTTTAACATTGATCTTTCCATGTTTATTAGATACAACAGTTCTGTTATAGGCATTAGATATTAGCTCCTTATTTTGGTAAAAACAGACCAATTTCTGCTTCTTAAGACTGAACCACACGTAGTCAGCATGTAAAAGGATGCACTGGTGGGATTTAGGGAGGTGCCGTGGGAGGGTTAGAAGTTTGGTGCTGAATACCTACCATATAAGGCTGTTAAAGGGTTGTGTATGATGATATGGATAAAATACCCGGCACATAGTAGGTACTTGATTAGCACACCATCTTCTCATGTTATGGATGATGGCCATACATACAGTTCTAGAATTTTTATACTAGGTCATATGCTTTGGCCATGTTGGGATTCATCCTCATTTTAGCAGTGTTTTATATTGACATTTAAGAGCACTAACAGCGTGTGTGGAAAGTGTAGTTTTTATTCAGTAAGTTGTAGGTTGATAATGACTCAGGAAAAATGCAAATGGTTTGGAATTGCTTGGTGAAATGAGGCAAGATTTAACAGTGTTCAAGAGTCAAATAATTATATCAGAATCCAACTTTCTCTGGTTTTATCCATGAACCATAGTTCAGCACATAAAGATGTTGCATTGATAAAATATTTCTGAGTGGAATCCACTAGGAACCTGGTGGAGACCTGGAGTCTAGGGTGGTTTGGAGATGGACGAGTGTGCAGGCTGGTGCAGCCAGTGAGTCGTGCCATTCTTGGAAGACAGGCTCACTCATGAAGAGGACCTTGAAATCATTTGCCTATAGGCTGAGAAATGCCTTTGGGAGAGTTAAGGCAATTATAGATAATACCTGAGAAGTTTAAGGAAGAACCTTGTAAAAAGATAGCAGCCACAGCCAGTCTCTCAGGCACTGTTCTTCTACCACCCAGGTTAAACCTCTTCATGACTGCAAGGTCTCCCTACAGGTGGTGCAGCAAATCACGTGATATTGAGAGCTCCAGAGGGACTCTGCAAGGACAGTGCTCACAGGTGAAGCGTTAGTAAATAACCATGTACCTTCCCAAAGGAGGGAGCAATCGAGTGATTGGAGTGTAATTTGAGCAGTTGGAATTGAGACCCAGATGCCATATTCTGAAATACTCTATTTAACTCTGAAAGTTAGTAATATTCATGTAATATAGGAAAACTGTCAATAAAATATCAGTGGGAAATATGGTCACGAATGATAGAGTCATGTAAAGATTTTGTGTTCAGGTTACTGTGCAAAACTGGATTCTAACTGCAGGGCCCATGTTCTTCAAGAGCATGCTGATAAGAACCGTAGGGTCTGGAGATTTAGTTAAATTATTTACCCATGATATTCTCAACCATTCATTTTATTCATTAAATATACAACATATTAGAGATCTGTTATGTGCCAGGCATTTTCTTGCTGCTGGAGAAATAGAGTATTGAACAAAACAAAAATTTCTTCCTTTACGAAGCTTAAATTCTATAGAGAGAAGACAGAAAAAGGTGTGGAGGTACCAAGTGGGGGGTGTTAGGAATGAATGAGTGAGTGAGTGAGTGAATGAATATAAACACAAGTAAATCAGGGAAAGTGGAGTAGAAGGGGTAATGGTAGGGATGCGGTGTTATGTGAAACCCAGTGGCCTCAAAGCTGCTCTTGAGTGAAGGTCTGAAGTCTGTGTGGGAGCGCCGTGCAAGTGTCTGTGAAGATATACCTGAAAAGTGCTTTCTCCGGAGAGGGAACAGCAAATGCAAAGCCTCAGGCCAGGCCGAGTGTGTTTACATCCTGGCGGAGCATCAGAGAGCTGTGGGGCAGCGGTGAGGTGAGCAGGGCAGAGGATGGCAGTTGACGAAGCGGGAGACGTCACCGTTCCTGGGGCCAGATGTGGGCCTTGTAGAAGGCCTTTACAACGCCTTTTACTCTGAATGGGTGGGAAATAATCGGTGGGTCTTGAGCAGAGGAGGGCCATGTCGTCATTTTGCTCTATCAGTATGACTCTGGACTTTTGTTTTGAAAGCGGTGTGCAGTGAGGCAAGGGAAGAATCAGCTGGGAGGCTCTTGGGTACTCCGATGGAGATGGTGGGGGCTCGCGTGGCAGTAGTGGTGGAGGAGGGAGGCGGGAGAAGTTCGAGTTTAGACATATTTTTAAGGCAGAGCCAGCAGGATTTGCTGATGGCTTGGATATGGAGTGGGAGGAAAAGAAAAGTCAGGGATGACTTGGAGGATTGAATTATCATTTACTGAGATGGGGAATCTGGAGGAGCATCAGTCTTGGAGGGCAAACATCTTCGAGGGGAGTTTGGACAGGGAATGGGAAGTGTGAAATGTCTACTCCACACACGGGACGATGACACGGAGGCAGCTGAAAACAGGAGCCTCGAGTTCAGGGGAGAGGTCCAGGCTGTTATCATAAGACCCACTGAGATGGCCTCCAGGGGAGGAGTACAGATGGAAAGCAGTTTGAGAGGTGAGACCCTGGGTCACTCCAGCACTGAGAGGTTTGGATAATGAGTAAGCTAAGAAGAAATGGCCAGCGACGTAGGAGAGTCAGGAGAGGGTGGGGTCCTGGACACCAAGCGGAGAAAGTGTTTACAGAAAGGGGAGTAGTCCACACTGTCGGATACCGCTGATGGGTCTGGTAAGATGAAAACTGTTAGATTTAGTAAAAATAGTCTCTGATGCTTTTTTAAGTTATTTTTCAGTTTTATAGAGAAATAATTGACATTTTAAAATCTTTATCTAAGAATGTATTCATTAATTTCAGAGAGGGGTGGAGGGGGAGGAGGCAGGGGAGAGAGAGAAAAAACATGGGTGTGAGAAGGAAACATCCATCAGTTGCCTCTCCGTCTGCCCTGACCAGGGATCGAACCTGCTACCTTTTGGTGTATGGGATGATGCTCCAGTCAACTGAGCCACCCAGCCAGAGCTCTCTGATGTTTTTTTGCTCAAGTGGCCTTGAATGAATTTAGTTAACCTTTCTCCAAGATAGCAATGGTACCTACCTCATAGGGTGATCGTGGTGAGTGGTTTAAATGGATGAGATAATTCGTTTAAAGTGCCTGCCTCAGTACCTGGCTGTTGGATAGTTTGAGGTGGAAGTCATTGGTGGCTTTAACAAGAGTAGTTCCAGGAAAGCCGTGAGGACAAAAGCCTGATTGGAATGGTGGGTTCGGGTGAGAATGGGAGACAGCTCTTTGGAGTGTGCCCAGAGAAACGGGACAGTTATTCCTGGGGATGTGGCGCCCAGAGAGAGGTGTTCTCTCTGTCTCTGTTTCACTGTTTATATGCAGATGAGACCCACCCTGTATAGAGGGAAAATCGATGTATTTGGATTTGGGATTGTGAGGTGGTTTGGTCGTAGAGAACAAGTTGACTGAAATAATTAAATTTGTCCTTTGTTTCCTTGCCCTCTTCTGCTCAGTCTTTCATTCTTCTGTTCACCAAATATTTATGGAAGGTTCAGAAGGTGCCAGGGACTGAGCTAAGTTCTGGGGAGGGAGTGGTGATGGAGGGGCACGTTAAGTAGGAATGACCCTACGTTCTCAGGCAGCGGCTGTCGTCTGGTGAGGCTTGGCTTTCTAAAAGCACAAGTAAGTAAATGCAGGTTTTGATGAAGGCTTAGTAGGAAAAGTACAGGGGACTTTTGAGAGAGAGAATACCATGGCATGATTTAGACTTGCGGCATTAGAAGGCCTCAGCTATGCCAGGTGGCCGTGGTTGAAAGGAGCAGAGTTCCAAGCAGAGGGGACAGAACACACGGCGGCCCTGGAGCGGGGGAGAACTGGTGCTTTTGCAGATGGCCGCTGTGGCCCAAGAAGTAGGAGCGGACTGGTGGAGCAGAGCTTTGGTGCCTATGCTAAGATTCTGGGTTACACCCTAAGAGCCATGGGAAGCCACTGAAGAGTCGTAATGTGGCAAGTGACAGGATTAGATTTGCAGTGGGAAAAAGCCCATCTGCCCTGCAGTGTGTCGTGGTCACTGGCTCGGAGCAGGCAACATTGAGGGGTGGGGAAGGAATACCAATCTAGGGGAAAAGATAGTGTCTATGAAAATATTTAGACTGAAATATTTATCATTTTGCTATAAAAAAAGAATTGAAAATATCCTTCTTTTTAGTAGAATTTGCTTTGAGTTGACCAGGTTTCTCAGTAGCTGTGGAAAGAGCATTGCCTTGTTAAAAATAGTATCAGTGGGGAAGAGTCAGATGAAGATTCAGTTTAACAAGAAATGAGACTTCGTGCTGGAGCCAGGTGGCGCAGTGAGTTGGAGCGTCACCCCGTGCACCAGAAAGGTCGTGGGTTCGCTCTCCCGTTGGACACGTAAGGGAGGAAACTGATTAATGTTTTGATGTTTCTCTGTTTCCCCCTTCTCGTTCTCTAAAAATCAATAAACATATGCTTGGGCAAGGGTTAAAAAATATGAAACTTTGCAAAAAATTGTAGTAACTTTGTGAAAAATTAAAAGTAATAAGACCATATCAACCTTTTTTTCCCCTGGAAAAATACCAGTGACACAATATTAGAGATAGAATCTAATAAGAAAACAGATTAAAGTATACTAATGTGTACTAAGAATAATTAATCTGTTCATATTTTAAGTGTTCACATAACAAAGAAATCTTAGAATTTTTGCTTTAATGTAGTGAATGTACATTATTTTTATTTTTTAGAATAAAGACAATGTATTACCAGTTTATTGGTTAATAAATAATCTTAAAAGTACCGTTTTTCACCTTCAAAGTGTCTTGGTTTGTGTGATAAATTATATGGTTAGAGATAGAGGATCTCACCAGTTGAAGGGTCAGACTGGTAAAAAAAAAGTTGCAGTACAGGATACACATGTTATCGTGCTGATTTCGGCTTTTCCCCAAAGAGGTTTCTTAAAACAGAAGGGCAGTTGTAATACCAAGTATTGCTATAGCAGGTCACCTGCAACTCCCGGGCCATGAATTAACTTATTTTGAGTCCTTATTTTTTTAAAAAAAAAGAGAGAAAGAAAGAAAAGAAGAAATAGAAGTTATTCCCTGTCTAGACAGTCTACTTGCGGGAGTTCTATCTTGGTTGTAATTCCAGTTTTCTTCCTCATGCAGGCATTTCATAAACGCTTTCCAGAGTCAGAAGAGTTGGGACATTTTACCATCTGGAGTTTCTCTGCCTGGCTGGTCTGAGCTCCAACCTGCCAGTTTGTGGGAAATGGTAGACAACACCCTGTAACAGCTGAGTAAGTAGCTGCTGCTGTGTGTTTCGTTTTACTGTTTCTTAAAAGTGAAATTTTATAACTTTAAAGTTTTAAATATTATGCATTTTAATTGGGTTCTTTAAATTTTGTTGTTGAATAATCATGGCAATTATTATCATTCCAATAAGTGAATATTTGTAAATAATGAGATTCTGGAAGAAATTAATCCCTTGCTGATTAAAAAAATAAAACATTTCCATGCCTAATACTTGAGCTATTAAGAAGCATAGTGAGGATTTAAGTGCATATATAAAAAATTTAAAGGCATTCTCCTTAGTGTTTTTTTTTTCACTTTTATATAATGAAATGCAAAATTATTAGTAAGGCAACTGTTCCGAAATTTTTAAATGCAGCTATATACAACTGTATCTGTCTTTAACACAATGTATTTTGGTTAACTTGAAATAAATACTGTTTTTTTTAGTGAAAATTGAATTTTAATACCTTTTTCTATTTGGAAATAATGACTTTTTCCTGCTACTGTTGATAACACAGAATTTATCAAATTTAACTTTATTTCTGAGGGAATAAGGGCATTCATTCTTTCTAATCAGAATATCTGAATGAAATTTTTAAAAATTGAACCAGTTATTTTGATAATAAATTGTTTCTCAGAATGGAAACTATTATTACTCTTATTATAGCTGTTGAAACTGTTCTGACAAACGAGGAAACGATGAGGTGGCGGCACCAGGGCCTTGTTTTGGAATGTCAGGTTTAAAAACAGTAATATACGCGATGTTCACCACACGGGGTTATGTGATGGTTGTCTGCGTCTGTGCTGCCCCGAGTGGCAGTCACTGGCCACGTGGACCTGTTGACACGTGATGGGTAGCTAGTCCCGGCTGAGATGTGCTGTGCATGAAACACCGCATTTCAAAGACTTAGTGTGTAAAAGAAGACTGAAATATTTTACTCACCATTTTTGTATGAACCACATGCTAAAGTGATAATATTTTGGATATATTGGGTTAAATAAAACATTAAAATTTATTTTACATTTTTATGTGACTGCTAGAAAATTGAAAATTACTTGTGGCTTACACTATATTTCTAATGGACAGAACTGGCCTGTATCATCACATACAATCAGCATTTTTAGTCATCCATTATTCAGCCCTCTGTAGGCCTTTAATCTTCTGGTCCGTGTATGGGTCAATTAACATAAATCTGTATTGTTTGAAAAATATGATTCTTTGATTTATCAAATGTTTATTGAGTACCTACCATGTGCCAGACACTATTCTGGGCACACTGGGATACAGTAGCGAACAAAATAAGCAAAACTCCCTGCCTTTATGGAGCTGACATTCTATTGGAGAGACTAAAATAGGTAAAAAAGTAAAATATGTAATATATTAGAAGGTAGTAAGTTTTCTGCATAAAATGTAAGAGAGAAGTTCACTTACTGAGAAGGTGATATTCAAGCAGAGAGATGAAGAAGGTGAGAGAAAGAGCCCTGTGGATGTTTGGGGAAGAGCGGTCTCGGCCAGGGGTCCCCAACCCGCAGGCTGCAGACTGGTGCTGGTCGGTGGCCTGGTGGGAACAGGAACTGGGCCGCACGGCAGGAGGTGAGCGGCGGGCAAGCCAGCAAAGCTTCACTGGCATTACTGCCTGAGCTTCGTCTCCTGTCTCCCCCAGCCCCCATGTGCGGAAAAACTGTCTTCCACAAAACCGGTCCCTGGTGCCCGAGAGGCTGGGGACTGCTGGTCTAGGTGGAGGGAATAGCGCAAGGAAAGACCTGAGGCAGGCGTGTGCTTGTCTGGTTGGAATGGTAGAAGGAGGCTCAGTGAGCGTTGGAGTGGAGTGAGTGACGGGGAGAGGAGGAGATGAAAGGTGATGGGTGATTGCATCACGTGAGCAGTGGTTATTTTAAGGGTTTCGGCTTTGAGCCAGATGAAAAGGAATTGGTGGGGTTTGAGAAGAGAAGTGAGATGGGTTTTCTATTGATGCTGCTGTGATTCGAATACTCTGGGGTGAGGGTGGGAGATGGCAAGGGTGAAGCAGAGAGGCCCAGTTCAAGGCTACCGCAGTGACCCAGTTGAGAGGCGGTGGCTCCTGAGACCATAACCAAGGGAAGCGGTGGAACTCCAGTTACAGTGCGTCGCTGTGACATTACGCATGGATGGGAGAGCACGAGTGGTGTCGGTGTCGACTCAGCTTTTGGCCTGAACCACTGAAGGGTGGAGTTGCCTTTTATGGAATTGGGGAAGATTGCGGGAGGCATAGATGTGGGGCAGCACCAGGGGCTCAGTTTTGGACACATTAAATTTGAGATGCCTCTTCAGTTATCTAAGCAGAAAGATCAAGGAGCAGAGTCCAGTTCAGTGAGAGAGGTCAAAGCCATCAGCATTTACAGCCCCGAGAAGAGGTGGGAGCACCAAGGGCGTGAGAGTAGGTGGCAAAGGGGAGAGCCAGGGACGACACTTGGAGGTTGAGAGATGACACTTGGGTTCCACAGAGGTTGAGCGGACCTGAGGAACGGACCATGAGGCGAGAACTGGGGTATTCTAGTCGCCAAGGAAACAGCATTTCAGGGAGGCAGGAGCAACCGACCAGCCCGTGGGAATGCTGCCGGCGGGTGACGGCCGGGTTTAGCAATGAGGAGGACGAGAGTGTCTCAGCAAAGCGGGAGAGACTAGAGCCTGAGCAGAATGGATTGGAGGGAGAGTCGAAGGAAATGAATTGGGGGGGGCGGGGGGGGAGGATGTACAGATTCTCTGTGCAGAAACTGTAGAGTCAAGAGGGGTCAAGGAAGTTTTGGGTTTATTTTTTTCAAGGAGAGAAATTACCTGTTTCTCTCAGCGCATGCGTTAGGAAGATTTTAAGATATTCTGCAATGACCCACCAGATTTGTGATACTTCACACCATCACCTGTGTGTGTGTGTGGTGGGGGGGGAGGGTCAGTGTTTCCCACTAGGAGGGTTTCATAGAGTTGTGTTTTGTAGAGAATGTGTGTGTGTGTGTGTGTGTGTGTGTAGAGGTGGGTAGGGATTGGGTTAATGGTTGCTTTTGTCATTGTTAGGAAATTTGGCTTCATTTCTTCTCGCTCAGGGTCTGCATTCACATCCTAATAACTAAAGATTTTAAGGAAACAAATGTTAAGCTAGTTTACCTCTGCTGGAAGTGTTGAGAGAACTAGTATTTGGGGGTAATTTCTTTCCCCCAACTTAAAGGAAGTTGCCAAAAGTATTGGAAGAAGTTGAGGCAGAGACACTCCCAAGGCCCTGAGACGAGACGTTGCCAGAATACCTGGGTCTCAGGTCTGATCAATAACCATGTGCAACACTGAACCGCTGTGTCTTTCAGTTCCAGCGGGTGTAAAGTGAGGGTAATATTTGCTCTACCTGCTCCACGAGGTCTTTATGAGGATCAAATAGCATAGCGGGTGAAAGTGCTGCGCCAACTATAAAGCATTCTGTAAATGTTAAGTATAGTGTTAAAAACAAGGTGGGCTTCAGGATTTAGTGACAATATTTACAACAACTGGAGAAAAATGGGAACGTAACAAAATCAGGTTGAGAATAGTTACAGGACATAATAATACCAGTAGAACCTTCAAGAATTTGCCTTTTGTGTACGTCAGGCTGTGTTAGTAACACCCCAAGTCCGCCGTGTTTGGGCCATCATAGAGTACCGTGGTCGACAGACGTGGCCGAGAGCCAGGGAATCAGTCAGCTTGTCCCCGAGGAACCTCAGAATCACTGAACATCTGACTGTTCTGGCACGTTAATGTTGGTTTGCTGAAACTATGTGGAAGAGCCACTCTCTTCATGGAAAATATTCAAACTATGATGATAAATTTTATGTCAGGCTTGAGAGCATTTCTATATTTGATACTTGAAGTGGAATTATGGTCATACTTTATTTTCATAAGGGACTATGTGATGGGAAATTGAGAAATTTAAAATGGGTAGCCAGGGTCACTCCCGTTGATGATGTGAAGATGATGAGCGATTCTCAACAAAACAAGTATAAACCTGGACAAAGTTGACAAAAAACAATCATTTCTGGTCACTGGAAAAGTGGGTGATAAACACGTTGGTGTTCTGGGTGAGAAGAGTGGGAGTTTGTGGCCTCCTTGGGTGGGGCCTCGTCTGTTCCCCCACCCCCACCCTGGTTGGTAAGAACGGCAGTTTTGTCATCCTCCAGTTTTTACCGGAAGTGAGGGACTTCGTAGTGGAGGCTGGGGTTGCGGGTGAAAACCCCACAGCTAAACCTGGCGTACTCAGTTCATGAAGGATGGGGCGGGGGGGCGGGACCTACAGCTCGGCTGTCTCAGGTTTTCAGCCCTGGTCTGGGGCCACCAGGCAGAAACTGAACAGGGTGAGCCTGGCGACGAGAGAGCCATAGAAGGTCTGTGATCAGCTCTCCACACATCCGTGGCGACTGCTAAACTCTGTGTGGCCAGGGGACGGGTACTCAAGACAGTCACACAAAAAGCGAAAGCCCAGGGCGGCCCCTCAAAAGCTTGGGTGCAACTTGGAATGCTCCTTGGCCCACAGACAACTCCATCAGCCGAGTGGGGAACCCTCACAGGTGCAGAGTGTTTGGGCACAACCTCTGCCCAGACCTCTGGCTGACGCTAACCTGGGCAGACACAGAGGTAATGTCTAGGGAGCCAGGCCAGAAACTAGAAATGAGAATTTTGAAAACTCAGCAAAATCAACAGGGGCTACACTTCATTGGAAGAGACAGGTTCTATAGTTTAAGTTCAGACCGATTACTAAAAGAAGCATCAACCGTTAGAATCCTGAGCTTTATCAGCTGATGAGGAGATGAATAAAATGTAGTATATCACATAATTAATACTATTCGGCAATAAAAAAGAATGAAGTACTGAAAGATGCTACAATGTGGATAAACTTTAAAAACATTCTGCTAAGTAAAAGAAGACAGTCCCAAAAAGCTGATTATATGATTCCAATTATATGAAATGTCAAGAATAGATATCCATTCATAACAGTATCAAAAAGACCAAAATACTTAGGAATAAATTTAACAAGAGAAGTGTAAGTCCTGTATCCTGGACAGTACATTTTTCTGAAGAAAATGAGTGAGAATATGCACTGAGTTTATAGGATGGAAGACTCAATTTTGTTAATGCATCAGCTTTCCCCAAATTGACCTATAGATTCATCAAAGCCATTGTCAAAATCTCAGAAAAGATTTTTGGAGAAGAATATTTCTAGAAATTGGAAAACAGATTCTAAAATTTATGTGGAAATGCAGAGAATGTAGAACAGTCAACATAACTTTTAAAAAGAAGGGTACAGTTGGAGGATTTAAACTACCTGATCTCAAAACCTACTGTAAAGCTGCAGTAATAAAAACAGTGTGGTATTTGCAGACAGACATCTCAGTCAGTGGAGCAGAATATCCAGAAATAGAACATAGAAGTGGTCAGTTGCTTTTCAACCGATGTGTTAATGCAATTCGATAGAGAGAGCGCTGCCTTTTCAACAAACAGCACTGCCACAGTGGAAAGCCACGTGAAGTGAAATGTACCTTGGCTTTTTACCTTACCACACACACACGTGGATGCACTAAAAATGGGTTGTAGACCAAAATGTGAAGACAGAAGCATGTCAGGAAGTCTTTGTGTCATTGGGCTAGACAAAGATGTAGTAGTAGGATGTAAAAAGCGTGAAATGTCAGAGAAAAAAAGATAAATTGGATTTAATCAAAATTAAAGTTTTGGTTTTCAAAAGACACCACCATTAAGAAAGTGAAAGTCAAGCCACATGCTAGGAAAACATTTGCAAAATACGTTTGATAAAGGATTTTTATCTAGGAAAAAATCAGTCGTAAGACAGCAACCTGATGTAAATGATGTGCACAAGATTTGGATAGACATTTCACTCAAGAAGATGTATGAATGGCAAAGAAGCACATGGAAAGAGTTTCCACATATGTAATTAGTCATTAGAGAAATGCAGATTAAAGCTGTGGATAAGATAATTGCGCCACAGCCACTCTAATCAATAAAATTAAAAAGATTACGATCCTTGTGTTTGTTGGCAGGGATGTGGAAACACCTGAAACCTCACACGTTGCTGGTGGGAACATAACATGATGTAGTTGTGTTGGAAAACAGGCAGTTTCTTTACAAGTTTAACACACATTTAAGCAGTTCCAATTCTAGGTGTGCTCTAAGGTGGGGGTGTCAAACTCATTTTCACCGGGGCCCACATCAGCCTCATGCTTGCCTTCAAAGGGCCGAATGTAACGTTAGGACTGTGTAAATGTCAGTACTCCTTTACAGTTAAGCGGGAGCTTGGTGCGGCTGCGGGGTAGAAACAAGGTGGAGGGCTGGATTCGGCCCGTGGGCCTTGTGTTTGCCACCTGTGCTCTAAGGACAAATAACAGAGTGTGTTCAGATAAAGAGTGTGTTCAGATAAAGACTCGTATGCAGTGTTCATAGCAGCTTTATTTGCAATTGCTCAGTGATGAAAAGGAGTGGATTATATATATACACACACACACACAACAATGTGGATGAACCTCAAAATAATTAATGCTGTATGAAAAATTCAGACACCTCCTCCTCCCCACGCTGCTCCATTTAGGTGAAATTCTAGAAAATGCAAACTAATCTATAGTGACAGAGAACAGATTAGTGGTTGCCTGAGGATGACTCGGGAGAGAAGGAAGAAGAGGATTCCAAAGGGAAAGGCACAATGAAACACGGGGGTGATGTATATGTTCCTTTTCTTGGTTACACATGATAGTTTCACGGTGTATACATATGTCAAACTGTACATTTTAAATATGTGCAATTTAGTATGAAACAATTACACTTTAATAAGGTTATTCTTAAAAACGTGCCCATTCAAAAACAAACAAACAGACAACATGTTCGCAGCAGCATTATTCACAGTGGATAAAAACTGGAAGCAACCAGGTTCATCAACTGGTGAATGAATAAAACAAAATGTTGTCCACACAGTGGAATGTGGTTCAGGTATGAAAAAGGATGAAGTCCTCCTGATGTACCTGATAACATGGATGAACCTCAGAAACATACCAGATGAAAGGAGCCAGAAACAGAGGACTGCATATTACGCGATACTGTTCATATGAAGGTTTAGGGAAGGCAAAGCCGTAGAGCAGGTTGGTGGAGCAGATTGGAGACTGGCACAGAGGAACCGTTGGGGTGCTGGATGCGTTCTTGGTATAGCCGTGCAGTCGTGTAAATTCACTAAAACTTACCTAGGCTTTCATGGCGTATACATCGTACCTCCGTAAAGCTGTTAGAAAATGTGTAGCCACGGAAATTCTAAGTTCTCTTTAATGTGACCATTCAAGAAATTAGAGTATACTGCTGATTTCATTGTAATATATTGATTTGGAATACCTTGGCGTGAGACTTACTGAATTAATGTTCTGTGTCACATACTCTTTAGGTTTTTCAAAAATTAAATTTATTGGGGTGACATTGGTTAATACAATTTAACAGCTTTCAAGTGGACAATTCTGTAAGACATCATCTGTACATTGCACTGTTGTTCACCATATGTTTAACTCCCTTGACCCTTGACTGCCTTCCTCCCTGCCCCCTTTCCTTCTGGTCACCAGCATTCTGTTGTCTGTGTCTGAGTGTGTGTTTATCCGTCTTGTTCTTTGTTGCTTTCAGTTTTATATCCCCACTAATAGTAAAATGGAAATATTATAGTTGTCTTTCCCAGAATTTTCTGATTGGTAACAGCTTTATTTCCTTTGCATATGAACATTGGTTTAGAGTGATTGGTTTTGTTTGATAACTAACTGTTAATATTAAGAGAAATGCTAGTTTCTTAATATTTATATTCTATTCGTGTAAAGTAGTTCAAATGTGTGGTGGGAGGTTGTCTTCACCGTTCAGTTCTTCAGGGAGGAAATTGATGGCAGCTAACACCTTTGTCTCTTTTAGGTACAGAAAGGCACATCCTCCTAGGCCTAGGGTGTCCACTCACCTGCCCCCACCCCCATATATGTGAAGACATTGGGGAATCTGGTGGGGGGCACAGCGCGCCGCCAAAAGGGAGAAGCGCTTCTGGAGCACTTTCCAGCCGGGTTGAGCCATGTTCTGCCGCAGACTAGGAGCTGGAGTCTCTGAGTCTAGAGACTGCATGCCTTTGCTCCTGTGTATCCTCCTACAGAAAATAGGAGATTGAATTTAACTTCCATAGGTAAAAGGGAGCATCTTGCAGGTAGAAACTTTTTTTTAATGGAAAAATCAACAACCCTAGAAAAAGGTTCTAAAGAAAAAGACTTTTTGCTCATGATTCTACCCAAGTTCATGCAAATACAAAAAAAAAACTGCAGAAACAACTAATTCCTTGACTGAAATTCATTAAGCCATTTTTCCAGATAAGGTACCTGCTCTTTAACCAAATTCTGCTTCTTCTCCTTTCCCCTCTTCCCAAAACATATCCTGTACTCAACAAAGGTTTGTGGGACACTTGTATTTTTCAGTCACTCGGAAGATAAGACATACCTGTGAGGATAAAGAAGCGCAGGGTGTGACATAAGCGTCACATGCCCTAGGGGACACATGAAGGAGACAACTCACTATTTGGGAGAGAAATCATGATTTCTGCCATGTCCTTTTGAAGGGAGTACTTCTGGCAACAAGTAGATCCATGATACACAAAGCAATACCCTATCTTTGTACTTGTTGAGAGTGTTGGAAATAATTGGGAAAATAATTGCTTTTTCTTATGGAAAGTTCTGCCCACGATTCACTTTCTTATTTTGTTAATGATCATGAGTATATAAACAAAAAATACAACCTAAACTGTTGCTTTGAAACTACATCAAACAGTAAGGGTTAGAAATAGGTTCTGCTTACTGCTTCAGACTTACCTTTTTGTAATGTGTGGTCAGATGCTCCATTAAATGGAGCATCTATTTCCTTGACTGAAATTCAAGGAAATTCAAGGAAAAAGTTTCTACCTGCTATTGGTTGAGCTACCTTGAGGAAGTCAGTTGCTTGAAGATATTAAGTACCTGCTCCACTGCTGGAAAACTCAGAAATGACTTCCTGGGCTTGAGTACCAGTGACAGGCAGTTTTCTTTTGTGCCACAAGAGGGCGTGCCTATGTTGTCATCAACCTGAACTTGTCTGAATTCCCTTCTAAAATGTGCCTGAAGAGTTTAGGATCCAGGTGATTGATGGGAAAATGCTAAAGAAAAAGACTTTTTGACAGTGTCAAGGGGCAGAAGCACTCGATACATATAGCGATGAAAAGGAAGAGACTGTGAATAAAATTCCTTTAAAATAGGAAAGCTTTTGTCAAACATAGATCATTACAGGTTTCATTCCAGGTAAAACAGTCTTTTTTTTTTTTGCCTATATTTGAGAATTTTGATTTTTAAATTATGTTTTCCTCCTCCTTTCCAACTGTGCCTATAAATCTTTTCTATCAAACAAATAATAGAACACAAAGTTTAGTTTCTTGGTACTGGTCCTGAATAATTACAGTTGTCTAAAGAAAAATTTAGATGGTTTGTGCTTGATGCCTTGAATCTGTACGAAACCTGTGTTGCCCTAAATTAGTAAATTAGGAAATCTTTGAGATTTTCATCCTGCCCCCCACACACTTTTTCCCTTTGTTCCAGCTTCTGAATTACTTATGTGATGTTTTGTTGTCATGCACGGCTCAGAAGGTTGGGTGGGAATGTGGAAAGACATGGTTTCTGTGGACCAACCTCAAGGGCATGGACGTAACTTTAATACACTTTGACATTGGAAATGAAGATCAGAGATAAACAGAGTGAAGTTGGCAGCTGTGGAATTATTCTAATTTAGGGAAACAGTTTTATGTCAGTTCTGTGAATGATTCATGTCAATGTGTTTTTTGATTTAAATTATCCAGGACAGCTTTTTATTTGGCTAGCATTTGTCTCATGCACACATTGTGTTTTACATAATTATGATTATACTTTAGCAGCTTTCTAAATTGGAAAATGTTGGAATTTAGAAAGAGCAATTCTGGGCATCTTCTTTCATTCTGAATACTGCTTTTAGAAGTTTTCTCTGAGGCTGGTTCCTTGTTCACAGTCATACTGCCTTGATTCAGATTATGGTGCCACTGTGTTTGAAACTTGACAAAAGGAAAGTTACCCCTGTAATTTTACTCTCATTCCCTTGAAATCTGATCATTTCTTAAGCAGGAGAAATAGAACTAGAATTACTATAGAAGTTGTACAGGATTTTATCTGTGTAAGAGCCTATTTAGAATGATTATTGCTGATACACTAAGGAGTTTCCAACTTGTAAATGCTTTCAAGATTGCAACATTAAAAGAAGAAAGAATATAAAAGAGAAAAAATGCTGTAGCTCTTTTTTTTTTTTTTGCTACCACCACAAAATTTGTTCTTATTTCAGAATTTGGTAACATCCACGATAATCTGTTGTCCATATGAATGTCATCCCTCTTGTTCATCGTGGTAAAAAGACAGTAGAGCATAAATGGTAGAGGGACAAGCTGTTCTTTTCTTTAAAGTTACTTTTTTAATATTACGGAATATTGCAGGCATGTGAGGAAGGCATAAGGAAGATTATGGAATTAAAATGTTATACAATTATTAAAACATGATGTGTATTCTTCCACAAGAGGTAACTCTCCTGAATTTGGTGTTTATCATTCTCACATATGTTTTTACACTTTCACTAAGTGCAGATGTATCCCTGAACGTAAAGAGAATAGTGGTACTTTTTTTTACCTTCATAAATTCCTGAGTGTACAGTACATTATTGTTAATGTAAGCACAATGTCGGATGGCAGGTCTCGAGAACTCTTTGATTTCGCATGACTGAAACTTTATACATACTGAACAGCAACTCCGCATCGCCCCTGGCAACCGAGATTCTCGTTTGAGTGTCTGCGAGGGGGACTGCTTTGGGTACCTCATGTAAATGGAAACTCATGCAGTACTAGTCCTTCTGTGATTGGCTTATTTCATTTAGCATAATGCCCTCAAGGTTTCTTTAAAATGTTGTCGAATGCAGTAGGATTTCCTTCTTTTTAAAGGCTGATTAATATTCCACTGTAAGTGTATACCACATTTTCTTTATCCATTCATTCGTGGATGGCTGTTTTCACGAACTCTTGCCTAATAAGAATAATGCTGCAATGAACAGTGGTACAAATGTCTCTGAGACCCTACTTTCAATTCTTTTGGATTGAATATATCCAAAATATAATTGCTGGATCATATAGCAGTTCTATTTTTAATACTTTGTGGAACCTCTATATTGTTTTCCACAGCAGCCTCACCATTGTACATTCCCAGCAGGAATGTACAAGGCTGCTGATTTCTTCACATCCTTGCCAGCACTTGTTATTTATTTATCCATTTATTTTGGATAATGGCCATCCTAACAGATGAGATGATATCTCATTGTGGTTTTGATTTGCAATTCCCTGATGATCAGTGATGTCAAGCATCTTTTTTATACCTGTTAGCCAATTGTATGTCATCTTTGGAGAAATATCTATTCAGGTTCTTTGCCCATTTTTTAAATCATTTTACTTATATACTAACTATTGAATTGTAGGGTGGTGTCTTTATAGATTGTGGATAGTAGCATATCCATAACTATATATCCATATGTGGTTTGCAAATATTTTCTCCCATTCTGTGGATGTTCTTTTCACTCTGTTGATTATTTCCTTGCAGTGCAAGATCTTGTTGGTTTGTAGTCCCTCTTGTCTAATTTTGCTTTTGTTGCAAGATCAATGTCATGAAGCTTCCCCCCATGTTTTCTGCTAGGAGTTTTATAGTTTCAGATCTTACGTTGAAGTCTTTAACCAATTTTTGAGTTGATGTTTGTGTATGATATAAAAATAAAGGTATGATTTCATGTTTTTATTATGGTTTTTTTTTTAGATTTTATTTATTTTTAGAGAGAGGGGAAGGGGAGGATAAAGAGAGGAGAGAAACATTGGTGTGAGAAAGAAAAATCCATTGGTTGCCTCTTAACTGTGCCCTAACTGGGGACTGAACCCCCAACCCAGGCATGTGCCCTGACTGGGAATCAAACCAGTGACCTTTTGCTTTGTGGGATGACACCTAACCAACTGAGCCACACCAGTCAGGGCTCCAGATTGATTTTTTAGCATGTGAGTATCCAGTTTCCTAGCACCATTTATTGAAGAAAGTGTCCTTTTCCCCTTTGTGTATTCTTGGTGCCCTTATTGAAGATAAGTTAACTGTATGTGTGTGCTTCTATTTCTGGCCTCTCTATTCTGTTCCATTGGTCTACATATCTGTTCTTACATTTGTACCAATTTAAGAAAAGTATCTTTAATACTTCTTTTCTTGATAGAAAAGAAGTATTTGATAGAATTCACCAGTGACAACTTTGGTTCTGGGCTTTTCTTTGTTGTGAAGTTTTTGAGTACTGATTCAGTCTACTTACTAGTTGTAGATTTGTTTATATTTTCTATTTCTTCATGATTCAGTCTCGTTGGTTGTATGTTTGTAGGAATTTATCCATTTCTTCTAGGTTATCCAATTTATTAGTGTATAGTTGTTTATATAAACATTTTATTTCTGTGGCATCAGTTACTAGGTCTCCTCTTGTATTTCTGATTTTATTGCATTCTCTATTACTTAGTCATTGTCAGAGTTTGTCAATTTTCTTCATCTTTTCATAAAATCGACTCTTAGTTTTGTTGTTTTTTTTTCTATTTATTTTCTACCCTTGATTTTGTTTATTTCTGCTCTAAAATTTATTATTTTCTTCCTTCTGCTAACTTTGGGCTTAGTTTATTCTTTGTTTCCTAGTTCACCGAGGCATAAAGTTAGCTTGTTTATTTGGGATCTTTTTTTTTATTGTAGGTGTTCACCTCTATCAACTTCTCTCCTAGTGTTGCTTTGGTTGCATCCCATAAATTTTGGTATGTTGTGTTTTCGTTTTTCTCAAGGTATTTTCTCATTTCCCTTTTGATTTCTTCTATGACGTATTGTTAATTCAAGAGTGTTGTTTATGTCCCACATGCTTGTGTATTTTCCAGTTTGTCTTCTGCTGTTGATTTCTAGTTTCATTCCAGTGAGGTTCGGGAAGATACTTGGTATGATTTCAATCTTACATGTGTGGGGTACATGTTTTCAAACAAGATATAAATCATATTTGTTGAAAGTTTACGAATTCTGGAACTTTCGGGTTGGGGAAGATAATCCCCAGATTTCTTTCTTGATTAAAATTCAAGGCAAGGAAAGCAGTCCCACCAGACGCGCACCACGCATTTACGGTGCAAAGACACTGTTTTCTGTGTCGAGCAGTGCGTCGGAGGCTTGGCCACCCGCTTTCCAGGCAGGCTTGTGTGGTGCCACCTGTGCCCAGGCTGAGCAGATTCTTGAAAATGGTCAGTAACATCTGCACTCCTGCTTTCCCCCTGATTTACCCTTTTTTAGGTGAAGACATGGTGCACAAAGCCTGCCGGGCCTGTGAGGGAAGTCTGCGTCACTCTTGTTCACAGGGCCTGGGTTCGGGCGGTGGTGGGGGCCCCCGAGGGGTGGAGGCTGCTTTTGTCCTGTGTTTTCACAGTGCCTGCGGCTCCAGGCCAGCCCGGTTAGCCTTTTGTCTTTTTTCTTGCATAAAACTGCCTGTTTTTCACTTCAGATGGAAGTGTTAGGCACTTCAGAGATGTTTGTTTTTGTCACGCGCGTGCCATCTGTGGTCTCTTGGCATCTTAGACAGGTTCCCAAATTGACCGAGGTGTCTGTTGGTCACTGCCCAGAACGGCCGGGATCCTGCCCCGTGTGTGTGGGTGTGAGCGGTGCTGCAGCACACACGTGGTGCTGTGGGCTCCGTCTTTAAAAGTTGAGATAAACCCTTTATTTTAAATAGTTTTAGGGTTGGAGAAACTTTGTGAAGGTAGTGCAGAGTTCCCATGGGTCCCTCACCCAGTTACCCCAGCTGCTGGCTCTCAGTGTTCTGTTGCATTTGTCACAGTTAAGAAACGAACTTGGTTGGGTACATTACTGTTAACCAAAATCTACATTTCCCTCAGATTTCACTAGTTTTTCCCTAATGTCCTATTTCTGTTCCAGGATCCACCCAGCGTCTGCTGTTACATTTTGTCATCATGTCTCCTTAGAGTCCTCCAGGCTGTGATGGTTTCTCAGACTTGCTTGTTACCGATGACCTTGACAGTCAGGTGGAATGCTGGTTAGATAATGTGTAGGGTGTCCCTCAGTTTGGACCCTTGCTTCTGTTTTTCTGATTATTAGGCTGGGATTATGGGTATTTGAGAGGACACCACAGAGGTGAAGTGACATTCTTATCCCCACCGTCTGAAGGGAATATGAGACCCACTTGACCTTGATCACTGGGCAGGGGAGTGGTCACTAGGTTTCTCCCCCGCAACTCTATCCCCTGCCCCCCTTTCTGTAAGTAAGATACCACATACAGTGTGGACTCGGTCTAAGAACTTTGTTAGTTGTTTCATTTATCTGTACCCTGTTGTGTCTGAATCATGGCTATACTCTTTTTGGCCACTGTATAGATTTTGTGTTTAAAGTCTTAGGAATTAATAAAAAATAGCTAGGCCTAAGGAGGATTAGGTGTAGTTAGTAGCTGTGTCGAGTCTTTCCTCCAGTCCTTACATGTTTGGTTTATTGGCTTTATTTTAGCATCTTTATACCCTGCGCAGGGCATCCTTGTGCACCTGGGCCATTCTGCTCCTGGGGCTGCACAGCTGGTACTTAATTCTTCCAGCAAAAGGAAGTCTCGTCTTCGGCAGGTGGGGAAGGAAGGTTAGTGAGAATGTTTTATCCATACTGACGCTTATCTAACCAGTATAACAAAATACACTTAGTAGTTTGTCCTTGTCAGTCTTAGAACCCAGTACTAGGGGAAAACGTTTAAAAAATTAAGAGAGCTTTGCTCACTTCATGGTTCCTTGGTGTGACAACTCAGAAACAGAATAGTGCTTTCAATCAACCATAGGGGAAGTCCTTTCCCTGGCCCCTCAATTCTGCTTTCAGTCACTTAAAAGATTCTTAAATTCATCAGGGGGATTCCCACATGTTCTATAATAAGCCCCCTTTGAGGTTTTCATGTGTGCGAAGAACGTGGCATGGTGTTAACATCGCACACGTCTAATAGCTCCGTTGCAGGAGGGGTGTTCAGTGTGCCGTTACTGTGTCTGAATATTACTCATTCTTTTTTCTGTGTGTGGCTGTGTAAGAATGAGAAGAGCTGAGCATGATGAAATGAAATATGAAAAATTGATGTGTTCTCAGGTAGGTTAAAGGCCCATTCGGTATCTGATCTTTGGTTATATCCTGGCTCTTTTTTTCTGCAGTAAGTAACGAAAACTGCAGAGCTTGGGATACAGTGGGCCCAGACCTGCCCTGTTCCACACTAAGTGTGCCCCTCTCCCACCTGCCAACCCGCCCCACCCCTTGAGCTGCAGGCTCTTCTGTCCTTCGAGCTCAGAGTCAGGCAGGTTTCTGCCACTCTGATCTGGCAGGGTTACTGTCTGCTGTTACTGTAGAGGTCAGTTTCTTGAAGTGGTCTTAAAAAAGAGGATAAATGTGGAGCAATTTTTGGGAAAATATCCTGGGATGAAGTGCCATGACATGCCATGTGCAGGTAGTGTATTATGAAAAAGTCAGAAACCTCCAGTGTGGACCACCTGTGCTGTGCCTGTGCTTCCCGAAGCTTCTGTGAAAATACCTGGCCTCTGGGGCTTACATACTCACCTGTCTCCCCAGGATCTCGGGGAAAACCCCAGCAGTGAACAGCAGCCTGCCATCCGCCCACTCTACCACTCGGCAAGCACACCTGCAGAATTAGCCACCAAATGGATGTTTTCATAAATTAGAGGAAAACCAGTAACTGGTGTAGAGAAAGCAGTGCCTGGGGGGTCATCTGCCTCGTCCTCTGCCAACGTGGTGCCCAGGCTTCTGGGCGGTGTCTGTTGTTTAGGACAGTTTCCGAGAGATAGGACTGACCGATCGGGGAAATGGGCGGGGACCAAGGCTGCATTCCCAGAAGGCTTTGAGAAGTCTTCCAACCCTCATCCAAAGCCAACAAACAAAAAGGTTTCTCTTGTGTTTTCCTAGTTCATCTCTCAGGCCTTTACATCTCCAACTTACCTGACAGTTTCATGGAAAACTGAGGTTTTATGTTCTTCTGCCAGGAAGATTCAGCTTTGTGAGGATACTTTAAAGCTGTTATCCATGTTTTATATCTCCCCCTTGAATTTTGCTTCTTCTGTAAAATACCCTGTATTTTCCCTCTGGTTGTAAAATTTCTTGAAATTTTACATCTGAATCACCTCCTGTTTGCCTCTCTGTGCTTTTCAGTGGACCCAAGTCAGTCCTTAAGGCCTGGCTCTGTGCCGGGTTTGTCGGAGAGCGCTGCGGGGGCAGCCTCATGGGTTCCCGGCCACCCTGCCAGAGAGAGGCTGTCTTCAGAACCAGCCAGACTGCATCTCGGGGACGGTTTCTAGGCTGCGCAGTGGTGACCTCTTTCAGGACAACTTTTTTCAGCTTTGTCATACTAAGATGCAGAAACAGACAGAGCCTTAAGATTAGATTATCCCATCTGATTGTGTCTTGGTTCTAACTCAGAGCATCTAAAAGTGGGGTTGACTTCAGACCTGAGCTTACAAACATTTATCGTGTGCCCACTTTGAGCCAGGCTCTGTGACGAGGTGGCAGGTACAGAAATACAAAGGCCAGGGCTGCCCCCAGTGAGCTTGGAGTCTAGTGAGACACGGAGCATGCAGTGTGGCAGCGGCTGTGGCTGAGAAGCAGCCCAGATACTCAAGGCGAGCTGTTCTGGAGGCACCGACACAGGGCCTGGCTTCGGGAGGGCGGCTGCCAGGAAACTTAAGAGAAGATGGGGGTTGTGATAAGTCGGGGGAGACAGAACCAGGGGTGCCCTCAGAGCCCTCTATCAGGTTCTGGGGGTGCTCTTGGGGGAAGTTGCTGCCTGTTCAGTGGCCTGTTGAGGCCGGAGACCCAAGAGCGTGCTGGAAACTGCAGGGTGTTAAGACCTACTTGACGTTGGGGTTGGTTAAGAAAACTTCTCAGACAGTTCAGTTATGAGCACGAGTCAGTGTTTCATTGCAGTTTTGCAGCGCAAGGGAAGGGGCCCCTGGTAGGTTCACTCTTGGTAGGAACACCTTATAGGAAGAAAGAATGATTAAACCATTGAAAGGAATGTCTGGTTAAAAATCTGTTATTATTTTTTAAAAGTTAGTTATTAATTATGTTTTAGTGTATTTTTTCACGACCATTTGTCTCCCCTGTACCCCTCCCTCCTCCACCCACCCCTCGGCCTCCAGCAGTCACAACACTGTTGTCCGTGTCCACGAGTTCTTCCGCTATTTTCCCTTATTGCTCGGTCCCTTCTCCCTAACCCCTTCCTGCCCTCAGCTGTCATCCTGCTCTCTGTCTGTGAGTCTTTGTCTGCTTTGCTTGTTAGTTCAGTTCACTCATTCGATTCCACACATGAGTGAAATCATATGGTATTTGTCTTTCTCTGACTGGCTTATTTCACCTAGCATAATGTTCTCCAGGTCCCCCATGCTGTTGAAAAGGGTAAAATTTTCTTCTTTTTTTTTTTTACAGCCAGGTAGTAGTCTATTTCGTAAATGTACCATAGTTTTTTTAATTCATTCATCTACTGATGGGCACTTGGGCTGCCTCCAAATCTTGGTGATTATAAATAACATTGCAGTAAACATAGGGGAGCTTATATTCTATCGAATTAGTGTTTTGGGTTTCTTCAGAGAAGTTCTCAGAAGTGGACTCACTGGATCATAAAGCAGTTCCATTTTCGATTTTTTGAAGTAACTCCCTACTGCTTTCCACAGTGGCTGCACCAATCTGCATTCCCACCAACAGTGCACAAGGGTTTCCCTTTCTCCTCATCCTCTCCAGCACTTGTTGTTTGTTGATTTATTGATGGCCATTCTGACAGGCGTGAGGTGATACCTCATTGTGGTTTTAATTTGCATTTCTCTGACGATTAGTGGTATTGACCATGTTTTCATATGTCTGTTGGCCATCTGCATGTCCTCCTTGGAGAAGTGTCCAGGTTCTTTGCCTTTTTTTAAATTCGATTTTTGGTTTCTTTGGTCTTGAGTTTTAAAAGTTCTTTATAAATTTTGTATATTAATCCCTTATGAGATGTATTAGTGAATATGTTCTTCCATTCCGTGGGTTGTCTTTTCATTTTGTTGATGGTTTCCTTTGCTGTGTAAAAACTTTTTAGTTTTATGTAGTTCTACTTTTTTATTTTTCTTTTGTTTCCCTTGCCTGAAGAGAGATATCAGAAAAACTGTTGCTATGAGAAATGTCTGAGAGTTTGCTCCCTATGTTTTCTTCTAGGACTTTTATGGTTTTGAGTATAACATTTAAGTTTTTCATTCATTTTAAGTTTATTCTTGTGTGTGGTGTTAGAAGGCGGTCTAGTTTCATTTTTTTTTGCATGTATTCAGTGTTACCAGCACCATTTATTGAATAGACTGTCTTTAGCATATTGTATATTTTTGCCTCCTTTGTTGAATATTAATTGAATACCAATCGAATATTAATTGAATATTAATTAATCATAAGCCTGATAAACCCAGGCTTATGAAGCCTGGGTTTATTCCTGGGCTCTCTGTTCTATTACATTTATCTATATGTTTGTTTTTATGCCAATACCATGCTATTTTGATTACCATGGCCTTGTATTATAGTTTGATACTAGGTAGCATGATTCTTCCAACTTTGTTCTTCTTTCTCAGGATTGCTGTTGCTGTTCAGGGTCTTTTGTGTTTCTATATAAAACTTTGGAATATTCGCCCTAGTTCCGTGAACCACCCAGTCCAGGGCCTTCGTTTGTTGGGAGTTTTTTGATTACTGCTTCCATTTCACTAGTTGGAAGCTGGACTCCAGATTTTCTGATTCTTCCTGATTTAGTTTTGGAATCTGTACATTTTTAGAAATGTATCCAGATTGTTCAGTTGTCATGTAGTTCATAATATTTTCATACAGTATTTTGCATTTCTTTGGTGTAAAAGTTGTTACTTCTCCTTTTTTATTTCTGATTTATTTGGGTCTTCTCTCTTTTTTTCCTTGAGGAACCTGGATAAAAGTTTGTCAGTCTTGTTTATTTTTTCAAAGAACCAGCTCTTGGATTCATTGATCTCTTGTTTTGTTTTTTAGACTCTATTTCATTTCTTTCTGTTCTGATCTTTATTATTTCTTTCTCACTACTGACTTTGAGCCATGTTTGTGGTTCTTTTTCAAGTTCCTTTAAGTGTCAGGTTAGATTGTGAGCTTTTCTGTTTCTTGAGGTGGGCCTGTGGTGCTGTGAATTGTCCTCTTAAGACTGTGTTCCTGTGTCTCACAGATTCGGTCGGTTGTGTTCTCATTTTTGCTTGTTTCAAGGTATCTTTTGATTTCTTCCTTGGTCTCATTGTTAACCCAGTCATTGTTCAGTAACATGTTATTTAGCTTCCATGTCTCTGTGTGTTTTTCAGTTTTCTTAAGTGGTTGATTTCTCATTTCATAGCATTATGGTCAGAGAAGGTGCTTGATATTATTGCAGTTTTTTTAAACTTACTAATACTGTTTTGTGTCCTAATATGTAGGCTTAGAAAATGTCCCATGCACACTTGAAAAGAATGTATATTCTGCTGCTTTGGGGTGAAATGCTCTGAAGATATCAATTAAATCCATTTAATCTAGTGAGTCATCTAAGGCCATTGTTTCCATCTTGATTTTCTTTCTGGGAGATTTATCCATTGATGTCAATGGGTGTTAAAGTCACCTGCTATGACTGTATTACTGTCAGTCTCTCCCTTTGTGCCTATCAAGATTTGCTTTCCATATTTAAGTGCTCTTACATTGGGTGGGGCTGCAGGGAATCCAGAGGGGGGAGCTATTGCTTCCCCCCAGGCTGATGTGGTTTGGAGGGTAGTATTACACCCAAGAAAGGTGGTATCTGCCATGTGGGAGAGTGACTCCACACCGGTATCCTGGTAGCTGTCCTTTCAATTTTCTCCCAAGAGCTGTCAACCCCAGACTGTCCTCATGCAGCTCTAGTCCACTTTGCTCTTCCTCTGCTGGAGCCCAGGGTAAATAGCTGCAAACAAAATTGTGTGCATTGGCTCTTTAAGTGGGTGGCTGCGTCTTGAGCCATCCTGCCCTGGTGGACAGGAGCCCTGCGGCTTTTCACAGCCAGATGTTATGTTGGCGCCTTTCCCAGTTCTGGTGACCTAGACTGTGGAGCCCAGCTTGGAGTTTAGACCCCACACTTCGCAGGGGGGTCCCCCCTCTGCTGGGATATGCCTTTAGAACTTCAGCTGCTGCCTGTGGAAGTCGCGCCAGCCCTCTCGTGCCTCTGCATCTCCTACCAGTCTCCGTGTGTCTTCTGTAAGTCCTTCGTTTATAAGGCGTCTCTCCAGCTAGTCTTCAGCGGGTGTTTCGGGCTGCCTTCCCTATAATTTAGTTGTTATTCCAGTTTGGTCCTGGGTGGGGGTTAGTGTAGCTTCTACCTTATTTGCCGCCGTCTTGGACCCCAAAAAGCTTTAGATTCTAACTGACAATTGAGAGTTGAACTGGAGAATGGGAATGGGTTGTCCAGAACAAGCCTCAGTCTTCTTGAACTTCATTAGAAAATTGCTGTAGAAAAAAGCATTTTATCTGGAATGCTGTTGATTTCTCCCCACTAGAATGTTATGAATTTTGTGGTAGGCAACTTGGTTCTTTTCCAAACCAGGTTTGGGGCAGTTTTTCTTTTATAGGTTCAAGGTCGTCATGGAGTGCAGTCAAGTTTTCAGCAGCCTGTGGTGAAGAGCTGTGTAAACTAAGCGGAGGAGAGCGTAGATATTTCACTCTGAGAGCCTCAGGGAGCTGCTGAGGGAATTTGGAAGCCCAGTCATTAGCATGGGCAGTGCACTAGCTGCAGTGTGAGGCTGGAGCGGCAGGGGTAGGCGTTAGCAGAATCCGTTAATTTTCCAGGGAAGAATGATGAGGGCTTTGAGTGCAGCCTGTCTGTCCCTTTGCCCTCTTCCTTCCCCAGCCCCTCCACCTGGAATAGCTCTGAGACAGGAGCATAGCTGAAGGGGAGTGGAGGTGGGAAGTAGTAGAAGTAGTAGTTGCTTTTTCTCCAGAGGAGTAGGTTGTAACTTTTAAAATTGAGATGGTGATTGTTCTTACCACAATAAAAGAGAGATGATGATGTTAAGATGAGGATGAAAAGATGTTAGCGGAAGCAGCCAGACTGAGATAAGAGCTCAGAGAGAGGAGTCAAGGCCCTTGGTGGGGGGTAGGGGCAGGCAGACTCTGCCTCCAGCCCTGGGCCCAGCTGCCCTGCCCCCTCCTTCCCAGCTGGTCCCATCTGTGTCCTGAAGTCCCAGAAGCAGTTTCAAGAGCAGAGGCTGCAAGGCAGGCCCCTTTTGGCCTGGCTCAGGACCTGTTCAAAGCCACTTTCTCCCTGTTTGATTTGTCTAAGCAGGCCCAGGGCCAGCCCAGATGCTAAGGGGTGGAGAAATACATTTCACCTTCTGATGGGTGGACTGCCCCGTGTCACACTACAAAAGAGTGTGGACACAGGGAGGCATTAAACAAAGCAGTTCCAGAACCATGGTAGCATCTGGCCTTGGCCTTGAGGCTGTTCTCAGTTATTGCTGCTATAATTTGCTATAATTACATAAGATCCTACCCTTCCTCAGAAATCTGCAGGCTGAATCTACTTTAGCCCTCTGCGGGGCATCTGCCAGGACTAAGCTAGAACCTTCACATGTGCCCTTGTCCCAGGTGACATACCTGCTGGCGCATGGTGATCTTTGTTGTGTTTTTTTTTTGTCACCGTTAAAGGATTTGGGGCAGAGGTGTAGCCAGGTTTCGAGAAACGTGAGGGAAGCTGACCTCAGGGTGTGTTTGCAGTGGTTTGGGGGGTCAGACCCCTCAACTCTCCTTTGGTTTCTCTATGGCCTTACTGTTCGATATTCTCTTTCATTGTATCATTTAATCACTGTCACGTCAACAGGTTGCTGTAAAAGTAACACTGCATATAGGTTGTGTGGGCATATTTGAGAACATGCCTTTCTCTCCTACACTTCGTGTGGAGAGCGCATTGTCCTTAACTTTTATTCCTGTTAGAAACCTACATTCAAAATGAATAATTATTCTCATTTTGCTTTTCTAATGTCATGAAGGTTGCAAAAATACCTGTGTCTAAGGACTCAGGAGGACTTACTTATGGGAGCAAAGGTAGTGAGTGAGTCATACCTACAAGCTGGGAAATGAGAGTTCACTTGAGCTCTTCATCCAGTCAGGAGGTTTCCTAGGCAACCATGTATGCAGTAATTAAAAGATGAGGAACTAAGAGGTATGTACTTAGAAATTTTAATCCTCAGATGCAATCCCTGTCAGATTGAGACATCAGTATTGCTTTTTTTCATTTAAAAGCTTAACACTTAATTGTAGAAAAACACACTGCTAAGACGTGTGTGTTGTGCTTTGTCCTTCTCGTTTTACTACTTTTTCCTCTAATGGGAATGTTTGTGTTTATTAATGCTGGCTCATTTGGGGAAGCAGAAGAGAAGTTACTGCTGAAAGTGATTTCACTCAGCTGTGAAGTTATTTGGAAAAGCAGATCATCTTTTCTTATGCCTGTTCGAGTTTGTTGTCATCAGTGGATATTCTAGGGTGTGGAGAAGAGAAGTTTATTCATCATTTGTTTCTTCATTCAGTGCTTGAGTTGATACTTATGTATTCCTAGGGTTTAGTTATTTGAGTCTACCTTAGACAACGGAAACATACCGCTCTGTGGCTCGGGAGAAAGGAGCAGGCTGGTCCATCCGCGAGCAGGAGTGAGGACTCGTTCGGCCAAGTACACGCCAACAGCCTGGATTTGCTGAAGGTTTTCCTTTGTCCTTCACTCGCATCCTTTTTATATAGGTTTCTGCTTGGGTGTGGCGATTGTTTCTATTCCTCTCTGAAACACTGACGCTCTCAGACTTGATTTCATATGGACTTTCCCAAAATTCCCTTTTAATAAGTAAGGGGCATCAGGAAAGAGGAAACGCCTACTAGTTATGTGACAGACTCATTTTCAGTAGAGCTGGAAATCTGAAAAGAACCAGAATACTAAAACGCTAAAAGTGCCAGTTTTAAATAGGGTTGTATTATGACCCTAGACCAGCTGTTGTGAGGAAATGTGAAACTCCAGCTAAAATACAGCAGCAAAGGGCTGCTTTCTCCTGGGGCCTGGAGGAGCCAGCTCCCCGCTCGGAACACCCGTGGGCCTCAGGAGCGTCTGGAGCTGGTGGCCACGAGAATCTGAGTTTTCTTTTGAATGTCTCTGCTGATTCCCTTCTATCACCAATGACTTTGAGACTCTCCTGCAGAAATGGGGCAGATTAAGTAGGTGAACTTCATCGTTACCCTCTTCTCCTCCTCCCTGGATCTGGGGAAGAAATCACAATAGCAGGTCCTGCTCTGGAGCTCAGGCTCTGGACACTGTTCTTTCTATAGCGAAAGGGGAAAAGGTTTAATTCTTAGACAAACAGTGTGTGTGAATGTACTTAATCCTAAAGAAAACCCTTTTGACGCTGACATTTTAGTGGCATCGATGATGCAGTTCTGCCCTTAATTTTAACTTGTTTCATTTAATTACACACTTGAAATGCCAGGCTGTAGTTTATGAACTGCCTTACATTATTTTTAAACCTGGTGGGTTATAAAGAAGGTACTGCTTTGGCTTGTGATTTTTAATATATACATTTTCACATTTTTGTAAGATAAACATCAGTTTATTAGTTGGTTTGTGATGCATTCATTCACTGAATTTCTCATTTGTCAGTTACTGTACTGGGCATAAGGGATGCAGAGATGAAGACCTTGTCTTTAGTTTAGAGGTGCTGACAAGTCCAAACGGAGAGACATTTAAATAACTACGGTTACAGTGATGGGAAGACCTTGTGCAGCACTCACTGCATGTGCCAGGCCCTGTTCTGAGTGCCAGGCCCTGTTCTGAGTGCCTTGTAGGCATTGATTTTAACTTGTGAATGGATATAAAAGCCCTATTACTTGTTACTGTTATTTTCTCTATTTTCCCCTTGAATAAATTAGGGCCCAGGGAGGGTAAGTACTGGTTTAAGGTCATAAAGCCTGTTTTGGTTGACACAAAAATGTACTAAGTGCATCAACAGAGCTGTTCTTGCAGGGAAAATGGGGAGGAGAGGTGTGGGTATCAGTGAAATTTCCCCAAAGGAGGCCATCCCTGAGCAGGTCTGTTCCTCTACTCAGAGGAAAAGAACAGCCATGAAATATTGGGGTGGCCAAAAAGTCTATTGAGTTTTCTCCATGAAATAAAAGACACACTTTTCATTTTCACCAATAACTTGACTGATTTGTATATTTTGAGTATGTTGGCTTATCTTCCTCATGGCGTAATGGTTATTGTTCTCTGTTAATGTATCAATCTGATTGCTGTCAACGTCAGCGGGTCTGCTCAGTTGTGCAGCGTTGTCCGGTGAGCAGTCTCCAGCGCGAAACCCCGCAGACCACTGTGACACGTTCCGTCAGTCACGGCGCCTTCTCCATACACGGCACAAACCCGTGTGCTTTTCAGTTGCGTTTCTACCTTTCTTGAAATAATAAACCATAATATGCCAAAAGTGTTGCTTATTTTCTTCTGTCTTCGATATTAAAATGGCTACACAAAAATTCACCAATTTGGATGTTTTAAAAAAATGCACGCTGCTATGACAGCTGCCACAGTACAGTCGAACAAAATTGCTGAGAATGAAGTTAAAGACAACAAAGTGCTACTGTCACTATCTTACAGAAAAAACCAAGGGAACTCTTTGGCCAGCCCAATACTTGCTTAGTAACACAAAATGCTGCATCATAAATGTGTTCATAGATTGAATCGGTGACAAGATAATAGAAGATGGTGAGATAGTAAAAATGTACCAGATTCCTGCATCCTCAGTATAAAAGACAAGGAAAAAAGAGTTCCAATTTAAAGGCAGATCTTTGTTTCCAACTGGTATGAGATGTGATAAAAACTTGGCACTTAAAAATTCTAATAGAAATAACTGATTTACTTACTTAACTCTTAAGTATGTGGGTAATTGTGTGACCCCTTTTAAAGGTACTGAGGTGAATTTCACAATCGCCAAAGGCTTTATCTTAGGAAACCTGTAACAATCTATAGAAATAGTCTACTAGTATTTATTTTGTATAAATGCAGGGGAAACACTGATTCATACCTTTCAGATTAAAAAATGGGCAGTCATTACCAATTAGGTAGATTAATTTTATTATTACAGAGATACGAAATTATTCAGAAGATGGAATTGCTGGTGCCCGTCTGTGGCCCTGCTGCACTAGGTCTTGGCTGCTTCACCTTCCTGTAATGAAGAAGGTGCCCTTTGGAGCATCAGCCATGTGTCTGACCATGCCTCTGCACCCCCTGCAATCATAACCTGCTGACTTTCTCATTACCCTCACTCTCCACTGACACCTGTGCTCCACCCTGACCCAGCCTCATTGGATGACCCACCTCTGTCCCTAACTGCATGAGTTTTGGGGCTTCTCATCATCTGTGATCTCACAGCCTTCCAGCTCCCCACTCCCTAGACCTTGTCTACCCATGGCTCAGGTCAGTAAGCCAGGTAGTCCCTGTTTGACCACACCCACCTGTCCATCCACCTGGTCCCACAGAGTTACAACCCATTTCTCCTTTGATCTCTCTGAGCTCCCTAGTCTGCTGGCTCCATTGCTCTGTACCTGTCTGTTTCCTCCTATCTTCCTTTCCTTCCAGATGAGCATCCATGGACCGGGTTTTAAATCTCTGTCTTGCCAAAGCCGTACACTTCCTGATGGTCTTGTCCTTTTGCTTGCACCCGGGCTGCTGAGCAGTGTTGGAGAAAATCATACAGTGGGGCAGATTGGTGCCTGTTCGAGTGAATTCAGGGATTGCCCAGCACTGGGCGGTGGTTGCACCATGTTATTCAGGTTGCTGTCATTCCGATCGTGCATAGTGACCGTTACTAAGCTAACTCACTCTTCAAATGTATGATGCTTCTCCTCCCCCTTACTCTGGTCAGGTGATGCACTCACGTAGCACGGCTCCATCCCACCTGCCACTGAGCTGCCTCTGTCCCTTGGGATCCACCACCTGATGACCTCCAGGCTTTTCTTCTTCCTGTCGCACTGCCTTTGTCATCTTGGCTGGTTTCATCTCTGTCAAACTGACTTCTCTCAAAAGGCAAGTACCAATGTCTGTTTTATAACTACAGTGAAACGTTCTTTTGCTTCTCTCCTTTGCCTTCTGCTGGAGCAAAACTGGAATTTAATGTAGAGTGGCAGGACCCAGGTGCTCTCGTGCTGTGTGTGTGAGCGTGCGTGGGCCTCACTCTGTGATCTTAGCTAGATGCTACACCAAGCTGTAGACAGTGACTGTCTCCCGTGGCTGCTGAATCGTTTCATACTCTGCAGAAGTAGTCCCTAGAGGGGAAGGTTTGATTGGCATCTTTCAGATTAGAAGTGGGCAGGAATTCCCCAGATAGATCAGTTTTATTATTAGTGCTCTAAAGCGTTGCCTTCGGTGTGGCTCACTCACCAGTGCCCTACAGATCATGGCCCCCTCCTGCCAAGGAAACCCGAGATCTGTTCTGTTTTAGCCCCTGGCGTGCTGACTCCTCCGTCCGCTGTTGGAGGCTTGCTGCCCACTTTCCTGGTGCTCCTCGTAAATGTTGCCACTCCCACCTGCCACCTCTGTGAGGCTCGATATTCCTTTCTTTTTTTTTTAACTCTTTTTAAATCACAGCTCTTTGTCTGGCTTTCACATAAAAGTATGAACATTCAAGAGACATTATTTGTCGATTTATCAACTCTTCCATTCCAGAGTTGGACACTTGCAAGTGCAAAGATTGTGAGAATGACACACTTTCTGGTGATCGTAAGGGAGAAACATCTGGCCGTTGTATTAATTCTAGCACTTGATCATGAAGACTATGAAAGTCGGTGCTGAGCATTTCTTACACATCATTTTATGTGATCTTTAAAAAATCCTGTCGTGTCGCCGATTCCATCCTGTGCTACCAGGAAGGGCACTGCGGCTCTGAGACATTTGCAGTCACTTGATCAGTCTCTCATGCAGCAGCCGCACAGTGGGACACCGTCCAGGTCGGGCCGCAAAGCTCGTGTTCTCAGGTGCCGTGAGCATGGTTACTCTGCTCCCCACGTCGCCTTTTTTAGAAGGTGGGCCACAAACAGAAGAGTTCACGGTCTCTGACTGATTGGGTAACATTGAACATTAGCTTTAGCGAGGAGCTGGAGAACTAGCTAGCAGAGAGTCATGCACTGTGCTATTTTTATTCCTCCATTTGGTTTCCGCATAATTGTCGAAGGGCAGTATCTTTATTCTGCCTGAAAATTATACTGCCTTTATTCAGTTTATAGTGCATTTGTTAGCACTGTGATACTCATGTGTAACATGTTCTCACTGAATTGTTTTATTTGCCCCTTTGTTACCTTCTTAAAGAGCCAGCTTCAGACTTACACTTCAAGACACAGGTGGCAAACGCAAGGCCTACGGACTGAATACGGCCCTCCACTTTGTTTTATCCGGCCCAGCACCTTGTTTCTACCTGGTGGCAGCACTGACCTCTCACTTAACTGTTAAGGAGTATTTACATTTACAGAGTCCTAAAATTACATCCGGCCCTTGGAAGGCAACCACAAGGCTGATGTGGCCCCCAGTGAAAATGAGTGTGATACCCCTGCTTTAAAATACCACATCATGGGTTTGAAATTTTAAGTGCCTTACATCTGAAAGAGGTAAAAAGGCAGGCTTATCTGTTACTGAGGATGTATAGGAACTACTTTCTAAATCACTGACGGCAGTAGTTTAACTTTAATAATCCAATTGTGTCTATTTCAGTTAGTGGGAGACCAGCACCTACACACTCTTCTGGGGAACTTAAGCTGCTTGTACCCGGGGCTGGCCTGGCCCTACTGATGGGAAGTAGGCTTCTATTGTTTCTGGAGTGTGTTTCCTGTGTTCCGATCATAATGTTGGGTTGGCCAAAAAGTCCATTTAGTTTTTTTCTGTAGAATAAAAGACGTATTTTTCATTTTACAAATAACTTTATTGGTTTGGATATTTTGGGTGTGTTGGCTGTCTCTCACGTGGTATAATGTTGATTGTTGTCAGTTAACGTCTCAGTTTGATCACTGTCAACGTCAGCTGGTCTGCCCCACTGTGGAGCTTCGCCCAGTGGGAAGAAGTCTTCAGCACGAAACTTCACAGACCGCTTTTGACCATTTGACCAGTCACAGCACCTTCTCCATACACCACACAAATCCTTTTTTGTGTTTCAGTTGCATTTTTACCTTTCATGAAATAAAGCATAATATGCCAAAAATGTCACTTATTTTCTTCCATCTTCAGTTTTAAAATGGCTTCACAAAAATTCACCAATTTTGATGTTTTTTTAAATGCACGCTGATGCGATAGCTGTCATAATACAATCTAACAAAATTTTTGTGAATGAAGTTAAAGACAACTAAGCGCTACTAACACCATCTTACAGAAAAAAAAAACTAACTTTTTGGCCAACCCAGTAGTTCCTACCCTCTCTCCCACTTCACCTCCTTTTGTTTTTGTTTTATTTCATTTTTCATTTTTAAGTATATTTTATTGATTATGCTATTACAGTTTTCCCAATTTTTTTCTCCCCTTTATCCCATCTCCGCCCTGCCCCACCCAGCCCTCCAGCATCGCCCCCCCCCCCTTAGTTCATGGGTTGTATGTACAAGTTCCTTGGCTTCTCTGTTTCCTGTACTAGTCTTAACCCTCCCCTCATCTATTTTATGCCTACCAATTATGCTTCTTATTCCCTGTACCTCCCCCCCATTCTTACTCTTCCCCTCCCCACTGATAACCCTCCATGTGATCTCCATTTCTTTGGTTCTGTTCCTGTTCTACTTGTTTGCTTAGTTTTTGTTTTTTTTGGTTCAGTTGTTGATAGTTATGAGTTTGTTGTCATTTTACTGTTCATAGTTTTTGATCTTCTTATATTTCTTAGATAAGTCCCTTTAACATTTCATATAATAAAAGCTTGGTGATGATGTACTCCTTTAACTTGACCTTATCTGGGAAGCTCTTTATCTACCCTTCCATTCTAAATGAAAGCTTTGCTGGATAGAGTAATCTTGGATTTAGGTCCATCCATGCCTTTCATGATTTCAAATACTTTTTTCCAGCCCTTTCTTGCCTGCAAGGTTCCTTTGAGAAATCAGCTGATAGCCTTATGGGAATTCCTTTGTAGGTAACTCTCTTTTCTTCTTGCTGCTTTTAAGATCCTCTCTTTGTCTTTAATCTTGGGTAATTTAATTATAATGTGCCTCGGTGTGTTCTTTCTTGGGTCCAATTTCTTTGGGACTCTCAGAGCTTCCTGGACTTCCTGGAAGTCTAGTTCCTTAGCCAGATTGGAAACGTTTTCCTTTATTATTTTTTCAAATAAGTTTTTAATTTCTTGCTCTTCCTTTTCCCTTTCTGATGTCCCTATGATTCAGATGTTGAAGTGCTTAAAGTTTTCCCAGAGGTTCCTAAACCTTTCCTCATTTTTTTGAATTCTTGTTTCTTCATTCTTTTCTGGTTGGATGTTTATTTCTTCCTTTTGTTGCAAATTATTGATTTGAGTCCGTTTCCTTCTCTTCACCGTTGCTTCCCTGTATATTTTGCTGTATTTCACTTTGGGTAGCCCTCATTTTTTCTTTCATTTTGCAACCAAGCTCAATCAGTTCTGTGAGCATCCTGATTACCAGTGTTTTGAACTCTGCATCAGCTAGATTGGCTATCTCCTTGTCACTTAGATTGTTTTCTGGAGTTTTGATCTGTTCTTTCACTTGGGCCATATTTCTTTGTCTCAGGGTGCCTGGCCTGTTACCTTGTAAGGGGGTGGAGCCTTAGGTATTCACCAGGGTGGGGCAACCCTCTTCGCTGCCTTGTGGTGGTGGAGTCAGAGAGGGAACAATGCCATTTGCTTACTCTACTTTAGCCCCACTTTCCAACAAACTCTCCTGTGAGACTAGGAGTTTCTCCCACCTCACAACCCCCACAGTATTTTACAGCTAGAGGTTTTGAGTCTTTAGTTTCCCATTCAGCCTCCCCCGCCCCTGCCCTCAAGGTCCACCCCACACCTCCTCTCCACTGGTGCCCATCTCCACCCCTTCTGCCGGTCTGGATGAACATTTCTTTAACTCCTTAGTTGTTGGAGTTCCGTGCAGTTTGATATTTTGGCACTTCTGGTGGTTTATTGTTTTTAAATTGGTTATCCTTCTTTTGATTGTGCAAAGAGGAGAAGCATTTCTGCCTATGCCTCCATCTTGGCCAGAACTCCTATTGTTTTATTCTAGACAAACAATTTACAGATTATTTTGACAGATTACTTTGAGAACTATTTATTCAATACATATTTATTAAGCATTACTCCCAGCCAGGTACCATTTTGAGTGTTGGGGATGTGGCAAGGCTCCAAAGAGCATCTCTGCCCATTCTGAGCTTTTGTTTTGGTGTGGGACCCACCCAGGGCACCAGTAAACATGTGGCAACTGTGTCAGATGGTGGTAAGTGCTGTGAAGAGAAGTAGAGCTGAGGAAGGGGGTAGAGGGGAGTGGGAGTGCAAGGGCACGCTGCTGTTTCAGCTAAGTCATCAGGTCTTTCTGAGGAGGTGGCATTTAACCAAGGACTTGAGTGCCTTAATCAGGTTGGGCTGCTGTAACTAAAAGAGCATAGACTGGGAGGTTTAAGAACAACAGAAACAGACATTTGTGTCCCGTAGTTCGGAGGCAGAAGTTTGAGATGAGGGTGCCAGCACGGGTGGGGCCTTGGTAGGAGGCCCCTCCGGGGTTCTCACGTGGAAGAGAGATCATCTGCCTCCTGTCTCTTCAGAAGGGCACCAATCCCAATGATGAGGGCTCTACTCTCACGGCCTAATCACCCCCCTCCCAAAGGGCCCACCTCCAGATATGACACCTTGGGGGTTAGGGCTTTAACATTTAAGTTCTGGGAGAACACAACATTCACTCCCCAGCGCTGAGTGGGGTGAAGAGAGCATCCCCGGCACCGGGGACTGCCAAGTCCAGGGGCCCTGAGATGAGACTGGGCTCGGCATGTCAGAGCAGCAGTCGGCGGCCCCAGTTGTTGCTGGAGCTGACGGGCAGCAAAGGGAAAAGCATTTGGAAATGAAGTTGGAGGTGCCCTGGGCCCTAAATTGGGGGCCAGTTTAGCTTTGATTCCCAGGGCATGGGGACCTTTTCTGAAAAGAGGGAAAGATGTGTTAGGAGTTTTAATTCTAAAAAGTCCCTTTGGATGCTGGGATGGGGTGGGGGCCCAGCATGGAAGTGGTGAGGTGTGGGTGAGAGGAGGTGGGGGCTGAGGCTGGGTGGGTAGCAGTGGGGTCGGGAGTGGTGGTTGGGCGAGGGGGACTTGGGAGGTCGATCTGGTACAATTTGCTAACAGATCAGCTGTGGAATATGAAAGAAGGAAGAGCCAAAGACAATGCCGAGATTTCTAGACAGAGCAGCTAGGTGAAGGAAGGTGCCAGTTACAGAGAGGGGGAAAAGAGGGGTAACGCTACAGGGAGGGTGTTGGTGGGTGCTGTGTGAAAAGGGTTTTACAGTCAAATACGTTTCAGAAGCGTATTCTAGAGCATGACCAGGGCAGCTGGAGTGGATGTGACAGAATGTGGGGGAGAGCCGAAGAAAAGCAGTTTTCGTCATCCCCTGCTTCCATCACCTGAAAAGAAAACACTGCACCCACTAAGTCACTTTCTAGTTCTCCCTTCCTGGCCCTGGCAAGTGCGTTAACCTTTTCTATAGAGCACAAGAAAGCAGCTTGGATTGTGGCTAAATTTTTACCTTAAGAGGTAAAAAAAAAAATACTATCAGCATTCTCATCAAGGGTTACTGCCTGATGGTAGAATACATCAGAGCAGTCAGCTAATTAATTTAGCCCACCGGCAATTGGTTTATCGTTTTCTTGACCACAGTCATAATGATGGCACTGATTATTCACACAGAGTCGACCACAGTGGTCGGGTGAAGCCAGAGCAGTGCAGGATGCACTCAAGTTTCCTAAGGGATTTTCTCACCACTGTGGGAAGGGAACGGGGCATTTTCCCACAGTGCTAGATTCCAGGAGAATGCCTAGTGAGAGTTCCTTAGGGAGTGTGGGTAGGAAACAGAACAGCATGACAAAATATTGACACAGAGTAACTGGAGAGCAGTGGGTTTTACAGTGTCACTCAGCATGGGCAGAGGACAAGATTTTGTTGGGAAACGGGAACACTCACAGGTCGATTGGTAGGGACTCGCAGAGGGGTGTGCTGGGCCAGCGTACCCCGAGGCCCTCTGTGTAGGTCTGTGTTTGATGATAAAATGTTGCCCCCCCACCTTTTTTAAAAATAGATTTTTCTTCATTTTTTTGAGGATGTACACAACATAAATTTAGCCATTTTCAAGTGAATGGTTTGTTGGCATTTAATGCATTAATGTTGTGCAGCTACACCTCTGTCTAGTTCCAGAACATTTTCATCACCCGAACAGAAAACTCTGCACCCATTAAGCAGCCACCCCCGGACTCCCCCTCCTCCTAACTCTGCCAAGCACCTTAACCTCTTCGTGGGGCACGGGGAAGCAGCTTTGACTGTGGGTGAACATGCAGGCTGCCTAGGACCTGGAAGCCTGCGTTGGGGATGCCGGCTTACAGGCATTATTTGAAACACCGTTCAGTTGTTGAGGGCATCCAGAAATTACGTAAAGCGATGAGAACATTGGATCATTATTACGTTCTTTTCAAACTGGAATTTGAAATATCCCAAAGTCTTGAGACCATGGCCATTCTTAGAAATGCCGTTGTGTCCCAGCCCTTCAAGAACCAGCTTTCAGAAACCTAATAGCACACATTTCTAGAGTTCCTGGTGAGCTAAGAGAGTGGAGAAAAATACAGGAAGTAGAAGGAATCTCCCTTTCTTCCCTTCCTTTTCCTGTTATGAGCTGTATGTTTGTGGTTTGTGTCCCCACCCCCCATACTCATATGTGGTAGCCCTAACCCCCAGTCTTACTGGTATTTGGAGATGCAGACTTTGGGAGATAATGAGGGCTAAAGAAGGACTTGGGGCGGGGGGGGGGGGTGCCCTGATGATGGGATTAGCTCCTTGTTAGCTGAGAAAGAGGGATGGGTGGAGCTTGACCCCTCTCTGCCTTGTGAAGACACAGCCAGAAGGTGGCTGTCTGCAAGCCAGGAGGAGAGTCCTCACCAGAATTGGACCATGCTGGCACCTTGATCTTGGATTTACGGTCTCCAGAACTGTAGGAAACACATTTCTGTTTTTCAGGGCACCCAATCCATGCTTACTTGTTCTAAAACAGCCTGCTATAACAGCCTGCTTGGCTATGACAACTTGCCTTTTTATTTACTTGTTTCATGGGTTACCCATGCCTGCTATACAAAATGAAATAATTAAATTCAAATAATATAGTGGTATATCCAGTTTAAGTAAAAAGTTGTCTTTTTTCCTTCTAATTGTAACCCCTCTGAGGTAGCTGTTTTAATAATTTGAGGTTTATTCTCTTAGACTTGTGCCATCTAGTAAGATAGCCTTTTGCCACTTGTGTTATTTACATTTAAATTAATTAAAGTTAAATATAAATAAATACTCAGTTCTGCAGTCATATGAGCTGTATTTCCAGTGCTCAGTAGCCATATGTGACTAGTTGCTGTCATGCTGGACAGTATAGGTTCAGAACATTTCCAACATTGCAGAATGTGCTATTGAACCACACTGTTTTGGATGAATTCTTTTCATATACGAACATATATGTGCCTAAAAAGTGTCCAGCCATGTACTGTGAAAAATAGAGATGTTTATTGAGGAAGATACAAGAAACATTGTATATAGGACAGTGACACCTCAGTCCCCTTCAGAGCAGGCACCTTGGGACCTCAACACAGTTCTCCCAGTTGCCATCAGCTGCCCCATCATATTTTCCTGAATCTCATCGATAGTCTGAAATCTCTTCCTTTTCAAAGGTGATTTTAGTTTTGGGGAAAGCCAGAGTCACAGGGCACCAAATCTGGGCTGTAGAGTGGCTGAGTCACCCGGGTGACTTGATGTTTTGCCAAAGAATTCTGTACGAGATGTGATGCATGAACAGGTACATTGTCGTGATGAAGCTGCCAATCACCAGTTCCCTGTAACTGCAGCTTTCTGAATCATCTGGATATTTTCCATGGAGGAATGTTCAAGCTTCATGAAAAATTTGATGCAGATTCCTTTCTGTTCTTGCTCAAGTCATTTTGAGTGTGACGACCACATAATACACATGCTCACTCAATGGCATCTACCACCCCTCCACTAACTAATACAGTGAAGTTGCCATTGTTCATGTATGTGCCTTCCAGTACACTGCCCTTGGTTGCCAGGTTACATCAATGCTGTGCAAATCAATCTGGTTATATTAGCAGTGGCTGGGCTTGTTTTAGAAAGACCTCGTGTGTGTGTGTGCATGTGTGTGTGTGTGTGTGTGTGTGTGTAGATGTACAGTTGACATAATTGTATTATGTACACTCTTCTGCAATTTGTTTTTTCCACCTAACAGAGTAACTGTTACTTTAGTGTGATCCACAGGAAACATCATGCCAGGAAAAATTTTAAACAGTGCATAATTAAACAGAGTTCTAGTAAATTAAAACTATTTTTAGATTTTAGAGGTAATTGCAACATATCTTTAATGCTTGTTCCAAATTTAAGCAAAATATCTTTGGAACTAGTCCATTCAGCCTTGTGTATGTTAAGAAAGAAGATTCAGGATGTCTTGAGGTTAATTTGCTATGCTTACCACACATATTCATACACACACTTTTTTATTGTTTTTCTATTTTATAACTGGGGTTTTCATCTTTTTCTATCTTCCCATTATTCAGTAGACCAGCACTAGCAGCCACTAGGCACATGTAGTTATTTAAATTAAAATTGAGGGACTAAGTTGTACTGGCCAATTTCAAGTGCTCATTAGCCACACATTGTGGGTGTTGGACAGTGTGGGCGTGGAATGTGCCGGTTTGCAGAGGGTTCTCTTGGACAGCGTTGCACTAAAGCTTTCTTCAGGTTCTCATTAGAGGCAGTGACTCGTCCACAGGTGAGGGCTGGGGACCCTGCCCAGGAGAGCATGCCAGAATTTCTGGGTGTGGGTGGAGAGCTCGCTCTTTTGTGCCTGCCCCACTCAAGATTCTGATTCTTCTCTCAGAAGACGCACGTCTATCTTTTGAGAACTAGTGTGCTATGGTAAGTTAATTGTGGAAAAGAAGATTGGTTCAGATAGTTTCTCATGGTTAGAATTGGTGATTGTTTAACATACATACTGTTAAACAGCACCTGCCTATAAGTGTTACACCATTCAGTTTAGAACAGAAAGTAGTAATGTTAGTTACAATAAGTGCTGACAAAAATGAAAATGACAAAATAATTGAATGTTTGAAATGCGTCCTTTTGTGCAAAACAGGATGTATTTGTGTTGCCATTTACCACCAGGACTAGTTTGTAAGAAACAGGAGTAGTTCCGTCTGGAAGAGAATCGGTACAGGAGGGAGACGGGTGGAACAGAGAAGGACTTCGTCACCGTGCAGCCTTCTCTTCATGTGCCTTGTAACTGTGTGCTTGCATCACCTGGAAAAAATACCAGTCAATAAAATAAGGAAGGAAAAACTAAAACACATCCTTAAAACGTGCAGGATGCAGAGTAGACTGTTCAGGAGGAAAAGGGCACTTAGGACAGAAAGAATTAGACAGCTGACCGAGAGCCAGGGCTGGGCAGAGGTTTCGTGTGACCATCGGGTGGACGCTCAGCAGCCCCTGGGCACACCAGGACCGAGGTCGGCACGCCGTTTCTTACAGGCTGGTTATTTTGTGGCAATTAAAGCTATTTAAAACTGTTCTACTACGTATAATGTAATACATTTTAGAAGAAAAAATATTCCTAGTACTGAATTATTTTTTTCATGCAGTCTTTCTTACCAGAGCTCAGGAAATGCTGATTTAAACTCTAGGAGATAATTAGCCCGGAAAGATGAGGTTGAAAAGAAATTGTTCTAGATCTGGGGCACCCTGCTCCATTTCCAGCCTTTCAGAAAGATGAATGCTGGTGTTAATTTCGTTTAATTTGAATAGTGATGCACCACTGCTTATTCAGCACATACTGCCCACATGTGAGTCACATGGGCACTGAGGATGGACAGCATAGTTTACACTGTGCCCTTCCCCGCCCCATCCTTTGCTTGCAACTGTATCAGTGACCAAGAGGCGGGAAGGTCCAGCAGCGTCGGGCCCTGGGCTCTGGGCACAGAGCTGCCGTCTTCCACCATCAAGCCTCTGTCTTCCAGCTTCCAGGGGACCACGACACCAGAAATGGAGTGGCTGTCTAGTGAACGGAGGTCTTACCAGTTTTTGAAAACAGAAATCTGTAATCCCGCAATATTTTTATTTTTTTTTCTTAAAGCAAGTTGCTAGGATCTGCGCTTTTTCCAGGAAGGAAAATTAAGGGGAGAAACTGTGTTAAAACCAGTTAGGGGGAAATTGTGTCCTAAACTGCATATGTTACAAAGGAAATCTTGTTTGTTGTGGAGGTTTAAAGCAGTGTTCCCCAAAGGCAAGGGCAGCTTTCAGAACGTTTAACAACCAGCACAGCATAGGAACCTGGACTTCCAGAATGGATGCCAGCCTCAAGTAACTGGTGTGGCTGTTACCTGCGTGCCCAGACCGAAGGTGACTCCTGCCCAAAGGTAAAGCCGTGTGAGGTGGGAGCCATTTGGGGGTATGGAGGTGCAGCCAGCCTGCTGGTTGTCCCCCAGTATCCATAACCACTTCTTTCCTGAGTCACTGGGCCCCTATGCCTCAGCTGGGGCACGTGGCAACTTTTGAGCCTTGTGATGAAATTCTGGTTAATGGGAGATAAGTGGTGTCATGTGGTCCTCTCCAGAACCTTCCTTAAGGGACGACATGTGTCCCCCTTTGCCTTTTATGTCTCTCTCGAATATGGGTGTCACCCTCTTGGCCCGTGAGGTTGAGGTCACACGTGGTGGAGCAACAGTGTAGATGGAGTTGACACTTGCCTTGCTGGACTTTTGCCTGATAAAGAAAGAAACTCCTCTTGGTTAAGCCACTGGGACTTTGGGCTTCCTGTCACTCTCAGCCAGACCTAAGTCTGACTAATGCAGTTCCTGACCTGCGAGGCAAATTCAGTTCTATCTTACTCAAAACTCGAACCATCCTGGGACTGAGGGGTTCTTGTTCTAGTTTGATGGACTGGGAGACTGAGGGTAACTTGCCCAGAGATGCCGGGATAGAGCCAGCGTGCGAATCCATGTCCGAGCTCTCAGCTCTCCGATGCACCGCCAGGAGCTCGGCCCTCGCTGCGCTCGGTGACATGAAACATAAAGAAAGGGCATGTGCCACATGGTTTTGTAACATTCACGCTTTGGCAGAGCCCCAATTTTGTGGATTTTTTAAAGACGTTGGGTTTTTCAGAGAAATTCATTTGTGGCTTTTTGAAAGTGACAAACATGTTAACTGCCTTTCAGTCAATAATACTTATCAGAAAACCCTTTTTTTTTTAATTTCAAAGAAACCTGTCTTTTTCCACTAATTTCCAGTATTTGCTTGTCATTTGCTAATCGGGACATTTCTAGGAAAATAAAGAGTAGTCCAAGGAGAGGTTCTGTCATTTATTTTCTTCAGTTATAGCAACATTGAACAAAATTTGGGATGTTTTAGAATTTTCCTTACTATGCAATAATAACTTCAGAACATTCCCCATATTCTTTATGTGATAACGTAGAATCAGGATGATAGTGGAAAGAGGGTCATGTTGTTTTGGATTGTCACTTGGGGACAGCCTCAGCAGCTGGCATTTCTGCAAAACATGGACATGGAACCTCAGGTGGCTGCTTGCCCTGCTGCTCTGGGCTGGGCAGGCTGGCAGCTGACGCCTGCAGGGCATGTGGGGCCCAGCAGCGCTGGTGTAGCTGGTCAGCTGGGTCCAGTGCAGAGAACTAGGTGGTAACTGGACCTTCGGTAGAGACAAAGATCCTGACCTGTGGCCAGTGCTGCTGTGGGTGCCCTGGGTGGTGCTTCAAGTTCACTCATTGCTGTCATTTTACAGTGGACTCTGAACTGAGTGTATCCCTGGGAACACTGTGTCTGTAGGATTTGCTCTATAAAAAAGGATTCTGTGGCAAATAACTTCGGGAAAGTGCTGAGTTCTAATCCTCCTTCTGGAAATTTACAGTGCGCACTTAGCATTTTCTAAAGTCTTGGGTGTTAAGAAATCTAACTATTGAGCACAGTTTGTGAAACTTAACTTGAAAATGGAAATTATACCTTTTTAAATGTAACCTCCTGTGGAACTACTTCATGATTCTTTGTACAGGCAGTTAATAATGGTCTTGGAAATTACTCTCTCAGTAGGCTGAGTTCCCCAGAAGATGCGAGCTTTGAATCTTGTTGCTGACAAGGGACTTTCTTGCTGTCCTGTTTGCTCTCACGTGCCAGGCCACATTCTCTAATGGTCAGGGCCTTTCTGCTTGTGTGTATTTCACAGAAGCCAGACTGCAGTGCTGGGCATGTCCTCTGAGGCCATCTCATGCTGCCTTCTCGTCTGCTGGCTGAAGAAACTAAGGTTTAGAAAGGCAAGTCGCTTGTCACAGCCCAACAGCTTAGTAAGTGAGGATGCCAGGGCCGAGGTCTCTTGATACGCCTTCTGTCACTTCTTAGTAGAAATTACTTGAGTTTGTTTCTTACTTTCAAGGCTTTTTGTGGCATCTCCAGACTGGGAAGGGACAGGAACAAGAGAGTCGACGACTGATTTTCCGCCAAGGTCTGGGATAGGCGGGATGAGCAAGAAGAGGCAGCGCCTGTGGGGGCATAGATGGTGCCCAGTAAAGAGTGTTCTGGAAAGTCATTGTATCTGCGTGTCTACCAGCGACTTAAAATAAGCCGTCATTGCAAGAGAACACAGAGTGTGAGTTACTTCCAGGCGGCCCCTAAGCAACGAACAAATGCACAGTCAACAGACGGGACTGGAGCTCTTGTCGTAGCTTATAGGTCGGTGCCTGCCTCAGCCCGTCCGGAAGGGCTCATCAGCCGTCAGAGGCAACTTCTGTCTGTTTTTTATGGAGTTAAGGGTTTAGAAAGAGTGATTTGGGCAATTTTTTATAAGGCCCAGGGTATTGATGCCAGTAAGGCCCGAATTATTTTAATTTTATCTTTCTTTCACGGTGAAGATAGTGGAAGACCCTTGCTCTCATTGATTACTATGTGAAATTGGATCCTTTTGTTGTGAGAGGTTCTTTTTTCTGTTTTATTAAGTGTCAGAATAGCACCTGTCACAACTGTTTGTGAAGTTAATCTGAGTATTTTTCTTACGCTTTTATAAAAATACTCTCTCTAGTCTTATAATGAAACAGTACTGTTTATGTGTTATAACCAGAGCTTTCTGTTTATGCCCTCTTTTGGTGGTGGTGCATTCTGGATAAAAGCTGTAATTTGACCTCAAAATGTAAGGGTATTAAGTTTTTTTCCTGACAGCCAGAAAGGAGGAAAAATATCATAAGATTGTAGCATTGCCATATTTCTGTTAATTACATCAGGAAGACTCCTAGAACACCAAACTGCAGCACAGTTTCCAGAGCCTCTAGTCTCTGTTGCAGCCTCTCATCTCTTACGTAAAGATTTAAAAAAAATTTTTTTTCCTTGGTTAATGGACAGTAGCAATCAATGTCTATTGAAAGTCTAAGAATAAGTTTAAATTAAACCAAAAATGCAGAAAATGACAGAATAAGTTTTATTTCTTAGAAAGGGAGTGTTTTCCACTTCTTTTAATAAGTAATAATGAACATTTGTGATTTAAAATATATATATATATATGAGAATATATCTTTAGAGCAGATGTGGGTTCACAGCAAAATTGAGAGGAAGGTAGAGATTTCTTACATACCCCACCCCTGAACCATGCCCCCCACACCCAGGTATAGCCTCCCCCATTTTTAACATCCCCCACCAGAGCAGTACATTTGTTAGCGGTGACAAACCTACCTGGACACATCATTCGCACCCTAGGTCTTGGTGGTGTACTTCCTGTGGGTTTCAAAAAATGTGTAGTGACATGTAAGCATCAAATCCTCTGGGCTCTACCTGTTCGTCCCCCTGGCCCCCATCCCCTCGCAGCCCTGGCAACCCCTGATACTTAACTGCATCCATAGTTGTACCTTTTCCAGAAGCTCCATAGCTGGTATGTAGCTAGTAACTAGACTTTGAGTCAGATAGTTTTTCTCTTATTTACTCCCCAAGGGTAATAGATGAGGGTCTAAAATGCTGATTCTAGAGGCTTTTTCTGAGGCCGGAAACATCTCTAACTGTTGTAAGGTAAGTAATTGTTGTGAGGATATTACAGTTGGGAGAAAAGTAAATTTTTTGCATGCACCTATTAATTTTACTTCTGTGGAACCGGAGCCGAGAGAGACGAACACACAGCTGCTTCCGCCCCTGCCCCTCCGTGGGCTGCTGCCGCTGCCCGGTCTGCTCTCGCTTGCCACGCCGGCTGGCTCCTGCAGGCATCTTTGAAAGCCTAGTTCAGACTGTACCTGCTTGGAAGAAGCTTATTTGATTTTTCTCGGTGCAGACAGACCTTCCTCTAGTGTCTGTGTCACAGCTTATCGCACTTCTTGTACTCCAGTGTAGGTGTTGACTTACGGGTCCGTCTCCCTCTCCAGACAGTGCCTTCCGTAGGGGCGGGGCCCGTGTTGTCTTCATCTTGTATCCCAAGTTGGGCCGAGCACGCTGTCTGGAACACAGTAGGTCTTCAGGAGTTGTTTGTGGAACCACACTTTCCATGTGTTAGATACATGCTTTAGAATTTCTTTTCATTTTGCCAAAGTCAGTCATTTTTGTCTGTTTGAGATAGAATTAACTATCAGAATTGAAAAAAATCGTAATATTCTAAATTACTTATGTGGGTCTAGCCGCTTCTTAATGTTTGTTTTAATCCTCACCCGAAGATAGTTCATAGATTTTTGGGAAGAGAAAGGGAGTGAGGGGGAGAGAGACAGACAGAAAGACAGACATTGATGTGAGAGAGAGAAACATCGATCGGTTGCCTCCTGTGTGTGCTCCGACCAGGTATTGAACTTGCAGCCTTCTTGGTGCACGAGACGATGGTCCAACCAACTGAACCACCCAGCCAGGGCCGCTTCTTAATCTTCACAAAAATACCACTGATATTTTATCTTTACATTTTATTGTATAAATATGTCCAGATTGTGTGTGCTAATTCTGTGGTACAACTGACAATCTAAAGTTTATCTGTTGCTGAAAGATTTAAGATGAAACTGAGACAAGAATCTGCTGTGCTTTGTAAGTATGTCTTTAGGTCATCCTACTATGAGGCGCTTTCTTAGATTGAGTTCCCCTGAGAGAGGCGTGAAGGCCAGTGCACCTAGTTCATTTGGAAGGAGAAAGAAACACCTTGAGACAGGGAAGCACCCATAGTGTAGCAAGCAAGTCACCGCTGCAGGCACTCGGAGCCCAACTTTGCTGGGGACTCTGGAGCCAGTGTAAAGCCGGTGCCTCAGTGTATCCTACCTGAGGGTGTAGGAGCTGGTCAGTCCCTGATCGAGGCTGAAGGACAGTGCCAGCAGTAGTTTATGAAACTCTGCCTGCCTTGTGGCCCCTGTGCTTGCACGTGGCATTGACCTCCAGCAGAAGGATGCTGTGACAGGCCTGAAATAGGCCCAGGCGGGCGGGTGGGGCCAGGTAGTGTCTGGTGCAGGCATAGCTGCGTGATTGCTTGGTTGACAGTTCAGTCTGGCGCTCCATATACAAACAGTGTAAGCTTACAGTAAGATTCTGTGCCTTTTTGTAGCATAGAATGAGTAATGGATACATTGCTTGGCTAGCTTGCAATCAGTGGTGAGTAATGTCCAATATCCTATTTTGGATAATAAATGATCACACTAATTGTGGACACAGTTTTTTTAAGATTAAAAAAAAGCAAAAGTTGGACTGTAAAGGATCATACTTTAGTATCTATTACTGCCTTCTCCTGTCCCAGGTTTGTTTAAAACCTAAATGACTGCTCCCAGCCAAAGCAACCATCCCTTAGCCGGCTCTGCCTACGTCAGCTGGAGTACGTTACTGGGACATTGCGTTTCATTCATTGTGATCCTGCTGTAATGCCCACCGTGGTCTGCACGTGGGGAATGGTGGCCTTTGTAACTAGAGTTAGAAGAAAAGCAGTTTTCAGGACATGAAATACACGAAAGTAAAAACTTACTCTGCATATTTTCATAGTACAATTTCCTATTTCATGAAGAAGGTTGAAAAGCTGATTTACAGTGTTGCCTCAAACACTAGTCTGGAAGTGGCGCTCTCAAATTTCTCTTTTTTTCTCCCTTCCGTCAGCAGATGGCGTCTGACTGGCTCTCTTTTCTGTTTTCCTTACCTTTTTAAAAAAGTCCTTTCTGCCCCCAGTCGTGGCAAACATTTGTCACAAGAATGGATGCTGTTACTTAAAAGAAAGTCTCACTGTGCCGTGTCTTTCCAAAAGGACAGGGGAAGGAAGAAACAGGTTCCCCTGCACACGGCACGCCATACCTGCTCATTTTGTCTGCTGGCACGCCCATGAGAGGGGCACTCGTTTTCCTGCAGAAGCGGGTCAGATATTTTGTGGTCACAGTAAACCTGCCTTTATATAAGTTTCTAAATCGTTTTGCATGTAAATGGCTCCTTTTTAGTTGGATGAGCACATTTGGTTATTTGAATTTTTTCCCTTAACACAAAGCTGTTTTCCAAAGAAAAATCCTTTGATGTACAGATAAGCAGATTAAAATACATCTGTACTTAGTTTTGGGAGAAAGACTGCCGTGACAGTGATTCGGGCTGGTTGTTGTGAATATGAAGAACACGTAAAGACTTACGATTCGGTAGAGAGCACATACAACTTAATGAAAGATTGTTAATGACTAGGAGGAGGTTTAATGAACGTGTATCATAAATCCAGGCTGCACGTGGAACAGTGCGCTTGAGTTAGATGTTCGAAGGAAGACGGCAAGCCCCCACAGCCCTTTTCCTGTTCTTCCGTCATCAGTAACTATTTACTGAATGCTTCCAGAGTTAATATTCCATAAAAACAAGTGTATGAATTTGTTTTTGCTGTCAATGACACAGTCTTATTGAATGTAATTTGTTACTTTGCCTTTCTGCTTTAGGAAGAATGCTAGGGTGAGTCTCGTTTCATCTTTAATGTATTATCATCTCCCATCTCTGCTTGTCCAAATCCAAGCTGCAGTTCAGTGCCGTCTTTTCTCATGATTATCTTAACTCTGCACCCACCCTTCCATTCACCCGCGCCGCCTCCAGAAAAGTCAGTCTCATGCTCCTCTGAACATTCTTAGCATTTATGCAAACTCTTTTCTTGGATGTGCCACTTTCTGCTTTCTAGTGTAGTTACATGTAGTTGCTGAATTTAAAGCATTTGATTCCCAGGTGTTCTCAGTGCAGTACTTGTATAGCATTGCTGTTCACTGAATGATTTATTGAACACTTACTGGGTATTAACTATGTAAGTTCATTGGCTCTTAGAATTAGTCAGACCTGACTTTGAAATTCAGCTCTGCTATTTACTGACTCTGTGAGTCTGGCCAAGCCATAACCCCTCTAAATTTCAGTTTTCTAACCTGCAAAATGAGGGTGATATGTGATAGAGATGTTGTAAAGATAAAAAAACAATAGTGTAGGTAAAACACAGTGCCTAGGGCATAATAGATGCTCAGTAAATCTTGGTGTGTATCCACATGTCCTCCTCAGACACACACACACACACACAGTATGTGCAAGATGTTAGGCACTAGAAGAAAGACCAAATCACACAGGTCCTATGCTCATGGTGCTTACAGAAGAAATAAAACGCCACAAGGAAGAAAACAATGGTACTGTTGGGGCAATAGAGATGGAATGCCATGGGAGCTGTCTCTGGGAACTTTCTTCTCCCAGAGAAAGAATTGGTGTGGTTTATGGGAGGTTTTAATGCCAAAGGTGGCAGTTGTGCAGAAAATAGAAGATGGGGTGGGGGCTTGAAGGGTGAAGCTGCAGGCTAGAGAGGCAGGTAAATATTTTTAAAGATTTGTCTTTTTAAAAATGATTTTACGGCACAATAGAACTTTCTGATTAAAGACTGATATTGGAGATGGATATTCCTGCTGATCTGCCCCTAGTGTTTTTCAGCTGTAAGTGCCTATATTATGTCCTCAGATGGCCTAATCTTTTTGGTCCAGGTGTGGTCGTTGTCCCCAGGGATGTTGGAAACGATAGAGTAGCTTGGCAACGACTTCACCAGTACCCCAGCTCGGTGGTGTGTGTTTCCCATGGGCATGGAGAAGGGGGGAAGGTAACTTGGTAACTGTCCCTAAGGATACATCAGCAAGAAGCTTTTCAACTTAATGATGAAATAATCAACTAGAATACAGAAAAGTCCATTCTGCAGATTTTTCTAAGTGCTTTGAAGTAGCTAGGGAATAAGAGAAGCCAGTAATACTAAACCATCCAAAAAAATGAAAATGTTTTACACTTCTTGGGCATCGTATCATCCAAATTCAAGTGTGGACTTTAATCTCCAGTCTGCACTCTGTGAAGTTCACATTAGTGATCCCAACTGGCATGAAGACCTCGGCTTAGACCAGTGAATTCATGAGTGATGGAATAAGGTGTGTGCTCCACTCACCGGTGGGAAGTCTTCACAGTCAGGAAAGCCACTACAGCCACAAAGAGTAATGTAGTAGGGCCCTTCAGAGAAGTTTTAAGAGTGGTCTGAGCACAGCTGAGTTGCCCACCCCTCATTTCCTCAACCACAGTTGTGCTGCTCCCGGGAGAACCTGCAGGAAGCTGCTTAGGGCACAGGAGAGGACGCTAAACCATCTGTGCCAGAGCAGTAAAGTAGATGATGAATTCCATATTGAAATAATTGAACAGAAATTGCATCCCAGGTTAAGAGCTTTGGAATTGGTGGGTGTCTGGCATATACGACATGAATGCGTTCTGCTGAGCTCATTGCTGATGCTGTGGCCAGGAAGGGGCTGGTCTCTCCTGCCCATTCGCCTTTCCTCCACTTTCACAGGCCTCTCCATTTCTTGGATGGTTTAAGTAGCGTAATGGGAAGAATTTATTTTTCCTTTGGCTCAGCAATCCTGTCTTGGTTGTAAAGCATAGTGAAGGACAAGAGTTTAGTGGTATGACCTCTGAAGTTCTGTTGCTCGTCCTGTCAATCACTAATATGTTATCTTAGATAACTCACAGTTTCTGAATACTTGGGTTTACTTATCAGTGAAATTAGGCTAATACCTATTTTACTGGAGAACATAGATTCCTAACATGAAATTCATAGATGGTCTTCTTGAAAACTGTACATGTAGGGTGTTCCCAGAGGGCGGGGACTGGACGGAGGAATACGGGCTGTGGCTCAGCTGTCATGTGGCCTGTGGTGTGGACCATGGTTTTAGGTGGGAATAAGAAAATTTAACATGGCCTGCTCAAAACAGGCAATAATTAGCCTTAGCAAGCGAGCCCCTAGCTCCTGTACTTCTGGCTAAGTGGCTATAGACCCGGCACTAGCAGCAGCCAGTTTTGGATCACAGTTTGGCTTCACCTGGGAACCTCCGAGCTTAGTACACATAGCAGCCATCTGCAGATTGCTTTGTAGTTCATGTTGGGTGGCCCTGGTGGAACACAGGTCAAGGCTGACCCTGGCCTGCACCACCTGGGAAATCCCAGAGCTTGCTTACCCAGTGGACAGCTAGAGACCATGTTGAAACACTCTGCCCCTGTATGTCTGATCCTCCACGGAGGGTGGAGGTTGATGATCAGTGGTCACAGCCAGTCCTTGCAGCTGACTGGCCTGGGTAAATCCCTCTCATTGACCTGCCAGCAGCAGTCAAGGCTCAACTTGAAGAGGAGGGTGTACTCAGCCCATACAAAGGGCACGTCTCGAGTACCCAGCTTGGGTGATAGGGAAGGATGTGTCACTGGACCCTATAGGACACCTACTGCATTGGGCCACGCTACCAAGACAGGAATGGAATCAAAGCAGCTCCGTCTAGTACATAGAAACAAACACAGGGAGGCTGCCAAAATGAGGAGACAAAGACACCTGGCCCAGATGAAAGAATGGATCAAAACTAAAACTTTATTTAGTTATTTTTCTAAAAGGAGATGAGCCATTTATCAGATGCATAATTCAAAACACTGGTTATAAGGATGCTCAGGGAACCTAGTGAGTTCCTCAATAGCATAAAAAAGACCCAGGCAGAAATGAAGGATATGTGAATGGAAATAACAGTTTACAGGGAATCAGCAGTAGAAAAGATGAAGCCAAGAATCAAAGCAATGTTATGGAACATAAGTAAACAAAAAACAAGCAGCCAGAACAAGAAGAAGAAAGAATCCAAAAAAACCCAAGGATTGTGTAAGGAACCTCTTGGACAACTTCAGGTGTACCAACACTGGCATCATAGGGGTGCCAGAAGGAGCAGAGAAAGAAAAAGAAATTGGAAATCTACTTGAAAAAATGATGAAAGTAAACTTCCCTAATTTGGTGAAGGAAATAGACATACAAGTTCAGGAAGCACAGAGAGTCCCAAACAAGATGGACAGAAACAAGCCCACACCCAGACACATTGTAATTAAAATGCCAAAAGTTAAAGATACAGAGAGAATCTTAAAAGCAACAAGAGAGAAACAGTTAGTTACCTACAAGGGTGTTCCATAAGACTGTCAACAGACCTCTCAAAAGAAACTTTGCAGGCTGGCATGGACTGGCCAGAAATACTCAAAAGTCGTGAAAAGCAGGGACCTACAGGCAAGATAGCTCTACCCAGCAAAGCTATCACTTAGAATCGAAGGGTGGATAAAGAGCTTCCCAGACAAGAAAAAAACTAAAGGGAGTCCATCATCACCAAACCATTATTATATGAAATGTTAAAGGGACTTACTTAAGAAAAAGAAGATCAAAACCATAAACAATAAAATGGCAATAAATACATGCTTATCAACAGTTGAATCTAAAAGACAAACTAAGCAAACAAGAGGAACAGAGACAGAATCATGGATATGGAGAGAGTTTTTTGATGGTTGCCAATGGGAGAGGGGCTTGGAGGAGTGGTTGAGAGGTGAGTGGGTTAAGAAGTACAAATTGGAAGTCACAGAGTAGCCATGGGGATGTAAAGTACAGTACAGGAAATGGAGCAGCCGAGGAACTCATACACATGACCCACAAACATGAACAAAGGTGTGGAGATTGCCTGAGGGAGTGAGGGGTGCTTAGTAAAGGGAGCAAAGGGGAAAAAATTGGGACAATTGTAACATTACACATACTCAATAAAATATAATTAATAAAAAACTATATATGTAGTTCTGTGTTTCTGGGGCCCATACCTTTTCTGGGAGGAGGATTTTTGGTGGGGGCTTGCAAACCTCCTCCTCTCAAGTTCAGAATCTCTGCCTTAGATGTTATTGTGAGTTTGATAAAAGATAATAAATATAAAATGATTTAACAATGTGAAAGCATTATTTCAAGTAGACTGTAATAATTTCCTTCTTAGACCATTTAATTCATATTTCAACTCTTTTGGAATCCCTGATAAACACATTTTCTGTTTTTTCAGTATGTCCCATCCTCTCTTCATTCTTCCATCTCTTCCTTATGTCTGGTTGCAGAAGATCTGGACTAGAGACCCAAGAACAATTTTCTGGGCTCAAATCATTATCAAACCTCTATCTGAATCCCAGGTTTACTTTCCGTGATAGTGGTATGTTTCTAACTTTTGTGCTTTAAATGTTTTAGCATTTAAAACTGACTTAAGGTCTCTGATTTCCATGATATGGTTTTGGTTGCTTTTGCCTTAGTGATATTTCATCCCTACTTGTATATTTATAGAGAAAAGATTAATTTTCTTTTATCAGTAACACTATTCAGTTCTTTGAGAGATTCATCTTTAGTTACTCTCTATCTGAACTTACTAAATGTTCTTTTATTTATTTTCTTATTTTTTAAATTCTCACCCAAGGATATACATCCATTCATTTCAAAGACAGAGGAATGGAGAGGGGAGGGAGGGAGGAACAAACAATGTGAGAAGAACCTTGACTGGTTGCTTCCCATATACACCTCAACTGGGGATCCAACCCACAGCCTAGGTATGAGCTGTGACCAGGAATTGAACACATGACCTTTCCATTTATGAGTGACACTCCAAGCAACTGAGCTACACTGGCCAGGGCACCAAATGTCCTTTTAAATATGAGCTTATCTTTTGTAACTCAGTGACAGAAGGCAGAAAAAAAATTACCTTAAGTCTCTTGCGTTCTAAATGGGAGGGAGGTGGGGAGGGGTGGGAGGGTGAGCTGGGATGGGATGGGAGTAAAGGACAGAAAACTGTACTTGAACAACGATTAAAATAAAATTTGAAAAAAAATTAGGTATCTAAGAGAGCACTAATCAGGCCTGAAGTAAGCAGGGACAGTGGGCTAGAGAAGAAAGTTAAGACATGAGAGATTTTAAGACGGAACAGGACTTTGTGATTCATCAGCTATGGGGGTTGAGGGAGAGGGAGGACTCTGAGCATCTTGGTGACCCCCAGGTTTCTGATCTGGGCTGCTGGGTGGATAGAGCCAATCAAGATGGATACAGAAGGAAGAGCTGTTTTGGGGGTGGAAATGCTGGGGTCCTGCATGGAGCCAGAGCCTTCACTCCGGTGGCTGGCCCGACCGTTGGGATGCAGCACTCTCTCAGAATAACTCCCCTTGTAGATAAGCGGAGTTAATTGTGCCGCAGAGACCCAAGCAGAACATTAAAAAGCCAGATGACATTATAAAATTGGCAGAACCTTGAGCAATCTTTTAATCCAAACCCTTCATTCCACAGTTGAGGAAGCCGAGGCACAGAGGGGGGAAGTGACTTAGGGAGGGCCATGTAGATACCTCATCAAGGATGTAGGCTGGGCATCTGAGCCTCCCTTTGACCCTCCACCCCAGACCAGAGCTTCTTCCCTCTCTCCCCAAGATGGTAAGGATTGAATCTACCTCAGGCCAAATAGCTTTTCTGAAAGAAGTTAGTCTTTGCTAATTTGTCCAGCTGGGGAAATTTTTCAAGCTTTGAATATAACCTGTTTTGTTTTTAGTGAGTCCAAGTTTGTGGACATATAAAAAAAAAGAGAGATAGCTATAAGCTCCCTTTGGCTCCTTCATCCATTCAGTTCTATTGCCTTAAACTTGGCAGCGGCCATCTTGGACCATGAGGTCAAGGTCATGTATGGACATTACAAAATAGTGTCTGGATGCCAGACACTGTGAACTACTTTCCACTCTTGACCACCCTTCTTGATTTTATGTGAAAAGAAATAAACTTCTGTCTTTTCTGTAAAAAAAAAAGTCTCTTGCATTCTAAACCAGGTACAGTTCTTAGTTCTTTTTGTTACCTATTACTGTGTAACAAACCATCAGAAAATGGATTGGATTAACACAACTGTCCTTTTGTTTGCTCATGAGTTTCTGTGTTGGCTGGGGCTCTGCTAGGTGGTTCTCCTGCTGGTGTCTCTATCTAGAGCAGTTGCAGCAAGACAGTGGCTGGGGCTGGAATATCCAGGATGGCTTCTCTCATATGTCCATCACCTTGATTTGGTCAGCTGGAAGGTTTTGATCTCTCTTTCTTCCTGGCTTGCTTGGTCGTCTGTATATGGCAGCTGAATATCAGTAGATATTCTAAGAGGAAAGCCTCAGTATACAAGTGCTTATCAAGCTTCAGCTTGCAATCATGTCTGCTAATATTCCATTGGTCCAGCCCAGAGTTGACGTGGGAGGAGGGCGTGACACAGGGTGTGACTACTAGAAGGCCACTGGGGACCACACGGTTCGTTGGAGACCACTAAAACAACGTGCCACACTAGTATATCAGAGGAATTCCAATACTTTTTATTGAATAGGTGCTTAAGTTTTAAATGCAAAATAGTTCACAGCTCTTCACTGATATAACTACTTTTTGAGGTTAATTTGTACTCACATGACCCCCTTACTGTTTTTTATCTTTATTTATGTACTTATTTACATTTTTAAAATTTTGCTGAATCAGTTGTTCTTTTCTGGTCTCCCCAGTCTGTACACACTCAAATATAATTTAAAATTTGTTTTAAACTTGAAAGTAAAGAATTTTCCTGTAATTTCAGGCTTTCTCAACTTTTGATAAGGTAGGCTGATTATTTTTTGCAAATATCTATATGTCTATAAGTATTACCTAAATCGTAAACCGTAAGTATTTTTCCCCTTTACTTGTAGCCTCTCTGAGTATGTGACACCAGAGAAAATAAAATCTGTCCTTTGCTCTAAGGAGGACCAGGGTTGAAAATCTAAATTAAACAAGAGGTGAATTGAAAAAAGCTTGAGGCAATTGAGTAGAGGATGTGATGTTGTTAGAAAAAAGTCTGTTTTTGTTTCACAAATTGTGTTCAGCTACAATGCCCTGTTCATATTTAAGAATTAATTAACACACTATTAATGACTTGCTTTGGAAAGAGAAAGGATGCTAAGAGGTAAAAGTACATTTTTACATTTATTTTTCAGTTTAGGAGATTTTTTTTAAAGTCCCAGGAGTCGCTATCATTGGAGGACAATTAGAAACAAAAATGAAAGCAAAGCATCCACGGTATATGGTCAGGGAAAGCTTGTGAGGTGACACACTCCCGTGCACTCGGGCTTGTACAGGTTGATGAGAGTCAGATCTTTTTCCCAAGGAGACGAGTAGCCTTTCTCTTCCTCTGAAATACTTAAGGAACATTTTCACTCACGAGAAAGATCTGGCAGATGATAACAGTTACGGAACTGAAATCTATACTTAAGTATAGACTTCTGGTTGTACTTAAGTGTGGTACTGCAGGAACTTGAATGTGCCTGCAGATCTGGGGGACCTCATTGAAACGAAGGTTCTAATTCAGTAGCCCTGGGATGGAGCCGGGGACCGTTCATTTCTGACGGGCTCGAGGTGACGCCATGATGCTGGTTTGCCGGCAGGGCTCCAGTGACCCTTCCAAAGTCTCCGTCCTAGCCAGGCCTTCGCGGTAAACCTGCCTAATCCCCCCCCACGCACACCTTGGTTCATGGCTTTTTACTTGTGTCATTGACCTCCAGCAGGACAAATAAGAAATCCTCTCGGCATCTTTTCACACGTGCTCAAGCCATGCATTTCACAACTAGGAAGGGCATGTTAATTTAAAACGGTCTCCTTTGTTATATGGCATTAAGTCATTTGTGTAAATCTGGCCTTTGTTAGTGGCTATGCTAGAGAGGACGAGGGTCTCAAGGTCCGGGCCATTCTTACTAAATGCTCTTCTTGCTGAATGTTAAAACCTAGCACAGTATTACGCAGACCAGCTGTAAACAGGATGAGCTTGAGGGGAGCCCAGCCTGCTAAGTGCAGCGCACTGCAAAGAAGAAGTCAACAGGTGATAGACCAAATACTGGGCATCAGCAATGGCTAAGCCTCCCTTGGGGAGGCAGAGCTTAGATAGGAATCTCTGTCCCCTTTACTCGCTGCAAGTCAGTTAAGTCTACCTTGAGACCACCATGTCTTGTTTTTGCACAGGGCACCCCAAGTGGTGAACCCCTGGAGTTCGGTAACAGTATCATTTGAAAACCAAAAAGTGCGTTGGTTGAAGTCAAATTCATTAGATGGTCAGAGATTTCTTCTCAAACCCCTCACATCTGGCTGTCCGACGAGACTCCTGCTTATTTCACGTTCCCCTTCAGAGCCGAGGTGCATAGAGGGCCAGACGCTCCGCTCTGCCCTCTTGACGCCCAGTGCTGGTGGACACGGGAGCAGGCTGTCTTGACCAGCAGCGTGACCGACGGGCTGCCTGAGGCATCCCCAGGGCTTCATCTGAACCGGGGAAACTTTTTTACTTCACTCTCTGTTTACTTTTTTACTTCACACAAGATTCTGTTCTTACATTGGGTTTCAGACATGTTTCTAGAAACCCAGCCTGCGTTGTTCTTATGCATATTTTTCACAGCGTTTTCTTTTCTCCAGTCTTCCTCTTTGCAGAGGGAAGCATTGTAACTGCAGCCCCATAGATCTAGAACATCCAGAAGTCCTACCAAAAAGTTTTTTTGTCAGTTAGAAAATATTTTCAATTGGAAAATTATGTACTAATCTCCACCTAAGGAAACAGAGCCAGTGGAACTCATGCTCTGAACAAAGGCAGCCTGGGTAATAGGAGTGAGTGCTTTGGAATCAGACAAACTTGGATTTGAATCCGGGCTCAGCTGTTACTAGCTGTGTGACCTTAGGCTGAACCTGATCAAACCATTTTTCTAAATAAATGAAATCTCATGAAGATTCCCACTTTTCAGACTGTTGAAAACGTACTCTTTGTCATTGTTGAGATTTCTCCCAGAAGGGAAGAGGGACTTATCAGTCTCATCCATTCACAGTTGCTCCTGCTTAGGCCCAGACCCCTGTGGTCTGCTCCAAGAGGGGCTCAGTTGGTGACTCTGCCCCCTCACCGAGGGAGTCTTTGCAGAATTCCCCCCAACCACGTGGTCGCCAGCATCCCCCCAAGAACCCTGCCAGCCATCTTCATCAGAACTCCCTACTCCAGCACATCTGTGAGTGGCCCAGGGCTTGCCCTTCATGGGACCCTAACACCTTCCCCTCTCAGTTTTGGGAAAGTCAGACCCCGGGGTTGAGTAGTCCCTTGTTCAAGCCCACAACCTTCATACCCATAGCTCCGAGGGATTCCCAATTCCTTTGGCCTCCACCTTCAAACACTCCAACACTCAAAGTATCTTACTTGGAGGCAATTACTATTCTGGAAGACCATTAAGTATCTTTGTTTTAATTTACGTAACAATCTTGGATGGTGGTATTCCCATTTTTACACATAAGGAAATTGTGGCTTACGGGGTTTGGCCAAGCACCTACAGCTAGTGAGAGGAAGAATCTGCATGCGAACTTAGATCTCTTTGTGCCTAAGCCCTGGAACCGTGGCTGCCGAGCCAAGGTCCTTCCACCTTGAGGATATTTCTGCAGTGTGCTTCCCTCACCTGAAGACAGACAGGGTGGAGTAGTTGCATCCCACTTTCCCACGTCAAAAATCTGTGACTCTGCGCAACTCCTGCTTTGACTTCCTATCTGTTTAAGCCAGAAAAATACGATTTTTAGACTGAAAGGAGTTCAGAACTGCAGCCGTCCCCTGGCAAGTGGAGCTCAGCGTGAGGAGTCGCCCGCGGCTGGTATGAGAGAGTGGGTCTCCACTCTGCTCTGCGGGAGGAGCTTGCGGACGGCCTCCAGAGGCCCTAGGGTTGACCCCCTTGGAAAACCATGCAAAACTGCAAAGGGGTTGAACACAGGAGAAAAACAACCTTTGTCCAAATTTTAATTTTTCCTAAACTTGTGTCATGTTTATTGAATGTTTTTCTTAGTGTATATCTTATTTCTAGTTTAAACTTGAGGTTTCTTCTGTGCAAATTTTAAATAAAGCAAGACATTCTGGAAGCCAAATGGGTGCTACGTGGCTGCTTGATCAGCAATGAAACATAACTAAGTAGGTGATTTGTGAACTTTGAGAAAAGTTCGGTGGTATTAATAGGTCCAACATGAGTTCACTAGAGGACATACAATGCAAAACTAACTTTGTTTCCTTTTTTGAAAGAGTTCGCATACGGGGAGGGTATGTTGTTGACAGAATTTGTCTTGATTTTATCAAAGCCTCTGACCAAGAATTCTGTGAAGATGGTGATGTGTTGATTAGATCAGTGGTTTCCTTTGTATTGTTTTCTTACCCCTGAGACCAGGCTGTCTCCTCCAATCCCGAGTCTGCTGGGAAGGAATTACAAAGAACAGGGCCCGGGAATCCCTAAGTTAAAGAGCTCATCTGGGCAGTTGGTCCACAGATCGGTGTTCATAAGCCATACACTGGTTTTCAGACTTTCGGGGGATAGGAAGTCCTTTCCTCAAATGAGAGCTTGTGTGAAGTCTACCACATAAAACAGATAGAGTAACATTTTACCAGTATAATTTTTTTATTCTCGCCCAAGGATATGCTTACTGATTTTAAAGAGGGAGGAAGGATGGGGAGAGGGAAAGAGAAAGAGAAGCATTGAAACATCAATCGGTTGCCTCCTGTACGCCCCAACTGGGGATCGAACCTGCAACCTAGGTGTATGCCATGATTGGGAATCGAACCCGCAACCTCTCGGTGCCTGGGCTGACACTCCAACCAGTTTAGCCACCCAGCCAGAGTTAGTATAAATTTTTTGAAGGTTAACAATTACAATGTATACTGCAGAATGAGAACGAGACAGTTCTGAAAAAATTAAAATCTTAAATAAGGTGTTGACAATAACTGTATAATAGCTATATTCATATTATTCTTTAATAAAGTTATATACTTTGCTTTAAATGCATAATATTTTTAAAAACTTACAATTATTTGGAAATTGTAACAAAGGTTTTTAGTTTTTGTTTACTTTTAAATAACCTGCCTTGGGATCCCAGTATATTTTTCAGTTCAGCCAGTCTAAGGGAATATTTGTTTCAAAACTGTAACCCTGTAACTAAAGTTATGGAAACAGTTGCTCACATTCCTTATCATAAATCTAAAGTCATACAGGAAATATCTAATTCTTAGAACAAACATTTACCCTCTCTCAAGGAGGGTATCGTCACAAAGGACTTTTCAGTGCGATGCAGGCAGAGCCGTACCGGTGCCCCTTGCATCCTGCCTGGCACCCGATGGAGGCCCACCCGCGGGTGGGGCTGGGTGCGCGTGTGCCTGCTGGACCAGCTTCCTGAGAGGGGACTGGGCACACCAGGAGTTTGCACAAGGCTGACGTGGGGCTCCAGCTTCCCCTACCAGCGTCACACTTACCCACAGTCCACGTGGCACAGAGAGGTGGCAGAGGAGTCTGCCGTGGGGACTGCCCAGCTCTCCCAGACTGAGTCCTTGGTGGGGGGTACACAGGTGACGTCTGCAGTGGGTGAAAAGTTTGCATGTAGGCCATTTTGGTGTCATTTTAAAAAGAATTATAGTTTATAAAAATAGCTAAAATATATTTAAACATTAGAAACAGATGTCGGTATCCTCAGAGCACTTTCATGAGAGTCTTTTTAAAAGCATTAGCCTAATATTGACTGGGTGCTTGGTTTATGTTAGGAAAAATGTTTGGTTTCCTGTGGAATACAGAGATAAATTTGGGGACAACTATGGAGTATAGAGAAAAAAACTATAATTCAGAAAGTGAGTTTATGTACACAAAGAAAGAACAGAGTGTACTACCCTTGAGTACAGACTGAGGAGTTAGGTATCTAGACGGAAAATCAAGGAGGGCTTCCTGGAAGAGAAGACGTGGGGAGGCCCTGAGGACATACAGGACTTGAATATTAGAATATTAGGGAGAACAAATGTTCTAGGGCATTTTACCATTTGACAGATTATAATTTTAGGGAGAAAATGTAGGTAACACTACCCTCTTAAACACATTACCTTCTTTATTAATAAATTATCTCTATATGCATTTTAAAATGTAATCTATTAATAAGCTCCAAAAGGGACCATTCTTATATATTTAAACATGCCTGAAGTTTTTTATTCCCAAAATTACTACCATCAGACATCAGTTTGTTCAGATTTAGACCTTCCCAGTGATATTTGGCCTAACTTGGCTGCCCCTTTAATGTCTGCATGCATCCTAAGTTTGTCCTAAGCCTGGCCTCTGCAAGAATTATGGCTGTTCATTCCTCCCACCCACCTATTTGCTCACCCACGCTGGTGTATTGAGCACCTATTTATGTGCCAGGTCCTGGGGAGTTCTAGGCACCCGGCAGGGAACAAGTCAGAACTGGACAGGTGAACTGGATGCCTGGAAACCACCTGAAGGTCTTATCATTAAACTGTATTTGTAAGATAACAATGGTAACTTTCCCTGCAAACTGATAACAGCATAAAATGTACACCTCCCAGAGCTTTTACATTTTAACAGGGATCAAAGCTTTGCCTAGAACTGCTTCTAATCAGCCGTGAGGGGAATTGTGGTTTGAGCCTTGGGACTTTGCCAGCTTATATGGCTTTTTAAGCAGCCGAGTTGGTACTGTCCTATCTGTACTTTGTGGCGGGGACTGGCTCTGATAATATTCTTCCCAGGAAAGTGGCTTCAAGAAAACTCCACTGCACAGGAAAAATCAACTAGACGTGCCATAACGGAAAAGAGCTCCTGTCCCACGCTGGGGCGGGCAAGCAGGGCACAGAGGGGGCGTGCAGCCCGGTGCAGGTGAGACCGCCAGGTGCTGTCGGGCATCGGACCAGTCAGTCTCTCTGCATCTGTAAATGGGCACGAACTCATATGAGGATAGTACCCCTTCAAAGGACCATCAGGGGTCAGATATGTTAATATATAGTAACAGAGTATTTACAATAGAGTGAGCATTCGATTAAAATTAGGTATTATTTTCTTAGCTGTGTGTTTTTCAAGTTTATCCGTTTTCCTGAGAACATGTAGTAGGTACAGAGTAAGAGTGGGTAAGAAGCTAGGTCAAATGAGGATGGTTAATTCCTCTCCCCTCTCCTCATACTCCCCACAGACCCCAGAGTTGCTTATTTTACAAGACTATAGCATTGTGTTTGAATGCATGACCTTGAACATTTCTGATTAAGTAGTTCTGGGCAAAGCTTTAATAGTTGGAAAATAAATCAGGCCTCCCACACATACCTGCTCAGCCAAGAATTTGTTTGCCCCAGGAACTGTGGGCGGGCGGGAATGGAAGCAAGGACACACCCAAGCTTATGTGAACTCCCTGTTCTTCCCTGAGATTGTGGTGTCACCAGTGCTTCCTGGTCCTTTTTTTTCTTTGTCACCGGAGGATATGCTTTTGCTGATGGGGTGGGGGGCAGGCACAGGACGACATTGATGTGAGAGACAAACATCGATTGGTTGCCTTCTATATGCACCTTTGTTGAGGGTTGAACCTACAAGCCAGGCATATGCTTTGACTGACAGGCTTTTGGTGCACGAGATGATACTTCAACCAACTGAGGCACCTGGCCAGGGTCCCAGTCATTTCTTTTCATTCTCAGTCTAGAGAAACAAATACAGGGACCATCACAAATAATGCCCCTCTTTGTTACAAAATCTAGTATTACAGAATCATAAGCATGTAAGTCTGTAACCTAACAATATCACACTCAAACACACCAGATAACATTTTACGTGAAGTATTCAAATTAAAACTATAAATTATTGCACCCATATTATTACCCTACCAAAACCACACTCAAGTATGTGTTACTTCTGCCGGACCCTGTATTTTCATTTCTAAAAAAAATGCTTTTTCTCCCTTCCCGACTCCAGAGGAACAACCCCCTTCTCATTTGTGTGTGTGTGTTCTAAAGTTCGGCTCCGTATTTGGCCCTTGGTACGGCACTTGGGCAAACCTCTCCCAAGCCCAGGATGGCAGCGTACGGTGTACAGTGACCCACAGGGCTCCCTGCACGGATCCCAAGTCTCAAAGTCTGTGGCAAGGCCCTTTGGAAATGTTCTGGAACTTTCTGTCCTTGCAGTGGGGGCAGAGGCCCCCTGCCCTCCGCGCACCTGTGCGCTGGGGTGTGCCGCAGGTGTTGCATCCTGGGGAGGTGGTTGAGGGTGGTTCGGTACAGCCCTGTAGAGAGGGATTTATTTTCCTGTTCCTGCGGAGTGGGCTGCATCGGGACCTGTGGTCTGCATGACCTTCAGTTATTGGTTCCCGGCTCGTTTCATGTTTTCCGTTGCAGCCTGTTGAGCACTCCATCCCATTGTCCTAGTTAAGCCGTCTCCTGAGAGCAGGTGCGTTCTTCCTGTGACTGTGAGAACGGGCGTGTGCTGGGCCCCGTCCTGTGGGAAGGCGTCTGGGACAGGGTGGAAAAGGGCTTCCGCCCAGGGAAATACCCTCGGCCGGAGCTACGCTTAGGACGCCATGTGACCTCTCTGAGTCTGCGGAATCACACTTCCTCTTCTGTTAAAGTGCCCCTCCCCAGCCCCCTGGGGTCCTCTCAAGGTGAATGGGAACCTGGGACTCCTGGACCCACAGGGACACTGCTTTTCCTCGGTTTCCTTTTCAGATTATGGGAGCCGAGGTGGTAGGTATTGAGTGCATCCTTCCTAATAAGCTGGCCTGGCTTCGAGATGGGAGACTGGCATTTGCCCAAGAGTAGTCAGAATCCAGAGGGGCTTCCCAAGAAGCGGTCTTGTCCTTGTGGCTGACGGAGCAGTTTCAGAGGCAGCAAAACCCACTGCTCAGATATGTGAAAGAACAGGCAAAACTAAAAGTAAAGAAGATTTTGTTTTGAAAATTATACCCTACGTACCAGCAGCCTCAAATCTAGAGTAACCACCAGACATCCTGTTCCTCCGTGTGTTTGCTGCCTGGCCCTGCGGCGGCCGCCTGGTTGTTGTCGCTGTGCTCAGGGCGTCTGTCGCCACATTCTCTGTCACTTGGCCAGCCCACCTCACTGTCACTGTGAAACCTGGAGGAGAGAAAGAGCTTTTTAAAGAAAAAGCTGATGTTAAAATGAGCGTGTCTGATGCTATGATGATGGCAGGCCAGAAGACTTACGCCTGACACCCCTGAAAAATGTATCTTCAGGCGTTCTTGAAAGTTCCATGAACTGAAATAAAGACCTTCATGAACTCCTAGACTCGAATGGTGTAGTTATGGAGGAGACCCACTGTGCTTCCCTCTAGAATAAGGAAAGGGGGTGGCAGCTCCACTGCAAAAGGCCCTGCCCCCCTCTGCCGGGAGGCTGTGGCCTCTGTCACACCTTGCCCCACAGCAGCCTGGGGTGGCAGTGGTGCCCACAGGGCCCAGAAGCCACCCAGGTGCCACCCAGGGCAGCAGCCCAGAAGAGAACGTGGGACTGAAGGGAGCAGGCTGTTGGGAGGTAACGGGGGGTGGGGGGGGCGGGATGTGTTCATGGCCGTCCGTCGGGGGAGGGGAGAGGGCACCCGGTGCGGGTGCTGATGCAGCGCCAGGCTCTGTGGGACGGTCGTCGGGTCTCAGGTGTGGGCTCACTTGTCGTCTTCTGCCCTTTGGGAGAGGAGCTGGCGTGGTTTATGGAAATCCTCCCAAGTAGTGATTGTTACTAGCAGTGGTTCTGCAGTTCCCAGGTTGACTCACCTGTCACTCCCTTGACAAGTCCCAGTCAGAGTGGCCCTTCATGTAAGTGACCACAGAGCACGTACTGGCCATGTTTTGAAAATTGCCAGTGGTGGGCCAAAAAGCAGATTAACTTGGGTGTAGATCCTCAGGAAAACAAGAACAAACTGTAAAATAAACATTCCTTCGTTTGTGCTAATTAGTACTTAAGATAAGGGGTGGCATGCATCGGGGGAAGTTCGAAGATGCAGTTTGCTTTCTGGTGTGCAGAGCTTTCACAGGCTTGCAGAGCATCGCTGGGTGCCCCGCCAGGAGCGGTCCGTGTACTTGCTTTACGATGTACTCCGTCCAGGCTTCAGGGAAATGCCGTGGGCACGTTTTCTGTAGGCTTCCCAGTAACGATGGAGTATTTTTTTTAGTGTGCAAACTTACAGGAAAAATTACTTTCACTATTAAGTAATATGCACACATATGTTTGTATTTATATACATAAAATCAAATATTGGGACTATCTCTAAAACAGCCATTAACAATAGTTAGATTAAAATATACATAAAATGATACACCTCGGTGAAGGCCACAGTAATTCATGTCTTGCTACATAGGCTAGGTTCTTTCAAACTGGCTTCCTTCCCAGTATCAGAATCCCTCCTGCCGTATACATGACAGATGATAATGTAGGGACCGTCTTCTCTCTCTTTGCTTCCCTCCTGTCCTCTGCCTTCACTTGTCATCAAACGAGTGCTCCATCCAGGCCACTCCGTGGGCACTGCAGACACGCAGATAAGTGCCCCGTGATGGTCCTGCCCTCGGAGGCCTCCCAGTCTACAAGTGTGTGCAGCAGAGGGTTGGGCGCAGGGATGAGGTATGGGCGATCACCCTGCGCAAAGCGGGGAGACAGCACAGGATTCACAGAGGAGCGTCCCAGGCGCGGTGCGTGCGATGCCGAGGGCGGTAAGACCGACTTTGGGGAACGGCAGGCACCTGGCGGGGTTGCGATGTGCAGATGCTGGGGAGGGTCAGGGTGGCAGGATGAGGCTCTCAGCAGCGGTGGGAGCTCACTACTTTGCAAAAAAAAATAGTTCTGTGGTGGGGAAGTATATTTCGTTAGACAGTGTTTCCTTATATTGTGCCAAGTCCTCCTCTTCTATTTTACCTTTGGGTTCAGGCCAGAGGAGCAACACAGGAGGAGCCTGTCTGCCTTCTGCCACAGGCTTTTGTATGTAGGTGGTCTGCCGCTCCTGTACATCTTGCCCCAAGCTGTGCACACCTTTCTCCTTCTTACTGGAAGGAGAAAGTTACTGGAAGTGAATAGTTTGCCTCCTTAGTAGAACCCAGTGATAATGCCAGTTGGCCTTTTCGGAGTGTACAGTTGATTGTGATCTCCTGGGTTGATCTCGTAGATCTCCAAAGCAACCGTTGCCACCGGGCCCTCCTGTCTGTTGGCCTCTTTTCTGCTGGGTTCCTCCGTCTGGTTTTGCAGGCTCCCGGAGGTGGGAAGCGGTCTGAGGGGTTAGTTCTGCCGCTTCCCCTCCACACTGTCTCCCTTTGTTGTCCTAGAGCTGTAGAGAAAGGAAAGGTTGGCCTTCCTCACACTTGTGCTGGGGATCCTTGTCCTAGAGAAGTAGTTTTGCTTGTTTTTGTTTTTGTTTTTGTTTTTACAGTCTCTCTATTATTATACTTCAGATGAAAACTAAGAAATAAAAACCCGTGAAATGTTTTAACAAAAGTGAATTGCAATGAATTCAAGTTACTCAGAAGAATCAGAGGGGAATGTTGTTACTCAGGTTCCATTTCGTCATGAATTATCTGTGATTAGGAAGTATTCGGTTATATTCTGTAGGAGCTATCTGGCGGTGTGTGTAGTGTGAGACCCCTCTGTCTGAAAGGGGCAGGACTGGGTCCTGGAGAGAGATTCTCTGGGGCTCACTGTTAAGCAATCACTGATAAAAATTCTGTACTTTCCCAGCCAAGCCCGGCGTGTCTGTGGGGCAGCCTCTGCACACAAAGGCGGAGCTGGAGAATGTTCGTTCACTTCAGAATTGTGCACCCCACGGAAGACGGGAGCTTGCTTGTTAGCAGTGGCCCTTTTTAGGGACTTCTGCCTGCCTGGGAGTGGCCGACTGAAGGAAAGGGAGAAGAAAAGAACGCTAGGTGGTGGCTCAGTGGAAGGTTCTGATCTAATCAGCTAGTTAAGGGTACTCCAGAAAAGACTGATGGCCAGGATTTAACTACCCGACTAGGAAAGGCACAGTCTTGTTTTCAGGGTAAAACAATGTCTTAAGTGCAGTTGTTTCAGCCTCTGTCAGTGGTCCTTACGGGGCATGGAAGGGAGAGGGAAGGAGAGAGGAGGGTGAGTATTCCCACCAGTCCGTACCTGCTCATACTGGGGTCTGTGGACGCCCCACGGCAGCACCCCTGAGAGCCTGCTAGAGATGCAGTCTTGGACCCAAACCAGAGCCATTGAATCCGCACCCACATTTTAAGAGCCCCCTCCACCCCAGGGGATTCCCGTGCACCCTGGAGTTTGAAGAGGGCCGCTCCAGTGGGCGATGGCAGCACAGGTTCCACACGGACGATCTCCCCGTCGGGGTGCACTTGGAGAAACGCTGAGCAAATAAAGCATCTCAGCTCTAAGTATTCAGTGTCGAGAATCAGAGTTTAATTTTGCTTGTGGCTGGAGACCAGGCCAGCTGAGCGTGCTTGATCAGACAGCCCGCACTCGAGTACGGGGGTCTGCGTGCCGCGCAGACGAGCAGCTCCTCCACGGCGGTGGTGGCTGCGGGCTGCTCTCCTGCCCGGGAGTGTTCCCCCCGGCCTCCGAGACGGCAGTCACAGACGGTGACCCCGATTTTTTTAAAGTAGTTTTTGTTTTTACTTTTATTTGTGCTTAATTTGCTTACACTTTTTATTTTTACTTAATTTTTTCAGTTACAGTTGACATTCACTGTTGTTTCGTATTAGCGTCAGGCATGCAGCGTAGTGGTCAGTCATGTACTTCACAAAGGGGTCCCCTCGATATTCCACGTGCTCACCTGGCACCATAAATAGTTACTACAGTATTATTGACTGTATAATACTGTTACTACAGTATTATTGACTGTATAATACTGTTACTACAATATTATTGACTGTACTGTACACCCCTGTGGCTCTTTTATAACTGCCGGTTTGTATTTCTTAATCCCTTCACCTTTTTTCGCCCAGTCCCCCGACACCCTCCCATCTGGTAACCATCAGTTTGTTCTGTCTGCGAGTCTGTTTCTGTTTCGTTTGTCTATTTTGTTGTTTAGATCCCACAGATAAGTGGAATCATATGGTATTTGTCTTTCTCTGACTGACTGACTTCACTTAGTGTGATGCCCTCCGGGTCCCTCTCCCCCTGCCCCCCGACTAACCACAGAGGAGAGAATAAGAAGGGTACTGGTAATTCTTTTAGACTCCCAGCATGCCCTTTCTTTACTTGATGCATGTCATCCTCGTGGGTTTCTCAGGGAAGGGAGTCTGTGCAGAAATGTGCAGCCTCCTCAGTGATGTGTCAGGCATGCCTCTGGGCTGTGGCACTGCTGACAGACGTCAGGACTAGCCCGTAGTGACCCAAACCTGGCTTTCATAAGAATACCCCTGCTTGGGGTTTCTCCTGTTGATACATCTGTAGATCTTGAAGTGGGAAACCTTGTGTCCGAGGGAGTCATCACCTGTCATGGTCACAGGTGTAGAATGAGCTAGAGAAGCCTTTATTTTCAAAGTGACGGAGAGATGCTGATGGAACAGGCACTTGACCGTTACAGCAAGTGCCGGTGTGTGCGCAGTCCTTTGGTAACGCGATGCAAAGATTTCTTTTTGTCTGGTCTGTTTCCATTATCTGTGATAGTCATCTGTTACTTCTATAGCAGAGAAAAAGTCACTAAGTTTTCTTCTGTAAAAGTAACAACTAAAACAAAACCCAAAATACCTTGCAGTGGTAAAGGGATTAAGATGACAGGGCATTTCCTTCAAGTTCCAGGAAGAATCTGCTCACTTTTCGGGAGTGCTGCCGCCTTCCAGCACAAGCCACCGTGATCTCGTGCTCGGGCTCTTCGCGTGGGCCTTGCTGCTTGCTGCTTCCTCCCGTGCTTTCTGCTCTGTCTGTTCTCCGCACAGCAGCCAGGTCATGCTTGCCCCTGCCCAGAACATCTCAGTCGTGTTCCACGGCCGCCTCATGCCCTAGGAGCCCAGCACTCACCTCTCTGATTACATGCCCCACTGTCGTTTCCTCTGCGTGCCCCTGTCAGACAGGCTTCCCGTCTGCCTCAGGACCTTTGCACTTGCTGACCTGTCAGTCTGGAGCTGTCTGAAGACACCTACGTGACTCATTCCCAAACTTCTTTCAGGTTTTCACTCATTTGTCAGTCTCTCAGTGAGGCTTTCTTTGAGCACCCTGTTTCAAATGTAACACCCTCTTCCATTCGCACACCTGACAAACCTTGTATTTTACTTATGTTCATTGTCTGTCTTCTCCAAGGATTTTAGCTCTGTGAGAAGAAGGGGTTTGCTGTGTCGAGTGCGTGCACACAGCCCCTAGAACAATGGCTGGCTTATTCAAGGTGCATGCTGTTCGTTGAGTGAATGAGTGCAGCTGGCCCTCTCCAAACTCAAGACCAGATACAAATTTGGAGCCAAAAGCATGTGGGACTTCTTCCTGTCAGTTTTGCTCTCATCCTCATCACATAAGAGGACTGAAATGCTAGGAGAACATCTTTAAAATATTAAGCACAGCTGCGAGCCATTTAAAACATTCTACGTAGTAAGTTAGGGAATGTCATTTAATTGTTGATTTGTTAGGCAAATGGGAGAACACAGTCACTACACATCAGGCCTCTTGTGTGCCAAGTATGCAGAGTCAGGCCCCGGGGACAGGAGGAGGTGCAGTGTGCGGAGCCTCCTTCAGGGATCTCCACGCTTCCTTGCTGTCAGCCCCTCCACCAAGGCAGCATCCTACCGCAGACTCGGTCTTTCATGCCCCCTCCTCCGAGGACTACTGCTTTGGGTGCGCCTGCCTGCGCATTTGTTTGCCAGTGTTGTCTCACCAAGGACTTCCTTTGGCTACAACGTATGTTTTCCTTTTGTTTGTAGTGTTTCTTAGTAACCCACTGCCACAAGTCCTCTCTGCACAGTTGCTATCCAAAGGTATCTTGAACTTTGCGCTCTATTTCTTCTCTAGTATCTTAAGATTTATTTTGGCTGTGGGAGTTGAGGAAAGGAAGGTTACAGAAGAGAACGTAGATGGTGCTCATCTACTTACTGGCACCCCAGAGGTGGGAGGGCACATTGGGGGGCACGGAGCCTACCCAGGGAAGCTGTATGGTCTTCCTGGCAGCATCATCCCTGTTGTGGTGACGGGCGCAGCCGATGCTGGTAACCCAGAGCCGGCACTCATGCAGCAGGTGTCCCGGGTGCCCGCTGCCCTGCAGCGTGCTGACAGAATGAGCACGGTGTCCACCCTCATGCAGCTTTTCACAGCCAGCGAGAGAGAGATTAATGTAGGCTAACAACCGCAGAAATGTGTGACTGTAAGCTGCGGTAAGTGCTATAAAGGAGATGGTCAGGGTGCTGAGGGAGCTTTGTCCTCGTGCTGGAGTCCTGTGACACTGGGGCTCAGATCTGCAGGTTGCCGGGCGTATGCGCGCTCCGGAGGCAGGGGCCGAGTGTCTGTGTGTGTGTGTGTGTGTGTGTGCGCGCACCTCCGGGCAGAGGAACCGGGTGCACGAAATGGGAGGGAGGAGAAGGAGACCAGAGCGGCTGGAGTGCGAGGAGGACGGGGGGAGTGGTGCGTGGAGGGGCCGGAGAGGTGAGCAGCCCCAGAGGAAGGCCAGCAGTCCACGTCTGGGTGTTTGTTGCAAGATGGATGCAGAGCCGTAGGGGGTTTTGGTGAGGCGGAGCCACGATCTGCTTTCATTTTGAAAGGTTTGCTCAGGACACTTCTTCGTGGGGAGTGACCTGGGAGGGGGCGAGTGGGAGCTGAGGAAGCAGCCAGAGGTGCTCGTGTTTGTGCAGGACGACGAAGGCAGCTGGTCTGGGGAGAGGGTGTCGGAGGACGGTGGTGTCTAGGTTGCGATCGCTCTGGCAGGCTCACTGGGCAGCCTGCTGCGAATTTGGCTTGACCTTTGACCTGCCTGTGCAGTGCCTGTTCCTGGGGTTTTAGAAACGTTGTGTTGAGTAAAGAAGTGTCATTACATTAGTCAGGCTGGATGGGGCAAGTGTCCAGGTTTTCTGACAATTACGTTTTTCCTTATAAATGAGCACATAAGCATTATAGCTTTCTTTATACAGGGTGGAGGCAAAGTCGGTTTACAGTAATTAATGAGTAATAATACGAGAAGAAACTCCATGTTTCACGTACTCACAACTGCAGACCTACTCATGCCACACCCTGTGTATCAGTCAGTTGTGAGCTCTGTCTGCCTGAGTCCGTGTCGATGCACATGATCACTCCTGGACCCCAGGTGATTTTTGGACCTGGTATTTTTGGAGCCTGCAGAGTTCAGGGACAAAATGTAGACGTCATGAATTCCCCCAAGGTCGTTGTCACCTGGTGGAGACTCTCTGAACAGCTGCCTTTCCTAGGCAAAATTTTCCCTTTTAACGCTGCTCTCCCATGATCATTTGAAACAACTTTTAAGTAAATCTGTAATAGCTACACCCACCAATTGTTTCTATCTTTAGAACAGCAATTATTTCACCCAGTGGGGAAAGGTGCTGCCCACCTGAAAAAAACTTCAGAGGGAATGCAGTTCGAAAAGGCATGTATTTGCAGAAAGATTCAGAGTCGAGGAGAATCTTCTAAATCGTTTCTATATGCATGCAGCTTTTTATTACGAGTGTTGATTTCTTCAGAAACCGTGAGGTGTTCACGGTCCAGCCTCCCATCACCCGTGCACACAGCGACACTGCCTTGATGGTTCTGCTCAGGGGCTGAGTGAAGTCAGGCAGCTGAGACAATGGGCTGAAGTTCAGCGAGGCCCCTTCGGTGCTCTCAAGTTCAGGAGATAGCAAACAGCGATAAAAACATATTATGCATTTGTGACTACTCACTGGCGATACTTTCCTTCTCTTTTGCAGGAGGAAAGTGGAAGAAACAGACAATTTTAATGGAGTGGACTAAGCCTCTGAACAGGTAACTGAAATTAGCAGGGGTCGAATATGCATTAGTTAAGTTGTTATGAGTAAGTATTTGTGAAGTCCTTAGAAGAGTACTTCGCCTTTGCAAAATATCACATAAGTATTTGCTATTAAGTTCTTCTAAATGTGCCTGAGCCCAAAACAAACAGCCCATATAACCAAAAACTATCCAACAGAAACAAATCCATTCTTTCTAAAGAAGTGTGAACACCGCTGATAAGTTCTGGCGTGGTCTCTGTCTGTGACCTCTTACAGTGGCCCGAGAAACTTACTTTCTTGATCTCTGCGCACCCTGAGGATGTGGACTCCCATTTATTTTTGCCTTTGAGCTTCCGTTCATGATGACCTTACCAGTGGCAGGTCAGTTTCAATTCTGAAACAAAAGAAGCTTCTGTAAAATTCTTGGAGAGAGAGTTCTTTGTCATTTGGGGACATGGCTGCCTGGCCTGACTCCATGACGACACTGTCGGTGTTACTGAGACACGCCGAACAAGCACTTGAAAGGGCCACGTTCTGTGCCGAGCTCTGTGCTTGCTTGTTGAGATCATGGCGTTGAACCTGTCATCTTCCTGCTCGCTGTCCCCGTCCGTCCGGGCTGCACCAGTGCCTGCCTTCTTGACCTCGCGGTGGAGAGACTAGGGTGTTCTGGCCGGAGGGATGCTCAAGGTCCCACCTTCCCTCTCCTTTTCAGCGTTCCTGCCTCCCTGGGCTCCTCCCCCTCGACACTTCAACACACAGTACTCAGGGCGGGGAGAAAACGCCAGGTGGGGGCCGGGGCCCACAGTCTGATTTCATACACGGAGTCAGACCTTTCTCAAGGGGGCATTTGTATTGTGCCTTCCTTCCCCTGACTTCTGCTTTACCGTTGACAGAGTTTATTTTAAATACTGCACCGTTTTCTGTTTTGCCATGTTTTTCTTATCTCGGTTCCTTTCCCGGCTCTGGTGCTGTAGGCTGGGGGCCCCAGTTGGGGTTTAGACCCCACTCTTCTCGGGGGGGAACCCTCTGGCCTCTGAAATAGCCCTCTGGACTTCCGCTGCCGCCCACAGGAGCCCAGCCGGCCCTCTCGTGCGGCCTCCGCACTCCCTACAATGGGACTTCACAACCAGTCTCCTTGGGAAGTGGTTTTTCTAGGTGACGGCGTTCCAGATGGCATTGCTAGCCTGAGACAGGTGGGCACGATGGGGCATTCAGCGCGGCAGCGGCTTTTGGACCTTTTCTTCGGCACCCTGTCCGTGTTACGTCAGGACCCACCCGTCACACGTGTCTGTAACACATGCGCACATATGGTTTCCCGAAATAATACCTCACTCTCTGTGAGCTGTGCTAGAATTTTCTGGCCTATTGTATTCCATCGCTTTTTCTGTTTTCTCTTCTTTTCTTTCCCTAAATAATATTTTTAAAAATTTTCAGTCACAGTTGACATACAGTAGTTTTATCAGTTTCAGGTGTACAGCATAGTGATGAGACGTTTGTAGGACTTGCGAGGCGGTCGCTCTGAAAAGCCTAGTGCCCGTCTTACCCCACCGTGGCCATTGTGGGGTCTTTGACTGTGTGCCTCATGCTGTGCTCCACACCCGTGACTGTGGTCTCCTCTTCTCTGTGATGCTCCTAGGAGTGGGTCTCCTAACCTGCGAGTCCATTGTACCTGGGCAGACTCGCAGCATTTTTAGGCTGTGGTAGGGGCACATGCTTTTTTTTTCTTTCTTTTCCATATCCAGTAGCAATGTGCACAAGTCTCTTTTATGCCTAAAACCCCCCTCAGACTTTTCTTAACTTAAATCTTACATTTGAACTCGCCCTTTCCTTTTGTAATTAAGCATCTTTTTCTGTTTTATCACATACTGTTCATGCCTCGACACTTTTTCTATCTGACATTTGACATTGCTCACCTGACCAGTAGCCAAGAATCATTTTATTTACTATTCTGAATGAGATTTCTCTGTACTAATTTATCTTGCACGTTAAATACAATTTTTCAAAAAGTAATAACTTCTTTTTCACTAAATTTCTTTATTTGTTTAGATTCTCCATATTCAGTTCCTCAGAAACCTAATTAACCTGGTGGTCTGATCTCAGAACTCATGCCCTTACTGTCCAAGGGATTACAGAATCACATGGGACGGGGGTGGGGGACGGGGGATGGGCGGGGGTTCTTCTACACTTTCTTCTCTTTTTGGTTGGTGTCGTGGGTTGCGGAGAGACACCTGCTGGCCCAAATGTAGTGCTGCACTGTGTTTCTATCTTAAAGTCAGTCTCGTTGTCATTTTTAGGACCTCACACTTCCACAGTGTGCTGGTAAGCTTGTATAATGGAATACATTGAAGTAGGTCACCTAATCTCCTCAAGAATTTTTAGGATTTGCACCTCAACATTTAATGAACTGAAATGCAGTCATACCATGTCACCCATTCAAGAAGCTGATACCTCATGAGAGGAAGGAATTTCATGGGACAACTTGATTGCTTACCTTTGTGTTCTTAATAGGGCTACAAAATGATGGGTTAGTAAAGCACCCAGTAAACCAGGATCCATTTAAAACTTTCGGAAATGACAATTCACTCTTCCAAGATAGTTAAGAACTTAAGTTTTAAACAGCATAGGTTTGCAGCTTGGTTTGTTATATGAGAAATACATTTGGTTCTAGTTTTAAGTCTATTGCTGGAGAAAACAATCTAAAATTTATAGCTAATTTATTTTGAAGCCCTAATTAAAATATGATAGTGATTTCTATACAATGCTTATTTTAGCAAAATTCTCATTGATTTAAAAGGCAAGTTTATTTATAAGGGAAACGTAATTATATACATCTAAGATTACTCCGTACATACAGTAAGTTTTAAAGATTAGAATGCACAAAATGGTTCTTTTAAATAAAACTAAACTAATGATGACCTGTCTTTGAAGAATATTCTAAAGTTCTGTTAACAGGGAATGAGACAGCACGGCACAGTTTCCGGTCCTTGTTGACTTCTGGTGCGCAGCCCGTGCCTGGAAGGCAGCAGGAAAACACCAGGACGTACACGATGGTCCCTCCTGCCAGCACCTTTGCGAGCACCTGGGAGAGGGAGGGGTCCGTGCTCACAGCCTCAGCCCCACTCGATCAGCACTCGTCGCTTCCTCTGTCCCTTTCAGAAGATAAACTGAGCACCACAGGACAGGATTGTGCTGGCTTCAGAGAACGGCAGAAGTGGGAAGGGTGGTATTAACGGTGCAAGGGGACACATGATGGCAGGAGCATTATTTGGGAACAGAAAGTGCTGTTGGAGTTGAAGCGCCTCAGACAAGAACAAAGTGTTTAAAAAGTATTTCACACATGTCCAATGTTTCTGGCCATTTTTCTCCATTCCTTTCCCGAGAGGGGACGCTGGAGTGCAGATAGGCACCTAGACGGGTAACGAAAGACGTGCAAGGTCCGGCCCTTCAGGCAGCCATGCACTTCTCTCGAGGGCACGCGTGAAAGAAGGAAACCGTAGACAATGTCTGCAACAGGGAGTGTGCTGTGGGTTGCTAGTGTTGAGCTTCAGTGCTTCACGGTACTAAAGACTTAAGCATTTATGTTGTCACAAAAGAAGGTAAATGCTTGGTTCCTTGTAAGTGCTCAATACACAGCAGCTACTGTTGCAGTTGCCATGTACAACAGTACTTCATGGCACTCTGAGTGAATTATTCGAGTTGTTTTTCTATATTCAGGGATGGGTTTGTTTTGAACTGTCTCTATTTGTTGTGATAATTTGTATGGCAGAACAAAATAGTGATGTTAATAGCCTTTGTTGAGTGTATCTTGTGTGCTGAGCACCAGGTGAAGAGCGTGAGGGCAGGTTGCTGTCATCCAGTTTTGTGGAGCGTGAATGACAGAAGAAAGCGCAGTCAGGTCAGTGTGTGAAAGAACTCAGTTATCCGGAGCCTGGTGGGAGCCACCGATGGCCAGAGTCTCGGCAGAACCACGTGCCGGTGGGCTCTGAGTCATTTGCCGCAATGTAAAGCTTTAGAAAAGAAAATCTTTCTTCTTACTTTGTTGATTAGCTGTGATTGCCACAGAAGGAAAGGACTACTTATTAAAAGGGAGGACATTTTAATGCAATATAAAAGTAAGTCAGATTTCCCTAAGTTTGAGCATTACTCTGATGACCCTGATGTTTAAGATTCTCAGGTAAATGTTCTCACGTAACGGTCTCCTGTTTCGTCCTCAGGGACAGAGTTGTGTCATATATATTTTAAAAAACACATTGACAGGAGCATTCCTCTTTAAAATCTGCGTATCCAACATGAATATCTGAATATATTTCCGGAATATCTGGATGTATTTCCTGAATATCTTGCATTTTTAGTTGTACACAATGTATCTTGCTGTTTCAGTAGGAAACGGACCTTTAAGCAAATGGATCCCAAAGGATTTCAGTATTTTCGGTATGTCTACATCACCAATTGGAAGAAAATAAATCGAGCTTCTGACTGAAGGGGCAAATAACTATATTTGTATAGTCAATGTTCAGTTTGCCACCTTAACAGAAAGGAACTGTAGCATGGGTGATCTAAAGTTGTCCCTCGCAATGACTCATTTTCTTGTTCAGTTTTGGCTCCGGGTGGTTTTTTGGAGTGCACGTCAGCTTGCAGTAGATTTGGAAGTGGCTCAGTATGCATTTGTGAAAGAGAAGTGTTGCTGTAATTAATTGAAAATATGTTGCAAATGCTGCCAAAAGTTAGAATTAATGTATAGGGAGTGCGTTACATTTTCACTGTGGACTCCGATGCATTTGCCTATTCTTAAAACTAATGTCCCTGGTGAAGCAGGCCTCGTGCTTGCCTGTCTGGACAGGCCCTCCTGTCCCCCCACTACCCCCCCCCCAAAGTGAAATTAGTGTAGGATTAAGATCAAAGATATTTGAAGGGGAAAATAAGGCACAAAATAATTTAAGTTTCAGCATTTGGAATTGAAAGGCAGGTTAGAGGGCATTTACCTTAACCTTTTCCTTAAAAATATTTTTTTCATTCTTATGTCAATCGATTTTTAGAGAGAGGGAAAGGTGGGGGGTGGGGGAGAGGGAGAGACATGGATGTGAGAGAGAAACACTGATCAGTTGCCTCTTGTATGTGCCCCTACTGGGGATCGAACCCACAACCTTTTGGTGCACATGGGACGATGCTCCAACTAACCAAGCCACATGGCCAGGGCATTACCTTAACCTTTTCAATTTACAGGTAAGGAAACTGAGTTTCTGAGAGCTGGTGGGAGTTGCACAAGGCCAGAGCAATTAAAAAACAAAACTGATACTGACAGGTAGATAGTACTTAATTCAACCAGAAGTTTTCATGACTTTTTTCAGCTATGTTGAGGTATAATTGGCAAATAATATTGCAAAATATTTAAAGTGTACAACATGATTTGATATACATATATATTGTGAAAGGGTTTTCTGCACTTCAATAATTTCCACAAATGAATATTAAACCTCAGTTTTTTAGTCTTTGGGTTTTTTGTTTTTGAACACACTACTTGGAAAGTGTGTGTCTTTGCAAAGTGTAGTGGAAAGCAAAGCCGACTCACCCCCAGCGCATGGTATTTTTCCACTGCACTGCTCGGGGGTAGCCTGACACGTGCACAGAGAAGGAAAAAAATTTAAAGTCTGTTTTTCAATGACAGCGAAGTTCTTACGGGACAACTTTTAAACCGGAACCACTTTCGTTTCTGACGGTCATCGCTCCCTGAGAAGTTCCATGTCCCTCTCAGCTCTGTGTAACCCAGGAAAGAACACCCTCAATTCCTGTATTTTAAGGAGGCCTCTGGCAGAGTCCCTCAGTAAATAAAATGCTCCCGTGTAGATGGTTATTTTACACCTGCTTTTTTTATTGGTGGAGAAGCACTTTTAGTGTTGGCCTTGAACTTACCAGTGCACTGCACTTGCTGAGGCTACAGATTTACATTTGACTCCCCCGCCCCCTGCCCCATAAGTCATTTAACATCCCCATTTTTTTAAAATATCTGATTCTCACAACTGCTACTCTCATATGAATGTACATCCTGAAAATGAGTGTCCTTGTCTCAAGTATAGTTAAGGACACAGGGTAAATGGGACAGGAAACTGAGTGTCATCACTGAAAAAGCCCCGGTCCGCAGTGCCACTGGTGAGATGTGTCACCCGTGCCAAGTGCAGGCATTCTCTTCGTTTATCTTTCTTAGAAGCTGGCAGGCTAGGTTGGTGCACACGTGACTCATCCTCTCTGACTGCAGAGAGTGTGCCCCCTGGCCCATGTGCAGAGTGTTGGTGGTAGACACAACGAGTATCTGGTATAAAGAAGTACTGGAATCTGACCTGGAAGAGAACTAGCCTGAATATACCTAGAAATAACCTAAACGTTATTACAATGATACATGGTAAAACTGTGTTTTGGGCTTCTAGTGTGGCATTGACACTAGCATGTACAGAGTAATTATTCAGGTAGAAATCTTATTTTGTCAGCACTCTGCCTTGATGTATTTTTATTTACTTTCCCTTTTTATTGAATTTATTGGGGTGACACTGGTGAACAAAATTATACAGGTTTCAGGTACACAGTTCTACAACACATCATCTGTACAATATTTTTTCTGATATTTCTCCTTGGGCAAGGGAAACAAAAGAAAAAATAAAGAAATGGGACTACATCAAGCTCAAACTTTTTTGCACAGGAAACCATCAACAAAACAAAAAGATGACCCACTGCATAGGAGAACATACTCACCCATACATCTGATAAGGTGTTAATATCCAACATTTATAAAGAACTTATAAAACTCAACACCAAAAAAAAACAAACAATCCCATTAAAAAATTGGAAGAGGGCCTGAACAGACACTTCTCCAAAGAGGACTTACCCTATATGTGTTTTTAAAAAGATGTGTTAAGCCATTGCCTTATTTTTAGCAAACTCCATAGAAAATGCACATACAAGTGGAGTGTGGTAAGGTATTGTCACAGTAAACATAAACCTTGGATTTTGTCCATTATCTGAGTGTTTCATTGTACTTTGAAATATTCCTGAATTATTCTAATAATTTTATTTTCTACAAGAAGATGTACAGTGCATTGTTATGCATTAAACTTTGTTAAAGTTTGAAAGGTGCTGTGTTTGGCCACCAGGTGTTTTGAAAGAGGAAAGTTTCAGCTTGTGTGGTCAGGGTGTGGTGGTCGGATGAAGACCTAAACGCCGTTTCCCGCCTGGTCCAGGAATCCTTTGCGCCAGCCAGGGGAGGAGTGCTTCCTTCTCCTTTCACTATATAGAAACGCACAGTGTCGAGTCAGCGTTGAAATAGCACTGTGTTAGCTTCTTACTCTTGGGCCTGGGAGCTGGGGGAGGTGACCATGCCACCAAGAAGAGAGTTATTTTTATTTATTATTTGAACAGCCCCTATATCTAGGGCTGCCTGTATAACCAGAGGACAAGGGTGGGCAGGTGAGAGGAAAAGGAAATCTTCGGCATATAATTCATATTTTTCTAAAACACGGTGGTACACTTGCCGCAGTGTATATTTTACCTGCAATTTCTTTAGATCCTGTTTATAAGTGATGAAGAGAGTGACACAAGAGCATACAAAGAAGGAGGTCCCTCCACAAGCACTGTGTCACCCAGGCTGTCAGTAATCACGATGGCTACAGGAGTCACTAGTGTGTGGAGATAAGACTTGGAAGATGTGTCAGAAATGATTGACTAATGTAAGAGTTTACATACCATCTGGCTGGTGTGGCTCAGTGGTTTGAGTGCCAGACTGAATCGTCAGTTCGATTCCCAGTCAGGGCATATGCCTGGGAGCATGGGTCAGGTCGCCAGTTGGGGATGTGTGAGAGGCAACTGATGGACGTGTCTCTCACGTCAATGTTTCTCTCCCTCTCTTTCTCCTTCCCTTCCCTGTCTAAAAAGAAATAAATAAAGTGTTTAAAAAATGTTTAAGTACCTTCATCTGAGAATGAAGTTTAAAATGTTTGTTTGTTTTAAATTTCACCCATCCCACAGCCTCCTCCCTTTTGGCAGCCATCAGCTTGTTTCTGTTTTGTTTGCTTCTTTGTCTTGGGTTTTTAGATTCCACGTGTAACTGAAATAATGTGGTATTTGTCTTTGTCTGACTTCACTTAGCGTAGTACCCTCTGTATCCATCCATTTTGTCGCAAATGGCAAGATCTCGTTCTTTTTTATTGCTGAGTAATCGGTCATTGTGTTTATATACCATATCTTTATCCATACACCTATTGATGGACAGAGTAAGTATATACTAAATTAATAAACAAACAAGACTTAGATTCATTACAGAAAAGTAGGGACCCACTCACTCACATTCTTACATGTCTTCTAGGCAGGGAAGAAAGAGAAGGAGTTTGGACTCATTTGCTGGGGAGCGTGCTCAGAATGCATCCAGGGTATCAGTGTCAAAGAAGCTAGCTGTCTCTGGCGTAGACTGTGGACTGGACTGTCCCACAGGAGAAGTTGGGGTAGGCAGCACAGCCCTAGTAGTGTTAACAGCATAAGTCTGCCTTTGGGGTTCCAGTCTCCCTTACGAGTTCGTTCCCTCATTCCTCCCTGGTGTCACAGTCTTCCTCTCAGTTACGGGTATTCGTGGTGGTCACTGATGCATTGAGAGTGAAGGCTCTGGGTTCAGACTTCCTGGATCAGATGCTGGCTCTGCCTCTTAGGCAGCTGACTTAATTTCTTAGACTCGTATCTGTAAAACAGGGACAACATTCGTGTTTACCTTTATAGGGGGATTGAGAGGATCGAATGTCTACTGACATGTGAAGGGCCTAGAGCACCATCGGGCGCACAGTGAGCATTCAGTATGTGTTAGCTATCACCTTAAGACCCGGTTTACTCAGAAAGAATTTCTTTTGCCCTCTCTCGGTAACTCCTGTGTAGGGAGAACAGACACTTGACCTGGATGAGTGAGCGAGTAAGGACTTGCTTGTTATCTTTAGAATTGTAGTTTAGTAGTGTAAATGCATCTTTGTGGGTTCCTTTCCAAGATAAGGCCACTGAGGCAGAGAAAGCACTGATTAAATTAAATCCTACATGACCCGCCCACCTCATTTCAAACAGGATCTTTAATCTTCTTTCCTGATAACCATTTTCTGCCTGGGATTCACGGAAAGGGTTGTGTTTTACATCAGGAAACAGTACTGCACCACACACACACTTTAATGAAACAATTTTATGAAACAGTAGTTCCACTAAGTGTGATGACCTCTTGCTTTCTGTCTATTCTTCTGTGCTTTGCTCTTGTAAAAATGCTGCTGGCAGTGCATGGAATTTGTTTCACAACTCGTTAATGGGTCTTCCAGAAGTCTGCGGGACAGTGCATTCGATAGATCACTTTGACTTTCCAGAAGCAAAGGCGGTGGGAGGCGGGTACCTTTGATTATAGCCGATATTCCCTTCCTTTTCGGTCTCTTTCCCAACTTCCCCTCCTAGTGGAACTGGAATTCCCCAAACACACACACACATTTGAATGCCACCAATCTGTTTAGTAAGGCCAAAGTTTGTGTCATTTAAAAGGCCTTTAAATGTCACTGTACTTCAGGTTCACTTTTAGCACATTAGGAACGTTAAAATTATGTATAAAACTCCCATCACTATAAGATAGGGTCCAATAACCATTTTCAGGAAACATTTAAACGTTAGGTATGATAGTAGAAACAGATTTTTCAGATTGTGACACCTAATTTCTACTGTACCCCCCCCCCCAGTTAATTAAGACATTCAGTGTGTCTTGTAGAAGAATGACTTATCGTTCGAGTGGAGCTCTAGAGAATTGTTGCTTTGTCCCGAGCCGTCCACAGGCTTTGGCTTCTTCCTTCTTGGCCAGCACCACGTGCTTGGGAGCTAACTGCTCAGAGCCGTCCGTGCTCTGTGACCATGGGGCTGAGCACACACCCCGTGCTGACCCCTGACTCTGATCTCATTAACTGAGTCACCAACCAGACCGAATCTGAGAGATCAACAGCCCGATCCTTACCAAGTTCACCACCCAGAGCTTTCTCGGGTCAGAAACCCTTGCTTCGCACGCGTTCCGTCACGTGCCCAGCTGCACGGGGCCTGGGCCCGCCTCCCACCCCCGGCTCCACGCAGCAGCCAGGCCGCCCTGGCTCGGTGAGACGTCCACTCCAGCACCTCCGCCCTCTTCCTGGCAACTCTGAATGTTACATTCTCTTCCTTTCATATTATTCCCCGTTCAGGTCATAGTCTGTTAATGCCATACACATGTCTCTGGCGTATTTTTTTTCTATATTTCAAGTAAATCTCTTTCTTAGTTTTTTTCTTCCCTCTTTGTTCTGTGTTGGAGAGCCTCCAGTGGCACTAGTCATAGCTGATAAAACTAAAGCATAGATGTGTAAGCATCATCAAGAAAAAAGAATACACTGTATTTAAAGGTAAAATGAGGATTGTGACTAGTGTCATCAGTTTTCAAGTCTCTTAAATGTCTTATTCTGGTTCATGCTCTTCTGACGAAACCTTCTTACACATTGCATACAAAAAAGGTAATTATTCTTTGTTTATGCTATTCCTTATATAATTACTAGCACTGCAACACAGTTGTAATAGACATTTGATTTCGGGTATGTAGTATTACAGGCACATTACGAGTGAAGTAAGTTTCTGTGGGATGACCAGGGTTGTAACTGGCGTTAGCAGCATCATTTCTGGGGGAGAAGTGGCTCCAGTCCTCAGTCACCAATGGCAATACATTTGGGAAACAGACTAGGTATTTGAGGACTACCTAATGTCAGTGTTCCTTTGGGCCATGCTCTGTTCCTGGAAAGAGGCTATTTAACTATTTAAAAATCATCTGAGTGCTACTAGTGTGCCTCCATACATTCAATAACAGAGTGGAAATCATGGGAGGATCCAGCGGATTCTGAGAGGAGAATATGGTTGAGCACGCATTTTGAAATGACAGATCACTTCCTTCCGTGTGTGTGAGTGCCGACCCCACTCTCTGGGACACCACGTTCGCTGCTTTCAAACAGTGTGTTTCTTCCGAGGGACAGGTGGTTGCAGGACGCCGGGGCCTGTCCCCGAGGGGGGCGGTGCTCCCGGCCGCCCCAGGACAGTCCCTTCACTCTGGCACATTTTGTCCCATGTGCTCTTGAGGTGCAATGAGACACATTATCTTTTTTTAAAACTCAGAAGCAAAAGTCAGAAAAAGTGTTTAAAAAGAAAGGCTTTTCCATTTTCTGTTAGCAGAATTTTAAGCAGAATTTTTAAAGTGTTGGCTCTTGATGAGAGCATTTCAGTTTTTTCTCTCTGTGCTGACCTGGTATTATCCTTTGTTTGGTAATGATTAACTGGTAAACTCATTCTTCATTTTAGATCTCAGGGCATCAGTGCATTGTATTTTTTTGGCTTGAGTTTAGTATATAGTCTGAAACTATTGTGCCATAGTGAAATCATGGCAGGGTGTCCTTGAGTGACCTTGAACTTGCAGATATGCTAAGGGTATTGTTACCAAAGAGATACAAAAGAGATTACAATTTTTATGTGAGGATCCATACAAGCCAAATAGGTTAACAGAATTCCAGCTCAGTGTATTTATTAGGCAGTATTCGAAACACAACTTGACGTGACTTTGAAAAAAATTTATTTGATGTTCAGCTTTGAGATACAAAAGCACACATAGAACAAAGTGATAAAGTACGGATTTTAAAAAATGGCCAAGGTCTGAGACAGGATAACAGAGAGCCCTTGGGTTGTGGCAGTGCTGCCTCAGTAGCCGCCGTGGGGACGAGATGAGTAAGCGAGCCCAAGCGAGGGGGGACTTCGCGCCCGCCAGGCCACCACATCAACTAGGGATGCCGGGCTTTCATCTGGTGCGTGTTGTTGGGCTTTCCCCTGAGATTTCGTGTGGGGGCCCCAGTGCTGACAGACGGTTTGAGGCCACTGCCCTGACAGGTCCCAGTTTCACCCGCGAGGCCGCATACTCGGAACGCACCGCTGGGGTCGGCTCACAGTAGGGAGCTAGCGGTCCAGGTCAGCTTCCTCGTCCTGCGTGTGTCAGGGTGTTGGAGAGTGTCATCGTCCTGACACGGGGCGGGGGGGCAGTTGGAAGAGCTTGAGCATAAACACAGTTTTCTGAGTTGGGGTTCCCGAACCCAGGACACTTGCTTAGAAAGTTCATGCACATTGGAGAAAAAAAAATACAACCCTTTTTTATCAAAGTAAGACAATTTTCCATACTTGTTTGTGGTATTCGAATTTTAACTTCCCATATATAATGTAATTAATGGGGTCACCGCACCCCCAGCCTTTTGAACTAAAGAAAATTGACTGGTTAAAACAGACAGTGGAAAGCGAGTCAGAATTTTCTGAAAGCTCACAGAATCTTGGGTTGGATATATAAGGAACCAAGAACTAGGGGAAGATGACATCATTGTGAATACATTTCTGACACTGTTTCCGAGTTTCCTTTTTTTAATTCTTTATGTAGGCTGCAGGGTTGGAGCTGGGCACAGAAAGCCGGCGCCCAGTCCTGCCCAGAGAGCGTGCTGCTGGGGTGCCCCTGCCATCCTCTGAGGACTCTGGAGCATGTGCGTCCGTACACCGCAGAAGTTAGTTCTCGGTGAGGCTCTTTTTGGCAAAGAGACGGGTATGAGGTCGTTGACGTGGTGCCTGGAGCATTGTCAGCAGTCAGTGGACGTCAGTGTTCTCTTTCCCTCTTGCTCCTCCTCTTGTTTTCAGCAGCGCATTTTGTGTGTTCCCGCCACTGTACCGTCTTTGACTAATGCTCACATTCAGCCTCACGCCCTGCGTTTTTCAGGTTCTGAAGGTTCCGAAGCCTGAGCTTTTCTCTCTCAGTGGAGGGTGGGGAAGGGGGCCAGGCAAACCCAGGCTGTGTCCTGAGGAGGTATTAGTGTTCTTACTGCTTCGGGCCTCAGCAGTAGCCAGAGACGAGGTAACTGAATGGTAAAGGAAGATGGCAGCAGCCACAATCAGCTGTTAAGTTCTGGTGGCAGAAAACGTAGCCTTCAGACTTTGCTAAGTATGTAGAATAGTCTAGAATGCTAGTTACCATGTTGATGCCTGGTCTCCACCCCAGAGATTCTGAGTCCAGTCTTAAGTCATTCAATGCACAGGGTCCAAGGACTATGTATTGAAAACCTCCAGTTCTAGAAGGATCAGTTACACCATTGTTCCATTATTCTTGGTTTAAATTCCTGATTGAGCATCAGTGTAGCACAAAGATTAAATGTCTTCTGAGACTTTTTTACCACTTGGTAATTGTGAGCCCCCAAACCACAGCTCAGAATTCTTGGCTTAAAAATATGTGTACCGTGCCTGTACCGATGTATGACTCTTAGGCAGTCATAACACATAAGAATGGGCTGTGGTGTGAGAGTCATTTGTAAATTTCCAGTGTCGACATTGTAATTTCTTTTTTCATTGACATTGCCTGGTGGAGGAGTCAGATCTGTGGTGTGTTCTCCTTGTGGTTTCCGTAGTGTTAGGCAGAATGCTACAGAAAAAAACGAACCCTTTCTTCAGTTTTGACTCACTCAGGAGTGGAGTGTCTTTCTTCTTTCGGAGATGGGATGTAAGAGGCATGCCCTGAAAGTGGCAAATCAGACTTCCACACGCATTGCCCTCACTTAGCCAATAGCTGGCTGAGAACTTGTATATCACGATGTGCAGTTTCATTCATCAGGGGGATTTCAGGCTCCAGCGGCAAGCAGCCCAAGTCTTGGGTGACTCCTGGGCTTTTGACTTTGCACTGACTCCTCCACAGAAACAAGGACGTGCGTCTGCCTTTAGAAGAATTATTGGTAATCCAGGTAAGGATAAACTGAAGAAATTGTTCTTTTTTTCCTTTTGGGTAGATTTGAGATTTCTAGAAAAAATTAGCTCCTCTCTCTATGAGAGGAGCTTGAAACTGAAGTTTTTCTCTCTGAATTGCTTTATAATGTTACTCAGTACATCCTTTTGATGGGAAATCCATTCTCTTCAAAATGTAGTTTCATTTTTAAATATTAAAGTATAGGATTCCATTTTCCTTTCAGGGCATGGAATTTTAAAAATGCAGTGCCTATAGTTGCTAAGATACTAATTACGCATAGGTTCCTGGTTTAGAACTGAAGTCTTATATTTTTAGGAAGTATGCTTTAAAAGTTGGGCAGAGGGGAAATCGATGTCTGAGCTTGATTTATGAAGCAATGATGCTACATATCGTCAGACTTTTCCCTGCACTAAAGACCAAATTCTGAGGCATGCTGCTTAGTCTGTTCTGATCTGGGGTCTCCCCTCTGCCACTTGTGTCTCCATCTGTTTTCTCACCGTGGGATCAGCTCCGGGGCTTCTCGGCGTGTGGTTTAGTCTGTGTCTATTCAGCGCAGTGGCATTTTCCTTGAAGCAGTGACTAAGGCTTCTTGGATGAATTCTCTCTTTGAAAGAGGTGGTAGAATTGCATCAGAAAGACACTGACAGTAAATGGCTCCCCCTTCCTGTAATGACCACATGTGAAAGAAGGCATTAATTCTTGTTTTGAGGAAATGAGAATTGTAGAGCTCTGTGAAAAACTCCCTTTTTATCATTAATGAGGCAGATCTGAATGTTAAAAACCAGGATCACTTTTTGCTATCTGAGCAAGTGTTACAAGGATACAGCTTCTCACTCCATATTCTGTGTGGAGTGACCAATGATCTTGAATTCAGAAAGAGGAAATAATGTTGAATATAGCTGTTGTTAATGCTGTAAGCCTAAACTAATTTCTTTAGAGTCCTTTCTATATTGATGTATTTCTTAGATATGTTGCTTATTTGTCCTTCAGGATTTGATTCTCGGTGTGATAGACTATGAAGGCTAGAAGGAAACTGCCTCTCATAGGTCATCCAAGCAGGGCTTCCCATGGGAACAGTACCGCCCCCTAGGGGACATAATAGATATTTGGGAGAGTGGTTCTGTTGATACAATGAAGGTCATTTTGTGTCAAGAATCAAGGTTTTAGATGTTTCACAGTGGAAAAAACAAAGAACTGCTTTGTATCCCGCATGACTTTCAACTGCCCTGTTGGGTATTTATGCAGTGAAAAATTAGTTTATAATTATCTGAGCATAGGTCTATTTTACATAAAAACACAGATAACTTGTGCATACTTTTAATATGTATAGAATACATTCATTTTCATTCTGTTGTCCACCTATGCCTCTCCTCTTTTTTCTCATACTTTTAACATGGAAGACTTCTGATTCGATCTCTTACAGTCCACACTTACTCTTCATAAGTAAATTATAAGCATCTGTTTTACAGTTAATTGAACCTGAAACTTCTTTATATATTGAAATACATAGTTTCACTATAAATTTGCTTTTTTAGTTTCTCTTTTATATTACACTTAGGATATTGATATTTTAAAAATCACATGTATACTTCTTGTATTCATTAATGAATTTTCTTTCAGAATAGCAAACAGGGCATTACAGTATTTTTGGTTATAAAAAAGGGGTTTTGGGAATAGTAAGGTTTTGAACCAATGATCCAGTCCCTTGCTGTGCTTTTGGGAAGGACGGTACGCAGATCATCTGGATGGGCGGGATGTTTGCCTTCTTTGTGAAGTTCTCCGGGAATTTCATGTACCTCATCAGTGTGTTTCAGTATCTTGAAGTCTTCCCATTTAGCTGGTTCTTCCTTATTAATACTTCCAGGAGTCTTCATTATGTTCCTCTAAAAACACCTCAGGCTTTGGTTACTCCCCTCCTATCTGGAAAGCTCCCAGAGCAGTTAAAACCAGACCCAGGTTCTCTTGAACAATGGGCATTGTGTCTGCGTGCCGTGAACGTGTTCTGCGTGTGCATCTTAAACCTCTGACTGTGCTGTAAAGACAGCACATTGTAGGTGAGGTGTTGCATGTGCTGTAGAGTCAAATCCTCCGAATCACAGCTGTGAGGGTGGGGTACCAGGCACGTGCATGTGGTGTGCCAGACTAATGCTTGCATGGCAAGCATCTTTAAATTCGTGGACTTTTTCCTGGATTGGTATTTCCTCTGGGAGTACTTGTTATGTGGATATAATTATTGCCTCTCGTGTATTTCTAGAGACACTAATCAAAGTTGTTTTTTTTTTGAGTCTGTTATAGAATACCTTTGCTCACTTGAATTTTCTGTGTTAGAACTTTTGAGTATTTTGTTGTTTGTCTTGTTTTTCCACTCTCATGTTGCAGGTTTTCTTCAAATGTGTATTTATCTTGGATTGATCATCCACATAAAGATGAGGTGGCGTTGAGGCCAGCTGGGGGCCCTGCACTCGGGGCGCATCTGGCACCAGTGGGTCCCTCTGGTGGCGCAGTGCAGCCCCCGCCGTGTGGGGGAGCCGCTGCATGTCAGAGTAAGGAGGGCTTGGCTGTGGGGTTCTCATGCCACACCAGCTGTTTAGTCCTCGCCGGGCATTTTGTTTAATTTCTTTAGGGAATCCTCTTTTAAAGATTTTGCCTGGGGACCTGTAACATTTGTTGTTTCTTACAAAGACAGGGGTTGGGCATGGAAGGAGCAATTGTTGATACTGAGACTTTCCTATTAATCTTCCCCTTTCTACCCTCCTAGTCATTTCTGTGCCGCATTGTCGTCGCTGCTCGGGAGCCCCTCTGGGGCTTCCCTGGCTCTGCCAGGGATCCCCCCCCTCAGCGGCAACCCTCTCGGAGAATCTCTGGGGCCGGACGCGGCCTCTGCTCAGCCTCCTCAGTCAGCACGTCATCGTTTTCTGGCTCCCAGACATCTGTTGAAATCTCTCAGCCCTTGATAATGTTTTTATTGTGGTGGGTGTACATACTTTATTATAACTGCCATGGGATCTTTCGTGTGCCCTGACCGTCATTTTGAAATGGTGTCTTAGTCAATTTAGGCTGCCATGACAAAGTACCATAGACTGGGTGGCGTATAAACCACAGCGATTTACTCCTCACACATCTCGAGCCTGACTCCTAAAAGGCTGTCATCTTGCTGTGTCCTTACATGGCAGAAGGGACAGGGGAGTTCTCTGGGGTCCCTTTTGTAAGGGCACTAACCTCATGCATGAGGTCCCCACCCTTGCAACTTAATCACTTCCCAAAGGCCTCACCTCCTAATACCATCCCACTGGAGGTTAGGATTTCAGCAGATACATTTAGGAAGAGGGGCACAGGCTTTCAGTCCATAACAAATGGAAATCCTTCCTTTTCCTGATTTGTCAGAAGTGTATCAGAAGAATTAAATCAGAAATACCTCTAGCCAGGCATTTAGCCGGGGAAAAAATTAGATGAGGTCACAGTAACTGCAGTGGGTATTGGGGTTTGGAAAAATTAACCCTCAGAATAAGTTGGCTGGGCAGAACAATGAGCCGACATAATTATACAAATACACGCTTGCCAGCTATGGAGGCTTGTAGTCATTAATCATAACCCCCCCTACACACACACACACACACACACACACACACACTCTTAAGATGACGTTCTAACTTTGTTTCTAGAAGAGTAGGTGCATCTTACAAAACATCCAACTTAGCCATTTAAAAAATCTATAAAAGAAGTGGTAGTTGTTTCTAATCTTTAACACAAATATAAATGTGGACATGCTTGCTTTTTAATTTCTCTGCCCTTTGGCACAGGAATTGGTGAAAGAACCTTCTGTTCCTTCATTTCCATAACTTCTTTTCCTTAGGAAATAGGCCCCCACACTTCCCCCCTTTCTTAAAGGAAGCATCTCATACTCTCCCTTCCTATTTTGTTTGTAAAAAAAAAAAAGAAACCCCTCCAAATTCTTACTGATTATCCCTTTTTCTTGTATTTCTTGTGTAGTTCCTGAAAATGTCTCATAGATACTATAAAGATGGGAAAAATCAGATGTTAACCAATTAGTCCTTTAACTTTCCTGACACAAGTGGCTTCCATTTGTGTTTCAGAAGAAACTCTGAATTGATGTTTCCAAGCTTAGTGTTCCCTCATTTTACTTAGAAAAAATAGCTGTTTCCCCGTGAAAAACCACTGATGATCATTCCCGTAGGTCTGAAGCCAGTTGCCCCAACGTGATGGAACCTAAAGCGCAGAATCTTCTTAGGCCTGTCCTGATCTTGGGTATGATAACAGGAGCCCCAAATCTGTCTCTGGAATTTGCAAAGTAGTAGTGTTGAATATTAATTACCCTGTGTGTAGTGGCTTAGAGGCAGTTAAAGAAAGTAAAGATCCTCTGGTGTCTGACCTCTGTATCCTGTAGGTTATTTACTGGCTTACGGCCTTCAGGGTGGGTCTGGTCTGGGTCAGAGGCCCTGGGAGACCGTGGCCCTGGCAGCAGATACGGAAGAGAGTAAGGAAATGTCCTGAGTTCCGAGGATGTGAGCTCTCGGGCAAGCAGAGCACGCTTGTAACTCTATTTCTGGCCAGAACAAACACCATCAGCCTGTTTCGGTGCCCTTCTTCCCAAGTCCACTTTCTCCCATAACCTGCTGGAGGCAAGGAATATGCTGGGTGTAGGTTGTCAGTTGTCTACTGAAAAAAGGGCGGGTCTAAAAGGACACTCGGGCTGCGAGAATTTAGAATACTCCTGCCCTGGCTGTAGCACCTGGCATGTCGGTTGACTACTACTGTTAGATGACAAAACCAGCAAGTCCCTTTTTTCCTCCGCAGGAAGTACCTCGTAGGGATGGTCTCAAAGGAATGAGGACGGCCACGACAGGCGTCAGACGGAGAGTACTTCAGACACAGTCCCCACTGGATGGGGTCAGCACTGCCAGTCAGATCCCGTTCTTCGGGAGGGTGCGGGGATGTAAGGATGTGAAGACAGTTGGGGAGCCCTGCCCGCTTGCCCTTTTAATTGATGTTGAATTCACAAGTGGTACAGCGCACTGATGTTAAGTATACTGACACAACCAAACCCCAGTGAACAAGCAGAACGTTTCTGTCAGCCGTGTTTGCTCACACCCCCATTCAGTCAACCTGCACCCCCACCGGCACACACTTGCTGGTTGGTATTGCGATGGACCGTTTTTCCTCTCTTTGAACTTGGTATAACTGAAACCATAGAGCGAGTACTCTCGAGCATCTGGCTTCTTCCACACTCTGTTATATATTGCCTGTATCGGTCATTCCTTCTCCCTTTATCGCTGGGTGGTAGTCTGTTCATGTGAATAGACTAATCTGTTGGTCCATTTTCAAAGTAGCAAACATTTGGGTTGTTTTCACCTTTCTGACTATTATCAATATAAAGCTGCTGTGAATGAGTTCTTTCTTATTCTCATTCCTTCTTTAGATTCGGGCTTGATTACTGGAGCATACCATAGGTGTATGTTTATCTTTATAAGGAACTTCCAAGCAATTTTCTAGTGATTGTATACTTTTAAATTCAGGCTGGCGGAGGCAGAGAGTTCCAGGTGCTCCCATTCCTTCTCACACTTGTGTTTAACAATACACAAGTGTGTATTGTGTGTATTTTTCCCAGTTTAGCCATTCTGGTGGATATGAGGTGGTCTCCCATTGTGGTTTTTGATTTGCATTTCCTTCATGACTAGCATGTTCTTATTGACTATTTGTATGTCTTCCTTTTTGAAGTATCTGTTTAGTCTTTGGCCCATTTTTTATTTTCTTTAGCTATTTTTAAATTGGATTGTTTCATTATTACTGACTGGTAGAATGTATTGTAATATATTCTAGATAAAATTTTTTGTCAGAAATTTGTAACACAGATCTCTTCTCCCAGTCCATGGCTTACCTTTCATTTTCTTAAAGATGTCTTTTCATGAGCAGAAGGTTTTAATTTTGAAGTAAGTTTAAATAATCAGATTTCCTTCTATATTATCAGTACTTTTGTTTTTTAAGTGAAGATATTCCTCTGTGTTTTCTTTTACCTTTTTTTAAAAATAGATTTTATTTATTTATTTATTTATTTATTTATTTAATAGAGAGGGGAAGGGGGGAAAGAGAGGGAGAGAAACATCAATGTGTGGTTGCCTCTCGTGTGCCCATCTGGGGACCAGGCCTGCAACCCAGGCATGTTCCCTGACCTGGAATTGAACTGGTGACCTTTCACTTTGCGGGATGATGCCCAACTTACCGAGCACATGAATCAGGGCTTCTGTGTTTTATTTTAGAAGCCTTACAGTTTTAACTTCCATGTTTCGGTCTGTGGTCCATCTCAAATGAATTTCTGTGTACTGGGTAAGGCAGCAGTCAAGGTTCGTGTTTTTGTCAACATTTTCCCAGTTGTTCCAGCCTCATGTGTTGAAAATACTTATCTTTCCCCGTTGAGTAGCTGTGGTGCCTTTGTTGAAAATCAGTTGCCCGTGTCCGTGTGGGTCCGTTTCAGCGGGACCTACAGAGTGTGCGTACCGGCCGCGTGTGGCGTGCACTCGAGTCTAGCAAACAGCGGTTCACACTGGTCAGCCTCAGTGAGCCTCGGGTGGCTGGCAGCCTCGAACTCTCATGTCGTGGGGCGTTTGTGTCAGAGATCATCGACCCCTTGTCGGGGGCGTTTTTTGCTTGTTTTATAAAGCCGAGACGGCTGAGGCTGCCAGAAGTTCCAACATCCCACGGGAAACGTAACGTTCTTATCTGCACGGAAATACACCATCAGATCTGTGAGGTCCAGCCTGGGCCTGCGGGCAACTTTAGAGAGAAGCAAACATTTGAACTTCACTTTTCTTATTTGGAAACTTGGATATGCGTGCATTCAAAACGCCTCATTTGGAACTCACTGTGTTAAGGGTGGGTCAGCGAAAAACTATCACTGTGAAGAATGAAAATTTTCATAATGTGAAGAAGCTTGTGAATGAAACTCATTTTAATAACTTTTGCATATTGTATGCAAAACAAGGATCTGCTGACTCTAAACAAGTCTGTCTACGACTGAAATCTTTACTTGCAAAGGTTTTTGTAAATAGTTTCACTTGAATATAGTAAAAAACTATTTTAAAAGATTTTTTAATTGGAAAGTGAAGGATGAATAGAGGTAGAAACACACCAGAATTACTCTTCAAGGGGTAGAACGGATTGTGATCGTCTCTTTTTGACACCTTCGCTTTCAGAATTTGTTTCCGTGGTGTGGCAGCGCCGAGGCGCAGCTGGACTCCTGGACCGGCCCCGGCTCTGCTGGTCCCCGCAATGAAGGAGCTGGCCCTTCTGTGCTTCCCTCCGAAGCCAGGGAAGGAAGCATGCCTGCCACACGTTTGGAGGAGGCAAGAAGAATTGAGCGGTCTCCAGGTCACGGTGAGTGCTGCGTAGCTGTTGGCTGGCAGTGATTACTGTATTACTTTTATAATAAAGGCTCACAGAAAAAAAGAATGTTTTTAAAAACAGAAACTAAAACGCAAAAGTATATTACATTTACACTATCCTGTGATTCAGCTGTCTCTCTCTCCGTGGCAGACACCCCAGCTGGCTGCATTGGACAGGTGTTGCTGTGAATCCCCGTTCTCTCCCAAAGGGGAGTAGGTAGCATTAGAGGCTTTCCTCTTGAGCTCCCTGGGAGACCTATGCCCTGAAAATACAGGAGGTGCTTTACATTGGTTACTAGAACTGCGAGGTGTTCATAAAAAGACTTGACGAGGAAAGATAGTCTTTAAGCTCACGTCTTCCTCTCCTCCTCCTTTGCCTGTCTAGCTCAAAGAAAATACAACCTCCACTCACTTGAAATACCGCCTCCCCTCGCCTGTGTTTGGACGTCATGGTTGTGCTCAGCTCCTGGCCCTGGTTTTGCTTTCTCTAGCAGTTTCCTGGCCAGAGCAGGAACTGGAGCTGAGTCTGAGCGAAGTGACCGCGACAGTCTTCTTTCCCCCAGTGCTCCCTGCGCGCCCTGGAAGCAGGGTGGAGTCTGACCCTCATGGTAGTCCTGTGTGACCCTGGATGGCCTTCTTTCCCCTGGTGCTCCCTGCACACCCTGGAAGCAGGGTGGAGTCTGACCCTCATGGTAGTCCTGTGTGCACATCGAGCAGGGTTAAATATAACCCAGAAGCAAAATCCAGCTCAGCGCAAACACAAAGGCTGTTAATACCCTACCAATGACATCAGTCCAGTTGACATGCAATACTTTGGTTTCACAGACAGACCAGGTTGCACTATGGAGTGAATGGTGAGCCCTCTCCCGTGGTCATGAGATGGGCATCATATTCCATGGGAAGCATTGTCTTCATTAAGCAGGTGTGGCTGAGTGTTGTTTGGTGAGTGCCACACATGCACAGAGTGTTGGCACATGGCTCTTGTGATCTGACGTGAGGGAGAGACGTGTTCAACAGGGGCCCTTTCTACTGTGTGGGGGCTGCGCCCTTCTGTCCCAGCCCTCCCTCACGTCCCACAGCTCCCGCACACATTTCTCGCCCTCACTTCGCCGCCTCACCTCTTACTCGCCGTAGCTGGCCACCCTCCCACGTCACAGAGAAGAGAGAACTCACTGAGGGTCCCCTGGTGTCACCACACTTCGTCTGCCCCCGGCCTGTCTCCCTGGCCTCCTGTGTCAGCGCAAGGGCAGTCCTCGTGTCCAGGGCCCTGGGAGCCGTCCCCACCCCCTCTCACCTTCTCAGGGACTTTCTCTCTCTGACCTTGTGACTCCCATTTGCCACTGATGTTCTTCCAACAGTACTTAAACCTACTCAAATCTTGTCATTTAAAGAAAAGAAGGCACAGGCCTTCTGCATTGCCAGGGCCAGTCTTGGAAGAATTGGGTGTGCCTGCTGCCTCCATTTCCTCCCTCCAGGCCCCCTCCAAGGCCCCCCCAGTCTGGCTCTGCCTGTGATGCAGCTGAACCGGCTCTGGCCATGGCTGGCAGGTGCCTTCCTACCCTTCCATTGCCACCTTTGTTCTACGTTAGCGTCCATATTTTCTATGACCTTTCAGCAGTGAGGGCGTGCGATGCACTCTCCTCTCCAGCCTCTAGGACGCTGCCCTACCTTCTGTTTTTTTCTCCTCGTTGCCCTCTGCAGGCTCTTTCCGTCCATCTCTAAGCCCCAGGCTTTGTGTTCAGATGCCGCTGGACATTTCCACTTCGATGTCTTGTGGGCATCTCATACCCAACATGTTCCCAACTTATTCCAGTTACATAAGTTTCAAATCTGACTCATTTGACCCTTCTCTCTCTTCATCCAAACCCACAAAGAAACAACATCTGGTCAAAATTCTACATAATCAGAAGTCCTCAAATCCATCCACTTTGTCTCCAGTGTCTCCTCCTTGGTTACTGTCACCTCCGCCTGCTCCCTGCCGTTGGTGTTCTTCCCCAGTTTGTTCTCCTGACTGCATTCCGAGCGATGCTTCTAAAAAAGCATCCTTGTCTTGTCACTGCTCCACTTAAAGCCTTACTGTTTTTGTGATACCCTGCACCCACACTGACGGGGCCCTTTCAGAGTATGTGTTTCTGCCCTCTGCACAGACAGGTTAGCAAAGCACTTGAGCTCCTGGGGACGTGGGGGAGGGGGGTTGTTTCCCACTCTGCACAGCAGAGCCTGATGGAAGTCCCAGTGGACGTCAGTCACTGCCGCCCTCCAGAGCTCCTTGCCGTGGGCTTCGTGTCCCTCCCATCTCTCCATCCTCCCCCACTCACCTGCTGACCTGTTTGTGTGTCCCAGCCCCAGCCTCTCGCACCTGTAGTGCTTCTGCTCTGCTTACCTCTCCCCTTTTCTTATTTAGAGTAGCTCAGCTCTTTCCTGAATGTTCTGGTCCCTAGATTGCATCCCTGTCTTGTCCTAGTTTGGGTTCCTCTCCAAGCAGATTCTGAACAAGGGTGCCCTTTGTCCGGACTGCCCTGCATAAGAACTGTGCAACCTCTCTGTGCCTCAGTTTTCTCACCTTTAAAAAGTCTGCTGTGTAAGGTTGTAGCGAAAATTAAATTCTGTGCATGGAAAGTGCTTATGACTCTGACCCATAGTAGTGGTCTGTCCAGCTTGCCATGGTGGTGATACAAACTGACATTATTAAAAATGCTACTTCTTACAGGTTTCCATCCTCAGTCTTACCTGGACCAGATCAGAGCCCCTCCTGCGGGGCACCAGCAGTGCCCTGTGCCCCCTTCACATTGTCAGTGCTAGTTCGACGAGGGAGCCTGAGGACTCCCGTTTGTTTCCCCGGCCGGTGCCCAGCCCAGCGCCTGAAGTGTAGTATGTAGCGTGCACGGGGTACTCAGTAAATAGTTTTTCAACAGAATTAATCAAATAACTTGTAGAAAAAAAACATTCCAATTATGCTTCCTACCCATTTAAGAAAATAACACATAGCCAACACACTGTGTCTGTGCTCCAGGGGCAAGGCTTGAACGCCGGCACCCACGCGTGCGCCTGGGCAGGCGCTCTCCCCCCGCGGCAGCTCCGGGAAGGGCCTTCGTCCAGCCCCCAGACCCCTCAGCTCCGTGGTAACCGTGCAGTGAGGATAGCGCGTGCTTTGAGCGTGCTCAGGGTTCCCCTCATCGTTACAGGGTTTTTCCTGTTAGCTGATGAGAAAGTCGTCATGTTGCTTGGACTTGCAGGTTCTTTCCTAGCTGTGGGGAACTTCTCAAGCTGGCTACAATGAGACAGTCTCAAAAACCCACGGAGAGGTCTGGTGTGTTCCCTTCAAGTTAAACCTAATGGCCTTCTTATTTTCACTTTTCATCGCCTCTCCTTCTGAGCCGGCTTCTATAATTATATGCAAAGAGTCTAGTATCAGAAATAAGGTCTGTTTGCTTTTGATGCCTGCACCCTTGACATTCTTTAAACTTTCGTTCATGCCAACAGAAGCCTTCTTTAGGACTTCTGATTTCCTTCCTTCCTTCCTTCCTTCCTTCCTTCACATCAGTGTATTCAGTGTGTGTGCATAACTTTTAACTGTGGCAAAACACATACAGCATCAAACTTACCATCTTCACCATTTCTAAGGGTGTGCTGCAGTGGCATTAGGCACCTTGCATTGTTGAGCGGCCACCGCCGTCATCCATCTCCAGAGCTCTGTCATCTGGCCAAACTGAAACTTCACGCCCACTGAACACTGACTCCCCATTCCCGCTCTCCCCAGCCTCTGGCAACCACAGTTCTTTCTGTCTCTGTGAATTTGACTGCTCTGGGGACCGCATGTCAGTGGCAGGCTCATACAGTGTGTCTTTCTCTGTTCGGCTTATTTCACTTAGCATCATGTCCCCAAGGTCCTTTCACATTGCAGCATGCATCAGAGTTTTCTTCCTGTTCAAGGCTGAACAACACGGCATTGTACACAGAGATCACATTTTGTTTATCCATTCATCCGTTGGTGGCCAGTGGAGTTGCTGCCAGTAGTTGTGGCTATGGAGAATAATGCCGCTGTGAACACAGGGATACATATGTCTCTTCGAGACCCCTCTTTCAGCTGTTTTCGACCCAGTGACTTCTTGAATCTTCTTTTCTCTTGATGCTTCTGCTGTTTTCACCGACTCCTGCCTTCCTCTTCTGTCCCTTTACTCCCCCTCCCCCACTGACCTTCCTCACCGTTTTCCTAACAGTGCCCTGCTGTCGAGGTCTTCATGTCTCACTGTGACCCTCACAGAGCTGCTCCACCGAGAAAACAGTTAGGCAGCTAAGAATATGATTTGTTCCCGCCTCCCACACACCCACCAGTGCCTGCTGGTTTCTGAAGCCATACTAGTGGTTCCTAAATTTAAAAAATCCCTTTATAATTAGACTGAATTTTGTGGCTATAGACATTCTGTATTTTGAAGTTTAACTGTAAATGATAGCATCTTCTTGATGTATGTGTCAGTCCTGTCACTGCGATACTAATATTTATTCATTGTCATGAAAACAACACCTGACAGTCGTAGAAAACTTACAAGATATAGCAAAAATATTATACACAATAACACTACCTAAAGGAAACCACTATTGACATCTTGATGCATATCCTTCCGGTCTCTTTTTTTTTTTTTAAATCCTCACCCGGAGACATTTTTTCATTGCTTTTTTTAGAGAGAGAGGAAGGGAGAGACAGAGGGCGACTGGTTGCCTCCCTTAGGTGCCAGGACTGGGGATCATATGCACTTGGACTGTGCCCAGGCCAGGGATCAAACCCACTACCTGGGTATGTGCCCAACTGGGAATCGAACTCACTACCTTTCAGGGTATGGGATGGTGCTCTAACCGACTGAGCCACACCGGCCAGGGCTATCCTTCTGGTCTTTTTCATGTGAATTTTTATATATTTAAGATCATGTTGTTTTGTACTTCTTTCTTGCACTTAATAAAGTATAAGCATTCTCTTGTTTAAAAGGGCTTTGTAAATATTTTAATTACTTTGTATGACCGAGAAGCACTTACAGGATATGCATTTGCTTCAGTAACACTTTTCCAATTATCAAAATCATGTGTCTCACAGAGAATGTCAAACATCTCAGTATTATAAAGACATAGTGAAAAAAATCTAAAAATTCTGTTTTCCCCTTCTTAAAAGAGGTTTTTAAATGTATACTTTTCTAGCTGCCTTTTGAGATCAGCTTCTCTTACCCCCACCATTTGCCTGTCCCCTCCCCCCCAACTTCCTCTCACCTAGCAACAACCCCCCCCCCCGAACATTACACGCTGTGATCTGCAGTGTCACTTTCTCCAAAAACCATTCTTTAAACACAGGAGTTTATTATCATTGATGTAATCACATGCTCTCCCCCACTTCTGGATGCTCGAGTTGTGCCCTGGGACATGTTACTGGAAGGATGTCCTTGCACTGTTACCTTTCTGTGGAGCTGTGATGGTTTTCTTCGGAGATATTTGTAGACGTGTTGTGAGTCAGAGCAGTTTGAAGGCTTATGAAAGGGTATTGCTGATTTCCTGGATCGATCGTCTCACGTCACTTCACTAGCTCTGCTGTTTTTGTTGTCCATCTCTGAATTTGGTGAAAAGAATCTCTGTGTTTGCTAGTGATCCTCAACACTTTTTCTTGTTTATTGGCCTTTATCTTTTGGGGTGCATAGTGTTTCAGTATCACTTAGCTTTTATGCTGATAAGTCATATAAAGTGTATTATTATGTCTCGAGTATTTTATTTTTTTGTTTACCTTTCAGATTTGTCTGCTGCTTTTTTTTTGGTCTGACATACAGTGATTTTTACATTTCAGCATGGTTAGATTGATTCAGATTACCTGTTACTTTTTTCATTACTTTTATAAAGCTGACTTCTTTTCCTATCCCAAATTCATAAATAATTTTTCTAATTGCTTTCTTTTTTCCCATTTAATTTTAAAAGTCATATAATTTTGGTGAAGATTATGAAGTAGGAGCTAATTTTTTTGTTTTCTAGAATACTATGTGGTTCTCATGTTTGTCCAAAATTTCAGTAAAGCCATGACATGAACCAAAACAAGGGATTTTTCTTTTTCTTTTAAATGCTTACCTAAGGATATATTTATTGATTTTAGAGAGAGAGGAAGGGAGACAGAGAGAAACATCGACAGGTTGCCTCCTGCACACACCCCAACCTGGGATCGAACCCACAACCTTGTGTATGGGATGACACTCCATCCAGCTGAGCCACCCAACCAGGGCGATAAGTGCTTTTTCTTATTTTAATGCCTTGATTTCTGCACTGTAAAAAAAATGAGAAGGCTGTGATTTACCTGTGGGGGTGGGGGGCCTCCAGGAAGAGGGACTGGCACCGTTGCAGAAGCTTTACTCCTCAGCCTAGAACTTGCCCTGCCTCCTCTCAGCTCAAGACACTTGATGCTCAGTGCAGGCTGATGGGGGACTGAGAGAGCACGAACAATAACAAGGGTGGGCCAGAGTGAGCCTCTCTGCGTCGTGACCCTATTTCAGTTGTCCATGACTCAGATCAGCACCCAGGGCTCCACTCATTAGAGACTTAGTTGAACATCAGGTTATAGACATAAGGCAGCGGATAGTGAAAAAGGGCCCTAGCCTAAGAAAGTCAGAAATCTTGGGTCCAGTGTCTGCTGTCAGTCTGTGTGACAGAGCAAAGTCTGTCAGCTTCTCTAATTTCCTGATTTGTAGCATTGGGGAGTCGAGGTGTCTACTTTGAGATTTATGTTCAATAAATTATGACCTAGGCAAATAGCAGAGCAAGGCTATGCCTTGCCGATGTCTTGCTAACTGGTTAGTTTTTCCTTAATTTAGTTACCCAGTGTGATATCAAGTTTAGGGGGACGATTAGAGTGTCGTATAAAACTCTCCCTTGGAGAATTTGTGCTTCCTAACCTTTCTGAACTGTTCTTAATCGGCCTCAAGCTTTTCGTCTGAGAGACTTCTTTCTGTCTTTCCTAATGACTACTTTTGCCCTGCTACCTCTTATGTTTCAGAATTAAAGAAAGGAGAGCTAGTAATGTAGAAATATCCACAACCTGTTCCTCTCCCTGACCTTGCCCTGCCATTTGCCTAGAGCTGTGGTATAAAATTTTTTCAAAGGCTGAAATACAAATAGGAAAAACGTTGTGAAAAATGCGAAGCACTGAAGTGATAAAAACAACAGCTTGGAGATGTAAATAACCTGCTCTCATCCTTGCTGTGTGTCATCAGTGTTAGTTAATTATTATATATTAACATATTTCTAATACAAATTGCATTGAAAAATGAAACAGTGATAGGGCAAACCTTTTGAATCTCAAGCACATTTATAATAACAACCTCTGTCTTAGAAAAGAAACACAGAGAACAAGTTTCAAGGCGTTTTTGTACAGTAAAGTCACCTGTCAACCCACTGGACTCATTAAAGTGCTTTAACACTCCTCTCCCCCTTTCTGACTTTGATTGTGCGAACATGGTGTATGACATGCAAGGATTGTTCAGATACTACTTAATGATGACCCTCTTACAACTTACATGCCTCAGATGAAAATTCTGTGGCCCTGATGTTTTCCTCTTGAGAATGCATTTGCTGTAATAAAAGACCGTGACTGCGTGAGCGCCGTAGACCTTTGTGGAGTCCGGGTAAATCGAAAGAGTTTGCTTCCTTGCTCCAGGAACACACAGCTCTACGTGTCAAATAAAGCTGAAGTATTTATACGGGGCTGCAACTGGTGTTTTGTTGGATTACACTTACGTGTGGCCTGATCTTCCAATAACGTTGAAAAATGGCCTTTAAAAAATAAACTTTGAGTGGATATGATCTTCAGAGAAACATTTCCTGTATTAATTAAACTTTCATTTCTCACTGTGATTGCTTTGATCTCATAATACTTTTAAAACGTCCTGAGGGCTTATTTTCAAAGCTTTCGTACAAATTATTTCTCAAAAGCCATAATATATTCATGGCTGGGTGAATCCTAAAGACAGTATTTCTAAACCCCTGTTAAGTTTTTCTTTGTGTGCTAGTCTGCTGCAAAATTTCCTTTGCTGTGGGTCACGTGGTTCCTCCCGTCCAAAATAAAAGCACTTAGAATTTTTACTTCCTGATTGAGCCATCGGATTATGTAAAATGTAAATCAGTCTAAATATCTAACAACAGGAATTTTAAGGGAGAAATGCTGCTTTCTTTTTCTGTTTTACTCTCAATGCCTAAAAAACCGGAGTGTGTGCTTCCCTGTGTGTATTTGGAAACATGAGACTGTCAGGGATTTTTTCTGTCCCGTCCCTTTCAGATCAAGTCCGAGTTTGCTTTCATTATAAAAATAATGTACCGACGAGATAGACTGTGGGAGTCGGTACAGTTAGTTACAGGACTGAAATCATCAAAGCGGTTCCAATTACAGAGAGAGCTATGTACTTGTCAGTCTTTTCATGCTCTGAACAAGGAGTACAGCATCTCTCAAAAGGTAACGACTTGATATTTTGGAATTGTAAATGGTCATTTAGCGCTTCTGCTGCCTCATACAAGTTACAGTAATTTCTAGCAGGCTGGATGACACTTGTTTTGTCATGGATCTTAAAATCCCTTGCGTTTTCCCACAACAGTTTTGAAGTTGTCATAGTAACAGCATGATGTTTGGAGGGTCTTTTTAGTAGTTCTTTAGCTTGAGTGAGTTAATTTTATTAACTATGGATATTTTTCTTTTCACTCCTCTCTGGCAAACAGGGGCTAGCATTGCTCATATATGTATTTCATGTTCTTTATTTCTTGATGACTAGAGTTAAAGGACTTGGTGTTTTCTAAGTTGTTTCAAGGAGGGAGCAAGAATGTTATCAATTGATTCCAGATAGGTTAAACTTGGATTTTTAGATACTTCTCTGTAAAAGGCACTGCCAGTGGGATTTAGTTTTGTTTAAAGATGTGGGTTATGGGAGATGTTCCCCAAAATGTGGTGGTGACTAACCTCCAGGTGTTAACAGCCATCCTTTGCTTTGATTCTGCTGTATATGGAATAAGAGTTGAGGAACACAGAAGGAAATCTGTGTTTTTAAAGAAGATTACTTCTTTAAAAATGCAGCACTCAAATACAACACCACAAGCATGTTCCACAAAATGAGGGAGGAGGGTAAATCTGACTATCAGAATTAAAACTTAAGTACTCTTTGAAACTAAAAAATGCTGAAATAAATTATCCTCTAGGAAAGTTTGTGGGAATTTTTTATTGGGGGAAAGTAGGTCAGGATCTCCTGTAAGTAAACCTCTGTGGCAGAAGTGCTTGCCAACATGGCGATTGGGGAGAGGGACAGCCCTTCTTTCGGGCAGGAAGAGGGTCAGAGGAAAGAACGGTCTGTACTAGGTCTGGACGCTGAGGCTTTAAAAAGTGTCCCATGTTCGATGCTTGTGTTTTCTTGTACAAGTGATCAGAGAGAAGTGACACGTGCGAAAGGTATCCTGTGAGTTCCGCAGGTGCCGTGCTAATGCCAGTGTCCTTTCTGTTCTGTGGAGTGTTTGTTCAAGCAGGGGCCAGTCAAGACGGCGGGGTGGTAGCAGCCTGTGCAGCCAGCAGCAGCGGAGGTGCTAATGCACGGCCAGTGATGTCAGGAGTTACGAGACAGTGGTTTCAAAACACTGCAGTAAACAAGGTCAAAGTGTCCCGTTTTGCTGGAAGAAGTTTTGTTTTTATGGGCTGGGCAGTACACGGATGAAGTGCTTTCAAAACAAACATTCAGCTTGTTTGTTTGTTTGTGTTTTTACATTTTGATTTTAAAAATTAACCAGATGAGATTTAGTAAGGGTTGCATTTTTAAGCAGAGTTATACTGTTTTTCCTGTTTTTATTTTACTTTCTCAAAAAAAAAAAAAAACCCTTCAGTTTTTACAGAGGAATGAAAATACTTCTGATCTTAAATGCAGTTTCAGGGGACAACATAGGACCCAGTACACAGCAGATGCCAATCACAATCAGCAGTGAGACATCCTTCTAATTTTGTACCTTTTGCTCTTATTTAAATAAGCATTTAAATACGAGAAAGTTAATGACGCAGAATAGTGCTGACTGCGTGGTTCTCGTCTTAATGCATTTTCCAACATCGAACCTGAGAATACCAGAGGCTCAAGTCTCTGGACACTCGTTTGAGCAGTTATCTGCTGGTGGCCTGGTTCCTGAGGTGACAAGCGGGTGTCCCGGGCGCATGTGGTGACAACAGGAGTGGTGCCAGCATGGCGCCCAGAGGTCGCCTCAGTCTGTGCCGGGGATCCCTGGTCCTCAGGGCTCCGAGAGGAACCCGAGAGGAACTGTGAACTCCAGGCATCCGGGGACGTGCAGGCATTTGGGAGTTCCACGCAAACCTGGATGTAAGCGCAGGCACCGCTTTTAAAGTGAAAGCAGGGCCCTGAGGAAGGAATTACCCTCGCCTCGTTCCGGACCTGCTTACTGTGTTGGAAAACAAAGTAAGTTTTGTTTGTTTCTTTCTTAGTCACTCCTCTACATGTTTTTTCTTGCTAACATTATTAGACACCCAGTACCTGACAAATGCCAAGTGTTTTTCCCCTTCGTTGGGAAGGAGGATATGAAGTTTGTTAAATAGCTAATTGCTTCTTTGATCTTTTCTGTCTTCCTGTATCTAGCATGCTGGCTTGCTTGTTAAGAGATAGCAAGAGACTGAAATGTATTATCAGTGAGAAAACAAAAGTAGTTTTTTTTTTAATGGTTCAAGAACTTTGCCATTAATTGAATGACAATGACACAGACAAGGCTGTTTCTGTGCCAGGAGCACATCTAGCAAAACAGGCGCAGATCACTGCCCTTATTCTCACTGGGAAGCAGGAAAGGCACCGTGCACACCAGACAGACAGAAAGGCTGTGTCCCTGTGTGGGAACTGCAGGAACTAGGTGGGAAGGGCTCCTGGACAAGGGGCTGCAGTTTAACAACCAGATCTGTAGTTACAGAATAGTACTGGGAATGGGAAGGACAGCACAGGGAATATCATCAGTAGCATGTAACTAGGTACGGAGTCAGATGGGTACTAGAATTATGGAATTATGGGGGGGCACACTGTATAAAGTATATGATTGCTTAACCATTCTGCTGCACACCTGAAACTGATACAAAATAATACTGAATGTAAACTATAATTGAAAAAATAACAAAAAAGAAAAAAGTCTATCAGGGAATGGAAAAGAGCCAAAGAATACAAAGTATTTAATAATGTGGAAGAAGCCCTGGCTGGTGTAGCTCAGTGGATTGAGTGCAGGCCTGTGAACCAAAGCTTCGCCGGTTTGATTCGCAGTCAGGGCACATGCCTGGGTTGCAGGCCAGGTCCCCAGTATGGGGTGTGCTAGAGGCAACCGCACATTGATGTTTCACTCCCTCTCTTTCTCCCTCCCTTCCCCATCTCTCTAAAATAAATAAATAAAATATTTTTAAAAAATAATGTGGAAAAAAACAGATTTAGTATAAAAATGGGATAAAATGTATAAAGAACCTAACCTTGTCAACAGAACCCGAACTTTTCCTTCACATTAGAATGTTTCATGCCTTGTAGGTCCATAGAAATGGGTTAATGCCTCCTAGAAATAATTAGGAGGCTGCATCACCCGTGCAGAGGTTCGTGACTCCAGCCTAGTTCTCCCACTTGGCCCCTGCCTTGCATTTGTGTTTGTTTACATGCTGATCCTGCCCCCAGAGATGTCTCACGGTTTGATACATTTTTAATATAAACTTCTGTGGTTTTGAAAATGCAAAACAAAAAGAAGTTCAGGGTAGTTTGTGGTCTGTGATTAAAGTATCCTTCCTCATAACATAGACTGGGTTTACTGCAGCATTTTCTGACAGCTTAAGCAGTAACGCTTTGAAGGCAGAAGGAGGCAGCGACTGCAGAGTGGCAGTGGAGGCAGAATCAGGGGTCTGGTTTCTAAACCCAGTGCCACGTGAGGTGGGAATTTAGGTCCCGGCCTCTGTGCCATGAGAATTCCCATTTTATCTCAAAGTGGCGATGACGGGACGTGGGGTGTCACTATTTCATCCGGAACACCTCAGGCTCCTTGCGTGAATGAGTGTGAATTAATTCAGCAAACATCTTTAAGTACCTTTGTTACTACAGCATTGTGCGCAGAGCTGTAGTTTTCCACAGTTAAATGCACAGAGATTCAGTTTAGACATTCAAGACCGAGAGCAGTTTGAAACGGGGGTGAATGAGCAGAGCGCCACCCTGAGATGATTTGTTAAGGGTGGTGCCAAGTAAGTGGGGCTGTCCCCCTCAGAGCTGCCCCTCCTAATTAAAGGGAAGGTGGCTGCCATCTGTCTTCTTTCATTCAAGGCAGTAGGGGCCTGGGGTGGAAGGAAGCACTCCCCCCTCCCTTTATTTTTCTCCTGCTCTTTTTTTATAGTCAGCTTTCTCTTTAGTCAGTGACCCAGAAGGTCATTGATGATCTGCCTATCTCATAATGAATAGTAACATAGGCATGGAAGGCACTTCACAAGAAAAGTTTATAACGCGCAGTGATCCATTTAGAACTCTGCTTGAGTTCTGCCTGAGAGTATTGTAATCTCCGTGTTGGTGTTTTTGCCCCTTTTGTTACCGAGGGCATTATTGGCAGGAAAAGTGGGGAGTTTTGCTTTTATTGATTTTGCTTTATCGTGAACATATTTTGTACTCCACTGGGCATAATCAGAAGGTGGCAGCAAGTAGCTGCCCAGTGGGGGTGTAAAGGAATATGACTCCCACCAAAATCAAGGACACCTGTTAATTACGACACGTACGTATTATCTCAAGGGAAATTACAGACAAGGATGTCAACAGATGTCTACATCTTGGACCTGCTGATGTGTCTTGGACCAGTTATGGAAATAACTCACATTGTTTAGTCTTTAGTTAAGCAATAATAAGTCTTTTAGCCCCTTTCCCAGGAGAAGAGGTTATGGGAGAATTTAGTTAGTTTGGGTTCATGGCTTACTTGCTTTTGAAGTGTAGAGTAATCTAATAAAGTGACTGAGGTCTCTTGCCTCCCTTTCTATCTCTTTAAATGGAAGGAACCTGTGCTGGTTTTAGATGTATTTAAGAAAATATGAAATAATGTTTTCTGGTTTTGATTTAAAAGTCCCATTATAAAGGGAAAATTCTGAAATATTTGGTTATTTTTGCTTTCACTTCTTTATATACTTAACACAAAGTGTCAACAGTTATCTGAAAAGATCTGGCCCTTTACACACTCTGTCTAGCCCCTCCCCCAAGAAGTAGATCCGGACTTCCCAGAACATGCTGTTTTTTAGGATTCCTGATGACATGGAAACGTGGTATTTGGTAAACCCACACATCATGTTTGGAAAGCCCAAATGCGAGAGTCATGTCTGTAATTTTATGTGGAGATTTTTTCAAATTTGTCATCCGCTTGCGATGAGCTGTCTTGGAAACGTGGGACGTGCTTGCGTTGTTGAACCTGGGGTGAGTGGCGCATAGGTTCGGGAGACTCCGACGTTCCAGTTTGTGTGGCTGGACAATGCTGGACAAGTGGACCGCTGCCTGACCACTGCACGGTGCACAGTGACATTGTTGGATTAATTCAGCAATTAATTGAGAGGCAGGTGTTTTGGGCTTTTTCAAGAGATAATTTTAGATACTCAACTAGGTGCTTTCCATCACTGTCTTTTTTAAGGTGCGACTTAAACTAATTTGGTTTTACCCATCAGTGTTTATTTCAGGGCTACTAAATAAATGGATTAAATGAAGCACATTTAAAAGGTGTGACTCTGATAGAGTGTGATTAATTTTAACTCACATAGCAAAAGGCACACGGACATGCAAACGAAGGTCACCTCGTTGAAGTACTGTGTTAGCTGGGAAGAATTTAACCTTCACTGCGGCGACGCCATCTTTCCCGCGGACACATTAGAACTTGGGGTTTGCCATCGCCTTCGGAGCCTTCCACCCTTTTCTCATTGCCCACAGTAGGAAGGAAGCAGTAGTCAGGTCCGATGACGGGGTTTATGGTCCACCACCTGGTCGGAGTCACCGATTCATGTGAACGTTTACTGAGCCACGTCCTGTGTTCTGGTAGTAAGCACGGCAGACTCAGAAACGAGCGCGTCAGGGGCCCGGCCCTCCAGGAGGGCGCCGTTTGAGGGGGAGCGTGGCCTGGAATGAAGGGACGCCACACACTGACAGGTGCCATAACGGAGGCTCGCGTGGTGCTGCCGGAGCCCAGCGGGACTTAAAATAAAATCTGAGGGAAACGAGAGCTGTTGCATGTATGATTTATAAAGCGGCTTACATAATACTAGAATTTTGGATATGAAAGCCCTGACAAATCTCTTCTATTTTAAGAATGAAGACATTGGGTTTATTTCTGAAATTCTTTAATTCTCAGCCAGTTGAAAGTCTTATGAGAAAAGGTGTTCTAATGGACATCATTTTTTTTAACCAAAAGAAGTGTTGGTTGAATTAAAGGTAAGGTCTTAAAAAGGTTTTAGACTTTCTTAGAAAAACCCTTTTCTCCAAAGGATACTTTTGAAGAGTGATTTTTTTAAAAATCCTCTCTCAAACATATATTTATTGATTCCAGAGAGAGAGGAAGGGGGAAAAGAGAGAAAGAGAAGCGTTGATGTGAGAGAGAAACATCAATCGGTTGTGTCCCCTACATGTACCATCCAGGGATTGAACCTGCAACCTAGATTTGTGCCCTGACCAGGAATTGAACCTGCAGCCTTTGGGGGTATGGGATAATGCCCCAGCCATCTGAGCCACCCAGCCAGCGTGCTTTTATTTCCATGTCGATTTAGTACTTTTAGCATACTAAATATACCAAAGCCTTTCATGTCCTGTTTATTGCTGAAAATAGCTGTATAGCTTGTAGGAGACAGTGAACTTGAAGTTAGCCTGCATCTCTCAAGTATATTGTAGGAGAGAAAAGGCTTCACATCTTCTTTTGTGTTTTGTTTCACAGGGACAGAATTTCTGTCCTGTGGCCAACAGTGGATCTCCTTTGCGGATAGGCTCAGTTAGCAGTGATTTGTGGAGTGTCACTCAATGCCAGGCTGAAAGCTGATGATCAGAGGCCGCACTGATGGATGGCGGACCCTGCATACCGTGCTCCTCAGCAGGACCCTGTAGCTGTGCACAGTCAGCACCATTTCCAGGGAGCTTTCCTGTGCATGACCGCCCAGGCCTGGCCGTGGTGCTGCCCTCCCAGCGCTTGGAGCTAAGGTTCTCTGCACAAATAAAAATAGGGTAAACACAAAGAATGTTTATAAACATGAAGAGAGAAGTAAATGAAACTCTATGTGGTAGAAAAGGAAAGTTTTCTGTTGTTAGGGTGATCAAGAACTATTTTATAGATTAAGGAGCATATTTGAGGCAGTCATTGAAAGAAAGGTAGTGTTGGACGTGAAGACTTGGAGGAAGGGAGGGTGTTCCAGTCCAGGGGAACATGAGCAAACGCAGAGGTAGGGGTGGGAGGTAGCAGTGTACAGAGTGGGCAGTGACTGATTTGGCGTTGCTGGGCAACGGTGTGTGTCAGAGTGACTAATGAGAAGATAAGGTAGCAAAGGTCTGTTGAGGCCAGAGAGGGAGGGCCATGAATGTCACGTAACTAAACATTGAAATTTAATCCCGAGTCTTCTGGGGAGCAGTTGAAGAACTTGGGGCAGGAGAGTGACAATAGGATCTCCTGTAGGAAGCCTAGTCTGGTGTCAGCGTGTGGGATGGTGGGGCCATGAGGAAACCAGAGCCGAGAGCCCTTCCGAGCCGGAGGAGGACCTAAATGGGGGCCGACAGAAAACTAGGCAGAGTCAAGAGACGGAATTTAGGGACTGCCTGGGTAATGGGGGCTGGCCCGGGGGAGGAAGGTGGAAGCAAAAGTAACTCCAGATTTTTGAACCCAGCAGCCATTTATTGCTTTTGTGCCATCTGCGGGGCATTTCACATACATTATCTCATTCGGCCATATCCTGCCTAATCCTGTAAGGGTGGTACTTCGGTCCTTGTTTCAGAGATGAGACAACTGAGGCCCAGAGAGCTTTGTCTAAAGTTGTGTAGCTAGTGGGCTGGAGAAGGGGTCTTGTCAGCATCCCTGCTGTCCAGCCCCTGCTCTTTCTACCGTGCTAGGTTCGGGAGACAGGACGATCTCTGCCCCTTCTGTACACATTCCGTGCAGGTGCCGGAGGCAGTCCATCTGGACTGGAGACGTGGAACTGAATCTCAAGGGCAAACTTAGGAGGATCAGGTACAAGGGTTTAAGAATCAACTGCTTGTTCACTTATTCAGCAAAGACTTGCTGGTCCATACTATCTTACGGACCAGCACAGCATGGCCTCGGCAGTACGGTGGTGAACGAGAGAGCCGTAGTCTTGCGTCACAGACCTGCACTGATGGAGGGGACTCCATGCAGTTGGGGTAGTGTGCTGCAGGGGCAGGGGCAGATTTGCCCTAGAATCACCAACCCAGGGGACCTAACCGAGTCTGGGGACAGGGAATATCTCTGAAAGAAGTGGTGGAACTTCACATGACACTCAAAGGATGAGTGCCAAGACGAAAGGTGACCCAGAGGCAAGAGAGAAACACTGGGTCTGAAGAACTGGACACTGTGTGGCTGGAATGGAGGGACAGTTGCAGGGAGGTAAGGCTGTAGAGAGGTCTCAGAAGCTGTGTTAGGGGATCTGGTTATTTTCTGAAGTACACAGGGAAGTATTCGTGAATTGTGCCCACTGGGGTCACAGGATTAGACTTGGTTTTGGAAAGGCCGTTTTGTCTGCTGGAGAACAGGGAGGGCAGCAAGCACTGGAAGCAGAACTGCATAGGAGAGCGTTGAGAGGAGGGTGCTGGTTGAGAGAGCAGAGAGGCTCTGGTTGCTATTTAAGGACATTGACATGTTAGAACTTGGGGAGTTGTTGGATGTGGAAGATGAGCGAGAGAGAAGAATAAAAGTTAACATGTTAGGGTTCTGTTGGGCTGTTGCTGGTACTTAACTAGGGGACACAATGGAAGGATCCGATTTGGGGTTTGGGTCATCTTAAGCAAGTGGTAAAGGGAGCTGAAGAATAGGAGGCTGCAGTCAGAGAAGGGGAGATGTCAGAATTGACTACTGCGGAAACGAAGCAGTTCATGCAACAGTAGAAGAAAGGAGAAGGTCACTAGGAGTGGGTGAGTGATGTGGAGGGGACGGGCTGGCTCTGGGACTTTCCAGTCTAGCCTGGGCACGCTGGTGGCCATCGCATTTGCCAAAAGTCATACAGAAATATGGTAAAGTAGTGGTGCATGTCAGTGCCTTGTCCAACAATTCGGGTGTGTGCTGGGGAAGAAGAGAGCCAGCTTCTTTGTCCCTTGGTTCTCTGAGGGAATAACTGGCACAATTGTCATTTACTGGGCCTGACGGGTGCCTGACTTCGTTTTAAGTGCTTTACAAACATAATCTCATAGGGTCTTCCCCACGTTATCATCCCATTGTACATGTAAAGGAAGCAACAGCTGTAGAGAAGTAAGTTACATTTCCAAGGTAAGCAGCAGAGCAGTGACACCAGCCGGCACGCCTTATCATTCCCTGTGCCCCTGCCAGGCCTCCCAGGGGCCTGCCGCTCTTCCCCGAGGGACCATGAGCTCCGTGAGGACAGGAACTTCTTTTCATTGAGTCACCATATTTCAGCATCTCCTAAGTACAGGGCCTGACACTTAGTAGGCGCTTAATGCATATGTGCTGAGTGACTGACAGACTCGCTGTGTGCTCTGTGATCATTATCAGCTGGCAGTGAGCTAGGAGGAGAGCGTGCTGGCCTGAGACAGGTGGTCAGACACGCGCATTTGGCCCTCGGGCACCTGCATCTGCTCTGTCCCTGCTCCAGGATGAGCCTGTCAGCCTGCCTTTGGTGAGGGGCCACAGTGCTCATTCAGTACAACACGTTCCCCTAAGAAATCGAGTGACACAGTGTGCATCCTTGTCATTAGCATTCAAGACTGGTCTCCAATAGCTTGTACTCCACACTGGTCTGGGCCGGCATTTAAATAATACTGGTGCTTTTAAGGATACATCAGATTATGTATTTGGGAAACATTCCTGAAGTCCCTGTATCCTCCATGGTTCCAGACTCCTCTCTGTTTCTCTTTTTGTGTATGTCTTTGTCTCATGCTCTCCACATGTGTGTTCGTGCATGCATGTTCGTGTATGTGCACACATACCTCAGTTTGTCACCATCTCATAAATACTATCTCTGTTCTTTTTTAATGAAATACATGGTAATACATAGCCTCTGCAACAAGTGGTGTTGGGAGAGCTGGACAGCTACGTGCAAAAAAATGAAATTCAATCACCAACTTATACCATACACAAAAATAAATTCAAGGTGGATAAAAGACTGAAATATAAGTTGTGACAACATAAAAGTCCCAGAGGAAAACATCAGACATTCCACGCAGCAACATCTTCACTAATATGTCCCCTAAAGCAAAGGATATAAAAGAAAGAATGAACAAATGGGACCTCATTGAATTAAAAAGCTTCTGCATGGCTAAAGAAAACAGCATTAAAATGAAAAGAGAACCAACTATATGGAAAACATATTTGCCAGTGATACCTCGGTCAAGGGTTTGATCTCCAGAATATATGAAGAACTCACACGACTTCACTCCAGGAAGACAAAAAACTCAATAAAAAAATGGGCAGAAAGACTTGAACAGACACATCTCCAAGGAGGACATACAGAGGGCCCAGAGACATATGAAAAGATGCTCAGCATCACTAGCCATCAGAGAGATGCAAATTAAAACCACAATGATATACCATTTCACAACAGTCAGAATGGCCACCGTAAACAAATCAACAAATGTTGGAGAGGATGGGGAGAAAAGGGAACCCTAGTGCACTGTTGGTGGGAATGCAGACTGGTGCAGCCACTGTGGAAAACGGTATGGAATATACTCAGAAAACTAAAAATGGAACTGCCTTTTGACCCAGCAATTCCACTGCTGGGACTATATCCTAAGAACCCTGAAACACCAATCCAAAAGAACCTAGGCACCCCAATGTTCATAGCAGCACAATTTACAATAGCCAAATGCTGGAAGCAACGTAAGTGTCCATCAGTAAATGAGTGGATCAAAAAACTATGGTACATTTACACAATGGAATTTTATGCAGCAGACAGAAAGAAGGAGCTCCTACCCTTTGCGACAGCATGGATGGAATTGGAAAGCATCATGCTAAGTGAAATAAGCCAGGTGGTGAGGGACAAATACCATATGATCTCATCTTTAACTGGAACATAATCAACAAGAGAAAAAAAAACAAAATATACCCAGAGACATTGAAATTAAGAACAATCTAACAATAGCCAGAGTGGAGTGGGGAGGGGACGATGGGGGGAAAGGTTTTCAGGAAATACTGTAAAGGACACATGGACAAAACCAAGGGGAGGGTGGAAGCAAGGGAAGGAGGTGGGTTTGGATGGGGTGGGGGGAGTGGTGGAGGGAAAATGCAGACAACTGTAACTGAACAACAGTAAAATAATTTAAAAAGAAAAATACATGGAAAGCTACTTTGGAAACCTAAACTATTATTTACATACATTTTTTGTTCTGTTTCTTTGGTCAAAGTTTAATTTCATTTGCTTTTCATAACTGGAAACTAGATACTGTATTCAGCACCATTCTATAAGTTTATTTTTCCTCTTGGAAATAGTAAACTATGATGAATGTGACCAAAAAATATAAATCAGAGCTATGCAGTGTTCACTACTTAGCCTTATATTCTTGTCTTTAATTGTGAGAGTATGTGATGATTTCTGAAGACCTAAAGTAAATAATGTGATTTTTTTCTATAAAACAGATGGTATGGTCTAGAAAACTCACCTCTGTGCTTGTAAGTTTCATAATATACACGTTTGTGTACATGCTTACTCTGTGAGGCAAGGTTTATGCCTTTTCTAATATTTTTCACCTAACAAAAAACAAGAAACAATCCTGAACAGAGCTAGAAGCTCTGTTATTGTTAGTGCAATAGCCTTGGAATTTATACCCAAATCAAGGCCATGCCAGAATGCAGAGTCACTCAGAAAAACTCTTTAACAGCCTGCTTTGTAGCACACTGAGCCTCCCCTTGGTTTTGGAAGGCTTCGAAGTAGGGCAGCTTACGTTTGGGAATGACCCATCAAAATAGCAAGACAGATACAGGCAAGAATGTAATTTTTCAAAATTTAAATGGGTAGGAGTGACACGTGTATCACAGGAGAGCACGGTCCTGTCTAACTGGAGCTGTAAAATTAATACCTTTGAAAAATGGACCCCCTCACCCTTCTCAGACTCCAGATTTTTGCTGGCACTCCTGTTTTTGACTCTATTCTGAATTGTTTCTTCATTTTTTTAGTAAGAAGAAAGAGAAAGTTCTCCTTTAAGAATACATTAGAAATTAAGAATATCCCTTTTTGGAATACGGTGAAGACTGATGGGAAAGAGGCACTGCTTAACCTGGTCAGCCGCAGAGGAGGGCAGGTGGCGGTCACAGGCAGGGGTCCGGGCCTGCGCGGCTTCGCCACACTGGGGGGCGGCGCTGCTTTCATTGTGATTCTTCCATTCGCTTCCTTGCCAAACCCAATCGCTTCTGTTATAACATGTGGCGACTTCTCCCCTGGAAACTCACTCAGTCCAAGTTACCGTAATGTTTAGGACCAGCTACAAAGAATTTCTTTCCCTAAACCCATGCCAAATCTGAATCAAACTGTCTTCTCCTCCCTGGCCATTCCAATAGAACCAGCTTCTATTTGAAAAGGACAAGAAATTCACAGGTCTCTTTTCGTTTTATGCCTGTTCAAACGGATAAATCGACAAGGCACATCTTGCCTGGTGTTGCTTTAAGCTCTTCGCTTCCTCCTAGAATAGATTGTGATGGCATGTTCATCTCAGTAATGGCATCTTGGATGTTCGAGAAAGAGGAAAGAGTATTTTAAGTCTGCTCACAACAAACTGTCTGCTGCTATCAGTGCTGATGGAGAAAAGTAGAGTAACTCTAAAATCACAGGCCTTCAAGGTGCAGCTCTGAGCTGCTCCTGGAGAAGCCCCAGCCTCAAGAGGCCTCATACCCGGCAGACCAGGGAGCCGAGCCGTTCTCATCCTCAGCGGCCTTGGATCATCCGCCTGCTAAACAAATCACACGAAACAAGTAACGTCAATCCGTTCTGGGTTTAAGAAAGCCTAGCAAAACAGGAAAAAGATCCCTGATAAACAAATTTGTTCTGACCTGTAAACCTGGTCATTCTCCCTTAGGCATCGGATCCAGGCACCGCGTAACGTGTTGTGTTCATCCTTGTTACATAATTCCTTGTTAAAGTAATTACATTCCGTAACCAGCTTTGTTAGTGTACATTAATTTGTTCATATTTTTAGCAAGATTGACTTCCCTTTACTGCTCTGTTGGTTTGAAATCTGACTTTCAGTAGAATTCATTTTTATAGGTACTATCTTTGTCTTTTTAATTTGTTGATTATTTGATGTACACAAAAGGTTATATGTAACATACAAGTAAGCACTAAAACACAGTGAAAGCAAAACACGCTCTAGTGAACCACCACCTAGTTTCAGAATTAGACCACTACGAATACTTTCGGACTTCTCTGCAGTGCTTTGTTCCTGTTGTTCTCTGGCTTCCTCACAGTTCTGAAATTTGTGTCATAGTTCTCTTGGCTTTTAAAACAAGTATGTCATACATTTTATCACATAAACGTGCATTGCTCAAGGTATTTTTATACACATAAGAATGGTGTCACGTTTGGTGTGGTTTTCTGCAGCTTATGCTTTTGTTTCATATTATATTTGTAAAAGTCATCCATGTTGTTGAGTATGGCTGCATTTCCTTGGCGTACATTGTTATGACATTCCAGCTGTGTCTGAATATGTCACGGTTTGCCCATTAGCTTGTTTACAGGGGCAGGGGAGACCACACTTCCATTTCAGACATCGGCTTTGAGGTGTCTTGTCAGGGTACCAGTGGGCGTGTGGGGAGACAGGTGGACGTGCAAGTCTGTGATTCCAGAGACAGGTCTGACGTGAAGGTACCAGCCTGTGGGTGGCATCAAAAGCATTTTTTGCCTCATTGTTTCTAGAGTGCTTTCACTTGAGGTATTTATTTTTTTTAATTATTATTATTTCTTATTTCTTAAAGTTCTATCTTTGTTTTTTGTTTTCCCAGTCCACCTGGTCACTATGCTGAAGTGTGACTTGTGAAAGAATAAATGATAGGAATATGAACTTCAAAGAAAATGGGGGGAAGTGTTTTGTAAACCTTCAAGGGCTGTGAAGAGGTTAGGAATTGTTATTTTATTATCTTTCATGGAGTTTCATGAGGTCCAAATGAAACTATATATAAATTTGCTTTGTAAAATGAAACCATGTACACTGAATTATGATACTAAATTTTAATATTTCATTAACTTTTAGCTAGTAGCTGTTCACCTGGTGCTTACTTTGCATGTGTTAACTCAGCTCATCTTCACAACAGCCTGCGACAGGTAGACACTATTCATATTTGACAGAGGAGAAAACTAAAACTCATAAATGGTAGACCCAGATATTTGAACCCACAGAGTTGGCTTCTGAAAGCTGTGCTCTTAGCTGCTATGTGAATCTTCCCCCCGTTAAATGGCAGGTCGCACCTACTTTCTTCAAGATCTCAAAAATTGTAGGACCACCTCAAACCCAGCCACAAAACAGTGCTCCAGGCAGTGGGCCCTAGCAGAGGGCTTTGTCTCTGCGACTCAGTCTCACCAGTGAGCCACCACAGACCTCACAGGGCACCGGCCCCCCACCAAGTGCCCACTCTGTACTCGTTGAAAACGATGTCTGCTTGATTTAAGTTACTTGCCTGAAGCCACCCAGTGAGTCAGTAGTGGGCCAAGGACTGGAATCTGGGTCTTCTGCCCTTCAAACATTGCATTTATTTGGTGTTAATAAAACCTATTTCTCCAGGGGATCTGGCAGAAATTTGAAAGTGCTTAATTTTACTGCAATAAATACTAAGAATTTTTTAAAGCAAGGAAGCCAAGCCCCAGCCAGGGAAAACACAGTTTTTCCCAAGGGCCTTCAACAAACTCACTTTGGCTCTGGGATTAGATCTCAGGTCGGTGGCCCTGGTTCCCGCTCCTGCTGGGGCTCATTGGAGGGGTTAAGACCTCTGTGCGGCCACAAAGCCACAACTAGACCTGGAAATACTCACACAAATGACACCGGACTGTGTCATGTCCTGCCCACAGAGTCAGAAGGTCACAGCTGGTTGTCCTCAGGAGGGTGTGATGGGGAAGGTCACATTCCTGGGATACTAGTGACACAGGTCAGGACCCAGGTCCAGGAGCCAGGCTGTCCGAGTTGGCACCTCTGCCTTCCTTGCTGCGTGACGGGTGCCGTGTAGTGAGCTCCCTGCGTGTGTGAATGCACGTATTTTTTAAAGCCATGTCAGTCAGAAAAAAAAGGTGTAGGTGACCAGGAGAAGAGAAGGAGATTGCTTGAGTGCAGAGGGTACAGGGAGTGATTTATTACTTTGTCATCAGAAGAATGCTGGCCATACTGTAGACCCTCAGGGAATAATACATTTTGATAAATTAATGGAGAAACTTAACTGAGCAAGAAGTTTTAGAAAGCTGAACTTCCAAGGCTGATCTCATGGTGCTCAGGTCAGAACTGGAGTTTTGAATGTAGTTTACAGAAGGGAGGTTACCAGAGGGGACCTGAAACATGAAGGTACGCCAGGGCACACTCTGTTCCTTTTAATTCTGACCGTTCCCAGGGCAGCCACAGATGATGGAAGTTCAAGTTCGTCTCTGCCTTGACAGAAGGGCTTTAGGCAGTGGTGGCAAACAGGACCAGGTTAGGGCTGCCCTCAGCTCAGCAGGTTAAGTTCCATGTCAGTAATCGTTGCTGGACAAGGTGCTTCCAACCCACAGTGGTCGTCTGGACTTTTCTTTCACACTTTCTGTGCAGTGCACATGATCTTCCTCCAGTCCACGCTAGCTGCAGGGACTGAGGCCTGTGGCCTGTGGCCTGGCCGGGCAGCACACCCAGCCTGTGACCCCTGGGCTGCATCCTGCTCCGTCGGCCATGGGCTATGTGAGCATGGGCACACCCGCATCTGCCTCACATTGGGTATGTCGGTGAGGCAGAGCCCCTCGACGCCCCCGCCCCACAAAGCCAGGCGATTAGAGGATCCTCTTAGTGATACAGCCTGGCTTCCTAGCTGTCATCTCTGGGTCATCCTCTGCCCCCAGTGCCCCTGCTTAGTATAGGTAAATGGTTTCATTGTTGAGAAGTGTCCTTTAACCAGAAGCTACATGTTCATGTGGGTGGTAAAAGCTAGAAGAATTGCTTGAGAACTGATTCTTCCTTTCCACAGATATCCCCAAGGTTGAAATTGGGGCTCTGTGTTTCCAGGACATGTTGAACGAACAGAAAGAAATGCTAGACCTTTATCACAGTCTCAAGCTCGGAGGGACGTAGCTCTGTCGTTACCCACAGATGACTCGAAAGGTCAGTGAGCAGGACCGCCCGCGTCCGTGGCTGTTGTACAGATAAAACACGAAGGATCTAGGAACAAACTATTTCTCATTGCTCTGCCTCTATGTCATAAATAATCGTCTTAATTTAACATTAAAAGGTCACTGGGGGTTATTTTGAGATCTATGCGATAATGGTTACAAAGAATTTTCAGTTCTATGAATGAAAATTCTGAGGAAATTCCAAAAGTACTCTTTCCGTTTACCCAAACCAGTGCAGTCGCTGTTGTGATGCTTCGTTCCTTCCCTCTTTGCTCTTACGACTTGTCTCTTCCCTCCGCTCCCCTTCCCTGCCCTCCTTCCATCCCTCCACCGTGTTCGTACAAGGATAACCCCCACATGAATTCTTCCTTCACGGAATCTGCAGACCGGTGGGAGGCACGGGCAGCATACAGGCTTACGAAGGCCGTGGTAGGCCAGGGTGTGCTGCGAAGGGGAAGGGCGTGTACAGTCAAGAATCTGAATCAAACCTGGTGAGTGCTCCCTCCCTGCGCACCTGTTCAGAAACTGAGGATAACGACAGAGGGGAGATGTGTGAGCGCAAAGACTTTTGTTTTCCAGAGCTGTCTAGTACGGAAATCACTCTTGGGTGTTAGTGTTACGAGCCCGTTCGCATATAGGCATATAGGTGGGAGGGAGGGATTTTTCTAACAAGCTGAAAGGCCAATCTGTAAAAACTCATTTTTCATAGGTATGTGGTAGGGTCACATGATGACTGTGGGTTGAGTTGTGATAAACCAGAGGAGAAAACTTTCATTTTATTTTACTTTTTAATAAATAAGGGTGGAGCTAGGACATACATATTCTCTACTATTTTCAGGAGAGGAACTAGAACAGGGAGAGCTCATGTCTGTGTTTACGATAGCTGTCGGTCCCTGGAAAAAAATTACAGAAAAGTCCCATCACTGTCTTCAGACCAAAACCAATGATCGGGTCTGCTGTTTGTGCAAAACTCGGTGGGCGAGAGACATGAGTGTCAGGAGGGCCCCCTCCCTGCTGCGGACAGCCACCACAGAGGGCGAGTCGGCTGGCTAGGGCGGGGCTTCTGGACCTGGGCCCCTGTGCACATGCCGGAACCCACTTGGCACAGAGCATCCCCCTCTTCCCAGCCCTGAAAAGAGGGCTGTGGCACTGGGTCCTTCCCGGGCCTCGCCGCTCAGTCCAGCAAGCACAGTACCCTCACTTCAGGTGACAGGGCTGCCTCTCAAGTCCCAGCGTTGTCTGTGAGTCCCCTGGGGGCGAACCTCGACTCCCCTTTTTTGGCCCTTCTGATTACAAGCAGCAGGGATTTTTAAACGACTGATTTTTAAACAGGAGAAAAATTAAAGCCGAACCTACTACAGCTGAACATTATCTGTATAATTACCTCTTCTCATTGCAGCACTAGCTCGGTAGACGTTTGTTCACATTTGTGAGTGATCCTCTGTTTCAATAATTTAAAAATCAGGAGTTCGTTTTCATGCTGACAGTTTTCCTCACTGTCTGTTGTCACCGCCATCGTATCTGTGCGGTTTCAGGTCTTTTGGTGAACAGATTAAGTATGGCACTTTCTTGATTACATAATTAAATCTAGAGCCCAGCGACATTTGGCACCTACTAAACACCCAGATGGGCACAGCGCTCGTCTTGAAGGGAAGACGTGTGTAGCCTTTTAATCACATTATGATTTACTTTTGCTCTTTTAAATATTGCCTTTTCAATAGTTGCTTCTTCATGAATGACTGGTTGTTCACTGTGGTCTATAACCAGGAATTTGAACATTGACGAAATTCTAATCAAGATGCAGATGGGAAAGATTTCTTTATTTCTTACATTAGAATAAAAATCAAGCTGCCGTCCTTTTGAAAACTTAACAGTTTGAGAAATCCCATCATTCTCTTCATGGAAACTTAATTTTAATAAATCAGTTCAGAGGAAATTTAATTATAGTTCTTAAACTATAAAAAGCTCCTATAAAATAAAAACAAGGGTAGGGCTAGAATAACTGTCACCTCTTGAGTATGCCGACCATTTGAAGAAAAATGTAGTTAAAAAATAATTTTTGCTGCACCTTCTCCATTGTGTAATCACTGAACATACTTTGGCGTTTTAAACAGCAAGAACGAGACACAGCGTCTGTTTTCTGTCCGGTGAGACCACGTGAGTCCAAAGACCAGATTCCAGAACAGGCCTCAGGTACCTGGAGAGGGACAGCCTGAAGGCCAAGGGAGGTATTCCATTGTGGGGTCTCACAAGAGAGTTTTGGATCAGAATTTTGTCCTCTTTTATCTCTGGAAGGGCATAAATCTTCATAGTGGATTATTCTCTGCTGTGTTCCGGCCACACACCACCGCCTCAAAGATGAGCCTCCAGGCCCTAGTTTTCCAGCCTTAGCTGTCCCAGGGTGAGGCTAGGGTCTGAGTTTGGCGAAAGTTGTTAGTGGCCCCAAGAGAGTGGACCGAACTCAGGACAAACGTGTAGCGATGGAACAGAAGTCTGTTTTCGGGTCCGTGCGCGTGGTGGGGGGGTGCATGCAGACCCTGTCTGCAGATGGCCCCGTGTATCTGTGGTTCGCGTTGCACTGATGATGGATATAAACAGTCTGGCACTCACATCGCTAAGTATAATTTATAATTTTGATGTCAGATTGAAATGTGAAAGATTATGCTCTTCAAACTGCTCCAGTGACTTATACAGACAACTCATTTTTTATAGCGGTGAGTTGCGCCTGTCAGCATCTGAACACTTTCTACCCGTTTATTCAGACACCTGTGGTTGGGTGCTAATGTGCATATGTAATTGCTTGGACTTTTTATTGTAAAATCCTGCAAAGGATGTTTTTATCCTAGAAAATGAGATGGGTCTCTCTCTGAAACTATCTGCCCGCTCCTTGCCTTCCCTAGGACTTAAGTGCCAGCCCCTCACAGAAGAGTCTCCTTTGAAACACAGGAAGTTCAGCTCTTCAGGGACAGTGCAGAGGACTGAGCCATCAGCTGCAGGCATTCCCTGGGAGGTCTGTTCCGTCCGAAACAAACTCAATTCAGGAGCTGTAGTCTGTCCAGTTTTTTTAAGACAATGGTCTGTCCCCATTCAAGGTCTGCTTTATCAGCCCAGAAACTTCCCTTTAAGCTCCGGTCATGCACTTCTGTGCTTGCTGACACTCTGCAGCCACAGAAGATACCAGAACGAGATTAAAATGGCCCTGCAGCAGAGCAGGGCGCTCTTGGCTCACGCCTTGTTATTTGTCCCTCCAGTGGTTCCTAGCTGTTGTGACGTCAAGGCTGCCATTCAAAGCAGAGAAAGAGGAAACCATGGCCTCTCTCCGCATCAGTAGCCCGGTCAAGCTGTTGTTTCTCAGGCATCCCGAGCGCTCTGTGTCTGGCAGAGCTGCGCATTCCATGCCTGGGTGACCTGGTTAAATGGAGGAAACTGAATGCCGTCCGCTGAATGCTCCCCAAAGTAAACGTCCCCCTGAGCCTCTGCAGCCCAGGCTGCGCTTGCAAGGACTGGAAGTGGGGCTGCCGCCTTGCTCGACATTATCTGTGTACATATTTAGCTTCTGTTCAGAGTCTTAAAAGAGAGAGTGCCATTATCAGTGGTCCTCATTAATATACACGGCACCTACATCATTATGCCATTACAAAATCCTTTTTTGGAAACCCAGTGCTGTGTTAAAAATGTTTTGGAATCACAGTCAGAAGTTCAAAACCGCCGAACTGCCACCTCTTCCTTCCCATCTCAGCTCTGCTCACCCCATTCCCCAGTTCAGATTTCTGAATCTAGAAAGGCTCTTTCTTTAGCTCATTACGTGTTAATTTTGCATTGTGCATTACTGAGCATGAATGTCCTTTGCGTATATATGAAAAAAATATCAACTATAATGTGTAGATCACAGGCTCTGGATTTTTCCGAATGAAGAGTAACACCTTTTGTTTTCAGAGGGAAGTAACTATTTCAAAGTGTCACTGAACTGTGGTCTCTTTAGGAACAAGCCAGGATCCCTACAGCAAACAACAATCTTGCGAGGCCAAAAGCTCACTTAATGTTCTGATAGCTTACAGTGAATGCCTCCGCATTTACCAGCTTGAGACTCAGTCTTCTAAGGGCATGCGTTCTTGGGTTTCTTCCTGGCATGGGCGGCATTATTTTATTAGCTTCTTGGAGGTGGGTGTAATAGTCACTAGGAAAAGCGCAGCAGCCACACTTTCTATTCCAGAGTCATCTTGGTTAAGTCAGTGTGCATTTGAGGTTTTATGTTACAAATCCCATGAAATATTTCTCAAAATAGCCATTTTCCTAACCTTTGATTAAAGAATATGCAGAAACCAAAATCACTTCATTTTATGTATAATTATGTATACAGATTTTATGTCAGGGAGGATTTTGACACAGTGAGGCCTTTTCAAAGTGAATTATTACAAGAAAATTCTTCCAGATTATAAAGTCTTGTCTTTCAAGGGGAAAAGTAGAAATCTTGGGGTTACTAGGTAAAGACAGAATGGATGGAGTGTTTCTTGTAAACTTAGGACTTACAGTGAGAGTTGCCTAGACGGTAGTCTAGCTTTGCCTAGACAAGCTGACTGCCCAGGGGCTAGCTGGGAATGAGTGCCGCATGTCCACCACCATAGATACAGTGGCGGTGGGAATGGGGCGTGGAGCTGATAGGGCTTCTTTTTTGTTCTTTAAAAAAAAATTTATTTAGTTTTAGAGAAAGGGGAAGGGCAGGAGGAGGAGAAACATTGATTGGTTGCCAATCGCACACCCCCAACCAGGGTTCTGGCCAGCAGCCCAGGGATGTGTCCGGACTGGGAATCAAACCGGTGACCCTTCAGTTTGCCAGACGATGCCCAACCCACTGAGCCACACCAGGCCAGCGCGTTGAGCCTGGTTTCTTCGTGTGTGCTTTGGGCTAGGTGAGCCTGGCAGTCTCGAAATGGGTGGAAAACTAGGGCATTACTTTTCATTTGTGGGCTGGAGAATTAGTCCTTTTTTTGTTGACTGCTGTTTGCATTTCAGTAATTATTTTCTTCTTCCTTTTTCCATTGCTACCATTTCTGTAGGTCCTCATCTGAAGATAATAATCTAGAAAACTCTTACTTTAAGAGAATCCACTTAAAACTGAGTCACACATTTAAAACAAACAGTAACATTTTTAAAGAAGTGTTTTATTGGGACTAGCTTTTATTGAGAAAAGTTAAAAAAATTGGAGTTAAGTTTGTTTTATATTATATAACAGAAATTTGGGATACAACGCAACAATACGTTATTTCTGAGAGCAAAGATTGAATGTCGACTTCCGTGGTGGAGTCGTAACATAAAGAGGGTGTGTGTAAGTATTCAAATTTTCCCAAGGGTCTCTCTCAGTCTTTTGATATTCAAACCATTCTCCTGAAGAGTCTACTTCTCTTCCTCCGTTTTTAACTGTTCAAACTCTCTTTGATCCTTATTTGTCCATGACCACGTGTGACAAAATCTCAAGCAGTCTCCAGGGTCATTTTTATCAACTTTAGGTGAAATGTGCAGTTTCACGTTACAAGTGAACTATGTTGTATTTTCATTTTTATTCCGTGATGCTAACCAGCCAAGAAAGTGAGCAGGAACAGATGCTGATGCTGATGTGAACTAAACATTAAATGATAACGTGATGACCTGTGCTTCCTCACGCAGCCTGGTAACTACAGTGAGTCAGAGAACGATTACTCAAGTAATTAGGGAACACCCCCCCCGCCCCCATATTAGGTTTTAGTTAAAGCCCTCAGTATGGGTTAGTGGGCTTTATAATCAACCATGTGTACATTTGTTTGCCCTTCCTGGCACTTAACTAGGTTACCAAGCCTTGGGCAAGTTGTCTGTCCACAGAACCACAAATCCCTGGTCTGCCAGGAATTTGTAGGGTGATAAGGCCGAGTGGCAGAGTGCTCGTGTGGGTTAGAGCCCGCGCACACTGTGTCAAACTCCTGGTGATACGTAGTGCACGCAGCTCGAGAAATGACCCGCTAGGGTTGCTGTTGCATTTGTGTGGTACCTTTCATTTCACATGTGACATTCTCATTTAATTCGGACTAAAGAATTTAAATTTTTAGCAAGGCCACTGAAGATGTTTTCAGGTGTGCAGTGACCCGAGGGAACGAAGTTTCAGAAGATCGTATCTGGTGACTGCATACGTCACAGACTAGATCATATAATTTGATAGGCTTCTTCATGCCATAGATGAGAACGCCGAGACCCAAGAAAATTACTCAACTTTCTCTGGATCACGTCGTTTGTATCTGCCAGAGCCAAATCCAGAACCCAGTTTTCCTACTCTTGACTGTGTTTTTCAACCACACAGGTGCTCCTTGGCGAGTGAATCAGTTAAAAAGGCCCTCATACTATACCCCTCTGGGAACAAAGTGAGGAGGGTCCAAGGTGTGTATTGGACGTGGGAACCGAGGGAGAGCACCAGGCAGCAGTCACTGAACACGGTGCTGATGATGGTGGTGCCAGTTGCCTCAGCTCTGTTCTGTCGGGGTGGGAGTCAAGGGTCCCAACTTTCAAGGCTGGTCCCATGGCCATACAATTCATGAAACTGAAATAATTAGGATGGGTTGGTTTTGTTGTCTCCTAATGAGTTTAAATGACCGCCCTCTCCCGATGGAAGTATGAAGGGTTAACGGTGCTAGATGCCAGTGCTGAATAAATGCGTTCGACACTCTGCTGTGGAGCGGGAGCGTTGAAACCGCGGTGGTGTGCTGTAAGAGGCGGGTGTGTGTGGTGTCCGACCAGACTTGCGGCATAGTCCCAATTCAAGACTGAGTCCCGTGTCTACCTTGTAATCTCTGCCCAGTTGGAATCCCAAACCGTTACTACACCTTTATCAGAAAGAAGAGCTGTTGCCATAGATTCTTCTGTGTGTCTGTGTGTGGTTTTTTTGGATGGATCCTGCTGTGTGGCACTGAGAGACAGACTTTGCTGGGCCCTGTTTGGTAAACAAATCTGTTCACGCACACTTTCCTCTATCATTGTATGTGTATACTGGCTCTGCTTTCCCCGCCAGGCACACGGAGGCTAGGCATTGAGAAGCTTGTTTGCTTCTACAAGTACGAACGCCCCAAAGGCAAATGCACACACGCATTTAAAATGAACTCGTGTCTACTACGTAAGCTTCTGAATCTTTACGGATTAACCCTGGGCCAGATACCTTGCAGTTCAGTACACACACTCAGTACCCCTAGGAGTCACCCTTAAAGCTGCCACAGAACTGTCGACTGAGCTGGGTAAATACAGAAAGCTCTTTTTACCCTTAGGTTTATGGTGTGGGCCATAAGTGGGGTTACTCACCCAGGATGATAAAGCAGACGACTGGTTTTTTCCAAGAAGGCATGGTTCGTCCCTTTCTCAGATTGGAATACGAACTGAATACATACCTGTACAGTCACTTCCTACCTGTAGTTTTTTGTAAGTTTTATTTACTATCCCAGCCAAGTTCCAGTTTTTACGACAGGAAGTATGCATGGTTATGACAGGAGTAAATAACTTGACTTTATGATTACAGTACAGGAAGTAACTTTTCATGCCAAATAAATCTTTGGGAGGAAAAAAAGAGCTGGCTTATAAATTTAACGTACAGAAATTTCCTAGAATCTGTGTTCTCTTAAGTGAAAATAAAGCCAGAATATGGCCTTAATTTCTTTCTCTTTTGAACTTGGGTTTGTCAACGAATATCTGTGTCTGTGTTTTAGGAAAAGATGTTTTCAGGTATTTTCGTGTGACCCAATGTAATATAGAACCACTAAAAGAATTCTAAGTGAAAATAAGAAGGCCAAACTTGGTAGAATGCACGCATGAAAAGGCTGAAGACCCTAGATAGGAAGTTACTTTTTCCTGGAAGAGCCAGTGGCCACATCATCATTCACCGTCAGACTCGCAGTTCCTCTCGGCAGCCACGTTCAGGAAGCAGGTGGTGTCAACTGTACTTTAATTAAAACAATGAAAGAAATAAATAAGAAGCACACGGGCAGGACCATTTGTTCAGCATCACAGAGTTTGCATACAAGCAGGTGTAAAGAAAAAGAAAGAATTGGGTAGAACTTGAGTTGTGTTCATCACAGCCAGAACTCTAATGGAAGCTTTGTTTTTCCCTAACTTTAAAAACTAATCACGGGAAGAAAAGATTTTCCCCTCATCTTTCTGTCATCTTAAAGCCAGGGGAACTTGTAGTGAGAAGATGCATAACGAACCATCGTTTCTGAGGGCTAACATGACACATGCATCACATGAGTGGACCCCTGGCCGATTATAAAGTACCCGAGGAGTGTTCCCCCATTCCAGGTGCACTCGCAGCCCCTGTGGGGCCGTGAGGCAGTGGGCCAGTGTTTCCCCGGGAGCCATAGGCTGAGGGTTCTGATTTAACTCTGTGACCTTGAGCCTCACTTAACCACACTGGCTAAAAACAAGATCTCTAAATCCTCTCTGCCTCTAAAACTCGGTATCACTGATTTTTCAAAGAAGCAGTTTGCAAATTATAGGAAACTGTTCTCAGAGAACAAACTAGCGTGTTAGAGTAACCAGTACCTAGTTACCGTTTATTTTTTCTGAATTCTTCAGAGAACATAGTCGCATGTGGCATGATTAAAATTCTGCCTTGTGTTGTAGTATGCCAGGCAGTTTCCTAGGTGCTGTTCGACTGCATGTACACCCCAGCATGCTGAGACTAGGAGATGCGCATGGAAGGCTCCAGAGCAGCGCGGTCAAGGTCAGGCTCCCTGGCTCTGTGTCCTGGCTCCACCACCTACTGATTATGTGACCTTGGTCCAGTCCTTAAACTCCCGGGGGCCCACTTTCCCTATCTGTGGGATGGGGATTATAGCAGAATTTAGCTGGTAGGGTTTCTGAGTGCCTAAGCCAGCCCTGTGTGTCGTCAGTTTGCTGTTACCACCGACCATTAAATTGGTGTAAAGAGGTTGGGTGACCTGCTCCAGAGCAAAGTATAGCCAGAGGAGAACCTTCCTTTCTTGCTTTTTTTTAATTAAAAAAATTATATTTACTTAGAAGCATTCAGGATGTCAACAAAACAGCTGCAGTTCTTTTTCCTGTCCAATTAGAGAGGTATTCAGTTAACAGAACAACAATTACTCCTTAGAAGCTGCATCAGAGGCCACTGGAGATGGAAAAACCACCTTCCCATAGACCTGATTTGTGCTGTGCACCCACGAGAACCCACTTTAAACTTCCAGGCCAACATACGGCCATGCTGTACCAGGTGGGTAGTGGCTGCTAAAAATACTACCAGGACAGGCTCTATGAAAGACGTATTCAGTAGGGTGGTAACGATACCGAAAAAGACAGTGTACGGATTAAAAACAAATCTTCACCTTACAATTCCATTTTTTTCTTTTGAGTCGTGTACAGGGCGTTCAGTGCTTTAGGGACAAGAAAAACACCGGTAGAACCAAGCTATTCATCGTCATCATCTTTTTTCCCCTTCTCTTCGTCTGCCTCCTCTTCCTTCTTTTTCTTGCTTTTTTCAGCCTTGACGACCCCTCCTCTGCGACATCAGGCTTCCCTGTACTTCGGTCGGCAGCCGTCTCCTGTCCGTAGCTCTCCTTCAGCGCAGCCCTTCCTTTCACCGTCTGCTTGTCCCCTGCAGCCGTGTGACTCCCCATCTCTCTGAGCCTCACCTGTGCACAGTTCGGGATGCTCCCCTCTGATTTTGGGGCGATGCTTAGAACACAACAAGAAAAAGGCCAGAGGAGGCCTCTCGGGTGCTCTGGGATCTTCGGACTTCTTTTTTGTTCCCCCTTTAGGCGGGGTACACGATTTCATTTCTCTTTCATGACGGGTCTCATCCACCTTTGCCGTGCTTCCACATTTTCTTTTCTCTTTAGCAGACACAGTATTCCACCTCTCGGAGCCCTTTTTCGGAAACCCTGGGGGCTGCTGCTAGTGCCCCTCCGGGCAGGTCTGCACGAAGTGCACGTGCTGCACCTGCCTCCAGGCTTCCTGGGATCACCCTTGCCCGACCGAGCTCAGTGGGTGCACAGCCACCCAGTGCCAGTCCCGCTCGCCCCTGCCCCGGCGTTCCTGTGGAGCTCAGTGGACGGCGGGGCTGGGAGAGTGGGAGCCAGACACAGCCTCCCAAAGGAAGAACCTTAACTTGAACCCAAGGCCTTCTGGCTTCTCCGGTCTTCCCATGTCTTTCCATGTGAGGCGACTCCCCCTCGAGTCTGTAAAAGTGCCACTGAAGAGCACACTCCTTTTCATTGTTTAAAAGAAAACCCCGGCTAAACATTGAACATGAAGCACGTTTGTCACAGGCTTCTGTTTTGGTGGGGGAGGGGGAAACTGTGTGGAGACCGTGGGCCCAGAGGTCTGGAAGGTGGACGTTGATTCTATAAACTTGGCCTCGAATCATGCGCACAGCACATCAAATTACACGCAGCGAGGCCTGTTCAGTCTTTAAAGTTTATTCCAGACAACCTGAGAAATCGCCCCTCGTAGCCTCCAAAGGGATAGGAATTCCCAAAGGGCAGCAGCGTTTTGGCCACGGCCACACCTGTTGGGTTCCCGTTCTCTAGGCTCCCCGCCGCCAGGCGCGGCTTCCAGGACCTTTATTACCTTGTTCGACTTCCCTTTCTGTGTTTAAACCTCTGCGCGGGCCGTCCAGGGTCCGAAGTGGGGACGCATTGCATGGAAGCTCTGGGAGCTTCGAGCCAGTGTGCGAGCACGACCCCCGCGGAAGAGGGAGCCTTCCTGTTCAGGGAGGAAGTCAGACAGCCTAGTATTAACGTCGCCGTCGGGCCTCTAATCACTGCTCTTATTTTTTTCCTCCAAGCTCGGTATCAGTAGGATTTCTTAATGGAGATATTTAACACTGGCTCCCTATAAAGGGTAGAGGGTTCCTGGTAATCATACACAAAGTACTTTCTATCAAGGAGGGAGGTCGGGCTCGGGAGTGAGGGCGGAGGGAGACAGTGTGCAGCGCGGTTGGTTCAGATTAAATCTCTGGCTCCGGTTTTCGATGCTCCTTCACTCACCCTCGGGTTGAAGATTACAGTGACATCACACGAGTGGTTTCCATGCTCTTCTTTTTTAAAGATCAGTTTGGTGAGGAACATAAAAACACACTAGTGAAACTTTCTTTCCAGAGGCTAAAACACAGATGGCTTCATTACACCTTTTACATGGAGCCTCTGTGTGTATCTTGGGTGTCCACAAATGGGAAACCGAGGAGTTGGGGTGCAGCGGGCAGTGTCACCACTGAGAGAGGAAGGGTCTAAACTGCTGTGTAACAAGTCCTTGTATTTGGTTCCCGTTAAGTGGGAGCGGCTGTGTCCCTCCCCCTCCCCCAGCACTCCCACCCATGGCGGAAGCACAGCCACACCCCTGGACTGAAGGACAGGCTTTTCACTTCAGAGCTCCTCCTTTAGCAGAACATCTACTAGTCCCTTCAGAAAGTGAGTTCTGGCACCATCGATACTCTTGCAGGTGGGGTAAAAGCAACTTTCCCTACTCATCTTGTCCAGCTGTCAAGAAATTCCACTCTTCCCTGGTATAAATGATCAGGTTCGGCAGATGCCAGGAGAAACACCAAAGGGCATATCTTAGCCCTTCGTGGCCAGTTTTGAAAGGGTGCTTTGGTGCGAAAGCCACATGGCCACTCTGCTCATGTGACAGGGTCTTATCAAGAAGCGTGTGTATGTGTATGTGTGCGCCTGCCCGTCACAAACTGATCTGAAAAAGTTCTTTCCTCTCACAGACGCCTGGGGTGGCACTCAGAGGCCGTGCCTGGGGTGCCTCGGTGCCCAGGAGGGCAGCTGATTTCCATGTTTGAGATTCGGGGACAAAGGAGAGTAACTCTTTTTCTTTCCTTGAAGGGTTAACACTAACCAGCTTCAGATTGGTTCACTTGAATCTTAAAATTACTTTTCTGGTCACGCGCACTGAAGGTCTAAGCATTTGTGAAATGTCTTTTTTCCCCCTTTCTCCAGATGCTGTGCTCTTGTGGCTGTCTAATTACACAGGGGTTGAGAAACCAAATTAAAATTAGGTGTGGCTGGTAAACAGCGATCACGGTGCATGCTTTCGGCTTTGCTTGTTGGAATGACTTCCCCTCCCTGTGTGGCTTTCCTCTCCAGGTTTCTTTCCCCCTCCCCGAAGGAAATATCATAAGCTCTTTCAGAAATACTCACAGGAAGTGAGTGTCCCTATGCCGGTTACTCGCCAGCAGCGACTGAGCGTTGACAGGTGGAGAACCTCCCGGATTCGTTTGAACACCCCCCCAGAGGATCCACTCCCGGGGGTGTAGACCAGAGGGGGGTCGTGTGCTGAGGGAGTTACAGAGGAAATGGGTCATTGCGTGTCATCCTGCGGCGGGGTGACTCAGGGAGCTGGGACCGGGTCAGCGAGGCACGTGGCTGCCGTCTCGGAGGCTTTTGCTCTCTTCTCCGAGGGCAGGCTGTCTTCTAAAAACGAATGCCCCTCCACCGCCAACTGCGATTCTTGTGCAATGAATCACTTCCAGAAATGAATAGCCACAGTTTTTTGGAATGACTGTTGGTTGTGAAATTCCCTCGTTTATAATGGCAGGTTTTCAGTTGGTGGTTTTATCAGAATTTCTCAAGATCAAAACGAAACCTCCTCTTTAAAAAGAAAGAAAGTACTCTCGATACAGAAAGCAAAAGTATTTCCAGTCTCCTGCTGAAGAACTGTCACAGAAGTCTCAGTACCTATATTTAGAGATACGTGCCCATATATTTGCCTGAATGTGTGGGTTCTTGGAATCATGGACTTATTGCTGGTAGCTGGTGATTTCCTATGCAGAAGGTCGCTGGCTACAGGAAACGTATGCGGTGAGTAGGAGGTAGAGTGTGAAGGTTATTGCTAAACCAGTGCTCGTCGTCTTGAGTCGTAGATTCAAAGGACTGCTAGCAGGCTCTGTGGTGTTTCTGCTTTATGTGATTTCATGGATGGAACTGCAGCACTCACAGAAGCCTGGGAGAGGGTTTTTGGAACATGGATTAATTGATTGAATCTTTTGAATATACTTAACTAGACCTTTTGAGGAGGAAAGGATCTGTCACAGAAGGAAGTGGGGTTTTTTTTTCGGGGGGGGGGGGCTTTTAAAAGTACAGTTACTGCTGTGTAACAATTATTTTAAGTATCGTTCCATCCCCTTGTGTGAAAGAAAGAAATAATCCCATGGTCTCCATAGAGAAAAAGTTATGCCAACTCTTTTTAAATGAAGAAACTTCATCCATGTGTTACTCCTCACTGGGTTTTCCCCTCGGAGGAGGGGAAACGACTCTGTGAGAAGACTCACCTTCCGGCAGTACCTGCAAGGTGCCTCACTCAGAGCCGGTGGGCTCTCCCTAGGTGGCGGTCAGCCCCTCTGTCCGCCCGGAGGGAGAGGGAAGGGATGCAGTTACTGGAAATGGTGAGTGCAGCCTCAGGAATTACTCTCTCCCCGCAGTGGAGAAGTTGTTTGACCTACTGACTCATTTCATAGGAATTGGGAAAACAACCTAGTGTGGTTTTCCTTGTCAGTCCTGGAGGATTCCAAAATCTGTGCGTGTGCAAGTGAGACGAGCCGGGGAAAGGTGGCGTTGCCGCCCGCTGGTCCTGGTGCCCGTCCTCCCGAGGGAGCCGTCCCGTCCCGGTTCCCGGGCGAGGCCACCTCTGCTGGGGGCGCGAGCCTCCGTGTGGCTGCTCGGTGGTGAGTACAGATGCCAGCAGTGTCTGGCTTCCACTAGTTCTTGCTTCTCGGTTTCTGTAAGTGGCATCTCACCAAAGGAAAGCTTTGAGGAGCCGGTTTCTTCCCTGGCACATCTCTACGACCTTCTGTATTTACTGGTAGAAAATACTCGGGGTGTGGAGATAATTAGGAAAGAAACATAACACGTAGACAGCCATGGAAGTTAAGGGTTAAGGTCTACTTGGCTGTTTTTTTTGGTAGCGTATTGACTTGAAGGCGGCTTTGATTCTGACATTTGTATTAAGCAGTTTTTTGTAATGCTATTTAAAACACAAGTATGGAAGATAACAGTATAATCTAACAAAAATAATGTAACCACTAATAGTTAATGAAGAACATGTGTTTTGGGCACAGAACCTCATGTTTATGTGCAGAGGAAGTTTTGGTTCATGATGTTTCAGTTTTAAATCAGTGCTACTTAAATAAGTTCAAGTGTGAAAAGAGGACAGAGAACGCATGTTGAACTTAGGAACTCAGATACTTGCAGTGGTTGATATTTGATGTGCTTCATCGTTGCCTCAGGATAGTTTTGTCTGTGCTGGATCCCCCAAGGCACACCCTCAGGTTTCGTTCTTCATTCACGCAGAGACGTTGCGTGCACCTTGCTTATAGGGCTTCTCCTGCTCTTTGGAGTGCCCGACTGAGCAGGGATCTAGTCCATTTACTGCCTCCTGTCTGAATGCCTTCGTGCTGGGGTCCCTCACCTTTCTGGGGTGTCAGGCCCCTCTGAGATGGGGACGGGAGCCCTGACCCCTTCGCCACACTCAGGGCACCTGCAGCCCCGGGGAAGCTCACCCGTGGCCCCGAGCTAAGGACAGCAGCCTGAAGGGAGACCGGGCTGCGGCTCTGCTTCTCCCTAGGGCCCCAGCAAACACTGATTTAGAAAAGGAGGCATGGGAGGCCGAGAGCAGCCGTTCCCCGTGGTGCTGGGTGGGGATGCGAAGCCCGAGGAGAGGAGGAAGGGTGGAGAAAATATGTGACTAATACTAAATAAAGATAGTGGTTAATACTGTGTGAACTTCCCGACAGACTTCCCAGAACATTTAACCATGTGTACTCGTGAGTACAGTGTGAAGTCCACTAGGGGCTTCAAGACTCAACGTTAAACAGTTGTGGAGAGTTTTCCTCACGCATAATGAAATCTCTTTTCTTCCTTATTTCTTCTCCATTGTATACGTTTCCAAATCAGTTAGGACAGTAAATCGTCTGAACTACAAAAATACAATGCATAACAATTGTAACAAACTGGAAAAATGGTTCTCCATTAGCAGAAGAAAATTGGTGGGAACAGATGCAGGATAGTTTGAGCACACACATACACACAGAAATACCATTTTTAGAAACAGTAGTTCTTGTTGCCGTTTGACTAAATTTAAGACAGTACTGTAAGGCTGTTGTGGAAAAAGAGTAGACATGAGTCTTGGGTGTGTTAAAAGGAGTACGACATAAAAGGGTAAGAAAATACAACTTGCATTAGTCAGACTCATTATTGTGTCCAATTTGAGTCACGTTTGAAAAGAGACTGTGGGCAGTTGTGAAGAGCTGGCACACGAGCAACAGAAGTTACACCCCCTCCTCTCGAAAGAGGGTTTTAGTCTGAAAAAGGCTAAAGAATTTCTTCCTGCTGGTCTTCAGGTGGTAACGGTCCCGTTTACCTTTGTGTTCGCGACCCCAGCACATTGCCTGCTTCCCCTCAGTGGCTTGCAGCACTTCATTTTTACTCTCTATTTTTATTGTATTATTTATTTCTTCCTTTTTACTGAATTTATCGGGGTGACACTGGTGAACAACATTACATGGGTTTCAGGTGCACGATTCCACAACCCGTTACCTGTATCGTGTGGTCACCGCCCCAGGTCAGGTCTCCATCCATCACCATCTGTTCCCCGGACACCCCGCTCCACCGCCGTCCCCTCCCCGCCACCATCACCGCGCTGTTGTGTGTTGTGGTGCTTTAAGTGACTGACGTGCGCAGAGACCTCAGGCACGCTTCTGTCACAGGCTCAGCAGGAGTAAGCAGATTGAGATAGAACAAGAGGATGTGAAGTGCATATTAAATAAGTTTGTTGGCTGATTAAAATAGATAAGAAAGACTTATCTCAATTGCCAAGGTGATAAAAGAGACCAGTGGCTAACGGAGGAAAGTTAGGACATCTTTGGTTGGGACCTCTTTCAAGACGAGACCAGGTAATTCTGTTTCGGAGGAAGGAAACTTGCACGGATTCATGGGGCAGACGCCGAAGGCCTCCTTTGCTAGGAGGCAGGACTCACGACATGTTCCCAGTGCATGTTGAGTGCTCTGACTGCCACGCAAAAGCAGTGTGCTGGGGACCTGTGACTCGTAGCTGCTGTCCCTGACGCTTCCTGATGGAGGTGACGCGTGCTTCCACTCCCGTAGGACAGCGTTCAGGGAGTGAGCTGGATGGCCTAGGGAGGCAAGCACCGAGAGGGCCCCCAGGCACAGGAACAGCAGGCTGGAGACTCGAGCTCCGAGGTGTGGTGGAGGGGGTGGGGGGAGGGATGGGGGACATGAAGCTGGTGGGGTCATTGATAACAGAGGTCTAACGCCCAGCACCTTTGCCGGGAGATGTCTACCTAAGAAGGTAATGTGGCCAGAAACACACTTCAGGGAGGTCAGTGCAATGAGGGGAATACAGCGGGGAAGGAGGGAGGCAGGTGAGGCAAGGCAAGGCAAGGCGACGGGATAAAGAAGGCTGTGCTAGTCATCCAGTGGAGAAATGATGGGGACACCCTTGGAAGTGGATTCAAGAGAGAATAATAGCAGGCTGAAAAAAACAAAAGGTTAAGTAAGGATAATGGTGGCTTAGGTTATTAAGCAGTAGCATTCGCCACAGAGTGAAACGCAAGAGGAAAAACAGGTTTGAGGGGAAGACGAGGCAGCATTCGGACATGCTAGTGTGCATGTGGACGGAGAGAGCGGAGACCTGGGAGGCGGCGTGAGTGGGGAGGCGGGCTGTACGGATTTGGACCTGGAAGGTTAGATTAGCAGCAACAGTGCAAAGTCATTACCTTATCGGTGGTGTTGACTGGTGCGGAGACCCGTTTCCAAAGCAGTGGATCACTCTCCCAAAGTTTTTTACACAGTGTTTTTATTTTTTTTAACTCATTTGTAGTAATACTTCTTTTAAATATATGATAATAGAAGAAACAAAAATTATCTCTGATCCCATCACCCAGAGCTCTGCTCATATTTGTGTATACTTTCTTCCAGTGTTTCCTTGCACACAGGCACATGTGCACAGAATCGGCATCGTTCTGCAGAGGGGCTTTTATTTCCTGCTTTAAAAAATTAAAAAGTTTTCTTTTGTCCTCACCTGAAGACATTTTTTCATTGCTTCTAGAGAAAGGAGGAGGGAGGAGGGGGATGGGAAAGGGAGGGAGAGAGAGAAAACATTGATGCAAGAGGCAAGCATCAATTGGTTTCCTCCTGTTCGTACTCGGACCAGGGACTGAACCCACAGTCCAGGCGTGCGCACGACCCCAATCAAACCCACAACCTTTTGGCTACGGGACGATGCTCCAACCCTCTGAGCCACACTCACGCTGGCCAGGGCTTTAAGTGAGCATTTTCTCCATGTGCTTAAACATGCTTTAAAAACATTTTTAATGGTGTGTTACACTCTCTAATTTGGGAATGCTTTGTTTGCTTCCTTTTTAAAAAGCCATCTTAAGCCCTGGCTGGCATAGCTCAGTGGATTGAGCGAGGGCTGCGAACCAAAACATCACAGGTTCGATTCTCAGTCAGGGCACATGCCTGGGTTGCAGGCCACGGCCCCCAGCAACCGCACATTGATGTTTCTCTCTCTCTCTTTCTCCCTCCCTTCCTTCACATTTTAAAAATAAATAAATAAAATCTTTTTAAAAAATAGCAGGTCTAGACTTAAAACATCTGCTCTACTCTTTATAAAAAAGCCATCTCACATTATAATTGTTATCCTTTGAAATACATGAATCTTGGGCAATTTCTAATGATTTCCTGAGTATAGATTCTTTGCAGTGAATTCATTAAGTCAAAAGAGCTTAATTTTTAAAAGATTCTTGATATTTTTTTGCAACATTGTTTTCTGGAAAACTTGTACCAAGTTACCCACATTGTGGCAATGTATGAAATGCTTATCTCACCATATCTTCATCAGTACTGAGTATTATCTTGAAAAAATCTTTAGACAAAAATGTTACATTATTCTTGGTTCATTAATTTAACAGTTGTTTAATGAATATCCACTCTGCCAGGCATGTGGTATTTTTAAATGGCTACTAGTAAAGTTTAGCTTTTTCATATGTTTATTATCCTGTTTCCTCTTGTAAATGCTCAGTTGATATCCATTGTCAGCTTTTCTATTGGAGTATGACTGTGGCTGTAATTTATTTGAGGGGTGTGTGTGTGTGAGTGATGGGGGTAGGTAGATACTGGAGCAAGTATTTTTCTCAGTGTTTTAAGTTTGCTTGATTTTTTTGAGATTCAGAACATTTACATTTTATTTAGTTGAGTAAGTGATTTTTGTCTATTTTTTCCTTTGGGACTTCTGTTACCTTGGCTTAGGAATTCCTTTCCCCTCAGAAATTAGAAAATATTCTTCTAATTAAAAAAAAATTATATGTTAAACTCTCCAATCTAAAAGTAAGGTGTGAGAAAAAAATGCCCCCAACATTGTGCACTGAGGCATCGCGCTCTCTCCATTAGTTTTGGTGCTTCCTTGGGTTTGTATTTTGGGACCTTTTTCTGTTTTATTTAGCTGTAGGAGTCCACGAATTTGGGGGACTGTTAGTACCCAAATGGAGGATGTCATAATGCTTTTTTCCAACACTTTTAATGAAAAATCTTAAGCATATAGCAAATTTGAAAGATTTTTTCAATGAACTCCCATGTATACACCAGCTAGATTCTGCAATTAATATTTTACCACTTTTTTCTTTATTCATGTAATAATTTTTAAACCTCCTGAATCATTATTTGAACTTAAAAGCGGAATATCAAAGACATTTTCTCTGTTGCTGTCTAGTTGGTAAGTTGGATTTCAGAAAGCATGTAGCAGTTTGTATTAGCATAGTCAGTCAGTGAACACCATCACAAATACCAAGAGGCAGTGCTCCCAAAACCTGTCCTTCAGCTTTATCATGAGCATGGTTTGATTTTTAAGGGCTGTGATTGTCACTCACATACAACGAATTTGTTTCTCAGACGTGAATCCCTGCAAAGCCTCTGCCCTCCAGTGCAGTACAGTTGCTCTGTGTCCTGGGCCCGGGACATCAGAGGACGCTAGGGCAGGTGCCGCAATGCTTGTGGAGGGCTGGGTGGGTGGGCCCTGTCCGAGCAGGGCTGCCTGGGTTGCCGTGGCTTTGAAAGGACTTCCACCGCACTCAGGCCTCTCTCCCAGGTGGGTCCCACCACACTCCGCCATGGGGGCCCTTCCCATGAAGGCTGCTTTGCCCAGGGCAGCCTGTCACCCCAGGGCAGCCCTGCTGACGTTCGTCATCGAGTGTCCCTGGTTCACGCAGTGATCGGGTTGAGTAGACCTTAGGTCAAGGACTTCGATCACCTTTTCCAGCCTAAGTGACAAGCAGTGCAGAGCCCCATGAGTCTTTGCGGCCTGACAGCATCCCATCCCAGAGACGGGTTTGCACTGCATCTTACCAGTGAGCCGGCCCCTGCTGCTCAGTGGGCGAGCACCCAGCCAAGTGGGAAAATGCGCCACCTGCAGTGAAGAGGAGCCTGTGGTCACCACCAGAAACTAGCCGTGGTTTACCTAATTTTCTCTGCTGCATTCCCTCCTAAGTCTCAATTTCCTGTCTGAAGAGAAACTTGATTTTATTAGATTATATAGAAAGATTTTTTTCTCTATTCAAAATCTGTGATTTTAATCTCGAACATTGAATGTAGGTCAGTGTCCACCCCTTCTGCAGAAATCTGGGAAGACAATTACTTTTCCAGCTTCGCTGAACAATACTTTCCAGGACGTTATAACCACTGATGAAGTTCAGCAGACCTGGGTCTAGGGCTGGAAATTGTAAAGCCATGAGCTCCCGTGAAAGGAATGAGAGGGCATTCCTGAGAGCTGGCGCAGGAGGAAGCCTTACTCACAGGAAGCTTATTCGCTGACTCGCTGCTTACTGAGCACATTCCCGCCTCGACCCCCGGGACACTCACCCTGTGGTCCAGTGTCACCTTTGCTCTGGATTCTCTGCTCTTAGCGAACGATGCTGTAGTGTTTTAGAAGTCTGGCCAACAAGTGCTCTGAAATTAGGGAACAGTCATACTGAAAAAAAAAATTAACCTAAATTGATGTCCTGGTAACATCAGCAATCAGAAGAAGCATCCTATCTGAATGAATGATTTCCAGGAAAAAAATTAAATAGCCTGAGTTTTTCTCTTACCGTTGTCCCCTCCACTTTTACACTCAAGCAAGAGTCAGCCTGTGGCTTCCCAAACCCACTGTGCTGTTCCTTTCTCTCTGCCTTTGGAAATAAGCCCCGCTCCTGACGGCTCTGCCCACCCCCAACACCATCAGGAGTCAGGAAGCGGACCCAGAGGTGCCCCGCCACATGAACCCCGCCCTGCCCAGTGCTGCCTTTCACTGCACAGATGGGAAAACACCGACGTGCAGGGCGTAGTGGACGTTGGTCAGTGCGCTGGGAGCAAGGGAGGGCAGGCTCAGAGCAGCACGCCACCCCGTGGCTCTCTCTGCTGGTAAAATGCAAGGCCGGCTGTTGCAAGAACCATCGCCGTGCTGTGCCTCGGATTCGTGAATCATCTTCCGAAGCCGCAGGTAGTTTTTAAATAAGGAAAATGAGATCGTGAGATCACCGATGCTGCAACGTGAGTGTGAAGTCACTCACCAAAGCCTGTGATGTTAGCCCTGGGAATCCTGAGGAAGGTGTCATTAGTGAGTGAGTCAGACCTGTGTGGGACCTAGTATCTGCAGAGGTGTTAACAGGCCAGAAGTACAAAAACTTCGAAATGAGTTTAAATTAGAACATAGTATAAAGTTTGGATATAACCAGAGGCAGTGGGATTATATGACAGGCTAATAAAGAAAACAGACATTGGGGGTATGTCTTTAACTTTTAAGATAGGTACGTATCTTGGAGAGAAAGCTCTAAGGAGATAGTGTGTTACTGTCAGGGATTGAGAAAAAAAAAACCCAGCATTGAAAAACAGCACTGTAGACAGAGCATGAGTATTTTCCAGTGTGCTATTTTTAATGTGCCAGTTTCACTGAGAACACTCTCATATGAAACTGATGATAAGCTCTGAGCTAATGTGTGCCAGTCATCACTGACTAGCCCAGAACTCCAGCTCATGCGGTGGCGTTTCCTGTGGCCTCCGTGCCCTGGGGTCTGGGTTAACAAGGATAACTCATTTCTGTGGTCAAGGCTCTGATTTTTCATTCATGTAAACCATGCGTGAGAACATACCTGATCCAACCCAGGTGCGTAGGTTGCTAATAGTAACCTCCACAGTAGCTCACCCTGCAGCCAAGCACCTTATGCTGGGCAACTGTGCCAAGTGCTTCACTTGGTTTATCTGTTTTAATAAATGATCCTATGTGGCAGGTACTCTTGTTGTACCCATTTCACAGACAGAAAGCTAAGGATCAGAAAAGTCAAGTCATCATCCCCAAAATCATACAGCTCCCACTCCTACCCGAGTAGGAGCCAGGGTTCTAATTGCAGCAGCCTGGCTCCTAAGCCCAAGATTTTAATCTGCATCCTATTCAAGTTCATAAATGACTTCTGTTCTGGAGATATTTATATCCTTTGGGGCCCTCAGTTTCATTTGGTAAGTTACCTCTCACAGCGGTTTTCATGTATTAGGGAAGAAGGGATGCAGCCTCCAAAGGTGGGCACGTACCTTCATCACCTGCTTACAGCTTCTTATTAATGGGGCATATGACCTCAGCCCGCCCCCATGGCTCCAGCAAATGCACTGGTAGTTATAAGAAAGTAGGTCCAAAAGAGGTAACTAACAAAGCATCTATTCTACTACCAAAGAAAGAACAAGAAAATGACAATTTGGTATGGCCCATGATGGAATTTTCTTTCTTTTGTTACTGGGAACGGATACAAGCTCATTAGCGTTGTGCCTCCCAGTGAGTGCAGGCCCATGACTGAAGTGCACTGTCAGTCTCCAGAAATCTGCTGTGCTGTGATACTAGTGTAGCTTGGTTGACTACAGAGGCCGCAGTTAGGGGAAGCTGGTTTTCCACCGACGTGGCAGGAAGAGCCTTCCCATTCTGGTTCCTCTCTTACCCCAACTTGAGGGTCTCTGTCCCAGCCAGTGAGGCTGGCCGTGCTTGCTCTCTGCACAGAAGCTCTTTCCTTTCCTCTTTTCCTAGCCAACCTCCACTGTTCCCTTCATATGAAGAAGCCGCCTCCAGGCAGCCTCCCCTGGCTGCTCAAGACCCGTCAAGTGCCCCTGCATGCCTCCGCAGCATCCTCTGCTTTCCCCTTTGTGCATGTGTCATACTAGGTTCTCACTTCCTGTTTCTTGTCTGCTTTCCCTGACTTGCCTGGGCCTGGTGAGAGTTTGGATTGCTATTGTTGGCTTCTGGAGAAACACTCGGACACACAGGACGCTCCTTATGCGTGTACGAGTGAGGAGGAGCAGTGGAAATGACACGCCTGGTTCCGGGGGAGCTGATGCATGCAGTGGCTGGTGCCCACAGTTTGGAGGGTGCTCCTGTGTGCATCCCCGGACTGCATTCCCACTGGCCGGGAAGGGCGCCGAGTCCCATGGCACTGCCGTGAGGCAGCAGCTGGCCTGGAGCACGTGTGCAGTTAGTGAGGGTGAGCCGGGACTTGATCTGGGTCTTCGCTCCCAGGCCTGCGCTCTGACCTACCCTGAGAATAAATATCCCTAGGCCAGCCTGTAAAACAGGCACCAGAACCCGTCACAGAAGCGGGTCATTCTTGTCCTAACCAACCAGACCCAGCGGAAGAGTGGACAGAGTTTGCTCTCTCACCCTTTCCTCTTCAGCATCCTCCCACCTGCCATCTGTTCTGGTGAAAGCCTTACAGTGACACATGACAGGTCTTTCCCAAATTTCAAGTGGTCGAGGGGGTGACCCTTTTATATGCAACCAGGCTGGCTGCTGCCCACCCTTTTTTTGAGGGTAGAGCTCTCGGAGAAGTGGAGAACCGTGGGGGTTCAGGTCAAGCCCTCGAGCAAACTGAGTAAGGTCTTGGTGCATTAGGTGGGCGGCGTTTGTGCTGGGCGCTGAGGATGTACGTGGTGGGGCTCTTGGCTGGCCAGTCAGAGGCTGTGGACAGGTGGCAGGCTGGGATGGGCAGTGTGGTTAAACAGCTGAGCAGATGTTAATAGCAGACTGGGGTGTCCTTCTCCACAGCCCCCCCACCCCCGTGTGTGTGTGGCGGGAGGGGGCATTGGAAGCAAGGGAGCCAGCAGCGTCTTGGACGCGCACAGAGCTGGAAATGAACGACACCGGGGTGCGGGGTGCCTCGTGTCCACAAGCAGGCAGCCCCAGGTGTATAGTTCCACCTGGGAGCAGGGGAGAGACTTGGGGCAGCATTTCCTAAACTTCAAAACCTCCAAGTTGAATACTCAGCCCTGCTCTGTTCTAGGTACTTCCGGCAGTGTTGTCAAAGGGAGGAATTTTTAATTTCAGAGAGAAGTTAATTATGCCACCACAATCAAACATTGAACAAAGTTGGTAAATCCCTGCAGTCACTGGAGTGTCAGTTATTTGCACCTGACTGTTTGCGTAAGAAGAGACTGGTGTGTATCATGGTTTTATTAGGTGGGGCGAGGCCAGGAGGAGACGGACGGACAATTAGAGGTACCTTCTACAGGACATTCCCAGGTCAGAGCGACTCAGAGAGGTCGCCGCAGGCTGAATCGTTGTCCACTCAGTCACTCAACATAGGTTTCCTGAGCACCTGCTGTGTGCCACACGCTGGCTAGCACCGAGACAGTGCCGGTGATGAGAACAGCAGGCATGACCTGTGTTACCATGGAACCTAAGTACCTGCACAGAAAAGCAGTCCAGTGAAAATTCAGGTTACATGCACCCTGGCTGGTGTGGCTCAGTGGGTTGGAGCGTCGACCCGTAAACTGAAAGGATGCACGTTCAATTCCCAGTCAGGGCGCATGCCTAGGTTGCGGGTTCAGTGCCCAGTCAGGTGCATATGAGAGATAATTGATCTGTGTTTCTTTCTCACATCAGTGTTTCTCTCCCTCTCAATCTGTCTCCCACCCCTACCCCCTAAAATCAATAAGCATGTCCTTGGGTGAAGACAAGGAAAAAAAAGGCTCCGGAGCAGGAGTGAGGTCAGCCTTTGAGGATGGAGAAGGTGGCAGATGTGGCCCAGGAAGCAGGAGCAGCAAACAGGTGCGGCCCTCACAGGTGGTCAGTTTGGCCAAAGGGCACCCATCTCGGAAGTCCGAAGAGGCTCTGGTAGCCCCTGTGAGTGTGCCCAGCCCGGGGCATTCCCGGCTCTTAGGAGAGCCCTCGTTTTCAAGAGACTGCCTGTTGCTCTCCTCTTCTGTTAGTGTCACTCACGGAGGGGAATAAACGGGGATGTACGATGAAGGCCAGTCCCAGTGAACTTGAAACCAGTTGTTGTGTCAGGGACCAAAGCGCTCAGTAACACGCCCCAGGGTCCATAAAATGACTCTAAGTGGAACTGGTTTTAAAACAGACGGCCCAGCTCGCTCTGCTGCGGCACACACACACACACACACACACACACACGCGCGCGCGCATGCTCGCTCGTGCGCATGTCTTGCGAGCCAAGGAGCTGGTGGTCAGCAGAACAGGGGAGTAAGAGGAAAAACAGAAATCACGTTAATTCCAGAAAGGGGGGACACCCACATCGTTGGGTCCTGGAAGTTCTGGAGGGGCCGTCCACAGAGTTATGTGGCACTGCTTCCTCTGCTGTCATCAGGCTCTCCGACATCCACGCTTCCCTCAAGTGTGGGAAGGCAAGGGTCCCATGTCCCGGGGCCTCCGTGCTGAGACAGGACGTTTAGGGACAGCCCTAGTAGCCGGGCGCCCCCCTCACTGTTTCTCTGTGTGCTCCGAGAAGCACCCCCCCCTTCATTTTAGAGGAAGTGAACTTCGAACTTACAAGGAAGAGCGTGTTTTAGTGTTGTGTAAACACTGTGGTTAGAAGGATCACCTTCTAATCTTTTACTACCTGTAGGGACAGGTGGATGCAGAGAGGCTGCTGGCAGGAGAGGCTGTTTTTTTCAAGGCTCTGTTATGCAATACGGCAGAACACCTTTGAAGCTGCAGGGGGTCAGAGCAGCTTGTCCACAATGCATATTATGCAGAAATCTCCTGTTTTAAGATCTTACTTGCTTGAGTGTCAAAAGGAATGCCTGTGCCCACATTGAGCTGGAACTCCAGGTGCATTGTCATCACCCGTCTGTATTTAGAGCAATTTTTTTAAGACTACTTTCAGAGTTTCCAGAGACGCCAGTCCAAAGTCATTCCCTTCAGCAGCTGTTTTGAAGAGATTGTTATATCCTAACCTGTGACCCTATGCTCAGGTGTGTGGGGAAAGAAAAATGAGAATATTCCCTCTGTCCAGCTGTGAAGTGGAGGTAGACGGTGATTTAACAGGTTCCGGGGGCCAGGCTGTGCCGAGCTTGTGTCTGGGACAGTGACCAGACGCGTGAAAGGAGAAGTGGAAGATATTTTTAGCACGTTAGGGCTGCTTCGAAACATTGGTTTTCTCTCCCCTCCCCACCCCGCCCCGCGATTCCCGCAGGGAGACGCAGCCGTGTTAAGAGCACTGCCTCCACTTCCACGTGGAAAGGTGTGCGTCTGTGCTGTGCTTCGGAGTATTCGTGGGGACTGGTGAGTCTCTGCTGTGGAGCGGCGTGGAAACCCACACTGACACTCAACCAGGAGGTGCGACGGCGCTGCCAGGGCCTGGGGAGGGGCGGGGGCCTGGCGTCCCCCTGTGGCCCAGGGACGCGCCTCGCCCTCAGAAGGCCCGTCTCCCTGGAAACCGGGGCCTCAGAACGTGACTCTCTCTCTCTCCCTATATTACGTGATTCGAGCACGCCATGTTCTGTTGTTGAGGACGACGTGGCCTCTGCAGTTAGATTCTCACAACTTTGTTTGCCAATTTAAACCACTGCCACTGTTACATCAGTTAGAAACTTGGCCGAGGCTATAAATTGAGTGCAATTTGAGAGAGGTGGGAAAAGGAAGGGACCCTTTGGGGTCCGTTTGGGCTGCCCCCAGAATCACCTTTGCAGGTTGCGGGGCGAGTATGAAGTGGCGTTGTGCACAAGGGTGTTGGCCGTCCTCTGGTGAACCTCTGTGCTTGGCTGGCCGATGTTTTGGTTGAGGGCCCATGTGTTTGCTGGCCATCCAGGCTCGTGGTGCCGGTGGGAGCATAGAGGAAGCCACGTGGTCTGTGGACCAAGTACTGGAGTGGGCCTGGGTGGACACACTGCCTGTCCCCCCCCCCCCCGCCCCCGACATCCTTCCAGCCCGAGATCGATGGCCGTGTGATTGGGGCAGGTGACCTGGCTCCTCCTCCTCCTCCCTGATGAGATGAGGCACCCAGCGTAGCGCACAGGCTCCGAAGTCAGGCGGCCTGAGGCTGAGTCCCAGCTGGGCCACTCACTAGCTCTGTGACTTTGGGCACATTAAAGTTACTTAATGTCTTTGTGGCTCGGTTTCCTCATCCTTAAAATGAGAATGGTAACGGTCCCACCTCAGGCACGGGGCTGCTGTGAGGCCTGAAGGGGTTAACCCGTGTGAGGTGCCCGCGAGGTGATTGGCCTTCCCTGGGATGAATCACGGAGCTGCATTCCAGGTGACAGTCGGCTACTCGTTCTCCTGCCTCCTGGGGCGGCTTGGCCTCCGAGTGCCAAACAGGAACCGCTAACGTGCTGCCAGAGACTGGCGGTCAAGAGCGCTGGATGGACCGGGGAAGCCCGAGGGCCCTTCCGACTGTGCCGAGGGCTCAGGGAGGCCCCTCCTGACGCCTGCCCAGCAGTCCTGGCCTCGGCAGAAAGGGCGTCTCCCCAGGAGAACCTGCGCAGTAGACACGGCCTGAGGTAGGCAGCGTAGCGGACCCGGACTCAGTGCCCCATGGGCTTGCCGAGGCCCCGGGCAGTGTCCGCCAATTCCCTGCACTCCCGGGGTCACTGTCAGAACCGGGGGCCGCGCTCTCGACTAGCTGGTCCTCCTTGATGAAAACGCATGGAAACTCTGGCCCTCCACCTGCATCGGTTCAAACTCTCGGCCCACTTGTCTGAGGGCTCGGCCGGCTCCCCCTGAAACAGCCCCGGGAGAGGTCAGAACCTTGGCTTGTGTGCTGCTGCCCCGCATTGGCGGGTGTTGCACGGCTTTGGTGGGGGAAAGAGAGCTTGTGCCTCCGTTCCAGGATGGACTTGGTGGCTCTGCCCTGCACGGTGGAGAGCCCGTTGTTCTCTTGGGTCTGTGTGGCTCCATGCACTTCGTGAAGAGCTACATCTGTAAAGGCTGCCTCTGGGCCGGACACGGCCTTCTGCTGCCCTGCCGGAAACATGGGGGCTGGTAAGGGGGTCTGGGGGGCAGCCGGTGAGCAATCTGGGGGCAGACAGCCTAGGTGAGGGCGGATCAGGCTGTGCTGATGGTCTGGCGGATCGTGAACCCGAGGTTTTGCCTGGGGGTTAAAAGAAGGAGCCCCCTGAACAGATAGCATGTCTCCCGTCGACTTTACGGTGACGTGAGCTGTAAGAACGGTAACCACTCTTCATCACTCAAATTGGTTAGTCCGAGAAGCCTAGAAGAAGCCAGCCACTTCTGGTGGTCAAGACCGCCAGGGCTGCCAGTTTTGGGCAAACCAACCTGGAAACTCCCAAGCTCTGGTGGAGCCGGCCGCCGGACTGGCTGTGTGAGGCTGCCACCTTCTGGCCAGGGCTAGGCAGTGCTGGGTCCTCTCTGTGAGCGAAGTATGTTATTTTTAAAGTCTGTTACAAAGGCTTTCATGGATCACTCTCTCACTACACATATAATTCCATCCCCCGGGCTAAGCCATTTTGCCTTGGCATCCGTCTAATCTGTACTTCGACCTCTTTTGACCCCAGAGTTAACCACCTCCCAGTACGCTTTCCCAGTCGGCCTTTTGACTGATCTTCCTGAGACGTGAGTCTGGTCGCCTTCTCCTGGCGTACAGCCCTTTTTTATTGGCTCCGCATTTTCCAGGCTCCAGTGCCTCTCTCCGGAGACCCCAAGGCCAGCTCCTCCGCCCTCTGCAGGTGCTCGCCTCTCCTCCTCCTCTGTGCCCTGCCAGCGCCTGCCCGTACTCTGCTTCACCGGAGGCGTCACTCCAGGAAACCCTCCGCATTACGTTAGGTGATGTGCTATAATAATGCAGCAAGCGGGGAGGAGATGCGAGGGAACGTAACACACCACATTATAACTGGGTGCTTTTCTTCCCACCCCACAAGACATAAGCTCCTTGAGAGTAGAGACTTCTGTCTGTGTCCCAGTGTCTGGCGTGTGACTGTCGCTCTCGAGTTAGCAGAAGGAATAAGGGAGGGAGAATAAAGGCAGACGAGACCCGAATCACCAGGTGCTCCTCCTAGGTACGCCGGAGCTCAGGAAGGAGCTGAGTTAAGGTCCTGGGGTCCCAGAGCGAAGGCGCAGGTGAAGGTCCGTGCAGATGGGAGGAAACTCCATCACTCAATAAGCAACACTTACATTTTTTAAAAGCATTTTCTTCTTCTTCTTTAAAGATTTTATTTATTTATTTATTATTTTTAGAGCGAGGGGGAGGTAGGGAGGAAGAAAGGGAGAGAAACATCAATATGTGGTTGCCTCTCACATGCTCCCTACTGGGGACCTGGCCCAAAACTCAGGCATGTGCCCTGACTGGGAGTTGAACCAGTGACCTTTTCTTTCACAAGCCGGCATCCAGCCCACTGAGCCACACCAGCCAGGGCAGTAAGCAACACTTATTAACCTGTCTTTTGAACTATTGCCTCCATTCAGCTCATCCTACTGGGAAAGTAATCTTTTTAAAACATGCTTCAATCATCACTTCCTTACTCAAAACCTGTTCTAAAAACATTTTTTATTGCTTTTAGAGGTGAGGCAGGGCGGGGGAGAGAGAGTGAAAGAAACTTTGATGTGAGAGAGAAACATAGATTGGTTGCCTTTTTATATGCACCCTGACTGGGAATGGAACCCACAACCTAGGCATGTGCCTTGACCAGAAATCAAACCCACAACCTTTCAGTCTATGGAAGATGTTCCAACCAACTGAGCCACACGGGCCAGGGCTCAAAACTCTGTTATGGACGGGCTCTAAATTCGGTAGCCGGCCACCCAGGACTTCCACAGCCTGACCCAGCACATCGAGGTTGCTCACCACTGCCCTGTGCCCCAAGCACCGTTCCTATTCGCAGGCTCAAGACTTAACTGTGCTGATGAATTGAATCACTTACCTAACCGGCCGGGCAGCCAAGCACACCCTAAAATTCACTGAAGACGCGTGTTGTATCTGTGAGTCCCAGGCGCCGTGCTGGTCACTGTGAAAGCGCCAAGGAAGGCACTGCTCTGTGCCTGCAGGGAGCTGAGAGCCCTGCGGGGTGGGGGAGACCCAAGGAGGGTGACGGGATGGCGGAAAGGAACGAGTCACAATGGCTTGCGGACGAGGGGGTCGTTAGAGAAGAGACTGTACTAGGAAGTACCTCTGTACTCTACCCCTCCCCCTCCCAGGCGGTCCTGCCGTGGGCCTCCCACACACCTGAGGGACTGCTCTTCCACGTCTCCCGTCCCCGGGACTCCGCCCCTCGTGACCAGGCCCTGGCCCAGCTCCCCAGCCCAGTGGGCCCCGACCTGTGGGCCCCAAGCTGCAGAGAGAGGGAAGAGATGAGCACCCAGCGTCCTTGAACCACCCCTCCCCATCTCCCTTCTGTGTCTGACCTGTTCGTCCTTTACAACCCTTCTCTTCCTTGAAAACCAGCCCAGACTTCCCCGGCGAAGCCTCTGCCACTGTGCCCACCCCCACCCCCCACCCCCAGTCAGACCCGCAGCCTCTTGGAGCCTGGTTCTTGCCTCTGAGGGGTGTAACCTGCCCCCCCACCCCTGGCCAGGGACCAAGTCTTTTTTCCTTTGTACTCCTGGCGCCTGGCCCAGCCTGTGATGTGGAGGACATGTCCCTTGAATGCTGTTGACTGCAAGGACCTGACCCGCCGTGGGGCGCAGTGGGCACGAGCCGCCGGCACACTGCTCGGGCACCAGCACTGGGAGGGCGGCAGAGGTGACACGCGGAGGGTCCCAGGAGGTCCCGGGAGAAAGCAGGGAATCCAGGGCAGGATGTGAAAGGCTTTGTGCATGTAAACTGGGCCCAGAAGGGAAAGAGTCCCCCTCGGAGGAGTGCGGCGCCTGTGTCCCGTGGCAGCTGAGCCGCTGGCTCTAACAGACCGGAGGCAAGGAGGGGCTGCCCCGCCGGCCGCGGCAGCGGAGGTGGCTGTTTCAGCTGGAGCAGAGTCTGTGTCTGTTCGGCGTGGGGAGAGCGCCCTGGAGGGCTGGACAGGGTGGTGGCAGGGCCTTGCATGCACTCGGGCACCTTGTGGCCAGTGGGTGCTGTCTCTCACTTTTGGGAGCCACGACGACTTGGTCAGAGAGGTGCTGAGAGCGGGAGCGGCCCTCCGGCCCTGCCGCCGTTCTACATCACGGCGTTGAGGCGCATCTGGTGACCCGGACCCGGAGCCCCCGGGCCTGTGAGCGCCTCCGCTGCGGGGGATGCCTCGCCTGCCAGGGCTGGGTCTTCCGTCAACAAGGCTCTTCCTTCTGGCACTGCCCTTGACCTGGCTCTGAGCTGTCGGTTCTTTGGGCCCATTCAGTTCTGTTGGGTCCCTCTGCCCTCGTGACTGGCAGTGACCCGGAAGGTGGCAGCACCCACACAGCAGGTGGCCTGCGGAGCTGAGTCACCGCCCTGGGAACAGTGCCCTGCCTGGCGAGGCCAGCTCAGGCAGCTGGGGAACTCGCCGCCTTGCCCAGCGCTGGGAGGGCTCTCAGGGCCACGGTGAGAGCAAAGGGAAAGGAGATTGATTTTGCATCTAGGGTGTCTCCAAGCTGATAAAAAAAAGTGAAAAAAAGGCCACGTGAAGAACCAAAAAGCAGACTCTCCCCGTGGTAATCTCCAGCCGGTACCTCTGGCAAAGCTCAGAGTGGTTTTTTTCCCCTCACAATTACAGTTATGGCCCACGGCTGTTTTATTTAAACACTCCAAAGGTGTCCATGTAGGGATATCTTTAAAAATAGAATGACGAGGACTTTACAATGTTTCAGGATTCGCTGACCTGTGAGTTAAGAGAGCTTAAGCAGTAACATGGTGTGGAGGGAGATCTGGGCCATCCGAGTTCTAGGAAATGAGCAGAGGGGTTTTTTTTTTAGTTTTTTACTATTCATAGTTAACGCTGATGGATGCTGTGTTTTAAAATAATGATGTTTTTATTTTATTTCCACAGAAGATAAAAGTGTAGTGTTGCTTTTAAAAGGAGGGTTTAAAAAAAATACTCCTGGCTTGTTTACTACACCAGTGAACAGAGATGACCTCAGTCTACAAAACAAGGACCATAATATCTCTCCGTGCCCAGCAAAATAAGCCTTTATCAAGCAGCAAAAAAAAAAAAAAAAGCCAGTCTGGCCAGCACGTCATCATTTCAGCTGGTCAGGATTTTCCAAAAACACAAAATGAAATGCCCTCTCTGCACTTTCGCGACCGAACAGTAACTCTTAGGTAATACCACCGGCTGACTCAGCCCCATAAGGCCGTAGGAGAGTCCAGTGACCATTACTCAGTGGTCTGAATGCAGAGGGTAGACAGGGTCAGTTAGCTTGCAGAGCGGAGAAAACAGACTCACGGTCCTTGCTTTTTGAGCATGGAGTTTTTTAACTTGAAAAATGTCTTTTCGACTTTACATATTATGTGCCCAGTTAATTCTGTCTAGCTGAAGTATCGCACAAAAACCCAGTCATTGTCCTGAGACGGGCCCCGAGCTACGGGCGGAGGTGCGTGCACCCCGGCCCCCCTGGGCCCGGAGCGGTTCTCACTCAGTCCATGGAGCTCTGAGTTGTCGTGTGCCGAGAGCTGTGACTCGGAAGTCGGGTCGTCTCCTTGGGTTTCCTGTTCGCTTTTCATAAGCCCTGCATGTGTAAAAAATTAGCCACACAAAAATGGGGAGGGTCAAAACTCTTCCTAGGTTTTCTACGGCATAAGAACTGAGGCAGAGGCTGCTGGAAACCAAAACCATGTCCTGAGTCCTACGCCCGTGACGACTTCAGGTCAGTAAAGACTGGGTCGGAACACATTTGCAAAGCTGAGGTGAGATGATTCTAGAGCCCACACCAGTCAAAAAGACTCCGTGAACTCGGGGTGCAGTCTGGGTCGAGAGGATTTTAACGAGAGGGAAGCTCCATTTTTTACTTTTCGGCGTGTGAGTGGTAGGAGAACGAACTGTGTTTGGATGGAAGTTGTGAGAACGTCAGTCCTGGCGACCCCGCAGAAAGAGCAGTGCGTGTTCAGCAGGCGAGCACACGTGCCCCGCCTCTGACAAAGCGGGGACAGCACCGCCGTGGTGGCAGTGGACACGGGAGCCGCTGAGAGTGCCTGGGCAGCACGCAGGTGTGGGTGAGCTAACCAGGCAGGGACGTCCAGCGGGTCCCCGCCCGGGCACGGGTTTGTTTACCCTGCCCTTGTGAAGTCAGAGCCAACATTCTTAATGGTTCTGAACGATTCCGAATGTTTCTCTCTTGGCAGGCCGCCTTCCACACCCGGGATCTCATTACTGAGCCCCTCAGGTGAGGTCCGGAGCAGAAACCTGCCCGGCACCTTGTGCCACGGTTCATGGTTCAGAACCGTCTCACTCTAGAGCAGAGGGAGCACGGTGAGACTCGGCCTGCCGGTTGCAGGGACACAGAGACGGCAGCAGTGGGGCTCCCTGGGCCACCGGAGGACACAGCAACGGAAGGCAGGGCCAGCGAGCCAGGCCTCCTCGGACCGCACTGCCCCTGGCCCTGCCTGGGAGGGGGCACCTGATGGGAGAGGCCATTGACCCTTGGGGAATGTTTAGAAAATTACTTAGGTCAGAAAGGAGGACTTTGTTTTTACAAAACGGAACCAATCAGTTACTTGTCATAGGGGGGTCCGTCTGTGTCCTTTGTCACTATTGTGACTGGAGCTCCCAGGCAGGAATAAGAGGAACGACATTTCTGTGGATATGCCAGAAGAAGAAACTTGCTACACCTCTCCCTCTTTTCCTTCCCTTTTTCTTTCTTTGGAGGAGAATTAACCTACGCCACACTAGTCCTTAATAAAACAAACTTGGAATCCTTTCCACAGGAGAAGGAATTGAGCAATGTTCTGAGAACAGGCTGTGCCCTTCTGGGCACTGAGTAAATGTGAGCTTTGGAAGATGCTCTAGGAGCTCGGGAGTGCCCCTTGGTCACAGAGTCCCGGGGGCTGGGAGGTTGGGGGAAGACCCGGATGGAGGAGCGGGGCGGAGCCTCGGGGACAGCAGGAGACTCCCCCTTTCCCTGCCTGGCCGAGGCCTGGAGGGGGCTGGAGGCCATGGGAAAGGACGCGCCCTTGTGGAAGCCCCGCCATGAACCGCGTGGGCCACCGTGCCCCGCCCTCCCGAGACAGCCCTTCCCCAGCTTCTAGGGAAACAACGGCGCCTTTATTGATCTGAGAGCAACCACCCACACCTAGTGGCGAAATCATTAACCTCAGGAGGAAGAGTCAGTCCGAGAGCGAGGATCTGCCCCAGAATTCTGCCCGGGGAGCAGGCCCTGCGCGCTCCCTCCCAGGCGGCCTGGAGGCAGCTGTCCGTCGCGTTGGTGTTGGCGGCCCGATTTCTGCAAGACGGGTTCCCCCCCAAGAACGTAGACGAGCTGTGTTACGAGTGGCAAGGTCGGCATCTGCAGCCTGGCCTGTTCATAGGAGGACACCGGCCCGGAGCACCGCCCCCCGCCCCGTGGAGGGGCCCGCGTCGGGGGACACCGCCCTGTGTGCAGCTGCTGGCTCGGTTTCGGAGACGGGCGACGTGTGCCGCCCTCATCGTCGGCGTGGCGTCCGCCTGGGGGGGCGGGCTGCTTATATCGAGGAGCGCAGGGAGAGGGCTGTCGGGCTGTGTCCAGGCCTCTGTGCCCGCGAGGTGGCCCCGTCCACGCGCGTCCAGAAGTGCTCGCGTCACAGAAGTGCCCGCTTCTCGCCCCTCGCTGAGGTGGAGCGGCCGGCGCGGGGCTTTCTCTTCAGCCCATCTTGGCTTTTTTAAAGTCCTGCTTTGTTACGTTTGTGTGTGTGTGTGTGTGTGTGTGTGTGCACGCACACGCACGCACGCACAAAACTTATCACCCAGCAGTGTGTCAAACTTGCGCCACGGGTGAAACACCCCTAAGGGAAACAGACGTGGAAACCTGGAAAACGGCAAGAGCGTGTGTCGTTTCCCCTGCAGGTGCCTGTGTCTGCGCCGGATTAGAGCAGCCCTCTCCCCGCCCCGGCCGCTTCCGTCTCGGGCCGGTGCTGGGCGGGCAGCTTCCCGTCTGGGGCGAGGGGGCGAGGAGATGGGGCAGGGGACGAGGCAGACAGTGGGACAGCCCCCGCCACCCCCACCTCTCCCTCAGTCCTGCGAGGTTCCCTGTGCACTTGCCGTGGTGGGGACGTGTCCCCGTGTCGGCTCCGCGTGTGACAGCCGTGCCTGTGCTTCGCCGCCAGCGCGAGTGCGGCTCAGCATCCCGGCACACAGCCACCCCCCTCGGCCTTCTGGAGGTGTGGGGTCTGGCACAGGACTCCCGTTGAGCGGAAGGCCTTTGGGCGGGTTTTCATGTAACCTGTTCTCTCCACCTCCGGCCAGAACTGCACTCCAGTCCGAAGGGAACTTGTCCGCCCCACTCCTGAAGGCGTCCTGGAAACCCGGAAGGAACTGCCCCCCCCCCCCCGCCCGTTCCTCGCGCACGCTAGGTCTCAGCAAACGTGTTTCTTCTCTTCCTAAGTTTCATGCTTCTCCTCATCTCCTGCCATCCCCTGATCTCACCTTACACCTCGTGGTGGGGGGGGGGGGGCGGCGCACAGATGCATGAGTTCTCTCCCTCCCTCCCTCTCTGACACAAACACACCCCTCCCGCAGTCCTGTTAGTCAGACCCTTGTCATCTGATTTCCCAAAGGCCCTGCTCGCCAAATTTAGCGGCTTTCCCCCTTTGTTAATCGAGCCACACCTCCCCGCTCTGTTGAACACGGTTCCTGTTCCCTCCCCGAGACCCTCGCCCTTCCCCACGTGCACAAGCCCCTCCCTCTGCAAAGCGGCCCCCAGCCCGTTGGTCAGCCGGCCCCAAGCTCGTCTGATCCTAAGAGACTCTGGTCCTGTCAGTCAGGATGGGCCCCTGAACACTGTCTTTGTTGCCGTCTACACGGCACAGCAACCAAGTCTTCACTGTATGGTCAGACTGTGCGGTCGCGTGCAGGTGCATCCACGCCATCCACACGTGTGCTCTCCTTGCAGCATCCAGCGCAGGGCCGGGCTCCCGGGGGACAGTCAGCGAGGGCGTGTTGAGTGGTTCCGACCGGCTGTCAGTGTCAGGAGGGTTGAGAAGCCCACCGTGGCTCTGCTGCATCGCTGTGGCCGCCCCCTCCCTGGACAGGGCCTATAGGGACGGCGCTTCCCCTCGGAGCCCGGTCCTGCTCTGTCGCCATGTTCCTGCGCTCCTTTGCACTGGACTCGTCGGCCTTGTTGGCTCGTGTGCCCTCAGAGCCTCCTGCAGCTCCTGCTATGTTGTGAACCCCGAGTCAGTGGTCCAGGAAGAGAGAGGAGGGTGGTCAGAGCGGCCTCATCCCAGGTTCAGACCCTGCGCATCATTCTGGAGACTCTTGACTCGTTGTCATGACTCCTGACTCCTCCTCCAGAGAAGCCCCAGACCCACAGCCTCCTGCACTGGTGCCCGAGTTACTTGAGTCCTTCCCGCCAATTTTAATGTATCGGCTGTACCTACCCTCAGAAAGTCTGTCTCAGTACCAGATGTGCCCTCCCTTCACGGGGGAGAGGGGGAGTGGGGTGGGTTAGCATTCATGGAAGTCGTGTGTGTGCCTTGTCTCACACACGAGTTACAGTTTTACTCTGAGAATGAAGAACATTGTCCCCGCATTATCGATGAAGAAACTGAAGCCCCAGAGGGTTACATAGCTGTCTGAGGCCGGGTAACACACGACAGGGAAAGTCTGAATCCAGGGCTTCCCGACCCTAAAGTTTACGCTGCTTGTCTCTCTCTCCATCCCCCCAGATTACATGTGCTGCTGGACGGGAGGCCACCTCACAGCACTCGACGTGACAAAGGCAGCGCACACGTGAGTATGTGAACTCGGATAGGCTGGAGCTCGTGACGAAAAGCGGAGACCATAAGGAAAGTGTTTACGGTAGATTAGATTCCCAGCAGGGGTCGACAGAAGTCAGCCTCTGAGACCCGAGAGGTGCTGGAGGGTGACTGCTGAAGCCCTCCTTTGGTGGGGGGCGAGGGGCTCTGTGACAGAGGTCTGTCCCGCTGCTTCCTCCAGAAGCAGCAGGACCCCCTCGGCGAGGTGTGCTCACTGGCCGTCACTCTCTCCTCTGGTCTTAGGTTTGGTGCAAACCTCCGTCCTGCACGTGGACCAGGGCCACCAGCAGGGCTGCAGGAGGCACGGGTGTCCCGCGCTCCCCTGGGGCGGCAGGGATGGCAGTGCGGTGGTGCAAAGCTGCAGGTGCATTTGTCAAACTCGTTCTCACAGGTGAGACACCTTGTCACCAACTCAGCATTTTCTGGACCGGCTCTTCCCACCTGTAAATCAAGCCCAGACACCTGCGTCATCGGAGGCTGCGGGCGCAGGGGTCCCAGACCTCCCGCATGCTCTGCAGAGGAGGGACGGCCTGCGGGAGAGAAGCAGGCTGCAGAAGGAGGGTCTGCTGTTAGCTCAGGTGAATGGAAGGAGGACTTACAGCGGCTTCAGCGGCCTCCTCCAAACGCCTTTCCGGACGCTGGGACGCCCCCTGGGAACGGCGGCGTGGCGTTCCTCGCCGTCTGCGCGCGTCTCTGTGCCCTGCTCTGACCGGGGACCCTGACCTCGTCTGCATGACCAGTTTTGGAAACGTGCTGTTACTTCACAGCAGCATTTAGGTACTCCAGTACCACGCAGTACTCAGCAGCTCCACGTTGCTGTGCATTCTGTTTATCCCGGTAGAGCTCCGTCCCCGTTCGTGCTTCTCAGCTGGAATGTTTTAGATTTTTCCTCCTGTTGTGTGACACCGTTGGGCTTCACGACGGCTTTTCTCCCTCCTGCTGGCCAGGATCCTCTTGAATTTCAATTCCAGCGCTCCAGAGTCTTCCCGACGAGTTCCGTCCCTTCGTGGGCGCACCATGTTGAAGTGCGTGAGCGCAGCCGCCGCTGGGGCACGCCTGGCCTGGCAGCACCCGGCTGGGAGACCGCGCCTGCCTGTGGAGCCCAGGTTGTCCCGATCCTGTGTCCGGGCCTCTCTCCCCACCCGCTGACAGGCCTGGCCTGGCCTGTGGCCGTGGCGGCAGTGTTGAAGTTCCTCCGAGCGGTGTAATCATTAACTGGGAAATTGCGATAGACGGGAACGTGCCAGCAAGGACTGTTCTGCCTCCCGTTGCTGAGTCACGCAGCCTGCGCTTCCTGCTTCTCGGGGGGAACGAGAGCTTGGGAGACGGAAGCCCCTTGGAAGGGACCCTCTCTTCTCGGGTGCTGTGTGAGGGAACACGCAGTTACTGTGGCAAGTCAGGTGCATGGAGGACAGAAGTACCACCTCGAACCGCCAGCTTTCAGAAACAAAGGCCTCGAGACAGGGCGTCCTCTCCTGTGCTGTGGAGAAAGGTGCATCCCACCCTACGTCCGACCACGCAGGGGAGGCTGCCCTGCGTCTTTCCCTGACTTCCCAGGGAGTCACAAACAGAAGGCTGTACTTGCAGGCTAGTGCTGCCCTCTGCTGGCCTTCCGGAGTTTGTGCTGCTGCAGCAGGATGTTGCAAAATCAACTTTGAAAATAGGAACTTCCTCCTGTCTCTGGCACAGGCTGCTTTCACGCCTGTCTTTTGCAATTGGAGCTATAGGTTTTTGCAGTATTTTATTTTATGAGACATCTCGCTGATCAAACCTTGATGATCCGAGAAGTGCACAGCCTCGTGTCGGCAGGCGTTTTCCTTGGCAGCGGCCACACCCGCACAGAGAGAGTGGGGAGCTGTGTGCCGCTCGCTGTGCAGGAACTTTCCCAACCTCTGTGTCTTAAGCAGGAAAGAGAAGGTGCTTCTTGTTCAGAAAAAAAAATTCATCTTTAGGACGTTGGTACAGTGACTAGAGAAAACAACTGACTGTGACTTCCGCCGTCGCTCTGGGAGGTTTCCAAGGGGCTTCCACTGCCGTCTACTTTGCAGGCGCTGGTCTTCCAACAGGTGCCTCCCGAGGGCTTCTGGGCCCGGACGACGCCGGACAGCAGCGGCCTTCACCCCCCCAGGTAAGCAGAGGCTGGTGCTCTGGATCAGCCTCCAGGGGGCTCTGTTCTGTTTCGTTCCCGGAGGGTTCCCCAGTACGTTTCTTTCAAGTGGTTGTCAGTGTTTGATTATTCCTTTTCTCTTAAACACTCAACCCCCAACTTAACACAGAAGAAATCCAAAACAGCAACTGCTGCTGAAATGCAGGTGTCTGGGTCCACGTTCACATTCGGGCCCCAGAACGAGCGGAGTTCTGAGAAGCAGCAGATGTCAGAGGCGCTTGTTTCGGTTCACTTGCGTGGCGGTGGCCTCCGCAGACCCAAGGGCCTCTTTCCCGGCCACAGGACTCGTCGCGCCCTCTGCAGCGAGCCCCCTCTGCAGCCAGCCACCCTGGGCTGTGTGGGTCCAGCAAACCGTGCGACGAGAGGTGGGAGCCCTTCTGCGTCCGAGCGGTGGTGGCCCTCTCTGCTGCCGTGTGTGAGGGAGAGGTGGCCTAGGACTGTTGTCACCACAGCCATCGGCACCGAACGTTTGCACCGTGCTCTGTCTAGTGCGCCTTCCTAATCTTACTGAATTTTCACAACAGCCTCATGTGGTGGGGACTCTTCCTGCCCCAACTTCACAGCCGAGGCGGCTGAGACCCAGAAAGTTCGAGCAGCGAACCCAAGGTCGCACAGGGAGCCCGCTGCGGAGCTGGCCCGGCTCCGGAGGTCTGCGTGGGGCAGTCTCATCCTGTGGCCTCACAGAAATGGGGGCAGGAGGGCCGCCTGCTGGGCTCCACCCTCCCGTGGGAGGCAGTCTTTCCACATCGCCATCCTCGCTGGCCCGAGCTTCCTGACTGTCACTGTGCTGCTCTCCGCCCTTGACCCTCCCGAAGATCAGCGGGAAACAGGGCCGTGGCGAAGATGGGACTTGCTTAAGGTCACACGGCTAGTCAGTCAGAGGCCCGGCGGAGGGTCCTGTCAGTGCAGGCAGTCCTGCTCCCGGGGTGCTGGTCCTCTCGGCGGGCCGTCTGGTGCTACTGCTGCTGCTGCCGCCGCTGCCGCTGCCCGGCCCGGAGCTGGTGTGCTGGTGTGCTCACGTGCCCAGTGGTGGAACCCTGGACTCGGAGCCGTCTGTGTGTGCCCCGAGTTCCACGTGGCCACGTGGAGGTCAGCTGCTGCAGCGCCGTCAAAGCTCCGAGCAGCCGAGCACGACGGCCAAGAGCCTGCGCGTGGAGTCGGGAACGTCGGGGTGTGGACCCCGGTCGTGTCGCTCGTCGACTCTGTGACCCACAGCAAGTCACGTAGCTTCTGGGAACCCCTGTCCCCTCGCCGGGAAAACGGCGGCAGCACCACCAGCTTCGGGAGGCGGTGGCGCTCGGCTGGGCATCTAGCAGAGAGGGAGTGTTCCCGGACGGAAGCCACCGGTGTTTCTCAGGGTGCCGTCCCATCCTCCCTCAGTTCCTTCTGGCCTTCACCTTGGGAGTGCACTCCGGAGTTCTAATCCATGTAAAAGAATAGACCCAACGTTTGTGTAGTGCTTAAACAATGATTAACTATTTCCATACACTGAATTCCACACGACCCTAACCACCACTGCAGTACAGGACTTTGTTTCTTCAGCCTTTGGGTCGGGACACTAAGGCTCGGGAAAAGTAGATGATCGCCCCCAAGACCCCATCGCCTGTGAACAGCCCGGCCAGAGGCCCCGCCCCCTGCCCCGCCCACCTGCTTTCTGGGAGGGAAGCCTCCGCTGAAGGCAGGTGGGTTGGCCGAGGAGGACCCCCACCCCCACCCTCTGTCGGACCCAGCGCCAGACTAGAAACCATCGTGCCTTTAGTCTGACCCGAATGCTTGAGTTTGGGCTGCTGTATCCTGACATCCGTAACATTCTGAAGCCACGTCCCTGAAGGGCGTCTGGAGTCGGGTGCTGTCCCCTTCGCAGCCCTCGTGCCCCCAGGCAAGTTCTCGGGTTTGCTCCCGCAGGAGCGGGCTGGCCTTTCGGGCGGTGTTCTTTCTCGTCCCGCCGTGGCCCCACAGGGGCCGTGGCGGGGTTGACTGATTCGCATTTCAGGGCCCCACTTTCCTATCAGATTTGGAAGAAAAGTACAGAGAAGGGCACCTTGCCCAAAACCAGCATAAAACACGGCAGTGCAGACAGGACTGGCTTTCGGAGCGGGCACGCACCCTTGTGGGCGGCGACAGGAAGGACAGCTTGGCCTTGACGCTCAGGTGGCCGTGCTCCCCATGGGCCATGGGGAGTCGGACAGTCTCAGGCGTGTGCTCTGCTGTAAGAAGGGGTGGTTATAAAACAGCACCCCTCTCAGATGAGGCAGTGCTGAGAGTTGCTGACGGCTGAAACAAACCCTGAGTTACAGAAGTTCAGCCCTACCGTGCCCTGGCCCGAAAACTCAGACCAGCCAGGTGGATCGGTGGGGGTCGGGGGACCTGGAGGAGAGGGGATATGACATGCTGGCGTTTTCCTGCAGCAGAATGTCCCAGGAAGACTCAGCGGTCAGCGGACAACACTTGCGGCATCTGGGTTCGCAAACAAAAAACTCTAAACAGTTTTTATTTTTGGAAGAAATGGCCTTGTTTTTTTGACGTGCTCGAGAACGTGGGAGTAGAGTGTCAGGGTGGTTGTTGGTTTACTCTCAGAGCTGCGGCAAAACGGAAACCTGTCTCAGATGTAGATGCCACAGCTGAAGGAAAAAGGGCAGAGTGCGAACAGTTGTTGGATTTAGGTGGTATGAATTTAATTCTTCATTTTATGATCATTCAAATTAAATGAATATCTAAGACAGTTCACAGCAGTTTAAAAAAGAATACACATCCCTTTAGGAGGGCAGCTCAGACACGAAGTAACTCCTTGGACCCCTGGAATATTCAAGGGGGTGACAGATGGTAGGCTGTCTAACAAGATGGTACCAAGACCCACAGTAGGATGGAGAAAAGAACTGCAGCCTAAAATAATTTGCCGGGAGAACTGAGAGTGTGAGTTACCTTTTTTGGAGAAGAGGAGGACAGTAACAAAACCCCTTAACTCAGATGCAATGTAAGGAATTCCTTTCTAGAAAAACATTAGGATCTCAGCATCAGTGTATTTCAGATTTTGCCTCTGAGCTGTCCCATTGTCCTCGGACCCTGAGATCATAGCGCTCCACTGAATCAGACAGAGTTCTCCATCTCTGAGGGACAGCAGGAGGGCTAGGAAAACGTGGTCTTCCGTTCCTCCCACGGCACCTGCACCTGGTCCGGGGCTCCGGGAACAGGAGAGCCCCAGCCGGCCCCGCCCCCAGCCCTGGTGATGGCAGTGTCTGTTCACGGCCAGGTTTTAACATTTTCCTTTCTAGGTTGTCTTCATTGACTGCATTCCGAAGGAAAAACAGATCCTAAAGCTTCTTCAGGAAGCTGGTTTCATTTGGTGGTTTAGATTTAAATAGTGATTGTCTAGCACCATTTGAAATCAGTGTTCTTGGGGAAGACCGCCGCACTACCAGCAGCGGAAGGAGTGGCCGGGCGGACAGCCAGCCTCGGGAGCCTGCCTGACGGGGTGCGGGGCGTCATCTCCCTGTCGGGCCTCACGCTCGTTTGGGTAACACGCTGTCCCCAGCACTTGTCCTCTGATACGAACCCCATCACGCACAGGCCGAAGGGCTGGGCTGTGACGGGTGTGGCTGTCTTTGGGGCCTGCCGGCCCCTCCGTCCTCCTGTGACCCCTTAGAGGATGACTGATTTCTTTTGGTGTTCAGAGTCAATACAATTTTCTAGCACCATCTGAAATCGGTTATAATGATTGGGGAAGAGCGCCGTGCCGCCGACCAGTCAGAGTGTGAGTGGGTGGCCTTCGGGATCGTGGCTGAGAAGCGGGAAGGCAGACCTACCAAGGTGATTCTCCTTTCTTCCGAGTTTGAGTTTCATTGCCTCGAATTGCAGGCGTTAGGATGATAATAAATCATCCTATTATCCTGATAAATCATGTTAACTATCAACAATTGTGACTGGTTCTATTCCACAGGATTTGGGGGGATTTTTGTTTTGAAGACAGATACCTAGACAAACGGGGCAAGGCGGTGACTGGCCCCCATCATCCATCACTCGAAAGGAGCGGCGAGGGGCAGCTCTGCCTGCAGTGGGAGCTGCGCGGCCTCGCCTGCAGCCGCGTCCTGCGTGGCCTGGGCGCTCGGCCCACGCCCCTCCAGGCCACCTCCTTAAAAGGCAAGCACCAGGTTCACGAGGGCTGGAGGTTCCGTCTGTCGGGGCACATGGCAAGTCATGCAGAGAACGAGGTTTCCGTGTCCAGGACAGAACCAAGTTCACACGTTTCAGTTCAGCGTAGAAAGCGAGGTGACGGACACAGGAGGTCGTACTTGAACTGTTACCGTCCACCACTGTGGAAGGGAAGTTGTCCCACCGCCAACAGCGCTGAGCGTCCCAGGCAGAGAAAGGGGGAGGAGAGCCTTCAGAGCGAGCCGTCTCAGCTACTCTGCCCTGAGGGCCGTGGCGCTGCCTCTGTCCACGGGTGCCAATTTAGCTGAAGGTCAGCCACTGCCTCTGCCCGTGGTCCCCACGTGGCATCCCAGAGGGGACACCTGGTGGGATTCCAGGCTGTCCTGCCGTTTCCACTCGGGCCTCCACCTCCCGGCCCCCTGGCCGCCCCCTCCTGCCTCTGTCCCTCCCACTCCTCAGGGGTGTGGAGAAGCCCTTTCCACCTCAGGGCTCAGACTCGGAATTTGGGGAAGGGACACCACGTCCACAGCGGCCTAAGTTAAACAGGAGAAAGCAAATCTGCCTCGCGGAGTCCAGTCCTGTTGTTCTAAAACTCTCCGTATGGTTTATATGTATCTTCCAATACTGATGACCCCATGTGTTTTCTTGATGAGTAAATAATTAGGAATTGATATGCTTAATGAATTAGGAAGTTAAGAATAATAATTTTTAGAGGATTGTTGTCCCCACTTTAGAGAAGAGCAAACAAAGGCACAACGATGTGCTCCAATTCAAAAAGGCAGTAAATTTACGCTAAGTAGACGGAACCCATTAAAAAATAATAATCTATAGTGACTTGCAACCATGAGATCGCCGCCCACCCCTCCGTGCTGCCTGCGAGGTGGGCGGTGTTTGCCCACATCAGGGGCGAGGACACGGACGCATGGGAAACTCAGGTAACCGGCCCGGGATCGCGAGGCTTGTCCAGGTTGGAGCCTGAATTTCAGATCCCGATAAACAGACACGATTACGGCGGCGACGACCGCTGACCCTGAGCCGCCCTTCCCCTCCTGCCGGGCACCTGCTGGGCGCTGACGTGAACCATCTCCTTCAGCCGGACTTCCAGAGCAGCCCTGGGAAGTGGGGGTCATCGTCCTCACTCCTGTTTGCAGACCAGAAAACAGACTGAGAAGAATTCAATCGTGGGTAACTGCCGCGTTCCCACGCAGGAAGGAGTGGGAACCCAGGCCTCCCGCGCTCTGGCGCTGAAGCTCTCAGGCTGTTCTCTTCACCCAGGGAGTCTGGATTCACTTGGTCTCCTGGATGGCTCTACTTTGCAATGGAAGTGTCACGTGAGTGGGAAGCGAGCTGTATTTCTAATGTTATATGTTGAGGTTAGTACATAATTCATTTCTGTCTGTTGTGCCTAAAATGTAATCTTGTCTATTAGAATGACATCTGACTCTCGGACGAGGTGAAAACACCAGTCGTCAGAGGCTTTCATTTCATTCTTCCTCTTGCGCTCAGTGAAGCCACAGCTCTCTCACTCAGCCAAAAATCAAATCAAATCTGTGTACTGCATGGACAGAATGCATTATACAGTGTTCTTTAGGTTTTTCATTATGGAGGTAACATTTCCATAGCATGAGTAATTCCCCACCTCCAAGTTCACGGCTCAGTGGCTCTCAGGACACTCACAGCGTTGTGCAGCCGTCAGCACTGCCCAATTCCAGAGCCTCATGGTCACCCCAAAAGAAACAGACCCGCCTTCTGCCTCCCCACCCCCCACCTCACCCCCCTTAGCTTTGGGTAACCCCCGATCCCCTTTCTTTGGATGTCTCTGCTCTGGACGTTTCGTACGGATGGAATCACCCAATACGCAGCCTTTCCTAGCGGGCTGCCCTCACTCAGCAGGGTGTTCCCAGGGGGCGCCCGTTGCAGCCTCTGTTGGCACCTCCTCCCTTCCTGCGGCTGGATCGCACAGCACTGCCATGTGACCCGCTCATCGGTCTGACGGGCAGGTGGGTGGTGGTTCTGGACACCGACGTTTTCCTTTTTGCCCATGAGCACGCCCGAGGGCCTGCACGGTGTACGGCGGGCACCGAGTCCCCCGCCAGAGGGCTGTCCCGTGTGTCCCCTGCGGCCGCCACTTCCAGACCATCTGTCTGTTTCTTATGGTTGTCTTCTTCCACTTACAGGGCTTGTGTTGCTCTTTCTTCATTTTGACTTTATTTTTTAATTTTTTTCTGTGGAAAGGGAGGATTTGGCTCTAACGACACCACTCATCCATTTGCCTTCACACATCAGTTGCGGCATCATTTTTGGTTGAATCAACAATTAATGTGGATAATATATAAATACTGCCGACAGCACAGCCACATAGCTACGTTAACTTACACGATTTTTTAAATTCTGAAACGAATCACTTTTTTTTTTTTTGCTTAATTTGCCGTGGACTGATTCGCAGTCTTCACTCAGGCTGCACCAGCTGTTTGTCCCGTGTCCGCACACCCAGCACGCCCCCTCCCCGGGGCGGAGCCGGCCTGCGCTGGCCTGGCCCCAGGCCCCCCCCCAGGGCGTCGCCTCCCCAGGGTCTGGAGGGTCCCTTCATTCTCCCCGGGCTGGGTTCCCCACCCTGGACCCAGGACCTTTCTCGCTTGACTGTCGCCCCTCACCCTGTCCCCTGGCTGCTGCGTGTGCATGTCCCTCAGGAGAGTCCGGAGAAAGGACAACCGGGAGGCACCCGCCCGCGGCTCTTCCTCGCGCTCGTACACTGGATCGGTGACTGGGCTGCCTGGGGCATTCCTGGTGGGAAACAAATTTCCCCTCGGATGTTTACCAGCGGGCTGCTTCCCGCAAAGCTCCCGGGGTTGCTCAGATGCTGACATCTGCCCCCTTTTTTCTGGTGGTTCCCAAGGGATTCCGTTCACTCCTCGTGCTCCTGGCACCGCGTGTCCCCCACAGAACACGCTTCTCCGCCACCTCCTGGGTGATTCCCTTCCTCCTCCTCGGCCTTCTTCCTCTCTGGAAACATTATCTTGCATACACGGCACCTCCTAGACTAACCCTGTTTTCTTATTTTTCTTATTTTTTTTCCTTCCAGCTCCCAGGTTTTTGCATTTGTTCTACTTCCTGTGAAAATTCCCACCTGTATTTCCAACACTTACTCCAGAATTCTTATTTCTGCTAATACATTTTGTGATATCCGAGAGTTTCTCTTTACTTATTATTTTTTGCCTGTTTTCCTGCTTTGGGGACTCACAGAGGTTGCCGAGGATGTTAAATGGGTTCCGCCCCCCGCCCCCACCGCCCTTTTCCGAGTCGCCTGCCCCTCCACGGTCTCTGTTCTCCCAGGCTCCCTGGGTTTCCATTTTGGGTTTTGTCGTTCATGTGACAGTGAGAGCACTGCTCCGACGCCTGGCGCATCATGATTCTTAACTGTCTGTTTATACTTGAGGATGGCGCCTTAAAACTCGTGGGAGCGCCTGCTCCGTTCTGCTGGCAGGACGTCCTGGCTAATGGGGCTCACGTGAGGGCGTGTGGTGGGCAGAATAACGACCCCCCCTCCCAGCCAAAGACGGGCACACCCTAACCCCAGGTTCTGGGAGAACGTCACCTCAGCGGCCAAAGGGACGTGGCAGGTGATCCAGGTTAACGCCCAGGTTACCCAGGTGGGACCGATCTAATCACACGCGTGCTCACGGGCAGAAAGCCTCCCCCTGCTGGGTCGGAGGGAGACGAGACCAGGGAAGGAAGGTCGGAGACGCCGTGCGGGCAGCTCCAGACGCCAGGGAGGCAAGGATGCAGAGTCTCCCCTCCCACCTCCAGAAGGGGATGCAGCCCAGCAGACGGACGGACGGACACTCCGATTCGCCCCGGCAGACCTGTGTCAGACCTCGGCCCCCAGAGCGGTGAGTGAACGTGTTTGAGTTCAGTCGCTAAGTTTGCGATGCTTTGTAACAGCAGCTGCAGAAAACCAGCACGGGGGTGATTATGAGGAGACTCACTGAGGAATCCCAGTGCCATGGTTTGTAAGGTTTGGCAGGGTTGGGGGGTTCTGTCTGGTCCGGTCTGCGTCCCCCGAGAGGAGTCCTGAGGTCTCCTGCGGGGAGGTGGACGGTTAGGCTCACTCACGGAAACAGAACGTCTGCAAGTGTCACTAGAAGAAAACGTGGACTGTGAGTCGTGGGGGCTCCCCAGGTGGGAGGGAGTTGCCGGGGCAGTGCAGGTGAGGAGAGAGCTGCAGCTAGAGGATGAGGCAAATGGCCACGAAGGACTTGAGCCTGCAACCCTGGAGCAGAAGCTGGAGGTTTGGGGAAAGTCCAGGAGCCCCAGAGTCTACCCAGCAAAGGGGGCTAGGTCGTGGGCGCTTGTGCGGAGGAGGTCCCCGAACCCACCAACCCCTGAGCAGTGGAGTCATGCCATCGCCACTCTGCACCCCAAATCTCACGCAGGCCCTTCTCACTGGCAACCTGGCGCCGCAGAGGGAAAGGGCTTCTGGGAAGCGTGCTGCCCAGCCTCGGCGGGGCGTGCTGTGGTGGCGCCCCGTTGACTGACGGGTGATACACAGCCCAGCACAGAGGCACCGGCCGGCTGCCTGACTCTGAAAGCTGAACTGAGGGAAGGGACTGCGAGTCCCACCCTCACATGCGGTTTGGCACGGCACCTGACCCTCCCCTCGGCTGTGCCAACTGTCCCCGAGCCCGGAGCTTCTCTGGCTCATGCTCTCCACGGAGCGGAGCTTGTGGAGATGAGTCCTTGCACCTTCCCCACGCTCAGAGGCAGCTGCGCCCTCAGCTCCTGCAGCAGATGGCTGCTTGTGGGCTTTGTTCTCGGGGCCTGCGGGTCCGACCTTCTAGCTGTGCTGAGTCCCCTCCCTGCAGGCCTCTGTCCACCCTGCAAGGTTCTTTGGCAGGCAGCGCTCAGCGGCTGCTGTCCGCCCTCACACCCCCTTTGTCTGCACTGGACTCTCTCTGCCTGTGCCTCCATCGGTGGGACTTCAAGGGGAAGTTGGCAAGCCCTTGCGTTCACCCCGTGTAACCGAGTGTCTGCACAATTTCTAAGGCGAATCACACGTTACCGTGCACGGAGCTCAAGGTCAGGTGACCCAGGTCCACCTGCAGCCGTGCTGTCGTTTTATTTTTGAGGAGCCCAGCCTTCTCTCAGGCAAGTTGGCCCCATTGAGGTCCTTTTTTAAGACTAATGAAAGCTGTGGTCTCTTTCCCTTCAAAAAAAAAAAAAAAATACAGCAGGGGCACATACACACCAAACTGAGTATGATCTTCCAGAAGGTTCACAGGTCCCCCGAGGCCTTCCACAAACTCTCCAAGAGGAGTGACCCCCCCAGGTTCAGGACCCCGAGCTTAGATCTTCTCTGAGGCTACTTTCAGGCCTAACATTCTGATTCTTAAAGCTGTAAGATTTAAATATGATAGATTTCAAGGAAGGCATTCTAAGCTGGCCTATTTAGAAGTTCATGAAATAGTTTTCAATGTGCTGCTTACGGGGAAACCAGAAAAGCCCGAGTCCAAGAGAGAGTCTGAGTTCAGTTCAGGGAGCTCAAGGGACGTGGGGATTCACGTGGCTCGTCTGCGTGGCTGGCGGGGCATGACCAGCAATCAGAGACACTCTGTCACTTGGTCGCCACGCACGATGCCACAGAATCGTGGCGAGAAAGGCAAGCAGAGGCTTGGCCAACGGCACCGAGGACCATCCGGGTGACGTTAGCAGTGGCCGGGGGATGGCGCACTCTCCACAGGGTGTAGTTCTCCATGGCACCATCAGGGAGACAGGCCGCCCCGAGCTGCAGACTGGGTCCTCCGTCACTGCGCACCCAGACAGCCCCGCGCCATCTCTGGTCTCCGTCTCCAGCGCCAGGGCCCGGGGGCAGCGCAGGCCCTGAGCCTGCACATGTGTTCTGCGGTGTCTGGGTGAGGAGCATGGTGACTTCTCTGGAGCTGCAGGTGAGTGGCCGACGAACAGCTGTTTTCTGTAAGCAGAGAAAGGTGTGCGGAGCGAGGAGGGCCTCGGTCAGAAGGAATTGAGGGAGGGCTCTCTACTAACTTACCTCTGAGGAGACGGAGCGACATCGCAGCCCTGGTGTGTTGCCGCTGGACCCGACGGGAGCCCTCGGAGGTTGACCGTCTTCCCGTGGCGTCTGACTGGCCCCTGGGAGCCCCAGGTGTGCCGCAGAGTGCTCGCTGGTTTCTCGTGCGTGCTCCCAGTCTCTCCAGAGAGCTGAGTCTGCCGAGTCAGTTCTGCTCGGTTATTTCGTATCGCGGGCAGTGAAAGCGGCAGCTCTGCCAGCCATTCTTTCCTTAAAAATAAGATTTTTTTACGGTGTTGACCCCATTCTGCTGCTGGTAAAACAGGCATCAGAAGGGAGAGGCATCATCCCAGGAGCTACGTAGTGCGTCAGGGAGGGCTGGGAAGGGGCCCTGGCCTCTCCTCGTTCTGCCCCATCGACGGCCGCCTGTTGCTGTGGGTTTGATTTTTCTGAGGTGGGAGTTCAGAGCCCTGTAGAAATCGTTTTGTTCGTAAGTTCACTGAAGGACTTTTTCACGTTGATGTTTAATCCCCATGGTCTGTGTCTAGAGACGTGATGGGCCCCGCACTCCCTCTTTAGTCTCTGTCTGGGAGGGCTAGGGAGCAACCCTAGCCTACTGCTCCGGAGTCGCCCTGCTCTCAAGAGGCTCGTCCCGCCCGGGTGGCCTTCATGCCCACTGGCCAACCCTGCCTTCCGCGTGGAAACAATAGATGCTGCCGGGGCTGGCACCCGCTCAGGCATGTGGGTGCGGTCAGGAAGCGATGGGCCAAACTATGCAGACTTGCTGCCTCAGGGTGAGTGCTCTCTGGAAGCCAGAGAGGAGATGAGGGCAGTAGGCACATAGGCAGTAGGCTCCCTCCCGGGAGGCCAGAGGGGTCCGCAGAACAGGGTGCTTCCTTGTCGAAGTCACAGGAAGAAGTCAAAGAAGAGGAGGGAGGAAGGATGCTTCTGCTTCTACACATCCTGTCGCCATGGAGACGAGGAGTTGTCCACAAGCTCATGGCCCAGGACCAGTCTGCATCAGCCCCGAACATGTTGGCCACCACCCGCCGTGGGTTGGGCAGAGATGGTGCAAGCCTGGCAGAGACTGAGTAGCCAGCGCTGAGCCAAAGGCTTGACGCAGCAGGAGGTGGCGGGACAGAGGACTGGAGCGTGCCAGTTGGGCGCCAGCCGCCTGAGCTGTCGGAACTGGTCTGGGAGACAAAGCACAGCCCTTGGGTGTACTTGGGTGGGAGGCCATTTCGCTCTGTGAAAACAGCTGCCTCTCCCTCCAGGCTTCCTTCCTGCGGCCCAGCACGCCAGCGGGGAAGGTCAAGGGCAGGCAGGAGCACAAGGACAAAGGAATAAGGTGTGGATGGTCCATAGAGCCACGTCTGCATCCAAGCTCACTTACTAACTGCCTGCACAAACAAGGCACAGAACTAACAAAACAACGACGACAAACAAAAAGGAGTGGGGAAAAGGCTGGGGGAAGTCTGAATGAGCAGGCTGGGGGGCGACCCCGCCTGTGAATGACTCTGAAATGGCCTTGGAGAGGGTCCTGGGTCACACGGTGCCTGAAATAAACACCAGCCTCATCTTCCCTACCTGGAGGCCAGGGTCAGTGGCAGTGCCTCATGGAGGTGTCCTGAAAGTGACAGTGGCCGTGTCGGTGAGCAAAACAGGGGCTGTGGACATGGATTCTGGCCTTCTTGGAACTAAAGATGTGGCCAGCGGCGATGGGGTGGATTCTGGGTCTCTGGGGGAGCCTTTCCTGTGCTCATGCCCTCCTCCCAGAAGTGGGGGCTCCTCGGTGCTGGAGGGTGTGAGGACCGTGACCTGCTGGGGGTAGGGGCGTCCAAGGCCCAGAACACGCGGGCAGGCCCTCTCGGCCTTCCGAAGGACAGCACCGGCCCCGGGCAGCAGCTGAACCGAGGCCGTTGGCACCTCCGCACTCGTTTGGTTGACAAAGACTGACAGAGCACCTGCTGGATTCCAGGCACTGCCGAGGCACTGGGAGGGGGCTTCCCGGGGACGTGCTCGGCACCGTGCCCCTCAGCCCATTTCCCCCCGGAGATGCTGGTCACCGGTTGCATACAAACATACATGCATCTTTCGGGCGTGAAATGCCCCGCTGTTCTCCTAGGCACAGCTGACATCTGGCCCAACGTGCCACAGCTTTCTCCCTGAAGCACCGTTTTAAGTTCTGAGAAAGGAGTCCTGGGGGCAGCCCTGGCATTGAGACAGAGGCCCGTGACCCTGTGGCTGGCCAGTGTCCTCCCACGTCAGCCCAGGGAAGGCTGGTGGGAAGGTTTGTCCCTCCTGAGCAAACCCCTGTGTACCCTCTGTTTACACCACCCCCACATCCCTGCCTCGTCCAGGTGCCGAGCTGGTGGGGCGGGAGCTACGGCTCATGTCTGAGGGGCAGATTAAGCACCACCTGCCCCAACCTGCCTGTGACTGCCCTCTCACCGGCTGGCAGCGCTCGGAGGGAAACTCAATCCACCCAGGCTCCCAGCAAGCGGGAGCCCCAAGAATCGTGACCCGGCCCTCATAGCAAAGGGGAGCTCATCTCTGGAAAGAGGCCTGCAGCTGACCGGGCTCCATCCGTTCACACTTGTCTGCCCCAAGCTGCCCCCCCCTAGCTTGAAGTGGAAGGTGAGTGCAAGGCCAAGACCAGGGCCTCTGGAGAGCTCCCTCCGGTCGGGCTGCAGATCAGAATGGATCACGCCCCTGCCACAACGCTTCGCACACGTGGCACCTCTGCCAGGGCGCCTGGCACACTCCTCCTGCCCTGCATGAGAGTCACTCACATTCATGATTTCCTCCCTAACAGGCGCGGGGGGGGTCTGCATGAGCCCAAGGTCCCCATCTCCGGCGCAGGCCGAGCACGGTGTGGCCTTGCTGTGCTGACTGGGCATGACAGGTGCCGTTCCCCCCACACAGGTCCATCCTGCCCTTCGAGGATGGGCCCATGAGGAAGCCTCACATAAACACGCATGTGCTGGGTGCCAGCAGCAGAGCGGCGGCACCCTGAGCTCGGGAGCCCCCATGCGTTGCTTTGGGAACCGCAGCATGGCTGCTGCTGCTGTTCCCTAGCAACTGAGGGGGAAATACCATGCTTCACCTGCACTCAATTTACTTTGCCGGCAGCTGGTTTTCTGACCACCTAAGAACCTACTCATACTCAGATGGGATTCGGGAATTGAGAGCATCTTAATCTGTAAGTTTTAGTGAGAAATTCTCCCCAGTCTTATCCTTCAAAAGGAGATCAAGGCAGCAGACAAGCTCTGTCGTGTACACAGGGTGTTCGTTGGATTGCGGAAGGGAGGACGCGCAGCATTCTTCCCGGAGTCACTTTTAACACTTCCCGCAACGGTGAGAGGGTGAATCTGCTGCCAGTGCAAGGGTGGGACTTTCAGGAGCAGGGGATTCAGCACCATGGTCAGAGCCAAAGAGATAACAGATTTGAGCCCGAAATCCTCTCTGTAGGAGAAAAAGAAAGGGAAACCTTACCTGAAGAATTCTCCTTCTAAAGGACAAGATACGAGGATGCACCTACCAGAGTGGCTACAGTTCAGAACCCCGACAACAGCAGGTGCTGACGAGGATGCGGGGCGCAGTGTCTCTCGTTTGTTGCTGGTGGGGATGCGGAGTAGTGCAGACACTCGGGAAGACGGCTTGGCCGCTTCTCACGACACTAAACACACGCCTCCCACCCACTGCACTCTGTGGTAGTCACACAACGGAGAGGAAAATCCACACGAACGCCTGCATGTGGGTGTTTCTATCCACTTTGCTCACAATCGCCGGCATTTGCAGGCAGCCAAGATGTCGTTCAGTAGGTGAGTGAATAAATATACTGTGGTAGGTTGAGGCAGTGGAATATTATTCAGCACCAAAAAGGGCACTACCGAGCCATGAAAAGACGTGAGGAAATTTAAATGCCTACTGTTAGTGAAAGAAACCAATCTGAAAAGGCTGCATACTGTGTGATTCCAACCGTAAGAAATTCTGGAAAAAGCAAAACTATGGAGACGCTAAAAAGACCAGTGTTTACCAAAAGCTAGTGGGGAGGGAAGGATGAACAGGCAGAACGAGAAGGAGTTTCAGGGCAGTGAAATTACTCTGTGATATTGTAATGCTGGACGCGTGTCATTACACATTTGGCCAAACTGACGGGATGTCCAGGAGCAAGAGTGAGCTGCGGACTGTGTGCCATCACGATGTGTCAGTGTAGGTCCCTTAATGGGGACAGCTACACCACTCCGGTGGCGCGTGTGGACAACAAGAGAGGCTGTGCAGGTGTGAGGTCAGGGGTTTTGTGGGATGCCTCTGAATCTCCCTCTTGATTGTGCTGTAAACGTAAAACTGCTCCGAAGAAGAGCCTCTTTAAAAAAGAAATCTTCCCCACTCTAATGGCCTTCAAGCCAGTGCCCAGGCCAGCCGGAGAAAAGCCCTAGACCCCCAGCTCCAGGCTGTGAAAGGTGCCCCTCTGTCTTCAGGTGATGCCCGAACCAGGACCCGGGTCCACAGCCATGGGTCCGTCTGAACTTACCCCCACCCCCATTACATGTCTCCTCTACTTTGGAGGAAGCGCTTTCCCGTGTTGATTTGGTGCCTGCTAATCCGTGAGATGAAAAGCATCGCGGTGCCCCTCAGCTGTGCTCACCCAAGTGTCTGAGAGCCCCCACAAGACAAAGAAGGCAGGGGACTGACGGACCTCAGGGCCCTGGAGGGAGCTCCGCTGGTCACAGAGCCCTCTCTTAGACGGCTCGTCTAAGGGAAAAGCTGAACCTGGGCGAGGACGGACAAACTTAGGGTGCAAGCGGGGAAAGGAACCGGCACCTCTGGAGCTTCCCTTGTGTCAGGCGTGCGGTGGGAGCTGCCCCGTCCCGTCCTCGGGCGGCTGGTGCGGGCGAGAAGTGCTCCCGGGCTCCCCGGCACGAGCACGCGGGCACAGAGAGCGTGCGTGGCCCTGCCACGGCCGAGGAAGCTGTGCCGCTCCTCTGTGCGCCTCACGCCCCATAATCCACACGTTCCCGGAGAGGCGCGTGAGCTGAGCTTCACACACGCTCTGTGTCTCTGTGTTGTCTTAGATCAGAGAGCATGTCGTTCAAGGTGGTGGTTTTTCTTACTCCCGACAGTTCAGAATCCAGCAAAGTTAGAAGCAGAACCCTCCCACCGAGAGTGTAAAATGTTCAGCGAAACACATGGTAATAGATGACTGATGGCTTCTCTGATGTACATTTGAGGGATACATGAAACCAAAACTGCCACAAATACTACAAAATCCCAGGGACACACGTGCACCCGCTCCCCGCATGACCCCGTGGGGACCCCCGGCAGGCACAGCCTCTGCCAGCGCTCCTGGGAACAGATCAGTGCTCACCTGCTACAGCCCAGCACCGCTTCTTCCTAAATTACTTTTAATTGGGCGTCTGGGTGTGTTTTGAAGGTGTCCTTCAAATGCTCCCTTTTAATCCTCCTCGAAAGTCCCCACACCAGGTGCTTCCTTGATGGAACGGTCTGACCGCCGTGGAATCTAGCGCACGTGCTCCTTTCCTGTCCCAGTGCCTCCTTCCTGCTTCTTTCACAGCCTTCCCAGGGCTCATCTTTGGGGAAGGCACCTGGAAAAAAAGGACTCATGAGTTACCTTAATGACAGGAGACACTGAAGGTGATTCATCCAACAAACACAAAGCAGTAAATGCCGCGGGTGGTTTGTGGGAACCCCGGGGCCTCCTCTCGCATGCCCTGCAGCCGGTGCTCAGGAAAACGCCTGCAGCTCGCGGTCCCAGGCGGGCCTGGGGAACTCCTCGGGAGATAGTACCTGCCTGGTTGAGTATTTGCTCATTCTAACACTTTCAATTCTTTTTGAATTAGTGAAAAGGGACAAAGAGAAGTGAGACCTAGATGTGTAGTGAGTAGCGTAAATGGAACAAAACAGTGACGAAGCAATGAGATGTGACGACTCTGTACCCATGCCTTTCTGCCCGTGAGTGTGTGTGTGTGTGTGTGTGTGTGTGCTCTCACACCAGCTTTTCTCGTGATTGACTTCTGGTTTCGTGCCGCTGTGGTCGGAGACAGTGCTCGGTGTGATTTTGGTCGTCTTAAGTGTACTGAGGCTCGTTTTGTGGCCTGATGTGGCGTCTGTGGTGGAAAATGTCCCACGTGCCCTTGAAAAGAATACATATTCTGCCGCCTTGGGTGAAATGCTCCAAAACATCCATTAAATCCATCCAGTCTCGTGTGTCATTTCGGGTTGCTGTGTGCCTGTTGATCTTCTGGCTGGAAGGGTCTGTCCGTTGAACTCAATAGGGTGTTGAGGTCCCCGGCTGCGACTCTGTTTCTGTCAGTCTCTCCCTTTATGTCCGTCGAGATTTATTTCACACATTTAGGTGCTTCTATATTGGGAGCGTAAATGTTCACAAGGGTTGCCTCCTATCGTTGGATTGATCCCTTTATCATTATGTAATGTCCTTCTTTGTCTCCTATTATAGCCGTTTAACTGAACTGATTGGGGGGACACTGGGTCACAAACCGCACAGGTTCCCAGCGCACAGCCCAACAGAGCTTGCGCACACCGCATCGTGCGCCCACGTCGCCTTCGTTTTACCGTCTGCTTGTCTGGTGTTGTCAGGAGTATGGCTGCTCCCGCTTGTCCTCATTTCCATTTGCATTAAATATCTTTTTTACCCCTTACTCTCAGTCTGTGTCTTTTGATCTCTTACAGACAGCACAAATATGGGTCTTGTTTTCTTGTCCTTTCAACACCCCTGTCTTTTTGAATCATGCATTTGATTAATTCACATTTAAAGTGATTATTGATATGTACCTACTTATTGCCATTTTATTATGCATATTTATGTTCCTCTTTTTTCTTTCTTCTACTTAAGGAAGTCCCTTTAACATTTCTTGTAATACTAGTTTGGTGGTAATGAACTCCTTTAGATTTCTTCTTCAATTTTAAATGCTAGCCTTGCTGGGTAGAGTAGCCTTGGTTGTAGGTCCTTACTTTTTATCACTTTGAGTATTTTGTGCCAATCCCTTCTAGCCTGCAATGTTTCTGTTGAGAAATCAGCTGACAGTCTTATGGGAGCTTCCTTGTAGGTAACTGTCTTTCTCTTGCTGCTTTTAACATTTTCTTTGTTTTTAAAATTTTGCCATTTTAATTATGTATCTTGGTGTGGGCCTGTTTGAGCTTATCTTGTTTGCAAGTACTCTGTACTTCTGGGACTTGTCTTTTTCATTCACAAAGTTAGGAAAGTTTTCAGCCATTATTTCTTCAAACAGGTTCTTGATCCCTTGCTCTCTCTTCTCCTCCTCACCCCACACACCCCTCCTTCCCCTCCTCCTTTCCCTGTGATGCAGATGTTGTGATGCTTAATGTTGTTTCAGAGGCCCCTTAAACTATTCTCCTTCTTAAAAATGCACTTTTTCCCCTGCTCTACTCAGGTGTTTTTTCACTACCTTGTTTTCCAAATCACTGATTTGATCCTCTGCTCCATCCAACCTACTGTTTATTCCTTTCATTGTGCTCTTCATTTCAGATACTGTATTCTTCATTTATGATTGTTTTTAAATAGTATTTCTGTACTTTTTAAATGCTTACTCTTTGTTTAACTTCTCACTGAGTTCCTCTATTCTTCTCCTAAGTTCCTTGAGCATTCTTATAACCATTGTTTTGAACTCGGTATCTGGTAGATGGCTTGCCTCCATTTCATTTGGTTGTTTTTCTGGGAATTTCCCCTGTTCTTTTATCTGGGGCATAATTCCTTGTCTCCCCATTTTTGCTGCCTGTCTGTCTGTGTTTCTGTGCATCAGGTGGATCTGCTATGTCTCCTAGTCTTGGCATGGGGGCCTAATGCAGTAGGTGCCCTGTGGGGCTCAGTGGCACAGTCTCATGTTTTCTTGGATAGTAGAAATTTCTGGTAAGTTCCAGCATTCACCCAGTTCGATGCTACTGCAAAAAATGATATACATAAAGTCCACATTCCAATAGCTCTTATGGCAAGTATCTCCCTCTTTCTGTTGTTCCATCCTAACAGAATACCAGTTTTGTTCAGAGGATGGGAGAAAATATATTTGCTACTAAAAATACCAAGTACACAAGATGGCCCTGTGGCATTGTGGTCAATGACACTAACAAAAGTCTTCTAGGATTTATGTGGGAAATTCATGTGTTCCTGAAACAGACACTGTTCCTGCCTTGGGTGCTGATGTGAAACCTGGCGCTAGAGCAGTCATTTTGCAACCGTGAGGTGATAAGCATGAGAATAATAGCCTACAGGCTATGGATAACAGAGAAATGTGAATGTGGTGAAAATTGGATCCTGAGCAGCATTGTTGCCTTCTCTACGATCCCAGGACTTCTTATTGCTTGAAATAAACATCTACCCCACTTGTTTAAGCCTCTGTTAATGTGACTCTTGGTTGCTTGCCGCCAAATGCAATAATAATCAATTCAACCTGGCACATATCTTGGCTTCTCAAGCCAAGAATCTTCAAATTAAAGTGATACATTTCTCTTAAATTCAGAGAGAGGCTAAGTAGCCACATTTCCTAATTTTGGGTTTAGACTTTGAAGCTCTGCAATAAATCTGTTGCAGGGTGTCAAACTCATTTTCACCGGGGGCCACTTCAACGTTGCAGTTGCCTTCAAAGGGCCAAATGTAATTGTAGGACTGTGTAAATGTAACTACTCCTTAACGGTTAAGTGAGAGCTCAGCGCTGCCGCCAGGTAGAAACAAGGTGGAGGGCCAGATTTGGCCCGTGGGACTTGCATTTGCCACCTGTGGTCTGTTGTATTCATTACAATCACCTGGAGATAAATACCAGCATCCATGTTAAAAAATACATAAAACTAATTACAGGTAAAAAAGTTGCTACATCTCAGGATGAAAGGTGACTGCATTTAAAAGTCAATGGAATTATAGCCTTCAGATTGGCGAAAATCAGTACTGGACAACCCCAGGGGACCTGTCACATGCCACTGCCGAACCGGTGAGCTGGTGCAGCTAATTTGGGAAGCGGTTGCCCACATCCAGTAAAGGTGACGGACGTCCCAGTGGCACAGAGCGTCTTGCACACATGCCCAGGAGACATGCAGAGGAACGCGGCTGGGGCGCCTTTTTGGGACAGTGCAAACCCTAGAGATAATCCAGGTGCCCATCAGTAGGTGCGTGTGTAAAGCATTGAGATACAGTCTAAAAACATTAAAATGAGAAACAGCAGCGAAACCCAGCTCCGCACGTCAGGACACACGGACTTAGTGCTCTGCGGCGGCCAACAAAAGCCGACTGCTCGCCTTCCAGGGGTTCTCACGCTGGTTGAGATCGGCCGTGTGAGAAGTGTTTGCGGCGTGGAAATCAGAGCCACAGATCACAGATCAGGAGGTTTCCCTCTTCCCCACCCCCAGCAAGAGCTGCCAGGTAAATATTTGTCAGCACATCATAGAGCAGATTTTTTAAAAAAAAACAGCATTTGTTTTACTTTTTTTTAAATCCTCATCTGAGGATATGTTTATCAATTTGAGAGAGAGAAAGAGAGAGAGACATTGATGTGAGAGACAAATGTTGATCAGTTGCCTCTGTACCCGGCCCAGACCAGGGACTGAATCCACAGCCTCTTAACATACGGGATGGCAACCCACCAACTGCACCACCTGGCCAGGGCAGAACCACTATTTATTGTAAAAGGCAAGATGCGGAATGATAACATTATGGTGGCATATATTTAAAGCTTAAAACACAAATGTTAATATTTATAATACTTACCAATAATTATAGAATGTAGTCTAGAAGAATAAGTGCCAGATTTTCAATAATGGTGGTGGAGAAGGGGCCCACGTCACAGGTGTGGTGGACAGGAGAGGGTGGTGGACTCGCTGTCTGTTAGGTTCTGTTTTTATCTGAAAGTATCGAAAGCCACAAAAGAACAATGTTAATTTTTGTCAGTCATCAGTGGTGAGTTATTCTCTACTTATCGCTGCTGTTTATATTTTAAGATAAAAAGGGCCACCCCCTAGGATGGCTGGAATCAAAAAAGATGGATGATAAGTGTCAGTGTGAATGGAGAGAACTCGGAACCCTGGAAAATTGTTGGTGGCAATGTAAAATGGTGCAGCCACTTTGGACAGTAGTTTGGCTGTTCCTCACCAAGTTAAACATAACGTGACCGCATGGCCCAGAAACTCCACTCTGCAGCCTGAGAGGTGAGAGCACACGCCCTCAAAAAAGACTGCATGTGCGTACGCACAGCAGCACTGTTCCCAGAGCCAAGACAGGGAAGCAGCCCGAGCCCCTTCTGATGAAAGGACACAAAACTGGTGCATCCAAACAACGGAGTGTTTTCCAGCCATAAAAGAGAAATGAAGAGCTGTAGCATACCACAGCAGGGATGAACTTTGACAACAGCGTGCTAAGAAAATCAGACACACAGAAGGCCATATATTGTATGATTCCATTTATATGGATGGATTGCCTGCTTCCAGATCCACCCCAGGGTGCTTGCAAGTGCCCAGCCTGAACTCAGCGTTTCTCAGCACCAGGCAGGGCCACACGGTTTCCTGTGTGACGGGCTCAACTGTGCCCCCCCGTACGGAAAAATATGTGCCCCCAGTACCCCAGAATGTGACCCTTGGAGATGGAGGCTTTAAAGAGGCAATTCAGTTGAAACGAGGCCATTGGGGTGGCCTCATCCAATATGACCGATGTCCTTATAAGAAGAGATTAGGACACACACACATGGAGGGAGGACAGCCACCTACATGCCCAGCCGACACCTTGATCTCAGGCGTCTGGCCCCCGGAATTGTGAAGACACAAGTCCCAGTTGCTTGAGCCCTCCTGTGTGTCATCCGCATTATGGCAGCCCGGCAAGTACATCTTGTTAACTAGCGTTCGGTGTCTCTGCTAACTAATATTTTGTGGCCACTTGGCTAGGCTGTGGTGCCTGGTGGTTTGATCAGACATCAGTCTGGATGTTGCTGTGAAGGCATGTTTTAGACGTGACTCGCATTAAAATCAGCAGCCTTTGAGGAAAGCAGACGGCCCTCTCTAACGTGGGTGGGCATCACCTATCGGCGGATGAGCATCACCTATCGGCGGATGAGCCCTTATGAGAGAAAGAAAGACCGAGCTCCCCCAAAGAAGAAGGCAGTCTGACTCCAACTTGTCTTTGAACTGTACACGGCTCCTTCAGGTCTCTGCCTTCCCGCCAGAATTTTCTGCCTGCCTTCCCTGCAGAGAGCGGACATGCCAGCCCTCACAGTCGTATGAGCCCACCCCTTAGAATAAATGCCCCCCACACATATGCACAGCCTATCGGCTGCTGATTCTCTGGAGAATCTTAATATAGCGACGAAGGACTGATATTCTTGTGATTAACTCCCTGTCCCTACAATTGTTCTATGCAAACTAAATATTTACTTAGTTCTAAATCTGTGAATGGAAGAGCTGGTCAAATACTTGCAAATTAATCCGTGGGCGTGCTGTTCGTTCCTGTTTTAAGGATGACATTGAGCTTTGCGGGATGTCAGCAGAGCCCCGGCAGGCACGAAGACAGATCATTCATCCAGACGCCTCGCAATCTACACCCACGGCGCACCGCCCGCCAGTGAATGCCAATAGAAGGAACGGCCAGGGCTATAATTTTGAAACTGTCTTTGTTATGAGCATCCTGCCATTGCTTTTCAATCCTGCCTAATCTTGCTCGGCCCTGCCATTTACCGCCTCACTTCTTTTTTTCGGAAATGGCAAGTTTTCTTCCTGCTCGGTTAAGTATATTCCTGGAGCTGCTAATCCAGCGAGAAGTCGGCCTCAGGTGTGGAGGATTTCGCCGGGAGGAGAAACAAAGACGGGAGACAGGAAAGCGCCCAGGACGTTGGCGGTGGTGGGACGGGGAACAGCGGGGAGCCAGGAGGGCCCCCGCGGGCAGGGGCGTGGTGGTGTTGACCCCACCCTCACGCACAGCCAGGAGCACCTGAGTGTGTGACCGCCTGACAGAAGGGAGCCGGGTGGCCCGACGGGTCAAGCATTGTGTAAAACCAACAGAACTCCATAGGTTGTGCCCACGACTGGCTTGCTTGTCACCTTGCCCGAAAAGTCAGCACCCTGAAGCTTTCCTCCCGGAATGCCTGTTGAATCTCTCAGTTGGGAGAGGTGTCCTGTGGAGGTGGGTGGAATGTGGAGACAAACCAGAGGCCCTCGGGTCTGAGTATCCTGGTGCAGGACCAGCGAGGGGCAAATGCAAACATTTGAAACAGAGCCCGAGGGAGCCCGGCAGGCAGACGCCAGGGCTATCTGAGAAGTCTTGTTCCCCATGGCACCAAGCGGTGTCCAGTAGGACCTCTGCAGCGAGGGAAATGTTTTCCATCTGCCCATCCAGCCGCATGTGGCTGCTCAGCACTTGAACTGTTGCCAGTGAGATTAGCCACTGAACTTTAAGTTGTAGGTGATTAAAATGTCAGTAGTCACACGTGGCTAGTGGCTACCGTATCGGGCAACACAGCCACGTGGGCTTCCTAGTGTGCTGACTGACGTGTCTCCCAACACACAGTTTGGAGAAAAGGGTTCCACATGAATGAACTCGCCGATTCTCTGGCTACTGGCTGCTCCATATTTAAATTATTAGCGACCTGAAGAGCTGGGCGGGGCCAATGAGAAGGGTAGGAGCTCCTGAAGACCTAGTGACGGCTGGCCTGCCCTGCGGGGTCCCACCTGGGCAGCGGTGGGCGAGAGTGTGTTTGCACTGTTACTTGTTTTTGCCAAATGTGCGTAAGACAAACCTTTGTCCAGTAGTCACGTGTGACTCATGGAACAGAGCTAAAGCTTGTTTAAAAAGAAATTCAATTTTTGGTGGATTTGGAAGAAAAATCCCTCCAGCTGTTAGGGAGTTTTCTAAATAGGAGAGAATAACACTCATCAAACTTGTTTGGGGAGAATTTCTGTTCAAGTGATTACAAGTGAGATGAACTTGGAATGTAGAAATATCCTATAGCTGACATGCTGGCAAAAGAATATTGAGCAAGAAGCTTGTTTGGTGTTTGGTCCCCACATGAGTGTGCACACGTGTGTGCATGTGCCCCGTCAGCCTGCTGGGAAATACCTGCGGCCGAGCCAGGAACTCAGAAGTTCTGGGGGACCAGCTCTGCTTCCCCTCCTTAGTGATGGGGCACCACTGAACCTTGATGGGGCCCCCTCTTTCATCTCCGTGGCTGGGGGACGATGCTTGCTCAGGGTTTCTTAGAGGAAAAAGACTCGAACCGTTATAAACGTGAATCATTTTAACAAATGCAAAGTGCCCCCGATATAAATTACAACAAAGATGTTACTTATTGATTTCCATTTGGGGGGTGGAATTAAGCATTTTTTGAGTATGAAAGTGGTTCAGTAAGTGCCATTATAACTGAGTCTTTCAAAGAGTAGGGAATATTTTCCCTGATTTCTGTTTCTGCTACTTCATTGTTGCCATACAAAAATGCCTTTGATTTCTGAATATTGACTTTGTATCCTGCTGTTTTGTCAAATTCATTTATTCAGTCGAGCAGTTTTTTGGTGGAGTCTATAGGATTTTCTATGTACACTATCATGTCATCTGCAAACAATGACAATTTTGCTTCCTCCTTTCCAATTTGGATGCCTTTCATTTCTTTTTCTTGTCTGATTGCTGTGGCTAGGACTTCCAATACTGTGTTGAATAGGAGTGGTGAGAGCGGTATCCTTGTCCAGGCAGTGAGGGACAAATACAATATGATTTCACCTTTAACTGGAACATAATCAACAAAAGGAAAAAGCAAACAAAATATAACCAGAGACATTGAAATTAAGAACAATCTAGCAATAGCCAGAGGTGGGGGGAGGGGGCGGGGGGAAGGGTTTCCAAGAACTACTATAAAGGACACACGGACAAAACCAAGGGGTGGGGGCTGGAAACAAGGGCAAGGGAGGGAGGTGGCAGGGGAGCAGTGGAGGGAAAATGCAGACAACTGTAACTGAACAACAATAAAATAATTTTTCAAAAAATACAAAGAGTAGAGGAATTCACAAAATGATCTCAAGGCAAGAAAAGCACTGTTTGGCTTCACGCGCCAGTTTTGAAGGGTCGTTGCGGAGACCGAGAGGGGAGTGAGTGGCTGCGGTAGACACTGTGACCGGCTTCCGGGTGATAACTGTGACCTGAGTCCTTTCTGGGAAACAAGTAAAGAAATCCTTTTGCTCTGACCACTGGATTCTCTCGATCAAGTCCATCTGCTTTTCCCCTTTGGAAGAAGGGTCACCAGGAGTCACACTGAGTAATCAGAGTTACTGTCTTCGATTTCCTTCCCATCTGTTTTCCCTCCATCCTCTGTACCTACGCCCAGTTTCTTCTCCTCCCCCCGAGGGCTGCATGAGCACCCGCGCACCCTCCTGACCCCTAAAAGCAGGAAGGAAGTGTCCATGTTAGAAGAGGAACTCCAGCGAGAATGGGGTGAAAGGGGCCCTTTTAATAATTATGCTTGGCAGCAAGCATGTGCCGATCATCCTGACTAAAGAAATAAACACAGAACCGTGTCAGGGTAATCAGCCTCGTGAGGTACCAATGCAGAACCAAGCTGAGGGCAGCAGACACCCACCAGGCTGGCAGGAACAACGGCATACACCGAGGCCACGTGCTGGGAAAGGCCTGGGACAGCTGGGACGCTTACTGTTGGGAGTGCAACTTACAGCCACTTTCAGAAACCACTTGGTGTTCTCTAGTGGAGGTGAACACACATGTGTCCTGTGAGTCAGCAGTTTCACACCCACAAGACAGGCACTAAAAAATTCATAGAAACATTGTTTGCAAAAGTCCACACTTAGAAACAACACAACAATACTTCAACATTAAAATGGACACATTTACATAATAGCTACATCCATCAATATAGATAAACCTTGCAGATGCTGCATGTATTGAAAGAAGTAAATCCAAATATACCTGGTCATCTATGTAAGTTAAAACTAAACAAGGATGCAAGTGTACATGGTAACACTATAAACAAAAGCACGGGTGTTACCAACCCAAAAGTTAGGATGGTGGTCAGCTCCTCGGGGAGGGAGGAACATATGAAGGAGAGACTCCAAAGTCTTGGAATTATTTTATTGCTTAACCTGGGTGATGGATACACAAAGATTTTTTTAAAGTATCTCTCATACTTTACTTCATGTACATAATGTTCATTCCTTTTATTGACACATATTTGACATAAAACATGCACATTTAAGGTACACATGTTGATTTGATATATATTGCAATACAATTACCACTGTTGAGTTCACTAACATTTGCTCATTGCTTTCAGGGGTGGCATTGTGTTTGATGGTGGTGGTTTCTGGGGTTCCATCTGCCTCTGCATGGGTGCACCTGCTTCACTCTCTGGCGCCCTCGTGTGGCAGGGCTCTAAACCTTCTACATCTTCTCAGGTTCTCCCCAGGCACCAGGCTGGCTCCTGGGAACCTTGGCAGAGAGCGGGCTAGGCTCCAGTCTGTGGTTCCCCCTGCCCACAGGCTGCGGCCTGTTTTCTGAGTATACGGGAGCTCGCCTTCGTCTCTGCCTGCTGGGGTGCACACAGGAGTCTCAGACGAGTCAGGGGAGGGGTGGGTTTACCCTTCGGAGCTCTGGAGGAGCCCATGAATCTGGCAGGGAGGTCCCTCTGTGGTGCTCTGAGAGGCTCCTGGCTGGACTTCCTGCTGTGTGCAATCGGCAGGAAAGGTGTCCCCTCTCTGCCTCTTCCTGGATCTGCTCCCCGTCGTGGAGGTCCCATCTCAGGACTCTGAGTGCCACTGCAGAGAAACAGGTTTGTCCCCCACGCCTGCTGTAGCCGGGTACCCCCTGCTCATTTCCCCTGGGGGAGGGGTTGCCATCACTGGCTGGGTCAGCCGGGTGCAGTGTGTGCTTGCAGGGAGGGTGGTAGAGCTGGGAAGCTTTCTCTTACCGCCGCCTTCTGTTACTACAAAACTTTTTAAAATTTATTTCCCTAGAATGGCCTGCTGTGATCTCCCCTCAGGAGGGCGGGACTTCTGCAAATTCTCTTTCATGCGTGGACATCTGTCCCGGTCAGCACTGTCCAGTTATTTCCCCCTCCAACCACAGTGGGAGGGAGGTCTGGGTGGCACCCGGCTCCCCTGGCTCGGCCACCCACGCCCAGGGCTGCCTGCCTCCTACTGGGTGCACAGGTAGGTGTGACACTCCTGGGTGCTCTGCTGTGTGGTGCCGGACCCACAACTCCCACAAATGCACCTTTGTTCACGGATGAATGTCTACTGTACTGTTTAAAAAGGAAGCAAAAAGGAGGAATGTCTCACATCACCCCCCTTCTTTATACTTGTTTCATAACTAGGAACACGTGGCGTAAACGAACCAGCATGATGAGCGCCGTGAGAGCCGTTAGCCTTCCGCGCTCACAGTAGGACCAGGCTTTCTGGCTCCTGCGGTCGGTCGGGCCGGTCGGGCGGCCGGAGCGTGTCCCGACTGCAGATCGTGGCGCAGGGCTCCGAGCTCGCTGCAAGGCAGCTGTGGGCATGCTGTGGGGCCCTTTTCGTTGGGATGATTCCTGGTGCTGGGTGGAGGGCGTGCTGGGCGGGGGCGGCGCCGGACCCCAGGGCCCACTTAGAGAGCTGCTCACGGAGAGAGGACCGTGTCGCGAACAACAGTGCCGACTACAGGCAGAGGGAGGGAAGTGGGATTTTCTGGGGTGCCTGCGGTAGGCGCGCCCGTAGGACAGGGGTGTCCAGCCTTTCAGCGTCTCTGGGCCACACCGGAAGAAGAAGAGTTGTCTCAGGCCACACATTAAATACACTGCAGCATGTAGTTGCCAAAAAAATCTGATAATATTGGAAGTAAATTTACGATTGTGTGTTGCTCTGCATTCACAGCCCTGGTGGGCTGCGTGGGGCCCGGGGGCCGCAGGGCGGACACCCCGCCGCTGTAGGACTTACCGAGGGTGGGAATGGGCCGGAGGAAAGAGAGGGATGGCAGCTGATCATTGGGGGTTTGGCCGAACAACTGAAAATACGGTGCCGCCCTCTGCTCGCACTGGGGCCGAGGAAGAAGTAACAGGTGTGAAGAGAGGACGCGGAGCTCATTTTTTCTGTGGTGGCTTCAGGTGTCTGTGCTTGTTCCGTAAACCACGAGATGCGCAGCCCTAGCAGGAGCACCCAGAGCTGAAGGTGTGTGCATTTGGGCGTCACTGGCACATAAACAACATTTGATTCAAAGGACTAGATTAGATCATCCAGAGAAAATACAGACAGAAAAAAGATGTGTAGGTGGGAGGAAACCCAGGCGCGTGAGTGATCAGAGAGGCTGAAAGAAGAAGACATGTTCTGAAAGTGGCTGAGGGGCTGAATGAAAGACCGAAACAGTCACAGTATCGGGAGAATGGAGGGGATCCATCAACAGCTTTGACCAGCAAAGTCCAAAGGGAGTGCTGGGGGGCGCGGGAAAGCAGGCCGAGAGAGTTGAGAAGGAAACGGAAGACAGTGAAGGAAGGGGATTTTCATTAGTTTCACTCTGCACAGACTAGAGCTTCGAGCAGACGGGTGGTGAAGGCAGAGTCATTTCTTCGCTGAGAGAGACCAGAGCGTGCTAGTTTGCTGTGTGACCCGGGAGGCAAGGAGGAGTGACCACGCGGCGGATTCAGAATTGGACTCACAGGGAGAGCTGTCTCTTCACCAGAGGAGAGACCCTCGGCTGTGGATGGCAAAGGCAGGGAGATGTGGGTTGTAATGTGCAACCAGGAGTGAGCTGTGGCTGTTTGCATGGACTTAGGAACAAAATAAGTGGGATAATAGCTGATGGAACTAAATAAAGACTCCAAACAGCACAGCAAAAGGATTCTCATGAAGTGATAAATTACAGAAAGCAATAAACCCTATACAGTTCTTGGTTAACACTAAGATTTAAGGGTGAATAATGAACCCTATATCCATTAAGTGGACAGGAAAGTTGACCACTACCTCCGGCCCAGCCACGGTGGAAGAGCTGGTATCAGATGAATCCTCCTCCCGAAAACAAGGGAGAAAGATGCACAACACACACTGAAACACTGCTGAAACTACTTGGAGAACATGGAACTCGGGCAGGGCTTGAGGGGCTGTGATGGCCGAGACGGGACACGCTGGGAGGTGCACGTCCCATTTCCCCGGCTTTTCCCTTGGAGGGGTTTTCTGTTTCACAGTGAACCAAGGGGCTAGGGTCCTGGCAGAGAGCAGCAGATAGAATTTATGAATTTTTTTAAAAAAATTCAGAGATGACACAATTAGTACATGTAGAAAATGCAAAAGAATCAATAGATAAACAGCTATCATTAATCAATGCACTAGCAAGGGTGCTCGATGAGAAATCATCATGAAAACGTCGATTGCACTTCTATGCACTCGCAACAAAAACTCAGACAGTGGGATTTTACAGAAGCAGCTGGCTGCCTCTCCCGCCACAGCATGGGATGCTGGGAAGTGTGGTCTAATGAGTTTTGAGGGTATATGTTTGTGATCTGGCAAATTTCCTTTTTCTTGAAGGGACAGACAGACATTCTTAGATGTGCAAGTTTGTGCTAGTTTTGACGGGGAAACCCTGTGGGAGTGCTCCTTGATTGGGACGATTTTCCACTAAAGATTATTTGGTGATGTTCTTCAGCCACCTGCCCGGTGAGTGGGGGCGAAGAATTCATGAATGATAAAGACGTGGCCTGGAAAGGCTGGCAGTGAGCAGCGCATGATTTGAAAGCAAGTAGCTGTAAGACACCATCAGGTATATTTATACAAATATACTTCTAAGGTGTATGTACAAAGTTTAATTTTTAGAGTAATAAATGGATAAAAATAGTAGATAGGTCATAACAAAAGTAGAAGGTAGAAGATAATTTTCTCAAGTTTAATACCATTTTATTCTTGACAGTCATTAGAGAACTATAGGCTTCAGTGTAGTTTTAGGCTTTTATTGAAGTACAATGTGCATATATAAACACACACACACGTGTTCAGCTCATTGAATATTCTCCAAGTCAACACACCCTTGAAACCATCACAGACATAAAAAAGAATTATTAGAACCCCAGGAAGTTAAGCATATTTGTAAAAAATAAAAGTAATAATTAGTAGAAGAAAAGCAAAGATACAAACCCTCTCCTATGTAATTATTTTTAAAAACTGCAGTTCCCCAAATAAACAGGAGAGGGCGCACTTGAACCGTGAACTATGGCAAGCTGTCTAAATTCCTGTTATTGCCAGTCCAAGAAAAAACAGGACATTTCCAAATGAATGGGAAACTGCAGACAGCATCCAAATAAAACCAATATATATAAAAGGAACACAAAAATAAAAGCATTTCATTCCATAAAAAGGCCTCCCAGAAATGAAGCAGAGGGAAATGGAAGCACAATAGCCAATCTGAAATAAACATACTTGAACATTTGCAGATATGAAAAACACCTGAAATCAAAAATTGAAAACTCAGAACATAAATCCCCCAGCCTGGAAAAAAAACCCACAAACGAAACCAGGGCGATCTAAAACGAGAGCTTTGCAGTAATGGTGGAAAAGCTCTTCTGGACCAACCCTCCAGGATACAACTACCATAAATTCCCATCGAAATAGAAAAGCAGCCACAGGAGGAAGCAGAAATTGGAGGGGACTGACAGAAGAGACCAGTACTGGGTAAATTTCCCATTTTGATGGCTTTTAGCCTGGCGGCAGCCCACATCCCCCCTCCACAACTAACTGACGCTTGCATGGAAACCCACGATTTCACCACCCTGAAGGATCAGAAGGCAGGATTCGAGGCACCACAGCAGATACCATACACAGATGGGACTTGTTCTGCGTTGTCTCCCCAAATCCATATGCTGAAGCCCTAAGCCCCAGTACCTCAGAAGGCGACCTTGTTTGGAAATACGGTCATTGCCGATATACCCGGTTAAGGTGAAGTCTGCTGGGGTAGGGTGGGTCCCAGTGCAATGCGGCCAGTGTCCTGTGAAAGGGGACATGTGGACACAGACATGTGCACAAGGAGAGTAACATGTGAAGATTGGAAGTTAAGCACCAGAACAAATTTTCAAAATTTTCCAGGAAGAAAAGAAAATTTCATGGGAACAAACTTAAAGGACACATGGTCATAAACTAAGGGGAGGGTGGTAATGGGAGGGAAGTGGGGAGAGGTGGGAGTGGGGCTGGATTGGGAGTAAAAAGGAGAAAACTGTATTTGAACAATGATTAAAATAAAATTTTAAAAAAATTAAAGAAAATTTTAAATGAGCAAAGAACATATACTACTCAGAGAAAGGAACATATGGAATAAAAGAGAATACACAATAAATACAACATTAAAGTAGAGCTATTAAACCAAGCCTGGCACTCATTTCAGCACCTGCAGGTGGAAACACAGCCATGAGAAGAAAAGGGCTTTTAGGTTGACCCACAAGGCAAAACCCCGCTGAGCTGTAGGCGGGAGGTGCACCTAAAGCAAAGGGATCAGGACAAATGCAGTCGAGAGGTGAGAGAACACAGCAGGCAAAGGAAGCTGTCAGGAAACAAGTGGTGATCAGGATTCGGAAACACTGGGGCCAAAAGTGTTAAATGAGATGGCAGAATGCTTGATAATGCAAGAGCCACAGTTTGCAATGATAATACATCAGTTGTGACTATATATGATACCAATAACAAAGAAACCGCCTTTATCAATCAGAAACTTAAGGATAGACGAGAAGAAAACTACGAGACATTATTTTTAGTCCAACAGAGGACACAGGTCAAATGGACAACAGAATAAGGAAGATTCTAGAACATCTAACTGGCCGTAATCAGTGCACAGAGCACACTGACATGCTAACAAGGCCCACCTGAAAGGCGTGTTTCTTCTGCTCTCCCACCTGAGGCCTTCGGAAGGCCACGGAAGCCCGCCGCCATGAGCCAAATGTTAGTGCCCCGGGTCCAAATCCGTAGGATGAAGCCCTGAAACCAGCGTGTGCTGGCGTTTGGAGACAGGGCCTTGGAGGAGGTACTTGGGTTGAGATGAGGTGGCAGGACTAGTGTCCTCAGAAGAAGAGAAACCAGAGAGCTTTCTCTCTCCCCACCGTGTGAGGAGAAGGGGGCCGTCTGTCTGCGAGGAGGAAGAGGGCTCTCACCAGCCCACCCCTGCCGGCACCCCAACCTCAGCCTGCCAGCCTCCAGCCCTGTGAGAAAACGAATCTGTGCTTTAATCCGCCAGCCTGTCACATTTTGTCACATCAGCCAAGGTCACCGTTACAGACTTTGGTCCCCAAAAGTGGGGTGCTTTGTAACTAATACCTGAACACGTAGAAGCGGCTTTGGTACAGCGTGGCGGGTAGAGGTGGGAGAGTGTTGAGGTGCGCGTAGAGATAGGGGTGTTGGGGGCGATTCTGGTGCGAACCCAGATGGAAATAGGATACGAGGTGCGGGAACTGGAGGAAGGGGGGTCCTTGTCACAAAGGGGCAAGGCCCTCGGCTGAACTGCGCCCCACTGTGGAGGGCAGAGCTTGTGAGCCTCGCAGGAGGGGCCTGGCTCCCCTGACTGCTCACAGAAGCACTTTCCAACCGTTCTCACCTCGAGGCACACAGGAACAAGTTAGTAAAACCCTGCGGCATGCCAAAAAAATAGATTTTTTGCCACTCGGACAAAATAAGTGTCATTTTGATTCACTCACACCGGATGACTCTTGTAGTGCTGTCCGCTGTCCTCCTCTTACTTGACAGTCTGAGGGGAGAAAGAGCAGTTCCAATGACCAGTCAGTCAGGTATCGTGTGTTTTCAAAGTTCTTGCAGCACACCAGCCGAAAATCACTGGCTTTTATAGAGAAATAAGAGGAGAGACAAATTGAAGAAGAAATTGTTAAACATGAAGGAACCAGAACTTGGAGATTTGCAGAATTCTCAGTCTGCCCGTATGGCACAAGAAAAGAGAGAGAGAAAGTTTGTTTTGAAAAGAACATTTAAGGGTGTGACCAAAAAACCATTCGCTACAGAGATCGTGGGTGCAACTCCGGGGTTCAATCCGCCATCTCCTTGGAAGTCAGAAACAGAGAAGGGATTGCACCGGCAGAGATGTTGCCGATTTGGTCTAAAGGGGACAGAGAATGCGGGACCCAGTGAAGGAAGGCTGTTGGGTTTCTTAGATTCTGTAAGACGGGATCATATAGCCATCTGGCTGCAAGTCTCCAAGTTTGTGGACAAGATATTAACTCTAGAGGAAGCCAAGTGAAGGGTTTCAGGAACTCTGCTGTTTGTGCAACTCTTTCATAACTCTAAAAGTATTGCAAAACAGAAGTTTTTTTTAAAAAAGACAATGAAGACAGACCCCAGACAGGAGGAAAACATAGGACTTGTATCCTGCATTTATAAAGAACTCAGTAATAAAAGACAAAGAATCCAAATAGAAATAAATGCGCTATTTGGAAGGACCTTCGCAAAAGAAGATACAGAAATGGCTAGAAAGCCCACGAGAAGGCACTCGGCATCACTGGTACTCGGGACGTGTGAACTGAAGCCACAAGAAGACATCACTTCACGCCATCAGGACGCTGGCGAGCACGAGAAACAACCAGCTCTCTCATTCACTAATCGCTGGTGGAAGTACAAAACGGTGCAGCTTCTCTGGGAGAAGTTTCGGCAATTTCTTATAAAGTTTAATATCCACCTGTCACAGGGCCCCGCAATCCCATCCCTAAGTACTCTCCCAAGATAAACAAAAATCTGTCTTCACAAAATCACTTACATACAAGCATTGGCATGCAATTTACATGCAAAATGCTGTGTTTATGGCAGCTTCATTCATGATATCCCAAATCTGAAACTAACCCAGACACTTAATGGGAGAATGGATACAACGTGCAGCCACACAGGGGAAAGCTACGCAGCAACGAAGAGGAAGAGATTACTCACTGACGCACGGGGGGCGTGGCTGAACCTCAGAAACCTGTGCTGAGGGGAGATGTCAGACTCAAGGAATATGTGCTTCATTGTTGCACTCACACGAAGCTCAACAACAGTAATCTAATCTCTGGGGATCACCATCGTGACATGGGTCGCCTCTGGAGGGAGTTACTGGAAAGGGGCACAAGGGGACCTGAGGAGGATGACGACGTTCCCTGTCTGCATGTGGGTGTCAGCTGCAGGGGTTTATGTTGGGTCAGGAAAACCTGTGCTGCTCCTCCTGCCTGGGGACAAGGCCAGCCTCTCGCTCCTGCCCCCGCCTGTGTGTCTCTGTGTTTTGGTGTCTGTTGTGACCAAGAGAACACAAGTTTACAAATGTAGAAGGAGATGGAATGAGAACATTTATCTAAAACGTTAAAATAGTCACAGCAAATTTAAAAACTGTAAAAAGCTGACGAACTACCACAGCATTGCAAATCTAATATTTTAATCAATTCATTGCCTGACAGACTTCTATGATATTTTCCATTCATGTTCTGGCTGCATACTCTTCAATCCTCTGTTTGTGTGACAGTGCTTTTGTAATCTCATTTTCTATATAAAGAAAAGAAGGATATTCCACTGTTGTAGCTTGGTTCTATGTGCATGTTACATGCATCCATTGTATATGTATCTTTCACGACTGTTTCAGTGAGTGCATAAAGGTACCACTTTGTGCCCTGGAAATCTTTTGTGTGATTCCCGTAGAAAAGGACCATCCATGTATAGTTGATATGCTGCAATATCAAATATGTTTCTGAGGAAAGAGTGGTTCTGTTTTGACTGGGCATCTGTGAGGCCCGAAGGCTGAGTCTGTAATGCCTGACGGTTACAAGAACTCCCCGTGCACGAGCGCCTGCTCGCACACATACCAAGCCTGTTCCCCCACGGAGACAGACGCGATTCGGCTCTGGGCGCGCGCTGCTACTGCGGGAGGCGCCCTGGCCCCAGTTTCCTGTCCCGGCGGGTGAGTCGGCTCCTGGGTGGCAGTGTTCTCGGCAGCGACTCCCCACGAGGAGCCCAGTAAGAACTTAACTCCACAGGAGCGAGCGCACTTCACATGGCGGTGTCCTGCTGGCCCCGCAGTAAACGTGTCCCCAGCCCCACCTTGCCTTGGCCAGGTCCAAGTGACGCCTAGGCCACCCAGTCGGACTGGACCGGAGGAGGCAGATGACCCAGGGAAAGTTGACTGCGGTTAAAATGGAGTCTTCTGCCAATGTTGCAGAAACATATGGCCGTTTGGACACGGTGCCGGGCCTCTTCCTGGGAACTGGGAAAGGGCTGTGCGCGTTGGGCCGCCCTGAGGCTTAGTTTTCATTAACTTCGTTCATGCAAATTGGTTCCCATTTATAATTCTTTGCTAGTTGGGTGCATCTAGAGAGCCCTCTCTCCTTCTAATTAGGCAGAAACCTCAGCTGTTTACTTTTCCTCCAAGAAAATCACATTTTTTGGTTTCCGTTTGATGAGGAAGTCGCCCAGTTTCTACGAAAGGTCATCCTCAATTTACACAGCAATCCGCCAGGACGGACGCCCCGGGAGCGGCTGCCCTCCCCTGGGCCACAGCGCCCCCTGGAGGGCTTCCTCGAAACAAGGCAGCTGGGAGGGAACCGTTTGGGTGGCTTTAGGTCTCAGGCTTTGGTCACTATCCCCCTTGATGGTGAGACTTAAAACGGTGAAGGAACTAGACAGAAACCTCAACAGGTATTTTGAGAAGGACATTGGACAGAATCTGGAAACATTCACTCTGACTTTCCGTGAAAAAAAAAAAAAATCTGTGAAAGAGTGAAGTCGGTTCCTTCCTCCAGGAGAAGAATACCCTGGCTCTGCCCTCTCAGACAGACAGTTCAATCCCTCCGGCCCCCCTGAGTCCTTTCTGGAGCAAAGGCGTAAGAGATGTGCACGCACATTGACGAGTAACACACAGTAGAGCCCCGAAGCCCCTCCTCGGCTCCGCTCCGAGACGCACCAGGGGTCGCCCAGGCGCGCCTCCCCGAGCCGTGGTGTCCCATGTTTAAAGTGCTGGATACAGGACCACTGCACGGCGGTAGCTGACCGAGACAAGAGGGGAAGGCTGGGCACGGCGCCCGACTCGCCGGCTGTTCCACGTGTTTGCAGTGGCAGCCACGATGTGGTTCGGAATCCCCGTCCCGGCTGTCCTCGCAGCCCCTGGCCAAGGCGCTGTGGTCGAGTCACGTGACCTTCCCCAGCCCCGGGTTCCTCAGGAACCACAGGCCGCTCCACAGGGTTTCCGCCAGGACTGGAGGTCAGGTATCTGTGTTTAATACAACGGTGGAGGTTCTCAAAAGTGTAAACTGTTACACTTGCAGGCGGACAGCTCAGGAAGAAATCGTGGTGCATCGGAAAATGGTTTCCAGACCGCATCACCCGTGTTCACGAGGACATCAGTTAGAAGAGAGTGCGGGCCGACTGGGGACCGAACCCACAACCTGGGCTTGTGCCCTGACCGGGAATCACGCCAGGACCTTTTGGTTTGCAGGACGACTCTCCAGCCAACAGAGCCACACCGGCCGGGGACATGGGACACACACTGTTAAAGGACTGTGTGCTGTCGGCCTCTCAGAGGGCCCCCAAAGGCTCCAGCCCCTGGTCTCCACGCCTTTCTGTCCCTTCCCGCAGGCTGGTCTCTGTGACCCACGGGGTATGGCAGGAGTGTGTCCCTTTGTATGTGGAGATATAATATTTATAACAGCCATCCATTTAAAGTGTGTGACTCCCATTCAGGGCTCCTCCTGCCTTGGCCAACAGGCGAGGAAGGCAGCGACTGCGCTGGCTGGGGCGCTGGTTCCGCCTCTCAGGGCAAAGCTCCCCGCTGCTCCGTGGTGAAGGCAAGGAAGAGAAGGCCTGAAATCCAGGACCTGCCCAGGGTGCCTCTCAGTGTCCCCAGGCCCTGTGGCTGAGGTCAGTGGAACCAGCCCAGTCCGAGCAGGACTGCTAGTGGCCAGATCCTTCAGGAATGGAGGTGCGAGTCACCCCCTCCCCCAAGATGAGGAAGGGCTCACCAAGGTGCTTGCCGAGAGCCAAGGGTGTACGGAAGGGCAGTTATGAATACCAGCTATGAGCACACCACAGTTACAGAGATGGGCATTTATTTCTTATTTTGTCATGAATACATTTGTGTGTAAATAATATAAGGTAGCATGCAATGGATAGATTGACTTTACGCCCTAGTAGGTAAGTGTTGTTCTTGACAATGTTCCCAGCACTGGTGAGATTAAAACGACCTGGAACACGATGTTGGTGAAGCACCGGTCCCTGCACATGACGGCACCTAAGTTACGGACATCAAGGGGAAGAGGAAACATCAGCCAGGGGTGGGGGGGGGGGGGCTTGCGTCCTCTTCCGGGGAGAGGCTAGTGTGTGTCCGGTTGTAGGCAGGACAAAGGTTCCACATTAGGCAAGAGTGTGACCCTGTGACTGTCTTTATTTGGGGAATGCGTGCGATGTAAGGAGCTGCGTGTGGGTGCCACGCTGACGGGGGGTGGCCCTGTGATGGTTAATTTCATGTGTCAATTAGTCTGGGTCATGGTGCTCAGATATTTGGTCCAACACCATTCTGGATGTTACCGTGAGGGAGTTTTGGGGTGAGATTAACAGTTAAATTAGTAGACTTTGACAAAAGCAGATTAATCTCCACAATGTGAATGCTGTCATCAGATCAATTGAATGCTTTATTACACAGGTGGTGAGCACAAGGCCCTCAGGCCGCATCCCGCCCTCCACCTTGTTCTATCCAGCCCGGCACCTTGTTTCTACCAGCAGCAGCACTGAGCTCTCACTTAACTGTTAAGGAGTAGTTACATTTATACAGTCCTAAAGTTACATTCAGCCCTTTGAAGGCAACCTCAAGGCTGATGTGGCCCCTGATAAAAATGAGTTTGACACCCCTGCTTTATTAGAACAAAGTCTGACCTCCCCTGAACGAGAAGGAATTCTGCCAGCAGTAGGACTTTGGACTTGAACTACAATACTGGCTCTTCCCTGGGCCTCCAGCCTGCTGGCCTGGCCTGCCCTGCACATCTGCAGATGTTGGGCTTGTCAGCCTTTGTAACTGTGTGAGCCAGTTCCTTAAGATAAATCAGCCTCTCGCTCTCGCTCTCTTTCTCTTTCTCTCTCCCCTTCTCTCTCTCTTTCTGTGTGTATATATCTCCACACACACACACACACCCAAAAGTGTGCAAATCAGTGATTTCAGTGTCTTCACAAATTTGTGCAGCCATCACCACTATGTAATTCCAGAGCATCGCCCAAAGAAGCCCTGCACCCATTAACAATCCCTTCCCATGTGCTGGCCCCCAAGTGACAGACACCACTAATTCACTTTCTCACCATTGCACAGAGGTACCTCCGTTCATCAGCTGGTAGATGTACGGGCTCTTTCTCCCTTTTGGCTCATGTGAGTGGTGCTTCTATGCACTTCGTTTGTATTCTTCGTTGCTCACCTCCCAGGAGTGAGCTTTATTGTACTGAGACCGGAAGCTGTGAGGTTGCTATTTTCACTTTGGGCTGATGTCTTCCTAGGGGCCCAGCATGTGGTCAACTTTAGACAGTTGTCGATGGCACTTGAAAACGAGATATATGCTTGGTTTGCACGGGTGGAGTTTTATATATCTCAGACACACCTAATTAATTATCTTACTTATTTTATTAATTTGCTGAGCTGTATTTGACCAAAAGTCAGAGGTCGGGCAAGCCTCAAGTTGGCAGTTTCAGAATCCAGAATTGGAAGACCCAGGAGCTTGGGTATTTGTTTGTGTTTATAAACATACAATTCAATTATATTTTAATTAATTTACTGACTTATGCAAATATTACCTAATTTTAGATTATATGCATCAGCCCCAAGAGTTCCCTTATGCTTACTCGCAGTAAATCCTCTCTTATCCTAAACCACTTTCAGTCTCTACAGACTTGCCTTTTTCAGCATTTCATCTAAACGGAATCATAAATACGTTATCCATTATGTCTGTGTTTTGTCACCTGGCGTAGTATTTCTGAGATTTTGAGATCAAGCCGTGTTGTAGCATCTGTCAGCAGCCTGTGTTCTTCCCGAGTAACATGTGAGTGCACTGCGTTTGTTTATCCATTCCCCCTGTTGACTAGTGTTTGGAATGTCTCCAGTTTTTGTCTATTGTGAGTTCTGCTACTGTGAGCATTCTCTTAAAAACCTCTGTGTGGGCATGCATTTACATTTATTGGGAATAGATACCAGGAGCAGAAGTCCTCCATCGTACGTTCAATTTACACCCAACATTTTCCGAAGCGGCTGTGCCTTTGCATTCCCACCAGCCAGCAGTGCCTGAGGGGTCTTACCCACATCCTCACCTACACTCGGCACGGTTTTATTTTAATGATAGCATTCTCATAGGTGTATGGTAGTGTCTCACTGCAATTTTAACTTGAGGTGCTGGACATCTCTTCATGGACTTACTAACCATTCGTGTATCTTCTCTGATGATGTATGAATCCAAAATCTATTGTCTGTTATTTAATTGCATTGTTTATCTTTCCTACTGAGTTACCAGATTTCTTTATATATTCTGGATACAGGTCCTTTATCAGATTGTGATGTGCAAATGTTTTTCCCAGTTTGTGTTTTGACTGCATTTTATTAATTTTGTCTTTTGAAGAGCAAACTTAAATCTTGATGAAGTCTCCTTGATTAATTTGTTCTGTTATAGGTCATGGTTTGGGTATCATGTCTAAGACATCCTTGTTTAATCCAAGATCACAAAGATTTTTTTCAATGTGTTCTATATGTTTATAGTTTTAGTTCTTATATTTAAGTTCATGATCTGTTTCAAGCTGATTTTTGTGTTCTGTGGATTATGGGTATTTTTTTTCTTTTCCCTCAGGGCCATTAGTCATTGAAAATACTATCTTTTCCCACATTGAACTGCCTGGGCACCTTTCTTGAAAATTAATTGGCCATAAATGTGGGGATTTAGTTCTTAATTCTGACTCTCAATTTGGCTGCATTGATGTCTATATCTATCTTTACACTAAAATTACCCAAACTGCACCTTTTTAGTAAGTCTTAAAATTAGGTACACAAAATCCTACACTCTTCTTACTTTTCAAAATTGTTTTGGCTATTTCAGATCCTTTGCATCCCAAGTACATTTTGGGAACAGCTTGTCAGTTTCTATCAGGATACATGCTAGGATTTAAACACAGATTGCGTTGAACCCATCGATCACCTGGGGGATCATCGCCACCTGTTAATGTCTCGCCTTCCAGTCCATGAGTGTGGAATGTCTTCCCGCTCACTTCGCTCTTCCTTATCTTTGCAGTGCTTTCTAATTTTCAGTGCTCTTGTCTTTTACAAAACTTGTTTCTAAGCATTTTGTTTATTTTGATACCATTGTGAAAAGGATTCTTTTCTTGATTCCATTTTTGGATTGCTTATTGCTGATATATAGATATACGATTGATTTTAATCCTTCTATTCTGCAAATATGCTGAACTCATTAAGTCTGCTATATTTTTGTTGACCCTTTAGAATTTCTCCACATATCATCCCGTATCCCAGATCACACCATCTGGGAATGAAGACTAACTCCTTCCTTTTAACCTGTGTGCCTTTATTTTTCTGGCCTTATTGCATTTTCTCCGGCACGATGTGGAACAGGGGTGGCGAGAGCAGGCATGCTCACCTTATTCTTGTTGTTAGAGGGAAGGCCATCTTTCATCATCAGGAATGACGCTGGCTGTAGCTTTCTGCAGATGCCTGTTCCGTAAGGTCAAGGAAGTTTCCTTATATTCCTATTTTGTTGAGAGGTTTTAACCGTGAGTACTTTGGGGCCGTTGCCAAATGCCTTTTTTGGTCCTATTAAGAGGATTATGCGGGCTTTGTCCTTTATTCTGTTAGCATGGAGTATTGCAAACACTGATGTTTGAGTGTTAAATCAACCTTGCACAGTCGGGGGAAATCACACCTGGTCATGGTGTACAATTTGTTTTACAGGTTGTTGGGTTTGGTTTGCTAGTATTTTGCTAATATCTCTTGGACTTGGTTGACTGATAATATCTCTTTTGGTTTCTAGCAAGAATTTTAGTCTTATCATCCATGTTCTGTGATGTGAATGTGGCTGTTCCAGCTTCCTTGCAATTGCTGTTCACGTCGTGCTGCCGACCCCTTATCTGCAGGGACGCGTTCCAAGACCCCAGTGGATGCCTGAAACTGTGGTTGATACCAAACCTCACATGCACTATGTTTTTTCCTCACGGTCTTACATACACACCTGTGATAAAGTTTAACTTATAAATTAGGCACAGTAAGAGATCAGCAACACCACCTAATAATAAAATAAAGCAATTATAACAGCATACTGTAATAAAACTTAGGTGAATGTAGTCTCTTGTTTGTTCCCATTCTCTCTCAAAATATCTGGCTGTCCCGTGCCCGCCCCCCGCCCCTAACGTTGTAAGAGGGTGCAATGCCCAGGCGATGTGTTAAGTGAGGCGGGTGAGACAGTGGTGAAATAAAACCAGGGCGACGTGACCACCAGCACAGCAGTACCACGGCAGTCCATCTGATAACCAGTGACTAACGGGCAGGACGCTGGACGAAGGGATGACTCACTGCCCAGGCAGGAGGAAGCAGGCTGGCCCAAGGTCTCATCACACCACTTAGAATGGCACGCAGTTTAGAACTTACCGTTTATTTCTGGAGTTTTCCATTTAATATTTCAGACCCCAGTCAACTGCAGGTAGCTGAAATCGCAGAAAGTAAAACTGGGTGAGGGGGTACTACTGTTTATCTTTTCCTATTATTTTACTTTAAACTCGTTTGTGTCTCTGAATCTTGAAACGTGTTTTTGTAGACAGAACACAACTGGATCTTGCTTTGCCATCCATTCTGACAGCGTCTGCCTTTTGATGGGAGCATTCAGTGCATCCACACTCAGGGTGCTCATTGCTGTGGCTGGATATACACCTGACATTTTCCTATTTTCTGTACATCTACATTTTTGGCGGGTTACTCTGTTCCTTACTGTCTTCTTTAATGTTAAACAAAAATTTTAGTGCACCATTTAAATTCCTGTTGACTTTTTTAACTATACATTTTTAATCACCTTCGTAACATTTACTCTAGGATTTACAGAATTCATCCGAGCTGCTCACAGCCTCCTTCAGACAAATACGCATGCGATTCTGGGGAAACACAGGGAGTTTCTGACGCTATCACTCCATTTCCTCTCCCTTCTTGCATCCACACGTCTACGATGCTGTTTACCTGTTTGTATTTAATCTGTTGATATCGCTTATATGGACACAGCATATAAGTGCGCAATGGCATCTCCATATGTCCTACACCCACTAATGCAGTGGAACCTAATTATTGCTTTAAACAATCTCATGTCTTTTAAATCAGGGAAGAAAACAAATTTACATGATTATTTATATTCACCCACAGGTTAATTACTTTTTGTGGTCTTCATTCCCTCCTTTGGATTTGAATTTCTGCCTCAGATCATTTCTTTGTAGCACGAAGGACTGCTTTTAGGATTTGTGCAAGGCAGATCTAAGGTAAATTCTCTTAACCTGTGTTTTTCTGGGAATCACTGTATTTCATTTTCATTTGTGAAGGACGGTGTGATGGTTAAGTTTGTGTCAACCTGACGGTGCCATGGTGTGCCCAGGTCAAACACTGTTCCTGGGTCTGTCCGTAAGGGTGTTTCCAGGTGAGATTAGCATTTGAATGTGAAGAATCAGTGAAGTCGACTCCCCTCCCCAGTGCGTGTGGCATCACCCAGTCTACTGAGAGCCTGAATGGAATGCAAGGCAGAGAAACGAACCACCCCTTTTTCTGCCTGCCTGCCCGCTGAACTGGGACGTCGGTCTCCTGCCCTGGGACAGGCACTCACGCCATCAACTCCCCTGGTTCTCAGGCCTGTGGGTTCAGACGGGGACTGTACCATTGGCTGGCTCTCCTGGGCCTCCAGCTTGCAGATGGCATGCTGCAGAGCTTCTCAGCCTCCACAACTGAGTGAGCTACTTTCTCATAATAAATTTCTCATAATAAATCTCTCTTCCCACCAACACACACAGACACCCACACATCACTAATAATGCACCATTTCAACAAGTCTTTCATATCCAGTACCCAGACGGAATGAGCATGCTTACCAGACGCTACCAGAACCACCAGCATCTACCAAAACTACTTCAAACATAAAACAAGTATGTGCGTGACTTAAAAAAAAAGGAATGACTTAAAAAAAAAAAGGATTGCATAGTTTGAAAGGTCATCACAATAGCTAAGTTCTTTTCAGCAGACAGACCCATTCGGGCCGTTCCGAGAAGGCATCTCTCTATCTCAGTGCTTCCGGCTGACATTTGTGGTGGAGAGAACTCCTTGACCAGAGCACTGAGGAATTTAAGAGTTGGCCTGGCACTGATGTAACAGAAGCCAGACTGTCCTCAGACTTACAGATACATTATTAAGAATTTCCTGAAAAGGGCTGGGAAGTGCCTTCCTTTAGGGAGATGATTCTGAAGATACATTTCTTGCATAATCCTGTGTCTTTCTGAATGTCGACATCATGTACTTTAAGGTCCAAATGCCACATCAACGTTTCCAGACAGCAGAGCCAGGTGATGCAGCTGTGACTGACGGCTCGACACCGGCCGAGCGCCCGCATTTGGGTCACAGCGATTCCAGCTCAGCCTTGAATCTAGTGGGTCAATGTGTTTCATCAACCTGCCCTGCCTGGGTATAAATAGAATACCAGGCAGTGGTGAATTTCTACATTATTTTCCCTCTTTATGTCCCATTTACAGAGTGAAGCATTTTTTTTTCCCCATGCAGGCGCATATTTGTGAGTGTGTTTGGTCAGCAGGGGAAGCTCACACTACCAGCAGGAGTGTATATTAAACAAGCAAGCAGATGCATTTATAGGTACAGGAAGGAACTAGCTAATAATCACATAAAGGAAGAGAGTCTGGGTAGGTACGTCTGGACCATGAGCCCAGTGACTGCATTAAAAGCACTGGGGCTCTTAACTGATAAGGAGAAAATCTCATTATCTCAAGTCAAGTTGCAGGGGAAACAATTTGGAATATTGTTTCCGGTTAACAGTGCCTTAGAGCGCTGGCTGGTGTGGCTCAGTTGGTCAGAGCATGGTCTCATAACCCAAGGGTTGTGGGTTCGATTCCTGGTCAGGGCACATACCTAGGTTGCGGGTTTGATCCCCAGTCCCAGCACATATGGGGGTGGTGGGAGTCAACCAGTTGATGTTTCTCTCTCTCCCTTCCTCTCTCTCTCAAAGCAATGAAAAAATGTCCTTGGATAAGGATTAAATGAATAAAAGTGCCGTAGGCACCTGCCCTAGAATAGCAAAGGTCCATCGGTGTGGATGCTGCCCGGACCTGGCTCACCTGAGTGCCACTGATGGGCTTCCACTCTGGGGCTTCCACTCTGAGGCTTCGGCCTCAGCACGCCCTCTCCACCTGCCAGTGGCCATCACGAGTTCTTTGGAGGGGATGGCAATTTAAAGCAATGTTTTTACAGTAGCTCAATTAACTGTAGTTCCAAGCAGTCCGACTAGAAGGCCTCTGAGACATATGCCCTAATTCGACGAGGGTAGCCCGGGCCCAGAGGTGGACACGTGACCCCTTTCCAAGATGGCAGCTGTCTGAGTCACGTGGTGAATGAACCTGGTCACCCTCGGGGCTCCCCCAGCTGCAAGCTGGCTTCGAGCATGGAAACCCCTTCAGGGTTTATGATTTAGCAAAAGTGCATGAGTGATTTCTGTGCCTCGGATTTCTCCCTCACTGTTCCTAGTATGCGCAAGAACAGCTGTAAAATCGTGTTAAACCCACTCGTATCAGAATAGATTCTTTTCCCAGCAAAAGAGAAGCCTCCAGGTTGATGGGCATTCTCCTTGGACGTAAGTCTGTCTAGTGTTGGAACAGCATAGCCACTGTTTTCTCTGAAATACGATGTCTTTTCTCAGTTCCCCCGGCACTTTGAGAGTGGTGAAGAAGTGTCGACGTTGTTAGACACGCACGTGTGTTTATCTGATTTCCCGCCCGACTCGTCCTCCCTGGCAGTGTGAGTTATTCCAATACGTCTTTGTGAGTGCAGACGAATCTGCTCTTTTGTAAGGATTTGCATCGACATAGCTGAAAAATACATACAACCACTACTTTTGGAAATCAAGTAAAACCCATCAGAAAGTTTGGGAAAGCATCCAAGACTTTCCTACCTCCACCCTCCCAGGGTCCTTTGTGGCGTGCACACAGAGTAAAGCACAAGAGAGACAAGTCTTGAGAAAGGTGCTTAGTATTTAGAGCACCAGCGACAAAGGCACCCGTGTGAGGCGGAGAATGGAGAAGAATGTGAAGGGCCACCAGGCCGTCGTCCGTCCTCCGTCCAGATGATCTGCTCCATCGGCCTTCACAGTGTGGTCTCTGCAGACTTGGTAGAAATGCAGATACTCAGGCCCCATCTCACACCTACTCCTGGTGTGTTTTCCGACACCAGCAAACAATTCAAATCCTCAGTGGATTCTGACTGTGCGTCCTTTAGCTTTAACTCAGCTCTGACACCATCTCCTCAGAGGTTAAGAGTTAAATCCCGTAAGACTGCCCCCATTTCAGGCACCAATCACTGGTCCCGGTTGTTACCTGTGCTTCTGACCCCCTGGCTCTAAATCAGGGTCCCCAAGACCCCCTCCTTAGGTTTGATAATTTGCAAGAATGGCTCACGAAGCTGAGGGAAACATGTACGGACATGTACTAGTTTATCGTGAAGGATGTCACAAAGGGTGGAGACGAACGGCCGGATGAAGAGGTACAGACGCAGGGCTGTGTGGCAGCTTCTGTCCCTGTGTGTTGGCGACAGTGAGGGCTCCTGGTTCAGCAACTTCAGCTCTTAAGTTTGGCAAAGAGTTCAGAGCCAAGAACCCTAGAGCAAGAGGAAGTTTATTTAGCGCAGAGGCAGAGAAGCGAGCCCACGAACAAACGGCGGAGACAAGAGGAGAGCCCTGGGAGAGAGCGAGCAGACGTGTTCCTTAGGAAGGAAGGTGGGGGGGTGGTGGTCTTGGGGTCTCGAGAGAGTGTTTGCCAGCTTTCCCGGCATGTCCGTTCGGGGCTGTGGTCTCTGCTGATTTTGGTCAGAAGGACGGCAGGGGGTCGTCAGTCAATGCGGCTGGTCCTGATGCCAGCAGTGGTTCTGGGCGTGGAGCTGAAACACAGCCAAGGCCTGCGTGTTGTCTCTCCTTTGACCAAAACTCTGTCTTGGGGGCCAACAGACCTGCGGCTTTGTCTCTAAGACCATGTGATGCTGATTGGGGGTCACTGTCTTCACACTGAGGGGAGTGACAGTGCGGGGTGCCCGCGGAGGAGGCAGGTGAGTGGGGTGCTGGCTGGGGCCAGTCTGGATCAGCCGTCTGTCTCCGTTTCCCCCTTGCACTTGCCGAGAGATTTTCCTGGCTGCTTCCTCTCCTGCCCCACGTGGAGTTGGGGTGCACCGCCCTCCCAGCATGTGGATGAATCTACCACCCTGGAAGCTCACCAATCTTCTTGGAGTTTGTATCGAGCTTGGTTTCCAGCTCCCCCATTTCCCAGAGGTGGGTGGGTGGGGACGGCCGTCCCAACCCTCTGATCTCTAGGTCCTCCTGAGGACTGGCCCCTTTCTGAGGTTCTGTGGGGGCTCCATCCTGTCACCTCATTAGCAAAACCTCTGGTGCACTTAAAAAGGGGCTCCTTTTGAATAGCAAAAGATGCTGCTACCACTGGGGGAACGTCAAGGTTTGGGGCAGCTTTGCACCAGGAACTGAATGTGTTTCTTATAACACACAGTGAATCAGAAACTCTGGGGATGGGCCCAGCAGGCCCAGTCCTAACAAGGTCTCCAGGCAACCGTGATACACATTAAGGTTTGGGTACCACTGCTTTATGGTATTTATTTTGCTGATTCTGGGGCCAGGTTTTGTAAATTTGCCACATCTCAGAGAGCAGTGGGAAAATCAGTCTCAATAAGAAAACCATTTAAACAGAGGACATAACAGGAGGAATAAAGAACTGAAGGCCATTGCCTTGGCTACAGAATCAGCTAATGCACTTTATTTTTAGATCTCATCAGTTATTTTTTATTTCTTCCTTTCAATCCCAATATCACGGAATTAGATTTCATTGTGCGAAAAAGGGCTAATAGGCACCCAGAATGCAATAGAACAACACAACCAGGATCTGGGCCGATGGGCTGGTGCTGTGCCATGCGAGGCTGCACTCCGCGCCCCAGCCTGTCTCCCCGCCCCGCCCCCCATCTCCCCTGGGGCCAGGGTAGAAAACACAGAACACAGCGTGCAGAGTGACTGCTGCCTTAGAGGGTCACTCGCAGTTCATGCAAAATCCAGATACAAGATGCAGTGTGAGGGCACCAGGGCAGGGCACCAGGGCAGGGCCCCAGCAGCAAGAAGAATTCACTCCGGATGGTTCAAACGAAGAGACCTAAGTGAGGGACAGTCTTAGAGGGTTGGGCAGGGTGGAGCGAACAGAGGCAGCAGGGCCAGGGACTTGGAGATGAGCACCTCCGTGGAGCCACTACAGGGAGAAAACAGTGTCACTGGGAAGAAGTGCCCCAGGTGAGAACGGTTTTTAATGGAGGGATCTGGAGCTACTGATAGAGAACAGAACCCTGGCCCAGTGGTCCAGTTGGTTGGAGCATCTCCCCATACACCAAAATTTTGTGGGTTCGATCCCCAGTCAGGGCACACACGTAGGCTGCAGTTTCAATCCCTGGCCAGGGTGTGTTGGGGAGGCAGCCAATCAACGTTTCTCTCTCACGTCAATGTCTGTCTTTCCCTCCTTCCCTCTCTCAAAAATCAGTAAGATATATATAATTTTTTAAAGTACAAAATTCAACTGAAAACAAATCTGAAAATCTAATGGCTTTATTAAGTGATTCATAAATCAGACAGTATCCCATCTAGCAACTAGAAGACCCTCCAAAGAGTTGTGCAAAATGGACAGGTTTTGTTTACAGTCAGAAGGATGTGGCAGGTGATTTAGTAGCAAAAGAAAAGAAAGGACTATTTTTAGGCCAGGTCATCTTTTGGGGGGAAAAGGATGGCAGGGGCTATATCATGCAGATTACCTCACCAGTATTGATCAGCAAACTCCAGACTGAGTGGTTTACATTTTGTAAAATATACTTATCGGTGAGAGAGAGAGTGAGAGAGAGAGAGAGATGCACCCATTGGTTGCCTCCCATGCATGCCCTATCCAGGGATTGAACCTAGGTATGTGCCCTGACTGGGAATAGAACTCCCAACCTTTTGGTATATGGGACCATGCTCCAAGCAACTGAATCACACCGGCCAGGACCCCGACTGAGTAGTTTAAAATTCACTCTTGGGAGAGGCTGAAACTACAATTAGGTTAGTTAAGTTTTAATTTGGTGACGTGGCTTAGCAAAAGTGACTCCATTTTGGCCTATTGTTTCTTTTCTTTGTCCCTCCAAAGCATGAAGGATTTATCTCTCCTATCCACCAATCTCCTGCCTCTCACATGCCAAACACAAACAGAAAAGGAGCTTGGTGATGTGGACCCCAGGGGTCTAACTCAGGTCATGGGCAAAGCAGAAGACAGAATGACGGGTGGGGAGGTGACAGAGAATGATGAGAGTGACAGACGGATTAGGGCTTGGACTCCCATTTAACGCCATGGGAATCCGTACATTACTTCTCTTTCATGTTAGGTAGTCTCAGTGTTGAACTCCAGGGTTTATAAGGTCTTTACCCAAATATTTATTGTCTCAACATTGTGTTAACTATAACAATAATCAGGAACTAAGACCAAATTAATAACCAGAATTTTCAGAGATTTTTAGAACTTTCGATCCAGTACTGTCATTGGAATAATTTAGGGAGGTAAACAGATTTAAAACATTGTTTATATTTCACAAGAACATTCAAGAGTCATTAGCATATTTTAATTAACATTTTAGTAGCATAATTATATTTCAATTACATTTTGTTATCCTAATAGTTTCACAATTAATTTTCAGAGACATTTGAAACTCTGCCCAGAGGATTTGATTTGATATAAAACAACCAAAGAATTTAGCAACATTTATAGAAAGTTTTGTGTAAATATCCAGCTTTCTACAGCACATTAAGCTCCAGTTTGGGGTCCTGTGGTGAATTCAGAATCAGCGGAGGAGGGACTCAAAGTCACCTTATCGGCTTGGCTTTGCGAGTAGAGACCGATGGCGCTGCACCTGGATGGCGTGCTGCACCTGGCTGACCGCAACAGCCTGTTCTGTGCATCTTCCCAACTGCACGCGCAGGGGCTTCACGCCAACAGCTGGAAGTCCTCCCTGATGGGAGCGTTTACACCACAGAAACCCACAGGAGCACAAATAAGGGCTCCCTCTCTCCCCTCCTTCCCTCTCTCCCCTCCTTCCGGTCCTCCCCTCCTTTCTCTATTTCCGTATTTATTTGAGAAGATGCTGAGGTCTCCCGGGCAATGAGCTTCTTGCTTGGGACTGATTGGGGCCCCTGATGCAGGCTTTGCTGTCTGATTTGCCAATTTGCTGGGGATGGCCCTCGCCCCCAGGGTTCTCGGGCTATAACTGTTTCCAGTCAACTCTTTGTTTAGGGCACATAATCCTGGAAGCTTTCGTCTTGGGTAGGCAGTCAGCACCTGCCTTGTGGTGGGGGGATAGCTCCTTCTGGGCTTTCAGGGGCGCTCAGCCCCAGGTCTTGAACTGTCCTGTTGGGAGGACCCTGCCTCCCCTCCAGGCTGCTCAGGAGTGGAGCTGAGCCAACTCCGGGCCCTGACCCCTGAGTCAGAATCCTGGTCCCTTCAGTCTTGGGCACAGCTGTTTCTCCACCTTCTCCCTGTCTCTTTAAGTGTCCCCCACAGTTTGCTTAGGCCTCTCCAGGGTCCTGGGGCCCAAGGTCCTGATATGTTCTTTATTATTATTATTATTATTATTATTATTATTTTGACACCTGTCCCACCTCCTCCTTTGTCTTACACGCCATTGGGTCGGCTCTGATTCCTACGGTTGAGTGACGGCCACAACGTCCTGTCCTCACCAGCCCGGCCCGGCTCCTGCAGACTCAAGCCCACAGCGTGCCCCACAGAGCCAGTCCACCTGGTATCTGGCCCTCCTCTCCTGCTGCTGCCTTCGGTGTTTCCTGCACCACCGTCTTCCCCAAAGACCCGCCTTCTCGTGATGCGCCCGAAGTAGGGCAGCTTCGGTTTTGTTGTTTTTTTTGCCTCCAGTGCTGTTTCAGGTTCAGTTTGTCCTGGGACCTACGTGTTCGTCTACCTGGTGGTTCAGGACACCCGCCGAGCTCTCCCGCAACGCCACCCTTCAGGCGAACCCAGCCTTCCTCACTGTCCACCTCGTGCACCCGCCACACATAGTGATTGGGACTGTGAGGGCGCGAACGAGCTCAGCCCCGGTCTCCAGTGGCGCATCTCTGCTCTTCCCCTTACACGGCCCTTTTATGAACAGAAGGAGCTGGAACGAAATCCACTTGCTCGGTTCAGAAGCTACACAAATGGGCAGCAACCAGCCAAGATCTCAAATTAACCTGCACCGTAATTTTTCTCCTAATACTTGAAGCCTTGGCAAGTTCTGGGCATAATGCCAGCTGCTTTTTATCCTGGGCAATAAAGGCCGCCTTTGAGTAAATAAAATTGTGCCTGAAATGGGAAAGTCTGCTCTTTCAATCGGGAGTGACATTTTCTTTAGGCCACTATACCCGGCTGTCCTTGGTACAAGCACCTGGATAAACATGATGTTTATATTCAACACTTTTCAATTCACATTCAACCCAAATGTTAGGCTGTTTTACAGACGCGGACAACGGGCACATCGAAGTTTAAAGACTAAACTCCTCCCCGCACACCCGGCCAGGAGAAGGTCTGCGTCTGTCGGCACAGATGAGCACGCACCTTCTCTGCAGGTTGGTTTCCGTGACGGCAAAATGGGAACCACAGAGGAGCTCACCACCGAGGCCCGGGGGGACCCTAACTCTCACTGTCCCAGGCAGGCGCGCCCGCACGTGTCCGTCACCAGCCTCGTGCGCCGTGGTCGTGTGGCGGCCCAGACGTCTCCCTCCACCACGGTTTTAACTGACTTTGAGGAAGTTAAACTGTGAGTAAGTAAATGCTTCCTGAGTTCAAAATCAAACACAGGTGTTCATCTCCTTTAAAAAACTTTCTGCCTATGCTCGTTTGGATTCTTTTTTAACTTTTGTGAAGGAAGGTACCATACGGGGACAACCTAGTTTATTACAAGCCAATTTCTTTTTGTATTGCTGCTGGGTGCAGAGTTCGCATGACTGTCCGAAGATGCTTTTGGACACCATCCATTCTGCGTTTCCAGGTGGACGTCCAAATTCACTGAAGACATTTCCCCTGGAAAGTCAGGGGAAGCCCCGTGGGGTGAAGGTGAGACAGAGAGAAATGGCCATGGGAAAGGTTTTAAATGAAGTACAGTTTGTCACTCGGGCCGTGGCCTCACCCTCCCTCCGGGGAACGGCCTCCTTTTCTTACAGCAGAATAACGTCACGGGTCCGGTGTACTCAGAGCGAACTGTCGAAGCAGAATTCGCCGGGACGCGGGAGGGAAGGATGTTTCTCTCACCGGGGACTGCGGGCTATTAGCAGCGCTTCCTCCAACATCCATTTCATTACCCTGCAAAACCTAGCATAGCGCGTTGTAAATATTTAAAATTCCTCTGAAGATTTATTCACTTTGCAATAAATTAAAAAACAAATGAATATTAAAAGAAGAATTTCCTCAGACATTTAAGTGTTGATTGCAACTTAAATTTTTCAGATCTGATGTATTAGATTCTTATAAATGTTTTAAAGCCCTCCGAGAACAGGTGAAGAGCAGCAAAGTAATTGCCAAACAGACGCATGCATGGATGCCGGCGCTGGTTATAAAGGGGTTAATGCCACGACTTAGAATGTTCTTGATCTTTTCATCCCAACAAGGAGATCCGTGTCATTAAGGCCCAGGGTGCTTCTCACCTAAGCGCTCATCTTCTCCGATTGACAACCTTGGCATTCGTCCAATTTCACTTCCAAGATTAGGACTCTTAATCACTTTAGACCTTTTGCTGTTTTAAAGCTCAAATGAGGATTACTGGTTCCTCTGTGTTTTTGCTGTGAGTAATGCATTCAGGTACAGAGCAGGTTGTACTCCCTAAGCCTTTTGGATACAAACAGGCTTGCTGGGATCTAACAATCCAGGTGAGGGGGATTATAATTTAGGGTGATCCTGGCTAAAGAAATACCAGTTGGCCAAGTAAAAGTGGCAAGTGCCATTGTGCTGGTGTCTCATACTTAAGACTCTTACTCACCCGCCTTTTCCCCTAACCTTTCTTCACCCCAAATCAAAAGCCATTAAGAAGCCCTGGCTGGCGTAGCTCAGTGGATTGAGCTCGGGCTGCGAACCAAAGCATCGCAGGTTCGATTCCCAGTCAGGGCACATGCCTGGGTTGCAGGCCACGGCCCCCAGCAACCACACATTGATGTTTCTCTCTCTCTCTCTCTCTCCCTTCCCTCTATAAAAATAAACAGAATCTTTAAAAAAACAAACACTTTTGTGTCATTAAAAAAAAAAGCCATGAAGAGTGTAGCCCCTGAGCTGGAGCGTGATTAGAGCATAAAGCTGTAGGGTGTGCTGTGCGACAGCTTCCTCACTTCACCACGAAGACAGGACTGCAAAGTCACCATGTCACAATTCTCATTCCTGGGAAGCACTGGCACTCCTGGGAAGTTTGCATTTCCACACACCTATCTGGAGCCTGTAGAGACCCTCCTGCCAGGTTCTAACCCAACGGCCTGTTTGAAGCAGAGAGAACTATTATCCACAGTGCCAGGTGTGCTTCTCAGAAGTTCTCAGAGCAAGCAGAGACTGACAGTGACCAGGCTCGCAGGGTCTGGGTGGACGCCGTGGCGCAGGGCACGTGCCTCTGGCTGGCTGACGCAAACAGACTGCCGGCCGTGGGTGGGTGGTGAGCTTCTCACGCACACGGCCAGCTGCCACACAGTCCAGACTGTGCTCAACGTGCAGATGTGTTATCTGGGATTATTCACCAGAGCCAGAGAGGATTTGGTGAGAAGATTCCAAAGAGTTATTAAATGCATCACCATCAGTCACAAAAGCACAGTGCTCTCCAAGGACAAAGAATGCACACAAACATCTTTGGCTCTCAGTGCGCATGTGAAGGGTTTTCACTTTTACAAAGAGAGAGAAAAGTTTTCAGGACAAAATGGAAAACCAGACCAGCATCGCCAGCTTTGAGGAGAATACACAACATGGAAGAGAAAGACCAGAATTAACCAGAAAAAAGGTCCCCAGGAGAAACAAACAAGAGTGAACAGTCTAGAACTGGAAAAGAAGACCTAGCATCTTCAGAGAAACGTAGGGGACAGTTAGTGCATGAAGCAGGAGTGATATCCCACCAAAAAGGGACATCAGAGAAAACCTTGCTCACTAGTACACATGTGACTATGAAAGTAGAAAAAAAAAGTCACCGGAATAAAACCAGAAAAATGCAGTTAAAGGCTTCTAAACAAAAGTAAAACAGACAGTCAGTGACTTGGAACATGTGAACGGAAAACCAGTCAAAGGCACTGGAATGGACTGGGGAGGCCCGAATCGGACGAACAGTATTCTAAAGCGAGAGACCAGAGAAGGGGGAAGGAAGGAAGTACTTAAAAGCCACCAAACAAAACGGGGAGCAGCTTGCCAGAGCAGAAGGATATGGGGCTTCATACTGGAAGGGCTCGCCAAGTGCCCGAGTGTTTACTGCCAAAACAGGCCCCGGTCCTAGGCCGGCCCCGGTCATTCAGCCAAACTGGCATCCCGCTGGGGAGTACTGTCAACGTTGTCGTCATAACTGCGTGTGGCGCCAGGTGCGTCCTGGACCCTGGACTCACCGGGGATCACGATAAGTGATAGAAATGTCTAACCACTATGCTGTACACTTGGTACTGGTATAATATTAAATGTCAACTACAATTGAAAAAAATTAAATAAACACATCAGCCTCCCCTACTCTGTCCTTCCTCCCCAGACTCCACGGCCTCTCAGGGTTTTCAAAGTGGTCTCTCAGCACCCACAGAACATCTAACAGTAAGAAAATATTTTCAAATATACCCACGCTCCAGTGCTGCCCCACTGAAAGATGCCTTTGAGACCCTTGGAGACTATTTCCGCTTCTTTTAGAAAACAGAACTCTAAGCAAATTCATAATGAAAAGAGGTGATTGACAGATAGGTGAACAGACAGAATGCCGGGAGGGGACGGGCAGAGGGTGGCGGGGGCAGAGCTGAGGGCCCATGAGGCCAAAATTCAGATGCGCTTTGGGGAGGCAGCCACGGAGAGGGAAGCTCCACGGACAGCCCATCCCTCACCAACACACCAGCTCCTGGGGTGGAGGCTCGAGAACCGGGCGTGTCTGAAGGAAAGCCTGTGGCTACTCTTAAACTTTTCCACCAGCAAGTGGACGCTTGCAGAAGCTCCGAGATGTTCTCAGAAGGCGCTGCTACTGACACCCACCACCCTTGCTGCGTGCTTCCTGCTGCACAGCAGGTGCTACTCTCGGACATTCCCTGTTTATGGCTTGTTTCCTCATGTGTGGTTGTCAGTTCCACAAAAGCTGGGACTTTGTCCATCTCGCAATTCCCGTCGCCTAGGGCCACGCGGAGCACACTGCGGGCGCACTGTTCGTGTCCAACGAGTGAATGAACAAACAAATGAGTACGCGGGTGAGTGAGTGAGCGAGTGAGTGAGTGAGTCAATCAGTCTGTGAAGGAAAGAATGACTCTTCTCTCAGTGCGGCTTCGCACCTCTCAAGGCTATGCAGTTGGTGTCGACAGTCCAGCTCCTCCATGCTGCGGGTCCTCAGCCGAGGTTCACGAGCTCCCAAAGGGGGCTCCCCTCAAAGGACCCCGCTTCTGCTGTCACCGGCCGTGTTAGCGCTGGTATGAAAAGTGAAGTCAGCAAAAGCAACAGGTGCTGTGACAAACAGAAGTGTCCCTCAGTGGAGAATGGAGAAATGTAGAGACTTGATATGGTGGGGGCGAGGGGGAGATACTGCTCTCTTGAGAGGGAAGTCTTTCTTTTCTTTCCTCCTCCCTCCCTTCTCTCTCTCCTTCCTTCCCTCCTTCCTTCGGAATAGTCACAATTCACAGTCCACATGGAGCCTCCTTGGAGGATGTGACTGAAAGGTGAGGCCACAGGTGGGCTTTCTGCCTCTTCCCCCTGCTCTCCCAGTGGCCCACCAAGGACTCCCCCTCCTGCAGACAGGAGCAGAGGTGCCCGTGCGGGTTTACTGGGGTAGACGCGCCCAGAGCTGGCTTCCCCAGGGCCTGCCCCGCTGGCCTGGCCGAAGCCCAGGGGGGTGGGGTCACTTGAGCCGAGTTTCTTCTCCATCAGCGGAGAAACCACTCCAACCCTGGGGGATGGAACATGCATACCGCTGCCACCCGGGAGTGGGAGTCCCCTCGAGAACCACGAGGGGGAGGAATGAGATTTTTCACCAGATAAGTCATTTCCGGAACACCCGATGTTACGGCTCACATCCGTTTACAGGAGCAGAGTCAGGCCGGCACAGACCGCCATGAATGTGCCCGAGGATGTCCGAAGTGGAGGGAAAGTTGCAATGCTGTGTATGACCTTGTTTTGGCAAAAATAAATGAGTAATTCAAATACATGTTAGCACTTGAGTAAATAAGGGCAAAAGAAGAAGCCTGGGCATCAAACCTGGTGATGGTTATCTTTGGGGGGGCGGGGGGGGGGGAGTTACAGGAAATGTCTCTCTTTACATTATAGTTGTGATAATATCTGAGCTGTATATCATGGAAAGCATTTCTTCTATAATCAAAATAATCACGAGTAGCAAAAGGGAATTTAGAAAGATCTCCCTTCGTTTTTTCTCTAGAATTGCTTTAGAAACGAAGAGTAAGAGATGAATCACGTGGGTGTCTCCCGGCTGTGGCCGGCAGCTGGCACACCGGGCGGGGCCGAGGGGGCCCACCCAGAGCCCTCCTGGCCTCTGCGTGCTGCGCCCTGGGGCGCCTCCTGCTGCACCGGGACAGGAGAGCCCGGCTGGGACCTCCGGCCGCAGGCTGGCCAAGGCCCAAACACTGTGGCTGCCATGTCCTCAGTGTCTGAATTCGGGCAAATTTCTTAATCCCTGAGCTTGGTCAAAACTCACAAACTGCACAGTCAAAACGTAAGCTCTGTCTCGGTAAAGTTTATTTTTTTATTTTATTTTATTTTATTTCATTTTATTTTATTTTATTTTATTTATTTTATTTGTATTTAAAAGGAACAGGAAGTGAAATCACTTCTCGCCTCCACTCAAAACCTTGCCGTGATCTCCATTTCACGCAGAGTGAAAGCCTCACTCTGGCCTCCAAGCCTCACCCCCAACCCCACACACCCCACCACCACCCACCCCACCATCCAACCCCCGCCATAACCAGCTCGCCCCACCTTTCACCACAGCCACCAGCCCTCGGATCGCCGTGGCCGCCTCCGCGCACCCCCCACAGGCCTGCCCGCTCACGCTGTCCCCCCAGAGCCTTCGTGCCGGCCGTTCCCCTGCCCGGAGTGCTCCCCCCCCCCCCCAGGGGAGGCACCAGCGCCGCCCCTCCTTCGGTCAGTGCTCAGGTTCCGCCTTCTCAGAAAGACGCCTTCTGGCAATCCTATGTGGAGTCGCGCCCATTCTCTGTTCTGGACATCTTTCATTCGTTCTCCTCAATGTGCTGACCATCCCCTGTCTGCGGTGGGATTATAAATCGTTATAGTCCCTTGCGGGGACAGCGTTGGGTTTTGAAATAGAAGATGGCTCATCCTACGGTGCAGTAACTACACTCCTGTGTTTCTGGCCTGGAGAAACGCCTGCCCCTGTGCTCGCGGCGACATGTCCTAGGGTGCCCACCGCAGTGGGGTCTGACGTCGTGCCAAGTGGAGATGTAGAAATCCATCAGTAGGAGGTGGGGAAAATAATCAAGGTATATTTATACAGTCACGTATATTTATGAAGTACTGGTCAATAGTTAAACAAAATTCAGTACATGTACTAACAGGGCTGGATCTCAAAAACATACTGTTGAGTAGAGGACATTAAAATGTTTATCTTAGCCCTGACTGTTGTGGCTCAGTGGACTGAATGCCTGCCTGAGAACCAAAGCGTCTTGGGTTCAATTCCCAGTCAGGGCACACGCCTGGGTTGCAGGCCAGGTTCCCAGTAGGGGGCACGTGAGAGGCAACCACACATTGATGTTTCTCTCCCTCCCTCTCTCCCTCCCTTCCCCTCTCTCTAAAAATAAATAAATAAAATATTTTTAAAAATTTATCTTAAAAATCAAAGAAGAACGGGTGTGGCTATAAAGGGGGTCCCTAGAGGTCTTGGTTGGTAGTGATGGAACTGTTCTGTGTCCTGACCGTGGTGGTGACTAGAAAATCTACACATGTGACACAGTTACATAAACCACACACGCGCACACACACACACACACACACACACACACACACACACACATACACACACCCTTGCGTGCTTGTAAAAGTGGGGAAACCTGAGTAAGTTCTGTGGATTCGTGTGGTTTTCATTCTTCTGTTTGTGTGCTGTATCATATTTACTGATTTGTAGGCATCGTACCAACCTTGCATCCTGGAGTAAATCCCACTTGCTCATGATGTATGAGCTCTATAATGTTTTTGGTGGGTCGGGTTTGCCCATATTCTGTTGAGCGTTTTAGAATCTAACTTCATCGGGGATATTGGCCTATAATTTTCTTTCTAGTGTCTTTCTGTGGTTTTGGAATCAGGGTCACCTAAATTTTAAAACTCAGTGGATGGGCTGAATATCAGAATGGAGAAAAAAAGAGGGAAAATCAGTGAAATTGAAACAGAGAATTCTACCAGATGCTTAAAAAAGAACCAGCACTAGTTCCGCACAATCTCTTCCAGAAAATAGAAGAGGAGGAAGTTTTTTCTCAGCCCAAATTATGAGGCCACTATTACCCTGTTGTGAAAACCTGGCAGGCAGCACACACACAGACACATACACAGAAAACTACGCACTAATATCACTCATGAATACAGTGCGAAATTTTAAACAAAGTAATAGCAAACGGAATCAATATCATATAAAGAGAATTGTAGACCATGACCAAGTGTGTTTTATTCCAAATGGCTGATTTAATACATGGAAATTGATCAGTGTAACCCTCCATAGGCTAAAGAAGAAAATTCACATAATTATATCAATTGATTCAGAAAAAATACTTGACAAAATTCAATACCCACCCATGGTAAAAACTCTCAGAAAGCTAGAAATAGAGGAAAATTTCCTTGACTTGATAAAGATCATTCACCAAGTCTCCCCACCCCGCCACTCCCCAGACCTGTAGATGACATCGCGCTTAACCCTGAAGACTGACGGCTTTCCCGCTGAGGTCGGGGTCAGGCGCGGAAGCCCGCCGCAGAGTTCCGGTTTTCCGAGACGAATACACAGTGATGGAGATGGGTGGCGAGGAAGGTTTGACATCAGGAATGCATTTGATACCACTGCAGTGTACGCCAAAAAATGGTTAAGGTGAAAAATGTTATGTGCATTTTACCACCACCACCACCACCACAAAAAAGGAAAACAAAAGCCAGATCATTCAATTAGCAAAAGGTCCACAGTTTATAGAGTGTCTAACTGAAGTGGTTCGAGGAAATAAAACACACCATCAGATATTTGGGAAAAACATCAGACATGCTACACTTGAAGGTGAAACATGCATAAGGTAAAAGCAAGACAAGGGGCCCTATGTTACTGAATACAGCCCAGCATGTTCCTCCCAATGCAGTTGTAATATTAAAAGAGAATTATTTATTGGTAAAATAGCCATGATTTCAGATGTGATCGTCCATGTATAAACCCAAAGGAATCAACTAAAAAAAAAGATAAAAATTCAGATATCAGTAAGGTTGTAGAGTACTTAAAAATTAGTTGCATTCCTATGCCTACCTACACTCATTATAATTTGTTAGAAAAGTAATGGGTTCAGAAAGACCCAATTGCTGTGCGATGAAACTATAAAATACCAGGAAATAAACCTCTAAACTAAAGTGCTGGACTCAAATGAAAAGTACAACAATTGGGATATAAAAGAAGATCCGAAGAAATGGAGAGACTTAACAGTATTCCTAAATGGAAAGACTTTTAATTTTACATTATAAAGCTATAAACTCTCCCAACATTTTCTGTATTTCCCACAATCTAAATACCAATGGGATTTTAAAACTCAACAAAATTATTCTAGAGTTCATCCAAAGAAAAAGTGGGAGAATAGCCAATACTATTTTGAAAAAGAGTAATGTTGCATTAGTATATTTAGTAAGAAAAATTTCAAAATGTATTAACTTGTTTAATGGCAGATTGCAAATGGCAATCGCTTTTGCAATGTGGCCGATTACAATCTCAAAAAATAATACATTGTGCATTAAAGGGGGCTTGGAGTAGCTACACGGAAATATTGTAAGGGGTTGTCTCTGGGTGATGGAATGATGGGTAACTCTTTTTAGCTCCTCTTCATTTCATAAATTTACTACAATAAATATACATTGATACCATAAAGAGAAAAAAAGCAACGTTTATTTTGTAAAAAGTCAGATCACATCTTTCCTTCTTCCAGAAGTCTTCCGCTACTTAAAACCCCATCCCTCCTGATGGGAGCTAGAAGGTCACACTTTGTTGTTTTTGCTATTGCAGGTATACTATCTCATCATTTTTGGCTTTTCCCTTGTGAGTTTTTTGTAAATGAGACTGTATCTTTTATCTCTACATTTCTTTTTAATTGTATTTTTTTTCATTATCATTTACCCGCCTTGGACTCCCCTCCCCCCGCAATCACCACACCCATGTCCATGCCCACGAGTCCTTTTTCCGTTTCCCTCCATCCCTCCACCCCTCCCGGAGCTGTCACCCTGCCCTCTGCCTACGAGTCTGTCTCTGCTTTGCTTGTCAGTGCAGCTTTTTCATTAGATTCCACATATGAGTGAAATCGTATGGTATTTTTCTTTCTCTGACTGGTTATTTCACTTAACATTATGTTCTCCAGGTCCAACCATGCTACTGAAAAGGGTAAAATTATCTTCTTCTTTACGGCCGAGTAGTATACCATTGCATAAATGTCCCAAAGTTGTTTTATCCACTCCTCTACTGATGGACATTTGGGCTGCTTCCATGTCTTTGTGACTGTAAATAATGCTGCAATGAACACAGGGGTCCTTGTGTCCTTTCAAATTAGTGTTTTGGGCACTGTTGGTGGAAATGCAGATTGGTGCAGCCACTGTGGAAAGCAGTATGGAGATACCTCAAAAATTAAAAATGGAACTGTCTCTTGAACCAGACATCCCACTTTTTGAAATATATCCAAAGAAATCTCTGCATTTCTAATAAAAGTCCGCAATAAGTCTTTTTGACTGGAATACTGTACAAATAAGAATTTGCAACTCCTTCTATTACCACTAGAGGATACTATATCCCCACCAAGATACTTCTGGAGTTCAACGGATTTTTTTTTTTTTCAATTTAGCAAGGCTTTTCAAAGCTGAGAAATCTTCTAAAAGGCATTATCAAATCTAAAGCATTCCTAATAGTGAGATGTCTATTTTATGATATCCCCAGATATCCCACCTTATCCAAAGTCGTTGTACTCACTATCTGCTCCATCCAGTCTGGCACTGATCCAAAGCAATTCCACTGGCTGTCAGACAGGATCCTGCGCCTTGCCTCCACAAGAGAGTAAGTCATGTTTAAGCTCATTTCTCTCTCATTAGCCAGCTCCGTTCTAATCAGTAAAGGTGTACAAAAATATTTATCTAATTGAATTAAAAGCTTAACGTTCTCCCATGAATCAGGTGCCGCCCTCAGAAAGTCTAATAAGCGAAATTCCAAACGTACAGACACAAAAATTATTTGCTCATTATAAGAACACTCTTTGATTTACAGAAGGTTTCAACACAAAGTTACAATTAAAAGCCTCTCATGCTACATGGAAAAGATGGTCTCGTTTTTAGAATTCAGGTGGCAGCCCCTTTGACAGGGGACGGTTATGGTTTAAGTAGTGACAGGCTGTTGCCGATGAGACTTGAGGGGCTTCCCGAGGGAGGTGTGACTGGAATGTGTTTGATGTTATCAAAGGGGGAGGGGGACCCTGTCTGGCTGCTGAGCCCCTGGGTTATAGGGCCTCACACGTGCAGAGTGGGAGGAAGGTGGGAAGCTCCCAGGCAGCGTCCACGAGAGGCACGGGGGCAGCTAGAGCTCAAACCCCAGCTCTCCCGCTTGCTGCTTGTGTGACCCCAAACATGGTACTCAGCCTCTCAGCACCTCTGTCGCTCCATGTGCAAAATGGGGGTGGTGATCAGAACCCACCGCACAGGATTCTTAAGGGATACTATGTGAAAAATGCTTGGGTAGCACCTGGTGCACAATACATGCGTAAAATATTTACTGTTACTCAGGCTCATTCAACAAACTGCACAGGAAAGCCTGTGTAATTGTGACTGGCATAGGGTCATCATTCTGTTAAGTGCAGGCTGTTGCTATTATGTGAGAGAAGAGCCCCAGACAGTCCATACTTTTTGCTCCGCATGGAAGGTATGTTCCCATCACAGGTGTGCGGTCAGGCGATTACCGTTCCTACTCTCTGTCTTCACCAAAAGCCAGAGAAGCAATGGCTCTTCCATCCTGGTTCATTTCAACACGCCGCCTTTGACAGTGAGCGTTCTATGGAAACGTTTTGCCGCAGAGAGAATGCCCTGGCGAGTTGGCACTATGACCACTAATATGCCATGCTGTATCAGTTCAGGGTACTAACCAAGGTCATATTTCCTTTAATGTTCAATTTGGATTTAAGCTCCTTCCTGAACAAAATAATAGAAACTAAGACTTTCCTGATGTCTCGCCTCATAAATATCCTTAAGGAAACAGGATTCATTCAGTTCAATAAACAAGTATTTATTAAACATCTGCGGTGTGCTGGGCACTGTTCAAGGCGTTGTAGTTAGAGTGGTGAACAAAACAGCCCCCCCCCCATCCTTGCTTTCATAGGGCTTCCATTCTAGTGAAGGGCACGAATGATAATTAAGGAGATAAATACTATCACAGCTGAGTAGTGATAAATACTGAAGAGAAAAATGAAGCAGGTGAGAGGGATCTGTGGGGAGGTGGGGGTGGAGGGGGTGTACCTTTACTGATATGTACATGTGTGTGAGTGTGTGTGTGTGTATAAATTATCCTACCCCCCTTCCCCTTTGGCACTATCAGCTTGTTCTCTCTACTTATGGTCTGTTTTTGTTTTGTTTATTCATTTATTTTGGTTTCTTTTAGACTGCACATGTGAGTGAGATCATATTTGTCTTCCTCTAACTTATTCCACAGAGCATACATAATACTCTCTAGGTCCATCCGTGTCATCGCAGATAGCAAGAGTTCACTCTTTTCTTTTCCTTTTTTGCTGAAAATATTCCACTGTATGCACACTGCATCATCGTCATCACTCATTCACCCGCCGATTGACACCTGGGCTGCTTCCACATCTTGGCTGTTCCTGGGAATGTTGCAATGACCACGGGGCACAGATAGCTTTCCAAATTAGGGGTTTTGTTTTCTTCAGATACATATCCAGAAGTGGGATTGTGGGGTCCTATGGCAGCTCTGGTCGTAGTTTTTTGAGGAGTCTCCGTACTGTCTTCCATAGTGGGGAGAGGCAACTAACTTTAGAGGGAGGAGCCACGGAAGTCCATCCCTGAAGCAGACAAGCATGGATCTTTTGGTCTAGGAGCTCCTTAACCTTGTGACTCATCCGCCATGACTTTGGGGATTCAGATGCTCCCCAGTCCGGTCGGTCTCCAGAGCGCTCACCCCGAGCCATTGCTCCTGCGGCCGGGCCCCCTCTTTCACATGCGGGGCATTCCTTCTCCAAACCTGGGTGTCCAGGAGTCCCACGCTGGTCTCCCCAAACCTCTGAGTGGAGCCCACAATCCCAGAAGATCCCCACCCCACCCCCATTTCCAGCCACAGAATTAGCTACTTCCTAAATGACAGAGAGGTCTCCACGGGCCACACAGACAGTCTCCCAACACAATAGCCCAACCCCGACCCCATTCCTAACATCTGCGGATTCCCTCTCGGCCACAGGCACCTTCCAGAGCACAAGGGGATTCTGACCCAGAGGTCAGGCAGCTGTGTCTGCAAAGGGCCAGTTAGGAAATACTCTGGGTTTGCCAGCACCACAGTTTCTGTCCCACGGTCGTCTTTTGTTTTGCAACCTGTTAAAACATCTTTTTAAAAAGTTCCTCGCTTGTGGGCTGGACGAAAACAGGCCGCAGGTCAGAGTTTGGCGACTCTTCATTCCATTCCGTTTGTCACTTATGACATTAAAATTCATACAAGTACTCACGGTTTATAAATCAGTCTTCTGTTGGTTCATTTGGCATTAATAGAACGCAGTTATCTACGGCATCAGATACTGTATCATTTGTAAGACCTAATGCATAGTAGGCATTCAATTTGCTGCAGGGTGATAAAACATGCATTATTCAAATGGCAGGCACCCAGCTGCTCTCCAGGAAGGAATTGTGCTGCCTGAGACCTGGACAGACTCCCTTGGAGAGGTGGGTGATGCCCCAGAGGCGTGGCCGGGAGGGAGCCCAGACAGTGACACTGCACCGCAGGTGACGTTGGATTGAGCACATGCACATCAGTGGACACGGGAAAGACTAGATGGGAGAGGGGGTGCAGGGCGAGTTTGGCGGCAACCAAAGGACATCCCGCCGGGTGACTGCAGCCGTAGGAACTGCGAGCAGAGACTCAGTCCTGTGGCGGAGGGGCCAGAAGACTTAAAAGAACTTCAAGCAGCAGGATTCCTGGACGGCAGGGCTGGATCAGCCAGGGCAGGGGGATGCTGAGGAGCTAGGATGGCAGAGTGGCCCTGTGGCGTGGCCGCCAGCCTGCCCCTCCTGCCTTCAGGGGCAGCCTCTCCACTCCAGGCGCCACCCTCTGATTGGTGGCTTGGCCATGGGCCACCCTGAGGCCTAGGCCTGGTAGGACACCTTAACACCCTCACTCCATCTGTTTCCATTAGGGGAGGGGGAGCTCCTCAAAGCAGATCAGGGGACTGTGACCAGGACAAGGGGACAGTTGGGCAGGCAAAACCACAGATGTCCGCTCCCCCAGCCGCACACCCGCACCTCCTGTGAGGGGTACTGGGGAACGGGGAAAGGGGCAGGGCCCCACATTGGGGTCTGTGCAGTAGAGAGAAGAGAACAGTTATGGAAGATGACAGCTCAATGGAGATAGCTCGGAGCCAAAAGGGGACCCTGAGAAATGTGCCCCTGAAATTCTCGTGAATCTCAGAGAGGTCGTTAGAATTTCCCCAGGATGTGGGCAGGGGCTTGAACCAATTTCAGGAAACATCTACATTGCCTCTTATGTCCCTCACTTCATCTCAGAGTCTGCAGTTCCACTGACCCTGGATGGTTGAGGACCGGACCTAATGCAGGGGACCGGGGCAGGGGCAGCACCTCCCAGGCAATTGCCAGGGCAGCTGGCCGGCAGACTTCCTCCGTGTAAATATAAAAAGCGCTTCATAATCTAACAACCTTTGCATCAGAAATTCCTTCAGTACGTGGACCCTAAGGTTCTGGGATTTTTAAAAAAGTGTCTTTTGAGAGCCTCCTCCCACTTTATATACCTGCCCATAGGGGCTCTAAGCCCGAGGTTTTCCAAGTACCACCCGGACCAGCAGCAGCAGCAGCAGCATCAACCCTGAAACTTGTTAAAACACTAATTGCTGGGGCACACCCACACCTACGGGTCAGAAATTGGGGGTGGGGGAGCAGTCAATATTTTAAGGAGCCCTCTAGGTCCTTCCTGTGCAGGGTCAGCTTCGAGAGCCGTCACTCTGGGGGATTTGCCCCAAGTCACAGGCAGGGAAGGAGCCCCGAGAAGACTCCCAGCCCACGTGTCTTCACGTCTCCTTCAAACGTGTCTGCTGGGACTCGCTCGTTTCCTGCCTCTCTGCGCCGAGTAGTGATACTTCATTCCAATTCACCCTGTGTCCGCACTCCAGAGCGGCAGATGCCTACACTCTGCCCCCAGCGTCACGCCACTGGGGCAAAGATTCATTTTTCCTGTCTCCACAAAGTCAACCCCGACTCTGGTTTAGTCTTCCCTGGTTATTTCCTCGGAAAGTGTGACGGCATCAGTCAGCCAGCATCTGATTTCTTCCTCAGCCAGTCTTGTCTCTGCTGGTATAGTTCCAGGACACCTCTTACACTCCAGGGCCTCAGGTTCATTCAGACAGGGACCTGAGGACATGGCCCGACCCCACGATGCCGCCCAGCGCTGCGGAGGAGGCCCAGGTCTGCCTCCAGCGTGGTCCAAACGAGCACGCGGCGACCTGGGCTTCTGTAAAGTGAGCCGCTTCCTCCCCACGACACTCCTCGGCTTCCTCCCGGTTTCGTCCCTTCCCGGCCAAGAACAACCCAGTCCCCATGAGAAGCTATGATGTTACTGGAGACACAGAAAGAGGAAGCCTTCCACGGGGACCTCCAAGAGCAGTGTGACATTTGTCCTCAAAGGGATCCATGGCCCTCTCGTTCTTCTCACTGGCTTTGACCACCTGTTGACATACGGGACTTTCCCACCACCACTTACATGCTCCCGGGCCAACCCGGGGGTCCTCCTGATATCTCAGACCTCCTTGCGGGATAGCCCACAACATCCACACTGGAGCCAAACACTGACACCATAAATCCCGAGGACAGAGTGAGGGCTCCCTGTCACTGGGGCAGATGCCGGTCTCTGGGAAGATGATGACGCACTACCGGTCAGCAGCCCTGGTAAGAGAATCAGGACACCTGGGCTGTTAGAAGGTTGAGGAGGGGGGAGATACACCAGCCAAAGCCGGTCCAAAGGCAGAGCTGTCCAGGCCCCAGGCCCAGTGCCCAGGCCCGTGCCCTTGCATGTGGCCGGCGTCCTGTTTCAGGGTTGCTTTGGCCTGTCTGTCCCTCCTCCACCCCAGCCGGCGAGGCACAGCTCCGGCTCCGTGATCCTTCCAGCCACCTTTTCAATACGAAATTCTCAAACAAAGTTGAGGTCACATCGTATTTATAGTATATACAATTTTTTCCCTTCGTGACTGATAACATATTTTCAAGTCCTTGTATATTTTTTTACATTTTAGCAATTTATCGCCATGTGGGGTTTCCCAGTAAGTAAATAGGGAGCGTAATATAATCAATCAGTTCTCTATTTGGTGCCATTTATGTTCTATCTTTTCTCAACATAAAACAATTACATGTGTTTCATTTCATATCCTGGTCCTGAGTCCGATTTGTTTAACTTTAATGCTAGCACACGTAGGTGTATTTGTCCCTGAGATTTTTGCCTTTCTCACTGCTTTTCAACCTTCTCTGTCACCTTCATTTCATGTTTTACACACACACACACACACACACACACACACATTCATTTTATAAACAAATTATGGCTAAATTTTTTTCACTTAATCAGAGATTCTTCCATCTTTTGATAGTGACATTAAAGCCATTCACTTCTATCATGACAAAAATCACACCTCGCCTTTGTTTAGTCGATTTACGGTTCCTATGTTTAATTCCGTTCGATTCCTTTTCGCCCCTCACTGCAGCAATCCGGGCCCCTCTCCTTCTTCCCAGTCAGGATGAGGAGATTACACACCTTTTTCGTTTTCTGCTTGGGTCTGCTTCATTTAAAAGGTGTAGCTCTACTTAAACGACGCTTCTCTATTTCTTTCGTTTTAAAAATCATGCAAGTAAAACATAGATATGTTTCTATCCTGAAAGTTTAAATAAGGCCAGATCAAAGTACGCAGAATGAAAAGCGATGGTTTCCCGGATCTCAGCGCCTGCACCAGACGGCGGGTGCCAGGACCGCTGTGCATCCATCCAGATCTGAGCGCGCATGCGCGCATGTTAGGCTCGCTATGCAGGACTCCTTGCTCCCTTCACTTAGTCATGCGTTTCCTTATAAACAAATAGATACCGTGATCTGTCACGACTTACACCTGTGTCATTTGTCAAACTAGGCCATGATGTAGACTCACCTATTTAACTAATCCTCTGCTCATAAATGTTTAAATTGATTCCTATCTCTCATGACTAGAAGCAATGTTCCAATAAAAATTATGTTATGCACAGGTTTGTGTACCTGTGCAAGTACCGCTGTTGTATTAATACCTAGGAGTGAAATTAGTAAAAAAAAAAATGTACATTTCAGTTTTTGATAGCTATGACCAAATTATCCTCTTAAAAGTTGTATCATTATACACTTTTAAAACTCAGTTGGGCACCTGTAGCCTCACGATGTTTACTAGTGCTGGGTTTTAACAATCTGTAGCATGTTTGCCCAGCTGACAGCTGAAGATGATGATACAGCATTGCTTTAATTCATAGCTCACCAGATGGCAGTGAGGCTGCGGGCTTTCTCGTGTTTGCTGATCCTTTGGTTGTTTCTGTGAATTCCCTGTACTTTATCCTGCACTTTCAAGTACTTTGACCATTTGTCTGTTTTATTAGTTATCTTTTTGCACATTAATTTGCAGGCACTCTGTATTATGGCTCTTAATCCTTGGTCTGTTATATGTGCTGAAAATACATATTCACCAAGTCTGTGTCCTGATTTTAAATTTGTTGAAGGTAACATTTGTCCCATAGATGTTTAGTATTTTGTAGTTATCACATCTTTAAATCCATAATTTCTGGGTCTCATGTCTTTCTTCCCCTGCTGCACCATTTTAAAGATAGTTTACACTTTTTACAGTTATTTTTAATTCACATTTTAATATTTACACAGAGCAAAATTCTCTCCTTGTAGTGCTGCACCACTCTGCATTTTAGCAAATCCATGCAGCCACGTAACCCCCACCACAAACAAGACACAAAACAGGTTTGTAAACCCCCAAATCCACTCACACCCTTCTCCCCGCACCAACCCCTGGCACCGCTGACCTGTCCGCAAGGGTTTCTCATATAAGTGGAACCATAAGTACACAGCCCTTCATCTGACTTCTTCACTCATCACAGTGCACACGGGACTCAGCCGTGCTGTGTGTGCTGGCGGCCCTGTTCACCGCTGAGTAGTGTCCCAGCGCAGGGACACTGCGTGCTGGGCCAGTGTGCGGGTCCCCTCACCAGTCAAGGGGCATTTTGGTTGTGTCTGGTTTTGGGCTATTATGAATAAAACCATTATGAACACTCACATGAAGATGAATCTAAGTTTTCCTCTCTCTCGGCTAACTACCTAGGCGAGGGAATGCTGAATCATATAGTTTATGTGTGCGCGTGTGTATGTTTAGCTTGATAAGCTGTCGGTCTGTCTTGCAGTATCGTGCAACTGATTGTACTGTTTGCTTTCCTACCAGCAGTGCACAAGAGTCCCAGCTGCTCTACACTCAGTATTGTCAGGTTTTTAAAAAAAAATTCCACTAAGTGCATAGTGGTACCACATTGCAGTGTTAATTTGCACTTAGTACTACAACGAATCCCTAGCAACTAATGATGTTGACCATCTTTTGGTGGACATATTTGCCATCGTTTTTCTCCTTTGGTAAAGTGGCTGTTCAAATCTTTTGTCTGTTTTTTAAATTGAGTTATTTATTTTTGCAGTATTGAATTTGTAAAGCTCTTTATTTCAATAGAAGCCCTTTGTCAGATATGTAATATGCAAATATATCTCCTAGTCTGTGTGCTTGTCTTCTCATTCTTGGAAGATTTTTCAATTACAGTTCACACACGACGTTCCGCTGGTCTCAGGAGCAGAGCGCGGTGGTTAGACATTCACATGGCTTATGCAGCGGGCCCCCGATACCTCTAGTTACCCACCTGACACTGCAGTTTCTCGTTTTTTAAGTGTCATTTGCCGAGAATTTTTTTATGAAGCTCAACGCACAATTTTCTGTTATGATCATGCTATGGATATCATATCTAAGAAACCTTTGCCTAACCCATGTTCACAAAGGGTGTTTTTTTTTTCCTAGAAGTTTTGTAGTTTTAGATTTTACACGTAGGTCTATAGTGCATTTTGAGTAAAGATGAAAGGTATAAATTGAGGTTCAGTTTTTTGTATACAGGCATCCACTTGTTGGAGTGCCATCCACTGAAAATACTCTCCTTTCCCACGAAACTGTGTTTGCGACTTCGTTACAAACAAGTTTGCTATTTTGATCTGTTTCTTGAATCTCTCTTCCCTTGCAGTAATCCTGTGTCTGTCTCTTATCTTTACTGCACTGTTCTTATCAATAGTTTTGTTAACTCTTGAAATCAGACAGGATGAATCCCCTTTGTACTTCTTTCCAAAACTGTTCTGGTTTAGTTCCTAGATCTTCTCATGTCAAGTTGAGGTATGATATCTAACAAAAAATAATCCCACTGAGATTCTGACTCAGGTACATTGAATCCATGTGTCAGTTTTGGAGAGACTGACGCCACCCCCACACTGAGTCTTCCAGCCATGGAGACGGTCTGTCTGTCTGTCCATTTATTTAGGTGTTTGCTGTCTTTCCTCGGGGGGTTATCATTTTAAGGACAAAGAAAATGCATATTTTGTTAAAATCATACTAAATATTTCATTGGGGGGTGTTACTAAAATGGTACTGTTTTTTGTGGTAAATAATGCAGTTTTTCTTAATCCTCATCCAAGGATATGTTTATTGATTTTAGAGAGAAAGGAAGGTGGGAGGGAGGGAGGCAAGTGGGAGGAGAGACAGGAACATCGTTGTGAGAGAGAAACGTTGATCAGTTGCCTCCCGTTTGTGCCCTAACTGGGGATCGAACCCTCAACTGTTTTGGTGCACAGGATAACGCTCCCACCAAGTGAGCCACCCAGCCAGCGTGATGATGTTTTTACATTTTGATTTGCATTTTTTCATTGTTAGTCTATAGAAGTACTGTGGATTATTGTATCCTGCAACCTTGCTAAAAGTACTCTGTAGTTCTAGTAACATTTTGGTAAATTCCTTGGAATTTTCTATATAGACAATCTTGTCTGAGAATAGACAGGCTTACTTCCTCCTTTCCCAGCTGTACAGATAGCATAATGCCCAACAGACGTGGGACAGTGATCATCCTTAGCTTGTTTCCAGTCTGAGGAAAATCATTTATTTGTTCTTTCATCATTAAGCACAATGAAGGCTTTTTTCTCTTTTTTTTTCTTTTGTAGATGCCTATTATCAAATTAAGGACATTCCTTTTCTATTGCTAGTTGTCTAAGTGTGTTTAATCATGAATGGATCTTGAATTTTGTCAAATACTTATTCACACCTATTGAGATGATTATCCCAGTACTTTTCATTTTATTTTTCTGCTTAGGGTTCTAATCCACCTAGAATTTACTTTTTATATTATATGTGGAAGTGATAAAACTATTTCCCCCCAAAAATGATTAATTGTTGAAACCCTTCAATAAACGATCACTTCCCCACTGATTTGAAATGTCACTTTTGTCATATTTTGAATTCTCACAAATACATGTCTGTTCCTGGATCATCTCTTTTGTTCCATCAACTTATTGGTCTGGTCCTGGGGTGTCAAACTCATTTTCACCAGGGGCCAGCCACATCAGCCTTGTGGTTGCCTTCAAAGGGCCGAATGTAATTTCAACTCCTCAACAGTTAAGGAATAGTTACAGTTATACAGTCTTCAAATTATTTTGGCCCTTTGAAGGCAACCTCGAGGCTGATGTGACCCCCGGTGAAAATGAGTTTGACCTCCCTAGTCTAGTCTTATGCCAGACTACACTGAATCAATTAGTAAAGCTTAATGATATGTTGTCATCTGCTAAAGATTATTCTTGCCATTTTTCTCTTCTAGATGAATTTGAGTCAGCTTGATGAATCCCATGCAGAAACCTGTTGAGACATTGTTTGGGGGAATAATTGTCATTTTAGAGCACTGAGCTTTTGTATTAGAAAATGGTAAATATTTCTCCATGTATCCAGGCCTTTATTTGTGAACTTCGCTTCTGTTGTACCCTCCCCATGACAATCTTTATGTAGTCACCTCACCTATATCACTCTAGTTCCAAAGTTTCTCAGACACTTTTCCTGGATTTTGTCCAGGAAGATGGAAATACCATCTGCCCAAAGTGACAGGTTTTTATTTCTTTCCAACATTTACGTATCTTATTTCTTGCCCTTTTTTCCATTATTGCATGGCATGGGACATTTATTTCAGTGCTAAATGCTAGTGGTAGAGTCTCTACCAGTCCTGTTCCTCATTCTAACGGGAGTGCTTCCAGTCTGCCATGATTATGTACTATGTTTATTGTAGAATTTTGATGGGGACATCTTTTCTAATGTGACACTTTCTTCTATGACCTGTTTACTAAGATTTCCTTTCTAAACTAGGAATGCATGTTGCATTTTATCAACTACTTTTTTGGGCATCTGTTGAGATAATCATCTTTTTTCTCTTCAGAGAATACAAAGAATTCTATTGATGGTACTTTTCTACTTCCAAACTACGCATCCTTTCCTAGGCTAACTCAGTTTGGGCATGATGCAGTTTTTTTAAATACCCTGCTAGATTTGATAGGCTAACAACTTATTTAGAAATTGTGTATTTATATTCATAAGTGCAATTAACCTTTTTTGAGTACCATGTTCATCTAATTTCAGAACTAGAGTAATAGCTACTGCTTAGATGAACCAGAAAGCTTTCAATCTGTTTCATAGGCTAGAAACCATTGATATAATATGGGAAATATCTGTTTCTTTGTTTTGGTAGCTCCAGATTGCAAAACTACTTTGGTGCTTTTTGTTTTAGTAGACTTTAAATTATTTTTCCATTTATTTTTAGGTGATGGTCCCTGGTTTTTCTCCTTATTGAATCAACTCTGGTGATTGGTGCTTTTATGGATCAAACATTTCATCTTAAATTTTAATTGCATTTATTTGAACTTGTACATAGCAATCATTCACCCTTTCCCTCTCTTCTTGTTCTTTACATTATTTATATCTCTTTTTTTTTCTTAATGTGATTCACAAAGAATTCATCTGTTTTACTGGTTTTGACAAAGAGTAATTGGTCTTAGTAATGAAGCCCAATTTTTTTGTTTATTTCATTGATTTCTACTTTTATTCTTATTCTGTTTCCTTTTATGACTTTGGGTTTATTTTTCCGGTTCTTTTTCTACCTCTAAGCCAAATGCTTCGTTTGTTTATTTTCACAATTTCTGTTTTTTACAAGCACTTAAAGCTGTAAATCTTTCCATTTGGAGCACTTTGGCAGCGCTCACAGATCTTGAAACGCGCTCATTTGTACATTTCCAAGGAGCTTGTAATTTTAATTTTAATTCCTCTTGAATCCAAGTTAATTAGAAGCGTGCTTTCTTATTTTCAAAAGGATCAAGATTTTTTTTGTCTGTCATTTTTACTGCTTTTTTGTTGTTAAATAGTAACTATGTATGTGGCCGGTGAATGGAAATTGTATAATTTCTACTGTACAGAATCTATTGAATTTTTCTTTGTAAATACACCACATAAATGTAAAATATATATACATATATGTAATGTCCATTATTGCTTGAGAATAAAGCCTAACAACACTAACTGAATCTTCCATGTCCTTTTTGTTTTGTACTTACAATGTTAATTCGGTTTTCTCTGTTGCATCTGTTTCTATTACTTCACTGTAAACTCCTAGGTCATTCTGTTTTAAGTGTTTTAAGTAAACAGTGTGGAACTCTTTACGGTTCCGGTCTTTCTTTCCCAACCTGAGGGGCTGTCTTTTCATAGCGTTCGTCAGTCCATTCACGTTGTGATTCCTGACACTCTGGGCCAAGCCTCGCGTCATATTTCGTGTATTCTGTTTACTTTGTTACTGTTTCTCCTGCCCCTTTTGTTGAATTAAGGAGGTTTTCCTATTTACCTTTTTTCTTTTAAAGGTTAGGTAGCTATAGATCCTATTTCAGTTTTTCCCATGGTTCCTCTAGTTTTAAGCACATGCTTCAACTTGTCTTACACAATCAATATCTTCACTTTCTGAGTAGAGCTAGCTCCTCGAGAACCTTCTCCCCCACACACCTCTCTGCTTCTGCTGGTCGCCTTGGGCCCCCACTACCCCGCAGGTAAAGATCACTAGGGACTTCAATTCCAGATTGTTCTCGCTCTCCTTTCTCTCCCTCTCCTTCTCCACTCTCCTCAGTCAATGACAATTTTAAATTTCACCAGAAGTTTTGTTGCTTTGTCACCAGATTTTGCGACCCTCACGCCTTCCTCTTTGATTCATTTTCCATTTTCCCGGAATGCATTGTTGAGCTCCTCTTCCTGAGAGGGTGCTTGAATGGTATATTTTCTGCACCCTAATACTGCTGAAAGTGTTTTTATTTTGCACTCACACTTGAATGAGGTGTTCGCCTGGGCATAGAATTCTGAGTTCAAAATCATTTTCCCTCAGAACCTTGAAACCTGTGCATGCTGCATTGTCTCCCTGAATCCACTGTGGCTGAAGGAAGCCCCCTCCGCAGGGCTGCGGCCCCGCTGCTCTGCCCTTGGGGCCGGGGGCGGGGGCAGGACAGAGGGACATCCAGCTGAACGTTCCCACGGCCACTTTCTCAGTCCATGCCACTTCCCAGTCACGCGTGTGCTTCATACATATTTTTGCATGTGCATGTAATGTTCCAGGCTCTGTGCTGAGAGTTTTTTTTTTAAGAAAAAATTGCATGCACATAGAAAAGTGTAGAGAATAACCCAGAACACAGGAGTGCACCCACCACCCATATTGACAAATCTTATCTTTTGCCTTATTTGCTTTGGGATTTTTAAAAAGAAGTAAAACACTAAAGAAGCTGCTGAAATCCCATTCTTTCCACTCCCATTCCGCAGATGAGTGCTGAACAAATACAGTGCATATCGCACTTACTGATGGGTTATACTTTTAATATATGGATATATATGGATGAACACTATATGGAAAAACAATATAGAATAACTGATATAGCGCCTACTCCACGCCTACGTGTGGTCTAATCACACTGCACACACGGACGGGCTCTCACTCCCACCCAGTGAGGTGGACACTGTTAGATTCCCTTTTTATAAACGAGGAGACATAACTCAATCAGCATCACATAGCTGGTGGCCCACTGAGGTGATGGCACCCCGAACCCAGCAGCCTGGCTGCGTAGTTTGTGTTATTAACAACTACAACATGCTAATTCAGTAATAATCCCCATGTACCTGAACTCTGTGGAAACGGCATCTTATTTGACACATTCTTTTAGAATCCTGGGCTTTTTTTTTTTCTGCTCTATTTTACAGAGCAGAAGACAACCGTGATCTAGCTGGTTATGGTTCACCTTTTATTTTTACTACTGGCTAGTAGTGCCTCGTATCTTCGTGAATATTTAGATAGCTCCAAGAATTTGCAGCAAATACTGTACTGAACGAATCTGTAGCTGTCTCCTGGGGCCAAGGACAAGAGTTTCTCAAGGGTTTATACTAAGGTGTGAAATATCTGTGCCACACGGTAAGTATATGATTTTTGCACGTACTTCAAGTTGCTGCACCAATTCATATTCCCTCCACGTGAGAGGGGAGGGGCTTCCGTCTCGCGCCAGGGTGCGAATCTGGCTTGTCAGACTCCACGAGTGTTGTGGGACTGTTGGGCCACGATGCCACAGAACTTCCCATCACCCTCTTCTTTTCTGCCTTCGTACAGACACCTCAGTTGGGCCCTTGCTCTCACTCTCATTATGTAAAAGTGTTTACTGATTATTTATTCGGTACTTCTTCTTCCTGTCAATGGTAATTTTTTTTAAAGCTACAACCCTACAGGCCCTGAAAAGTATCTGAAGTCAGCCAAGTCAAGGCTCCCCCGTTTCTCACGAGGTCAGTTTACTCAGCCTCAGAAACTGACAGGAGACTGCATGTAATGTGTAAGAAGTTCAGCTGCATCTAAAGGAAACCTGACCGCTAAGAATGCTGGGGTTTTATCAATAATTGGGTCTAAAGCATTAGATTTAAATTATTAGATTACATAAAAGAGAAAAAATAGGTTTTACAGTTTAATATAAACTATTAGTGTTTAAAATACTTAGATACCTTATTATAATTATACTAAAAAATATTAGACAAATAATTATATATATAGCATGTGAGTAATTCTACCGAGAGTTAGAATTCTTGTCCTCCAGGAACATACATATAAAAGCACGTGGCTTTCTTGTCTCAGAATAAAATGTGTGTTCTTCCACTTGCTGGGCTGAAATTCTCGGAGTCAGTCGTGAGTCCGCCCGTCCCTGCTGCCCTGCGTGCCACATCCGGGCCAGCAGGCATCCCTCCCTGTCCCTGCAGAAGACGTGCAGACTCCGACCGCCTTCACTGCGCTCCCAGCAGCCCAGAGCACCGCAGCCCTCGGCGTGGATCTCTGCAGTGGCTGACTAGCTGGTCTTCTGCCCCTACTCTGGCCAGCACCCTAGTCTATCCACCACACAGCCATCAGGGTGACCCTGTGAAATGTAATTCAGATCATGCCACTGCTCGAAATGCTCCCCAGCACTTCCCATCTCCCTCTTTACATTGGTCCACAAGGCCCTGCAGGGCCGGCCTCCCGCTGGCCCAGGCCCCTGAACCCATTCATCTCCTACCATGCTCTTACCTTCTCTTCCCCTCCGTTCACTCCACGTTAGTCTTGTGTCGGCAGGACAATGGCTCGCAAAGACGTCCACCTCCTAATACCCAGAACTAACGAAGATGTTACCTTGTTACCGTGGTTCCACCACAAGATGATGGTGGTTTGGATTAGGGGATTAGCAGGGAAAGTGAGAAAAGTGAATGGTCAAGATATACTTTATTTTTTTTTTATTCTTTTTTAACAGCAGACTTTAAAGGTAGAATTAACCAACCATGGAGCTGAATTTAATGCGGGGGCTGCTGGGGAAGGAGCTCTCGAGAATGACACTCGGTTTCCTGGCCTGAGCGGCAGAATGGAGGAAAGCACTGCTGACTGAGGGAGAAAGAATGCAGGGAGAGCAGATTTGGGGGTGACCACCACAAATTCAGCTTCCAAATGCAATAAGTTTGAGATATCTAGGAGACATCGCAGGAAGGGTGGGGAGTTGCCAAGTAGTCCGATGGTATAAGACTCCCCGGCGTCTCTGGAAAATAAATGTGGTGAAAAGATGACCATTCCATAAACCGGTAGTGTAGTGGTGTGCCAAAGCCGTGGGGAAAGTTACAGTGGGTAGAACTGAGAGAAGCGGGCATTGGGTAGAATCCTGTAGAAGTTTACATTTCAAAAGTTTTATTTGTTTCCTGTCAGAGAGAAGGAAAGAGGGGAGAAAGAGTGGGAAAGAGACATCGATCACCGCACCTCGCGCTCGCCCCCGACCAGGGACCTGGCCGGCAAGCCAGGCATGGGCCCTGCGCACAAATCAAACCCGCAGCTTTTTGATTCCCAGGCCAGTGCACAGTCCACTGAGTCACACCACCAGGGCGAACTTTACATTTTAAAGGTTAAAGAAGGAAAAATGAGCAATGAAGACCCAGAAGGAACAATCAGAAAGACAAAAAAAAAAAATCCCCAAAGAATCTAGTATTACAGAAGCTAAGAAAAGAGACTGATTCAGGGATTACTCAACTGCTTTGGGAGTGCTGATAATTGGAGGGTTGGACTTAGCAACATGATCGATATTGATCTTTTTTTTTTTTCTTTTGAAGGAACTTTTCGGGTAAAATATACATAACATTAAAGTTCCCATTTTAACCGTTTCTTGGATGTACAGTTCAGTGACATTAAGTACACTCACATGGATCTTAACAAGAATTTCCGTAGCAGAGTGAGAGCTAAATAGTGGAGCGATTTTAATGATGAATGGACACAGAATACAGAGTATGTTCAGCTCTTGTGAAACTGGGCTTTGAGGGGAATATGGCTACGTGTCAGTAGCTAGAGGAGAATGGAGAGCCCACAGAAATGGAGGGGTTTTTCAAATATTGGAGATATTAGTCCACTATTGAATGTGGATTCAAATTATTCTACAGAGAAGCAGAGACAGGAGGTACATCACGGATCATGCGCCCTGTGAAAGCAGGAAGTAACGGGGCCAGAACTCACGAGAACGGACTGGCCTTTGCCGAAAGCTGGGGGGAGACAGGTGCGGAGGCACACAGGCGGAATGTCTCTTTGGGACTGGTGATCCTGAGCGAATAGTGATACTAATCTGTCACCTTATATTCCTGTTCATTTATTCTCTCTCTTTCTCTCTCTCCATTACATATAAATATACATACATACATATATATATAATGGAGAGAGAGAAAATAAGAGTGTGTGTGTGTGTATATATATGTGTGTGTGTGTATATATATATATATATAATGCCTACTACATGCCTCCTTTGAACCACTTGTGACCAAAGGAATAGACAGGCTAGCCTCTCAAGGCCTTTAGGGACACCTCTTTGATGTGGGTCTGTAAGGTTTTGGATGGGCTTGGGAGAGAGATTTTTTCTGGCCACAGTATACACTACAATGAGAAATTGCCAGTACTCGACTTTCCATTCCCAATACCGCCCCCCCACACACACACACACACCGCACTTCCAGAGCTGATTCCTGGGAGGTTACACACAGGTGCACTGGTCCCGGCACAGCCCCGGTGGTGGAACACCAGCTGTCCAGAGACCCGAAATCGTCTCAGCGCCTTGAACAACTGATGCCCTGTCCATGACCCAGGGAATCCCTTGGTCCCAAGAAATAATAAACAATAAGAAAACTCCCCTCCCTTTCCAGGGAAACTACCTCCATACAAGGCCTCTCTTCTGCAGTTTCCTTCAGTTCTGCTTCTCCCCGGGAGAGGTCTCCGGGGGGCCCCTTCTCTGAGTGAGACGGGTGTCCTCCGCTGGCGCAGGGGCGGCTCCTCCCACAGCCTCCAGGCCAGTACTTGTGTCCCAACCCCAAGCCCCTCCTGTGTGTTGCTTTTCCGACATTCAAGAGGATCCTCTGGACAATTTGCAATACCAGCACCATATCCACAAATTAAGAAAAACATAAGCAAATGCTACACTGCAATATAAACTTGAGATAACGTATTTCCTGCTGCCCAGAAGAATGCTTGGTGTATAGAAGGCCATCAGTGTGAACCGGCTGAAGGAATGAAATATTTAGAGCCACTTGCCAAGACTATGGCAGGACACTTCCTAGCAAAATAATGTTTCCAGATCCTAACAGTGTTGCTTCAGAATTGCTTGTGTTTCTTGGTACCATGCACCTTAAACCTCCTTTACTTCAGAAAGAGCTTCCCTTAGATAACCATCGACACAGAAGTAAATATTACCACCCGCTGCGCTGTTGATAGGAAGGACCCCGTCATCCAGAGAAAACATCCTTCTGGAAAGTCAGCGTTTAAGAAATCACAGTGGAATTATGAAGTACTTGGAACTGAATGACAACAAATGTACTATTTGGAAAACTCGTGGGGTACAGAGAAACAAGGGGAATTAGTCTCCAAAATGAATTTAAAGCCCTAAATTGTATTTGTTTTAAATAAGAAGGACTGGAAACTCAAGTGGTAAATATTTAACTTGAAAAGTTTTCTTAATTGAAGTTTCTCAACAAAAGTGTAAATAAGAGATTAATAAAAATAAGTACAGAAATGAAACATACATGTTTAAAAAGAAACAGACACAATCTACAGAAGCTGGTACTGGAAAAGGCTACAGACAAACCGCTGTTAAAACAAAAAGACAAAACAGAGAATTCACGCAGACAATATCCAGGACGAAAAGCGGGATATAGCTACAGATGCTGGAGAGAATTTCTAAGTAAGAAGAGAATACTATGAACCATATACCAAAATGTTAAAGGCTTCATTATATTCCTATTACTTTTTAAAGAAAAATATCAATGACCAAAATTGACTAAAAAATAAAAAATAAAACCCAAATAAACTAATAGCCATGAGAGAAACTGAATTGAATTTTCAAAACACGATGATTTCACAGATGGTATTTACCAACACTAGGAAACAAAAAATACCTATCTCACGTAACCTGTTACAGAACATTTTACAAGGGAAATTTCCAAATGTATTCTATGAGGGTAGCACACCACACAAAAAGCGGGGCGAGACTCAGAGGGAGGAGGAGGGAAAATTGGTGGAAGAAATAGCAGTAACTTAAGATAATGCAGATGGTCCCATCTCACTGGCAGAAAGTAGCAATGATTTGAAACAATTTCTGATGAAAGTGAAAAGAAGAAAGTGCCAAAGCGGGGCTGCATTCGAGCAGCAAGAACACAAGAATCCTGAAACAAGACAGTGGAATTGTTACAGATCTTGCTTACCCTGGCTCAGTCATCAGTTCAGATGGTGACTGCAACCCAGAAATGCAAAGGGGGCTGAGACCCAGAAGGGTGAAAATTAAGAAAGATCACCAAGAGCAAAGGTGGGTCATCAGAGACAGGGGCAAAGATCACCCACACCCTTGTGTTCCCAGTTACTACGCACAGATGAGAAAGTCAGACAGGGAAGAAGCCTGCTAAGAAAAAAAATGGATTCATTTCAGAGATGGTCATGGAGGACAGTTCCACAGATACTCTGACCACCAGAGAAATGAGCCTGAAATGTTGCTGGAGGCAAAAACAGCAAAACTGAAGCTGTTCTGCGTGGGGCACGTCATGAGAAGGCAGGGAAAAGGCAAGGGGGCAGGGAGAGAGGAGGACCAGACAGGACATGGATCGGCTGCATCAAAGAAGCCACAGGCACATGGCTCACAGGACCCAGGCGGGGCTTGCGAGGACAGGGCGTGCGGACATCACTCGTTCATGGTGTGGCCGGGAGCCGGCGTCCACCCAAGGGCACGTAACGAGGACGATAACCTTGATGCTAAACATGGACAAAAGCAGTGCAAGGGAAGAAAATTATAAGCCAATATCACTTATGAACATAGATGCTAAAATTAGAAAGCATTCACCAACTGTATGAAGCAGTGTATTAAAAATAAAAGTACATACAGCCAAACGAGGTTTATCTCAGAATCCAAGGGTTAGTTCACATTAGAAAAATCGATCAAAGTGACCTGTTCCATTAATATACCAAAGAAAAAACCTATAATCATTTCAATAGTCTTAGAAAAAGCACTTAATTAAATTCAATATTCATTTCATGGTCTTAAAATATTCCTACTTTAAACTCAACTGGAATAGAAGGGAACTCCTTAACCTGAAAAAGGTTTCTATAAATAATCATAAATAATGATAACAAATATCATAAATAATAACACACTAGAAATATTCTCAAGCCACTAGAAATAGGAGAACAATGCTTGTTCTCGCCTTTAATATTTGATGTTCTATTGGAGGTCCCAGCCCACCCACTGAGGTGAGGAAGGGGAAAAGTATCCCGAGTGTTAAGTACACATAGTACGATTATCTACATGGAAATACAGGAGAATCTGTAAATAAACTACTTAATAAGAAGGTGCAGCATGCTTGCTAAAACGAGATTATTCCAAAATCAATAAAAATGTCCAAAGAGCAGCAATAACCTACTAAAAACTTTTAAACGACTCCAACTTCCAGGAGCAGCAAAAGCTGTAAGTTACCTGGGAATAAATCTAACAAACAGGTACAAGAGTTTTGTAAAGAAGTCATCAAGTGTTACTGAAGGGCATGAAGAAATCAGAACACTACTAATGTGTTGGACGACTCAGTTGCATAAAGATGGCACAGCTCCCGAAATTTAACCCATAAATTTAACTCCGCAAAATACCAAGAGGTTTTTCAGTGGGAGTTGACAGGCTGATGCTGGAGTTAGTGAGGAAGAGCCGAAGTTCAAAAGCAGCCAGCACAGTGTCTAAAATGGACAAAGGGGGGAAATGACCTTCCAGACATGAAGACTTATTATAAAGCCATAATAATTAAAACAGTGTGGTACTGGCTCCGAATTGGTCTGACCAGTGGGGAAAGACAATGCAGGAACCACATCGGTGGATGTATGGAAGTTCAGCTCGCAGCCATGGTGGCACTGCACACTAATGGGGGGATGAAAAGCGGTTCGACAAACCAGGGCAGAACAACTGAGGTTTTCCACGTGGGGGAGAGGGGGAGTAAAATTAAATTCCTACTTTCCACGATTGGAAAAAAAAAAAGTAAGTCCCAGATGGATCAACTTCACAAGTGGAGCAAACAAAACTTTACAATGTTCAGGGGAAGAAATACATAGAAGGCTCTCTTCGTGGCATCAGGTATGGAGAGAGTTTTGTTTTGGTTTTTTTTTTTAAATAAGACACACAGGTGACAATAACTATAAAGAAAGAGATCAATGAATATGACCACATTTAAAATTTTCTGTAGTACAAAAGGCACCAAAAGCAGTTAGAAGAGGGGTCACAGACTGAGACAACAGGTTTGTTTGCACGAACTCCTACAAATCAAGAGGAACAAAGATGAAAGTGTTCATAACCTACTGGAAAAATGGGTGACTGCAAAAAAGCAAATCACAGCCTCAGAAACCGTAATAGCCAATAAAATCCTCAACTGCACTAGCAGTGAGGGAGATTCAAATAAGACGATGAAGTGCTGGGTCTTTAACAAGTCAAACTGTCAGAAAAACGGAAAGTCTGAATCCAGAAAGTATCGAGGGTCACGTGAGGGGGACAGCTCTCACATACTGCTGATGGGTGTGTGAACTCAAACACCATTTGGCAGCCTCTAATGAAACTGCAAATGTGTGTGCAGGCTAGCAATTCCCCATCTAGGTTCCCCAGAGAGAAATCCTCCCATATGTGCAAGGGTCACAAGTACATATACATTCATGCTAGCACTGCCTATGATGCCCAAATATTGGTGTCATGGTATCAGCCACTTAAAATCTTCATCAATAGGGGAATGAATAAACACAGCTCATTCATATGCGTGGATTTACAATACAGCAATTAAAGTGAATGAATTGGATGTGTATTTATCACCATGGAGAGAAAGAACAGAAACATACCATGAAGAAAAAAAAAGTCACAATAGGTACAGTTTAACAACACACGTGTACATTTTAAAAAATCCAAGCCATGCTCAGTGTTTTTATGGGTTCATTTGTTGCAAAACCTAGATTGTAAAGTTACATTCCAAATTCATAATAGTGTTTGCCTTTGGAGGAAAGGGTGGAGAGTGGTTTTGGAGAGGAGTACAAAGGGATTTTAATTTTATCAGAAATGTTAAATAGTCAATTTTAAAAATAGACCTGAAGCAGATTTGGCAAAATGTTAACACTGACCAATTTTATGAGATAGGTAAATGGTGCTTGTGATATCCTGTCTGCATTTTAAAACATCTTTCCATTTTTTTTTCTAAATAACAAAACTAGAAACAGCTAGTAAAGAATTCTGTCTCTGACAGAATTTAATGGGTAGAATAAGAGTTAACTGTCTAAATTTTTGAAGCAAGCAACTTTACAATAACTGTCTGTTTTAGAATAGAATCTCCACAAAAATCACAAAGCTGACAATATTATAAAACTACTGACATGAATAGGTTCTGTAGTTATCAGTATAGATCTCAAAATCATACTGAGGGGGAAAAGTAAGTTGCAAAATGATATGTACATTACTGTACCATTTATAAAGAAAATTTAAACACATAAGTATATATGTATATTTACATGTAAATATACAGGTAATTAGGTAATAAAAGCATAATAACAAATGCTGGAAGAATACACACATTTTAACACTGATTACTTAGAGAAGTGAGGAGGGAGAAAGGCAAGTAACATTCAACTCTGTCATCTTTAATATAAATAAAAACCTGAGGCAAATATAACAAATGTATCACATTTGATTATTCTAGGAAGGAAATACATAAAGGTGTTATTCTTGATGTGGATGCATTTTTAATTTTGAAAAGAGAAAGCACTGAAAACCACAGACACAATGCACATAATTCAGTATATCAGTGAGGCTTGTGTACATCAAAACCCCTGCTATGAGCATTTTTAAAAATCATCCTGTCTGCTTTTCTATGTTTTCAATTGTTTAAATATCAAATGAGAAAAGAAATGAAAGCAATAAAGGAATATAAAATATATATATATACCTAGAAAGCCTCCAGAATCACAAAACATCATATGAGCAATTCTATATCATCTGCTGCATTTCCTTATTTTTAATTTTTGTCAAAAGAAAAATAAAAGATGTTGTCTAATTAGAAACGTGACTTTCTATTATCAAAATTGTGGGAGTCCATTTTAATGTGTTTATCTCGCTACTAGTCTATAATTTATATTCCAGCGTGGAAATTTGTTCGCATGCCTGGTACAGGTTAATGCAGTTTAAACATGCATTTTTCTTTCGTTGGTTGAAGAGTTAAATCGTTATTCAAAGGATTTTAAGTTTCAATTTCAACCAGGAGAGAGGAGGCTTCTTTGCTTTTGCAAGGTTAAAAATGTTTCTGATTCAAAACGCTATTAATTAATGGATACGTAGTGGATCTATTTAGGGAATTGGTACCGACCCGGGATTAACGGCGGAACTGCTAAATGAGAAAACTTTTTCGATGCAGACTGAGGGAGATTTTTAATTCGGTCTGACAGCGGTGGACAGAAGTGAAATGCAATTCCAGCCCGCTTAACTAACGATCGTCATTATGAATCGAAAGACAGGTCAGGTATTAACATTTTTTTCCCCTTAAAAAAATAAAAAAACTTTCTCGGACTCCGCCGGACACCCAGCTGGCGGAGGACCAGCGGGCGAGGGGGGGCGAAGCCGGCAGGCTGCCCAGAAGTTACGATCGGAGAGTTTTCTCTTTATTAAAATTACCTGGCTCGCCAGCAGAGGCAAGAACGCGAAGACAAGATAATTTCTTAGGCTGTTAACAGGGACTTAGGCCGGCGGGCCGCGCGTTCCGGGGGGTGTCCTGCGGACCGGGGCGGGTCCCGCCGCCCCCGCGGGCTCCGGTGCGTCAGGGGCGCGTCAAGCGGGGCGGGCTCCGCGCGGGCGGCGGCAGCAGCGGCGGGCGGCTGGCGGCGCGCACCGGGCCTCTTGCTTCTCGCTCCGAGGCTGCGGGACGGACGCTCCCGAGAACTCTCTCGCTCGCGGCCGGCAGCGCTCGGACCGCGCTCGCCGGCGGCCCGGCCGTGCCAGCATGTCAGCCGCCGTGGCGTGTCTGGACTACTTCGCCGCCGAGTGCCTGGTGTCCATGTCCGCGGGCGCCGTGGTTCACCGCCGCCCGCAGGACCCCGAGGGCGCGGGCGGAGCCGCAGGCTCGGAGGTGGGTGCGGCGGCGCCGCCGGAGTCCGCTCTGCCGGGTCCGGGGCCACCGGGGCCCGCGTCGGTCCCCCTGCTTTCCCAGGTCCCCGCCCCCAGCCCTGGCGCGGGCGGCGCCGCGCCCCACCTGCTGGCTGCAAGCGTCTTGGCTGACTTGCGCGGCGGCTCTGGGGAGGGCTTCGGGGAGAACTCGGGGGAAGCTCTGCGCGCTTCGTCCGGCTCCTCCGGCCCCAGCCCGTGCTCCGCGTCCACCCTGCGCTCAGAGCCGGCTCCGGCCTCCAGCGCAGCCGAAGTCTCCAGGCCCGCGCACTCGTCCCGCGCGCTCGAGGTCCCCGGCGCGCCTGCCGCCTCCGGAGCGCCTGCGGTCCCCGGCGGGGTGTCTGGCGTGGCCCCTGGCGTGGGCCCCGCCCCCGCAATGAGTCCAGGTGCCCGTCGGAGGCCGGTCACACCTGCTGCCAAGCGCCATCGCTGCCCCTTCCCGGGCTGCAACAAAGCCTATTACAAGTCGTCGCATCTGAAGTCCCACCAGCGCACCCACACGGGCGAGCGCCCTTTCTCCTGCGACTGGCTCGACTGCGACAAGAAGTTCACGCGCTCCGACGAGCTGGCACGCCACTACAGGACGCACACGGGCGAAAAGCGCTTCTCCTGCCCCCTCTGCCCCAAGCAGTTCTCCCGGAGCGACCACTTGACCAAGCACGCCCGTCGCCACCCAGCCTATCATCCCGACATGATCGAGTACCGGGGGCGTCGTCGCACGCCCCGCGTCCACGCGCAACCCGCCAGCCTGGTGGACAGCTCCGGCTCCATCCCCGACCAGGCGCCCAGCCTTACCGCCAGCCTGTCTGACAGTCATTGCTGCTAGTCGTCCACCCAAGGACGATCCCCCCAGGCCGTTTTCCCTGCCTTCTCTCTGCCCGTCCCTCTTTCCCAGTGTCGTTAGAACAAGGCACAGACTGGTTCCTGCGCTCTGAGGGTGCGTCCAGGCAGGATTGTTGGACCTTGGGGAGGGACTGGGGACCCGGAAACAGCAGGAATTCTTACGAAACGAATGTCATCCTAAGAGGGGGAGGGTTGCCTCAGGACAGCCCCCAGGAACTGGTGAGAAGGGATGAACCCCGGAACTCCCCAGAGTCCTGAAGATGATCCCTTCCCTGGACGAGGAGATGTGAAACTGGAATTCTCAGGTGCCTGAGGAGCTCCCAGTCTCAGAGGACTCTGGTGTCTTACCCACCCACCAGGGCGGACCTTGACGAGGGTATCAGGGGCGGCAGTCTTGGAAATGGCCAGGACTGGATTGGTGAGAGGCCTTTGGAAACAGAAATGATTTCTATTTCTGTAAACAGCAATGTTTACTAATTTATTTTTAGTATCTTTTCAACAGGGATCCCAGGTTGATGGGAGGTTGAAGTTCTCCACTCCCCAATAGCCCCAGCTACCTCTGCTAGGAGAGACCATGTAAGAGTCCATGTGGATGTATGGCTGGGAGATGCTTCTTCTCGCTGTCTGGGGAAGGGTGCGAGTCTGCTCGGCAGGTCCTGTCGTGCGGGGCGGAGCCCTGCGCTTGCGTGGTAGCCTTTCTTCCTGTTTGGATTCCTGCACGGGGAGGGTAACTTCTCGACTCCCTCTCACAATGAGATGGATTTTAAAATGTGGAAACAGCCAGAAAATAAAGGGATGGCCCAGGCGAGTTTCCCCCTTCACCCAGAGGGTGAGCCCAAGTGTCTTTGGGTGAGATAGGTCCAAAAACAAGATTCAGGGAAATAGGGCACGTGGTTCCAGCTGCCCACTAAAAGTAATCTCAGGTGTGGTAGATTCTGTTCATGTCTTAAAGGCTAACTAGGGGATGATTTCTTTTGGGATCTGTGCAGTTTTGTTTTAGCAGCAGGTGAGTTGGTGGTTTGAGGAGGGTGAGGCGAGAGTGGCTTCTTCCAAAGACTTGGCTGCCCTGGGTTTGGGGGAAGGAAGAGCCAGGTGAAAGCTATTATCAGATAAAAGGACCCTTCTCCCCAGCCCTTGGAGTCCCTCCAAGTTCCACCCTCAGGACCCCTCTCCCCTAGTGCAGGACTTGAGCATCAGCAGTATTTATTTTTTTCTATGTGTATCTCCGCTGCTATGGATGAAATTGTCGGCCACTTTGCTTATGTACGTGTGAATGTGTATACATGTGACCTTGTTATTAGAGATGGGGCTAAAAGGCATTTCCTGCTCTGGTAAGGTTCTCCTTGGCCCTCTTGTGAGTATCTGGTAATAGTCCATCAGTCGCGCTTGTGGAGGATGCTGTAATCTCAAAGGACCGCAACAGGCATGTAGTTAAACAAACCGCTTTCCGCTATTTTGCAGATGAAGACACTGAAGCCTAGATAAGCTCAAAGTCACGTGCTAAATTGCTGGCCAAAGCCATGACTAGAACTTAGGTACCCGGCTTTCTAAGTGACTACCCCATGCTCGATTGTCCCACCTGCTTTCTCTCTGGGTCCTTAGTCAAAGGACACCACTTCCCCTTCCTGCCGTCAGAAATCCCCTCGCTCCCTATTCTCTGTCACTTCTGTGTTCCTTCAAATGTTTGGTTCCCACTGACGCCTTTGCCTGTTGTGTTTAATCTGAAAGCCCTTTTCTTGGCAGGTTGAGTCCATTCCTTCTGTCTGTGTCATGTGGACTCAAAGTGGAAATGAATCTTTGGCACTTTGGGAGAGATTGATTGTATCTGTTGACCTGGTAAATTAATTTTCAATGCCAATTCTATTCTTTCTCTGATTCTGGGCATTCTAGCTTCCTCTAGAGAATGAATGATATGAACCTGACATTGGGACTGTACTAAGTGCTTCTATGCTGAGCGAGGGAAGAATGCTTAGGGGAGGACCCAAAGGGTACAGCCTGCGACCCTGATCAGGTTCATTGTTTTCTGATGTGAACTAAGTAGGGCAGGTGGGTCTCTCCTTGAGTTACAGATGGGAAGAGGAGTCTGCCAATTGTGGAGGGGTGGGTTTGTGGTGGGAAGAGTCCTCCCTTTGCTTTGTCTCCTCAGCTGGAACTGGATAGGAAGGGCGCTTTCAGCCCCCTTCAGGACTGTGACTTTGCCTTTCGGTAGAAGGTCTACCGTTGGGTAGGCAGACCGATGAAGCTAACAGAAGAGAGACTCCCACTGGCCATTCTGGATTCGGCTCCAAAAAGCTTGGCTTTTCTAATCATTCATTGATAAATAACTTTTCATTCGCAAGCTCCCAAGTAGTGTCCTTTTTTTTTTGGTTTTCTGTTTTGGGGACTTATGTCTGGGGATGGCTTCTCACAATCTAAATGCGGGATGTCTGCGGCCAAACCACCCTGAACGCACCCAGTCTCACCTAAAGGCAGTGTGTCTTTTAGTGACTCCTCCTTGGGCTAGCACTGAAGGAGAGGAAAACACCCAGAACACTAGAGTGGCCACATAGTGAAGGCAAGATTTGTAGGCTGGTCTTTCTTACTCTTGGGTGTTGCTGTTACCCCTTAACCCAGCAGCCAGACAGTTCGGGAGGGGCAGATATTAGTGAAGTGCCCTGGAAGGGGTTTCCTAGTTTCCTCAGTGTTTCCATTGCTTCTTTTTGTTAAGCAGATGGAGCTCAGTAAGTGAGTGTACCTGGGGATTGGTTGGGGTCAGCCTGAACCTCTGGGCCATTACCCTACCCCCGCCAACGTGAGTTCTAACGTAGTAATGATCTACTAACAAAATCTATTAATAACACTCTTCCTGACATCTGGGTTGGAAGCTGGGAATGAATTCCAGGTCATCCCTAGGGTGTGAGAGAATTGGTTCCCCTACCCCTGCTGGGACGGGGTGAAAAGTACAGGCCCTTCCCCTACCCATGGAGACAAGAATCTGCCATTTGTCATTATTTCCCATTTCTTCTACAAGTAGGGAAGCATATTGGAATATCGTTTTTGACCTCTGTCTCTACCTCTCACTTCTCCAAAAGGAAGATTGTGTTCTCTGATGGAGACACAGGAAACTCATTGTGTACACACGCGCACACACACACACACACTCACACACTTAGCTCTCCTCTCTCTCTTGCACCCCATTGCCTGTATCTATACGCATTCCACTCAGATCCAGTTTTCATGTGCACCTGCTGAGGCCCAGGCCTGCCTCCCAGAGGCAGGTGTGAAGAGCACCTCTCTCCACTTTTGGAGCAGCCACGCTCCTTTGAAGCCTTCCAGGTAAGTGTTTTCTTTGTATATTGTGCTTTGGGTGGGTAATCTCAATACCAGGAATTGGGAGGGGAGGGAGAGGCAGTGGAGGAATGGTATTAGAAAGCCCAATTTTGTCCATAGATACAGATTCATCAACAAAATACTGTATGTTGATACTGACTTGACTGATTCCCCTACCTATTACTCAGTTGGTTGAGGACCTAGAGGGGAAATGAATATGATTAATTTTCTCTCTTAAGCCCCAACACATACAAATATGCATTGACTATTAAATCTTGAGGAAATAGGCACTCTGACTAGAATTATGAAATCAAGATAAGATGTGTGGAGATGGGACATCTGGTATACCAGGACACAGGGCTTTTGTGCTTTAGTGATCTTGAGCCTTTTAGTCCTTTGATCTTTCCAAGTTATAGCATCTTATGGTAGCTAGTGTGCATAAGCAAGTCAATATTTTTTTAGAGGTACTGGATATGGGGCTTTGCAAAAGTAGGCTACATAGACTGTTATGGCTGATCTTGGTTCATATAGATTTAGTTGAAACAGGCCTGCTGCAGAAGAGAAAGGTGCTAGTGAATGGAACAATTTGTGCTTTAATCTCAGCCAGATTGCAGATGAGGGCTTTTCAGGTGTAATGGCCCAAGTTTCACGTGTACTTCAAAACACAAATTTGGGAGACTCTAGCCCTTACATTGTGCTGGGGATGAGCAGGTGGCATTACATAATCTCACCCAATTGGTTCCATTTTATCTTCATTTGAATTGCATCCTTTTATAGGGCCAATGAGAGACCTAGGGGAGGGGCTAAGTTCTTTCATTGACATGGGGTATCCAGAGTCACCTATTTATGTTCCAAGGTGGTGTCAGACATATTGACTATATAAGACCTGCCAGTGGAATTCCGGGGACTAGTGTTGTATGTTCAATTACAGAGGAATGGTAGATTTAATCCTAAATAGAAAAAGAGGAATGCAAATGTCCGTTATATTGGGGTTTGGGGTAGAGAGAAGTTATATACTATTATAATCTTCAAAACTAGGAAGGGTATTAAAAAGAGTGTGGATTCTCCTTTCCCTAGGAATCAGGCCTATTCAGAAAATCAAGTAGCAACCTTATTTGTTCCAAATATATATTTAGATTTTGAAGTCAGAATGGAAGCAGTGGGAAGGTTAAAAAAAAAAATGAATAAAGGAAGACAGACCAATTAAGCTGGAGAAAGAGGACTTCTTTAGAAGAAAGGTGGTGTTCTTCTTAAAGGACAGAATTGACAATACAAATGGAAAAATAAAATAGACCAGGAGCCAACTAACCTTAAAGGTGGGATTATAAAAGAGGATGGTAGTGTAGTCATTACAAAGAGGACATGTTGAAACCCAAAGAGATAAACAACAGGAGAATGGGAGCACACTCTCATATAGAAAACAAATGCCCATCTTCACCAGGGACCTCAGATCCAAGGAAGTACCTACTTAAATCTGTATAGAGCACAATAGGAAATCGTCCCTTTCACCAATGAGCTAGGTAAACTAGAAGGTTACAGAAAATGTATATGTACCTCCAACATTTCAGCTTAGGCTCAGTGATACAACCATTATAAATGGGCATACAAAAATGGCTTGGAGGATGTACAGAGTTATGTCTCTAAGAGAAAGCATAAGATAGATGAGACATGTGAAACATATCAGGGTAATTAATCAAATTAACAGGTATTAGGAAGAAATATTGATCACCTCTACTGGTTCCAAAAAAAGTCCAGTTGCTCCTCTACTTACAATGAGGTTACATCCCAGTAATCCCATCATGACTTGAAAATATTATGTCAAAAATGCAATAATACTCCCAACTTACCAAACATCAAAACTTATCCCAGCCTAACTTACATTTTCTAGGGACACTTAAATTAACCTAGAGTTGGGAAAAATCATTTAACAAGGCCTATTTTATAATAAAGTGTTGAATATCATGTAATTTATGTAATTATGGCTTGCTGCCTTCATGCTGGGCAATTATGCTGAGTTTAATTTCAAGAGTAATTGTCTTCCTCTTTTTCTCACCAGAAGCAGGAGGCACAGATGGTCATTTTGTAGACATGGGATGCAAAAACACAAAACATAATATCTAAATATGCTGGCAGCACTGTAGATGTAGAGTATCAGTGGTTTACCCTCACGCTCATGTGGCTGACCCAGCCACCATGAGAGAATATTGCACTGCATGTTGCTAGCTCCATTCCATGGTGCAAAAGATCAACATTCAAAATTCAATGGACAGTTTCTATTTAATGTGAATTGCTTCTGTACTATGGTAAAGTCAAAAAATCATAAATAGAACCATTGTAAGTCTGGGACCATCTGTATTTGTTAAAACTCAACACCAATTTGTGATTTTATTTAAAGCCAGCTTAACAAACTAGTAAAAACACAAAAATGTTATAAATTGACAAACAGTGTCACCAAAAGCCTACAGTAAACACAAAACTTAATGTTGAAAGATTGTAGGCATTCCTGTTGACCATATGGTAAAATAGAAAGACAGTCTCAACAAATTCCAGGCAGGCAGTCACATAAAAATAAAACAAAAACAAAATAAAAAATAATAAAACAAAAACAGAACCCCAAATCCATGTATGGGGTAATGTAAAAGCAAACCTCTACATAATTAAGATGAAAAGGGCAATTATAAAAACTCAGAGCTGAATGAAAACCAAAATCTCTACATAGCAAAATTTCTGTGATGCAAGCAAATGGTGTTGGGGAAGGAGGTGCAATTTATGGTTGAACTAAGTTTTCAACTCCAGAAGAAAAGGAAAACAAACCAGAAGAAAGCAGAAAGAGGTATTACCACAGACCATGCATTTTCAATAGGGAAAACATTGCCAAGGGAGTGAAAATTCTTAATGATTAAAAAAATGTTAGGTATCACAATGGTTGTGCAAAAAACCATTCAAAAGACCGTGCAACATAAACAGATATACACTTGTATGTGTGGTTTAAGATTTTGGTGGGAGGGGGCTAGTGATTAGCTGGGAAAGGGTCTAAAAATGTCCCTAAAAGGATGATAATGAAAAAAGGTTGAAATATACTGCCATAGATGAAAGCAGAAATTAGTGAAACAGAAAAAAAAAGGAGTTAGCCCAAACTCTTTTTAGAAGCCTAATCTTTGATTTCTTTGGCAAATATGATTTAAAAAACAAGAGAAGGCACACAAAAGTTGTCAGGAATAAAAAGGATATAAAATCATAACACAGAAGCAGTTCTTTATAAGAGAAAAATACAACTTTATATCACTAGAGTTGAAAGAGATAGGAATAACTTTAAAAAATATATAAAATTGCAAAATGGTTTAAGAAGATGTAGAAAATCTGAACTGAAATGGTAGTCAAAGATCTATTCCCAAAAAAAGGCTCTAGGTCTAGGCGGTTTTATAGACAAGTTCTTGAAATCTTCAAGAAACAGATAATATTCATCTTTTTTAAGTTGTATCAAATCATAAAAAGATAGAAAATTAACCAATTTATATAGTTAACCTTAATACCAAAATAAGGCAAACAAAAGACAAGGAAAAAATACAGCAATTTTATCTATAAAGATGGTTGCAAAAATCCCAAATAAAATACTAGAAATGTTCATTCAGCAGCAAATGAGAAGAAGAATTCATCATGATCATGTAAAGTTTATCTCAGGAATGCGAGATTAATTCAGTAGTAGAGCTCTGTTGATATAATTCACTACATTTACCAAAGAAAGGAGAAAATCAATTACTTTCTTATATACCAGCAATCATCAATCAGAAATTGTAATAGACTAAGTGATTACACATAGAGTAGCAATGAATAGCAAAGTAACTGTATAGACAAGACTATAAAACTTTTACTGAATGACATAAAATAAAATATGACTTAGTAGAGATCAATAATGTGTCTGTGGATGGTAAAACCTAGTACTATAAAGACGTCAGCCCTTTACTCAAATTTATATATTTAATGAAATAAAAACCATGAAAATCCCCCAAATTTTCCAATAAAACCCCCAAAATTTTTCTCATGAAACTTTTTCAAATATTACAGAAGATTACAGGGTTAGGGGAGAAGCAGGAGGAGAGGGAGGAAGGGAGAATTGCTTTACCAGAGAGAAAAATATTAACAAAGCTATTGTCATTAAAACTGTGTGGCACAGTGCAGAGATAGCCAAAAAGACAAGTGGAATTGGAGAAAAAACTGAGAAATAGACCTGTGAATACAGAAGAATTGGGTGTAGGAGAGAGATGGCACCTCACCTCAGTGGGGAAAGACAGACTGGAAAAGAAATGCTGTTGAGACAACTGTTTTTTCACGAGAAAATGAAATGACAAAACACAGCATTTCTCTCTCAAATTTTTCAGAAAAAAAATAAATTCCAGAGAGTGAATATCTCAACATTTTTAACCTGTAAAGAGTATTAGTCAAAAAAAAAAAATGAGGATTTTTTTTCCCAATTTTTTCAGTCTGTCATCACTGGCTGAGGGAGACATTCTTATTTAGGACACAAATATTTTTAAAATAAAAATTTAAAGGTGAAAAAGACTGCATCAAAACTCTAAAATGTTTCACATCTGAAAATGTAAACAAAATTAAATATCAAGCTACACTCTGAAAAAAATACTTAACAGGCAGGAGGGTAATATCAAGAATATATAGAGAACCAAAAATTTAAGAGGTAAGGATTAAAAAGAAAAGTAATCAAATGATAGTAACAGGCAATTTAAAAAAAGAACCAGGACTGAGAGAGAGTGGATATTTACACATACATAATGCTTTTATGAATATCTTCATGTATTGCTGGCATACATTAAAAATTATTTTTAAATATTTTAAAGGAGGGGGAAATGCAGAAAATGAGCAGATGGCAGGGTAGAAAATGCTATACAAAGCAAATGTTAATAAAAGCAAGCAGGTGTGACAAGATTAACGTCAGAGTCAAAATAAAATTCAAAGTACTAAACATCAGGGGTGGGGAGCAAAGGTAGATTATTTTATATGGAGAAAACATAGAGGACACAAAGACTCTAAAGTGATCGAGAACCCTTCTGCCCATATACAGGGTGGGCAAAAGTAAGTTTACAGTTGTGAGTACATGAAACAGTTTATTGTTGTATTACTATTTATTAATTATAACATTTTCCATACGAACAACTGTAAGCCTACCGTTGCCCCTCCACCCCCCTTGTATTTTGGCTGTGAGTTTGGGAGCTCCAGTGCCTCTTCCCAGACTCAGGCTGGGGTCTCTTCGCCCATCCCTCCTCACTAGGAATTCAGAGAGTGATTCCTATTCTCTAAGCTCATTGCAGGAGGTGGGGGTGGGGTGCCAACAACCGTGAAATCACTCGGGAATCTAGCCCATCTAAATTCCCTCAGGAAAACCTGCCCCCCACCCTTCCAAGCCCTTCCTCCTTCCTTTCTCCTCCTCCAGAATACTCTCTCTCATTTACACAATAGCTCTTGATGAGCCAGAGTTGAACCCAGTGTGCTAGTTCTCCTTCTAAAATATTCCCACTTACTACAGGGGAAGAGAAGAGCAACTGTCAGAAGCCTGTGAACATTTTTGGGATCATCTACAGCCGAACCTTGGTTCTCAAATGGCTTGGTTCTTGACCAGTTTGGTTCTTGACCAAGTTGTTCATGGAAAAAATGTTTCAGTGGTCTAACAAAACTTTGGGTCTCGATTCTCCACCCGACGGCCCTTTTATGCTGATACCTGTACGATCAGCTGTGTGTCTCTCAGGTGACAAACCAGGGAGATTCAGTTTTTGAACAAATCACTTCTCCAACAGTTTTCCGGAATGAATGAAGTTCGAGAACCGAGGTTCTGCTGTATGGCTCATGGCGTCTTATGCACAGGCTCCCACTCCTGTTAGTGACAGAGGGAAAATCTCAATCTGTCAAACTCTCTCCCCGGGCTTCCTCCTTGCAAGGGTCTCCCCCTCCTTCCCGCCATGGCCCCTGAGTGCCAAGAGCTGCCGCGTCCTCGTGGTGGCAGAAAGGGAAGCACTCTCGGGGCTGTGTGCTGTGCTGGTCCCTGGGTCCGCACTCATTTCCCACACTGTGCGGCTGTTCTGGGGATGTCTCAGGAAGTTGCGCCGTGCCCAGTGAGATGCCACAGGTCCTGTCTCGTTCTGTGGCCTGCTTCTCTCATGCCCATTGCTGGAGCTCATGGTCCTACCTTGGCCTCTCATTGTGAGGTCTCTCCTGAATGTGACTATCTCATCCCAAACCCAGACCTATCCTGGACCTTGCGTTCCCTCAGCATTTCTACACCCTCTTACCAAGGTACGAAAAACCTTTGGTTCCCCTCCATACCACACCAAGGCCACAGGGGACTGTGCACAGAGACAAGTCCATCTACTTAGGCACCTCTCAGCCGCTTCAGAATTAACTTCCCAGCGGCACCAGGTTGCCCCAGCACCATGCTGAACATGGAGTAGAAGAGAAGGACCAGCCCAGAAGTTCCAGATTCCAGCTCAACTTCTCTGGGGTCCCTGGTGTTGTGTCCATCCTACCCATTCTGGGTCAGGCCCAAACAATGAGGGAGTTAATATGTACCTTCTGACTTTGCCCTTATCCTTGGCTTTTCCAACTGAAAGAACGTGTTACTTCCCCTCTCTGTAGGTGGCAACTTCCTACCATCATCTCCCAGTTAGCTCTGCCAATTGATGAGAGTAAAACGTTTTCTCCAGGCTACATGCTTTGCTCTTACTATTTAAGAGCATTTGGAATTTAGAGCTTCCTTTACTTTCCCAGAGAAGCTTTCAAGACGGTTATTTAGTCCCAGGTTTCCGAAGCTGAACTGGAGTCATTCGTTGCCTTTGCTTTCCTCCCATAGTGATTGTGGTGAACTCTGAGGTGAACAAATACCTCTGGTCAGAGAGGGCGTAGTCACCCGGAGGAAGATAAGGGAGAGAATCACTTTAATGTTTTCCAGAACGTGTCTCCCTCACACCAGTTTCTAGTCTGGTGAAAGATTAAGTTATCAGTCTGAACGGGGAACTAAAAGCAGGGTATCTTCTTCGCTCTCTAACTAATTAGGTCCCTATGAGAGAACACATGTATCAGATAAAATTAAAACAAAAGGGAACTTTTGCAGACCCCTAGAATCAGGAAAATCCCAAGGAAAGGGAAAGATTACAGTTATTGTTGCTGCAGGCAAGCACAAGAGGATGGCAGAAAGGATATCAGCAGCATTTGTCACCCTGCTTGTCCCCAAGGAGTTCTAGGTCCATTCGCTCTGTCCAGGGAGGGACAGCAACTCCGTCAATGGGTTCCAGCAGGGGTCAGCAATACATTGGACTGAAGTGCATCCAGCAGCCCAGAGGTGGTGCTAGAGGTTTTCCCTCTAGGGCTGTGTGCCCTTGTGGCTTTTACCTGTAAGAACCAGGTCTCAGGGGCCAGGACGTAGACGTCAACAAACATTTATTGAGCATTTACAGTGTGTCAGGCACTGTTACTGGCACTTGGGATACATAAGTGAATAAAACAAAGATCCCTGCCCTTATGATTTTATACTCCAGCAGAAGAGATATAAAACATACTAAGCAAATTACACAGCATGTTAGGTAGTAGAAGATGGAATTCATTAGAAGTAGAGCAGGCTCAGTGGGATCCGGAGTGCTGGGCGGGAGTATGGGTTACAATGAGGTCATAAGTAGGGCAATCTGGATCGGCTTCATTGTGCAATAAGATATGAAGAAAAACTTGAAGGAAGTGAGGAAGTTAGCCAGGCGATATGTGGGGGGAAAGTGTTCAGGCAGAGGGAACAAACAGCTAGAGAAACAAGCCTAGTAGATGAGATCAAGAAACAAAAAGGAGACCACCATAGCTGGAGCAGAATTATGATCAAAGGGAAGGGGGTTTGCCAGATGACATGGACCTCATAGGCCGTTGTAATGACGTTGGCTCTTACCTGGGTAAAATGCAGAGTCATTGAGGATTTTGAGCAGAAGCATGATAGGATCTGCCTTATGTTTGAAAGTTCTGACTGCTATGTTTGGGAGGTTTAAACAAGAAGCTCTGTTAGGTAGTTTTATTCACGTAGGTAAGAGGCGATGGTGGCTTGGACCAGACTCATGGTAGAGGAGGTGGTGAGAAGGGTTGGCTCCGGGGAATGAGAGAATGAGAAGAGTCAGAGTGACTCAGAGCTCTTTGCCCTGAGCAGCTGGGAGGATGGAGTTGCCATCAGTTCCATAAGGAAGAGACAAGGAAGGCTACAAGTGGGGGCAGGTGTGCAGGGGAAGATGAAGTGTCCAATTCTGGACACGTTGAGTTTTAGATACATGTTAGATATCCCAGTGGAACATTTGAGTGGGCAATGAAATGGGTCTTGAGTTTGGGAGAGAGGTCTGGGCTAGAGATACAAAATGCAGGAGTTAAGAGCTTATTTAAAGCTCTAAGTCTGAATCAGATCCACGAGAGAGTGACTGGAGAGGAAGAAGGGAAGAAGGGCCAGTGGTCCTTGGGACACTCCAGCATGAAGGACTGAGGGAACTGAGGAGGAACCAGAAAAGGAGACTGGGAAGGTGTGGCTAAGTAAGGCAGGAAGAAAACGAAGAGTAGGATGTCCTAGAAGCCTAGCTAGGAAAGTATCCAGAAAGGGAGTGGTCCACTTTGTCAGACGCTCATGCTAAGTCAAGTAGGATGAGGGCTGGAAAGATAGCCATTAGCACTAGCCATTCAGTGGTCATTGCTGCCATTGATAAGAGCAGTCCTGGTGGAGTGACAGCAATAAATGCCAAATCGCAATGGAGTTAGGAAAGGACAGTAGGAAAGAACCTAGAGGCCATAAGTATTGGGCATTATTTTGGGATATTTGTCTGCAAATGGGAGCAGAAAGAAAGAAAGAGGAGGGGGAGGAGGAAGAGGAGAAGGAGAAAGAAACAGGGAAGGAAATTTGCAGGGAAAAAAATGGGGTCAAGAAAAGGGATTGCTTTCTTTTAAGATGGTGGGGGCATGGACCAGCCTGTTTATCTGCTCGTGAAAATGTCCCAAGAGGGAGTAAAAAGATGCTAATGCAAGACAGAGATGTGAGAGAACCACAGGAGTGAGATTCTCGAGAGGCAAGGGCAGTAGCATCTTGTGCAGAAGAAGAGATGGACTTTTAGCTAGGGGTATGGCTGTTTCATCTGTGAAGCAGCTGGAGACTCAGGCCTCTTCCTCTTTAAGGTCTGCTCCACATTAGAATGACCCCTTAGTTACTGAATTACTAGTACCAAACCTATGATGGGGCATTTGCTTCCCTGATGGAGTTCTAGGTTGGGCAGTGAAGGAGAAACATTCAGTAAGAGTTCTGAGGTATCAAATTCTGAGTTTCAAATCATATATACCTTTTTCCTTGGATTGCTAAGATCTCATAATTTTTCATCCCAGCACCATTTTTAAGGCTGAATGGGGCATTTCTATCTCCTTTATAACTAGAATGACTGAGACAAATAGGGTCTCCTCATGCATTTTGGTGACATGTGGACCATTAGCTATATACTGATGTCCCTGCAACAGGCAATCTTGTCTTGCTGCCCCAGGGGCCCTGCACATGTGTCCAGCCCGAGCCAGGTAGTTTTGTTCTGGAGTCCTAGAAAACAGACCCCCTTCCCCTCTCCCCAGCTATTTACACAGCTAACGCAAACACTTTTCTCAGACAGCCATCTGCTTAACCGATTTGGGGTCACAGACAATGTCGCAGTGATATTCCCTGGAATATTTATGAGATTCCTCCTTAGCCATTCACTGTAGGTGTTTTAGGTCTAGGATGAAAGGGTAGCAGCATCTATGCTTTGTATTTGGTGGCGACATCAAGCGCTTCCCTAACTAAGGAGTCAACCTTCCTGATATTGCCCAGAATATCAAATTCAGTTGAACAAGAGCTGAAAGTTGCTTTTCTCCAGGGCTATAATTAGGAGCTCACAGTGGCAATATACACAACCAGAAGTTCAGAGACAACTATTTTTTGTGTGCCGGAGCTCTAGAAGGCACATTATCTAACAAGCCTCAAGGGACAGGGGCCAGTCAGAGTAATGGGGACGTCAAGCCCAGAATGACAGTACTTTTCCTGTGTACTGAGTTTAGTCCTTCTACTTCTTGGGTTCCCTACTTGAGGAAGTCCCAAGGTAGAGGGCTGATGGGTGACTAAGTCCATAAACTGGAACAAGAGGCTGGTAACTAATCATGTTGTCAATGCACTGATTCTCCTTCTTGGAAGAAGGCACCTTCAGGGAGAAATCCATGTGACAAAAGACTTCTAATGCTCAGAAGTCAGAAAGGAATGGGGACCCTGGAGCTTGGATATGTGCAAATACCTCTAAACTGGCTCTAGATAAGAATGCCATTGATACAGTCCTGCAAGAATTCCGAGGGAGAAGGGGACACCGAGAAAAAGGTCTTGCCATACCATGAAGTGGTACAAGCCAGGAAAATTCAAGCAACCATAGGTAACAAGCGCACTGAGAGTGTGCTGTTTAGCATCACAAGCAAAGGGGATGCTGCTGGTCAGAACGGACGGAGAGCTAAAGGAAAGCACTGGCTGTATCAATGGCAGCAAATAAGATGGTAGATGTTATATGTGAGACAAGTTAAAGACCCACACAATAGTCTCTATGAGTCACCTGTGGCCAATCTTTTTTAAGAGGACATGTGGGAAAATTAAGGTGATACGTGGTAGGAAAATTGACCTCTGCTGAAGGCTATGAGGCATCGTTGATGGCTTTTCCTTCAGAGCCACAAGGCAGCCGACATGGCCACGTCATTTAGGGTCCTAGCAAGAAACAGATGGCACTCAAATTGGGTAAATAGAGGAGAGCTTAAAGAAGGCACTCTCTTCCAAAGCGTGAGTGGGGATGAAGCAAGGCATATTTCAGTGTCCTGCAGCTAGTCGCTGGGGGTGCCATTACCACCCTGGACTTGATGGAGCAAGGAGAGGGGCTTAGCAACAGGTTTCCAGCACCCGGAGGGGGAGCCTTGTGGAGAGGATGACAAGCGCCACATTCTTTAGTTAAGGGATGAAGCCAGCTGATAGCAGCCCACCAGGAAGGAAGAGAGAAAAAATTACCGATATCTTACTCTCCTCCCTCCCGCAGTTTTTCTTCGTTGCTCCCCATGGGCCAAACCCCACTGGAAGCCAGAGAACAAGAGTGTATTTTGACGGGGCCAGACTTCTGAGGATGAAGAAGAGCAGAGAAAGGCAGAGAGTGGATGCTGAGGGATATCAGAAGATACTCAGCAAAATATCAATAACTCTGGGAGTCTGGAGGAATGCCAATTATCCTTTTTTTATTTAAAAATATATTTTTTAAATTTTTCAGATGACAGAACAAAATAGCAGCTATTCACTCAAAACCAGAGACTACATAGGATGTAACTGTGTATCTAATTTACGTTCCCCTGGAAGAGCAGTAAGCGTTGTGGGGTGAGCACGGCCAGTGAGATCAACTTATAATTTTAACACTCTTTTATCCTCACTACAGTGCAAGAGTGATGCATTTCCACTATAGAACATTTAGAAACATAGAATCCAAAGGAGAGAATAAAACTATCTTATAATGCCGCATTCCAGTGCTAATCACTGCTACTGTGGTGGAATATATATATATTTTTAAGTTTCTTAGTCATACCTTGCATATGTATTTGTACACATCAGAACTTTTTATTTTCTCATAATTTTAGGCTGTACACAGAACTGCCACATAGTCTTCACGGTGATCCTCCAGATGTTAACTTTCCACCACGTTTGCTTTATTCATATTTCTCTCCCTATGCACACGTGTATGCCCCCCACATATATGTACACACGCAGATATAATCTATACACATGCATCTTTTACCTGAACCATTTGATGGTACTCAACTTTCAAATTTTAAGAGACAAGTTAGGCCAGTAACCTCTAAACCATTAATATTCCCAGGTATAATATGAAATCCTCAAAATTAAGAATAAGAGAATAAAAATGATAACAGAATTTTATCAAAGAATTCCTGTCAGACCAGAACAGACTTGGCAAGCAATTGATCACCCTCATTCCTTTGTAAATACCCTGGGGGCGTAGTGCCATCCCCAGATGAGCTGCGAAGGGTCCTCGGTGACGAATGCCTAGTCGTGGTGCTACTTATGGGGATGAGACTGGTTACACCGGCTAGCCTATGAGAACAGGTGGCCATGAGAGGGCTCAGAGAGGGACCTCAGAAAGTCACCTAAGAGAGGATGTCTGGAAGCACTGAGCCAGACCCTGGGCAGCCAGGCCACTGATGCTCCAGTCCAAAGATATTCTTGCTTAGCATCAGTCTCATTTACAGTGCAGCCTCTTACTGTGGAGAAGTCAATTCCAGGTGTCCAGTTGTAAATGCTTAGGATAGGAGGTATAGAATTAGTAATCCCAGCCAGGGTATCAGCATCCTCTAGGGAACCAGGAGAAATGAAGACCTTCTGTCACTTGTCAGGTGCTGATTTTAACAGAATAATGCATTGGGCTGGATTTCATTCTTTTTTCCGGCATAGCGCATCACCTTGAGTCTTGGCATACAACAGAGCCAGATGCTAAAATGCCTTCCTGGATTGTTTTCCAAGTCGGGCCTCTTCCCCTGAGGTGCACCACTGAGAATATCAGATTGTCCTCGCCTCTGAAAGCTGAACAGCCGCAGGCTGAGCGACAGGGTCGAGCACTACAGAGTGACACTAGGCTGGATAGCAGCAGACGGGAGCCAAGGAAGTCGCACTCAGACTCGTCAAGGAGCGGGGTGTGCCTCTCCAGACTTGTTTTAAAAGAGAAGTTGCATTATTTTCCTTATAAACTGAGACTTACAGGTTCCCATTAATTTAGGAGACTGTCTCCTGACCAAAAAGAGAGAAACCATTTTAACACAGTAATTCCTCACGGAGTGATTTTCTTGGGGAGCCCTACCAATGCCCTGTAAGGGAAGCTGGCTGTCGTTACTCCAGTGAATGAGTGTCTTTGCAACCCGAGCATCACTAAGGGATCTGCCCTGTGCTTTGAGATCAGGGGAGGGAAACGGAGGAGAAATGGAATAGTAAGGGTTAACATGGAAGAGAGGCAGCCGACTACTCCCTCGCCAAGGCCAAGTGCGCAGTCCCTAGGAGAAACAGCATGGGGATCCTCCATGTCCCTGTGGTCCTAAGAGTTAGCTGCAGAGGGTGGATGAGGTGGGGGACTACAGTCTTGCAGGGACAGCACCAGGTCCCCACTGTGTCCATAGACCATACAGCTACCACCTGTTCCACACTGTGCTCACAGACAAGGAGCAGAGAGAGAGACAGAGACAGTCTCTCCGTGGGCAACCCAAAAGGCTTCTACCTTGGTTCTCCCTCTGGTCTCCTCCATCATCCCTCCATCATCAGGGAGAGAGACTGCCTTCCCCACTCCCTGTCTAAGCCCTAGAAACTATGGTGAGCAAAGGGTTTAGGGGAGACTTTAAAACCAAATACAAGATTTAAAATCTGGAATGAGCAACAAGGAGTCAGGAGAACTGAAAACGACCGTTCGGATAGATGAATTGCTAGACATCTCTAGGAAAGGAAGCCTCAAATGAGGACAGATAATAGCAGTCACTGAAGGAAAATTTTCATTTTATACTCAATAGCTGAGACTCCTCTCTAGATAATTACATTAGATTCATACATCCATCTCCTCTCCTTCCTGAGACCCCTGGGTTCTCTCCACAGGCCTCTCCGTTTCTGTCCTCTCAGTGCAGCAGCAAGCTGGTCAAGGATTAAAGGCACAGCAACCGATAATATCACATCCTCCTTGTAAATCGATTTTCCTAGTGGCCTGAGGAGCCCAAAATGTCCAGCAGGTGGTCTCGGCTTCTAATTCAATGGGACCACTGTGGGTCTCTTGGGGGAAGCATTCCTTCCTTTGGTATTAGGAGCTTTAAATAAGCACAGCACAAAGCAGTGGAGAGGGACATAATAACTTTGCAAGTGATGGAAGAATCCCACTTCAGCCCTGGCTGGGCGGCTCAGTGGATTGGAGCGTCATCCCGCACACTAAAAGGTTTCAGGTTTGATACCAGGTCAGGGCACAAACACAGGTTGTGGGTTTGACTGCAGGCAGGGCACGTACAGGAGCCAACTGATCGATGTTTTCTTTCTCACATTAATGTTTCTCTCTCTGTCTCTGACTCTTTCTCTCTCTCTCTCAAGTCAATAAACATCCTTAGGTGAGGATTTTTAAAAATGGTAAAAAATTATAAAAGAATCCCCCTAGAACATTTACCCTGAGCCACGTAGCGCTGGAAGGATCACGTGCATAGCCCTGGTTCAGAGTACGTGTCCTATTAAGCATCACATCTTACAAGTGCTGCCTCCCTGCTGACACCAGAATTGAGTCTTCAAAAACCTTCCCACCAAGTGACTTCTGGATGACGCACTGTAAGATAAAATCAGCAGGTCCCATGGACATAACCTTTTGCTCTACTTCTTTTATGAAAGAGTGGATTTCTTGGTCCAAAACAGAGTTATGTGAGATATTGTATTAGTGAAACAACACGAAGTCAAAAAATGATGCTCATGGCTGAGAAAAGGCAGGGAGGAAAATGAACTCATATCTGACTGTTTATTCCAGGTGGGATAAAAGCAGTCCATCTGTTATTGAAGGGACTTGGGATCACTCACTCATCTGCCAACATTTGCCCCACTGTGAGGGTTCAGGGGTCATTACTGCTCACAGGTTGATAACCTGAGAAGAAAAAAAAATCCATGTTATTGAATCTGCGTGTAGACTCCAAATCTGTCACTATTTCACTTTGTTCATGGGCCCGTGAAACAAGCAATGCTGGGAAAAAGACCAGTTCACATCTACAGGACAGATCTTAATATGTACCTGGTATTTCAGCCTTCTCTGCAGTAGGAGCCTTTTGGTGGGTGGCCAGAGGGGACACACATTCTTACACTCTGGGTTTATTCCACGGGATTCATTCATTCCTTTTCCCCCGCTCAGGGTCCCAGCAGAAACAAAAGGCACACCCAAGTTGAGGTAGTTCAAGAAGGTAAAGAGGGTTGCTTACAAACGTGCAGGCAGTGTGCAGGGAAGCCACTGAGGATAGTTCTAATGCTCTCATGCCGTGAGCACCCGGGGACCCAGAAGGGCAAAGTCACGTAGAGCGGGCCACCCAGAGGAGAGCCATAGCCTTCACTGGTGATAACCCACTGAGGAGTCAAGGGAGTAAATAACTGTTCTTCAGTCCCCTTCTTCCTTCTCATCTCCTGCTAGAGTGGTGTTTACCCAGCCCGACCAGAAGCCAGAAGGCAAGGGATGCAGACCAAGGCTGAGAGCAGGAGATGGACAGACAGCTGGAAACAAGTGAAGAACGGGCCCAGAGAGGCACACAAGGGTTATCCAGCATGCATTTCTTTCTTTCTTTCTTTTTCTTTCTTTCTTTCTTTCTTTCTTTCTTTCTTTCTTTCTTTCTTTCTTTCTTTCTTTCTTTCTTTCTTTCTCTTTCTTTCTTTCTTTCTTTCTTTCCTTCCTTCCTTCCTTCCTTCCTTCCTTCCTTCCTTCCTTCCTTCCTTCCTTCTTTCTTTCTTTCTTTCTTTCTTTCAAAAATTGATTTTAGGAAGAGAGAAGAAGGGAGGGAAAGAGAAACATCAATCTGTTGCTCCCCTTATTGATGCATTCATTGGTTGATTCTTGTATGTGTCCTGACCGGGGATGGGACCTGAAACCTCAGAATATCTGGACGATGCTCTCACCAACTGAGCTGCCCAGCCAGGGCCCAGTATACATTTCTTTAAAAATTATTTATCAAGTGCGCCTACTGTGTGACAAACACTATTCCCAATGCTGGGGACAGAGCAGTAAGAAAACACACAGACACACAAAAATGCTTCACTTCATGGAGCTAATAAAATACATACATAAAATGTGCATATATTTTATATTACATATTTACAAGTAATAATGAGAAGATAAAGCAAGGAAGAGATACAGAAAATATTGGCTGAGGAGGACTATCACAATCTTAAATAAGATGATGGCGAGGGCTTCGGAGAAAACCTGAAGGAGGTCGGGAAGTGAGCCTGCAGAGATCTGGGAAAAGCGAACCCTGCCCGGGGGAGCCCAAGTGGAAAGGCACCGAGACTGTCCCTCTTGCTCAGCCTACTTTAGCGAGTAGCCTTCTCTTGCAGTGTATCCAAGAAACAGAGAGAAGGCTACTGGCTGAAGTAGGCTGAGCAACTGGGATAGTATTAAGAGATAATATCAGAGAGTGAAGGAGAAGGGGAGGCAGGGTGGAAGCCACACCACCCTCTAAGGATTTGGAGAATGTTTCTGAAATTTGGCGTTTAGTCTGAGCAAGATGGGAAACCACTGGCAGATTTGAACAGCTGGGCAGGGGAGCCTGAGCTGACATGTTCTTACATCATCATTCTGGCTTTCGTTTAGAGATGGACTGACGTGGAAAGGGGGATCCAGGTTAAGAAAAGGACACCAGTGAGAGGATATTGCAATCATCCAGCCAAGGGACAGTGGTGGCTTACACCATGATGGTGGCAGGGATGGTGGGTGGTAAAGGTGGCAGGGTTTGCTGGAGGATTGGGTGTGCATGTGAGAGAGAGGGGGAAGGCAGGTACCAAGGGTTTTTGGCTGCTGGAGGGAAAAAGGAATTGCTATTATTCACTGAGCTAGGACAGCAAGAAGTCTAAGTTTGGTGTATATTGCACAAGGTGGGTATTAGGAGCTCAGTTTTGAACATGTTTGACGTTCAAGTGCAGACGTGAAAGTGATAGGTGGGTATATGAGTCAGGATTTGAGGAGAGAGGAGGAGACCTAAATATGCATTCAACAGCGTGGTGCCCTGGAAACCAGGGGGAGGCGATCAGCCCGGGCCAGTGCTACTCATAGTTTAAATAAGATCTTACCTAAAATTACCACGGGAAGAAGCAGTGCAGGTGACACTTATAAGAGCAGTTTTAGTAAAGTGTTGGGACGTAAGGTGTTATGAAGTGGGATCAGGAAAAATGGGAGGAGAAAATTGGAGATTCAAGCGTAGATAAACCTTTCAAGGAATTTTGCTATGAAGGAAAATAGAGGAAAGTGGCATCACAATAAGGTTTTTTAAGACAGAAGAAACTGCCCTGGCCAGTGTGGCTCAGTTGGTTAGAAAGTCTTCCCATAACCGAAGGATTGTTTGTTCAATTCCCAGTTGGGGCACATGACTGGGTCGCAGGTTCAATCCCCAGTCTAGGTACATACGATTCCTGGTTTGGGTGCAACCAATCCATGCTTCTCTCTCTCTTCCTCTGTTCCTCCCTATCTCTCTAAAAGCAATGGAAAAAAAAGTTCTTTGGGATGGATAAAAAAAAATTTAAGACAGGAGAAACTAAAAATCTTTTCCCAAACCTCATTGTCCCCAATCCTTCAAACTTGAACAATTAAAATGTATCTCAGAAATTGAGGTGTGAGTTTATATAAGAAAATCTATCAACAAAGTTCACAACATCAATAGACTAAAGGGAAAATGCAGGGGAAAACACTTTATAAAACTAGGGAGTGAAAACATATGATTTTTAAAATAAACACCCATTTATGATGAACCTTTCAGAAACCTTTCAGAAAGCTAGTAATAGAAGAAAATTCTCCCCTTTGCTGAAGTTTATATGTCAAAAACAAGCAGCAAACACAATTACTAGAGACACTTTAGATCAGGAGCAAGATTAAGATGCCCCCATCTCTGCTGTTGTTTATACTCAACATCCTGGGCAACTTTAGGGAAAGAAAAAGGTGGCCCTGACTGGGTAGCTCAGTTGGCTAGAGCATCATCTAAATATGCCAAGGTTGTGGGTTCCATTCCCAACCAGGGCACATACAAGAATCAACCAATGAATGCATAAGGAAGTGGAACAACAAATCTCTCTCCCTCGCTCTCTCATCAATAAATAAAATTTTTTTTAAAGGAAGGGAAAAGTGGATGAATAAAGAGATAAAACTACCATTATCTGCAGACATGATTATTGATCTAAAAAAACCAACAGACTCAACCAACCGTAAACCATTAGAACTAATTTCTCTAAACCAATAATAACCAACTAGAAAATATAATACAAATGAAACACTGTTCACAGTAGCAACAAAAACTATGAAGTAACCAGTTTAAAATTAAATTTCATTCAATGTGCATAAGACTTCTATGAAGAAAATTTTAAATTCTAATAAAGGATATAAAGAAAATTTAAATAAACAGAATTTTATCCTCTTAAGTGATGCAACTTGGTAGCATAATACTTTGGAAAAAACTAATAAAAATATAACTATGCTTTAAGTAAATAAAATGCCATGCTTTGTATGGTACAACTTTACATTATAATAATGTTTCCCTAAATTCCACTATAATTTTTAGTAATCCAACTGAAAATTCCAATTGGATATTTTGAGGAAGATGATCATTTGACTTTTAAATATGAGTAAGAGTCAACTTTAAAAAAGCACTAAACCTTCAAACAAATAAGAGTATAGAGGTGGATTTTGCCCTGCCTGATATTACCACAATATTGGCTCTTTATATCTGATATGAGTAAGCTTTAGCTCAAGAACAAACAAATAGACCAGTGAAATAGGACAGAGAAATTAGACATTTATTCATGTATCAGCACTTAACATATACTAAAGAAGGTACCAAAAATCCATTGAGAAATGAAAATTGAGTGAGTGATCAGTAGAGGACACCGAGGAAATGGCTGACTTTGTGGAGCGACAGAAACTGGGTTGTTATCTAACATCGTTACTATATTGAGAAATGCAAACCGGATCCTTACCTAACATCAGATGCAAAGGGCAATTCTAGAGGAGTTAAAGACTTAAACATTGGGGAAAACATTATAGAAGGAAAATTTAGAGAACATCTTTATGTCCAAAGAGTAGAAATGGACTTAAAAGGAAAAAAACCTTAGGAAACATAAGGCAAAATGTTGACGAATTTGATTATATCAAATTAAATATTTCTAAAACCTCAATGAGGTACTATGTCACACCCATGGGAACAGCTCCCGTTTTAACAAGTATTGGCAGGGACATGGGGAACGTGAAAACCCTTGTTGTACATGGCAGGCGGTTCGGCTGCTGTGGAAAATAGTTTGGTTGTTCTTTGAAAAGTTCAACATAGGATTACCCTATGACCCCACAATTCCACTCTTGGGTATGTACCCCAAAGATTTAAAAACAGCTCCTCACCCTGGCTGGCAAAGCTCAGTGGATTTAGCACAGGCTGAGAACCAAAGTGTCTCAGGTTCAGTTCCCAGCCAGGGCACATGCCTGGGTTGCAGGCCACGGCCCCCAGCAATTGTACATTGATGTTTCTCTCTCTTTCTCCCTCCCTTCCCTCTCTTAAAATAAAATAAATAAAATCTTTAAAAAAATTTAAAAAATAAAAATCAAAACAGGTCCTCAAACAGATGCATGTACACACATTTTTATAGCAACACTTTTCATAATAGCCAAAAGTGGAAACAGCACAAATGTCCGTCAGTGGAAGAAAGGATAAACAAGTGGTGGTGTACCCATACACTGGAACATTATTCAGCCACAAAGAATGAAGTAGTGATACATGCTATTAACAGGGATGAACCTCCAGAACATTATGCTAAGTGAAAGAAGCCAGACACAAAAGCTCGCATATTTTATGGTTCCATTTATATGAAATACATATTGAGAACAGAAAAATCCACAGAGGTAGAACAGATCGATGGTTGTCAGGGGCTGGAGGGTAGGGAGGCTAGAGAGAAACTGCTTAATGCAAAAGGGGTTTTACTTTGGAGCAATGGAAATGTTCTGGAACTAGGCAGAGTAGTGGTTGCACAATGTGACCCCGAGAATAAATTGAATTTTCCCCTTTTAAAATGATTAATAAAAAAGTCTTGGTGGAGGTACTAAAAATCTTTCTATCCAGAGAAAAAAATTAATAGACAATAGACTTAAGGAAGATTACTTGTACAATTTGAAACTGAGAACCGATATCTGGAATATACAAAAAATATTGGCAAATTTACAAGAAAAAGATAGCAATAAAACAATAACCAATAAAACCATGGGCAAGGTATAAACCAGACTTTGTAGAGGAAACCAGAAGTTGATATGGATATAAAGAAATGCCCATGCTTGTTAATAATCAGGGAAATTCAAATTAAAACAATAGCAAATATTAATTTACATTTATTAGGGAGGAAATAATTAAAAAGTTAAATGATGATAAGGTGGATTGGGGGATGTGTCTTAGATCATGTCCCCCTGATATATGGATTCACTTGCAAGTGATGTAGTCAGAAAGTCATCCCGGGATAGAGTGGTAACGGAACAGGGACACAGGGCAGAAAAAGAGAAGAAACCTAACAAGGATGTTTTTCAGACAGCGTTCTAGCATCTGCCTGATCCTGTGGGGGAATTCTGTTGAGGAAATTACACCTCAGTCTGAACCATGTTAAGGTTTTGATGTAAGACACATCCAAACCTATAGAGACTTTTTATGAGTTTATTTGAGCCAAGCTGACGACAATTGCTAGAAATCAAAATCTCAATGGATTGAGACAACACTCCAGAGAATGGCAGTTCTGCTGTTTATTTTATACATTAAAATCAAACACATTCTGTGCTTTTATATTTTAATGTGTCTAGGTAAACAGTAAGTGGCTGGATTTTTAAAATCCAACCTGAGATTGTCTATCTCATACATAAGCTTCCTCTATTTTTGTTTATTCTGAATATTGATTCATTTGGACTTATTTCTACTATCGTACTTTGTATTTTCAATTTACCTTGTTCTTGTCTTTTATTCTCTTTCCTTTATTGACTTACATTGCACCAATGTTGTCTATTTTTATTTGAAAATTATAAACTTATTTTCAGACATCTCCCACTTAAGTCAATAACCCTTTCCTGAAAACCAGATGGTCTGTATAAAAATGCTAAGCAGCAGTATTTCCTATAATTATAAATGGAAATATTGTAATGAGTTACATGTCAACAAAACTCTCCCAATCAAGTTCTTAAAACATAACTAGAATACCTATCATAAACAAATCATTATGTTAGGAAGAAAATGCTTAAAAATTGCTTTCTGATCAGAGGTAATCAATATAATTGTTAGCAGTTGGTTTGATGTAATAATTTGGTCTCTCAGCACCAGCAACATCTGAAATGCATATTCCTTTGCCAATATTTTCTGCTTTATAAAATGGCTACATATGATTTCAGCATTCTGCTAATTGTACTTGGAATGTAAGCCACATTATTACTTGCATATCTTTAAAATACATATTTTTTAAAGTTGTATGGGGTTTTGTGGCTATGAATACAAATTTTTCTTAGATAAACAATAGATGGAAAGCATTTGTATTGAGAGCTACACTTCTGTAAAACTGGTATTTAAAAGCTAGGAAACATTAACAATATTAATAAGCAAGATATTGTATAGGACAGATCTACCTATTCCTCTGAAAATTACCCTTAAACTTTTAACATGCCACTTTTGTGAAGTTAAAAAATACATCCTCCTCCTGAACAGATGGAGTTAAAGAGTTAAAAAGGAAGACTAATTACCTCTGAGTTCTCCCCTACCATTTTCTCTACTATTGACCAGTATTTTCGTTCCATCTTGTTTCCTTGGCAACTGTCTACGTTGATAGAACTTAAAACTTAGAGAAAAGGTGCAAGAATAGTATTTACCCTGAACCCAGACTAAAAAATTGTGTACATTTTGCCCCATTTGCTTTACCACCAATTTTCAGAAATTGGAGCATAATATGTGTGCCTCAGTATTGTTGCTGTTGTCGTCGCTTGTTTATCCTGCTTTGGGTTTGTTGAGCCTCTTGAGTCTGTTGGTTGACAATCTTCTCCAAATTTGGAGACATTGGGGCCATTGTGTCTTTGAATGTCCATCCTCCCCCTCAGCCACAGCCTCCAATTACACGTAGGTTAGACCGTTTCACTTTACCCTACAGGTCACTGCGGCTTTGTCCATCTTTCACAGCCCTTTTCTCTTTATGCTTCAGTTTGGATAGTTCCTTTTATGACGTCAAAATGTTACTCATATTTTCTTCCTCGGTGTCTATTCTGTTGAGCCCTTCAGTGAAATTAGATATTGTATTTTTTCTGTAAAACAGGTTAGACTCACTAAATGAGGTCATGCAAAGGCATAAAGGGACTCCAAATACTAAACCAGTAATGCCACTAAGTGTTTTGAATTGTGTGGGCTGAAGCATCCACCCGAACAGTTTTTGCCCAGGATGATTGTATTTCTCTTTCACGTATGGATATTACCCACCCCCTGCCATGCTATTTGAAATTTTGATTAGGTTAAGGATTTCATCTGATATACTGCATGTCTATAATTTTTCCTTTTTATAAATTGTGTTATGAAACTTCCTAGGAGAATCTTCAAAGTGTTTATAGACCAACATAAAACCTCTTACCCCTCCCCTGAGGGGCATATTTGTAGGCCAACTATAGCAACTGGTCAGATGGATTCTCCCCCCAGAGGACAAAGTCTCAGGTAAAGATTAAAGCCTGTACGTGTGGAGGAGCTGCCTAAGGCTATTCAGGGAGAGAGAGGAAGGAGGGCTACTCCCTCCCCCAATGCCCAGCACCTCAGTGACCCCTCGAAGGTGTGGAGGCACATGGGGGGGGGTGCAGAGGGCAAGTGCTGGGGAGACGGACCGGACTCCCTGCAGATCCAATCACACAAAGCTCAAATGTTGATTTACTCGCTACTTAGAGGTTATTTTGCACTTTCTAAATTACATATTTTAACGTCTAAAATATACGTAATAATGTAATCACTATTATGTTGATTAACTTTCCAACGCCTCTTTAGCTATATTGGTTCCCTTAAATCCAAATCACTATATTTTTTCCTTGGCTCAGATTTAAACTTCCCCTAAAACTCAAAATCTCTCTGTATCTGCTTATGGATTCCTGAGTTACCCTTTGCCAAAGCTTTTATTCCTGGGAATCGTGGAAGAGAAGTCCCCCAATGGTTCCTATCAGGGATTTTCTACCTGTTACCATCAGAGGGCGACTTTCAGTAATTTCCTGGGTCTAGGCTCCCTCTTGGGGTGTAATTTCAAATTGCTCCCTAATGTCATTCTTTTCCTCTTCCATTAAATCTCTCTGGGACCCAGTCACGTCCCCAAACCTACCGTCATCGAAACATCTCCCCAACCCTTTGCCAGCTCAGTTCCCAAATGGCAAAGCAGTTAGGTCCAGACAGAAAAATCAGAGGGACATTCTTCTTTTCTTTCATGGAAGTCGAGTTTTGACATTTCAGCTCTTGTACCTTCCCGAGTATCGATCTCTCTTCGTTCCTCGGTGATACATCCCTAGTTTGCCTTCTGTCATTTGTAAAGCTAACATTCTCAAGCCCTAGTTCTCTCTTCCTTTGAGACACCCAGCAGACGCTGCCTGCTGGTGGGCGCCCTCCCACTGTTTGGGGGCCAGCCTGACTCCCTAAGTAAAGGCATCCCAGATGCAGGTTCTCATAGTGAGCTCTCGGCCTTTGAGATGGTATTGTGTCATTCTTCTTGTAAGCAGGGGCCTCTCTGTCTTCGTGTCGTCATTGCTGCACTGCTGTGGTGTTCGCACACGTGATCGGGTCCTGACTAATGGACATACCAGGGCCAAACGGAGAGCACAGAGCGGAGGGTGGGTCAGCAGGGGCAGACCTCAGAGAGGCTGTGGATAAGCCATAGAAATCCCTTCATATTGGTTCCATGCTGATTTTTCCTTGCACCTGGTATTTCTTCTTTAAGAATAAGATAAGCCCTGGCTGGGTGGCTCAGTTGGTTGGAGGAGCATCATCTTGTGCACCGAAAGGTTGCAGGTTCACTCCCCAGGCAGGGCACACACCTAGGCTGTGGGTTCGATCCCTGGTCAGGCCGCATATGGGAGGCAACCAATCGATGTTTCTGTCTCTCACAAAATCAATAAACATACCATCCTCAGGTGAGGATTAAAAGAAAAGAATAAGATAAAAAAGGAAGAAAGTCTGGGATGGCTATCTAGTCTCACCAACAGTGCCTGTCACTAATAAGCCCCCAAATCTCATGTAGTCTACCTGGAACTTTTCTGTGAGTTTTCAGTTATTCATTCGATCAACAAACGTTTGCTGCATGTCTGCCATGTGCCAAGTGCTGCTGTTCCCGGCACTGGGGATACGGCGGTGAAGCAAGCATGGGAAATCCTTGCCACGTTGGCACACATGTCCTCATGAAGGAGACAGATAATAAATGAACAAATATACACACTCAGGTAAACCTAAGGGGCTCTGAAGCATGACAAGGCATAGTAAAGAGACAGAATGGGACTGGGAGAGAGTGACTATTTGGAGAGTGTCATCCTCAGGAAGCTCTTGCTGAAAAGGTGACAGTGGCGCAGAACAATGAACAAAGCGAGGGAGCAAGTCATAGGAATTCTTGGTGAAGAGTGTCCCAGAGAACAGAACTAACAAAAGCCTGAGAAAGCTTCTTGCTGTTCCCTGAACCTCAGCGTGTTCAAGGAGTAGCGAGGAGGCCAAGATGGCAAGAGCCGCTGGCACGGCGGAGACGCTGGCAGGCAGTGAAGTTAGGGAGGGGAAGGGGAGTCACACGGGCTCTACATAATGTGCTAAGGAGTTTGAATTTTATTCTAAATGATACGGGAAGGTATCGACAGGCTTTGAGCAGAAAAATTCTGTGGGGTTTTTTTTATATTAAAAAATATTTATCTACAGAAATACATTTGCTTCTTTCTCTCTCTTCCTGTGGGACTTTTTCACTGTCTCTGGGCCAGAGGAAGTGTTCACGAGGACATAGCAGTAGCAGGCCCCGTTTGCAGACTGGGGGAAACGGCACACTTACAGTTCATAGACTCTTCCAAAGGGCCACAGAAACATCACTTAGAATTCTTTCTCGTAAAATGCCTGTGATTTCTTAAGGGAAATAGAGCTGGTAAGAACCGCCAATGTGCAGTCTGATCTCTGTCTGATATATTGTTCCTTCCCTAACATCGCTTCCCCTTTTTCCCCTCACGCACAAAGATGACTCATCTCAAAGAAAGTTATCCTTGTGTTTAGGCAGCCCCGAGGGGAAGGGAGCTTGGGGTAGGCCAGGGCCGTTGAAAAGCAGTCACATTTGAAAAATATGTGGAAGATGGTATCTTTAGGACTTGACGATGGACAGCTTGGATGTGCAGCGGATGGAACGAGAGACATCCAGGATAACTCTCAAGTGTTTTTTTTTGCCCGAACAACAGAATTAATGGCAGTTGCACTTACTGAGATAGGAAAGGCTGAAGGAGGAATGGGCTTGGAGGGGAGGGAGAATCGAGAATTACTTGGGACTTGTCAAGTCCGAGATGCCCGTTAGATGTCCCGAAGCAGACACAGACCACAACTGTGTCTCTCCCCCAGCCCCAGTGTAAGCTCTGAGAGGAAGGGACCTTCCATCTGTCTTGTTTACATCTGTACTCTTGGAACCTAGAAGAGGCCTGGCAGGTGTGTAGTAAATATTTGCTGAATGAATGAAGAAATAAATGAATAAAAATGAGCCTGAGGCTTTTGTTGGAAGTCCTGGCCTGCAGCCCTGGCTAAGCAGAATGATAAAAAACAGACTGTGGCAAAAACACACACACACACACACACAAAAAAAATCCCATTTATCAATGCCTGCAATACTGAGTGAAAGCAGAGTTGAAGGAGTATCTTCCCTCTGTGAGAGCTCAAGCCCGAATTTCTGGACAGACCTGCCACGTGAAAGAAAGGGGAACAAGGTGAATAGGGGGCCAGAGTCTGAACAGGGGAGTGAGGCAAACCCATTTCTGCAATCTTTTCACTTATAGGATCTCCCCAAAGAACAAAGGAAGCCCAAAGCGCGAGATAAATTTCCTTCTTGAGGGAAAGCAAAGTGGGAAAGGGAGAAAGAAGTGGCCTCGAGAGCTTCCTCCCCACCCTCAATCCCCATCCCCCTGAGCCTCCAAATACCAGTGTATTTAAAGCTTTTGCTAGCATCAAAATTCAACATGTGGTTTGGTATAAAAATGTAATGTATAAAAGAATAGGTATAGCTTGGTGTGATCATGCATTCTCCTGAGTCCCTGCTGCTGGCTGTCACACCAGGCAAAGACTGATGTTACTTAGAAGAAAGGGAAGGCCCGAGAAGATTTAAAAAGCGAGAGAGTGAGGGGGAGTTTCTTGGTTCAGCATCACTGAGATGCCAATAAATTAGTGCTAGATGCCCAGAGCCCACCTTTGGGGGGTGGACTCATGTGGGACACTATGTCTCCCACATCAGGGTAGAATTCTGTGACACTAATAAATCCACTCTCCTAGAGAGGCACCCAAATTAATCACTTCTGTTTCCTAAGCCATTGTCTTACAATGGGGTCTGTGACGCTTGGATCTCGAAGCTGAGAATCAATGACTTTGTTCCCCGGCTCCATTAAACCAGATCCAGAGGAAGGCTCTGGAATGAAACGTGCCAGTGGGGCTGAGAGGGGGCCCTCAATCAGAAAGGCACGTCCTCCCTCCCCTTCACGCGTCACTCCACCACACTCCAAGCATTTAGGAATTTGCCATGGCGGGCGTCTCTAGTCCCCTGGTCTTTCTTGTGACCGCCTTCCACCCCTTACTGTCCTTCTGGTATATGTAAAAACCTTAATTTTTTTCCTTTTTGTTTCCTCTTTGGTTCCCATATTCCTGACACTACAACAACTTCCATTCTTTCCTGGGAGCACATATTTTTAACCCACAGATTTATAAACAAATTTCATGGCTTTGAACCTCCCAGATTCCCAATCTCCTGCTTTTCTTTATATTTCTCTATTTCTGGCAGTCTTTCTTAGCTCCCTATTTATACCAGTGTGGCTATTACTTCTGCTACATTTTCCTCCTCATAAAGGTCATTAGCTCCGAAAATCAATTTCCATTCATTCATCGCTGAATAATGCTAGTTCTGTTGAGACTCCATGTTGGTCAGCAGATGAGAGAAATGGATTTATAAACTGCGGTCCCACTCTGCCCACGGATGGCAGGCAGGTTGCTGGGCAAAGCTGTCTTCTCAGTCTCCCATTTGTAGCAAGCTTTCATTTTTGCTTTGCTGAGGAGATAACTTTCTGAAACCCTTCTTTCCTGGTTCTCCAGGGTCTGGACCAGCACAGAACAGTAAAACTATAGCAGCAGCCAGCACACTGAAGGATTTGAGGTACCAGACATATCTCCTCCCCCTACAGGTTCTGAAGCAATTAATAAAAACATTCAAGAATCAGATAAGTTCCAAATATCAGGGATATTTGTTGTTGTTAGAAGGTGGTTTGGAGATTGTGGCTGGAGCCTGAATATACATTTGGCCTCCTAGTACCTCCCTGTAGTCATTGATAAACGACAGCCCTCCCCCTGACGAAGGAAGAACCTCCCCAGAGACCTCATGACATGTTGCTGGCAGACTTTTTAAGAAAGGAAGAGCCAAAATGGGATAAGCTGCCTTGCCCAGCTCTCCATGCCACTACTTTTTCACCATGGAAGGAAAGAAGGGCAGGTACCACCAGAGCTGTCAAAAGGGTAGACGTTTCCAGTTCCTATAGAGGTTTCTATTTCAGAAGTCGGAGGAAAAGAAGAAGATGGTTCCACGAAGAGTTCTTGCTGCCTCGTGCCCTCACTTACTGCTCTCTGCTCCTAAGGCCACCTTTCCCAGCATGCACTGTGCCACCGCAGGCACTGCATCCTCGCTGCCCAGCTGTTCCCTAACTGGGGTGTGAGGTCTCCTTCTGGACATGGAAAGTTGCGGAGGGGAAACCATTCGTTAAGTCCTGTCATAGATCAAAATCCAGGGCTAGTAGAAACAGATGATCAGCCTGAGTTTTCGTTGATGCAGCCCCCCCACCCTGCCCCACCGTGTCTGAAAAAGAAGGCAAGTAGGGGGGAATGGGTGGTGGCTTTTATCAGAGGGTCTCTATTCAAGCAAATCTTGGCTCTTCCAGGAACTCAAGCCTAGTAGGTTTTTTTCATTCTAGATGCATCTGCCTTATAGCTGGTTGTACTGGATTGTTTATTAAGCTTTGGTAATTTTTGTGAGTTTTTTAAAAAATCATTTTCAATACCTTCAAAAGCTGCAGTTTAGATGCTTTGAGGTAGAGGTTCTCCTCCCATCTGCATGAGTTGTCCCTTCCCATGACTTCTGTGGCTCCTTTCTCCTGGTGCGCCTTCATCCTCCGGCCACTCCCTTTCAGTGTGATGCTCTGCCTTTGGTGTCTGCAACCTCTGGGGCTCTGTCCTGTGCCTTGGCATTCCTCCCGCTCGATCTCATCTACGCCAACGGCTTCCACCAGCCTGTATGCTTGAGGCTGACTCCCAATGCATAATTCTGTCCCAAGCCTCTCTCTCTTGAGCTCCAGACCCATATTTTAAACCATTTACTAGGCAGCATCCACATTTGCACCTCATACTCAACTGACCAAATCCAAAATCCCTCAAACTTGGTCCATCATTTTATTGTCTAATTTAGTAAATTGCACCTCCATTCCTTCCTGTAACCAAGCTAAAGAAGTGGTTCTATCCATTAGCCCATAGAGCCAATTATTATTAATTAGGATAGCTTCCCAATACCCCCTTTTTAAATCCTTCTTTACTGCCAACACCTCCCTTTGGAGTTTGTAAGAGTTTAAGTCTTTTGGTTGCAAACAACAGAAATGAACTCTAAGTTAAACAAAGAAAGGGGGGTGGACGTATTTGAAAGGATGTTGGGAAAGCTCACAGGACTGAAGGGAAAACTGAATAAGCATGCTTTAGGGCAGGCTAGATCTAGGGCGACCCTGGAGAGCTCAGCGGGTGCAGCTCAGTCCTTCTGTCTGGGACGCTGCACGGGGTAACTTGGATGCAGTCATCTTTCATCTCTGTGTGTCTTTATCAAACTTTCAAGTTCCTAGTAGAGAGAATCCGGTTGACCATCTTTAATAAGCCACACAGAGCTAGAAGACAGGGGTGAGTGGCACAAATCTGTGAGCACTTTTCCAGTCTATGCTCCTCGCATCTTTAAAATCTACAGTTCACACTACCACCATTTGCAGCTCTAAAATATATACCATTCAATGTTTCTCCTTAGTTGAAATTCCTCGATAGCCCTTCATTACTCAGAGAATAACCTACAAGCTTCTATCAGGGACTTCACTCCAGGATTTGGACCCTGGCTACCTTTCTAGTCTCATCTCTTGCTACTCTTCTGTTAAATCTTCTGTTCCAAGCATACCACAGTTATTAGCAATTCCCATAAACAGGTCATGCTTTGTTCTAGCCTCATGTTTTTGCTCCCTCTTTCTCAAATACCCACACTCTCTTTGCTTCACCTGACCAAATCCTGGTTAACTCACACTCCTCTTTCCACACTCACTTTAGGCATCGGATCTGACTCTTTCCCAGTCTCTTCTCATCTGAGCTAAGTGCTCTTCCTCTGTGCTCCGACTGCATCCTGAACTTATCTGTAATTTAGACATTGCAACCTGTTGCGTTCATCTCTTTCCTTGTCCCTCCTCCTGGCCCAATATCCGACTTATGTTTGGTTCCCAGTAGCTACACGTCATAAATATTAGGTAAATATATTGAAATAAACAACTATTGGTTTTGAATGCTTAATAACAAAGCACTGTGGGAGAAAGAAATACATATATATAATTTCACATTTCTACATTCAGTGGCCTTACTGCCTAGGAGGTAAACAATATTTACACAAATTGAAAGTATAGGTAGAACTACAAAATGCTGTCCAACTTCATGCACAAAAAACAGTGTCCAGAGGCTAGAATTTGAAATCAAAGTGATCCAGCAAGTCTTCTCTGAAGATGAAACACTTGAGCAGGAACGTAAAGAAGATTCAAATGGTTTGAAGAAGGTGGGAGAGTGTTTTAAGTATGGGAAGCGAGAGAAGAAGGCTCATTATGCTTGAGGAACGGAGGGGAAACATTGGCCAAGAGAGAGACTGATTAAAATATGGTGAAAAGGGCAGTGTGTGTGTGTGTGTGTGTGTGTGTGTGTGTGCGCGCGCACGCACGCGTGTGTGTGTGTGTGTGGGGAAGTCACAGGTTAGGGAACAAAGTGGGGCAGACGTACTCCTTGCTCTCTGCCTCTGGCATAGGACACCCCAGCATTCTAGATTGCCTGGTCATCACAATGCCCTGTGTCTCCTTCGGAATCAAGGGAAGAATAATTCAGATATTTTCAAAAGGTAGAGAGTTTCCACATCAAGGAATTTTGCCTCTCTCCCTGAAGTTAAGATTTCCGGATGTCATTTCAGGTACTGTGCACCAGCTATTTCTATTCTTGTTTTTGAGGTAGTTTGTGTGTGTGTGTGATTTGTTTTTCCACCCAGGCAAGCAGCACAAGATTTCCATCTTCCAAGTCAATGGTTCCTATTTGTTTTAATTTTAATATATCCATGAGCTGGAAAAACTATATGTGAGAAAAGAGTGAAAAGCTCATTAGTCTATCATCCTTGAAGGGAACTTTCAGAGTTTAGCTCAGTCTAGTCATAAACTTTAGACAATTATCTTTAGGGTTTCTGTCGAGACAATTAAACTAGATATAACCCTAAACAATCACCTAGCGATACCATCAACACTAACACAGATCTTTCCTCCAAACCCATGGACTTTGTAAGAGCTTCAGCTGATTGGCCTTATGAAAGTTCTACTTAATTGTCAAGACCCCCGAATTTGATCCCACCCTCCCTATCTACTGTTACGTCTTTAATGGTAGCTACTTAACACAACAACAAAACAAGTAATCTTCCAGTTAGGCTGTTTCACAAACAGTCCTGCAAGGCTCAGCTCAGTCTCCACATCCTTTGGGAAATGTCCCCGCCTCAAGCACCACTAACCTTTCTTTTCTCTGAATGGTGGGTTCTAAATCCCCAACTCTTCTCTTCCATTTCTAATAAGTAAAACATAGCAACTCCCTTTGGCTCTCTACTGATATACACACACTTTTCTCAGCTTCTGAGGCCTAATCTACAGACAAACATGGTCATATTGAGGGAGGATGTTTGCTCCTCCAACTCTCTCCCATTACTAACCCATGAATTAATTTTATTTTAGATCTTTATGGAGGTAAACCTCACCAACAGCATGGAATTAGAAGGTCACCTTCAAAGCCCTGGCTGGCATAGCTTAGTGGATTGAGCGCAGGCTGCGAACCAAAGTGTCGCAGGTTCGATTCCCAGTCAGGGCACATGCCTGGGTTGCAGGCCACAGCCCCCAGCAACTGCACATTGATGTTTCTCTCTCTCTATCTTTCTCCCTCCCTTCCCTCTCTAAAAAAATAAATAAATAAAATCTTTAAAAAAAAAAAAAAAGAAGGTCACCTTTAAATCGCTAGGCTAACTGTCTCCACTTTTACAGATGAGGAAACTGAGGCCCCAAGAGAGTTGTCCTCCTTGTTTCAGATTTAACATCACTTCCTCCTCCCTGCTGCCATTAGTCAACTGAACTGAAGCTCTTGAGGGCAAGGGTCCCCATGTCTGGTGCATTGTCTCCATCCAGAACCGCATCTCTCCGTCTCCTCTTGTTTCCCATACAGGATGGCAAACGCGGCTGAGCACAGGCTGTGTGCCTAGGAAACAATGTCTGGATTGAATTGAACCCCGTCACGAAGAGGACCATTTAGAGGCATTGAGTTTGGCCTCTGGGTGAATAATTGCTTCGGGTTGGCCCGCTGAGCAGCGAACAGCAATGGAACAAAAGACACCTACCATGTGTGTAGTCTTGTTTGCCCACCTATGTCGTAGATGTCATCTTATAGGAACGTATCTTGTAGCCCATAACACTTGGAACAGTGCTGGTTGCAGACTAAAGCCTCATTTAAAACCTTTCAACTGATGGACTGTCCTCAAATCAAAAACCAGATCTTGGTCCATGTTTCAGGCAACAGCTGGAGTAGCTTTTCTGAAAGAAAAGCACCAGGTTTTTCTTTCCGAGATAGGCACTGCAGGGCCGAGGAAGCGTTTTTCATGTGGCTCTATGCCTTAAATTGGCCTTGGAGAAAAGTATCTGGAATCTGCTGCTGCCTTTTAGATACCAAAGAATTATTTTGAAAGTGGTACCGTAAAAATGGATTTTTTGTTATTAGATAGCTTAAGGTAGTAGGACACATCGAAAGGACACAAATTTTATTTTGTTTCATCCACAATGTGTTGTTACCTGCTCCCCTTGGGGCTATTTTTAAGACCTTTGGCCTGAAATGGCCAATCCTTGAATGTGATCTGGTCCTGGGTTTGGGATTATTTGCACCATGCTATAGCCAATTGACCCACCAATGGCACAGCTTGGCTATTTCTACTTTTCTTAGTTTGGTCCTTACTCTGCTACCCTTATTTTTAAAGGAGAGAGGTCTTGTTGAGATAGTTGTAGGATCCTACTTAATTTGAGCTAGTTTAACCCCACAAATGAAAATATCTCCAAGGAGGAAGAAGGCCACTTATTTTAGTCATTAACCCAATCTTACTGCTGAGCACCCTCCACTGTGCTCAGGAGGTAAATGGGTTTAGTAAGAATCAGTCAAGGAATCCAAAATACTTTATTACTGAAGATTTTGACTTCTGCCCCTTGCCCTCTTTCCCACAAAGGGAGCTGGTATCTTGGTGGAGGGTGGGAAGGAAAATGAAAGTGCAGAGTATGAGATTATTTGCCATTGGTTATTATTTGTACTACCCCACTTCTATGAAGAGAAAATTATAGGTGGTTAGGAGCACTAGGGAGCCAGTAGTACAAGGTTGGTCATAAAAAACTGGAAATTTACTTGTAAAGTTCCACTAACTATATTCCTTCTATGGAATCATTGACTGATCATGGTGCACGCAGAACCATTTCCACCTGGAGAGGCAGGCATTCAAAACTATAGGTCATGTTCCAGGGTATTATGAGGGTCCAACTGTCTAAAAGAAGTTCCTTAAGCATTCTACTAGAGCACTTCCTTTGGTGGTCTGAAACCCCTAGGTTAGAAGAAATCAACTCATCAGATGTCTCCAAGAGGTCCGACTTGCTTAATTCTTCAGTCTGAGGTTTTGTTTTCCCCTGACACACAGGCTGAATAGTCCATCTTACTCTTTACTACCCATACATGTTTCACTTAGTGGCCACCTAAACTGTGCTTTTCTAATTCTAAGTCAGGCTCCCCAACTTCATTGAAAGAGATTGAGAGCATGCAGAAGAACAAGCCGCTGAGCAACTGGATGTTCTGCCTTTTTTTTTTTTTTTCAGGTTCTCATTTGGTAAACCAAAGACTTCTCTAACTAATGCAATTAAACTGGAGAAGGGAGTTGTGGACAATGATGAGGTAAGGAAGAGAATTAGCAAATGCTCATTTGTAATCTTTCCTTGGAGTTGCTTATTTTATAAGCCATGTCTTCCAAACTTTCTGCTGAGAGGCAGAAAAGGGTCAGGATTTATGCAGAAAGCAAGGTTAGTTGATCCAATTTTATGAGAGGGAAACAGACACGGAAGAAAGGAGAGACAGGGGACCAACAGGAGAGAAATAAATCAGGGCGCAAAACCCAGGGACCAGCGGCCGAATCCTAGGGTGCGAGTGAGCGTTCAACCCTGACTTACTAGAACTCATGGCCACCTCTAGCAGCAAAAGCTTGGTTACTTCCCCAGGTTTATTATACTTAAGTGAGTTTTCCAGGCCAACTTTTATTTTATCAGCCAGAGGGACTGCTATCCAACATAACAAAGCTCAAACCTACTCCAGTTTCGACACTTTGTGGGTTGCGTCATCTGCTGGAGACAGATTTGGAGCAGAGGTGCACTACCTCAGAAACATTCAGGAGTAAACACATTTTGCCCGGAGACCTTCCCCACTATAATTCATTAAAAACAAACAAACAAAACAAACCTATAATAATCTTTACACCTTTCCTACCAAAGAAATTTTCCTTAGACTTCTGTGCATACGATTCTAAATACCTGTTTTATAGGTCGTATCTGTGAGGCAGGTTTTTCACAATATGTTTCCGGTTTGAACAGAGAGACTTTAGTTTTCCAAAAGGTAATCAAAATTAAATGATCGCATCTTTGGATTTGCCCCACGTTTCATGTTGCGCTCCGGAAGGAATGCGTGCAGTGACTCTGCCGGGCTGAGGAGACCACGGCCTGCCCTCCCCCGCAGTTCTGCCGGGTTTCCTTCCACTCCCCCTCCTCACCTGCTTGCTTCAGCCACCGTTTCAAGCGCCTGTCCCCTTTCTTCCGGACCCCACCTTCCCACACATATCCCTTGGCGGGGACGTGGCAATCTCCAGAAATGCTGATCCAAATGCAGGATTATATGCCCCTCCACTTTTTCTGATTTCTGATATTGCTAAGGCCAAAGGAGGTAACTCAGCTTTTTCGCTTTGGGTTCTCATCCCTGTGACTTACTTATCCTCAGATAACCTAGGGCTGAGCTTGAGGCTGGGCAACACGCTGGGGTCAGCGGAGGGAGAAGCAGGTGGCCCGCCCGTGTCCCACCAGACAGGACACTCCACCTGTCAATCATCAGCACTACCACCAGCAGAAAAATGCAAAGTGGTGGACACAAGTGTTAGCAAAATTCAATTATTTTGGTAACATTTTGGGAAGAATCATACACCACAGAACCATTCAAAAATGAAAAAAAAAAGTGCAAAATGTTGTTTCTCCCTTCCTCTGTGAGCCTGCGTTCTCCCAGCCCACTTGGTGGTTATCCCCAGCGTTCCCTTCGCTCACAGCCCTTAAGCTATCGCCCTTTTTTGTGACTTGCTTTTCTCCTCAAAGGTTGTCCTCCATGTTGATTTTCAACTGATTTCACTCCTACAGAACTGAAAAGGCAGAAGAAGGAAGTTTGATCTTTGGAGAGATTCACCCCTGTCTGAACTTGGACACTGCCCTTGTCCACTTCCCCTCCTAGTAGCTCAGTGTGCCCGGTGCAAACCATAGGCACACGGTTCCCTTTACTTCATGGAAAGCAGGGACCCCATTTCAGTGAGAGGCAGGAATGGAACACTGTTTAGGATAGGTGCAGCGTGAAACCACTAATTTCGATTATTGTCTCTAGATTTTCGATCCAGGCGGGCAATCCAAATTCGTTCTCAAGAACCTTCAGCATTACACAGTCCATCCCCAACTGGTAAGTGGATAAAGGATTTCCCCCAAGAGCCCTAAAAGCAAGGTGCAGCGGTGGGACAGAGGCCCGCTGCAGAGTGTCCTCCAGGGACTGCCACTTCAGTGACTGCATGAGCCCCTAGGATGTGGGGGAGGGGGGTGCAGAGCTGCTCTGGAACACCGAGCCAGAGGCCATGCGGGGAAAGGTGGGGAGCAAGCAGGCAGGAACTGGGAAGAAGGTGGTCCCTGTGTCTGAAATATTCTTTTTAAGTTAAGGAAACATATTAATAATCAGAAGCTATTTCATTCTCTCCCCCTCCTTTCCTCCCTTTCCAAGCCTCTGCTTTCCTTCTGTTGACAGAAAAACAAATTTAGTGGGACTGCCCCTTCCCCCAACCCACATCGTAAGTGACATGCTGTCTTTTGTGACTGTTTGTCCTTTTTAACCTTGTGCTTATTATGCATGGCAATGTAGTCATGCCTGTGGGAAAATGTTGGTGGGTGGGAATGCTGGTATCACCCCCATTCTTAAAACTCCCTGGGTGAGAAGATGGGGGTGCTGGCCCTTCCACTCTCTGCCTCGGAGAGGTATAGAGAAGGCCTGTGAGGTTTAGCATAGAAACCTCGCTGTTTGCCTCACTGGGCTGAACAAATTCTGTTACACTCTTTCAGGAGAATTAAGTCATCTTTCTCCCTTTAATGTAGAAATCTCTCCATGTTATTTCCCCAGCCCCTCAGTCTATGTGTGGGGTATGCCCTGAGGGAAGAGAGGACCAGTGAGCTTCAGACATTTTCCTGATAAACACGCGTCAGAGCGGATTTGTCCAGTCCCTGTCCCGCCTTCGTCCCTACCCCATAGAGGCAGAAGACTAGCCAACTGATTGTTCATCTTCTCTTGACGTCATCCCTTTGTCTCCTGGACTCCTTTCTGTCTGTCTGCTCAGGGTCAGTACTATGAGCCCCTGAAGCCCAGCGCACTGCAGAAACTCATGGCTCGGAACAAGAAAGTCTTAAGCTTCACGCTCAAAGTCACGGAGTATGATCAGGATAAGACCTTACTGATCCTGACCAACAACCCACCTCCATCCCCGATGGGCCAGCAAGGAAAGGACCTCCCACCAAAATACTTTCCCAAGGAGTTCCTGCTCAAGGTAATGGCGCCTGGGGAAGTTTCCCCGCACCCTAAGGACCCTGAAGAATGTGGAGTTAGCTTGAAGAAGGAAGCTAACTTAACATAGTATTGGGGATCCAACCTTTTCCCTCTAATTCTTTGCCACATGCTTCACCGAACAGGATCGGGAGAGCCTAGGAAATACTCAGAGAAAGAGTTGGATGAGCTTGGGTCATGAAACTTCATTGCACAGAGAAAACAGAGGCTTTACTTGAGATTGTTTGTCCCCGGACAAAGATATTTAGTTTGTAATTGACAAAGGATAACCCACCCGATGCCTTTCTAGTTGCATATAAAGTAATACAGGATAAATTGAGAAATGAAAAATAAGGAACAGAAGTGAATACCTCAATGGGAAAGGAGTACAGGGTTATACTTTATACTCATTGCTTTTGGGTGTTAAGGGAAGAGGAACAGAGCAGGGAATTTACTATCACAGCATCCAGGCTTTTGGGACTCTGCTATATACTAAAGAAGTTCAAAGTCAATTTGATAACCAATCACTGAAAATACACTAATCAAAGAACTAAAATATAAAGATGATTACAGGACAGTTTCTACCTTGAAGGAGGTTGGGGTCTAACAGGAGAGACAGATCAATAAATGAGATCTATAAAAGTGATTATAATATAGCAGGGTATATGAATTATAAAAGAATATGCAAGATATAGACCTAATACACAATAAAGAACAATATTTCTTTTGGGAGAAAGGGAGTAATCAGAGAGGCTTTCCAGAAGAGATGACCCATGACAAGAGAAAAGGAGAATATTCCAATCAGAGTGAAGGGCAAAGACACGAGAAACTGAGGTACATTTAGGGAGCTGTGAGAAAGTAAATGGCAGCAGATAAAAGGATATAATCAAATCTACATTAATTTAGAAAGACCTTTTTTTGGAGGTCGGGAGGAAGATGCATTATTTGTGAGAGAGACAGAAATCAGAGATTAGTTAGGATGTTACTACAGTCATCAAGGTAAGCGGTGCTGAGAAATTGAACTAAATCAACAGCAGAGGAAGTGAAAAAATCAATTTAAGAGAGATTTAGGAATCAGGATCTAAAAACAAACTTGATACCCCTGTCCAGGTAGCTCAGTTGGTTAGAACGTCATCCAGATATGCCAAGGTTGGGGGTTTGGTCCCTGGTGAGAGGACCTACAAGAATCAATCACTGAGTGCATCAATAAGTGGAACAACCAATCAATGTTTCTATCTCTCCATCTCTCTCTCTCTCTTTCTCTCCGCCCCGTTTCCACTCTCTCTCTCTCAAATCAATCAATAAGAAAATAAAAAAAGATTTCGATAGTCTTGAGAGAGAACCTAATATAGCAAGAAGAAATCAAATGAGATGAGTAAAAGTGCAAACAAAGAATATAATTATAACAGAAATTTGAAGTTGGGAATGGAATTACCCAAGACAGATTTTTATAATAGAGTATGGTGAATTTGGAATTAGTATTTCCTTAGTTGCTACATGAATGGCAGTGAGAGGTTCCTTTCCGAATGGAAGATAAGATGCTAGTATCCAAAGGTATATGCTGACAAAGGAGTTAATAAAGAATTTCTTGCCTATGGTCTCTTTGGGCTAGAATTTGTGCCTTTGAATGTACACTCACTCAAAGTGGTTGCTTCTCAGGGTAAGGTAATACACACTGAGAGAGGGACAAATCCCCGGCCAGGACTGCGCTGCTCAAGGTAGAGATGGAAATGCAGGACTGTTGTGTAACCTTGGCACAAGAAGAGCTCTCTTCCAACAGCTGGCACTTGAGAGTCTTCCAGATCGCATGCAGGACCTGAACATACTTATGAGCAAATTGTGGTACCAGCCAGATTGTATTAATAGAGCTAAGGCTCCTCTTGTCAAAGACCTGCACCATGCTAATTTTATGTGGCTCTCTGAAACCAGTCCAAGAAAATGGAAATGCCCAGTATCTAGAATGCTTCTTTAATGTTTATGCTGCATCCCTTCCTTCTCTTGCCAGAAAATGTGACCATCTTTTGAGAGCCTAAGATCTTCCACTAAAGAAGCATTCTTTTGCCCAGGCATGTGTATTAAAAGATTGTGGGTTCCAGCTGGCAACTTGGAGAATGGAATAGATGGTTATACTGCCACTGTGATGGTTACACTCAGAACCCCTTCTAAGTGAAATGGACTGTACCACAGTCTGTGAAGGAAAGGGTGCCCTATAAGGTCCTATTTTGTATAATTAGGCTCGATCCTCTATTTCTAGCTGAGACCAGAGACGCACACCAGACCCAGTGAAGGAAAATGCGTTGGTCGGTGAGTGACCTGTGGTGGCCGCCACCATACCCAAACTGACCAAAAATGAAACCAGCCAACTTATCAACAACCCAATCCCTGACCTAATCAAATTTCTTGCTTCCAGGCATCTGAATTGGGAAAGGAAGAGATAGAGGCAGTGGCCATGAAAGCTGCGTAAGGACACAGAGAGGCCAAAAAGAAAGTAGCGTAGGGACCATAAGAACAGGAGAGGGGCAGGTTGAAGTTATAGGGAAATAAATATAAATGAATAAGCAGAAGCTATAGATAGAAAAAAGGTATACAGGGTAAGGTAAGCAGTGAACAAAGAGAGGAACAAGCAGGTAGGAAGAAGTAGGAGGGACATTAATGATATGATAGAGAATCAAGATACGTAAACTCATGCAGTGGTGGTCTTTAGCTAGTGCTGTCTTGGATTCCAAATAACTTTTCCATTCCTGTTTTTCTGCTATGAGATCAAACATTTATTACCAAATGTTTGGTTTACTAAGCAATTCAGTAATTGAATCCTCCTCAAAATGAATTCTTCTCTGGCTCTCTTCAAAGGGCCAGTGGGCATGTCAATCAATTACATAGGGAACTGACAAGTCATTTGGCAGGGAAACAAACATGTACTGGTCCATTCAGAACTGCTTCCTCCTCTTAAATTCTGAGTCCCCACTTCCTTCTCAGATAGGTGTGGTTGCATCATGTGGGAAATTGGAACTTAGTTCAAGAACTTAGTTCAGCTTCTAAGTCCCAAGGTCCGTGCTTCACTCCCTCACTTTCCTTCCCTCTGTTTCCTCAACAGCACAACACTGCTGAGAAGGTCTGCCTACTTTCAATGCCTCAGAAAAAAATGTTAAGACCTAAGCTGAAACCAGTCTTCCCTGTGACACTGTTGAAGGGTCCTGCATCCAAGCAAGAACAATGGTTTAGGTGAAGTCCTGGCTGCTCTTGTCATTTTCTTTCCTATCATTTCCTTATTCATGCTACCATTTCTTTTAGATATGATTGAATATTTTTTTGCCTGTAGGAAATAGGTACAAATGTATATTATTAATAAGACACAAAGACACAGCTTACTGCTCAGGCTGATGTGGTTCAGTTCGTTGGAGCATCATCCTGTAGACTGAAGGGTCATGGGTTTGATTCCTGGTTAGGGCACATACCCAGGTTGTGGATTCAATCCCCAGTCTGGATGCATGTGGTTCCCAGTCTGGGCACATACGGGAGCAACTGGTCAATGCTTCTCCCTCACCCTCCTCTCTCCCTTCTGCTTTCTCTAAAAAGCAATGGGAAAATGTCCTTGGGTGAAGATAAACAAATAAGACATGGCTTCCCTATATAATCCCCAACATCATTTATACTCTAATGAGAGAGAAACAGTAATGCACAGCTAAGGTTTTTTACTGATGAGGATTTTCAAGAGTGAAGAGAAATATTCAAAAGTCTATGAGTTGGGGAAACAGAAACATTCCCCCCGGCCCCATGCAGTGCATGATAAGGGCTCTAGCATGGAACAATGTGCTATGAGATTTCACTGGAAACTAGTTCTAGGAGCAGCCTGTATCTAGTGTGGAGAGGAGAGAGGAGAGCCTGAACTTCCTTTGCAGGTCTGCAAGGCTGGGATCTAAAAGCATCCCTTTCACCGAACAGTATTCCCACTCTGTACCAAGGAACACCTGCTAACATTGTCCTTGCTCCTCCCCTGGAATCTGGGAGTGTGGTGACTGGTTCTGCTAGCCCTAGGATTTACTAAAGGAGCTTTCTTTGTTAAGGTTTTCCACCGAGAATGATTTCAAGAGTGAAGGAAAATATTCGATGTTCTGTACTTTGAGGAAACAGAAAAACATGTACCCTCAGCTCACCTTTGCTCAAGTCTGTAACAGAGACACAGTAAAAGATGGTAAGCTCCTCTCTTGCAAAGCAGTGGCTTACAGGACAGACATGTGGGCAGGTGGGACAACCTATGGGGACAAGAGATAAGGGCAAATTGATGTCTCTTGTGGAGGTTCTGGGGACTGATTTTCCTTGTAGCACAGAAGCTAGGAACTGATAGAGGCTCAGGTGGGGCTAGGCTTTGGATTCTGTTTAAATCCTCAAATTTCAAGAAGCTGTTGCATGGTGCTTCCCACACTGTATCACCTAGCACTCTAAAAGCTTTGGTATATCAGTCTGTTAGTCACCCTGTTATTTTCTTACTGTTTTTGTCCTTGTCCTAATTAACACTCTATCATTAACATGGGTTTGATATACTAATTACATGTTTTTTTTCTGACATATATTTCATCAAATTTATAATAATTAAAATTTAAAATGTTTTTTAAAATTTAAAATTATCTCCTAGAACTATGCAGTGGTATACATATCACCCTCGAGGGAAACTGTTCTAGAGGGGCCCAAGGATAAATCTGTGTGTCTCAGAGATACACAAGTCTCTGTGGGAAGGAGGCAGGACCTGGGGTGGAAGGGGTTTGGGATAAGTCTGTGTGGAACGGAAGAATGTATAATGAAAATGCTCCTTACAAATGATCATTCATTTAAGGGCATTTATAGGGTGCCTAGTAAGTGTTAACACTTACTGAACATGTCCAGTGTATGGACAGACAGATGGGCCAGACTGTGAAGGATTATGTGATTAAGGGCTTGGGTTTTCTCCACGAAGCAGTTGGGACCCACTGAAGAACTGCAGAGCACCCAGTGGACATTTGTGTACTAGGAGTATAACTGATGGGCCCCCAGACTTCACCAGCTATGGCTTCAAGACAAGGTTATTTCCTCCTACAGGGTTCCTCTCCTCAAGCAATTTCTGGATCTCCCTGAAGTATGTTTAGCTGTTCCACAAGGCCACCCCAGTGATGGCTTAACACCTTTGCCAATTGTCCTATCCAAATAATCACTTTCCAGAGGTCCGTGGTCATATTTTACCATCCCTTTAATGGCTTCTTTGCTCCTCCTGTACCCATTTGCTACTTCCCACCCTGCCCACCTGCTTCCCATAGGTGCTCTCTTAGCTTCCCGTATTTAGCCAAAACCAAGCTGTGATATTTAACAATGCTTCATACATGGGGAGAGAAGTTAAAAAACAACAGGGAATGATTTTTCTTGCTTTAAAAAAAGGCTACTTGCTTTAAAATGGTCTCAGTTCCTTCATAGTCCCCAGCACATTAATCAAGCTTAGGAATCCCCTGGTTTATCTGTGCTCTCGCTGCCTGGGCTCCAATAACCTTGGCCCAAGGAAAGGGAAGAGGATCACTCCTTCCCCAAAACCTGTTTAAATTTCAGCCCAAGAAGAAACAAGTAGGAACATTTACAGATGCTCCCTGACTTTAATGACAGTTTGACTTATGATTTTCTGACTTTACAGAGGTGAAAAAGCAATATGCATTTAGTTAAAACTGGCTAGGCTAAGGTATGATGATCGGTAGGTTGAATTTTTGACTTAGATATTTTCAGTTAACAATGGGTTTATTGGGGCACAACCCCATTGTAAGTTGAGGACCATTTGTATTTCCTTCAGGGGAAACTCTACCTGGAAAGTAAAGTTTAAACTTTATAGGCCAGGTAAGGCGAACATAAGAGCTAATAGTACATTTAGTAAAGTTGGAGTTAAATTTTAAATGATACTGTATGTTGGATATCACAGTTCAGTTTAATCTAGAATCTAATCTAGATGAGAATTTCTCTAACTTTTCAAGGGCACAATTCTATTAAGGATACGTTCCATTTACATTTCTAACCAGAACACTTAATATCCCAGTCTGCAGCATTTTATAACAATAACAGTGACTTTACAGTTTCCCTAAAAAAGGGGGGTGGTACTGACTTGACTTATGTACCTAAAAGGGCCCATTATGATGCTTTTCCTTGGCAAAAACAATCTACTGTGAAGTTGAAAAAAAACATCTCCACTTCAAGTAAAAGCTCCATTGCTGGCAACCACTTCCTTCCGCCAATAATGTCCCATATTTACCAGGCATCCAAATGAAGAAAGATAAAAAATGGCTTGGATGGGGTCCATGAAGGCTGGCTAGGAGGCTGTTCAAGAGGCAGATGATAGGACAAGAATTAAGGTGTTATCAGTAGGACTAAGGAAATACATTGGAGGGATATTGACAAGGCACAGTGCATCAAAAAGTGTGGGGAGGGACGCTTCCAAGAACAGAGGAAAGAGAATCTGGATCAAGTGATGACATTGAAGCCAAATGTCGAGTTTCTTAGTTACATTCTCAGGCGGGAGACTGAAAACCAACACACACTTGAGGAAAAGGCTGAGGGATAGGAATGTACGAGTGAATGTACCTTAACTTAGTAAGTTACATGAATGTCAATATGATTTTGGATGGATCATTTGAAAGGGGTGAGATTAAACAGGGAAGACTAAACTGGCAGTGTGTTAAACTGGGTTTTAAAGAAGGTAACGAATCCAGAATTCCTATAAAGAATGCTGGGAATGGTAGTCCGGTAGTCCAAAATCTTTCCCCTTGCTAAGAGTAAAGACCCCTTTTCTCGTCCCTCCAAGTGGGTCAATTTCACGCCTCACGTTAAGTGTCCTAGCCCCTCTGGAAAGCCACATTCACCAAGAGGCACTGTGTTTTGTTGCAGTCTCCAAGAAGTCACAAAGTGGCACGGCGACTTCGAAGATTAAGTGGGAACCATTAACCCTTGAATCGCTTCTGGAGGAGAAGCCCACCAGAATCGCGCCTGGGGAGAAAGACTTCCGTTTTGGAAGGGCCCAGCATTGGTTCACTAAAAATACCGCTGCCATTAAGTAAAAACAAACACTTCAGGACTCTCGCCTCGGTCTCCAGAGAAGTCTGAGAGGCTAGCATCAGTCTCCGTCCAGGGCGTGTCAACCAAATAAAATTGCATTCTGCCCGCTTCGGGCACGTGTTGCCCAATCGCTCGCAGGGAGCGCCGGGGAGAGCCTCGGGTACCGACCAGTCACGGCAGGAGCCCCGAAGCGGGGACCTGGACCCAGCGCCGGGTCCGCCTCGGCTGGCTCTGGGTAGAAGAGAGGGCGTGGCCGCGTCCCCAGGGGACCGGAGCAGCCACGCCTGCCGCGGAGGGCGGGCCTTCTCTCCGAGTGACAGGAGGGCGGCCCAACCCGCGCCAGAGCACGGGGCCGGCCTTCCTGCAGCCTCTTCCGCTCGCCGGCTGAGGTGCCTGGGAAGGTTGCAGTGGGTCTGGGCGCTGGGAAGTGGTCCAAGATGATTAAAAAATTCGACAAGAAGGACGAGGAGTCTGGTACGCGCAGGGCTTCTGACGCCCACCCTCCGCCGTGGGGGGGTCCCTTCCCCTCCAGCCGCCACTTGCTCTCAGGGATGCGGACCGGGGGGCGTGGGCGCCGGTGTGCCAGGGGGCCGGTTCCAGCAGGGGGCCTGCCCCTAGCCCCTCCCCCGGCTCCGGTGCGCTCCCCCCCACCTCGGTCGCGCGCTCCAGCCCAGCCCCCCCACCAAGCGCCTCATCAGCTTGCTTGGCGGCCCCGCCCCCTCCCTCTCCTCTTCCCCCTTCCCCACTGCCTCCCCTTTCTCCCGGCGCTTCTCTTCCTAGCCGTCTCCTTCCCGCTCGCCCCGGGTGGGCTGCTCGCGTTGGCGGCGGGCGCTGGGCAGGTGGCGGAGGGAATGGGTGTGCGCTTGTAAGAGGCTAGGGGTGCTGGTAGTGTGGGGCCTAGAATGGGTCTCAAGTCCACGGGACCGTGTTGTGTGTGTACATGAACTTTGAGGTGCCTTGTACCTTAGTCTTCCCGGGGACCTTTACACTATTTGCTTCCCACGGGGCAATACTCTCATGGTACATAGGTCATTCAATGTATCCATTAGTGGCGTCTTGATACTTTGGTCCAGAGCAAAAGGGGAAGATATCAAGCCACCTTACAAACAAAACAGAAAACTCTGCGTTTGATAGTTGCTCTCATAAAGAGCGGTAGAAGCCTGGGTTAGTAAAAACTCCATGGTCCCTTCCACCTTTAAGTTTATATGATTATCTGCTAAACTCTTCTGCTTCATAGTAAATGTTAAAAACACATAAAATGGTGCTTGCCTTTAGGGAACCCCAAAGGGCCCTACCACAATCTTACTAATCTTGGTTGTGTGGACATGACATATTTGTAACATTCATGTAAAAATGGACAGGAGAAGGAAGACAATCATTTCAGGCAAGTTTCCTGCAAAAGTGCAAAATCTTACAGGGAAGCAATGACAAATAGTTTCAGAATCAAAATGATTATATTTAATTTATACACAGATATCCAAGTGGCCACTTCTCTTAGGTAAGCTATCCCAAGCATTCAGTACCCTTCTATAGAAAAGAAGTTTGTGTAGGACAGCTATTAAAGACATGTTTTGTTTTATGCTATAGGCAGTGGCTCCAATCCTTTTCGGCATCTGGAGAAGAGTGCGGTCTTACAGGAGGTATGGCTCGGAAGTCATTGTGTTTCCATTCCGTTTTAGAATGGTGGGCAGAGAGCCCCTGGAATGTTGAGATCCAAAATCAGAATTGTGGAGTATAACTAACTGAGTTCAGAGAATAATCACTTGAGGGAAAAGGATGAGGGGTTGCTCATCAAAGGAGAGAGAGAGGCAAAAACATGCAGCCTGTGCCACATGTTGAGAATTTTAAATAAAATGCCAGAAGAGGTGTTTAGTGTAAGGTTATTGAAGGAAGTTACAGATATTAAACTCATTGTATTTAAGTGATGTAGATGAATATTATGATTCCTACTTAACAGGTAGAGCCTACCAAGTTGAAGCGAAGCATTAGACTTAAGGGAAAGAGAGTGTATAGAATGGAAAATCAAGGCCACATCTAATAATGTATCATATACCATATACTAAGTTGAAAACTATAGGTAGCTAACATTATTTGGTTATTGTAATTAAAATATATAATAGTCTTTTTTCAAATTAAAGTTGATTTTCTGTAATCCGAGATGGAAAAAGTAGAAAACATACTATGTGTAACTTCTTTGTTTCCAGGCTCGTCTATTCAATGAAACGCCCATCAATCCAAGAAGATGTTTGCATATTCTTACAAAGATTCTCTACTTACTGAACCAGGTAAATTATTTTGATTTTCTTCAGATTTGTGTCCTGGAATAGAAATACATAAGATGTAGTAAAGTACTCTTTGGAAAGTGGAATCATTTTTTAAAAATTTACCTATTCAAAAAAATCTACAATGTTGCTTAACATAATACGTGAAACTTCTTGAGGACAGGGATTGTGACATATACTGTACTTTGCTGTGTATAATGCGCACCCATGTTTTTGGCCTAAACTTTCAGGAAAACTTTCAATTTTAATTTTTAATTCAACCATTTATTTATTTACTTATTTATTTATTTATTTTTAGATACTTGCCTTTTGTATTATAAAGGAATTTTAGCATTGTTTTTTAACATATTATGGTACAAGAAATTTTATGTAACAAATAATTACAAACACAAGAACAGATACAAGGTACAAGAAATTTTCAAAAGAATTAAAAACATATAGATACAGGAATAGTACTATGCATGTATAATACACATCTATTTATTTTTCCTTAAAAATTTGGGCAAAATGAGCATTATACGCTGCAAAATATTTTATTTCTTTTTATTTATGAGATACTAAAGCAGTTAAGCACATAGTAGATTCTCAACATTGACTTGAATTTAACAAGTATTAGTTAATGTTAAAACATGTTATTTAGAATTGTTCAGAAGTCATTATGTTCCTCCAGAAATATAATACAAAGCCTTAAACATATTCTAAATAGCTATTTTACCCTTTTGGGAGTGTGAGTGGGTATATAGTGATATTTTAAGTCTTTGCTTTTAATATTCAGATTTTACATTTATTATCTTTACTCCACCTTACAACAATATGATTCTAGGCTTAACCATTTAGTGCCTTAATGTCCTTTTCTATAAATGGGAATAATAATCATCATATTTGTTTTATAAAGTTGTAGTGATTAAATGAGATAACAGATGTAAAGTGTTGAGAATAGTCCTTGATACATAGTGAGCATTCAGGAATAGTTTTCATTCAGTCATTCAGCAAATATTTATTACACGTTTGCTGTATCTTACGTACTGTTTTAGACACTGGAAAGATCGCAGACAAAAACCAACAAAAATATTGGCTCTAAATGAAATAGGTTCTGTTTTCAGTTATTATTAATTTTTATTTTTTTGTTGTTTTTGACTTAAAATCTCATGAAATGTGTAGGACCTCTGAAAATGTGAGTTTGTTTCCTAGACATGTACATGCACACCCCCGCCCCCCCCAACACACACCCTCAGATGGTTTACATATGGCGCTAAGAAGACTATGGTTTCCAATTTGAATTCCATGAGAATATTTTATCTTACTATGTTTCATGACTGAAGACCTCATCCAGAGACATAATAAAATTTTGTAGTTTGCAAATAGATATTGAGCAACAAGTACATACTTTTAAGTAAAGTTCACAAAGTCATATTCCTCTGTGGTAGCATATTGGAAACATTTAAGTTATGTGTCCAACTTAGCTAAATCCATCATATAAGCAGGGTTTTGAGTGGTTGGCGTTAGTCCAGAGGAGCATATACTTTTGTATTGGCCAACAGCTCTTTGATGGGCAACTCATGTTGAAACATTTAATTATCTTGATAAGGAAATTACCAAGCATAGTCTGGTGCATAAACAGGTTTGGGAACCTTCTTTTTTTCTTTTGCCTAGATCCTGGGAGAGCTTTATGGAAAAATACTTTTTAAAGTATTTTAAATACTTTTAAATTTCTACCAGAGTTGACATACCCATATGTTCTGAGTTTTAAGTCAAGTAGGGACTAAAGTTTTACTAATATGAGTGAAAAGTACATGGATTTCTAGGTATTCAGGAAATAGTTATGAAAGAAGGAGGGAAATCTCCTGCTGGTGAGCAATCTGGATATTCTGATTGAAGCAATTGGAAACTATTATACTTTGTCTTTCATCCTAAACTTTCAAAGTTTTCCCATCAAAATTGGCTTGTTGTTAGACCCATGACAGACAGAGGGAAGACTGTGAATATTCTGTGTAAAATCTGAAGTTCCGAAAGTGGTTGGGGCTACCATGTTTCATAGGATTGAATGAAGAGACTGAATATTGAAATGGTAATGCTTCAGGTGTCTTGTGACCTGCATTGTCTGGACTATAAGTGAAACAGGTTATTTCACATCTTGTTACTCAAAAAATGTGTTTCCCATATTGGCAGCATTCTCATTACTGGGAACCACTCGGAGCCGTTGAGTCAGAAGCTGTGTTTTGGCAAGATCCTCAGCTGGTTTACCGAGCACACTGA